>NC_090326.1:2405552-3771711 GCF_035084215.1 Heptranchias perlo
GTTTTGTCTCACAACCCCAGGAAACATTATCAATTATATTGTAAGGTTTAAATGTAAAGTACCAGGGGACACTCTCTAAACAGCCCAGCACACTCACTGTTCCCAGAACCACAGTCCCCGTTCTCTCGGTGCAGTATTTAATTTTCAGGTTCTCACAACAAATAGCCACAAATCGATCAAAGGTGAAAGCGACTGTGAACCAGACAGAAACCCTCGTGGCTGAAGCACCCAAGTAGTTAATACAACTACACACGGGAGTAATCTCCAGGAATGACCCTGGGAGATAAATCGCACCAATCCACCCCAGTATCACATTAATGATAACGACCATGAGATCGGCCACTGCCATCCCCACCAGGTAGACACTGATACATTTAGAGAGACCGCACATTCCTCTGCACAGGATCACAATCGCCACCAAGTTAACTGTAAGAGAAAGAAAAGGAAGCAGAGAAATTACTGATCACACCTGGAGACAAAGCAACAGCTTGAGAGGATCTGGGATGACATTTCTCGCCTTGATGCTGCATCGAAGGATGAAAAGTGATTCATTGAACTGGGCAGAGCTTTCGGCCAGAGGGATGTTTTTAAACACAATGATCAATATTGAATGAGGAGATGGATACAGAAAGTGAATAAAGTGAGCACCGGTTCCACTGGAAGGGTTGAATTAGGGCGCAGTGCCGATGGAGAAGGGAGAAGGGTTTTACACACCGGGAACCCAGCGGATTTAAGCCGGATTTGTGCTCCAGACGGACGGGGAAAGAGACCGAACGGTCGGGAAGGTGAGGGGGCAGGGGAAGGTGCAGCTGGTTTATTGCTCTGGGTTAAGAGAGCCGACAGGGGCTGGCACTAAACGGAAAAGGCAGCTGGCGACCGAGCCAGTGAGTAAGATTGGGAGGGAGTCAAGGAAAAGGACATGTAGGAGCTGGAGAGGGATCAGGAGCAGATGGATTGGGAAAGCGGATAAACTGAAGCAAGGGATGAGGAGACAGAGAATTCATTGCAGTGGGAGGAGAGGCTGGGATTCACAGGGAGAGACTGCAGCAGAGTGTTAGAGGAAATCTAATCTTTTGGTCGCACTAACACAATCCAACTAATACATTCAACAGTTCATTTCCGGGGTTATTGGTGTCACGGTATCTGTGTTGGGTGTAAAATGTGTTCAATAAATTTACTATGTACATTCAATTCAAATTAAATTTAGAAGTATTAACTAAATCAACCTAGTTGTTTATTGAATTGGATTTTAGTCCAGTAACATAACCACTATGCTACAGTACCTCAATTAAGTCAACTAAATTGAATGAGTGACCATAACATGGTTACATTCCATATCCAATTAGAGGGTGAGAAGGTTGGTTCTCAAACAAGCGTACTGAGCTTGAACAAAGGAGACTATGATGGTATAAGAGCAGATCAAAGTGGACTGTGAAAATAGATTAAAGGGTAAGACGGTACATGAGCAGTGGTGTTCATTTAAGGAGTTATTTTACAACTTTCAAAAAAAAAAATTCCACTGAGGAAAAAAGGGTGTAAAAGAAATGACAGCCATCCGTGGCTAAATAAAGAAATTAAGGATAGTATCCGACTAAAAACAAGGACATATAAGGTAGCCATACTTAGTGGGAGGATAGAAGATTGGGAAGACTTCAAAAGACAGCAAAAAGTAACTAAAGGATTGATTAAGAAAGGGAAGATAGATTATGAAAATAAATTAGCAAAAAATATAAAAACAGATAGCAGGAGATTCTACAGTTATAGGCAAAGAAAAAGGGTGGCTAAGGCAAACGTAGGTCCCTTAGAGGATGAGACCGGGAAATTTATGGTAGGAAACATGGAGATGGCAAAAATGCTGAACAAATATTTTGTTTCAGTCTTTACGGTAGAGGACACTAAGAATATCCCAACACTGGAGAAACAGGGGGCTCTCCAGCGCGGGGGGGGGGGGGTGGGGGGGCGGGGGGCGGAGCTAAATACGATTAAAATCACCAAGGAATTGGTACTCAGTAAATTAATGGGACTCAAGGCGGATAGATCCCCTGGACCTGATGGCTTACATCCTAGGGTCTTGAGGGAAGAGGCAGTGGGGATTGTTGATGCATTGGTCATAATTTTCCAAAATTCTCTGGACTCGGCAAAGGTCCCGGCAGATTGGAAAACTGCTAATGTAACACCCTAATTTAAAAAGGGTCGTAGGCAGAAGGCTGGAAATTATAGACTAGTTAGCCTAACATCTGTGGTGGGCAAAATTTTGGAGTCTATTTTTAAGGAGACAGTAGCAGAACATTTGGATAAACATAATTTAATACGACAAAGTCAGCATGGCTTTACGAAGGGGAAGACATGTCTGACAAATTTGCTTGAGTTCTTTGAGGACATAACGTACAGGGTGGATAAAGGGGAACCAGTGGACGTAGTGTATTTAGACTTCCAGAAGGCATTCGACGAGGTGCCACATAAAAGATTATTGCTCAAGATAACGAATCAGTGGATTGGGGGTAATATTATGGCATGGGTGGAGGATTGGTTATCTAACAGGAAGCAGAGAGTTGGGATAAATGGTTCATTCTCGGACTGGCAACCAGTAGCCAGTGGTGTTCCGCAGGGGTTGGTGCTGGGTCCCCAACTCTTTACAATCTATATTTACGATTTGGAGGAGGGGACCGAGTGTAACATATCAAAGTTTGCAGATGATACAAATATGGGAGGGAAAGTAGAGAACATAAAAAACCTACAAGGGGATATAGACAGGCTGGATCAGTGGGTGGAGATTTGGCAAATGCAATACAATATTCGAAAATGTGAGGTTATGCACTTTGGCAGGTAAAATCAGAGAGCAAGTTATTATCTTGATGGCAAGAGACTGGAAAGTACTGCAGTACAAAGGGATCTGGGGGTCCTCGTGCAAGAAAATCAAAAGTTAGTGTGCAGGTGCAGCAGGTGATCAAGAAGGCCAGCGGAATGTTGGCATTTATTGCTGCAGTTATATAAGGTATTGGTGAGACCGCACCTGGAATACTGCATACAGTTTGGGTCTCCATACGTAAGAAAATACATACTTGCTCTCGAGGCAGTACAAAGAAGGTTCACTCGGTTAATCCCGGGGATGATGGGGTGGACATACGAGGAGAGGTTGAGTAGATTGGGACTATACTTATTGGAGTTCAGAAGAATGAGAGTTGATCTTATTGAAACATATAAGATTGTGAAGGGGCTTGATCGGGTGGATGCGGTGGGGATGTTCCCAAGGATGGGTGAAACTGGAACTAGGGGCATAATCTTAGAATAAGGGGATGCTCCTTCATAACTGAGATGAGGGGTAACTTCTTCACTCAGAGGGTAGGTCTGTTGAATTTGCTGCCCCAGGAAGCTGTGGAAGCTACATCATTGAACAAATTTAAAACAGAAATAGACAGTTTCCTGGAAGTAAAGGGAATTCGGGGTTACGGGGAGCGGGCAGGAAATTGGACATGAATTTAGATTTGAGGTTAGGATCAGATCAGCCATAATCTTATTAAATGGCTGAGCAGGCTCGAAGGGCCGATTGGCCGACTCCTGCTCCTATTTCTTATGTTCTTATTTAAACACGATTCGCCTTTAACAAATCCGTGCTGGCTTTCCTTAATTAATCCAAACTTGTCCAAGTGACTGTTAATTTTGTGCCGCATTATCGTTTCTAAAATCTTTCCCACCACCGAGGTTAAACTGACTGGTCTGTATTTGCCGGGATTATCATTTGCAATTCTGCAGTTCTCCAGCACCACCCTCGTATCTAAGGAGGATTGGAAGACTATGGACATTCCCTCCTCAATTTCCACCCTTACTTCCCTCAGCAAACCAGGATGCATCCCATCCGGACCTGGTGACTTATCTACTTTAACTATAGCCAGCCTTCCTCATACCACTTAATCAATTTTTAACCCATCCAGTATATCAATTATCTCCTTTTTTACTATGACTTTGGCAGCATCTTTCACCTTGGAAAAGACAGATGCAAATTACTCATTTCGTACATCATCCATGCCCTCTGCGTCCATTAGTAGGTCTCCTTTTTTGGTCCCTAATCGGCCCCACTCCTTCTCTTATGACCTGTTTACCATTTCTATGTCTGTAACGACTTTTGGATTCCCTTTTATGTTAATTGCCAGTCTATTCTCATACTATCTCTTTGCCGCTATTATTTTCCTTATCAATTCCCCTCTGAACGTTTTATATTCAGCCTGGTTCTCACTTGTATTATTAACCCATCATCTGTCATACGCCCCCTTATTCTGCTTCATCTTACTCTCTATCTCTTTCGTCATCCAGGGAGTTCTGACTTTGGTTGTCCCACCTTTCCCCCTCGTGAGAATGTACCTCGATGTACCCGAACAATCTCCTCTAACAGGGTCGCCCCTTGTTCGATTACAGTTTTGCCTGCCAATATTTGATTCCAATTTACCCAGGCCAGATCCGTTCTCAACCCAATATAGTTGGCCCTCCTCCAATTAAGTATTTTTAATTTCGATTGCTCGTTGTCCTTGTCGAAATCTAATCTAAACCTTATGATACCATGATCACTGTTCCCTAAATGTTCCCCTACCGAATCATGCTCCACTTGACTCAACTCAAAATCCAGAACCAGATCCAGCAATGCCTTCTTCCTCGTTGGGATGGAAACGTAATGATCAATAACGTTCTCCTGAACACACTTCATAAATTCTTCTCCCTCCCTGCCATTTACACTATTATTATCTCAGTCTATCTTAGGATAAATGTAAGGAATCTTACAACACCAGGTGTGATGCTGTCCCAACAAAGTATAAGATATGCGATTTGAGAACCTTTTCATTCATTCATCTGACGAAGGAGATAATCTCCGAAAGCTTGTGATTTTAAAATAAATTTGTTGGACTATAACCTGGTGTTGTAAGATTCACCCCAGTCCATCACCGGCATCTCCACATCATATCTTAGGATAGTTGAAGACCCTCATTATCACTATTATCTGGTTCTTGGAGCATTCTTTATTAACCTGCAAATTTGTTCCTATATATCCTTCCCACTAGTTGGTGGACGATTAAATACACCCAGTAGTGTAATGGCACCTCTATTGCTTCTTAATTTTAAACAAATAGTTTGTGCCCTTTATCCCTCCAGGATATCCTCTCTCTCCAGCACTGCAATATTCTCTTTAATCAACACTGCCACACCCGCCTCTCCTCTCTTTCATTCCCTATCTTTAGTACCCAACACTGCTCTTACTTGAGCCAGGTCTGCGTTATCACCACAACATCATATTCCCATGTGGTGATTTGCGCCTGCAGCTCACCAACCTTATTTACCAAGCTCCGTGAATTTACACACATGCAATATAAGCCTATCTTTGACGTTTTCATATTGTCTTAGTCTGGTGTCCCATCTAATGCCGTACTATTTCTAACTATTTCCATACTAATGCTGTCTGTCTCTCCCATTCATTTGTGCACCTTGTTTCTCCTTTCCAATACTGCATCCTGCTGCCCTTCCCCCTGCCAAATTAGTTTAAACCCTTCCGCACTGCACTAATAAACCTCCGTGACGTCATCAGTCCCAGATTTGTTGACGTGCAAAACATACGGCCTGCAGAGGTCCCGCCTCCACGAGAAGCGGTAAAAATACCCCAGGAATCTTTAGCGCTCCCTCCTGCACCATCTTTCCAGACATGCATTAATCTGCACTATCCTCCTATTTCTAAATCCACCAGCGCATGAAACGGATTACTACCTTTGATGTCCTGCTTATTAATCTCTTTCCAAGCTCCCTTATATCAGCCTGCAGTACTTCATACATCTTTCTACATATTACCGGCGATCTTTTACATCTATCTTTTACCCGACAAATCCAATCCGGCTAAATAACGCCCAATCAGTCCACTCTCAATCATTAGCAAAGTGATGGAAAGTGTCGTCGACAGTGCTATCAAGCGGCATTTACTCAACAATAACCTGCTCACCGATGCTCAGTTTGCGTACAGCCAGGACCACTCGGCTCCAGACCTCGTTACAGCCTTGGTGCAAACATGGCTAAAAGATCTGAATTGCAGAGGTGAGGTGAGAGTGACGACACTTGACATCAAGGCAGCATTTTTCCTAATGTGGCACCAAGGAGTTCCAGTAAAATTGAAGTCAATTGGAATAAGGGGAAAAACTCTGCAGTGGCTGGAGCCATACCCAGCACAAAGGAAGATGGTAGTGGTTGTTGGAGGCCAATCATCTCAGCCACAGGACATTGCAGCAGGAGTTCCTCAGCGCAGTGTCGTTGTCCCAACCATCTTCAGCTGCTTTATCATTGAACTTCCCTCCCTCATAAGGTGAGAAATAGGGATGTTTGCTGATGATTGCACAGTGTTCAGTTCCATTCGCCCGTCCTCAGATAATGAAGCAGTCCGTGCCCGCATGCAGCAAGACCTGGAGAAGAAGCAGGCTTGGTCTGATAAGTGCCAAGTAATATTCGCGCCAGACAAGTGCCAGACAATGACCACCTCCAACAGGAGAGACTAACTACCTCCCCTTGACATTCAACGGCAATGCCATCGCTGAATCCCCCAACCATCAACATCCTGGGGGTCACCATTGACCAGAAACTTAACTGGACCAGCCATATAAATACTGTGGCTACAAGACCAGGTCAGAGGTTGGGTATTCTGCAGCGAGTGACTCACCTCCTCACTCGCCAAAACCTTTCCACCATCTACAAGGCACAAGTCAGGAGTGTGATTGAATACTCCCCACTTGCCTGGATGAGTGCAGCTCCAACAACATTCAAGAAGCTCGAGACCATCCAGGACAAAGCAGCCCGCTTGATTGGCACCCCATCCACCACCCTAAACATTTACTCCCTTCACCACCGGCGCACCGTACCTGCAGTGTGAACCATCCATAGGATGCACTGCAGCAACTCACCAAGTTTTCTTCGACAGCCCCTCCCAAACCCACGACCTCTACCACCTAGAAGGACAAGAGCAGCAGGCAAATGGGAACATCATCTGCACGTTCCCCTCCAAGTTACACACCATCCCCACTTGGAAATATATCGCCGTTCCTTCGTCGTCGCTGGTTCAAAATCCTGGAACTCCCTTCCTATCAGCACTGTGGGAGAACCTTCACCAAACCGACGGCAATGGTTTAAGTAGGCGGCTCAACACCACCTTCTCAATGACAATTAGGGATGGGCAATAAATGCTGGCCTTGCCAGCGAAGCGCAAACCTCATGAACAAATAAGAAATACATGAGAGGCAGGTGCGGCCTCAGTTCGTCGTGTCCAGTGTAAGCCGGCCCCGGATACAAAACAGCCCTCCCTCAGTACTGACCCTCCCTCAGTACAGCACTCCTTCAGTGTTGCCCCTCCGACAATACAGCGCTCCCTCATTACTGACCCTCCAACAGTGCAGCACTCCCTCAGTGCAGCAGTCTCTCAGTACTGACCGCCGCCGACAGCACAGCGCTCCCTCAGTACTTCAACTCCGACAATACAGCACTCCCTCATTAATGCAGTTCAGTGTCGGCCTGATTATGTGTTCAAGTCTCTTTAGTTGGATTTGAATCCACAACCTTCTAACTCAGAGTTGAGGCTGCTGCCACTGAGTCACTGCTGACACCTGATAAGGGGAAAGGGAGATGGAGGGGTTTTGGGAGGGCATTCTAGAGCGTGGATATGGCTGAAGGGATGATTGTCAAAAGTAGGACAAAGCGACGGCGTGGCCAGGGGTGGAGGAGCGGAGCGTTTGGGAGGAGCTGTAGTGCTGGAGGACGTTACAGAGATAGGAGATGTGAGGCCCTGGCGGATTTATGTGCAAGAGAGAATAACAATAAGCTACAGGCTTACGAGACTGAAATCCACTATAGCCCATGGAATAAAAGGGGCAGTGGCATCATGGATATGAAATTGGCTACGAGACAGGAAGCAGGGAGTAGTGATGAACGGTTGTTTTTCAGACTGGAGAGAGGGAGACACTGGTGTTCCTCCGGGGTCGGTACTAGGACCATTGCTTTTTTGATAAATGTTAATATCTTGGATTTGGGTGTGCGGAGCACAATTCCAAAATTTGCAGATGCCACAAAACTTAGAAGTGTAGCGAAAAGTGAGGAGGATACTGAGAGACTTCAAGAGGACATGGACAGGCTGGTGGAATGAGCAGACACGTGACAGGTGAAATTTAACCCAGAGAAGTGCGAAGTGTTACATTTTGTCAGGAAGAACGAGGAGAGACAATATAAGCTAAATGATACAACTCTAAAGGGGTGCAGGAACAGATAAACCTGTGGGTATATGTGCACAACTCTTTGAAGGTTGCAGAACAGGTTGAGGAAGCAGGATAAAAAAGCATACGGAAACCAGGGCTTTATAAGTAGAGGCACAGAGTACAAAAACAAGGAATTTTTGATGAACCTTTATAAAACACAGTTTCGATTACAACTAGAGTATTTTGACCAATTCTGGGCACTGCACTTTAGGCAGGATATGAAGGCCTTAGAGAGGTTGCAGAAAAGATTTACAAGAATAATTCAAGGGATGAAGCACACCAGTTATGTCGATAGACTTGAGAGGCTGGAATTGTTCTCCTTAGACCAGAGAAGGTTGAGTGGCGATTTGATCGAGATATTCAAAATCATGAGATGTCGACACAAAGTCGATAGAGAAAAACTTTTCTCATTGGCGGACGGGCCAAGAACCACAGGACACAGATTTAAGGTTATTGGCAAGGAAACCTCCTGCTGATCATCACCTACCCTCCTCCCTCAGCTGATGAATCAGTCCTCCTCCATGTTGACACCACTTGGAGGAAGCACTGAGGGTAGCAAGGGCACAAAATGTACTCTGGGTGGGGGACTTCAATGTCCATCACCAAGAGTGGCTCGGTAGCACCACTACTGACCGAGCTGGCCGAGTCCTGAAGGACATAGCTGCTAGACTGGATCTGCGGCAGGTGGTGAGCGAACCAACACGAGGGAAAAACTTACTTGACCTCGTCCTCACCAATCGACCTGTCGCAAATGCATCTGTCCATGACAGTATTGGTAGGAGTGACCACCGCACAGTCCTCGTGGAGATGAAATCCCGTCTTCGCACTGAGGACACCATCCAACGTGTTGTGTGGCACTACCACCGTGCTAAATGGGATAGATTCAGAACAGATCTAGCAGCTCAAAACTGGGCATCCATGAGGCGCTGTGGGCGATCAGCAGCAGCAGAATTGTATTCCAGCACAATCTGTAACCTCATGGCCCGGCATATTCCTCACTCTACCATTACCAACAAGCCAGGGGATCAACCCTGGTTCAATGAGGAGTGTAGAAGAGCATGCCAGGAGCAGCACCAGGCGTACCTAAAAATGAGGTGCCAACCTGGTGAAGCTACAACTCAGGACTACATGCATGCTAAACAGCGGAAGCAATATGCTATAGACAGAGCTAAGCGATTCCACAACCAACGGATCAGATCAAAGCTCTGCAGTCCTGCCACATCCAGTCGTGAATGGTGGTGGACAATTAAACAACTAACGGGAGGAGGAGGCTCTGCAAACATCCCCATTCTCAATGATGGCGGAGTCCAGCACGTGAGTGCAAAAGACAAGGCTGAAGCGTTTGCAACCATCTTCAGCCAGAAGTGCCGAGTGGATGATCCATCTCAGCCTCCTCCCGATATCCCCACCATGACGGAAGCCAGTCTTCGGCCAATTCGATTCACTCCACGTGATATCAAGAAACGGCTGAGTGCACTGGATACAGCAAAGGCGATGGGCCCCGACAACATCCCAGCTGTAGTGCTGAAGACTTGTGCTCCAGAACTAGCTGCGCCTCTAGCCAAGCTGTTCCAGTACAGCGACAACATTGGCATCTACCCGACAATGTGGAAAATTGCCCAGGTATATCCTGTCCACAAAAATCAGGACAAATCCAATCCAGCAAATTACCGCCCCATCAGTCCACTCTCAATCATCAGCAAAGTGATGGAAGGTGTCGTCGACAGTGCTATCAAGCGGCACTTACTCACCAATAAACTGCTCACCGATGCTCAGTTTGGGTTCCGCCAGGACCACTCGGCTCCAGACCTCATTACAGCCTTGGTCCAAACATGGACAAAAGAGCTGAATTCCAGAGGTGAGGTGAGAGTGACTGCCCTTGACATCAAGGCAGCATTTGACCGAGTGTGGCACCAAGGAGCCCCAGTAAAATTGAAGTCAATGGGAATCAGGGGGAAAACTCTCCAGTGGCTGGAGTCATACCGAGCACAAAGGAAGATGGTAGTGATAGTTGGAGGCCAATCATCTCAGCCCCAGGACATTGCTGCAGGAGTCCCTCAGGGCAGTGTCCGAGGCCCAACCATCTTCAGCTGCTTCATCAATGAACTTCCCTCCATCATAAGGTCAGAAATGGGGATGTTCGCTGATGACTGCACAGTGTTCCGTTCCATTCGCAACCCCTCAAATAATGAAGCAGTCCGAGCCCGCATGCAGCAAGACCTGGACAACATCCAGGCTTGGGCTCATAAGCGGCAAGTCACATTCGCGCCAGACAAGTGCCAGGCAATGACCATCTCCAACAAGAGAGAGTCTAACCACCTCCCCCTGACATTCAACGGCATTACCATCACCGAATCCCCCATCGTCAACATCCTGGGGGTCACCATTTACCAGAAACTTAACTGGACCAGCCATATAAATACTGTGGCTACGAGAGCAGGTCAGAGGCTGGGTATTCTGCGGCGAGTGACTCACCTCCTGACTCCTCAAAGCCTTTCCACCATCTACAAGGCACAAGTCAGGAGTGTGATGGAATACTCTCCACTTGCTTGGATGAGTGCAGCTCCAACAACACTCATGAAGCTCGACACCATCCAAGATAAAGCAGCCCACTTGATTGGCACCCCATCCACCACACTAAACATTCACTCCCTTCACCACCGGCGCACTGTGGCTGCAGTGTGTACCATCCACAGGATGCACTGCCGCAACTCGCCAAGGCTTCTTCGACAGCACCTCCCAAACCCATGACCTCTACCACCTAAAAGGACAAGAGCAGCAGGCACATGGGAACAACACCACCTGCACGCTCCCCTCCAAGTCACACACCATCCCGACTTGGAAATATATCGCCTTTCCTTCATTGTCGCTGGGTCCAAATCCTGGAACTTCCTTCCTAACAGCACTGTGGGAGAACCGTCACCGCACCGACTGCAGCGGTTCAAGAAGGCAGCTCACCACCACCTTCTCAAGGGCAATTAGGGATGGGCAATAAATGCTGGCCTTGCCAGCGACGCCCACATCCCGTGAACGAATAAAAAAATATGCGGTGCATATGGACTTCCAAAAGGCGTTTGATAAAGTGCCACATAATAGGCTTATCAGCAAATTTGAAGCCCATGGACTAAAACGGGCAGTTGCAGCATGGATACAATATTGGCTAAGGAACCAGAAACAGAGAGTAGTAGTGAGCGGTTATTTTTCGGAATGGAGGAAAGTATAAAGTGGTGTCCCCAGGGTTCGGAATTAGGATCAACGCGTTTTGACCTATGTTAATTGCATGGAATTGGGTGGACTGGCACAGTTTCAACATTTGCAGATGACACACACCCTGTAATTTTAGTAAACAGTGAAGAGGATAGTAATAGACTTAAAGAGGATAGATAGACTTGCCGACACATGGCAGATGCAATTTAATGCAAGAGAGGCAATATAAACTAAATGGTACAATTCTAAAGGGGGTGCAGGAAGAGACAGACCTGGGCGTATATGTGCACAAATCTTTGAAGGTGGCAGGATAGGTTGAGAAAGTGGTTAAAAAGCATATGGGATCCTGGGGTTTATAAATAGAGACATGGAGTACAAAAGCAAGGAAGATATTTTATGTATAACACTGCTTCGGCCATAGCTGGAATATTGTGTCCAATTCTGGGCACTACAAGTTAAGAAAGATGTGAAGGCCTTAGAGAGGGTGCAGAAAAGATTATTGAAATGGTTCCAGGGATGAGGGACTTCAGTTATGATGATAGATCCAAAAAGCTGGGGTTGTTCCCCTTCGAGCGGAGAAGGTTAAGAGTAAATTTGAAAGAAGTGTTTAAAATCATGAAGGGCTGAGCTAAAGAAAATGAAGAGAGATTGTTCCCTTTGGTGGAAGTGTTGGGAACCAGAGGACACATATTTAATATGATTGGCAAAAGTAAAACTTTTTTTACGCTGCAGATAATTGTGATCTGGAATGTGTTGCCTGAAAAAGTGGAAGCAGATGCAATCGTGGCTTTCAATAAGGAATTGGATAAATACTTGAGGGGAGAAACATTGTAAGGCCACGGGGAAAGAGCAGGGGGATGGAGCTAACTTGACTGCTCTTACAAATAGCTGACACGGGCTCAATGAGCCGAATTTCCCGGACGAGCCCTGCATATCGCCATTTTTAGTGGAAATTCACAACGTTGCTTCTCACATGTTTTGACTGTTGGAGAAGGCAGGATTGACTGCATTCTCGAGCATGTTTGAGGTCCAGAGGACAGAATGCAATGCATTTTTCGACGCAACGTACATGAAGAAAAAAAAAATCTCAAGTTGGTGTGCAAATTGAAGCTGAAGATGAGTTAATCCCCAATTAGGTGATCTCGTGGGTGCAGAATGAAAATGCTCCTGAATTGGCCGGGAAGCGTACCCCAAACGCCCGCGTGGGAGGTGAGAATATGACCATTGAAACAGCAACATCCGCTCAATAGCAACCTGTACATGTCCAGTTGAAAATCTATCGGAAAGAACATTGTCTCACAAATCGCCTCTGAATACGCTGTGCATTCTGATTTACAGCCTGCAGTCGAGCTGTTCTTAGCTTTGATGGCCGAGTGGCTAAAACGTTAGACAGGAAATCCCAAGGATTGTTTCTGAGGGAGTTTCAATCTTATCGATAGTGCTGTTGTGAACATTTTGTTCAATGCTCAAATAAATAAGAACTGGAGCTAACTGGAGATGCCGCATTTACCACTGTCGAAGAGACACTCCACCGCGGCAGAACCTTTTAATGGAGAGCCCCGTGATCTCTTGCAAAATTTCAAGATACGTGAAAAGATCTTCACAATTATCCACAACTGGAGTATTGTGTTCAATTCTGGGCACCGAACTTTAGCAAGGATGTGAAAGCCTTGGAGAGGATGCAGAAAAGATTTACCAGAATGGTTCCAGGGATGAGGGACTGCAGTTACGTGGAAAGGTGGGAGAAGTTGGGGTTGTTCTTCTTAGAGAAGAGAAGGTTGAGAGGAGATTTGATAAAAGTGTTCAATATCATGACGGGTTTAGATAAAGTAAATAAAGACAAACTGTTTCCATTGGCGGAAGTGTCGAGGACCACACAATACAGATTTAAGGTGATCGGTAACACTGAAAGACGACGTAAGGATTTTTATTTCTCGCAGCGAGTGGTTACGATCTGAAATGCACTGCCTGAAAGGGTGGTGAATGCAGATTCAATCGTGGCTTTCAAAAATGAATTGGATAAATATTTGAAGGGTAAACAATTGCACGGCTACGGGTAAAGAGCGGGGAATGGGACTAACTGGATTGCTCTTAAAAAGAGCTGGCAAAGGCTCGATAGGCTGAATGGTCTCCATCTGTGCTGTAGCGCTTCGATGATTCTTCATATGATTCTATGATTCTGTCTTTTCTAAACTCCATTTTAAATTCTGCTAACTTGATAATTAGGCTAGTTTGTTTTTTCTCTATACTTTAATCTCTCTATCTCTCCAAGTCTCTGTCTCTCTGTGTTTTTCCTGATGGACATCTCAAGCTTCCATTAACGGCGAAGGCTGATCGAAATAACGACACCGGCAGAGAAAAGTAAAGATAAAACGACTGAGATGGTAGGAGAAGTAAAGAGCCAACCCAGGTGATGAATTCGTCGCTGATGTGTACAAATTTATGCCTCTTCGTCCTCACAGTGAAAATACAGCAATTTTAGCACGGCGTAAAAAGAAAGAAAGGCTTGCATTTCTAAAGCGCTTTTCACGGCCTCGGGGCGTCACAAAGCGCTTTACAGCCAACGAAGTATTTTTGAAGTGTCGTCACGGTTATACTTGTGGTAGAGTGTTTCACCTGCGGATGCCAAGATGGACACCAATATAGATTTAGAGCAATTAATTCTGCAAAGTCTCACTTGATAATACAAGTTGTACATTCAAAACAAATCTGGTAAAGACCATATGAATTCAGAGCAGGAGTGGGCCATTCGGCCCCTCGAGCATGTTCTGGCATTTGATAAGATCATGGCTGATCTGATTGTGAACTCAAACCTACTTTGCCGTCAATCTACTGTAACTTTGACTCCCTTCTTAATCAGGAATCTATCAAACTCATCCTTAAAAGTATTCAATGATCCTGCCTCCACCGGTCTCTGGGGAAGGAAGTTCCACAGGCTCAGGACCCTCAGAAAATAAAATATCCTCATCTCCGTCTCAAATGGGAGAACCCTTATTTATAGACTATGTCCCCGAGTTCTAATCTCACCCACAAGGGGAAACATCCTCTCAGGATCTACCCCTTCAAGTCTCCTCAGAATTTTATATTTTTCAGTATTATCACATCTCATTCTTCTGAACTCCAGTGTATACAGGACCAACTTGTCCAACCTTTCCTCATAAGATAACGCCGTCATCCCAGGAATCAGTCGAGTGAATATTCCCCGAACCGCCTCTAAAGCAATTATTTCCTTTCTTAAATAAGGAGACCAAAACTGCACACAGCATTCTCGATGTTTTCTCACCAATGCCCCGTACAACTGTAGCAAAACATCTCTACTTGTATATTCCATTCCCCTTGCAATAATTGACAACATGCTATTTGTTTTGCTAATCTCTTGATATACCTGCATAATAACTCTTTTGATTCATGTGCGAGGACACCCAAATGTAGCTGTACTTCAGAGTTCTGTTATCTCTCTCCATTTAAATAATATACTGCTTTTCTATTCCTCCTTTAAAAATGGACAAGTTCACACTTTCCAACATTATACTCCATCTTCCACATTTTTGCCCATTCACTTAACCTATCTATATCCCTTTGCAGATTCTTTTTATCCTCGTCACAATTTACTTTACACCTACCATTGTGTCATCTCCAAATTTAACATACTTTCGGTCTCTTCATCCAAGTCATTGCTATGGATTGTAAATTGTTGAGGCCTAAGCACTGATCTTTGTGGCACTCCACTCAGTAAATCTTGCCAACCTGAAAAGACCCTTTATGCCTACTCTCTGTTTCCTGTTAGCTAACCAATCCTTTATCCAAGCTAATATGTTACCCCTACACCATGAGCTATTATTTTGTGTAGTAGCCTTTGATTTGGCACCTTGTCAAAAGCCTTCTGGAAAACGAAGTACACTCATCCACAGGATCCCATTTAAACACGTTGCTTGTTACATTCTCAAAGAACTATAATAAATTAGTCTAACACGATTTCCCTTTCACAAAGCCGTGTTAACTCTGCCTGATTGCATTGAGTTTTCTGATGTGCCCTGCTGTAACCTCCTTAATAATAGATTCTATCATTTTCCCTATGACAGATGTTAAGCTAACTGGCCTGTAGTTTCCTGCTTTCTGTCTCCCTGCTTTCTTGAATAGAAGAGTTACATTCGCTATTTTGCAATCAGGTGGGACCCTTCTAGAATCTAGGGAATTTTGGAAAATTAATACCAATGCATCTACTATCTCTGCAGCCACTTCTTTTTAGACCCAAGTGTAAAGTCCGTCAAGACCTGGGGACTTGTCAGTTTTTAGTTCTAATGTTTTATTCAGAATCCTTTCCTTGGTGATTGTAAATGTTTTAAGTTCTTCCCTCCCTGTCACCTCTTCATTCAAAATTATTTCTGGCATGTTGTTTGTATCCTCTACAGTGAAGACGGACGCAAAATATCTGTTCAATTCATCTGCCATTTCCTTATTCTCCATTATTAATTCCCCAGTCTCACTCTATAGAGGACCAACGCTCACTTTACTTACTCTTTTCTTTTTTTTAATACGTCGTAACTCTTACTATGTCTTTATATTTCTTGCTAGCTTTCTCTCGTACTTATTACTATTTTAGTGATTCCTTGGTGTTTTTTATATTCTGTCCAATCTTCTGACCTGCCACTAAACTTCGCAGACTTGTATGCGTTTTCTTTCAATTTGATACTAAATTTAGCTTCTTTACTTAGCCACAGATAGTACGTCCTTCCCCTAGATACTTTCTTTCTCACTGGAATGTATCTTTGCTCAGTGTTATGAAATATCCCATTAAATGTCTGCCATTGCATCTCTACTGACCTATCCCTTAACCTAATTTCCCAGTTCACTTTAGCCAGCTCTGTCTTCATGCCCTCATAATTGCCCATATTTAAGTTTAAAGCACTGGTATTAGACTTACTCTTCTCTCCCTCAAACTGAATGCGAAATTCAATCATATTGTGATCACTGATGCCTAGAGGCTCCTTTACAATGAAATAATTAATTAACCTGTCTAATTTCACATTACCAGATATGGAATAGCCTGCTCTCTGGTTGGCTCTAGAGGTTCTGCTCTAAGAAATTGTCCCGAAAGGACTCTACAAACTCATCTTCCAGGCTCCCTTTGCCAATCAGATTCTTCCAATCTATATGTGGATTAAAGTCACCCATGATTATCGCTGTTCCTGTCTCAGAAACCCCCATTCCTTCCTGTACAACCTGTCCTACAGTGTGGTAACTGTTAGGAGGCCTATAAACTACTCCCACAAGTGACTTCTAGCCTTTACTATTTCTTGTCTCGACCTAAACTGATTCTACATCTTGGTCTTTAGAACTAAGGTAATTTCTCTCGATTATACTCATGTCATCTTTAATTAACAGAGCTACCCCTCCACCATTTCCTGGCTTCCTTTCCTTCCGAAATGTCAAATACTCTTGAATATTGAGGTTCCAGCCTTTGTCATCTTGCAGCCATGTCCCTGTAATGGCTATCAGATTCTACGTATTTATTTCTATTTGAACTGTCAATTTATCCATTTTGTTACAAATGCTACTTGCATTCAGATACAGAGATTTTAGTTCTATCGTTTTTTATTATAGTTGCAACCTCTATCCTTATCTGCTGGCGCACTTTTAAGTTTGCGTGCTCTGTCCCTTCCTGCCACTCTCTGATTATCATTTCCCTTATTGCTACCTTGCTATCTTGTCTTATCTTCGTTCTTTAATTTATCACATCTTCCCTTACTTGTACCCTCGCTCCCTTTAGTTTAAAGCCCTCACTACCGCCCTATGTATACGATTCGCAAGAACATTGGCCCCAGCACAGTTTAGATGACGCCGGTCCCAACGGTACAGCTTAAACTTTCCCCAGTACTGGTGCCAGTGCCCCATGAATCGAAACCCATTTCTCCCACACCATTCTTTGAGCCACGAATTTAACTCTCTAATCTTATTTACGCTATGCTAATTTGCTTATGACTCAGGTAATAATCTAAAGATTATCACCTTTGAGGTTCTGCTTTTTCATTTAGACCCTAGCCGCTCATACCCCCCAAGCAGAACCTCTTCCCTCATCCTACCTATGTCGTTGGTACCTACGAGGTCCACAACAACTAGTTCCACCCCCTCCCACTGCATTTTCCTCTCGAACCCAGATCAGATGTCCTGAGCCATGGCACAGGGCAGACAACACAGCCTTCTGGACTCTCGTTCTCAGCTCCAGAGAACTGTGTCTATCCCCTCGACTATACTGAACCCTACTTCCACTACATTCCTACGAACTCCCCCCGCTTGAATGTCTTCCTGTACCACGGTCTATTTGCTCATCCACCCTGCAGCCCCCACTTTCGTCCCTACAGGCTGCAAGCACCTCAAACTTGTTGGACAATTGCAAAGGCTGAAGCTCCTCTACTTCTACCTTCTCGATGCCCTTAACTGCCTCGTTTGCAGTCAAAGCCTCCTGTCCCTGACCACTGACCAATTTAGACGACCTTATCGTAAGGGGTGTGAACGCCACCTGGAACCGAATGTCCAGGTATTTTTCCCCCTCCCTGATGTATTGCAGTGTCTGCAGCTTGACCTCCAGTTCAATGAGCCGAAGCTCCTCAAGCCGCAGACACTTACTGCAGACGTGTTTGCCCTGGATCACACTGGCGTCCAGGAGCTCCCACATTTTGCAGTCACTACATATCACCTGCCCCGCCATCTTTATTATGCGTTAATTATTTTTTTTTATTCTTAATTCAATATATAAATTTCAAAAACTGTCTACTCCCAATAAGCTTTACAACTGCTAGTAAACCTTCTACTACTACTAAAACCTTACAATTACTAAGTTACACTTGCTTTGAAAGTTAAACAAGGCAATTACTCACTAACCAATCACTTACGTAGTTCCCTGTGAAGTCATATTTGCTTTTTCTCAGTATATGGTGGCTGGGTTCAGACTGGCAGCGACTGAACTCCGGCTTTCTCCGCGCTGTTTAAATCCCCGCTCTGGTCACACTCTTTCCCCCCGACTGAACTCCTGCTTTCTCCGCGCTGTTTAAATCCCCGCTCTGGTCACACTCTTTCCCCCCGACTGAACTCCTGCTTTCTCCGCGCTGTTTAAATCCCCGCTCTGGTCACACTCTTTCCCCCCGACTGAACTCTTGCTTTCTCCGCGCTTTTTAAATCCCTGCTGTGATCTCGCTCTTTCTCCCCGCTCACTGACTGAGCTCCCGCTTTCTCCGTTCTCGTTATAACCCCGCTCTGGTCTCGCTCTCCACTCCTCCCCACCACCCAACTCCCCCCTCACTGTATGAGCTCCCGCTTTGTCCGCGCTGTTTATATCTCCGGTCTGGTCTCGCTCTTTCCCGCCGCTCACCGACTGAACTCAGGGTTAATATTGAGAGGTTAATATTGTTGATATGAAATATTTCGTGTACAACTTGACATTGCTGTGCATCGGAATAGAAAACGTGATTTTATAGTTGAGTTTCGGTTCATGACGTTTGGTGAGATGCCATATGATTGAAAAATGCCCTTATCAACCCCAATATCGTCAGCTATACGTTTGACAAATGCAAACCGCTTCAATCTCTGTTTTACTGGAGCAACTCATTCAAAGATACTTTCGGTAATTGGAGGGTATTTCAAGTCGTGACACGAACATAACAGTTCGCACTGCCGCTTTCCCCAAGACGCTTCGTGTGGAATGATTTCGGTCTGGCGGTTCCCTCGTCACAAATCCGCCTTTGAGCCCGGGTCCTTTAGTATTCTTGATAGCCGATATCAAATAAGATCACTTGAGCACTTGAGCTGTCACAGCTGTGACTTTGAATTTTCTATCTCCCCTCTAGATCTCCCCGACAACTGCGGTTAACCATTATTTTCTGTCAGACTACTCCATGAGAAAGTTCCGAGCCTCAGTTTTCCAACAAAATAACGACCGTCTCTTCAGTCAGCGACAGCCGCGAGTTTCTTACTTTCATCATATACTTTCCTCAAATCCTCCATAAAGTACCATCAAAAATTGTCCTTGATAATAATATAAGTAAAAGTCCTTGTCTTCTGAGATTTTATTTCAGATTCCACGGCTTTTAAAGGTCACTGCTCATATTTAACGAAGCGTCTCTTCGCTGGAGGCTGCAGTTGGAGAAAGATCACGAAGCGATAATTGAGAGACCGAAGATGAAGATGTTTGATGGGAGCACTTGATGCCGTACGTGGCTTTGATGCCGCAATCGATCAGCGCGCGGTACTTACATGACATACTTGATCGGGCAATACCGACGTTATGAGTTAGAGGTTCACTTGGAGCAGATGAGCTTTTAGTTCTGAACATTTCGACCGGAGATCAAGATACAACCGATATGTTCCATAGCACATCTACTTATTAGTGTTCCATATGGACACCTCTGGCCTACACTGTTGCAATACCAGGTGCTAGCTAACTTGTTTATAGGAGGGAGAGAGGCGATTGGCGACAGCTGATATGGCAAATGAGCCTGCACGAGATCTTTAAAACTAAAGAGCTAAACGCACAATTCTTCTTTTCGTGAACCTGGTGTTCATCGGCTTGAAGTGTTGCGTAGGGAAAATTCGGAAGGTGAAATATGCTGCCTGGCTTGACTGTATAAAGGGTGAAATTATTCCGCTTTCATTTATTGATCGGCTGAATGGTCGAGAGGCCTTTTCCAGCTTCCGTATGGGACAACTCTAGCTTTTGAGCCATTGGGTAAAGTATTCTTTATCATTAATGCTGACGAATGACCAGACATTTGGCACAAACGAGAACACTTGTAAACTCATTAGTTCGCTGTCCATGTTTCTTGCATCAGATTGAACGGAAACAAGGGTTCTCCTCAATACGTTGCTTAGAATTTTATAAAAGGGACCCTCACCCTAGTCAGAAATTCTGGCGGCGATGGGATTCAAACCACATCTAAGCGCCCGGCCTGAGCACAGAGAACTGCTCACCCCGTGTTTAGAAATAATTAATCTTCTCTTAGCCTTGTCTTAACGTAACGTTCACTGTCTGGAAATGTCAGGTTGAGAACATTTTCCTGTTACATTAATGAGTTTGGAGCAGCGGAGAAGGCGAGGGCCCTTGTTCAATACCGCCAACTGAACGATTATGCCAATAGAAGCCAATCACTTTGATCACCTGTCCCACTCCGCTGGAAAGAATCTTGAGGTGAGCGGTCCTTCCCTGTGCAAAAGTGTCCTGCCCCCTTGCAAAAATGTTATCTGCACTTTCTCTTTCAGCTTCCTTTTTATCTTCTGCGCCATCTCATTCCACTCAAGTTTTCTGTGAATCGGTCAAAATAATCAACGTTAGAAATTTTAGCATCTGTGGGATTTAAACGGAGCGGTAGACTATATTTTTATAGTGCCTTAGACCGCTCGGCCACGGTACCACACAAGTGTATGTTTGGTGTAGATCAGGTTCATGGAAAGTATCATAAACTTCGTCCTTGATTCCGGACCTTGATCTCTCTCCAACCGCTCGCTGCTACAGATTGAACTTTACTTCATTTCACCCGCAGGTTGGGGCCAATGCGGATCAGTGGGGTTTCGGGCCCGTCCCTCCCTTCACAAAACATCAGTGCCGAGTAAACAACGGATAAATTTACACACATATTGTATTCTATAGCTTTTTATGAACACTTCAGTGTATTTCACACCGTGTCCAGAACTGTGAGGTCTCCCCTGATGTGTCAGCTTTCTGTTTTTGGAAACAACTCAATATATTTCATTTTGTATCCAAAGACTATGCGGTCTCCTCTGGTGTGTCAGCATTTTGCGTCGATTAAAGCTTCAGTGTATTTCACTCCGTGCACAATACTGTGAGGCCTCCCCTGATGTGTCAGCTTTCTGTTTTTGAAAACACCTCAATGTATTTCATTCTGTGTCCAAAACAGTAAGGTCTCCACTGGTGTGTCAGATGTTTATAAAGAATGTAATTTATTACATTTTCTCTTCGATCACACGGTGCGGAAGACGGCCATCTGTGTGCAGATAGTTTAGGGGTGAGCTCTGATCCTCGCCCCTTCCCCACAAAAGAATAAAAGAGAGATAGAGATGCGATGTGGGAGACGGGATGATGGAAGAATTTGTCTATGAACTGTATTAAAAGTGGCCAATACACAAGATAATATTAATATATCATCAGCAGAAAAATAACATAGATTCTTAGAATGATACAGCACGAATGTTACTTGCATGTGTCGGCTCTTTGAAATAACTGTCCAATTAGTCACACGCCCCTGCTCTTTCCCCATAGCTCAGCAAATTTTTCTCCTTCAAGTGTGTATTCAATCCCCTTTTGAAAGTTATTATCAAATCTACTTGCACCATCCTTTCAGGCAGTGCATTACTGACCGTATCAACTCTCTGCGTAAATAACTTCTCTGCTCGCCTCTGGGTCATTTGCCAATTCCCTAAAATCTGTGTATTCTGATTACCGACCCTCCTACCAGTGGGAACAGTATCTCCTTATTTGCTGTATTATAACCCTTCATGATTTTGAACACCTCTCTTGAATCTCCGCTTAACCTTCACTGTTCTAAGGAGAACAAGTCGAGTTTCTCTAATCTGTCCACGTAACTGAAGACCCTCATCCCTGGAACCATTATCGTAAATCTCTTATGCACCCTCTCTGAGGCCTTGACATTCTTCCTAAAATGTGGTGCCTTGAATTAGATACAGTACTCCAGCTGGGGCAGAACCGGTGGTATAAAAAGGTTTAGTATAACTTCGTTGCTTTTGTACTCTATGCTTCTATTTATAAAGCCAAGAATTCCACGAGATTTATTAACAGCCTTCTCAAATTGTCCTGCCAAATTCAGAGATTTTTGTACATACATCCCCATATCTCTCTGTTCCTGCACCCCCTTTAAAATGTTACCATTTAATTGATATTGCCTCTCCATGTTCTCCCTATGAAAATGCATCACTTCACACTTCTCTGCGTTAAATTGCATCTACCATGTGTATGCCCATTTCACCAGTCTGTCAACCCCCTCATGAAGTCTATTACTATCCGCCTCACTATTTAATCAATTTCAGAGTATCATGTCACCTGGAGTTCAGAAGAATGAGAGGCGATCTCAATGAAATGTATAAAATTCTTAAAGGGCTTGACAGGGTAGATACTGAGAGGCTGTTTCCCCTGGCCAGGAGAGTCTAGAACTTGGTGGTCATAGTCTCAAGATAAGGGGGTCAGCTATTTAGGACCGAGATAAGGAAATGAATCTTCACTCAGAAGATTGTGAATCTTTGGAATCCTGTACCCGAGAGGGAAGTCGATGCTCATTCGTTGATTATATTCAAGATTCAGATCGATAGATTTTTGGAATCTAAAGGAATGAAGGGACATGGGGATAAGGTGGGAAAGTGGAGATTGAGGTAGAAGATTAGCCATAAAATTATTGAATGGAGGAGCAGGCTCGAGGAGCTGTATGGCCTACTCCGGCTCCTATGTCTTATGTTCTTATAAAAACGGTGAAATTATGCACTGTGTACTCAGATCCACGTTATTAACATATATCAAAACGAATAGTGGACCTAATACCGACCCCTGAGAGATACCACTATGTACATGCCTCCAGTCTGAAAAACACTACTCTCTGCTTTCTGTTCCTTTGCCAATTTTGTATGCATGCTGCCCCTTTAATTCCATGGGCGTCAACTTTGCTAACAAGTCTATTATGTGGTGCTTTATCAAACGCTTTTTGAAAGTCCAGATGCACAACATCAACCGTACTACCCTCATCAACCCTTTCCGATAATTCAACAAGGAACTCAATCAAGTTAGTCAAACACAATTTGCATTTAACAAATTCTCATTTATTAACCCATATCTTTCCAAGTGAAAATTATTGTTTTCACAACCTGAACTCTGAGATCTGGTCGGGTCCCACTCCCCCGAAGTGAGGAATGAGCGGAACGGGCAATTTCACCCTGGTTAGATTTTCTTCCAAGAGGAGGACATAAAGGGCATTTTTGCTGTAGGCCGAAATAGTTCAGTTGCGAGAGCGTTAGACTGAAAATCTAAAGGTCCCTGCTTTAATCTTGGGTTTCGGCAGATTTTGTTTATTCTGTTTATTCATAAGGGGGGAGAATGAGTAGGGAGATTTTCCTCTCCTGACCCCGCGTCTCTCAGACTAGTGGGAATGAAATCATATTTGACCACTAGTCTGCATTTTCGCTTTTAGTTTTTTCTTTCTTTCTGCTCCGCTCCATCGCACCGCTCTCTGGTTTTACGGGAATAGATCAAAATAAGTATTGCCATAAATTCAAGTAGCGGTGGAATTCCATCCCACACCCCTATGGCGATTAGAAACATAAGTCCAACTCCATCAACTGCTGAGCCATATTACCGCGAGAGCGTTTGACCAATACTGAATCATGTGACTGGTGATTGAAAAGTGGCTGTCTTGTTCTCTACCATTTGAGTCCGGCGCTTTTGCATTGGGCAAGAAGGAAATTAACGGGATTTCTGAGCCTTTATTGTATTTAAGGCTTGATGAAAAAAATACCATCCAACCCCGCGCTGCAAATGTTGGAAACATAGGCACAGGAGAAGACGATTCAGGCGCTCGAACCTGCTGCACCATTTAATTCGATCAGGGATGATCTGTACATCAACTCTATTTACCCGCCTGTGACACAAAGCCTTGATGCTCTTTCGGGGAAAGATCTATCGATCTCATTCTTGAAAATGCAATTTGACCCCAGCATTTTCGGCCTTTTGCTGGAGAGAGTTCAAGATTTCTACAAGAATTCCTGAGATAAAATGATTACTGATTTAAGGCTTGGACGGTCCAGTTCTACTTCCAAGATGAAGCCCTCTCACTCCAGATTCTCCCAATAGGGAGCTTCTGAAACCCAAGATTGAACCAAAGATCTGTAAATCGCCAATCTAACGCTCTCCCAACTGAGCCATTCCGTCATTCAATACAGAAAAAGTTTTCTTTTTCTTTGATGAACATATAAGGGAAGATGACAGCTCCCTCTCGATGAACGTGGCACCTCGGAGGAATTTGACCGAACAAACTCTGCATCTCATCCTTAAAACAGACAGGTGGAGTCACCTGTGTAATTACATAACACTTGGGGGTAAGGAAGAGTAATGGCTGATGAGAATGTATCAGGCAGTCCAAGGGTTTTTATTGTGGAGATCGGTAGGGCAAGGGGATGCCAGCGGCTGTAAGGGAATCAAATTGCTTCTCAGGGGTTATCTGAGGTGTATGAGGGCTCTACAAGGTATCAAAGAGTTTACGGCACTCTGAGCAGTTATCAGGGAGGGCAAAGGACTGTCAGAAGATATCAGAGAGAGTTAGGGGGCTCAGGGCGTATCAGAGGATGAGGGCACTCTGAGGGTATCAGGGAATGTAAACGACAGGGAGAAGGTATCAAGCCAACGGAGAGGGAGAGAAAAGGCTGCTGAAACCCTGGATTGAAACCTTCAGATCTTCAAACTAACGCCCTCCCAATTGAGATATTTCGGTGCTCTGGACATCCCCGCAATTCACCTACAGGACTGTTAGAATCGAAATATAACCCTCCCTCAATCGCATCCTCTAAACCTCCACCCAGGATTTTCACTGGTGCAAATTTCATCAATGGTGACCCCGAGGATGTTGATGGTTGGGGATTCGACGATGGTAATGCCGTTGAATGTCAAGTGGAGGTGGTTAGACACTCTCTTGTTGGAGATAGTCATTTCCTGGCACTTGTCTGGCGCGAATGTGACTTCCCACTTATCAGCCCAAGCATGGATGTTGTCCAAGTCTTGCTGCATGCGGGCACGAACTGCTTCATTATCTGAGGGGTTGCGAATGGGACTGAACACTGTCAATCATCAGCGAACATCCCCATTTCTGACCTTATGATGAAGTGAAGGTCATTGATGAAGCAGCTGAAGATGGTTGGGCCTCGGACACTGCTGTGTCCTGTTTGAGGCTCTATTATTTCGAGATGCTGCTTTAGTTTGAGATGCTTAGGTTAAGTGTTTGTATTAGTTTGAGCTGCTTCATTCAAAGTTATTTTATGCCTGCGTGTGCAAGCAGTGGCAATGCCTCCTTGTCGATTACTCAACTGAATAATACTTTGTCAAGATTTGTATAACAAACCTACTTTTGCAAAAATAATGTATGTAAATCACAACGTAGCTTTAACTGCACAATTGTGTGAGACAAAGCAAAGGTGTTTAATTCTCCACACAGCCTCAAGTTCTTGACTTCAAATGGAAATTAAATTTCCACAGTTAAATAGGGGCATTCACATTACTGGATGCAGGACAGCAGCACTGAAAGGAACAACCTAACGTTTGGAATATAATAACTGAATGATCAATGCAGAGTTGAGGACTTCACCAAAACAATATGAGATGTATAAATTGGTTTGATGTTGTTTGAATGAACAACATCATTGCTGGGAGAATACAGCTTTCAATTTTCATTAGTTATATGATGTTATCAGAATTGTGCAGTCTATGGGGTTTACCAATTCAATCTCAGTACCAAATATTTTCCATATTAACAGGGACTGCGATCGGCTTTCGTAACCTGTTTATTCCAACAAATAAAATTAATTTATCGTTGTTGCAACCTCAATGTCCCATTGGAGATCCCATATGGTATAAATTAAAGGCTCTGGGAACGAATGGCCTCAGAATTTAACTCAGAGAGATTGCCTGCAGCAAAAAGGGGCAGATTGCTTCACACAGGAAAAGCGTGCAAAATTTTCCAAAATCAGCAAAATATACTACCTGATCACTGCCGTCATTGGTGTTCCTGGTAAGTGATTATAACCATTTACTTTGTGTAAATCTGCGTGTGAGCTGGTCTCCGGTTTTCCTATGTGAGTGATAATGTTACATTCTGATCCAATGCTGACAGTTACACATTTACTGGATCAGTGATGACATTTCAATAAATAGGATGTCATTAATGTCAACGATCCTTTTATTTGAATGACTCATTTAAAGATTTGTCAGTTTAATCTCGTGGCCAAGTTAAATTAACAAATTATTACCTTTAGTAGAAGGTTGTGAAAACTTGCACTTCTATTCAGTGCTGACAGCTGTCTGAGGGTATTTATCACTGGAAGTGTGGGTCACCAACCGGATTTGAACAGCTGACCCCAGTGGTCATGTATTACTGGGAGAATCTTGTACTGTCGAACTGTACTGAGTGTGGGTCATTAACTGGAGTGGAACTCCTGGCTCCAGTCGACGTATTATCGAGAGTATCTGTCAGTGTAGAATTGTACTGCTTGTGTGTCACTATGAGGAATGGAACAAATGAGGCATGTACACATGTCTTGCTGAGAGTGTCTGTCAGTGTTGAATTGTACTGCTTGTTGGTCACTAATCGGCGTGGAACACATACCCACCGTGGCCATAGATTAAAGGAAATACATATCATTGTAAAATTGTGCCGAGTGTAGTTCACTAACGGAGTGGAACATCTGACCCCAGTTGCCACGTATTACTGGGACGATCTGTCATTGTAGAATTGAACAGAGTGTGGGTCACTACCCAGAATGGAACAACTGACTCCTGTGGCCATGTATTACTTGTAGTAGCTGTCATTGTAGAATTAAAATGAGTGTGGGTCATTAACCAAAGTGTAACAACTGACTCCTGTGGCTATGTAATACTAGGAGTCTCTGCCATTGCAAAATTGTGCCGAGTGTGGGTCAATAACGAGAGTGGAACATCTGACAAAGCGGCCGTGTATTACCAAGAGTGTCTGTTATTGTACAATTGTATAGACAGTTATTCAATAACAGGATTGGAACACCTAACCCCAGTAGCCATGCATTACTGGGCATATCATTCATTATAGAATTGTATAGATTGTGGGTTACTAACCATAGTGGAACAACTGACCAAATGATCATGTATACTGGGAGTGTCAGCCATTGCACAACTGTACTGAGTGTGGGTCACAAACCAAAGTGTAACACTTGACTCCAGTGAGCATGTATCACTGGGAGTAGTTGTCAGTGTAGAATTGTATAGACTGTGGGTCACTAACCACAGTGGAACACCTGACCCTAGTGAACATGTATCACCGGGAGTAGTTGTCAGTTTAGAACTGTACAGAGTGTGGGTCATTAACCAGAGTCGAACACCTGACCTCCTGCAAATGTTTCTATTTCGAATATTTATCTAATCCCCTTTTGAAGGTTATTATTGAATCTGCTTCCACCACCCTTTCAGGCAGTGCATTCCAGATCAGATCAACTCGCTGTGTATTTTTTTCCTAATGTCGCCTCTGGTTCTTTTGCCAATCACTTGAAATCTCTTCCCTCTGATTACCGACCCTTCATCCACGAGAAAGAGTTTATCCTTATTCACTCTATCAAAGCCTTCATGATTTTCAACATGACTATTAAATCTCCCCTTACCCTTCTCTGTTCTAACGAGAAACACACCAGGTTTCTAGGTTCATCAAATAACTGAAGTCGTTTATCCCATGTGTAATTCCAGTAAATCATCTTTGCTCAATCGCTAAGGCCTTGATATCCTTCTTAAAGTGAGGGCCAGAATTGGACACAATACTCCAGCTGGGGCCTAACGAGTGTTTTATAACAGCTTTTGCACCCTCTGCCTCTATAATGCCAAGCATCACGTATGGCTTCTTAATAGGCTTCTCAACTTGTCCTGCCACTTGTGTACGTACATCCCCAGGTATCTCTGCTCCGGCACAGTCTTAAAATTTCACCATTTAGTTTATACTCCATCTGCTCATTTTTCCTACCAAAATGAATCACTTTATACTTCTCGGCGTTAAATTTCGTCTGCCATGTGCCTTTTCACCAGTCAATCTATATCAGCCTGAAATCTGTTACTACTTTCCTCACCGTTTCTTACATGTCCCTAGTAAAATTGAAGTCAATGGGAACGAGGGGGAAATCTCTCCAGTGGCTGGAGTCATACCTAGCACAAAAAAAGGTGGGAGGGGTTGTTGGTGGCCAATCATCTCAGCCCCAGGACATTGCTGCAGGAGTTCCTTAAGGCAGTGTCCTAGGCCCAACCATCGTCAGCTGCTTCATCAATGACCTTCCCTCCATCATAAGGTCAGAAAAGGGGATGTTCGTTGATGATTGCACAGTGTTCAGTTCCATTCGCAACCCCTCAGATAATGAAGCAATCCGAGCCCGCATGCAGTAAGACCTGGACAACATCCAGGCTTGGGCTCATAAGTGGCAAGTAAATTTCGCGCCAGGCAAGTGCCAGGCAATGACTATCTCCAACAAGAGAGAGTCTAACCATCTCCCCTTAACATTCAACGGCATTACCATTGCAGAAACCCCCACCATCAACATCTTGGGGATCACCATTGACCAGAAACTTAACTGGACCAGCTATATAAATATTGTGGCTACAAGAGCAAGTCAGAGGCTGGGTATTCCGAGGCGAGTGACTCCCCAAAGCCTTTCCACTATCTACAAGGCACAAGTCAGGATTGTGATGGAATACTCTCCACATGCCTGGATGAGTGCAGCTCCAACAACACTCAAGAAGCTCGACACCATCCAGGACAAAGCAGCCCGCTTGATTGGCACCCCATCCACCACCCAAAACATTCACTCCCTTCACCACCAGCGCACAGTGGCTGCAGTGTGTACCATCCAGAGGATGCACTGCAGCAACTCGCCAAGGCTTCTTCGACAGCACCTCCCAAACCCGCGACCTCTACCACCTAGAAGGAAAAGATGAGCAGATACATGAGAACAACACCACCTGCACGTTCCCCTCCAAGTCACACACCATCCCGACTTGGAAATATATCGACGTTCCTTCATCGTTGCTGGGTCAAAATCCTGGAACTCCCTTCCTAACAGCACTGTGGGAGAACCTTCACCACACGGACTGCAGCGGTTCAAGAAGGAGGCTCACCACCACCTTCTCAAGGGCAATTATGCATTGGCAATAAATGCCGGCCTCGCCATCAACGCCTACATCCCATGAACAAATATTTAAAAAATTGTATCACCAGCAAACTTTGAAATCATGCCCTGTATACCCAAGGCCAGGTCAATAATGTATATCAAAAACGCGCTTGTCCTAATACAGGCCCCTGAGGAACACAGCTGTATAATTCCCTCCAGTGTGAAAAACAACCATTCACTCTACTCTCTGCTTTCCGTCCCTTAGCTAATTTCGACTCCACGCTTCCACTTTTCATTTGGTCCCATCGGCTTTAATTTTGCTTTCAAGTCTATTATGTGGTATTATGTCAAACGCATTCTGAAAGTCGTTATACACAACATCATCGGCACTGCCCCAATCAACGCTCAAAATCACTTCATCAAATCACTCAATTAAGTTAGTCAAACACGATTTGCCTTTAACAAATTCGTGTTGACTTTCATTTATTCGCCTCCAATTTTTCAAGTGACAATCAATTTTCTCCCGGATTAATGTCTCTGAATGCTTCCCCACCATCGACTTCAGGCTCACTGGCCTGTATTTGCCGGGTTTATCCCTTTTCCCATTTTTTGAACAGGGGTCTAACATTTAAAATCCTCTATTTCTCAAGCACCACCCCATATCTAAGGAGGATTGAAAGAATGTGGCCAGAGTCTCCGTAATTTTAACCGTTACTTCCCTCAGCAAACTAGAATACGTCCCATCCCACCCGGTTAACTTTTATATTTTGAGCATTATTATTTTTTAAGTATCTCCTGTTGATCTATTTTCATCCTAACCAATATCGATTTCCTCCTCTATTGCTGCATTGGCGGCATTTAGTGCCTCAGCCATGCCATCTGCCTGGACAAGGAAATTATATTTTTTTGTCCTTAACAGGCTCCACCCATCCTTTGACTACCCTTTCACTATTTATATGTTTACAAAAGACTTTTGGGTTCTCTTTATGTTAGCAACTAATCTATTCTTTGCCCCGCTTATTCCCTTTTATAATTCGCCACTACCTTCTGCATTCAAATTCGTTCTCTGCTGTATTATGAACCTTACATTTGTCAGTATCCTCCTTGTTCTGTTTGAAGTTCTTAGTTCCGGTATCATCCTTGGAAATCATTTTTGCGCCTTTTCCAGTGCCTCGATATCCATTTTGTAATATGGAGACCGGAACAGCGGACATTACACTAAGTGTGCTCCAAACAAGGTTCTATGTAAGCTTATTATAACCTATCTTCAAACAATTCAATAAGGCTTATCAAACATGGACTTAGCTTTTGAAACCCGTGCTGGCTATTATTTATTATATTTTCAGTTTTCAATGGTTTTCCATTACATCTTTGAGTAGTGATTCCATTAACTTTCCTACCACTGACGTTAAGCTAATTGGTCTATTTTTCCCTGGAATTGTTCAATCTCCCTTTTTAAAGAGAGGAATAACATTAGCTATCCGCCCGCCCTGGTCCCCTTTTTAATGTTTATGTATATATATATATATATATATAAGAGATAGTAGAGGAACGAATATATATATTCGTTCCTCTACCATCTCTTTATTGTCTTTTAATATGCGTGGATGCAATCCATCCGGACCAGGGGTTTTATCCTCTCTAAGTTCGATTAGTTTATCACTTATCTCCCCCCTTTCTACCGTAAATTCCTTGAAGTTGTTTGATTAATTCATTCAATTATTATTTGAAAGAGTTTAATTCCTCTCCTCATAGATCTCTTTCCCTTCTCCAGGCTCGGAATCCTCATCCAATAGTTCATTTTGAACCTATTGTCCCACAACCCGCGCGAATTCCTTCCTTTGAGGTAGTGCTGCACTCCAGATGACAACATATATTTCTGCCAATATCAGTCCCCCTCTCTCTGCTCCAATTTCCAGTCAACCAGAGCTTCCCTCAAACTTACAGCGGACGGAATCTTACCTGGCAAACAGCTGGCCATTTTCCCTTCACCGTTTCCCGTTGGTCATTCAGTGGACCCCATTTGTAATGTATTTAATTGGTACACTTCACTTGCCATTTCCACTGTCTCCCTCACTGGCTTTGCGCAGACAAAGAAAACCCTTCCAGTTTCCTGCTTGTGATCTCTGTGCAGTGGTCCTGGTGCAAAGTACAGTTATGTGGACCTCGGGATTGAACACTGGGATATCCTCACACTCGAAATGTGTCGCTCTGGGAATGTATGTTTCCTAACTATGCCTGCCTTTTCGTGGGATACTTCGAACATTCTTTGTTCCAGTCTTACTCACATCCCCACCCTTAACTTTTTTTATGGTACATTGATGACTGTGCTGGTGTCACTTCCATCTTTCGCCCTGAACTGGAAAATGTCATCATCTTTGTTCTGAATTTCCATCAATCCCTCGCCTTTACGTGGACTCTCTCCGCCTATTCCCTTCCCTTCCTCGAATTATCTATCTCCATTTCTGAGGCAGGCAGTACACCAATATCTATTATAAGTCCACCGAATTTCACAGCTACCTTGATTGCAATTCTTCCCACCCGTTTCCTGGAAGCAATCTATTCCATTCTCCCATCTCCAAGTTCACCGTTCCATCTGTTCTGAAAATGACACCTTCCACACAAATGATTCTGATATGTCTTCCTTTTTCCTCCGCTGAGAATTCCCATCCACTGTGGTTGACAAGGCCCTCGACCGTGTCCGTCCTATTTCCTGCCATTCTGCCCTCACCCCTTCCCTTCTCTCTCAGATGTATGATAGGCTCCCACTTGACTCATCTTCCACAAGTCCAGCCTCCATATTCATACGAGCATAGGAACATAGGAACAGGAGTAGGCCATTCAGCCCCTCGTGCCTGCTCCGCCATTTGGTAAGATCATGGCTCATCTGTGACCTAACTCCATTTACCTGCCTTTGGCCCATATCCCTTAATACGTTTGTTTGCCAAAAATCTATCGATCTCACATTTAAATATAGCAATTGAGCTAGTATCAATTGCCGTTTGCGGAAGAGAGTTCCAAACTTCTACAACCCTTCATGTGTAGAAATGTTTTCTAATCTCACTCATGAAAGGTCCGGCTCTGATTTTTAGACTGTGCCTCCTACTCCGAGAATCCCCAACCAGCGGAAATAGTTTCTCTCTATCCACCCTATCTGTTCCCCTTAATATCTTATAAACTTCGATCAGATCACCCCTTAATCTTCGAAACTCTAGAAAATACAACCCAATTTGTGTAATCTCTCCGCGTAAATTAAACCTTGAAGTCCGGGTATCATTCTGGTAAACCTACGCTGCACTCCCTCCAAGGCCAATATGTCCTTCCGAAGGTGCGGTGCCCAGAACTGCTCTCAGTACTCCAGGTGCGGTCTAACCAGGGTATTGTATAGCTGCAGCATAACTTCTGCTGCCTTGTACTCTAGTCCTCTAGAAATAAAGGCCAGCATTTCATTTGCCTTCTTGTTTATTTTCAAAAAATTCAATCAGGTTTGTCAGGCACGACCTACCTTTCACAAATCCATGCTGGCTCTCTCTGATTAACTGAAGATTCTCGAGGTGTTCAGTCACCCTATCCTTAATGATGGACTGCAGCATTTTCCCCACGACAGATGTTGGGCTCACTGGTCTATAATTCCCTGGTTTCCATCTCTCTCCTTTCTTAAAAAGCGGAGTGACATGTGCAATTTTCCAATCTAGAGGGAGAGTTCCTGAATCGAGAGAACTTTGAAAGATTTTCGTTCGGGCATCCGTAATGTGCTCACCTACTTCCTTTAAAACCCTGATGTGGAGATGCCGGTGATGGACTGGGGTGGACAAATGTAAGGAATCTTACAACACCAGGTTATAGTCCAACAATTTTATTTTAAAATCACAAGCTTTCGGAGATTAACCCCTTACACAGGAAGGGCCCGGGGTGGGGCTCATTCTTGGCTGCACTGGGACACTGGATCAATCTGCAGGTCGGAAGAGCCAGGAGTTGGGCTCACTCCGGGCTACAGTGGAACACTCGATCAATGTACGGACAGGAAGGGCCCAGTTTTTCGCTATGACTCGGCTTCAGTGGGGCACTGGGTAAATGTGCAGGCAGGAAGCTACCAGGGTGGGGCTCTGTCTGTGCTGCAGTGACACACTGGGTCAATGTACAGACAGGAAGGGCCCAGGGTGAGTCTAAGTCTGGGCTGCTGTGGGAAACTGAGTCAATGTACAGACAGGAAGGGCACAGGTTAGGGAACAGTCTGGGCTGCAGCGGAACACTCGGTAAATGCACATACAGGAAGGGCCCAGTGTGGGGCTCAATCTGAGATGCAGTGATACGCTGGTCAATGTGTAGACAGTAAAGGCTCAGGGTGAGGCTCAGTTTGGGCTGCAGTGGGAAACTGATTCAATGTACAGAGAGGAAGGCCCAGGATGCTGCTCAGTCTGGGTTGCATTTGGACAGTGGGTCAATGTACAGACAGGATACAGACCAGGCTGAGGTTTAATCTCAGCCTGGTCTGTATTAGGGCACTGAGTCAATGTACGGACAGGAAGGGCCCAGTTTTTAGATCAGTCTGGGCTGTCGTGGGGTACTGTTTCAATGTACGTACCGGAAGTGCGCAGTGTTTGGGGGTTGGAGGGGGGGGGGTGGCGGGTGCTGTCTGGACTGCAGTGGAACACTGGGCCAATGCACGGACAGGACGGGTCCAGTTTGTGCATGACGGCCAGTATACATGGTGTCCTCTGTACTCGATGACGTCTATACGAGATGGCCTTCATAACGATGGCCTGTATACTCCATGGCTGATGTACACGACGGCTTGTATAGACGACGGCCTTTATTCATGACAGCCGGTTGACAGATGGTCGGCACACACACCGGCCTCTATACACGACGGCTTCTATATTCGATGGCCTCTAAACTTGTTGGCCTTTATACATGATGTTCTTTATACACCATGGCTGGTATGCATGACGGCTTAAAGACACGACGGCCGGTATACATGACAGCTGGTATATACCATGGGTGGTATACACACCGACCCCTATACGCGATGGCCGAGGTGAAGCTATGTAAGATTTTGCGGGAGGGGAGATGTGTCTGATTTCGTTGGACGGAATGGTGTCAGAATTTAGGGGAGGAGCTGTTTCAGATTTTGGCGGGAAGGATTTGTTGTGTCAGATTTGGTGGGGAGAGGTGTCGATCAGATTTTAGGGGTGGGGAATGTGTCGGATTTTGTGGAGGTGACTACAGCAGAATTTGGAGGGAGTGGATTGTGTCAAATTTTTGGGTGGATGGGATTGTGTCGGATTTTGGTGGGAGGGGCGATGTCAGATTTAGGGGGGAGGAAACTGTTTCAGATTTTGTGGGTAGGGAACAGTGTCGCATTTTGGGGGGAGGGGACTGTTTTGTATTTTGGGGGAAGGAACTGTGACAATTTATGGGGGAGGGGGAGCTGTTTCAGATTTTGGGGAAGGCAACTGTGTCAGATTTTGAGGGGGATGGGATGTGTCCGATTTTTAGGGGAAGAGAATGTCTAACATTTTGTGGGAATTTGGAGTTGTGTTGCATTTTTGAATGAGGGTTCTGTGTCAGATCTTTGGGGGAGGGGAGCTGTGTCAGATTGGCGGGGAAGGGGAGCTGTATCAGATATTGGGGACGATATTTACAGGGGTATGAAGGACTGTAGATATTCAAACAGTTCCCAAACTATGTCACTATTTATAGGGGTCTGTGTGAGTGAGTCAATATATAAAGGGATACCAGGGACTGTAGATATTTTCAGAGTTCCCAAACTGTGACAGTATTTAAAGGGGTCCATATGAGTGAGTCAATGTATAGAGTGGTACCGAGGACTTTAAACATTCAGGCTGCCCCCATACTGTGTCGCTATGTAAAGGGGCCTGTGACAATGCGTTAATATATAAAGGGTTACGAAGGATTGTAGACATTCCGTGAGTCCCCAGACTGTGTCAGTATTTACAGGGGTCTGAGGGAGTGATTCAATATGTAGGACTATTTCAATAGTTACAGTGTTATTGGGCAGTGTACATATTTAGACAGTCCAAAGATTGTGTCAGGAAATCCGGAAGCGAAACAATATTTTAAAAGTACCCATAGCCTTTATTATAACCTGTATGAATATTTGCAGGGAAATCCGAAGACTGTATGAATATTTACAGTATTGATTCACAGAATCATAGAAGGTTTACTGCACGGAAGGAGGTAATTCAACTTTAGCGGAAAGAGAGGAGATCTCGTTGAAACATATAACATTCTGAGAGGCCTGGACAGACTGAATGCAGGGAAGATGCTTCCCCTGGCTGGGAGGGGGTCCAGAACGAGGGGTCACAGTTTCTGGATACGGGGGAGGACATTTAGAACTGATATAAGGCGAAATTTATTCACTCAGAGGGTGGTGAACCTGTGGAATACTCTACCAAAGAAAGCTGTGGAGGCCAAGTAACTGAATATATTTAAGAAGGAGATAGATAGATTCTGGACACAAAAAGCATCAAGGGGCATGGGGAGAGAGCGGGAATATGGCTTTGGGATATTGGATCAGGCATATCATATTGAATGGCTGAGCAGGCTCGAAGGGCTGAATAGCCTATTCCTGCTCCTATTTTCTATGTTTCTATGAGTCCGCCTCTATGCAAAAGCAATCCAGCTGGTCCCACTACCCCGTTCTATCGACGTAGCCATGCAAATTTTCTCCTTTCAAGTAGTTATCCAGTTCCCTTTTGAAGGCCATGATTGACTCTGCCTCCACCACCTCCTCAGGCAGTGCATTCCAGATCCGAACCACTCACTGTCTAAAAAAAGTTTTACCTCATATCACCTTTGGTACTTTGGCCAACCACCTTAAATCTATGTCCTCTGGTCCTTAACCCTTCTGCCAATGGGAACAGTAGATCTACCTCTACTCTGTCTGGACCCTTCATGGTTTTCAATACCTCCATTTTGGGTGAGGGGACTGTGCCATTATTTACAGTTAGATCCAGGGACTGCCCGATATTTACAAGAGGATCCATGGGCTTGCCAATATTAACAGTGCATCGCATCCAAATAGTGTACCAATATTCGCAGAATGGACTCCAAGCAGACTGTTAGCATACTTCAGTTTCCATCGATGAGAGTAAATCCAACCCTTGAGAAGCGGATAGAAACTCGCTGAAATTAAAGGATTTCACTCAGAAATAATCTGCAATCTGTAAATGAAGCTACTTTCCCTTCAAATCAGTGCTGTCAGATCACGAGTCTCATAGTCTCTCTTCTTCCAAACATTTATTAAAATAATTTACTGGGCTTTGGGCTTTCCGTCTGTATAATATTTGGTTAAATATATGTTGTGATATAAAATATGTTGGACTTAAAGTAGTTAACTGAATCTGTTTGTTCAGTGACAGTAATTAATGTCAGTCTCCATGGGCCCTAATTTTGTCACTGGAGCATTTCTCTCTGCTATTAATAAGCGACGACTTTCAACGTGTTATCCCATTGCTTCAGTCGGAGCATCACCTCCGGCACGAACAGAGATCAGCGGCTCTACAGAGAGGGAAAGAATAGATCGGAATCTGACAGCAATAGATTGGAATGTTACAACCATGGGTCGGAATCTGAGAACAATAGATTGGAATATTACATCAATGGGTCGGAACCTTATAGATTATAACAATCCATTCTGGGCTATTCAATATCTGTATGTATATTATGATTCATTATCATTCGGGAGTCGGATACGTCAAGCGCTTTGGGGTGTACAAGTAATTTACTATCCCCTCCTCGCTGCTGTCGGTGCTACTGGTAGGTCTCTATATCCAGCGACTAATTCCATGAACCATGTTTTACTGTATTAATGTTCGTATTGTTCCCTGTTTCATACTCGCAGTTGTACGATTTGATGGTAATCCCTACATCCAGCTCAAATATTGAAGGGTGTACCTGGCATGGGAGATATATTGATGGGGGGAACAGGAATGGGAGATATATTTCCGGGGATTTTCAGGGTGTGAGATTTACTTCACAACGGGTTCCTGAGCGTGCGCGTGTTTTACAGGATCATTGGGCTATATCAGTATTTGAAAGGGGTCCAGACACGATACTAATATGCAGAGGATTCAGACTCGGTGAAAATATATAGGGGATCCAGAGACCGTACTAATAATTACGGGGGATCCAGAGACTGAAATTATATTCACAGGGGTCCAGAGACGGTATTATTATTTACACGAGATACAGAGACGGTATTTATATTCACAGGGATCCAGAGACGGTACTTTTATTTACAGGGGATCCTGAGACAGTACTTATAGTGACAGGGGATCCAGAGAGGTTAATAATATTTACAGGTGATCCAGAGAACGATCTAAAATTCACATGGGATCCATTGACGGTACTATTGGTTAAAGGGGATCCAGTAATAGTACTAATATTTACAGGGGTTCCAGAGACTGTATTAATATTTACATGGGAGATAGAGAAGGTACTAATATTTACAGGGGTTCCAGAGAATGTACTAACATTTACAGGGGATCTAGAGATTGTACTAATATTTACAGGTGATCCAGATAAGATACATACAATTAAATGGGATCCAGAGGCGGCGCTAATTTTTCGAGGGAATCCAGTGACAGTATGAACATGTAAAGAGGATCCAGAGACGGTATTAATATTTACAGCGGGCCCAGAGACGGTGCTAATATTTTCAGTGGATCCAAACACTGCACTAATAGATATGGGGGATCCAAAGACGATACTAATATTTACACGGGTATCCGGCGATGTTATTAGTACTTACAGGGGATCCAGCGATTTTCGTAATATTTACAGGCGATCCAGGGAACGTACTAATATTTAAAGAAGATCCAGAGAGAGTAATACTATTTACAGGGGATCTAGAGACAGTAATAATATTTACTGAGTATCCAGAGACTGTACTAATATTTACAGGGGATCCACAGACGGTACTAATATTTACAGGGGATCCGGAGACAGAATGAATAATTGCAGGGGAATCAGAGATGTTATTAATATTTGAAGAAGATCAATGGATGGAACAAATAAAAACAAGGGATCCAGAAACGAAACTAATGTTTCCAGGGGATCCAGAGATTGTAATAATATTTACAGCCGATCTAGAGAAGGTAATAATACATACATGGGGGCCCAGGGACCGTTTTAATATTTACAGGGGATCCAGAGACGGTACTTATATTCACATGGGATCCACACACCATACTAACAGTTACAGGGGATCCAGAGCCAGTACAAATATAGAGGTGGTCCAGAGTCGGTTCTAAAATGAACAGGGGATCCAGAGTGGGGAGTAATATTTACAGTGGATGCAGAGATGTAATTATTTTTACAGGTTATCCAGAGAATGCGCTAATATTTACAGGAAATCCCGAGATTGTACTCATGTTTACAGGGGCGCCAGAGGTGGTACTATTATTCAAAGGGGATTGTTAGACGGAACTAATCCAGGGACTGAACTAATGTTTACAGGGGATCCAGAAAGTGCAGTAATATTTACAGGGGATCCAAAGACGGTAATAATATTTACTGGTTCCAGAGAGTTATTAAAATTTACTGTTTATTCTGGGACTGTAATAATATCTACAGGGATTCCAGAGACGATACTAATAATTACAGGGGATAGAGAGGTGGTACTAATATTGTAGACATTCCAGAGACGGAATGTTGGCTTTTATTGCCAGGGGGATAGAATATAAAAACAGGGAGGTATTGCTGCAGTTATATAAGGTATTGGTGATACCGCACCTGGAATACTGCATACAGTTTGCGTCTCCATACTTAAGAAAATACATACTTGCTCCAGAGGCAGTACAAAGAAGGTTCACTCGGTTAATCCCGTGGATGAGGTGGTGGACATATGAGGAGAGGTTGAGTAGATTGGGACTCTACTCATTGGAGTTCAGAAGAATGAGAGGCGATGTTATTGAAACATATAAGATTGTGAAGGGGCTTGATCGGGTGGATGCGGTAAGGATGTTCACAAGGATGGGTGAAACTAGAACTAGGGGGCATAATCTTAGAATAAGGGGCTGCTCTTTAGAACTGAGGTGAGGAGAAACTTCTTCACTCAGAGGGTGGTGGGTCTGTGGAATTTGCTGCCCCAGGAAGCTGTGGAAGCTACATCATTAAATAAATTTAAAACCGAAATAGACAGTTTCCTAGAAGCAAAGGGAATTATGGGTTACGAGGAGCGGGCAGGAAATTGGACATGAATTTAGATTTGAGGTTAGGATCAGATCAGCCATGATCTTATTAAATGGCGGAGCAGGCTTGAGGGGCCAATTTGCCTCCTCCTGCTCCTATTTCTTATGTTCTTATGTTCTTAGACCATGCTAATAGTTACAGGTGATACAGAGTTGATGCTAATGTTTATAGAATGATCCAGACATGGAACCAATATTCACAGTGGTTCCAGACCTGATACTAATATCCAGTGCTGGTAGTAATATTTACAGTGGATCCAGAGAAGGTACTGATATTTAAAGAGTGATCTAGAGACAGAACTAATAATTACATTGGATCCAGTGACGGTAGTAATATATAAAGGTGTTCCAGAGACAGTGCTAATATTTACAGGGAATTCAGACACGGTACTAATACTTAGAGGGGATTTAGAGACGGTACTAATATTTTCAGGGGATCCCGAGGTGGCACAAATATTTACATTGATCCAGACGCACCAACATTTACAGGTGATCCAGATACAGTTCTAATATTTACAGGTGTCCCAGAGACTTTTCTAATAATTACAGGTGATCCAGAGACGGTACTAATATTTTCACTGGATCCAGAGATGGTAATAACATTCACAGGATATGTAGAGACGGTAGCTTTATTTACAGGGGATGGAGGGATGGTAGTAATATTTACTGCGGATCCAGAGACGGTTCTATTATGCACACGGGGATCCAGAGACGTTACGAATACAAAAGCGGACCCTGAGACGTTGCTAAAATTCACAGGGTATCCTGAGACGGTATTAATATTCACAGGGGATCCTGAGATGATACTATTATTTACAGAGGATCGAGAGGCGACACTATCATTTACAAGGAATTCAGAGGCGGTACTAAGATATACAGGGCATCCACAGTCGGTACAAATATTTGCATAGTATCCGGAGATGGTACTAATAATTACAGGGAACCCAAAGACAGTTGTAAAATTAACAGGGGATCTTAAGATGGTGCTAATAGTTACAGGGGGTGAAGAGGCAGTTCTATTATTTACAGGGGTCCAGATACTGTACTAATATTCACAGGGGATCCAGAGAGGGTGCTAATATTTATAGTGGATTGACAGACGGTAATAACATTCACAGGGGATCCAGAGGTGTTGATAAGATATATAGGGGATCCAGAGACGGTGCTAATATGTACACGGGATCAAGAGACGGTACCATTATTGACAGGGGTTCCAGAGACTGTACTAATATTTACAGGGGGATCCAAAGACAGCAGCACAATTCAGAGGGAACCCTGATACTCTACCAATATTTCCAAGAGATCCAGAGGAGGTACGAATAATTACAGGGATCCAGAGACGGTGCTAATATTCACAGGGCATCCAGGGATGGCACTAATATTAATAGGAGGTCCCCTGACAGTATTAATATTTACAGGGGTTCCAGGGACATGTCATATATACAGACGATCCAAAGACGATACTAATATTAACAGGGAATCCAGGAATGCTGCCACTATTTTCAGGGGATCCAAGGGCGGCAATAATATTCATAGGGTGATCCAGAAAGCGTTCTAATATTCCCACGGGGAATCCAGAGGTGATACTAATATTTACAGGGGATCCAGAGGCAGTATTAAGAATACAGGGGATCCAGAGACGGTAGTAATATTTAGAGTGTATCCTGAGATGGTGATAATATTAACATGGGATCCAGAGACGGTACTAATATTTACAGGGGGATCCAGAGACTGTATAGTTATTCAGAGGATCCTGAGGCGGAATGAATAATTACAGGAGATCCAGAAAATGTACTAATATTAACAAGGGATCCAGAGACGGTTCTAATATTCACAGGGCGTCCAGAGATGGTACTAATATTTGCAGGGATTCCACAGACGTTACTAATGTTTAAAAGGAGGTGGGTCCAGTGAAGGTACCCCTATTAAAAGTGAATCTAGATAAGGTACCGATATCTATAAAATATCCAGAGGCGATACGAAAGTTATACGGGATCCAGAATTGGCACAGATATTTTAATGGACCCAGCCACACTACTAATATTTACACATGATCCACAGACGGTATTATAATTTCTTGTAGTGGATCCAGAGACTTTATGAGTATTTACCGGGCTCCACAGATGGTAGTAATATTTACAGGGTATGCAGAGAGGATGGGAATGTTTACAGGGGATCCAGAGATTGTAATACTCTGTACAGGCAATCAAAGATTGTACTTCTATTCACAGGGGATCCAGATACGGAACTAATATTTTCAGGGGTTCCACAGATGGTAATAATATTCAAAGGAGATACAGAGACGCTAGTAAGATTTGCAGCGGATCCATAGGCGCTACTAATAGTCACAGGGAATCTTGAGACGGTACGAATAATTACTGGAGATCCAGAGAAGGTAAATAATATTTACAGAGGATGCAGAGGCGGTGCTAATATTCACATGGATCCAGAGGTGCTAATACTATTTACAGGGAATGCACAGACGTTTGTAACATATATAGAGGATGCAGAGACGGCACTAATATTTACAGGGGTACCAGAGATGGTACTAATATCTACAGTGGATCCAGAGGCACTACAAATAATTACTGGGGATCCAGAGTCAGTATTAATATTTGCAGTGGATCCTCAGACGTTACGAATATTTACAGGGGATCCAGGGATGGAAATAATATTCACAGGCGATCCAGAGGCGGCACTAAGATTTACAATAGATCCAGAGACGGTGCTAATATTCACATGGATCCAGAGAAGGCACAAATATTTACAGGGGATTCAGAGATGTTACGAATATTTACAGGGACCCCAGAGACAATATCAATATTTAAAGTGGTCCTGAGATTATATTAATATTCACATCGGAACCGGAGATGGTTCTAATATTTACAGGGGATCCAGGGATGGTAATAATATTCACAGGAGATCCAGAGGCAGTACTAAGATTTACAGCGGATCCAGCAACTGTACCATTATCTACAGGGAACGCGAGAAGGTATTAATATTACAGGGGAGGACGGTACAAATTTTGATATAGAACCAGAGACATTAAAATATTTACAGGGGATCAAGAGAAGGTAATAAAATTAACAGTGTAGGAGACGCTACGAATATTTACAATGGATCCATAGACGGTAATAACATGTACTGGGGATCAACAGACATCACTAATATTTACAGGGAATCCAGAGAAGGTATTAATATTCATAGGGGATCCTGACACGGTACAATTATTCACAGGGGATCCAGACACAGTAGTAATATTTACAGGGTGATCCAGAGGCGGCATTAATATCCACAAGCGATCTGGAGACGGTACTAATATTTACAGGGGAGCAAGAGACGTCAATCATTTTTACAGAGGATTCAGAGACGGTGTTAATATTTGCAGGGGATCCAGAGATGGTCTTAATATACACAAGGAATCAGAGACGGCAGTGATATTCACAGGTGATCCAGAGACGGTAGTGTTATTTACATGAAGATGCAGAAAGGGCATTAATACTCACAGGGAATCCTGAGACCGTACAGGGGAGCCATTCATATTTCCAGGGGTTCCAGGGGTCATTCATATTTCCAGGGGTTCCATAGTCGTTGCTAATATTCAGTGAGGATCCAGAACCTGTAATAATATTTAGAGGGGATCCTCAGACTGTATTAATATTTACAGGGGATACAGAGAGGATACCCATATTTCCAGGGGATCCAGAGGTGGTACTGATATTTACATGGATCCTGAGGCGGTGCTAATAATTACTGTAGATCCAGGCACAGTAGTAATATTTTCAGTGGATCCAGAGACCCTATTAATATTTAAACATGAATGAGAGACGTTAATAATATTCCAGCGGATCCAGAGACGGCACAATATTTATAGAGTGATCCAGAGACGGCAGTAATATTCACAGATGATCCAGAGACGGCACTAATATTCACAAGGGTTCATTTAACGATGCTAATATTTACAGGAGATCCAGAGACGTACTAATATTTACAGGGGATCAAGATCAGTTAATAATATTTACAGGGGTTCCAGAGACGGTGTTAACATCTACAGTGGATCCAGAGGCAATACTAAAATTCCAGAGACGTACTAATAGTTACAGTGGATCCAGGGACATTAATATTATGCACAGGGGATCCAGAGGCAGTACTATTTTTTTACAGTGGAACCTGAGAATGTATTGATATTTACAGGTAACCAGAGATGATCCTAATACGCACAAGGAATTAGAGACGGCAGTAATATTCACAGTTGATCCAGAGTCGGCATTAATATACACAGGGAATCCTGAGACTGCACAAGTAATTCCAGGGGTCCAGAGATGCTATTCATATTTACAGGGGTTCCAGAAACGGTTCTAAAATTTAACGGAACCAGAGACACTGCTAATATTTAGTGGGGATCCAGAGCCTGTAATAATATTGATAGGGGATCCTCAGACTGTACTAATATTCACAGGGGATCCAGAGACGGTAATAATATTTTCAGGGGATCCAGAGATGGTACTAATGATTACAGGGATCCAGGGGACGTACAGATATTTACAAGGGATCCTTCGATTGTACAAATATTTACTGGGATTCAGAGTCTGTGCTGACATTTTCTGTGAAACCAGAGGCAGTACTTATATTTATAGAGGATCCAGAGACGTTACTAATATTTACAGGGGATCCACAGACGGTGCTAATATTTACAGATGATCCAGAGGCAGCAACATATTTACAGGGGCTCCAGAGACGGAACTAATATTTACATGGCATTCACAGACCTTACAATTATTTGCAAAGTACCCAGCGATGGTACTAATAATTCCAGGGAACCCAGATACAATAAATACATGTACAGGGGATCCAGGGGTGGTAGTATTATTCACAGGGGATCCAGCGATGGAGCTAATATTTAACCGGACCCAGAGACACTATTAATATTTACTGTTGATCTAGAGACTTTACTAATATTTACAGGATAGCCTCAAATGGATCCTGAGACGTTACTAATAATTACATGTGATCCAGAAACTTTACTATTATTTACAGGGGATCCAGAGACGGCACTAATGTTCGTGGGATATCCAGAGACGACATTAATATTTACAGGGGATCCAGAGATGGTACTAATATTTATAGGGTTCCAGAGATGGTGCTAATATTTACAGGGAATCTCGAGACGGTACTGATATTTTCAGGGGATCCAGAGACGGTAATAATATTTACAGTAGATCCTGAAACAGTAATTATATTTACAGGTTGCCGGTGCTACTATTTTCTCGTGATCCATAGGGTACTAATATTCACAGTGGATCCAGCGATGCTGCAAATATTTAGACGGGATAAAGAGACAGTAATAAGATTTACAGGGGATTCAGATATGATACTAATATTTACAAGGTGTCTGGATACTTTACTAATATTACAGTGGATCCGGATACTTTAATAATAAATAGAGTGGATCCAGATTGACACGGTTTCCGGAGATTGTAGTAATATTTACAGTGAATCCAGAAATGGTGTTAATATTTACAGGGCATCAAGAGGATGCACTAAATTTTACACGTTGCCCAGAGACGGCATTAATATTTACATTGGATCCAGAGACGGTAATAATAGGTACAGGGGGATCCAGAGAGAGTATTAATATTTAGAGAGAATCCAGAGACTGCACTAATATTTAGAGTGGATGCAGACAAGGTGCTGATATTCACAGGGCAACCAGAGATGGTACTAATATTCACAGGGTATTTAGATACGGTACTAATATTTTTAAGGCTTGCTGAATCGGTTCAAACCTTTACAGGCGATCCAAAGATGGTAGCAATATTTACGGGGAATCCACAGATTATATTAATATTTACAGGGAATCCAGAGACTGTACTAATATTTACAGGGAATCTCGAGATTGTACTAATATTGATAGGGAATCTAGAGACGGTACTAATATTTACAGGGAATCCAGAGGTTGTGCTAATATTTACAGAGAATCCAGAGACTGTACTAATATTTACAGGGAATCCAGAGATTGCTAATATTTACAGGGGATCCAGACACGGTCATAATATTTACCGGAGATCCAGAGATGGCACTAATATTCAAAGGGGATCCAGAGATGAAACTCATATTTACACGGATTCAGAAAAACTATTAATATTTACTGTGGATCGGGAGACTTTGCTAATATTCAACAGGGTATCCTCAAATGTTACAAATATTTACAAGGTATCCAGCATCAATACTAAAATTTACAGTGCATCGTGAGACGTTACTAATAATTTCAGATGATCCAGAGACATGACTATTATTTACAAGAGATCCAGAGTCGCACTAATGTTCGTAGGATATCCAGAGATGTCATTAACATTAACAGAGGAAACCGATATGGTACCAATTTTATAGGGTTCCCGAGACGGTGCTGATGTTTACAGGGGATCTCGAGACGGTACTAATATTCCGAGGGGATCCAGAGACAGTAATCATATTTATAGGGGATACAGAGACTGTAATAAGATTTACAGGGGATCCAGGTATGGTACTAATATTTACATGGTGTACATAGTCTTTTCTAATATTTACAGTGGATCCAGTGACTTTAATAATAATTAGAGGGTATCCAGAGAGGGTAGTATGATTTGCATGGAATATAGAGACGGTACTAATACCTACAGGGATCCAGAGAAAGTATTAATATTTACAGCATAACCAGAGACGGTAGAAATATTGATAAGTATCCATAGTCACTGCTATTATTTTCTGTGCATCCAGCGACAGCACTTATATATATAGGAGATCCAGTCACGGCACTAATATTTGCAGGGGATCCACAGATGGTGCTAATATTTACAGGTGATCCAGAGACAGTAAAATATTCACAGAGGATCAAGAGATGGTACTAGAATTTACACGGTGTACAGAGATGGTACAAATGTTTATATTGGATCTATAGACGGTAATAATATGTACTGGGGATCCTCATACAGTACTGATATTTACCGGGAATCCAGAGACGGTACAAATACTGACTGGGATCCAGAGACTCTGTGAATATTTTCTGTGGAACAAGGGAAAGCATTAATATTTATAGGCGATCCAGAGACGGTAGTGATATTTACAGGGGTCCTCAGATGGTACTCATCTTTAGAGGGAACCAGATGTGACACTCATATTTACAGTTGTCCTGAGATGGTGCTAATATTTACATTGAACAATAGGCGATGCTAATATTCACATGGGATCCAGGGACGGTGCACATATTTACAGGAGATACAGAGATAGTAATACGATTATTAGGGGATCCAGAGATGGTACTAACATTCACATGGTGTACTGTGACTTTACTAATATTTACAGTGGATCCAGAGTCTTAGAGATGATCCGGAGACGTTACTAATATTTACACGGTTTCCAGAAGCGGCACTAATATCTACAGGCAATCCAGAGATGGTGCTAATATTTACAGTGGATACGGAGCCGGAAATAAGTTTTGAAGAGGACCAAGAGACGGTACTAAACTTTACACGGTGTCCAGAGACAGTACAAATAATTACAATGGATCCAGAGATGGCAAAATTAGGTATTTGGGATCCAGAGTCAGTACTAATATTCGCAAGGAATCCAGACACTGTACTAATATTTAGAATGGATCCAGGCAGGTTACTAATATTTACAGGGCAACCAGAGATGGTACTAATATTCACAGGGGATTTTGATGCGGTATTAATATTTTCAGGGGATGCAGAAACGGTTCGAATATTTCCATGGGCCCAGAGCCTTTACTAATATTTACAGTGTTCCAGAGCCTTTACTTATATTTACAGGGTTCCAGAAACTTGACTAATATTTGCAGGGGTCCAGAGCCTTTACTAATATTTACATGGTTCCAGAGTCTTTTCTGATATTTTCGGGGGCATCTCAGACGGTACTAATATTTACAGGGGTTCCAGAGACGGTACTCGTATTTATAGGGTATCCAGAAACTGTACTAGTAATTAGAGGGTTTCCAGAATCGCTGCTAATATTTCCAGGGTATCCAGAGATAGTGCAAATATTTACAGTGGTTCAGAGTCACTGCTGATTCTTTCTGTGGATCCAGAGATAGTAGTTGCATTTATAGGGGATCCATAGACTCGTATTATTTACAGGGGATCCAGAGACGTTACCAATATTTACAGGGGATCCAGAGACGGTGCTAATATTTACAGGAAGCCGAGAGAAGGCGTTACTATTTACAGGCGATCCAGGGACGATACGAATATTAAAATTGGGATCCAGAGAGGGTATTCATTATCACAGGGGATCCAGATATGGCATCAACTATTTGCAGGGGATACAAAGACAGTAATAAGTTTTACAGTGGATCAACAGACGGTACTAAATTTTACACAGTGTCCAGAGATGGTAATAATATTTACAATGGATCCAAAGACAGTAATAATAAGTAAAGTGGATCCAGAGACAGTGCTAATATTTGCAGGGAATCCAGAGACTGTATTAATATTTGCAGTGATCCAGAGTCACTGCTGATACTTTCTGTGAATCCAGAGACAGTAACTGTATTTATCGAGGATCCAGAGACATTGCCAATAATTACAAATATTTACTGGGGATCCAGAAACAGTAATAACATTTACAGGGGATCAAGAGATGTTACAAAGATTTACACGTTGTACAGGGACTGTACTAATATTTACAATTGATCCAGAAACTGTAAACAGCGATCCAGAAACACTAATAATATTTACAGGGAATCCGGAGACTGTACTAACATTTACAGTGGATCCAGGCACTGTAGTAACATTTACAGGGAATCCACAGATGTTAGTAATATCCACAGGGGATGCAGAGATGTTAGTAAGATTTATAGTGGATCCAGAGACCAATATTCACAGGGGATCCTGAGACGGTTCTAATATTCAGAGAAGATCCAGAGATATTAATAAAATTCACAGGGGATCCAGAGAAAATGCTAATTTTTAGAGGGGTCCAGAGACGGTACAAATATTTGAAGGGAATCCAGAGATGGTACTGATATGTACAGGGGATCTTGACACGGTACTAATATTTACAGCGGTTCTCGAGACTGTATTAATATTTAGAGTGGATCCAGGGACTTTAATAATATTTACTGGTGATCCAGAGACGGTACTAATATTTACATGGTGTCAGGGACAGCACTAATACTTAAAGAGGATCCTGAGGCTGTACTTCTTTTTACTGGGTATCCAGACATGGTACTAATATTTACAGAGGATCCACAGATTGTAGTGATATTTACAGGGGATGCAGCGACGGTACTAATATTTACAGGGGTCCTGAGATGCTACTAATATTTATAGGGAATTGAGAGATGGTACTAATATTTAAACGGTGTACAGAGACGGTACTAATATATAAATGGAAGCCAGAGGGTGCTAATATTTACAGAGGATCAAGAGACGCAACCAAATTTTACACCGTGTACAGAGACGGTACTACCATTTTCAGGAGATCCAGAGTTGGTACTAATATTTCTAGGGAATCCAAAGATGGTACTGATATTTACAATGGATCCAGAGATGGTAATTATGTGTACAGGAAATCTAGATAGAGCACTATCATTGGCAGGGAATCCAGAGACTACACTAATATTTACAGTGGATCGAGACAAGGTACTAATATTCACAGGAGATCCAGATTACAGTATTAAAATTTTCAAGGGATGCAGAGACTGTTCAAATATTTACAGGGGAGCCAGAGACGGTACGAATATTTACTGGGTATCCAGAGGTGGTACAAATATTTACAATGGTCCAGTGTCACTGCAGATGCTTTCTGTGGAGCCATCGACAGTACTTATATGTATAGGGGAACAAGAGAAGGTCATATTATTTGCAGGGGATCAAGAGACTTTACCAATATTTATTGGGGATCGAGAGACGTTGCTAATACTTACCGGGGAACAGAAACAGTAATAAAATTAAAGGCGATCAAGAGACGGTACCAAAATCTACACGGTGTACAGAGACTGTACTAATATTTACAATTGAACCGGAGACTGCAATAATATATACAGGAATTATGAGACGGTACTAATATTTACAGGGAATCCAGAGACGGTACAAATATTTACACCGGATCGATAGATGGTAGTAATATTTACAGGGGATTTGAAGATGGTATTAATAATTACTATGTTTTCAGGGACGGTACTAATATTTAGAGTGGAACCAGAGACCGTACTATTATTTACAGGGGATCCATAGACGGCACTAATATTTACAGGGCATCCAGTGATGATATCTATATTTACATGGGGTTCCAGAGAGGGAAGTGCATTTACAGGGGCTCCAAAGACTGTATTAATATTTATAGGGATTCCGAAATGGTGCTAATATTTACAGGTGATCCAGAGAATATAATAATATTTACAGGGTGTCCACATGCGGTACTAATATTTACAGGTGATCCAGAGATCCCCAGTGACTGGCAGGCTGCTTCCAGTGGGGTTCCGCAGGGCTCAGTACTAGTTCCCTTGCTTTTTGTGATATATATCAATGATTTGGAATTAAATGTAAGAAGCATGACGAAGAAGCATGCAGATGATAAAACAATGGCCGTATGTTTGACGGTGAGGAGGAAAGTTATAGACTACGGGAAGGTATCAATGAACTGGCCAGTTGGGCCGAATAGTGGCTGATAGAATTCAATCCGGATAAGTGTGATGTGATGCATTTGGGGAGGGCAAACAAGGCAAGGGAGTACACAATAAATGGGAGGATACTAAAAAGTGTAGAGAAGTGTAGAGGGTCCTTGGAGTGCATGTCCACACATCTATGAAGGCAGCAGGACAGGTAGATAAAGTGGTTAAGAAGGCATTTGATATATTTTCCTTTATTAGCCGAGGCATAGAATATAAGATCAGGGAGGATATGCTGGAACTGTATAAAACACAGGTTAGGCCACAGCTTGAGTATAGTGTACTGTTCTGGTCACCACATTACAGGAAGGATGTAATTGCACTGGAGATGGTACAGAAGAGATTTACGAGCATGTTGCTACGATTGGAGAAATTTAGCTATCGGGAAAGATTTGATAGGCTGGGGTTGTTTTCGTTGGAACAGAGGAAGCTGATTTAATTGAAGCGTGCACAATTATGAGTGGCATAGATAGAGTGGATAGAAAGGACCAAGTTTCGATCCGGTATTGTGCAACGAGAAAGCGTTAATTCATAATATTTTGTAAATGAACCGCTAGGGAAGAGTAACCATAATATGATAGAATTATTAATTAAGTTTGAAAGTGATGTAGTTCAATCCGTAACGAGGGTCCTAAATCTGAACAAAGTTAACTACGAAGGTATGAGGCACAAGTTGGCTGAGGTTGATTGGGGGACAACGTTAAAATGTATGATGGTAGACAGACAATGCCGAACATTGAAAGAATTAATACATAATATGCAACAAATATATATTCCTTTGAGGCACAAAAACCCAACAGGAAAAGTGGTCAACAGTGGCTCATAAAAGAAATTATGGACATTATTAAATCAAAGGAAGAAGCATATAATATTGCCAGAAAAATCAGTGAGCCTGAGGATTGGGAGCATTTTAGAATTCAGCAAAGGAGGACCAAGAAATTCATAAAGAAAGGGACAATAAACTTTGATAGTAAACTCGCGAGAAACATAAAAACGGACTGTAAACGATTCTATCGGTATGTAAAAAGGAAAAAGACTGGCAAAAGCAAATGTGGTTCCATTACAGACAGAGACGGAACAAGGAAATGGCACAGAAATTAAACAAAAACTTTGTGTATGTCTTCACGGAAGAAGACACAAAAAGCTTCCCAGAAATACTTGAGAACCAAGGGTCTGGCGAGAATGAGGAAATGAAAGAAATTAGAATTAGAAAAAACAATAGTACCAGAGGAAATAATGCGACAGAAAGTCGATAAATCCCAAGGACCTGATGATCTCCATCCCAGCATTTTGAAAGAGGTGGCTATAGATATGTTGGATGCATTGGTTGTTATCTTCCAAAATTCTGTAGAATCTTGAATGGTTCTTGCAGATTGGAAGGCGGCAAATTATTTAAGAAGGGAGAGAGAGAAAAAAGCGAACTACAGACCTGTTAGGCTGACATCAGTAGTAGGGAAAATGCTAGAATCTACTATGAAGGATGTGATAACAGTGCACTTGGAAAATAATAACAGGATTTGGCAGAGTCAACATGAATTTATGAAAGGGAAATAATGTTTGACAAACGTTTTTGAGTTCTTTGAGGAGGCAACTATTAGAATAGTTCAGGGGGGAACCAGTGGATAAGTTGTATTTGGATTTTCACAAGGCTTTCGATAAGGTCCCAGTACAGCTACAGCACTGGCATCTACACGAAAATGTTGAAAGTTGCCCAGGTACGTCCTGCCCAAAAAAGGCAGGACAAATCCAATCCGGCCAATTAGCGCCCCGTCAGTCTACTCTCAATCATCAGCAAAGTGATGGAAGGTGTCGTCGACAGTGCTATCAAGTGGCACAAACTCACCAATAACCTGCTCAACGATGCTCAGTTTGGGTTCCGCCAGGACCACTCGGCTCCAGACCTCATTACAACCTTGGTCCAAACATGGACAAAAGAGCTGAATTCCAGAGGTGAGGTGAGAGTGACTGCCCTTGACATCAAGGCAGCATTTGAACGAGTGTGGCAGCAAGGAGTCCGAGTTAAATTGAAGTCAATGGGAATCAGGAGGAAAAGTCTCCAGTGGCTGGAGTCATACCGAGCAATAAATAAGATGGTAGTGGTTGTTGGAGGCCAATCATCTCAGCCCCAGGGCACTGCTGCAGGAGTTCCTCAGGGGAGTGCCCTCGGCCCAACCATCTTCAGCTGCTTCATCAATGATCTACCCGCCATCATAAGGTCAGAAATGGGGATGTTCCCTGATGATTGCACAGTGTTCAGTTCCATTCGCAACCCCTCAAATAATGAAGCAGTCCGAGCCCGCATGCAGCAAGCCCTGGACAACATCCAGGCTTGGGCTGATAAGTGGCAAGTAACATTCGGGCCAGACAAGTGCCAGACAATGACCATCTCCAACAAGATAGAGTCTAACCTCATCTCCTTGATATTTAACGGCATTACCATCGCCGAATCCCCCACTATCAACATCCTAGGGGCCGCCATTGACCAGAAACTTAACTGGACCAGCCATATAAATATTGTGGCTACAAGAGCAGGACAGAGGCTGGGTATTCTGCGGCGAGTAACTCACCTCCTGACTCCCCAAAGCCTTTCTACCATCGACAAGGCACAAGTCAGGAGTGTGATGGAATAATCTTCACTTGCCTGGATGAGTGCAGCTCCATCAATACTGAAGAAGCTCGACACCATCCAGGACAAAGCAGGCCGCTAGATTGGCAACTCTTCCACCACCCTAAACTTTCACTCCCTCCACCATTGGCGCACTGTGGCTGCCGTATGTACCACCCACATGATGCATTGCAGCAACTGGCCAAGGCTTCTACGACAGCACCTCCCAAACCCGCGACCTCCACCACCTAGAAGGACAAAAGCAGCAGGCACATGAGAACAACACCACCTGCACGTTCCTCTCCAAGTCACACACCATCCCGACATGTAAATATAACGCCGTTCCATCATCGTCGCTGGGTCAAAATCGTTGAACTCCCTTCCTAACAGCACTGTTGGAGAACCGTCACCACATGGACTGCAGTGGTTCAAGAAGGCGGCTCAACACCACCTTCTCAAGGGCAATTTGGTTTGGGTAATAACGCCCACATCCCATGAACGAATAAAAACAGGTCCTGCATAGAAGGATGGTGATCAAAGTTGGAGCACATGAAATTCGGGTTAATAAATTGGCATGGTGTGAGAATTGGTTAACAGGCAGAAAACAGAGAGGAGGCGACTCTGAATAGTGGGGCACCGCAGGGATCGGTGCTTGGGACCCAACTATTCACAAACTATATCAATGATTTGGATGACGGGATCAAATGTAATAATTCCAAGTTTTCTGATGATAGAAAACTAGGTGGGAATTTGAGTTGTAAGAAGGATGCAAAGAGGTTTCAAGGAGATATAGACAGGCTAAGTGAGTGGTAAGGACATGGCAGATGGAATATAACGTGGAAAAGTATGAAATTATCCACTTTGGTCGGAAAAAACAGAAATGCAGAGTATTTGTCAATGGTGAGAGATTGGGAAATGTTGATGTTCAAAGGGACCTGGATGTCCTTGTGCATGAATTAATGAAAGCTAAAATATAGGTGCAGCAAGCAATTAGGAAGGCGAATATCGACCTTTATTACAAAAGGATTAGAGTGCAGGAGTAAAGATGTCTTAGTGCAGTTATATAGGGCTTTGGCACCCCGTTTGTGACCGCACCCATTTTTTATTTGTTCATGGGCCAGCATTTATTGCCCACCCTTGATTGTCCTTGAGAAGGTGGTGGTGAGTCGCCTTCTTAAAACGCTGCAGTCCGTGTGGTGAAGGTTCTCCCAAATTGCTGTAAGGTCGGGAGTTCCAGGATTACTACCCAGCGACGATGAAGGAACGGTGATATAATTCAAAGTTGGGATGGTGTGTGAATTGGACGGGAACGTGCAGGTGGTGTTGTTCCACTGAGCCTGCTTCCCTTGTCCTTCTAGGTGGTAGAGGGCGCGGGTTTGGGACGTGCGGTTGAAGAAACCTTGACGAGTTGCTGCAGTGCATCCTGTGGATGGTACATACTGCAGCCACGGTGCGCTGGTGGTGAAAGGAGTGAATGTTTATTGTGGTGGACAGGGTGCCAATCAAGCAGCCTGCTTTCTCCTGGATGGTGTCGAGCTTCTTGAGTGTTGTTGGAGCTGCACTCATTCTGACAAGTGGAAATAATTTAATCAAACTCCTGACTTGTGCCTTGCAGATAGTTGAAAGGCTTTGGGGGGACAGGAGGTGAGACACTCGCCACAGAATACCCAGCCACTGACCTGCTCTTGTAGCCACAATAATCATGTGGCTGGTCCAGATAGGTTTCTGGTCAATGGTGACCCCCAGGATGTTGATGTTGGGTGATTCGGTTATCGTAATGCCGTTGAATATCAAGGGGAGGTGGTTATACTTTCTCTTTTTGGAGATGGTCATTGCCTGGCATTTGTCTGGCGCGAATGTCACTTGCCACTTATCAGCCCAAGCCTGGATGTTGTCCCCGTCTTGCTGCATGCGAGTACGGACTGTTTCATTATCTGAGCAGCTGCGAATGGAACTGAACACTGTGCAATCATTAGCGAACGATATCATTTCTGACCTTATGAAGGATGGAAGGTCATTGATGAAGCAGTTAAACATGGTTGGATGAAAGACACTGCCCTGAGGAACTCCTGCAGCAATGTCCTAGGGCTGAGATGATTGGCCTCAAACAACCACTACCATCTTACTTTTTGCTAGGGATGACTCCAGCTTCTGGACAGTCTTGTCGCTGATTCCCATTGACCTCAATTTTTACTAGGGCTCCTTGGTGCCACACTCGGTCAAATGCTACCTTGATGTCAAGGGCAGTTACTCTCACCTCACCTCTGGAATTCAGCCCTTTTGTCCATATTTGGGCCAAGGCTAAAATGAGGTCTGGAGCCGAGTGGCCCTGGCGGAACCCAAACTCAGCATGGGTTATTAGGTGATTGGTGAGTACGTGCCGCTTGATAGCACTGTTGACGACATTGTCCATCACGTTGCTGAAGATTGAGAGTGGACTGATTGGGCGGTAATTGGCCGGATTGGATTTGTCCTGCTTTTTGTGGACAGGATAACCTTGTGCAATTTTCCACGTTATCAGGTAGATACCAGTGTTATAGCTGTACTGGAACAGTTTGGCGAGATGCACGGCTCGTTCTGGAGCACAAATCTTCAGCACTACAGCCGGGATGTTGCCACGGTCCGTAGGCTTTCTTGTATCCAGTGCACTCAGCCGTTTCTTGATATCAACTGGAGTGAATAAAATTGGCGGAAGACCGGCTTCTGTGATGATGGGGATATCGGGAGGAGGCCGAGATGGATCATCCACTCGTCACTTCTGGCTGAAGGTGGTTGCAAACGCTTCAGCCTTGTCTTTTGTTCTCATGTGCTGGACTCTGCAATCATTGAGAATGGGGATGTTCACAGCGCCTCCTCCTCCCGCTAGTTGTTCAATTGTCCAGCACCATTCATGATTGGATGTGGTAGGACTGCAGCGCTTTGATCTGATCCGTTGGTTGTGGAATCACTTAGCTCTGTCAATAGCATGTTGCTTCCGCTATTTAGCATGCATGTCGTCCTGTGTTGTGCCTTCACCAGGTTGGCACTTCATTTTTAAGTACGCCTAGTGCTTCTCCAGGCATGCTCTTCGAAGCTCCTCATTGAACCACGATTGATGCCCTGGCTTGTTATAATGGTAGAATGAGCAATATGCCGAGCCATGAGGTTCCAGATTGTTCTGGAATACGTTCCTGCTGCTACGGATGGTCCACAGCATCTCACGGATGCACACTTTTGAATTGCTAGATCTGTTCTGAATCTATCCCATTTAGCACGGCGGTAATGCCACACAACACATTGGACGGTGTCCGCATTTTGAAGGCGGGACTTCGTCTCCACGAGCACTGTGTGGTTGTCACTCCTATCAATACTGTCATGGAAAGATGAATCTGCGAAAGGCAGATTGTTGAGAACGAGGTCAAGTTGTTTTTTCCCTCAAGTTGGTACGCTCACCACCTGCTGCAGGCACAGTGTAGCAGCGATGCCCTTCAGGGCTCGGCCAGCTCGGTCAGTAGTGGTGCTATCGAGCCACTCTTGGTGATGGACATTGAAGTCCCCCATTCTGTGCCTTTGCCACCCTCCAAAAGATGCTCAACATGGAGTAGGATGGTATCATCAGCGTATGGAGGGCTGTATTTGGTAATCAGCAGAAGGTTTCCTTGCCTATGTTTGACCTGATGATTTGAGATTTTGTGGGGGTCCGGCCTCAATGTTGAGGACTCCCATGGCCACTCCGTCCTCACTGTATATCACTGTACTGCGACCTCTGGTGGGACAGGACATAGCTAGGTATGGTGATGGAATGCATGGGACGTTGGCTGAAAGGTATGATTTTGTGAGTATGGGAATGTCAGGCTGTTGCTTGACTAGTCTGTGGGACAGCTTTCCCAATTTTGGCACAATTCCCCAGACGTTAGTGAGGAGCACTTTGCAGGGTCGACTGGGTTTGGTTTGCCTTTGTCGTGTCCGGTGCCTCGTGGTCCGTCTGGTTTTCTTCTTATGATGACATTTTGTAGCGAGGTTGTACGACTGACTGGCTTGCTATGCCATTACAGGGAGCGATTGAGAAACAACCACATTGCTGTAGGTCTGGAGTCACATATACGCCAGACCGGCTAAGGGCGGCAGGTTTACTTTCTTAAATGGCATTAGTGAACTAGATGTTGTATTTTTAATGACAACCCAGTAGTTTCATGGTCACCATTACTGATACTATGTTTTTATTCCAGGTTTTATTAAATTAATTGAATTTAAATTTCCCAGCTGCTTTGGAACTCATGATTGTGGATTATTCGTTCTGGCCTCTGGATTACTAGCCCAGTAACATAACCACTATGCTACCGTACCTGGAGTATTGTGTACAATTTTGGTCTCCTTCCCTAAGAAAGGATATACTTGCCATAGAGGGAGTGCAACGAAGGTTCACCAGACTCATTGCTGGGATTGCGGAATTGTCGTATGAGGAGAGATTCAGTAGAGTAGGTCTGTATTCACTTGCGATTAGAAGAATGAGAGGTGATGTCATTGAAAAGTACAAAATTCTTACAGGGCTCGAGAGGGTAGACGGAGAGAGGATGTATCCTTGGCTGGGGAGTCTGGAACCAGGGGTCAAAGTCTCAAAGAAAGTGTTAGGCAATTTAGGACTGCAATGAGGAGAATTTTTTTCTCTGAGAGGTCGTTGAATCTTTGGAATTCTCTCGCCCAGAGGGCTTTGGAGGCTCAGTCACTGAACATATTCAAAACAGAGATCAATAGATTTCCAGATATTAAAGGTGTCAAGGGATATAGGGATAGAGCAGGAAAATGTCGCTGAGGTAGAAGATCAACCATGATCTTGTTCAATGGCGGAGCAGGCTCCAGGTGCCAGCAGGCCTACTTCTTCTCTTGTTTCTTATGTTCTTATGACCTATTTCCCTTAGCAGAGAGGTCAAAAACCAGGGGGCATAGACTAAAGTGATTGCTAGAAGGATTAGAGGGGAGCTGAGGAATTTTCTTTTCACCCAGAGTGTGGTGCGGGTCTGCAACTCAATGCCTGAAAGGGTGGTAGAGGCAGAAACCCTCTGCTCATATAACAAGTACATACATGTGCACCTGAAGTGCCATGATCTACAAGGCTACGGACCAAGTGCTGCAAAGTGGGATTAGGCTGGGTGGCTCATTCTCGGGCGGCGCAGACACGATCGGTCGAATGTTTTGCTTCTGTGCCGTAAATTTCGATTATTCTATGATTCTCGGCGGTACTATTATTTACAGGGGAACCAGCATCGGTCCTTACAGACATCCATAGACCGTTCTTACATTTACAGGTCATCCAGAGTCTATATAATAATATCCAAAGGGGATCCAGAGATGGTAATGATAATTACAGGGATCCAGCAAAGGTTATAATATTCACAGGGGATCCAGGGACGGTACAAATATTTACAGGCATCTAAAGTCACTGCTGATATTTTCTTTGGATCCAGAGACCGTACTTGTAATTCTAGGGGAACCAGAGACGGTGCAAATAATTGGAGGTGTTCCAAAAACAGTACAGGGGATCAAGAGAATGTATTAAAATGTACACGTTTTCCAGAGGCAGTACTAATCATTTACAATGCATTCAGAGATGGTAATAATATGTAAAGGGTATCCAGAGACAGTACGAATACTAAGAGGGAGTACATCGACTCTACTAATCATTAAAGTAGATCCAGAGACGATACTAATCTTCACTGGGAGATCCGGGGAGAGCACCACTAATCACAGGGAATCCTGAGACGGCAGTAATATTTACAGGGATCCAGAGAGTGCATTGATATTTTCAGGGGTGGTGGGATAGTGGCTCGGTAGCACAACTACTGACAGAGCCGGCCGAGTCCGAAAGGACATAACTGCAAGACTGGGCGTCCGGAAGGTGGTGAGCGAACAAACACGACGGAAAAACCGACTTGACCTTGTCCTCACCAATCTACCTGTCGCAGATGCATCTGTCCATGACAGTATTGGTAGGAGAGAGCACCGCACAGTCCTTGTGGAGGCGAAGTCCCGTCTTCACACTGAGGACACCATCCAACATGTTGTGTGGCACTATCACCGTACTAAATGGGAGAGATTCAGAAGAGATCTAGCAGCTCAGAACTGGGCATCCATAAGGCCCTGCGTTCATCAGCAGCAGCAGAATTGTATTTCAGCACAATCTGTAACCTTGTACCCCGGCTTATTCCTCAATTTGCCATTACCAATAAGCCAGGGGATCAAACCTGTTTCAATGACGAGTGTAGAAGAGCATGCCAGAAACAGCACCAGGCATACCAAAATATTACTTGCCAACCTGGTGAAGACAGGACAACATGCATGCTAAACGGCGGAAGCAATATGCTGTAGACAGAGCTAAGCGAATACACAACCAAAAGATTAGATCAAAGCTCTGCAGACCTGCCACATCCAATCGGGAATGGTGGTGGTCAATTTAACAACTAACGAGAGGAGGAGAATCTGTAAACAACCCCATCCTCAATGATAGCAGAATCCAGTATGTGAGTGCAAAAGAGAAGGCTGAAACGTTGGCAACCATCTTCAGCCAGAAGTGCCGAATGGATGTTCCATCTCGGCCTCCTCCCGATATACCCACCATAACAGAAGCCAGCCTTCAGCCAATTCGATTCACTCCACGTGATATCAAAAAACGGCTGCGTGCACTGGATACAACAAAGGCTCTGGCCCCCGAGAACATCCCGGCTGTAGTGCTGAAGACTTGAGCTTCAGAACTAGCTGCGCCTCTCGCCGAGCTGTTCCAGTACAGCTACAACACTGGCATCTACCCGACAATGTGGAAAATTGCCCAGGTTTGTCCTGTCCACAAAAAGCAGGACAAATCCAATCCGGTCAATTACCACCCCATCAGTCTAAACTCAATCTTCAGCAAAGTGATAGAAGGTGTCGTCGACAGTGCGATCAAGAGGCACTTACTCACCAATAACCTGCTCACCGATGCTCAGTTTGGATTCCGCCAGGACTACTCGGCTCCAGACCTCATTACAGCCTTGATCCAAACATGGACAAAGGATCTGAATTCCAGAGGTGAGGTGAGAGTGACTGCCCTTGATATCAATGCAGCATTTGACCGAGTGTAGCACCAAGGAGCCCAAGTCAAATAGAAGTAATCGAAATTCAGGGGGAAAACTCTCCAGTGGCTGGAGTAAAAGACAGCACAAAGGAAGATGGTACTGATTGTTGGAGGCCAATCATCTCAACCCCAGGACATAGCTGCAGGAGTTCCTCAGGGCAACGTCCTAGGCCCAACCATAGTCAGCTGCCTTATCAATGTCCTTCCCTCCATCATAAGGTCAGAAATGAGGATGTTCGCTGATGATTGCAAAGTGTTCAGTTCCATTCACAACCCTCAGATAATGAAGAAGTCCGTGCCCACATGAAGCAAGACCTGGACAAAATCTAGTCTTGGTCTGATAAGTGGCAATAACATTAGCGCCAGACAAGTGCCAGGCAATGAACATCTCCAACAGCAGATTGTCTAACCACCTCCCCTTGACATTCAATGGCATTACCATCACCGAATCCCCTACCATCAACATCTTGGGGGTCACCATTGATCAGAAACTGAACTGGACTAGCCATATAAATACTGTGGCTACAAGAACAGGTCAGAGGCTGCTTATTCTGCGGCGAGTGATTCACCTCCTGACTCCCCAAAACCTTTCCATCATCAACATGGCACAAGTCAGGAGTGTGATGGACAATTCTTCACTTTCCTGGCTGAATGCAGCTCCAACAACAATCAAGAATCTCGACACCATCCAGGACAAAGCAGACCGCTTCATTCGTACACCATTAACCACCATTAGCATTCAATCCCTTCATCACTTGTGCACCGTGGCTGCAGTGTGTACTATCTACAGGATGCACTGAAACAACTCGCCTATGCTTCTTCAACAGCACCTCCTATACCCACAACCTCTACCATCTAGAAGGACAAGGGCAGCAGGCACATGGGAACAAGACCTGCACATTCGCCTCCAAGTGATGCACCACTCTGACTTGGAAATATATCGCCGTTCCTTCATCGTCGCTGGGTGAAAATCCTGGAACTCCCGACCTAACAGCACCGTGGGAAAACCTTCACGACACGGACTGTATCGGTTCAAGAAGGCGGTGGGGAGCCGCCTTCTCAGGAGCAATTGAGGTGGACAATAAATAACGGCCTCGCCAGTGAAACCCGCATCCCATGAACGAATAAGAGAAATATTTACAGGAATGCAGATATAGTACTAATATTTACAGGACATCCAGAGAAGGCACTAATATTTAGAGGAGATCCCGAGACCTTAATAATATTCAAGGGGATTCAGAGGCGGTAACAATATGTACAGGGGAGCCAGAGACTGTACTCATTATTTCAGGGGATCGAGACAGAATACCAATATTTCCTGGGATCCAGAGATGATAGTAATAGTCACAGGTGATGCTGGAATGTTTCTTACATGTGCTGATGATCCAAATACGGTAATAATATTGAAGGGGATTCAGAGACAGTACTAATATTTACTGGGAATCCACAGACTGTACAAATAATTTCAGGGGGTCCAGACATTGTACTAATGTTTACAGGGATTCCAGAGGCGATAGTAAAATTTACTGGGATGCAGAGTCGGTGATAATATTTATATAGGATCTAGATGCAGAACGAATATTTTCAGTGGATCCAGAGACGGCACTAATATTTAGAGGCGATCCAGAGACAGTAATAATATTCAATTGGATCCAGAGGCCGTATAAATATTTATAGCGTATCCAGAGATTGCACTAATAATGTCAGCGGATCTAGACACGGTGCTAATAATGACAGGGATCCAGAGACAATATTCATGATTATTTACAGGGAAAACTGAGATGGCACTAATATTTACAGGGAACCCAGAGATGGCAATCATTTTCACATTGGATCCAGAGACGATACTAATATTAACAGGGCATCCAGAAATGGTACTAATATTTTCAGGGGATCAATATGCGTAACTAATATTTGCAAGGAATCCAGAGACGGTAATAATTTTCAAGGAGATTCAGAGACAGTGTTAATATTTAGAGGGGATTCAGAGGTCGTACTGATATTTATAGGGATCCTGAGATGGTACTAATATTTACAGGGAATGCAAAGGCGGCACTAGCATTTACAGGGACCCAGAGACGGTGCTAATATTTACAGTAGATCCAGAGACGGCACTAATATTTAGAGGCGATCCAGAGACAGTAATAATATTCAATTGGATCCAGAGACCGTATAAATATTTGCAGCGTATCCAGAGATTGCACTAATAATGTCAGCGGATCCAGACACGGTGCTAATAATGACAGGGATCCAGAGACAATATCAATGATTATTTACAGGAAAAACGGAGATGGCACTATTATTTACAGGGAACCCAGAGATGGTAACAATTTTAACATTGGATCCAGGGACGATACTAATATTATCAGGGCATTCAGAGATGGTACTAATATTTTCAGGGGATCAATATACGTAACTAATATTTGCAAGGAATCCAGAGACGGTAATTATTTCAAGGAGATTCAGAGACAGTGCAAATACTTAATGGGGATTCAGAGGTCGTACTGATATTTATAGGGATCCTGAGATGGTACTAATATTTACAGGGAATGCAAAGGCGGCACGAGCATTTACAGGGACCCAGAGATGGTGCTAATATTTACAGTGGATCCAGATACAGTGCTAATATTTTCAGTGGATCCAGAGATAGCACTAATATTTACAGGGGATCCAGAAACTGTAGTAATAATTTCAGCGGATCCAGACACAGTACTAATATTTACAGGGAATCCAGCAGTGGTAATTAATTTCACAAGGGATCCAAAGACGGCACTAATATTTACAGGGATCCAAAGTCAATGTTAATAATTTCTGTGGATCCAGAGGCAGTGCTTTTATTTATAGGGGTTCCACAGACGGCAGTGATATTTACAGGGAATTCAGAGACTGTACTAATAGTTAAACGGAATTCAGAGACGGCACTAATATTTACAGCAGATACATAGATTGTATTAAAAGTTACAGAGGCCCTGTGATGGTACTAATATTTATAGGGCATCCAGAGACTTTTCCAAAGTTAACAGGGATTCAGAGGCGGTGCTAATATTTACAGGAAACAAGAGGCGGTTCTAATATTTAACAGGGATCCACAGGCCGTGCTAATTTTTACAGGGAAACCGAGGCCGTTCTAATATTTACAGGGGATCCAGAAACATTCTTAATATGTGCACTGGATCCAGTGATGGTGCAAACATTTACAGGGGATACAGACGCAGTACAATGTTTACAGAGATCCAGAGAGACTACAAATATTTACAGGATATCCAGAGGCCTTACGAACATTTACAGGGATCCAGAGACGGTGCTAATATTTGCTGTGGATCCAGATATGGCAATAATATTTTTCGGGTTCCAGAGAAGGTATTAACATTTACAGTGGATCCAGAGACGGTACAAATATTGAAAGGGAATCCATAGACTGTATTAATAATTACAGAGATCCTGTGATGGTATTAACATTTAGAGTGCATCCAGAGACGTAACAAAAATTAAGAGGAATCCGGAGACGATGCCAATATTTACAGGAAATCCAGAGGTGGTACTAATATTTACAGTGGAACCAGATACAGTATTAATGTTTTTAGTGGATCCAGAGATGGCACTAATACTTAGATGCGAAACAGAGACGTTAATAATATTCAAATGGATCCAGAGATGGTACTAATATTTATAGGGGCTCCAGAGACTGGATTAATAATTTCAGCGGATTCAGACACATTACTAATATTAACAGCGATCCAGAGGCAATATTAATAGTTACAGAGATCCAGACATTTGCATGGAATCCAGAGATGATAACAATTTTCACAGAAGATAGAGAAACGGTACTAATATTTACAGGGGATCCAGAGACGGTAATAATATTTACAGGGGATCCAGAGACGGTACTCATATTTATAGGGATCCAAAGTCACTGCTGATATTTTCTGTGGGTCCAGATACAGTCGGTAAATTTATAGTGGATCCATAGATGGTAGTAACATTTACAGAGAATCCAGAGATGGTAGTAATATTTACAGATAACCCAGAGATGGTAGTAATATTTACAGGGAATCCATCGATGTAGGTAATATATACTGGGGATCTATAATCAGTGCTAACATTTACAGTGAATCCAGAGACAGTAACAATATTTACAGGAGATCAAGAGGCGGTATTAAAATTTACACGGTGTCCAGAAACGGTACTAATAATTACAACGGATCCAGAGACAGTACTAATATTTAGAGGGAATCCAGAGAGTGCATTGACATTTTCAGTGATCAAGACAAGTTGCTGATAGTTACAGTGCAACCAGTGGTGGTACTAATATTCACAGGGGATCCAGAGTGGTTACTAATATTTAAATGGGATCCAAAAACGGTTTTAATATGTACAGGGACACCAGAGCCTGTATTAATATTTACAGGGGCCCTGAGATGGCACTAATGTTTATAGTCGATCCTGAGACTTTGCTAATATATACAGGGGCTCCAGATGCAGTACTAATATTTACAGATATCCAGAGACATTACTAATATTTACAGAGAAATAAGAAACAATGCTAATAATTACAGGAGATCCAGAGGCAGTAATACTATTCAACAGGATCCAGAGGCGGTAGTAATATTTAGATGGGATCCAGAGGCTCTATTAATTTCAGGGGACACAGACACAGTATTAATAAACACAGGTATGCAGAGACAATATTAATACTTACAGGGGATCCAGAGATGGCACTAATATTTACAGAGTCTCTGGAGACTGCAGTAATATTCAAAGAGAATCCACAGAGGATACTAATATTTACAGGGATCCAGAGATGGTTCTAATATTTAGAGGGGTTCGAGAGACGGCACTGATCTTTACAGGGATCCAGAGATATAACTAATATTTACCGGGATCCAGAGGAGTTCGGAAAATTCACTGGGGATCCAGAGACAGTACTAATATTGAAAGGGGATCCAGAGATGTTTCTAATAGTTACACAAATCTAGAGAAAGGTTCTAATACTTACAGGGACCGAGAGACACTATTAATATTTAGTGGGGATCTGGAGCCTGTAAGAATATTTACAGGGATCCTCAGACCGCATTAATATTTACAGGGGTTCAGAGATGGCATTACTAGATTCAGGAACTGTCCATCTAGTTTGGAAATTGCACATGTCACTCCGCTTTTTAAGAAAGGAGAGAGAGGGAAACCAGGGAATTATACACCAGTTAGCCTAACATCTGTTTTGAGGAAAATTCTGGAGTCTATAATTAAGGATAGAGTGACTGAACACCTCGACAATGTTCAGTTAATCAGAGAGAGCCATCATGGATTTGTGAAAGGTAGGTCGAGCCTGACAAACCTGTTTGAATTTTCTGAATATGTGACTAAAGTAGTGGACAGGGGAATGTCAATGGATGTTATTTATATGGACTTCTGGAAGGCATTTTCTAAGGTCCCACAAAGGAGACTGTTAGCTAAGACAGAGGCCCATGGAATCGAGGGAAAAGTACGGACTTGGTTAGGAAGTTGGCTGAGCGAAAGGCGACGGAGAGTAGGGATAATGGATAGGTACACAGTTTGGCCGGATGTGACTAGTGGAGCCCCGCAGGGATCTGTCTTGGGCCTCAATTATTCACAATATTTATTAACGACTTAGATGAAGACATAGAAAGTCTCATATCTAAGTTTTCCGATAACACAAAAATTGGTGGCATTGTAAGCAGTGTAGATGCAAACATAAAATTACAGAACTATATTGATAGATTAGGTGAATGGGCAAAACTGTGGTAAATGGAATTCAATGTAAACAAATGTGAGGTCATCCACTTTGGTTCAAAAAAGGATGGACAAGGGTACTTTCTGAATTGTAAAAAGTTAAAAACAGTGGATCTCAAAAGCGACTTAGGGGTTCAGGTACATAGATCATTGAAGTATCATGAACAGGTGCAAAAATATTGAATAAAGCTAATGGAATGCTGGCCTTAACATCTAGAGGGCGAGAGTACAAGTGGGCAGAAGTAATGCTGCAGCTATTCAATACCCTGGTTAGACCGCACCTGGAGTACTGTGAGCAGTTCTGGGCACCGCACCTTCGGAAGGACATATTGGCCTTGGAGGGATTGCAGCGTAGGTTTACAAGAATGATACCCGGACTTCAAGGGTTAAGTTACGAGGAGAGATTACACAAATTGAGATTGTATTCTCTGGAGTTTAGAAGGTAAAGGGGTGATATGATCGAAGTTTATAAGATATTAAGGAGAACGGAAGGGTGGATAGAGAGGAACGATTTCCGCTGGTTGAGGATTCTCAGACGAGGGGCCACAGTCTAAAAATTAGAGCCAGACCTTTCGGGAGCGAGATTAGAAAACATTTCTACACACATAGAGTGGTAGAAGTTTGGAACTCTCTTCCGCAAACGACAATTGATACTAGCTCAATTGCTAAATTTAAATCTAAGATAGATAGCTTTTTGCCAACCAAAGTTATTAAGGGGTATATGCCAAAGGCGGGTATATGGAGTTAGATCACAGATCAGCCATGGTCTTATCAAATTGCGGAGCAGGCACGAAGGGCTGAATGGCCTACTCCTGTTCCTATGTTCCTACTATTTACGCAGGGTCCAGAGACGGTAATTATATTTAGAGGGGTCAAGAAACAGTAATAATATTTACAGTGGATCTGGAGACGGTACGAATATTTATAGGTGATTCAGAGAGCGTGCTAATATTTACAGGGCATAGAGAAACAGTGCTATTATTTACTCATTGGGGATCCATATACTGTATTATTATTTAACCAGGAATCCATAGGCGGTACAATTATTTCCGGGGTATCCAAAAATGGTAGAGATATTTTTAGGAGATCCACAGACAGTACTGATATTGTCAGGGGATCCATTGGCGGTACTTATATTTACAGGGGATCCAGAGATGTTAATAATATTTACAGGGGATGCAGAGGTGGTATTAATATTTACAGGTGGTGCAGAGATGGTACAATTACTTACACGGGATCCAGAGAAGGAACTGATAATTACAAGGTATCCACAAAAAGAACTAAGATTTACATGGGAACACAGAGGCGGTACTACTATTCATGAGAGATTCTGAGACGGTACTAATATTTATTAAGGTCCCAGAGACGGTACTAATATTTACAGGGGTTCCAGATACGGTGCTAATATTTATAGGGGAATTCAGAGATACTACTGATTTTCGCAGCAAATCCAGAGACGGTACTAATATTGACAGTGAGTCCAGAGACGGTACTAATAAATATAGTGGGTCCAGAGACGGTACACATAGTTTCAGGGGATCCAGAGACGGTACAAATATTTACTTTGGATCCAGATATAGCAATAATATTTACAATGGATCCAAACACGGTGCTTATATTTTCATGGGATCCAGAGATGTTAATGGTGTTCACATTGGATCCAAAGAAAGCAGCAATATTTATAGGGGATCCAGAGTCAATACTAATATTTACTGGGGACCCGGAGATGTCACTAATATTTAGCAGCGATCCAGAGACGGTACTAATATTTACAGCGGATCCGGTGACGTTACTAATATTTAAAGGGGAGACAGAAAAAATACTAATGTTGACAGCGGATCCAGAGACATTGTTAATATTTACAGAGGGTCCAACACTAATTTATAATTCCCCTGTTTATGTCCCTTCCTTACAGTTAGCATATTGACGATTGTGATCCTGTCTCGGGGAAAATGCGGTCTCTCCAAAAGTGTGACTCGCTACCTGGTGGCGATGGCAGCGGGGGATCTACTGGTCGTTATTACTGATCTGATACTCAGGCAGATTCCGATTGCTTATGAGAGTCACTTTCATTTCCTGTACTCCATCCCCCTCTGTAATATCCACGCCGTCCTGCTTTTCACAGCCACAGACTGTTCTGTCTGGTTCACCGTCACGTTCACCTTTGATCGATTTGTGGCCATTTGCTGTCAGAAGCTGAAAACTAAATATTGCACCGAGAGAACGGCGGCTGTGGTTCTGGGAACAGTAACTGTGGTGAACTTTTTGAAGAACATCACCTGGTACTTTATGCTCACCGGTGGGTATATGCTTTACAATACTCCCTGGTTTTGTTGGGTAACATTTAGTGTTGGGGATTTACCGGTGTGGGGAGTAATTGAACTCCTTCATTATGTCTTCACCCCGGGGGTCCCATTTGTTCTGATTCTTCTGCTCAATGCTTTCACCGTCAGACATATTTTAGTGGCCAGCAGAGCCCGCAGGAGACTCCGGGGTCACAGCAGTGAGAAGAGTCCCAAAGATCCAGAGATGGAGAGCCGAAGGAAATCCATCATTTTACTGTTTGTTATATCAGCGAACTTTATACTCTTATGGACGCTCTTTATGGTGTGTTCTATATGGAGCCGGATGTGGATTTTAGGGTTTCGTTCTGTATCTCTACCTGATTTTATACAAGAACTGGGGTTCATGCTCCAGCTCCTGAGTTGCTGCACAAACACTTGTATTTATGCTGTGACACCGACTAAGTTCAGAGAGCAGTTGAAGAATGTGGTGTAATATCCCTTTACTGTTAAATTCATTAAATAATGAGAAGGCCTGAAGCCTTTCTAAGAGTCCATACTCTGAAACCTGAGCCATGATTTTAACTTAAAGAAACAGGTGGGTTGGGGCCGGGTCGGGCAGCGAAAGCTGTTAGTGAGGCTACGGGAATACATTTATTTCTTTTTTGATTTTAGTCCCAGAGGACAGTGATTCCCGGGCCTTCTCCTTCACTCGGCATGAGAGGAGGCGAGAAGGCCCGAAACTGCAGTTTAGTGCCTTTATAGCACAGCTTTCGGGCCTGGAGCAGCAGGAGTGCTTTCCCCAGGCCCAAGAAGCCGACCTGCAGCGTCCTCCCCCTGCCCCCGCTCCTCACCTCCTCAGTCCCCAACCGCACGATCTCTGAATCCCCCCGGTGACTGACCCCTCGGAGACTGACCACCTCCCCCATTGACTGACTCCCGGTGACTGATCCACCCCAGTGACTGAACCCCACTGTGACTGAGACCACCCCAGTGACTGACAGCATCCACCCATGACTGACACCACCCCGATGATAGATACCCCCCCCCCCCCAGTGACTAATACCCCTGGTGAATGATACCCCCCTCCCCCAGCCAGTGACTGATTCATCTCCTCCCCCCCCCCCAGTGACTGACACCAACCCGGTGACTGTTACCATATCCCCCAGTAACTGACCCCCCTCGTAACTTCCACCCCCCCCCCCCCCCCGCCGCTCCGTGAGTGACCCCATCGGTGAATGACCACCTGATTCCTGCACTCCCCCCGTTGCTGACTGCCGCGGTGACTGACCACCCTGTGACAGACCCCTCTGATAACTGACACCCCGTTGACTGACCGCTCCGGTGACTGACCACCCTGTGACAGACCCCCTCCCCCTGTCACTGATCAGCCTGTGACAGTTCCTCCCCCAAAGACTGACACCCGGTGACTGAGCCCCCAACCTCATGACTGTCCCAGCGGTGAGTGAACCGCCCCACCTCCCCACCACCACGATGAATAACCGTTGACACAACTGGAGACCATCTGACTCCACCCCCACCGATGAACCCACCCCATCCAACAGTGACCTCTTCCTTCCTCTGCTCCTGTGCGACTGATACCTCCTTGTCAATCAGATCGGCCTGTCAGGCGGGAAACCGGCAAAATAAAACGACTTCCTTGTGTCAAAATCGTAAGGACATTCGCAAAACATGTATATCCGGGTAATTCCACACCCCGCTTCCTTCCTGGCCCTGGGCGAGTCATGCTTATGAAGTCCGATTATCCGTAATAGTATTGAGAGGATCTGAAGATGTTCGAAGAGCAGATCCGGTCTGTGTTATACAGTGGCTGATTCTCTCTCCACCAGGCCGCGTTGCTGGAAACACTGTGTATTATGCGATCACAGAAACCTCTATAACCGGAGGCTATTGATCAACTCATTGTATAGAATCATAGAATCATGGAAAGGTTACAGCGTGTAAGGAGGCCTTTCAGCCCATTGAGTCTGTGCCGGCTCCATGCAAGAGCAATCCAGCTAGTTCCACTCCGTGCCCTTTCCTCGTAGCTCTGCAATGTTTCTTTTTTCCTTTCAATTGCGCAACCAGTTCCCTTCTGAAGGCCACGATTGAATCTCCCTCCACCACCACTCGGGCAGTGCATTCCATATCCTAACCACTCGCTGTGTAAAAAAGTTCTTCGACATGACACATTTGATTGTTTTGCCAATCACCTTAAATCCATGTCCTCTGGTCCTTGACCCTTCCGCCAATGGAAACAGTTCCACTCTATCTACTCTGTCTAGACCCTTCATTATTTTGAATACCTCTATCAAATCTCCTGGCAACCGTCTTTGTTCCAAGGAGAACAACCCCAGATTCTCCAGTCCATCCACGTAACTAAAGTTCCTCATCCCTGGAATCATTTTGCTAATTCTCTTCTGCATCCTCTCTAAGGCCTGCACATCTTTCCTAAAGTGCGGTGCCCAGAACTGGACACAATATTCCAGTTGTGGCCGAACCAGTGATTAAAAAAGGTGCATTATGTCCTCCATACTTTTGTACTCTATGGCTCTATTTATAAAGTCCAGGAACCCATATATTTTCTGAACCACTTTCTCAACCTGCCCTGCCATGTTCAACGATTTGTGCACGTATACCCCCAGATCTCTCTCTTCCTGCAACTTTTTAGAATTGTGCCCTCTAGTTTATATTGACTCTCCTCGTTCTTCCGACTGAAATTTATCACTTCGCATTTTTCTACGTTAAATTTCATCTGCCACGTGTCCGCCCATGCCACCAGTCCACTATGTCCTCTTGAAGTCTATCACTCTCCGCCTTATGTCCACTACACTTTTATGTCATCTGCAAATTTGGAAATTGTGCCCTGTCCACCCAAGTCCAAGTCGTTAATATATATCAAGAAAACCAGGGGTCCCAACACTGAACCCTGGGGAGCGCCACTGTAAACCTCCCTACAGTCCTAAAAACAACCGCTCACGGCTACTCTCTGTTTCCTGTTACTCAACCAGCTCTGCATCCATGCTGCTAATGCCCCTTTTATTCCATGGGCTTCAATCTTGATGACAAGCCTATTGTGCGGCACTTTATCAAACAGCTGTTGAAGTTCCATATCGACCACTTAGAAACATAGAAACATAGATAATTGATGGCACAGAAGGAGGCCGTTCGGCCCATCGTGTCTGTGCCGGTCAACTGCATTGCCGTCATCGACCCTCCCTGTCATCTCATCAAAAACCTCTATCAAATTAGTTAAAGACGATTTCCCTTTAACAAATCCGTGCTGGCTTCCCCTAATTCATTCACATTTGTCCAAGTGACTGCTAATTCTGTCCCGGATTATCATTTCTAAAAGTTTCCCCAACAACGAGGTTAAACTAACTGGCCTGTTGATGCTGGTAAAGTCCACACTCTTTCCACGCACACACCCCTGGGGATTGCAGTGAGTAGTAAAGTCAACACTGTCCCCCGACACACCACTGGGGAAAGCAGTGAGTCGTGAAGTCCACGCTGTCTCCACACTCACCCCTTGGGAGAGCAGTGAGTACTAAAGTCCACACTGGGTGATACAGAGAGACACCAACAGAGGGAGATTGATAAAGGTGAGACTGAAGACAGTGAGTGATGCAGAAACACACTAAAATAGGGAGATAGATAATGGTGATACTGTGTACAACGAGTGATACCGGGAGACACCAACGGAGGGAGATGGATAATGGTGCGTCTGAGTACAGTGAGACAAAGAGACACCAAGAGAGGGAGATATATAAAGGTGGGACAGAGTACAGTGATACAGAGAAACACCGAAAGAGGTAGATATATAAATTTGAGACTGTTTACTGTGAGACAGAGAGCACCAACAGTGAGAAATGGATAAAGGTGAGACTGTGTACAGTGATACAGAGGGACTCAACCAAAGGGAAATGGATAAAGCTGTGTATTGGAAGGAACACAGACAGAGAGAAGGAGCACACAAATACTGTTTGAAGTGAGCAATGTCCCTCTTGTTATGATTTGATTGTGTGCAGTGATTTATAGAGATCTGCCCTGTTCTGTCTAAAACAAATGGATAAGGAGAGGTTCAGTAAAAGCAGCCGAATAGACAATGATTCCTCACCCACCAGCGAGACAGACAGACACTGATATCGAAGCTCAATGTGCAAAGCACAGGAGATGATCACACACAAAGTGCAAAATATACCGTGTGAGCAGGGCGAATGTGGGGAATCTCAGAGTCAAGGAGGGGAACGAGGGCGAGAGACGGAGAAAAATACAGCAGAGAGGGGGCCACAGGGGCAGAAAGGGAGCAGAGAAAAATCAATCAAATGAGAGGTGAGAACTGAAGAGGTTCAGACAAACAAACAGCAGGTTGAATCCAGGCCTCAGGAAGGAACCATTTGGGACAATAGCACATGGCAGGAGGCGAATCACACATCTGGTTACAGATGGACTCACCGTGGACTCTTGCACACCGTGGGGGCTGGGTTAAGTCTGGCAAAAGCAGCTGCATGATAGGTGAGTAAATTTGGACGGAGAGGAGAGGACTGTTGACTGACAAGCCTGGGCTATATCAGGGGAGGGAGACTGACCCACGCTTTCGCTTGCTCCTGGGATGTGCTACTGTAGTCATGTTAGTGAATCTCTCTATATCTTCAAACTCTCTTACTTGGCAGGGGAGAGCCTGTTATCCAGAAAGCGGAACTCCCAGGCCGAGGAGAAACAACTATAACCTGCTTGTGGCTTTACTGACGTAGAGGTGGGCCGGGGACCGGTCTAACGCCTTTTTCTGGTAAAGTGAAGACGGTTCTTCTTCGCAGCGTATATGGCGACCAGACCTTCCAGAGCACTGGGACACGGGTTGCGCTACACCGTCAGGCTGACCGCAAGGACGGGTGAAGGACCCTTGCTGCGGCAGCGGGACATCTTTATGAGGAGGGTTCTGCTCGGAAACTGCAGATTCGAGCTAGTGGACATCTTTTGCCTGCAAGATTTCCCAAGGGGCAGACACTTTGACATGACCATCAAGAACGTCGAAGGATGCCTGAAGATGTTCAAGGCTTTCAAGGAGAATGGGAAGAAAGCGCCGCTGTCGCTCCTAACCGCGGAACCGCTCCTCATGCTCCCGCGGGAGAAGAAACGGACATTAATGGTTCACATGTTAAACCCGCATGTGTCTGTCGCGGATGTGCTGATGTTACTCAGAAGGTACGTAGATGGAACGGATCGGAGCATTGATATCCAAGACATTGACAGAATCTGGACCAGCAAGAGGAGCATCAAGCCAAGATTGTGGGCGGATGCGGATGGAAACAATATCCACCGCCCATCCAGTTTCACGATCCGGACGAGCTGCATGTCCATGGTGTACAAGGGCCAGGCCAGAATGTGCCGATCCTGCGGCAAACCTGGGAACGAGGCGGCCGCCTCCAAGGCAGTAATCTTCAAGAACTGCAAAAAGGAGGCACACCAGTCTCGAGGCCAAGTCCAGCAACCTGTGCGGAGCGTTTGGACACCCGTACATGATCTTTCCAAACTGCAGACTCAGCAATGCACAGGCGTGAAAGAGCCAACGACCAGGAGGAGGACAAAGAGCAGGAAGGAAGAGTCCAGAAAATCAACCAAGTCCCGACGCCCAGCCCTGAGACTACCCTGGGAAAGTAGAGTCGATTGAAACCGAACCAGGGATGTAAGAAGAATGGATGATACAAGGAGAGAAAAAGAGGAAGTCCCATCCGGCAAGAAGCATGAACGCCAAAGGGGCGGCCAGCAGCAAGAGGAGCTTAGATACTCTAAAGACAACGGCGATCACTCCTCCGCCGAAGAACAAGGAAAGGGGGGGAATCCCACCTTCATTAAAGGAAGAAGCAAAATGCGACAGTGGCCAGTGACACCGACAGCACGCTCCAACTCCAGGAACCTGGGAGCAGCAACAGGCAGCTCCAGAATACCGGGATCAGCGACGTCCCCACCGCACCCCAACTCTGGGACGCCGGGAGGAGCAATGCAGAAAATTGTAACCAACAACTCTAGGCAACTGGGAGCAGCAACACAGAGAGTGAGGTCCCCCAACTGCGGGAAGCCAGGAGTAGCAAAGTGGAGAGTGAGATCCACCAACTCTGGGAAACCGGGAGTAGCAACGCGGAGAGCGAGATCCCCTAACTATGGGAAAGCGGGAGAAGGAGCTCAGAGAGGGAGATCTCCCAACTCTGGGGAAACCGGGAGCAGCACGACAGCAACTAAGAATGAAGCAGTAGCGACGGTCGAGGAGCTGGACCTGGTTGTGGATCTCACGAACACACCAACCCACGACTCTCTGCCTTCGACGACAGAGCACGGGACCTCCCCCCGCCCCTCCCATGCCTCCTTCCTCAGGCCTAGGACCGCCAAGAAGTTCTTGCACACCACACAAATGCAGAATCTGGACCGATGGACCCAATTCGATGGGAACATGGACCCTGGAGTGATGCAATAGGAAGACCGTAACGTTTTTGTCCTCGGCTTTTTTAAAAATGGATTTAAAAATTATATCCTTAAACATGCATATTATCAAATCGAGTGTGCGATGTGCCATGACCCTGAACGACCTGTCCAGGGTCAAGAGAGATCTGCTATTCTTGCAGGAGTGCGAGCTCCCGCATTTCAGCGACTACCCGTCACGCATGTGGATTCACAGGCAGTCAATCTGGTCGGGAGGCAACGATAGTCGTACCTTGGGCCTGAGGATTCTATTGCGAGGAGGCAATTCACGACCACCGAGGTAAAGGAGGTGGTGGGAGTCCACCTGTTCATAGCAGACGTTGCGTACAAAGTTGTCCCGCTCCGACTGATCAATGTGTGTGACCCGACCCTGTGGAGTGAGCAGATGGAGGTCTTCCAGCATCTCCCGATGCTGCTGGACACCTCCGGACCGATCGCTCTCGCCGGAGACGTCAACTGCACCATCGATGCGGCTGAACAATTCAGCAGGGGTGGCGGAATAGTGGACACCACATCCAAGCTCCTGAGAGAGGCACTGAAAGAAGCAAAGCTCCGCGACGCCTTCAGCAATCCTGCAGATGAAGCTCCACAGGGATACACCTGGTCCAGGCTAGAAGGGTCCGTCCTTTCCAGGATATACTTCGTTTTTGTATCCCCAACGCTCAAGGTCAGATCCACCGACGTCCAGCCGTTGTTCTCCTATGACTACTGCCTCCTACTGGCCGACTGTCATTTGCAGGAGGACCAGAGGGCGGGCAGATTCATCGGGAAGCTGAATGTGAGACTGTTGACCCCCGAGATCATCGAGGAACTGAAGAGGGATTACACAGTTTGGAGAACCGTGAATCCCCTCTTTGACTCCATAGTGTACTGGTGGGAAGCGATCAAGGCCAACATCAAGAGGTTCTTCATCCTCAAAAGTGTTTAGCAGGCAAGAGAGAGACAGAGGGATGTGTCACAACTCCAGAAGAGCATGCAGGATCCACTCCAGCTGCATTCGATGGGGATCAATGTTGGGGAGGAACTCAGAGAAGTGAAGGGCCAGCAAACCTCACTCTTCACCTCCGAGGTCTCATAGATCATCTTCCGGTCAAGAGTCCGCTCTGTGGAGCAGGGCGAGAAGTGCTCGCGCTTGTTCTTCCAGAAGCTGCACATAGACCTCTGTGATCAGCAGCCTGAAGGAGGAAGATGGCTCAGTGATGTCTTCACAGGCCGACATACTGAGGATCAGCAAGTCCTTTGTTGCCGGACTCTACAACATGAAGCCCACAGACAGCACGGCCTCCGAGCCCTTCCTGTCCTCTATCATGGAACTTTGAAAGATTATAGTTAGGGCATCCGCAATGTGCTCACTTACTTCCTTTAAAACCCTGGGATGGAAACCATCTGGTCCTGGGGATATGTCACTCTTTAGTATTATTATTTTCTTCATTACTGTTGCTTTATTTATGTTAATTTTATCGAGTCCTTGTCCTCGATTCAATATAAGTTTTCTTGGGATTTCCAGCATGCTAGCCTCTTTTTCGACTGTAAATACTGACGCAAAGTAATTGTTCAACATATCCGCCATTTCCCGATTTTCAATGACAATATCCCCACTTTCAGTTTTTAAGGGGCCAGCACTGCTCCTGACCAACCTCTTCTACCTGATATAACTATAAAAAGTTCTTCGTATTGGTTTTGATAAGCCTTGCGAGTTTCGTTTCATACTCTCTTTTTGTAGCTCTTCATATCTGTTTTGTGACCCTTTGTTGATTTTTGTATCTTTCCCATTTGCCAGGATCTGTGCGGTTTTTTTTGCCATTTTGTATTCCCTTGCCTTATTTCTTATACTGTCGCTTACCCCTTTACTTGTCCATGGCTGTTTTTTTTTTCGCAAGTAAATTTCTTCCCCCTCAGTGGTATAAACCGATTCTGTATCACGTTAAATGTTTCTTTCAACATTTTGCACTGATCATCAGTCGTTTGACCTATTAACAGATTTCCCAGTTTACTGTGGACAGTCTCTGTCTCAACCCATTGAAGTCGGCCTTTCCCAAGTCTAGAATCTTTGCAGCTGATTCACTTTTTCCCTTTCAAACATTACATTGAATGTGATCATGTTATGTTGGCGATTGTTGATGTTCGTGCACAATTAAGCTGTTAACTAAATCTGGTTCGTTACTCATTACTAAATCTAGTATGGCTTGCCCCCTTGTTGCCTCTCGGACATACTGCTGTACAAAACTATCCCGGACACACTCAAGAAATTCACAACCTTTCTGATAGTTGCTTGTCTGCTTTTCCCAATCTATGTGAAGGTTAAAGTTCCCCATTAAGACTACTATGCCTTTGTTACACGGTTGTCTAATCTCTGCACTTATATAATCTAGCACTTCAGAGCTGCTACCAGGGGTCCAATACACAACTTCCACTCTAGTCTTAGATCCTTTCCTATTTCTCAATTCACCCCATAAGATCTATGTTGGCTGCTTACCTCTCGTTGTATCCTCCTTTATCATTGAAGTGATTTCATCTCTAATCACGATTCCCCTTCTTCCATTTTCCCGATCTCTCCTGTTGACCTGATAAAACGGTATATTTAGTTCCCAATCCTGACCAACCTGCAGCCATGTCTCAGTAATAGCTATCATGTCATACCCTCCAATTTGAATTTGAACTTGTAGTTCATTTAATTTATTCCTTATACTCTGTTCATTTGTATATAGATCTCTTAGTTGGGCAACACATCTTGGTCTGAACTTTGGCTTTGATGCTGGGTTAATCGATTTACAGCTTTTAGTTTTCACTTGATCTGTAGTGCCTAAAGTACACTTTCTTTCTGCTGCTCTACGATTTTCCCTTTCACTTTTTCTTGAACAACTGTTTGTACTATTTGTTTTGTAAATTTCTCCTCTCTTGCTGCTGTCAACTTTATTCCCTTCTGACTCCCCCCCTCAGGTTCCCATCCCCCTGCCACTCTAATTTAAACCTTTCCCAACAGCACTAGCAAACACCCCCACGAGGACATTGGTCCCCGTCCCGCTAGTACAGGCCCCACCTTCCGCAGAACCGGTCCCAATGTCCCAGGAATCTAAATCCCTCCCTCCTACACCATCCCTGCAGCCATGCATTCATTCGGTCTATTCTCCTTTTCCTACACTCACTAGTACGTGGCACTGACAGTAATCCTGAGATCACTACCTTTGAGGTCCTGTTTTTCAATTTATCTCCTAACTCCTTAAATTCACCTTACAGGGCCTCATCCTTTTTTTTTACCTATGTCGTTGGTACAGATATGGACCATGACTACTGGCTGTTCACCCTCCCCCTCCAGAATGCCCTGCAGCCGCTCCGTGACATCCTTGAGCCTTGCACCAGGGAGGCAACATACCACCCTGGAGTCACGTTTGCGACCGCAGAAACGCCTATCTGTTACCCTTACAATTGAACCCCCTATCACTATAACCCTGCCCCGCTTCTTCCCCTCCTGTGCAGCAGAGCCACCCGTGGTGCCTCGAACTTGGCTCTTGCTGCTTTCCCCTGATAAGCCATCTCCACGTTCAATATATTCCCAACACATCGTCTCTCCCGCAGTTCTGGTTCAGTTGGAAGGGCAGAACTTGCCAGCTCTTTTACTGTGTAACGCCTGAACACACGAAAAGCTCTCAATCATTCTCCCCTTCTCTTTCACAAATATTTCACTGATTAAAATTACACAAGTCACGCAGGACAAGCTCTTGTTTTCAAAGATATTAAATTTCCGGAGGTGCTCCCTAATTTCCCTCCGATAACTCTACAAATCAGACCACTCTCGTTCGGATCCTTTTGGACGGGAAACGGCCACCCTCCGTCCCCAGGGAGTGACCATTCTAATCCCGTGACTGCGGGCAGTTTTGTTGGGACAGGGAGTCATGGTGACGTCAAATTCCCCCGTATTGTCTTCCACATCCGTATCTGAGGGGCCGGGCCCTGGCTGATTTTCCCTGCCTCACCGGGGCCCCAAGGCTCCAAATGCCGCTCGATCAGAAACTCTTCCAGGTTGTAAATGTATGCCGGAGCAACTGCCTCGCAAACGGCAGGAGAAGAAGAGGAGGCTGTGACCTCGAATCATAGAATCATGGAATGGTTACAGCACGGAAGGAGGCCATTCGGCCTGTCGAGTCCGTGCCGACTCTCTGCAAAAGCAATCCAGCTGGTCCCACTCTCGAACCCTTTCCCTGCATTTTTTCTCTTCAAGTACTTATCCAATTCTCTTTTGAAAGCCACGATTCAATGTGCGTCCACCATCCCCTCAGGCAGTGCATTCCAAATCTGTGTAGACCTTCATGATTTTCAATACATCTATCAAATCTCCACTCAACCTTCTCTGCTCTAAAGAGAAAAACCCCAGCTTCTCAATTTATCCACGTACCTGAAGTCCATTGAATCATTTTAGTTCTGCACCGTCTGGAAGGCCTTCACAACCTTCCAAAAGTGCGGTGCTCAGAACTGGATACATTATTCCAGTTGTGGCCGAAACAGTGTTTTAAAAAAAAAATCATCGTAATTTGCTTGCTTTTGAACTCCATGCCTCTATTTGTGAAGCCCAGGATCCCTTAAGCTTCTTTAGCCACTTTCTCAAACCTGACCTGCCACCTTCAAATATTTGTGCACATATACCTCCAGATCTTTCTGTTCCTGCACCCCTTTTAGAATTGTACCTTTTAGTTTTTATTACCTCTCATCATTCTTTCTACCAAAATGTATCACTTCGAACTTTTCTGCATTAAATTTCATCTGCCGCGTGTCCGCCCATTCCACCAGCCTGCCTATGCCCTCTTGAAGTCCATCACTATCTTCCTCACTATTCAGTACACTTCAAAGTTTTCCGTTATCTGCAACTTTTGAAATTGTGTCCTGTACACCCACGTCCATGTCACTAATAATCTGGCAAAATCTCCGGCCAATCAGAGAGGTTTATGTATTTGAATGCCTAACTCTTTCCGCTCCTTTTAAAGTTTATGTTACCCTCCAGCGCATATTACCACACATTATTCTTCCACCCAAGATGCGTCACTTCGGATTTAAGTTTCTGTAACATTGTCTTAAATATTTCCACACAGTTTTGGTACCAGAGTATGCTCTAAATGCGGTATTTAGAGGATCGGACACTGACGGTTCCGCATATTGTCATCGATACCGCACTTTTGGCAAGCTAGTACGGTGCAGTAAGATTTCAAGTATTTTGTGCTGTCACTGCAAGAAAGAAAAAAAATAAAAATCAAAGGAATTAAGTGTTTCTCCGCCCAGGGGCAAAGGTGTATTAAGCATTGCAATGGATGCTATTAAAAAGTAATTGCCCCGTGACCTTATGCTTGGATTTGTTTTTAAAGTTTCGGTTTTAAATATCATGAAAAAACAAATAATAAATAAATAAAGAATGGTCGATAGCGGAGCCAGCAAACCGAATTACAGTGTCCCCAACAAGTGAGAAAACCGGCCACCGACTTGCTCATTGTCGGAGGTTCGAACCTTTAATTGGACGGTAAGTGTTTTACTTCTCACACTGGAGGACAGAAATTCCATGTGTAATCTCTTATCTTCAGTTAATGAAATATAATTATGTAAGGAGAAAAAAACAAACTGAGCTGCGTTGAAGGAATCCGTGGGCACTGCTAAATATCCAGTCGAGCCAGATTCCACCTTCTCATTCACTCCACTTGGAAAACGGCAGTTCATCTGTTGAATTCGGGATAATTCTTTGATGTGATTCACTAAAAATATGACATTGGCGACATCTGTATCTGCTGAAATAATTAACATTGTTCCCGAGTTTCGGTGGGAGACAGCACCTAAAGATTTGTAGCGCTGGATGTCTCTGCATTCTACCGCCCACGTGGATGGTGTTGTAAGTGTCTGCAAGGGTGGGGGGGTGTTAAAAAATATCAAACTTGTTCGAAGAAAGAAATTGGATCAGCCCAACTAAACTCAGTGTTAAACATTCAATTGATAAGCTGCAGATAATTGCAAAATCCAAGCATTTCCACCTAACCATGAAATTGACTCACTTTGAAGCAGTTTAGACACTGAGTAATATTTGTACAAACAAGGGACGGTCGTGGTGTGAAGGCAATCAATGGTCCTTCTTGGAACTGCTGTCCAAATGTTTCTTGTAAAAATAATGTTCAGGGAAGAACGCAACCTTTTTTCTGCGACTGCTCACCAATGTTCAACATATTGGGCAGAGCTTGCAGTGCTGCGAGACAACTTTTGCGCTGCTCCTGCAAATTGAATTAACGAAAGTACTTATTGCGGGCTCTGTGGCATCGACTTGCTTGATTTTGAACTTTAAAAAAATTGTGCGCTATCAACTCAGCGTCTGAGCAGCGCAAGTTGATGCGCATGTAACTGTCTCTGAGATTAGGAGACACGCCCAAAAATTCTGCCAGGAAGAGAAGTCACGCCCAAAAGCAAGCAAGCAGACTTCATTCATTTGAAATTAGTATTCTGGGAGTCATTGCAAATTTAAAAAATGTTTTTGTTATAAAAAGAGCCAAGAAATAATTGAATTAAAGAGGCAGAAGGGAAACTCAAAAACTATAACTTTTTCAGTTTTAATTTTTAATGACCAAAATCTATTAAAACAGTGAGTAATATGAGACTCCAAAATAAAAATTTAATTTTTACTTGTTTGGCAGTCATTAAGATAACTGTGCTTTTAAATCTTAGTTTAGTGCTGGTATTTTTCAGCGTACCTATATGGTGGCATAATTAATTACTTTAAAGCTGGGCAGGTGAGCAAGTTTGTGATTGTATTGTGATTTCAATAATTGCAGCGTGCTATTGTCCATTAATTCGAAGCTGTCAAATCACTGCGAACCCAGAGGAGCAAGTTCAAGATTTCCCCGTTTTAGTGCGCATGTGCAAACGCGAGACCTTCAATTCGCCATTGAAAACAGAGAACGCTATTGAGCGCCTCCGTTATTTCAGGAGCAAGTTCTGCCCCATTGAAAAGACATTTCAGACAACCTGTGTCCTGCAGTTGTTGTTCCGCTGGAAAGACAGAACTTGCCAGCTGTTTTAAAATGTATAGCTTGATGTCTGTTCCTCCATCCCGGGTCGGTCCATCATACTGATTCGAGATAGGCCTCTGAATTATCCTTGACAACGTCAAACGATGGTGGGGATCGCTTTTATAAAATTATCAGCAACGTGTTGAGGAGAATCTTTGTTTCTGTTGAACCTGATGTAAGAAACATGGACAGCGGACGAGTGAATTTACAAGTATTCTTCTTTTTGCCAAATGTCTTGTCATTCGTTCGCACCAATTAAAAAAACACATTACCCAGTGGCTCAAAAGCTCAATTTGTCCCACACGTGAGCTGGAAAAGGCTTCTCGACCTCAGCGGATCAACAACTGAAAATGGAATAATTTCAACCGTTCCACAGTGACACCAGGCAGCATATTTCCCTTCCGGATTTTCCGTACACGGGTCTTCAAAGCGATGAATACCTGATTCACGGAAAGAAAAATTGTGCGTTTGGTTCTTCAGATTTAAAATCTCGTGCCGGCTCCTTTGGCTTATCAGCTGTTGCAAATCGTCCCTTCTTTCCCTATAAACAAGTGAACTCGCATCGACTATTGCAATACGGTGGACCGGAGGAACCCAAGTGCCCACATGGGAACACGAAGAAGTTGCTGCTTAATGGAATATACCAGTTGTACCTTGCAGTCCGGTCGAAGTGTTCAGAGGCAAAAGGTTCAATTGCTCCAGGTGAGGCTCGAACGCATAAACTCGGCATTTCTCAAACAGATACCGTCATATAATTACCGCGCGCTGACCGATTGCTCCACTAGAGCCACGCATGCCTTATTGTATCAGTGCTCCTATCAAACAGCTTCATCTTCGATCTCTCAATTCTCGCTTCGTAACCTTTCTCAAACAGAAGCTTCCTGCTAAGTTCCGCTTCGTTAAACATCCGCAGTGACCTTTAAAAGCTGAGAATCCGAAACAAAACCGCAGAAGATAAGAACTTATAGTTATATCATTTTTAAGTTAAGGAGAATGTTTTCCTGGTACTTTAAGGAGGATTGGGGAAAGTGGGATCTGAAACTAAGAAACGCTCTCTCGGCTGTGGCTGGGCGTTATTTTATTCGAAAACTAAGGGTCGGAATTTTTTTAGGAAGAAGTGTGACAGAAGATTGTGGTCGGTGCCAGTTGCCGGGGAGATCTAGAGGACAGGAAGAAAATTCAAAGTCACAGCTGATGACAGCTCAAGTGCTCTGCTTATCTGTAATATTTAAAAAGTACAGGGCAAACCGGTTAGGTATCGGTTATCAAAAAGACTAAAGGACCCGTGTTCAAACGCGGATTTGTAGGAGGGGAAGGATTTAACGCAAGACCGAAATCATTCCACATGAATCTGAAGCGTCTTGGAGAAACGGCAGGGCGAACTGTAATGCTCGTGTCATGACTTGGAAGGCACTCATATTACTGAAAGTATCTTTGAAAAAGTTGTGCAGCAAACCCGCGATTGAAACGTGTAGGTGACGATATTGGGGTTGATAAGGGTCGATTTCAATTATTGAAATCTCACCATGTGACACGAAAATTGTCCGCAGAGATTTATCCTTTAAGTCGTGAATTGAAGGGAAAGGCGCAACAAACAGTTCGGAGAAGTAAAGAACAGAAAAGGTGATGAAGCTTGGAGGAATGAAAATCCCTATATTTTGGAAGGCTCAGTCCCCAGTGATAGAGAGGATTGAAATTTCGAGCTGTTATTCACCAGCCACAATTTCAGTCACTTCCCGTTAGCAGACAATGGGATGAGAGGAAATGAGCAGGTCCAACGATCGAGTTTGTAACACAGGCCAATGACTCAGTCCAGTTTGTTACCCAGTCATTGGGCTCCCTTACAGCCGCTCCTCTCAGTGACAAACGAAGAGAAATTGTAAATCTGAAACGGAAAGATATACTGTACATCATTTATATCGTCCCACAGATTTCCCCTCTTTCCTGGTTTGAAAAAAATCTGTGTCCGTTTGACAAACCCGAAACATCCTCCGGGATTTGATGAATGAGAATTTCAGAGGAAATTGGGACCGTCAATAAGTCACAGAACAAATAACTTCTCTGATGTTTCGGGTGACTATTGGTTTATTTATATGAGTGAGTGACCCATTTCAATCAAGGTGAGGGTCTAAATCTAAGGTAATACTGTGGACAGACAAGGGATTCTTTAATGTATAAAGTAAATTACACTGATTCCACCAACACTGTACACCTCATCCCTGAAACAGGTTCTTATATTAAACTGGTGAGGGAGTAAATGAAAAATAACTGATAAAACGTCATTATATCCAAATTAATTCTGATCATTATTATTACACAAACATTGAGCAGCCCAGTCTTTAAAAAAAAGACCCAATATAAAACCAGTCGCCAGTCGCTGAGCCGCTCTGCCTGTGATGCGATTTGCATCCGCTTCTGACTGACGTGGTATCAGACGCGCTCCCATTAGTTGTAAACGGATGGAGTCGGATCCAAAGGAGTAAAATGAAGGCCAACCTCCGCAGAGCTCCCAGAGTGCGGGAGGCGGAGTAAAAGCAGCAGACAGAGCGGTCTCTCTAAACCAGCCGCTGCCGCCGGAGAGGAGCGAGTCCCGTTCCGAGCCATGTCTGCCAGGCGCCTGACGACCCTCTCTTCACTGAAGGCGAGCGATTCAGCACCAGTTCACACACACACTACAGGCTCATATAATCATGTTCAACACCTGAATTACCCCACCACTTAATCTTCTATACACAAGAAAATAGAAGCCTTTTCAATGCAACCTGTCCTCACAATTTAAACATTTTAGCCCCAGTATCATTCTGGTGAAGCTGCGCTGCACCCCCTCCGAGGACAATCTTTCCTTCCCGAGGTTTGGTGTTCATAACTGAATACGGTGCTCTAAATGTAGTGTCAGCAGACTTTTATATATCTGTAATATAATTTCCACCCCTTTGAATTCCAACTCCCTTGTGATAAAGGCCAACATTCCTTTCGCTATTTGATTTTTTTTTGTTCTTGTCCACTGGTTTTAGTGACTTCTGCACTTGGACCCCTAAATATCTAGGAACAGTCACACAGGGCAGGAACCTAGGAACCGAGGAACAGGAGTAGGCCATTCAGCCACTCGAACCCGCTCCGCCATTTGATAAGACCATGGCTGATCTGTGATCGAACTCCATATACCTGCCTTTGGCCCATATCCCTTAATACCTTTGGTTGGCAAAAAGCTATCTATCTCAGATTTAAAATTAGCAATTCAGCGAGCATCAATTGCCGTTTGCGGAAGAGAGTTCCACATTTCTACCAACATTTGTGTGTAGAAGTGTTTTCTATTCTCATCCTGAAAGGTCTGGCTCTAATTTTTAGACTGCGCCGCAAGTCCTAGAATCCGCAAACAGTTTCTCTCTATCCACCCTATCTGTCCCCCTTAGTATCTTATAATCTTCGATCAGATCACCCCTTAACCTTCGAAATTCTAAACAATTTTACAACACCAAGTTATAGTCCAGCAATTTTATTTTAAATTCACAAGCTTTCGGAGGCTTCCTCCTTCGTCAGGTGAACGATGTGAAAATGAAATCCTCGAAATGAAATCGCATTTATAATTCACAGAACAATGCTTGGTGAGTACAGACAGTTTTTTCAACTGCCCGTTGCCAAGGCAATCAGTGTGCAGACAGACGGATTTTACCTGCCAGGTCTCACAGAATATACAAATCACCAAAAAAAAACAACAAACAAAAAAAAAAGAGATAGAGAGGTAGAAACATAGAAAAGACAGCAACTGACCCGTTATATAAAAAACAGATAACATTTGTTCGCTGGTGGGGTAACGTGTAGTGTGACATGAACCCAAGATCCCGGTTGAGGCCGTCCTCTTGTGGGTGCAGAACTTGGATATCAATTTCTGCTCGACGATTTTGCGTTGTCGTGTGTCTCGAAGGCCGCCTTGGAGTACGCTTACCCGAAGGTCGGTGGATGAATGTCCATGACTGCTGAAGTGTTCCCCGACTGGGACGGAACCCTCCTGTTTGGCGATTGTTGCGCGGTGTCCGTTCATCCGTTGTCGCAGCGTCTGCATGGTCTCGCCAATGTACCATGCTCTGGGTCATCCTTTCCTGAAACGTATGAGGTAGACAACATTGGCCGAGTCACAGGAGTATGAACCATGCACCTGGTGGGTGGTGTCCTCTCGTGTGATGGTGGTATCTGTGTCGATGATCTGGCATGTCTTGCAGAGGTTACCGTGGCAGGGTTGTGTGGTGTCGTGGACGCTGTTCTCTTGAAAGCTGGGTAATTTGCTGCGAACGATGGTCTGTTTGAGGTTGGGTGGCTGTTTAAAGGCGAGTAATGGAGTTGTGGGGATGGCCATAGCGAGGTGTTTGTCCTCATTGATGACATGTTGAAGGCTGCGGAGAACATGGCGTAGTTTCTCCGCTCCGGGGAAGTACTGGACGACAAAGGGTACTCTGTTGGTTGCGTCCCGTGTTAGTCTCCTGAGGAGGTCTATGCGATTTTTTGCTGTGGCCCGTCGGAACTGTCGATCGATGAGTCGAGCGTCATATCCCGTTCTTACTAGGGCGTCTTTCAGCGTCTGTAGGTGTCCATCGCGTTCCTCCTCGTCTGAGCAGACCCTGTGTATTCGCAGGGCCTGTCCATAGGGGATGGCCTCTTTGACGTGGTTAGGGTGGAAGCAGAAAAAGTGGAGCATCGTGAGGTTGTCCGTGGGCTTGCGGTAGAGTGAGGTGCTGAGGTGCCCGTCTTTGATGGAGATTCGTGTGTCCAAGAAATAAACTGATTCTGAGGAGTAGTCCATGGTGAGCTTGATGGTGGAATGGAAATTGTTGATGTTATCGTGTAGTCTCTTTAGTGATTACTTGCCGTGGGTCCATAGAAAGAAAATGTCGTCGATGTATCTGGTGTATAGTGTTGGTTGGAGATCTTGTGCAGTGAAGAAGTCCTGCTCGAACTTGTGCATGAAAATGTTGGCGTATTGCGGTGCGAATTTGGTCCCCATGGCTGTTCCGTGTGTTTGGGTAAAGAACTGGTTATCGAAGGTGAAGACATTGTGATCCAGGATGAAGCGGATGAGTTGTAGGATGGCTTCCGGAGATTGGCTGTTGTTGGTGTTGAGTATTGATGCTGTCGCAGCGATGCCGTCATCGTGGGGGATACTGGTGTATAGTGCCGAGACGTCCATCGTGGTGAGAAGTGTTCCTGGTTCAACTGGTCCGTGGGTACTGAGTTTTTGTAGGAAGTCTGTAGTGTCGCGACAGAAGCTGGGGGTTCCCTGTACGATGGGTTTCAGGATGCCCTCGATGTATCCAGAGAGGTTCTCACACATGGTTCCGTTGCCTGATACGATAGGACGTCCGGGTGTGTTGGCTTTGTGTATCTTTGGGAGGCAGTAGAAGTCTCCCACGCGGGGAGTATGTGGGATGAGAGTGCATAGGATGTTTTGAAGGTCTGGATCGAAGGTCTTGATCAGTTTGTTGAGCTGGTGGGTGTGTTCTTTGGTCGGATCTGCGGGTAACCGTCTGTCGTGTTCCTGGTTGTCCAGTTGTCGGTATGCTTCTTTGCAATAGTCCGTTCTGTTCTGTATGACTATGGCTCCTCCTTTGTCCGCTGGTTTGATGACGATGTTGTGGTTGGTCTTGAGAGCGTTGATGGCGTTGCGTTGTGCTCTGGTGACATTCTGGACTGTCTTCTGAGTGCGGCTGATGAATCTGGCATTGACGCATTTCCTGACAGCTTGAGCATACATGTCCAGCTGAGGGCAGCGACCCTCCGGAGGAGTCCAGTTTGACTCTTTCCTCTTCGGTTGCTGTACCGCGGATCCCTCTGTCTGCTGTTCCGGATCGTCGATTGTCTCATTGTGTTTGCTGCTGAAATCTTGGGGTTTGTGGTAGAATTCCCGGAGCCTCATTCTCCTGATGAATTCCTCTGTGTCCGCCGCGAGACTAGTGGGGTCCATTTTGGTAGTGGCGCAGAAATTGAGCCATGCTGAGAACTTCGATTTCGTCTGGTTGAAGGGTGTGGTCGGACAAATTGACAATAGACTTTCCTGTGGTTGCAACCGTGGTACCAGGGGAAGCTTGGTCGATGCTGGTGGTGATGCCGAGTTTCTCAAGCTTCCTGCTCTTGGTTTTCATGTGGGCAGCGTAGTTCCGTTGCCTCGTCTGTTTGGCGGTATAACGTAGCTGGTCTGCTGTGTCCTGAGTACAGGTTGAATTCCATTGAATTCCATCTGCCACGGTAACCTCTGCAAGACATGCCAGATCATCGACACAGATACCACCATCACACGAGTGGACACCACCCACCAGGTGCATGGTTCATACTCCTGTGACTCGGCCAACGTTGTCTACCTCATACGTTGCAGGAAAGGATGCCCCAAAGCATGGTACATTGGCGAGACCATGCAGACGCTGCGACAACGGATGAACGGACACCGCGCATCAATCGCCAAACAGGAGGGTTCCGTCCCAGTCGGGGAACACTTCAGCAGTCATGGACATTCATCCACCGACCTTCGGGTAAGCGTACTCCAAGGCGGCCTTCGAGACACACGACAACGCAAAATCGTCGAGCAGAAATTGATAGCCAAGTTCCGCACCCATGAGGATGGCCTCAACCGGGATCTTGGGTTCATGTCACGCTACACGTTACCCCACCAGCGAACAAATGTTATCTGTTTCTAATATAACGGGTCAGCTGCTGTCTTTTCTATGTTTCTACCTCTCTATCTCTGTTTTTTTTTGTTTGTTGTTTTTTTTTGATGATTTGTATATTCTGTGAGACCTGGCAGGTAACACCTGTGTGTCTGCACACTGATTGCCTTGGCAACGGGCAGTTGAAAAAACAGTCTGTACTCACCAAGCATTGTTCTGTGAATTATAAATGCGATTTCATTTCGAGGATTTCATTTTCACATCGTTCACCTGACGAAGGAGGAAGCCTCCGAAAGCTTGTGAATTTAAAATAAAATTGCTGGACTATAACTTGGTGTTGTAAAATTGTTCGAAATTCTAGAGAATACTACCCCAATTTGTGTAATCGCTCCTCCTAACTTAAAGCTTGAAGTCCCAGTATCATTCTAGTAAACCTACGCTGCATTCCCTCCAAGGCCAATATGTCCTTCCGAAGGTGCGGTGCCCAAAACTGCTCACAGTATTCCAGGTGCGGTCTAACCAGGGTTTTGTATAGCTGCAGCATAACTTCTGCCCCCTTGTACTCTAGTCCTCCAGATATAAAGGCCAGCATTCCATTAGCCTTATTGATTATTTTCTGCACCTGTGCATGAAACTTCAATGATATATGTCCCTGAACCCCGAAGTCCCTTTGGACATCCACTGTCTTTTTTTAACTTTTTACAATTTAGAAAGTAACCTGTTCGATCCTTTTTTGGTCCAAAGTGGATGACCTCACATTTCCCTACATTGAATTCCATTTGCCACAGTTTTGCCCATTCACCTAATCTATCAATATCGCTTTGTAATTTTATGTTTTCATCTACACTGCTTACAATGCCACCAATCTTTGTGTCATCGGCAAACAAAGATATGAGACTTCATATGCCTTCATCTAAGTCATTAGTAAATATTGTGAATAATTGAGGCCCCAAGACAGATCCCTGCGGGACTCCACCAGTTACATCTTGCCAATGTGAGGACCTACCCATTATCCCTACTCTGTCACCTTTCGCTCAGCCAACTTCCTAACCAAGTCTGTACTTTTCCCTCGAATCCATGGGCTTCTATTTTAGCTAATATTTTCTTCTGTGGGACTTTATCAAATGCCTTATGGAAGTCCATACAAATAAAATCCATTGACATTCCCCTTTCCACTACTTTAGTCATCTCTTCCAAAAATTCAATCAGATTTGTCAGGCATGACCTACCTTTCACAAATCCATGCTGGCTCTCTCTGATTAACTCAACATTTTCGAGGTGTTCAGTCACCCTACCGTAAATTATAGACTCCAGCATTTTCCAGACAACAGATGTTAGGCTAACTGGTCTATAATTCCCTGGTTTCCTTCTCTCTCCTTTCTTCAAAAGCAGAGTGAGATGTGCAATTTTCCAATCTAGAGGGACGGTTCCTGAATCTAGAGAACTTTGAAAGATTATAGTTAGGGCTTCTGCAACGTGCTCACTTACTTTCTTTAAAACCTTGGGATGGAAACCATCTCCGCTGCTGAATAGTTCCGAGCTTCTCACCATTTAGAAAATAATATGATCTATCTTGCTTAAGTCCAAAGTGGATGACCTCACAATTCCACATATTGAAAGTCTGAACAGGTTGGGGCAATTTTCTATACAAAAGAGAAGACTGAGGGGTGACCTGATGGAGGACTTTAAATTAATGCAAGGGTTTGACATGTTAGACATAAGTAAGTTATTTGCACTTTGGAGGTGGGGACTACAAACCTTAGGCCAATGAATACAAGATAGTCACTAATAAATTCAACGCGGCATTCAAGCGAAACATATTTAACCAAAAAGTCGTTTGAATTTGCAACTTCCTACCACAAGGAGTAGTTATGGCGAATAGCATGGATGCATTTATGCGGAAGCGAGATAAACACATGGAGGAGAAAGGAATATAAGGGTTTGTTCATAGGGTTAGATGAAGAGGGTTTGGAGCTGGCTCGTCTGCCGCATAAACGCCGGCATATTCTAGTTGGGTCGAATTGCCTGTTTCTGTGATGTACATTCTATGTAATTCTATGTAAGCTCCATCTGCCACAGTTTTATCAACTCACTTATTCCTGCAATTTCACTTTGCAACTTTATGCTCCCATTTACACTACTTACAGTGCCAATTACCTTGGTGCCGTCGACAAACTTGGATGTACGACTATCCAGTCTTTCATCTAGGTCATTTATACATATTGTAAAAAGTTGATGCCCCAGTACAGAGCCCTGGGGGAAACCACTAGTCATATCCTGCCAATTTGAGTACATATCCATTATCTCCACTCTCTGTTTCCCACCTCATAACCAACTCCCTACCCGTGTCAATAGGTTGCATTACATTCCACGTGTTCTTTTTTCTATTAACAGTCTCTTATGTGGTACCTTATCGAATGCCTCTGCAAAACAACATACACAAAACATCCACTACCTAGCACGTTAGTTACATCTTCAATAGGTTCAACTAGTTTGTTTAGAATGAATTACCCTTTACAAATCCAAGCTGGCTCTCCCTGATCAAATCATATGTATCCAAGTGCTCAGTCAATCTTTCCCTAGCAACAGATAATGATAACTTCCCAACAACAGACGTCAGACTCATAGTTATATAATTTCCTACTTTACTTATTCTCCCCTTCCTTGTAATGGAGCGACATTGGGAATTTTTCAATCCGTGGAACAATTCCTGAATCATGTGCGTTTTGAAAGATCATGACTAAACCGTGTACAATTTCCTTTGAGTCCCTTGGGGTAGTAATCATCATCTTCAGAAGATTTGACTATCTTTATTCTAATTATTTTCTCCGTTACTTTTATTTTACTTATAATGAATCTCCTTGATGTATTTTCAGTTTTCCTCGTGTCTCTGGTATATTATCCTCCTGTTTTTCTGCGAGTATTTATCAAGCCTGCCATTTCCATATTTTCAATTAAAATATCACCTCCATCTATCTTTAGGATGCCCACATTGCTCTTAGATACCCTTGTTTCTCTTAATGTACTTGTAAATACCTTGAGAGTTTTCCTTAATATGCCTCATAAGCTTTTCTCGTTTACCCGTTTTGCACCTCTTGCGATATTTAAGTTTCAGCACCACAATAAACAACACTTCGCTTTGAAATTTGCTAAATTAATTCTTCAGTGTCAGAACGAGAATTGTTTGATCCCTTAATTTATTTAATGTAACAAACCAACACAAGCACACATAATCATCCGTGTATCAACGAACTGATGGACACACAAAGATAAACACAGCCAGCAAAGCAGGCAGTATCGGGATTCACAGGTAAACGGGCAAGCGAAATGCACAAAAATAAAGCAGTCGGAACCCCCAACAGAATGTGACGTTTAGCTGATAGATATTAATTAACTCCGTGGCTTAATCTGAACTCTGCACAAATTGGTGAATGTGGCAGAGCAGGTTTAGAAACCGGTTACAAAAGCTTACGGGATCCTGGGCTTTATAAATAGAGGCATAGAATACAAAAGTCTGGAAGTCGTGATGGACCTTTATTAAACACTGTCTCGGCCACAACTGGAGTATTGTGTATTAGGAAAGATGTTAACGCCTCAGAAAGGGTGCAGAAGAGATTTACCAGAATGATTCCAGAGATGAGGGACTTGAGTTACGTAGATAGACTGGAGAAGCTGGGGTTTTTGCCCTTGGAACAGGGACTGTTGCGAGGAGATTTGATAGAGGTCTTCAAAATCATGAAGGACTGGACAGAGTAGATGGAGAGAAACTTTTTCCATTGGCGGAAGAGTCAAGAAGTCTAAGACTACTGTTTTAAACTTAAATAAGTGGCATAATGAGGGCTTGAAGGCAGAGCTGGCTAAAGTCAACTGGCAACTTAGGTTAAGGGATTCAGTACTTTTAAAGTGGCAGAGATTTAATTAGATATTTCACAATACTCAGCAAAGATACATTCCAGTGATAAAGAAAGAGTCTTGGGGAAGGATGTACCATCCTTGGCTAAATAAGGAAGTTAAAGATATTATCAAATGAAAGAAAAAATAGACAATTCCGCGAAGATTGGTGGCCGGTCAGAAGATTGGACAGAATATAAATAAACAGCAAAGGATGATTAAAAGAATAATAAGGAGTGGGACATCAGAATAAGAGAGAAAGCTGGCTTGTAATATAAAAGAGAAATAGTAAGAGATTCTACAGGTATTTAAAAAGGAGAAGAGCAAGTAAAGTGAGCGTTGGTCCTCTAGAAAATGAAAGGAATGTTACAACACCAGGTTATAGTCCAACAATTTTATTTTAAAATCACAAGCTTTCGGAGATTATCCCCTTCGTCAGGTGAGTGAATAAGAGGTTCTCAAATCGCATATCTTATATTAGGCTGGGACACCATCACACCAATCAAAAGGTGTTGTTGGTGTTCAGACAGGTTAGCCACGGAAAACAGTAGGTCCCAGTATGCTGAATACACATTGTGTCAAATTACACAGACAGAGAGAAAGAGACACAAATGGAAGAGAGAGAGAGAGAATATTAAAAACAGATACCTTTTTTTCCCCTTGCTGGTGGGGTTACGTGTAGTGACATGAACCCAAGATCCCGGTTGAGGCCATCCTCATGGGTGCGGAACTTGGCTATCAATTTCTGCTCGACGATTTTGCGTTGTCGTGTGTCTCGAAGGCCGCCTTGGAGAACGCTTACCCGAAGATCGGTGGCTGAATGTCCTTGACTGCTAAAGTGTTCCCCGACTGGGAGGGAACCCACCTGTCTGGTGATTGTTCCGCGGTGTCCATTCATCCGTTGTCGGAGTGTCTGCATGGTCTCGCCAATGTACCATGTTCCGGGGCATCCTTTCCTGCAATGTATGAGGTAGACAACGTTGGCCAAGTCACAGGAGTATGAACCATGTACCTGGTGGGTTGTGTCCTCTCGTGTGATGGTGGTATCCGTGTCGATGATCTGGCATGTCTTGCAGAGGTTACCGTGGCAGGGTTGTGTAGTGTCGTGGACGCTGTTCTCCTGATAGCTGGGTAATTTGCTGCGAACGATGGTCTGTTTGAGGTTGGGTGGCTGTTTGAAGGCGAGTAGTGGAGGCGTGCGAATGGCCTTAGCGAGGTCTTCGTCATCATCGATGACGTGTTGAAGGCTGCGGAGAACATCATGGCGTGGTGTCTACGCTCCGGGGAAGTACTGGACGACGAAGGGTACTCTGTTGGTTGCGTCCCGTTTTTGTCTTCTGAGGAGGTCTATGCGATTCTTCGCTGTGGCCCATCGGAACTGTCGATCGACAAGTCGAGCGCCATATCCCGTTCTTACGAGGGCGTCTTTCAGCGTCTGTAGGTGTCCATCGCGTTCCTCCTCGTCTGAGCAGATCCTGTGTATTCGTACGGCCTGTCCATACGGGATGGCCTCTTTGACGTTATTGGGGTGGAAGCTGGAAAAGTGGAGCTTCGTGAGGTTGTCCGTGGGCTTGCGGTCGAGTGAGGTGCTGAGGTGCCCGTCATTGAAGGAGATTTGTGTGTCCAAGAAAGAAACCGATTCTAAGGAGTAGTCCATGGTGAGTTTGATGGTGGAATGGAACTTGTTGATGTTATTGTGTAGTCTCTTCAGTGATTCTTCGCCGTGGGTCCATAGGAAGAAAATGTCGCCGATGTATCTGGTGTATAGCGTTGGTTGGAGGTCCTGTGCAGTTAAGAAGTCATGTTCGAACTTGTGCATGAAAATGTTGTCGTATTGGGGTGCGAATTTGTTCATGGTGAAGACATTGTGATCCACGATGAAGCAGATGAGTTGTAGGAAGGCGTCTGGAGATTGGCTGTTGCGACCGGCCAAAGAACACACCCAACAGCTCAACAAACTGATCAAGGCCGTCGATCCAGACCATCAAAGCATCCGACATGATCTCATCCCACAACTCAGATTACGCTGAGAGACTCTGCCGTCGTACCTCTCGCACACTCTGCAACCATCTCGTACACCAACTCTACAGCAGACGCCACAACCTCGAAACCAAGATAGAGTCCATACTCTCAACCTGTACTCAGGACACAGCAGACCAGCTATGAGACACCGCCAAACAGACGAGGCAATGGAACTACGCTGCCTACATGAAAACCAAGAGCAGGAAGCTTGAGAAACTCGGCATTACCACCAGAATCAACCAAGCCTCCCCCGGTACCGCGGTTACAACCACAGGGAAGTCTATCGTCAATTTGTCCGACCACACCCTTCAACCAGACGAAATCGAAGTTCTCAGCCGAGGGCTCAATTTCTGCCCCACCACCAAAATGGACCCCATCGGTCTCGCGGCGGACACAGAGGAATTCATCAGGAGAATGAGACTCCGGGAATTCTCCCACAAATCCCATGATTTCAGCAGCGAACCCAATGAGACAATCAACGATCCGGAACAGCAGACAGAGGGATCCGCGGTACAGCAACCGAAGAAGAAAGAGTCAAACTGGACTCCTCCGGAGGGTCGCTGCCCTCAGCTTGACATGGATTCTCAAGCTGTCAGGAGATGCGTCAATGCTAGATTCATCAGCCGCACTCAGAAGACAGTCCAGGATGTCAGCAGAGCACAACACAACGCCATCAACGCTCTCAAAACCAAACGCAACATCGTCATCACACCAGCGGACAAAGGAGGAGCCATTGTCATACAGAACAGAACGGACTATTGCAAAGAAGCATACCGACAACTGGACAACCAGGAACACTACAGACAGTTACCCGCAGATCCTACCAAAGAACACACCCGCCAGCTCAACAAACTGATCAAGACCTTCGATCCAGATTTTCAAAGCATCCTACGTGCTCTCAGCCCACGTAATCCCCGCGTGGGAGACTTCTACTGCCTCCCAAAGATACACAAAGCCAACACACCCGGACGTCCCATCGTATCAGGCAACGGAACCCTGTGTGAGAACCTCTCTGGATACATCGAGGGCATCCTGAAACCCATCGTACAGGGAACCCCCAGCTTCTGTCGCGACACTACAGACTTCCTACAAAAACTCAGCACCCACGGACCAATTGAACCAGGAACACTTCTCACCAGGATGGACGTCTCGGCACTCTACACCAGCATCCCCCACGATGACGGCATCGCTGCGACAGCCTCAGTACTCAACACCAACAACAGCCAATCTCCAGACGCCTTCCTACAACTCATCTGCTTCATCCTGGATCACAATGTCTTCACCTTCGATAACCAGTTCTTTACCCAAACAAACGGAACAGCCATGGGGAACAAATTCGCACCCCAATACGATAACATTTTCATGCACAAGTTCGAGCAGGACTTCTTCACTGCACAGGATCTCCAACCAACACTATACACCAGATGCATCGACGACATTTTCTTCCTATGGACCCACGGCGAAGAATCACTGAAGAGACTACACGATAACATCAACAAGTTCCATCCCACCATCAAACTCACCATGGACTACTCCTCAGAATCGGTTTCTTTCTTGGACACACAAATCTCCATCAAAGACGGGCACCTCAGCACCTCACTCGACCGCAAGCCCACGGACAACCTCACGATGCTCCACTTTTCCAGCTCCCAACCCAACCACGTCAAAGAGGCCATCCCCTATCTAGAGGCTTTACGCATACACAGGATCTGCTCAGACGAGGAGTAACGCGATGGACAACTACAGACGCTGAAAGACGCCCTCGTAACAACGGGATATGATGCTCGACTTGTCGATCGACAGTTCCGACGGGCCACAGCAAAAAATCGCATAGACCTCCTCAGAAGACAAAAACGGGACGCAACCAACAGAGTACCCTTCGTCGTCCAGTACTTCCCAGGAGCGGAGAAACCACGCCATGTTCTCCGCAGCCTTCAACATGTCATCGATGATGACGAACACCTCGCTAAGGCCATCCCCACGCCTCCACTACTCGCCTTCAAACAGCCACCCAACCTCAAACAGACCATCGTTCGCAGCAAATTACCCAGCTTTCGGGAGAACAGCGTCCACGACACCACACAACCCTGCCACGGTAACCTCTGCAAGACATGCCAGATCATCGACACAGATACCACCATCACACGAGAGGACACCACCCACCAGGTGCATGGTTCATACTCCTGTGACTCGGCCAATGTTGTCTACCTCATACATTGCAGGAAAGGATGCCCCGGAGCATGGTACATTGGTGAGACCATGCAGACACTGTGACAATGGATGAACGGACACCGCACAACAATTGCCAGACCGGAGGGTTCCCTCCCAGTCGGGGAACACTTTCGCAGTCAAGGACATTCAGCCACCGATCTTCGGGTAAACGTTCTCCAAGGCGGCCTTCGAGACACACGACAACGCAAAATCGTCGAGCAGAAATTGATAGCCAAGTTCCGCACCCATGAGGACGGCCTCAACCGGGATCTTGGGTTCTTGTCACGCTACACGTAACCTCACCAGCAAGGGGAAAAAAAAGTTACCTGTTTTTAATATTCTCTCTCTCTCTCACTGCCTTTTGGGTCTCTTTCTCTCTGTCCATGTAATTTGACACAATGTGTATTCAGCACACTGGGACCTACTGTTTTCCGTGGCTAACCTGTCTGAACACCATCAACAACTTTTGATTGGTGTGGTGGTGTCCCAGCCTAACATAAAATATGCGATTTGAGAACCTCTTATTCACTCACTCACCTGATGAAGGGGATAATCTCCGAAAGCTTGTGATTTTAAAATAAAATTGTTGGACTATAACCTGGTGTTGTAAGTTTCCTTACATTTGTCCACTCCAGTCCATCACCGGCATCTCCACATCATGGCTACTCTGCAGAATGAGTCAGGGGAATTAATAAAGGAGAATAATGAAATGGCGGATGAATTGAACAGATATTCTGCGTCCGTCTTCACTGTAGAGGATACAAATAACATGCCAGAAATAATTGTGAATCAAGAGGTGAAAGGGAGGGAGGAATTTAAACCATTTACAATCAGCAGGATTTTGAAAAAAAATATTAGAACTAAAATCTGACAAGTCCCCAGGTCCTGACGGACTTCATCCTAGGGTCTTAAAAGAAGTGGCTGCAGAGATAGTAGATGCATTGGTATTAATTTCCAAAATTCCCTAGATTCTGGAAGGGTCCCATCAGATTGGAAAATAGCGAATGTAACTCCTCTATTCAAGAAAGGAGGAAGACAGAAAGCAGGAAACTACAGGCCAGTTAGCTTAACACCTGTCATAGGGAAAATGCTAGAGTCTATTATTAAGGAGGTTATAGCAGGGCACTTAGAAAATCTCAATACAATCATGCAGAGTAAACACGGCTTTGTAAAATTGAACTCCTTTTTGATTAATTTATTAGAGTTCTTTGAGGAAGTAACAAGCAACGCGGATAAAGGGGATCCTGTGGATGTGGTGTACTTGGATATTCCAGAAAGCGTTTGACAAGGTGCCACATCAAAGGCTTCTAGACAAAATAAGAGCTCATGGTATAGGAGGCAACATATTCGCATGGATAAAGTATTGGTTAGCTAATAGGAAACAGAGAGTAGGCATAAATGGGTCATTGTCAGGATGGCAAAATGTAACGAGTGGAGTGCCACAGGGATCAGTGCTTGGGCCTCAACGATTTACAATCTGTATCAATAACTTGGATGAAGGGACCGAATGTCTGCTTGCTAAATTTGCTGATGACACAAAGGTCGGTAGGAAAGTAAGTTATGAAGAGGACATCAGGAGTCTGCCACGCGATATAGATAGGTTAAGTGAGTGGGCAGAAATTTGGCAGTTGGAGTATAATGTAGGAAAATGAGAACTTGTCCACTTTGGCAGGAGGAATAGAAAAGCAGTAGATTATTCAAATGGAGCGAGATTGCAGAACTCTGAGGTACAGAAGGATCTGGGTGCCCTAGTACATTATCACAAAAAAGTTAGTATGCAGTTGCAGCAAGTGATTAGGAAAACAAATGGAATGTTGTTTTTTATTTCAAGGGGAATGAAATATAAAAGTAGAGATGTTTTGCTAGTTCTACAGGGCATTGGTGATACCACATTTGGAATACTGTGTGAAGTATTAGTCTTCTCATTTAATAAAGAACATAATTGCTTCAGATGAAGTTCAGAGAAGAGTCACTCAACTGATTCCTGGGAAGAGGGGGTTATCTTATGAGGAAAGGTTGGACAAGTTGGAGATTAGAAGAATGAGAGGCGATCTGATTGAAACATGTAAGATACTGAGGGAACTAGGAGGTGTAAATGCTGAGAGGATGTTTCCACTTGTGGGAGAGACTCGAACTAGGGTCCACAGTTTAAGAATAAGTGTTTTCCCATTTAAGGCGGAGTTTCGGAGAATTTTCTTCTCTCAGAGGGTTTTAAGTCTGTGGAACTCACTTCCCCAGAGAGCTGTGGAGGCAGGATCATTGAATATTTTAAGGCTGAGTAAGATAAATTCAAGTTTCACAATGGAGACAAAAGTTATAGCAGGTAGATGGGAAAGTACGGTTGAGGTCACAATCAGATCAGCCAGGATCTTATCAAATGACGGAACAGGCTCGTGGGGCCGAATGGCCAACTCCAACTCTTGATTCGAGTGTTCGTATATAAAGACCAGAAGTGCCAAAGGGTGAGGCTCAATCAGGGCTACAGTGCGACACTGCAACGATGTACAGGCAGGAAGCGCCCAGGGTTGGGCCCATTGTAGGTTGCATTGCGACACTGGGTCAATATACAGACAGAAAGGGCCCAGGTTGGGTCACAGTCTGGGCTGCAGTGCGTCTCTGTGTCAAAGTAAAGAGAGGAACGGACTAGGGTGCGAACCAGTTTGGGCTTCAGTTGGGCACTGTGTAAGAGAGGAATGGCCCTGGGTTGTGTTCAGCCAGTGCTGCAGTGCCAAACTGGGTCAATGCGCAGACAGGAATAGCCCAGAATGGGGCTCATTGCTGCATTCGGACACTGTGTCAATGTACAGACAGGAAGTGTCCAGCATGGACCTCACTCTAGGTTGCAGTAGGACAGGTGGTCAATATACAAACAGGAAGGGCACAGGGTGGGGCACAGTCTGGACTACAGTCGGACACTTGGTCAATGCATAGACCCGAAAGGCACAGGGTGGAGCTCAGTCTGTGTTGCAGTGGAAAACTGTTTAAGTGTACAGACAGGAAGGACCTAGGGTGTGGCTCATTCTAGGCTGCAGTGGGACATTGGGTCAATGTACAGAAAGATGGTCCCGGCGTGGGGCTCAGTCCAGGCTGCAGTGGGTCATTGGGTCAATGTACGGTCACAAAGGGCCGAGGGCAGGGCGCAGTCTGTGGTTCAGTGATGCACTGGTCAATGTACAGTCTGTAAAAGCTAAGGGTGAATCTCAGCCTGGGCTGCAGTGGGATATTAGGTCAATGTACAGACAGGAAGGACCCAGGGTGGGGCTCAATCTCGGCTGCAATGAGAAATTGGGTCAGTGTACATACAGGAAGGGCCTCGGCTGGGGCCCAGTGTGGGCTGCAGTTAGGACACTGGGTCCATGTACAGACACGAAAGACACGGTGTGAGGCTCAGTGGGACAGAGTGTCAATGCAAAGACCAGAGGTGCCCAGCGTGAGGCACAATCTGGGCAGCAGTGGGACACTACATCATTGTAAAGGCAGGAATGGCTCAGGTCGTGGCTCAGTCTGGGCTGCAGTGGGACATTGGATCAATGCCCAGACAGGAACCGCCCCGGGTGGGATCCAGTTTGGGCTGCAGTGGGCCACTGAGTATAAATATCGACAGCAAGGGGCCTGCTTTCTGCTCAGCCTGGGCAGCAGTGCGACACTCGGTCAATATACAGACAGGAACGGCCCAGGGTGGTGAACAGTCTGGGCTGCAGTGGGACACTGGTTGAACTTACTGTCAGGAAGGGACCAGGGTGGAGTTCAGTCCGGTCTGCAGTAGGACACTGGGTCAACATACAGAGAGGGAGCGCCCAGTATGGGTCTCATTCTTGTCTGCGGTGGGACACTGATTCAATGCACAGACAGGGACTGCCCAGGGTGTGGCTCAGGATCGGCTGCGGTGGGACACTGAGTCAATGTACAGACAGGAAGGACACAGGGTGGGGCTCAGTCAAGGCTGCAGTTGGACACTGGGTCAATGCAAAGATCAGATGCGTCCAAGTTCGGGAACAGTCTGGGCTGCTATTGGACACTGCCACAATGTGCCGAAAGGACTGGGCCAGGGTTGGGATCTGTTTGGGCTGCAGTGCGACACTAGGTCAATTTAAGACAAGAAGATCCCAGGTTGGGAGGCAGTGTGAGCTGCAGTGTAACACTGCGTCAATGTATAAAGAGGAAGAACCCAGGGTCCCCAGTCTGGGCTACAGTGCGGCACTGGGTCAATACGCAGACAGGAAGGGCCCAGGTTGCGGCTCAGTCTGGGCTACAGTGGGACACTGGGTCAATGTACAGACAGTAACGTCCCAGGGTGATCACCGGTTTGAGCAGCAGTGGGGCACTTGGTAAAAGTACAGACAGGAAGTGCAGTGGGATGAGCTCAGCCTGGGCTGCAGTCCGAAAATGTGTCAATGTAGAGACAGGAAGGGACCAGCGTGTGGCTCAGTTTGTTGCAGTGGGTCACTGGTGCAATGTACAGACAGGAAGGGCCAAGAGTGGGGCTCAGTCTGGGCTGCAGTGGGTCACTGGTCAAAGTTAAGAAAGGATGGGCTTAGTGTGGGGCTCAGCCTTGGCTGCTGCGGAACACTGGTTCAATGTACAGACAGGTACTGCCGAGGGAGAAGATCAGAATAGGCTGCGGTGTGACACTGTGTCAATGTACAGGCAGGAAAGACCCAGGTTGAGGCTCCCTCTGAGTGGGAAACTAGCTAAATGCATAGACCAGAAAGGCCCTCGGTGGGGAACAGTCTGGGCTTCAACGGGACACTACAACAATGTAGAGACAGGAAGGTCCCAGGTCGGGGCGCTGTCTGGGCTGCAGTGTGTCACTCGGTCAATTATACAGGCAGGAACGGCCCAGGGTGGGAACAAATCTGGGGTGCAGTGGAGCACTGGGCCAATGTACAGACAGGAAGGACCCAGTGTGAGGATCAATCTGGGCTGCAGTGACACATTGTGTCAATGTACAGAAAGGGAAGACCGAGGTTAAGGCTCCGTCTGTGTTGCAGTGGGATACTGCGTCAATGTACAGGCAGGAAGCGCGCAGTATTGAGCACATTCTGGGCTGCAGTGGAACATTGGATCAATGTACAGACAGGAAAGGCCCAGGGTGGTACTCAGTCTTGGCTGCAGTTGGACTTTGTGACAATGTACAGACAAGAAGGTTCCAGGTTCCGGCGATCCCTGAGCTGCAATGGGATACTGGGTCATGTTACAGACAGGAAGGACCAAGGGTGTGGTACAGTCTGGGCTGCAGTGACGCATTGTGTCAATGTGCAGGGAGGAAAGACCCAGGTTGAGGCTCCCTCTGGGTTGCATAGGGATACTCGGTAATGTACAGGCAGGAAGGGCCCGGGGTGGAGTACAGTCTAGGCTCAAGTGGGACATTGGGTCAATGTACAGAAAATAAGGTCCCAGGCTGGTGCTCAGACTGTGGTGAAGTGGGGCACTCGGTCAATGCACAGACAGGAAGGGCCCAGGGTGGGGAACAGTCTGGGCTGCGGTGGAAAACTAGTTCAATATGCAGACAGGAAGAGCCAGGTGTGGTGCTCAGTCAAGTCTGCAAGTGGGAAACTGTGTCAACACATAGACCAGAAAGCCCAGGCTGGTGCACAATCTGGGCTCCAGTGGGACACTGCAACAATGTACGGACAGGAAGGGCCCAGCATTGAGCACATTCTGGGCCGCAGTTGGACACTGAGTCAATACACATAAGAACATAAGAACATAAGAAATAGGAGCAGGAGTAAGCCAATCGGCCCCTCGAGCCTGCTCCGCCATTCAAAATGATCATGGCTGATCTGATCCTAATCTTAAATCAAAATTCATGTCCAATTTCCTGCCCGCTCCCCGTAACCCATAATTTCCTTTACTTCTAGGAAACTGTCGATTTCTGTTTTAAATTTATTTAATGATGTAGCTTCCACAGCTTCCTGGGGCAGCAAATTCCACAGACCTACTACCCTCTGAGTGAAGAAGTTTCTCCTCATCTCAGTTTTGAAAGAGCAGCCCCTTATTCTAAGATTATGCCCCCTAGTTCTAGTTTCACCCATCCTTGGGAACATCCTTACCGCATCCACCCGATCAAGCCCCTTCACAATCTTATATGTTACAATAAGGTCGCCTCTCATTCTTCTCAACTCCAATGAGTAGAGTCCCAATCTACTCAATCTCTCCTCATATGTCCACCCGCTCATCCCCGGGATTAACCGAGTGAACCTTCTTTGTACTGTACAGAAAAGAAGGGCCCAGGGTGGGGCTCAGACTATGCTGCAGGTGGAAACTGCGTCAATGTAAAGAGAGGAGGGGCCTATGGTGGTGTTCAGTCCAGTCTGCGGTGGGACACTGGGTCAATGCACAGACTGGAAGGGCGCAGGGTGGGGAACAGTCTGGGCTGCCATGGAACAGTGGGGCAGTGTAGGCACAGGAAGGGCGTAGGGTGGTGCTCAGTCTTGGCTGCAGTTGAAATTTGTGACAATGTACAGACAAGAAGGGTCCAGGTTGCGGCGATCCCTGGGCTGCAATGGGATACTGGGTCATTTTACAGACAGGAAGGAGCCAGGGTGTGGTAAAGTCTGGGCTGCAGTGACGCATTGTGTCAATGTGCATGCAGGAAAGACCCAGATTGAGGCTCCCTCTGAGTTGCATAGGCATACTAGGCTGCAGTGGGACTTTGAGTCAATGGATAGACATGAATGACCAGGGAGGGGCTTTGCCGTCTGCAGTGGGAAAACTTGTCACTGTACAGACAGGAAGGGCCAAGCGTATGGTACAGCCTGGAATGCACTGGGACACTGGGTCAATGTGCAAACAAGGACAGTGAGGGATGAGTATCAAAATCTGGCTTTACCAGGGACGCCCACATCCCATGAACGAATAAAACAAAAAGGAGGGGCCCAAGGAAGGGGATTAGTCTCGGCTGCAGTGGGAAACTGCATCAATATACAGAAAGGAAGTTCCCACGGTGGGACTCAGTCTGTGCTGCAGTGGGAAAATTGGTCAACGCACGTAGAGGACGGGCCCAGGCTGGGGCTCCGTGTGGGCTGCAGTGGATCACTGGGTCAATGAACAGACAGGAAGGGCCCGCTATGGGACTCAGCCTTGGCTGCTGCGTGAAAAAGGTTCAATGCACAGGCGGGTACTGCCGAGGGTGGGGTTCAGAATGGGTTGCGTTGGGACACTGTGTCAGCGTACAAGCAGGAAAGGCCAAAGTGGGGCTCAGTCTGGGTTTAGTGGGAAACTGGGTCAATATACAGACGGGAGGGACCCAGGGTGGGGCTCTGCCTGGGTTGCAGTGGGATGCTGTTTCAATGTACAGACATTAAAGGCTTGGGGCAAGGCTCATTCTGGGAAGTAGTGGGACAAAGGGTCAATGTACAGACTGGAAGGGCAACTGGTGGGGCCCATTCCGGGCTGCAGTGAGACACTGGATCAATGTACAGATAGGAAAGGTCCAGTGTTGGGCTCAGTCTGGGCTGCATGACACATTGTGTCAATGTGCAGGCAGGAAATACCCAGGTTGCGGCTCCGTCTGGGTTGCATTGGCATACTGGGTAATGTACAGACAGGAAGGCCCAGGGTGGAGGACATTCTAGGCTCCAGTGGGACACTGGGTCAATGTATAGAAAAGAAGGTCACAGGCAGGTGCTCAGACTGTGCTGCAATGGGACACTCGGTCAATGCACAGACAGGAAGGGCCCAGGCTGGGACAAAGTCTGCGCTGCAGTAAGGCATTGGCTCATTGTAAAGTCTCAGCAGGGTCTGCATTGGGATGTTGGGTTAAATTGCAGACAGGAAGGATCCGGGGGTGGAGGGGTTCAGTCTGGGATGCAGTGGAGCACTGGGTTAATATACAGACAGGAAGGTCCCAGGATGGGGCACAGCCTGGGCTGCAGTGGCACACAGAGTCGATGTACAGACAGGAAGGGTTCAGTGTGGGGCTCACTATGGGCTACAGTGGGCCACTGGTCTAATGTACAGACAGGAAGGGCTCAGGTTAGATCTCCGTCTGGGCTGCACCGAAACATTGTTCTATGTACAGACAGGAAGAGCCCTGGGTGGGGCTCAGTCTGGGCTGTTGTGGGACAATGGGTCAATGTACAGACTGGATGGGCCAAAGTTTAGGAACTTTATAGGCTGCAGTGGGAAATTGGGTTAATGTACGGACAGGAAGGGCCCAGGATGGGACTTAGTCTGGGCTACTGTGGGGCACTGGGCACTGTACAGACAGGAAGAATGCAGGATTGGGTCAGGCTAGGCCGCAGGGATACACTGGGTCAATGTACAGATAGGAAGGGCCCATGATAAGTAGCGGACTAGGCTGCAGTGGGACACTGGTTCAATGTACAGACAGGAAGGCCCAGGTGGTGCATATCTCATCTGCAGTGGGAAACTGTGGCAATGTTTACACAAGAATGGTCCAGGGTGGGGCTCAATCTCGGCTGCATTGGAACACTGGGTCAATCTGCAGGTAGGAAGAGCCCAGGGTTGGGCTCACTCCGGGATTCAGTGGGACACTGGATCAATGTACGGACAGGAAGAGCCCAGTTTTTGGCTACGACTCGGCTGCAGTGGGGCACTGGGTAAATGTGCAGGCAGCAAGCTACCAGGGTGGGGCTCAGTCTGGGCTGCAGTGACACACTGGGTCAATCTACAGACAGGAAGTGCCCAGGTGAGTCTCAGTCTGGGCTGCTGTGGGACACTGAGTCATTGTACAGACAGGGAGGGCACATGTTGGGGAGCAGTCTGGGCTGCAGTGGAACAATAGGTGAATGCACATAGAGAGAGGACCCAGTGTGGGGCTCAATCTGAGATGCAGTGATACACTGGTCAATGTACAAACAGTAAAGGCTCACGTTGAGGCTCAGTTTGGCTGCAGTGTGAAACTTCATCGATGTACAGACAGGCAGAGCCCAGGATGCGGCTCAGACAGTGCTGCAGTAGGACATTGAGTCAATGTACAGACAGGAAAGGCCGAAGGTTAAGCTCAGTCTGGACTGCAGTGCGACACTGTGTCAATGTACTGACAGGAAGGGCCCAGTTTTTAGCTAAGTCTCCACTGCAGTTGGGCACTGCTTATATGTACAAGGTGGAAGGGAGCATGTGGGTAGAGGAGGGCGCTCAGCCTGGGCTGCAGGAGGATACTCGGTCAATGTAAAGACAGGCAAGGCCAAGCGTGGGTCTCATTCTGGGCTACAGTGGGACACTTGATCAATGTGTACAAAGAATGGGCCCAGTGTGGGACTCAGTCTAGGCTGCAGTGGACACTGGTGCAATGTGCAGACACGAAGGGCCCAGGGTAGGGATCAGTCTGGGCTGCAGCAGGACACTGGGTTCATATACAGACAGGAGGGGCCCACGTTGAGGCTCAGCCAAGGCTGCAGTGTCAAAGTACAAATTGGAAGGGCCGATCTTGGGGATCAGCCTGGGCTGCAGTGGGACATAGTTCAATGCTCAGACAGGAATCGCTCAGAGTGGCGTTCAATCTGGCTGCATGTCAATGTATAGACAGGATGGCCCCAGGGTGGGGCTCAGCCTGGGCTGCAGTGGAACACTGAGTCGATGTACAGACAGGAAGGGCCCAGTGTAGGGCTCACAATGGGCTACAGTGGGGCTCTGGGCCAATGTGCAGACAGGAAGGGCCCTGGGTGGGGCTCAGTCTGGGCTGTACTGGGACAATGGGTCAATGTACAGACTGGATGGGCCAAAGTTTAGCAACATTCTCGGCTGTAGTGGGAAATTGGGTCAATGTACAGAATGCCCACGATGGGGCTTAGTCTGGGCTGCATTGGGACACTGGGTCACTGTACAGACTGGAAGGGTGCAGGATGGGGTCAGGCTGGGATGCAGGGAGACACTGGTCAATGTATAAACAGGAAGGGCACATGATAGGTCGCAGACTAGGCTGCAGTGGGACACTGGCTTAATGTACAGACAGGAAGGGCACAGGGTGGGTATCAGTCTGGGCTGCAGTTGGACACTGGGCCAATGCACGTACAGGACGGGCCCAGTTTGTGCATGACGGCCAGTATACATGATGTTCTCAATACTCGATGGCGTCTATACGTGATGGCCTTCATAACGATGGCCTCCATACTCCATGACCGATATACACGACGGCTTGTATGGACGACGGCCGTTATTCATGACAGCCGGTTGACAGATGGTCGGCACGCACACCGGCCTCTATACACGACGGCGTCTATATTCGATGGCCTCTAAACATGTTGGCCTTTATACATGATGTTCTTTATACACCATGGCTGGTATGCATGACGGCTTAAAGACACGACGGCCGGTATACATGACAGCTGGTGTATACCATGGGTGGGATACACACCGAACTCTATATGCGATGGCCGAGGTGAAGCTGTGTCAGATTTTGTGGAAGGGGAGATGTGTCTGATTTTGTGGAGCGGACTGTCTGAGATTTTGTTTGAGGGAACGGTGTCAGATTTGAGGGAAGGTGCTGTTTCAGATTTTGGGGGGAGGATTTGTTTTGTCAGATTTGGTGGGGAGAGGTGTCTATCAGATTTTGGGGGAGGGGACTGTGTCGGATTTAGTGGAGGTGACTGTTGCAGATTTTAGGGGGAGTGGATTGTGTTAAATTTTTGGGTGGATGGGATTGTGTCGGATTTTGCCGCAGGTGTGCTGTCAGATTTACGGGGGAGGAAACTGTTTCAGATTTTGTTGGTAGGGAACATTGTCACATTTTCGGGGGAGAGGACTGTGTAATATTTTGGAGGGCGGGGACTGTTTTATATTTTGGGGGGAGGGAACTCTGTAAGATTATGGGGGAGGGGGAGCTGTTTCAGATTTTGAGGAAGGCGACTGTGTCAGACTTTGAGGGGGATGGGATGTGTCCGATTTTTCGGGGAATGGTTTGCGTCAGATTTTGGGGCGAAGGGAATGTCTAACAGTTTGTGGGGATTAGGAATTGTGTTGCATTTTTGAGTGAGGGTTCTGTGTCAGATCTTTGGGGGAGGGGAGCGATGTCAGAATTGGCGGGGAAGGTGAGCTGTATCAGATATTGTGGATGATATTTACAGGGGTATGAAGGACTGTAGATATTCATAGAGTTCCCAAACCGTGTCACTATTTACAGGAGTCTGTGTGAGTGAGTCAATATATAAAGGGATACCAGGGACTGTAGATATTTTCAGAGTTCCCAAACTGTGACAGTATTTAAAGGGGTCTATATGAGTGAGTCAATGGATTGAGTGGTAGCGAGGACTTTAGACATTCAGGGTGCCCCCATACTGTGTCGGTATGTAAAGGGGCCTGTGACAATGCGTTAATATATAAAGGGTTACGAAGGATTGTAGACATTCCGTGAGTCCCCAGACTGTGTCAGTATTTACAGGGGTCTGAGGGAGTGATTCAATATGTAGGACTATTTCAATAGTTACAGTGTTATTGGGCAGTGTACACATTTAGACAGTCCAAAGATTGTGTCAGGAAATCCGGAAGCGAAACAATATTTTAGAAGTACCCATAGCCTTTATTATAACCTGTATGAATATTTGCAGGGAAATCCGTAGACTGTATGAATATTTACAGTATTGATTCACAGAATCATAGAAGGTTTACTGCACGGAAGGAGGTAATTCAACTTTAGAGGAAAGAGAGGAGATCTCGTTGAAACATATAACATTCTGAGAGGCCTGGACAGACTGAATGCAGGGAAGATGCTTCCCCTGGCTGGGAGGGGGTCCCACTACCCCGTTCTATCGACGTAGCCATGCAAATTTTCTCCTTTCAAGTAGTTATCCAGTTCCCTTTTGAAGGCCATGATTGACTCTGCCTCCACCACCTCCTCAGGCAGTGCATTCCAGATCCTAAGCACTCACTGTCTAAAAAAAGTTTTACCTCATATCACCTTTGGTACTTTGGCCAACCACCTTAAATCTATGTCCTCTGGTTCTTAACCCTTCAGCCAATGGGAACAGTAGATCTACCTCTACTCTGTCTGGACCCTTCATGGTTTTGAATACCTCCATTTTGGGTGAGGGGACTGTGCCATTATTTACAGTTAGATCCAGGGACTGCCCAATATTTACAAGAGGATCCATGGACTTGCCAATATTAAGAGTGCATCCAGATATTGTACCAATATTCGCAGAATGCACTCCAAGCCGACTATTAGCATGCTTCAGTTTCCATTTCTGAGTTTAAACCCAACCCTTGAGAAGCGGATAGAAACTCTCGGAAATTAAAGGATTTCACTCAGAAATAATCTGCAATCTGTAAATGAAGCTACTTTCCCTTCAAATCAGTGCTGTCAGACCACGAGTCTCATAGTCTCTCTTCTTCGAAACATTTATTAAAATAATTTACTGGGCTTTGGGCTTTCCGTCTGTATAATATTTGGTTAAATATATGTTGTGATATATAATATGTTGGACTTAAAGTAGTTAACTGAATCTGTTTGTTCAGTGACAGTAATTAATGTCAGTCTCCATGGGCCCTAATTTTGTCACTGGAGCATTTCTCTCTGATATTAATAAGCGACTACTTTCAACGTGTTATCCAATTGCTTCAGTCGGAGCATAACCTCCGGCACTAACAGAGATCAGCGGCTCTACAGAGAGGCAAAGAATAGATCGGAATCTGATAGCGATAGATTGGAATGTTAAAACCATGGGTCGGAATCTGAGAACAATAGATTGGAATATTACATCAGTGGGTCGGAAACGTATAGATTATAACAATCCATTCTGGGCTATTCAATATCTGTATGTATATTATGATTCATTATCATTAGGGAATCGGATACGTCATGCGCTTTGGGGTGTACAAGTAATTTACTATCCCCTCCTCGCTGCAGTCGGTGCTACTGGTAGGTCTCTATATCCAGCTACTAATTCCATGAACCATGTTTTACTGTATTAATGTTCGTATTGTTCCCTGTTCCATACTCGCAGTTGTACGATTTGATGGTAATCCCGACATCCAGCTGGAGGGTGTTCCTGGCATGGGAGATATATTGATGGGGGGAACAGGAATGGGAGATATATTTCCGGGGATTTTCAGGGTGTGAGATTTACTTCACAACGGGTTCCTGAGCGTGCGCTTGTTTTACAGGATCATTGGGATATATCAGTATTTGAAAGGGGTCCAGACACGATGCTAATATGCAGAGGATTCAGAGTCGGTGAAAATATATAGGGGTTCCAGAGACCGTACTTAAATTTACCGGGGATCCAGAGACTGAAATTATATTCACAGGGGTCCAGAGACGGTAATATTATTTACACGAGATCCAGAGACGGTACTTATATTCACAGGGATCCAGAGACGGTACTTATATTTACAGGGGATCCTGAGATAGTACTTATAGTGACAGGGGATCCAGAGAGGGTAATAATATTTACAGGGGATCCAGAGAACGATCTAAAAGTCACATGGGATCCATTGACGGTACTATTGGTTACAGGGTATCCAGTAATAGTACTAATATTTACAGGGGTTCCTGAGACTGTATTAATATTTACATGTGAGATAGAGAAGGTATTAATATTTACAGGGTTTCCAGAGAATGTACTAACATTTACAGGGGATCTAGAGATTGTACGAATATTTACAGGTGATCCAGATAAGATACATACAATTAAATGGGATCCAGAGGCGGCGCTAATTTTTCGAGGGAATCCAGTGACTGTATGAACATGTAAAGAGGATCCAGAGACGGTATTAATATTTACAGCGGGTCCAGAGACGGTGCTAATATTTTCAGGGGATCCAGATACTACACTAATAGATATGGGGGATCCAAAGACGATACTAATATTTACACGGCTATCCGGCGATGTTATTCGTACTTACAAGGGATCCAGCGATTTTCGTAATATTTACAGGCCATCCAGGGAACGTACTAATATTTAAAGAAGATCCAGAGAGAGTAATACTATTTACAGGGGAATCTAGAGACAGTACTAATATTTACTGAGTATCCAGAGACTGTACTAATATTTACAGGGGATCCAGAGACAGAATGAATAATTGTAGGGGAATCAGAGATGGTATTAATATTTGAAGAAGATCAATGGATGGAACAAATAAAAACAAGGGATCCAGAAACGAAACTAATGTGTCCAGGGGATCCAGAGATTGTAATAATATTACAGCCGATCTAGAGAAGGTAATAATACATACATGGGGGCCCAGGGACCGTTTTAATATTTACAGGGGATCGAGAGACGGTACTTATATTCACGTGGGATCCACACACCATACTAACAGTTGCAGGGAATCCAGAGCCAGTACCAATATTAGAGGTGGTCCAGAGTCGGTTCTAAAATGTACAGGAGATCCAGAGTGGGTAGTAATATTTACAGTGGATGCAGAGATGTAAATATTTATACAGGTTATCCAGAGATTGCGATAACATTTACAGGAAATCCAGAGATTGAGCTCATATTTACAGGGGAGCCAGAGGTGGTACTATTATTCAAAGGGGATTGTTAGACGGAGCTAATATTAACAGGGGATCCAGGGACTGAACTAATGTTTACAGGAGATCCAGAAACTGCAGTAATATTTACAGAGGATCCAAAGACGGTAATAATATTTACTGGTTCCAGAGAGTTATTAAAATTTACAGGTTATTCTGGGAATGTAATAATATCTACAGGGATTCCAGAGACTATACGAATATTTACAGGGGATAGGGAGGTGGTACTAATATTTGTAGACATTCCAGAGACCATACTAATAGTTACAGGTGATACAGAGTTGATGCTAATGTTTATAGAATGATCCAGACATGGAACCAATATTTACAGTGGTTCCAGACCTGATACTAATATCCAGTGCTGGTAGTAATATTTACAGTGCATCCAGCGAAGGTACTGATATTTACAGAGTGATCTAGAGACAGAACTAATAATTACATAGGATCCAGTGACGGTAGTAATGTATACAGGGGTTCCAGAGACAGTGCTAATATTTACAGTGAATGCAGACACAGTACTAATACATGGAGGGGATTTAGAGACGGTACTAATATTTTCAGGGGATCCCGAGGTGGCACAAATATTTACATTGATCCAGACGGAACTGGTGATCCAGAGATTTTTCTAATAATTACAGGTGATCCAGACACGGTACTAATATTTTCACTGGATCCAGAGATGGTAATAACATTCACAGGATATGTCGAGACGGTAGCTTTATTTACAGGGGATGGAGGGATGGTAGTAATATTTACTGCGGATCCAGAGACGGTTCTGTTATGCACGCGGGGATCCAGAGACGTTACGAATATAAAAGCGGACCCTGAGACGTTGCCAGTATTCACAGGGTATTAATATTCACAGGGGATCCGGAGATGATACTATTATTTACAGAGGATCCAGAGGCGACACTATCATTTACAGGGCATCCACAGTCGGTACAAATATTTGCATAGTATCCGGAGATGGTACTAATAATTACAGGGAACCCAAAGACAGTTGTAAAATTAACGGGGGATCTTAAGATGATACTAATAGTTACAAGGGGTGAAGAGGCAGTTCTATTATTTACAGGGGTCCAGATACTGTAATAATATTTACAGGGGATCCAGAGAGGTTTCTAATATTTATACGGGATTGACAGACGGTAATAATATTCATAGGGGATCCAGAGGTGTTGATAAGGTTTATAGGGGATCCGGAGACGGTGCTAATATGTACACGGGATCAAGAGACGGTACCATTATTTACAGGGGGTCCAGAGACTGTACTAATATTTACAGGGGGACCCAGAGACAGCAGCACTATTCAGAGGGAACCCTGATACTCTACCAATATTTCCAAGAGATCCAGAGGAGGTACGAATAATTTCAGGGATCCAGAGACGGTGCTAATATTCACAGGGCATCCTGGGATGGCACTAATATTAATAGGAGGTCCCCTGACCGTATTAATATTTACAGGGGTTCCAGGGACATGTCAGATATACAGGCGAACCAAAGACGATACTAATATTTACAGGGAATCCAGAAATGCTGCCACTATTTTCAGGGGATCCAAGGGCGGCAATAATATTCATAGGGTGATCCAGAAAGCGTTCTACTATTCCCCACGGGGAATCCAGAGGTGATGCTAATATTTACAGGGGATCCAGAGGCAGTAGTAAGATTGACAGGGGATCCAGAGACGGTACTAATAATTAGAGTGTATCCTGAGACGGTGATAATATTAACATGGGATCCAGAGACGGTAGTAATATTTACAGGGGATCCATAGGGGTGATTCATGGGATCCAGAGGCGGAATGAATAATTACAGGAGATCCAGAATATGTACTAATATTAATAAAGGATCCAGAGACGGTACTAATATTTGCAGGGATTCCAGAGATGTTACTAATGTTTAAAAGGAGGTGGGTCCAGTGACGGTAGCCCTATTAAAAGTGAATCTAGATAAGGTACCGATATCTACAAAATATCCAGAGGCGATACTAAAGTTATACGGGATCCAGAAGCGGCACAAATATTTTAATGGACCCAGACACACTACTAATATTTACACATGATCCACAGACGGTATTACAATTTCTTGTAGTGGATCCAGAGACTTTACTAGTATTTACCGGACTCCACAGATGGTAGTAATATTTACAGGGGATGCAGAGAGGATGGGAATGTTTACAGGGGATCCAGAGATTGTAATACAGGCAATAAAACGTTGTACTTTTATTCACAGGGGATCCAGATACGGAACTAATATTTACAGGGGTCCCACAGATGGTAATAATATTCAAAGGAGATACAGAGACGATAGTAAGATTTGCAGCGGATCCATAGACGCTATTAATAGTCACAGGGGATCTTGAGACGGTACGAATAATTACTGGAGATCCAGAGAAGGTAATAATATTTACAGGGGATGCAGAGATAGTATTAATATTTAGAGGGAATCCAGAGACAGTGCTAATATTCACATGAATCCAGAGGTGCTAATACTATTTACAGGGAATGCACAGACGTTTTTAACATATATAGAGGATGCAGAGACGGCACTAATATTTACAGGGGCTCCAGAGATGGTATAGTATTTATAGGATTTCCAGGGACCGTAAAAATATTTACCGTAGTTTGCGAGACTGTACTAATATTTACAGGGGTACCAGAGATGGTACTAATATCTACAGTGGATCCAGGGGCACTACAAATATTTACTGGGGATCCAGAGTCAGCACTAATATTTACAATGGATCCTCAGACGTTACAAATATTTACAGGGGATCCAGGGATGGTAATAATATTCACAGGAGATCCAGAGGCGGCACTAAGATTTACAATAGATCCAGAGACGGTGCTAATGTTCACATGGATCCAGAGATGGCACAAATATTTACAGGGGATTCAGAGATGTTACTAATATTTACAGGGGATCCAGAGGCAATATTAATATTTAAAGTGGTCCTGAGATGATACTAATATTCACACCGGACCCGGAGATGGTCCAAATATTCACAGGGGACCAGGGACGGTTCTAATATTTAAAAGGGATCCTCAAACGGTACTAATATGTACAGGGATCCTGAGGCGTTAGTAGGATTTACAGGGGATCCGGAGATGGTAATAATATTCACAGGTAATGCAAAGACTGTGCTAATATTTACAGGTGACCCAGAGGCAGTTTTAATATTCACATGAGATCCAGAGATGGAACTGGTATTAATAGTGTTTCCAGGGACCGTAATATTATTTAGAGAAGTTTGCGAGATTGTACTAATATTTACAGTGGTTTCAGAGATGGTACTTATATCTACAGTGGAGCCAGAGACGTTAAAAATATTTACAGGGATCCAGAGACACAATTAATACTTACAGTGGATAGGCAGACGGCACGAATGTTAACAGGGGATCCAGGGATGGTAATAATATAATATTCACAGGAGATCCAGAGGCAGTATTAAGATTTACAGCGGATCCAGCAACTGTACCATTATCTACAGGGAACGCGAGAAGGAATTAATATTACAGAGGAGGACGGTACAAATATTGATATGGAACCAGAGACAATAAAATATTTACAGGGGATCAAGAGAAAGAACTAAAATTAACAGTGTAGGAGACGCTACGAATATTTACAATGGATCCAGAGACGGTAATAACATGTACTGGGGATCAGCCGACATCACTAATATTTACACGGAATCCAGAGAAGGTACTAATATTTATAGGGAATCCTGACACGGTACAATTATTCACAGGGAATCCAGAGACAGTAGTAATATTTACAGGGTGATCCAGAGGCGGCATTAATATCCACAAGGGATCTGGAGACGGTACTAATATTTACAGGGGAACAAGAGACGTCACTCATTTTTACAGAGGATTCAGAGACGGTGTTAATATTTGCAGGGGATCCAGAGATGGTCTCAATATACACAAAGAATCAGAGACGGCAGTAATATTCACAGGTGATCCAGAGACGGTAGTGTTATTTACATGAAGATGCAGAAAGGGCATTAATACTCACAGGGAATCCTGAGAGCCTACTAATAACTACAGGGGAGCCAGAGATATCCTTCATATTTCCATGGGTTCCATAGTCGTTGCTAATATTCAGTGAGGATCCAGAACCTGTAATAATATTTAGAGGGGATCCTCAGACTGTATACAGAGAGGATACCCATATTTCCAGGGGATTCAGAGGTGGTACTGACATTTACATGGATCCTGAGGCGGTGCTAATAATTACTGTGGATCCAGGCACAGTACTAACATTTTCAGTTGATCCAGAGACCCTATTAATATTTAAACATGAATGAGAGACGTTAATAATATTCCAGCGGATCCAGAGACGGCACAATATTTAGAGTGTGATCCAGAGAAGGCAGTAATATTCACAGGTGATCCAGAGACGGCACTAATATTCACAAGGGTTCATGTAACGATACTAATATTTACAGGAGATCCAGAGACGTACTAATATTTACAGGGGATCAAGATCAGTTAATAATATTTACAGGGGTTCCAGAGACGGTGTTAACATCTACAGTGGATCCAGAGGCAATACTAAAATTCCAGAGACGGTACTAATAGTTACAGTGGATCCAGGGACATTAATATTATGCACAGGGGATCCAGAGGCAGTACGATTTTTTTACAGTGGAACCTGACAATGTATTGATATTTACAGGTAACCAGAGATGATCCTAATATGCACAATGAATCAGAGACGGCAGTAATATTCACAGTTGATCCAGAGTCGGCATTAATATACACAGGGAATCCTGAGACTGCACAAGTAATTCCAGGGGTCCAGAGATGCTATTCATATTCACAGGGGTTCCAGAGGCGGTTCTAAAATTTAAGGGAACCAGAGACACTGCTAATATTTAGTGGGGATCCAGAGCCTGTAATAATATTTATAGGGGATCCTCAGACTGTACTAATATTCACAGGGGATCCAGAGACGGTAATAATATTTTCAGGGGATCCAGAGATGGTACTAATGATTACAGGGATCCAGGGGACGTACAGATATTTACAAGGGATCCTTCGATGGTACAAATATTTACTCGGATCCAGAGTCTGTGCTGATATTTTCTGTGAAACTAGAGGCAGTACTTATATTTATAGAGGATCCAGAGACGTTACTAATATTTACAGGGGATCCACAGACGGTGCTAATATTTACAGGTGATCCAGAGGCAGCAACATATTTACAGGGGCTCCAGATACGGAACTAATATTTACATGGCATTCACAGACGTTACAATTATTTGCAATGTACCCAGCGATGGTACTAATAATTCCAGGGAACCCAGAGACAATAAATACACGTACAGGGGATCCAGGGATGGTAGTATTATTCACAGGGGATCCAGCGATGGAGCTAATATTTAACCGGACCCAGAGACACTATTAATATTTTCTGTTGATCGAGAGACTTTACTAATATTTACAGGATATCCTCAAATGGATCCTGAGACGTTACTAATAATTACATGTGATCCAGAAACATTACTATTATTTACAGGGGATCCAGAGACGGCACTAATGTTCGTGGGATATCCAGAGACGACATTAATATTTAGAGGGGATCCAGAGATGGTATTAATATTATAGGGTTCCAGAGATGGTGCTAATATTTACAGGGAATCTCGAGACGGTACTGATATTTTCAGGGGATCCAGAGACGGTAATAATATTTACAGTAGATCCTGAAACAGTAATTATATTTACAGCTGGCCGGTGCTACTATTTTCACGTGATCCATAGGGTACTAATATTCACAGTGGATCCAGCGATGCTGCAAATATTTAGACGGGATAAAGAGACAGTAATAAGATTTACAGGGGATTCAGATATGATACTAATATTTACAAGGTGCCTGGAGACTTTACTAATATTTACAGTGGATCCGGAGACTTTAATAATAAATAGAGGGGATCCAGATTGACACGGTTTCCGGAGATGGTAGTAATATTTACAATGAATCCAGAAATGGTGTTAATATTTACAGGGCATCAAGAGGATGCACTAAATTTTACACGTTGCCCAGAGACGGCATTAATATTTACAATGGAGCCAGAGACGGTAATAATAGGTACAGGAGTATCCAGAGAGAGTATTAATATTTACAGAGAATCCAGAGACTGGACTAATATTTAGAGTGGATGCAGACAAGGTGCTGATATTGACAGGGCAACCAGAGATGGTACTAATATTCACTGGGGATTTAGATACGGTACTAATATTTTTAAGGGATGCTGAAACGTTTCAAATCTTTACAAGCGATCCAAAGATGGTAGCAATATTTATGGGGAATCCACAGATTATATTAATATAAACAGGAAATCTAGAGACGGTACTAATATTTACAGGGAATCCAGAGATTGTGCTAATATTTACAGGGAAACCAGAGATTGTACTAATAATTACAGAGAATCCAGAGATTACTAATATTTACAGGGGATCCAGACACGGTCATAAAATTTACCGGGGATCCAGAGATGATACTAATATTCAAAGGGGATCCAGGGATGAAACTCATATTTACACGGATTCAGAAACACTATTAATATTTACTGTGGATCAACAGGGTATCCTCAACTGTTACAAATATTTACAAGGTATCCAGCATCAATACTAATATTTACAGTGGATCGTGAGACGTTACTTATAATTTCAGATGATCCAGAGACATGACTATTATTTACAAGTGATCCAGAGTCGCACTAATGTTCGTAGGATATCCAGAGATGTCATTAATATTTACAGTGGAAACAGATATGGTACTAATTTTATAGGGTTCCCGAGACGGTGATAATGTTTACAGGGGATCTCGAGACGGTACTAATATTCCGAGGGGATCCAGACAGTAATCATATTTATAGGGGATACAGAGACTGTAATAAGATTTACAGGGGATCCAGGTATGGTACTAATATTTACATGGTGTACATAGTCTTTTCTAATATTTACAGTGGATCCAGTGACTTTAATAATAATTAGAGGGTATCCAGAGAGGGTAGTATGATTTGCATGGAATATAGAGACGGTACTAATACCTACAGGGATCCAGAGAAAGTATTAATATTTACAGCATAACCAGAGACGGTAGAAATATTGATAAGGATCCATTGTCACTGCTATTATTTTCTGTGCATCCAGCGACAGCACTTATATATATAGGAGATCCAGTCACGGCACTAATATTTGCAGGGGATCCACAGATGGTGCTAATATTTACAGGTGATCCAGAGACAGTAAAATATTCACAGAGGATCAAGAGATGGTACTAGAATTTACACGGTGTACAGAGGATGGTACTAATGTTTATATTGGATCTATAGACAGTAATAATATGTACTGGGGATCCTCTTACAGTACTGATATTTACCGGGAATCCAGAGACGTTACAAACATTTACTGGGATCCAGAGGCTCTGTGAATATTTTCTGTGGAATAAGGGACAGCATTTATATTTATAGGCGATCCAGAGACGGTAGTGATATTTACAGGGGTCCTCAGATGGTACTCATCTTTGGAGGGAACCAGATGTAACACTCATATTTACAGTTGTCCTGAGATGGTACTAATATTTACAGTGAACAAGAGGCGATGCTAATATTCACATGGGATCCAGGGACGGTGCACATATTTACAGGAGATGCAGAGATAGTAATACGATTTATAGGGGATCCAGAGATGGTACTAACATTCACATGGTGTACTGTGACTTTACTAATATTTACAGTGGATCCAGAGTCTTAGAGATGATCCGGAGACGTTACTAATATTTACACGGTTTCCAGAAGCGGCACTAATATCTACAGGTCATCCAGATATGGTGCTAATATTTACAGGGGATACGGAGCCGGAAATAAGTTTTGAAGAGGACCAAGAGACGGTACTAAACTTTACACGGTGTCCAGAGACAGTACAAATAATTACAATGGATCCAGAGATGGTAAAATTAGGTATTGGGGATCCAGAGTCAGTATTAATATTTGCAAGGAATCCAGAGACTGTACTAATATTTAAAATGGATCCAGGCAGGGTACTAATATTTACAGGGCAACCAGAGATGGTACTAATATTCGCTGGGGATTTAGATGCGGTATTAATATTTTCAGGGGATGCAGAAACGGTTCAAATATTTACATGGGCCCAGAGCCTTTACTAATATTTACAGTGTTCCAGAGCCTTTACTTGTATTTACATGGTTCCAGAGTCTTTACTGATATTTACGTGGGATCTCAGACGGTACTAATATTTACAGGGGTTCCAGAGACGGTACTAGTATTTATCGGGTATCCAGAATCGCTGCTAATATGTCCAGGGTATCCAGAAATGGTACAAATATTAACAGTGGTTCAGAGTCACTGCTGATTTTGTGGATCCAGAGATAGTAGTTGCATTTATAGGGGATCCAGAGACTAGTATTATTTACAGGGTATCCAGAGACGTTACCAATATTTACAGGGGATCCAGAGACGGTGCTAATACTTAATGGGGATCCAGAAACAGTAATCTTATTTACAGGGGATCCAGAGACGATAATAGTATTTACACGAGATCCAAAGACATTGCTAATATTTACAGGAAGCCCAGAGACGGCGTTACTATTTACAGGCGATCCAGGGACGATACGAATACTAAAATTGGGATCCAGAGAGGGTATTCATTATCACAGGGGATCCAGATATGGCTCAACTATTTGCAGGGGATACAAAGAAAGTAATAAGTTTTACAGTGGATCAACAGACGGTACTAAATTTTACACAGTGTCCAGAGATGGTAATAATATTTACAATGGACCCAAAGACAGTAATAATATGTAAAGTGGATCCAGAGACAGTGCTAATATTTGCAGGGAATCCAGAGACTGTACTAATATTTACAGTGGACCCAGACAAAGTACTAACTGTTACAGGGGAAACAGAGATGGTAGTAATATTTGCAGGGGTTCCAGATACGGTAATAATATTTTCAGTGGATGCAGAGACGGTTCAAATATGTACAGGGGTCCAGAGCCTTTACTAATATTTACAGTGATCCAGAGTCACTGCTGATACTTTCTGTGAATCCAGAGACAGTAATTGTATTTATCGGGGATCCAGAGACGTTACCAATAATTACAAATATTTACTGGGGATCCAGAAACAGTAATAACATTTACAGGGGATCAAGAGATGTTACAAAGATTTACACGTTGTACAGGACTGTGCTAATATTTACAATTGATCCAGAAACTGCATACAGCGATCCAGAAACGCTAATAATATTTACAGGGAATCCGGAGACTGTACTAATATTTACAGTGGATCCAGGCACTGTACTAACATTTACAGGGAATCCACAGATGTTAGTAATATCCACAGGGGATGCAGAGATGTTAGTAAGATTTACAGTGGATGCAGAGACCAATATTCACAGGGGATCCTGAGACGGTTCTAATATTCACAGAAGATCCAGAGGTATTAATAAAATTCACAGGGGATCCAGAGAAAATGCTAATTTTTAGATGGGTCCAGAGATGGTACGAATATTTGCAAGGAATCCAGAGATGTTAATGATATGTATAGGGGATCTTGACACGGTAGTAATATTTACAGCGGTTCTCGAGACTGTATTAATATTTAGAGTGGATCCGGGGACTTTAATAATATTTACTGGTGATCCAGAGACGCTACTAATATTTACATGGTGTCAGAGACAGTACTAATACTTAAAGAGGATCCTGAGGCTGTGCTTCTATTTACTGGGTATCCAGACACGGTACTAATATTTACAGAGGATCCACAGATTGTAGTGATATTTACAGGGGATGCAGCGACGGTACTAATATTTACAGGGGTCCTGAGATGGTACTAATATTTATAGGGAATCTAGAGATGGTACTAATATTTAAACGGTGTACAGAGACGGTACTAATATAAAAATGGAATCCAGAGGCGCTGCTAATATTTACAGAGGATCAAAAGACGGTACCAAATTTTACACCGTTTACAGAGACGGTACGACTATTTTCAGGAGATCCAGGGTCGGTACTAATATTTCTAGGGAATCCAAAGATGGTACTGATATTTACAATGGATCCAGAGATGGTAATAATGTGTGCAGGAAATCCAGATGGAGCACTAACATTTGCAGGGAATCAAGAGACTACACTAATATTTACAGTGGATCGAGACAAGGTACTGATATTCACAGGAGATCCAGATTACAGTATTAACATTTTCAGGGGATGCAGAGACTGTTCGAATATTTACAGGGGAGCCAGAGACGGTATTAATATTTGCAGGGTATCCAGCGATGGTACAAATATTTACAATGGTCCAGTGTCACTGCAGATGCTTTCTGTGGAGCCATCGACAGTACTTATATGCATAGGGGAACCAGAGACGATAGTATTATTTGCGTGGGATCAAGAGACTTTACCAATATTTATTGGGGATTGAAAGACGTTGCTAATACTTACTGGGGAACAGAAACAGTAATAAAATTAAAGGGGTTCAAGAGACGGTACCAAAATCTACACGGTGTACAGAGACTGTACTAATATTTACAATTGAACCGGAGACTGCAATAATATATACAGGAATTATGAGAGGGTACTAATATTTACAGGGAATCCAGAGACGGTACAAATATTTACACCGGATCGAGAGATGGCAGGAATATTTGCAGGGGATCTGGAGATGGTGTTAATAATTACTATGTTTTCAGGGACGGTACTAATATTTAGAGGGGATCCAGAGACCGTACTATTATTTACAGGGGATCCATAGACGGCACTAATATTTACAGGGCATCCAGTGATGATATCAATATTTACATGGGGATCAAGAGAGGGAAGTGCATTTACAGGGGCTCCAAAGACTGTATTAATATTTATAGGGATCCCGAAATGGTGCTAATATTTACAGGTGATCCAGAGAATATAATAATATTTACAGGGTGTCCACATGCGGTACTAATATTTTCAGGTGATCCAGAGATCCCCAGTGACTGGCAGGCTGCTTCCAGTGGGGTTCCGCAGGGCTCAGTACTAGTTCCCTTGCTTTTTGTGATATATATCAATGATTTGGAATTAAATGTAAGAAGCATGACTAAGATGTATGCTGATGATAAAAAAATGGCCGTATGTTTGACGGTGAGGAGGAAAGTTATAGACTACGGGAAGGTATCAATGAAGTGGCCAGTTGGGCCGAATAGTGGCTCATAGAATTCAATCCGGAGAAGTGTGAGGTGATGCATTTGGGGAGGGCAAACAAGGCAAGGGAGTACACAATAAATGGGAGGATACTAAAAAGTGTAGAGGAAGTGAGGGTCCTTTTCGTGCATGTCCACACAACTATGAAGGCAGCAGGACAGGTAGATAAAATGGTTTAGAAGGCATTTGATATATTTTCCTTTACTATCCGAGGCATAGAATATAAGATCAGGGAGGATATGCTGGAACTGTATAAAACACTGGTTAGGCCACAGCTTGAGTACAGTGTACCTTTCTGGTCACCACATTACAGGAAGGATGTAATTGCACTGGAGATGGTACAGAAGAGATTTACGAGCATGTTGCTACGATTGGAGAATTTTAGCTATCAGGAAAGATTGGAGAGGCTGGTGTTGTTTTCTTTGGAACAGAGGAGGCTGAGGGGTGATTTAATTGAAGTGTACAAAATTATGAGTGGCATAGAGTGGATAGAAAGGATCAAGTTTAGATCTGGTATTGTGCAACGAGAAAGCGTTAATTAACAATGTTTTATAAATGAACCGCGAGGGAAGAGTAACCATAATATGATAGAATTATTAATTAAGTTTGAAAGCGATGTAGTTGAATCCGTAACGAGGGTCCTAAATCTGAACAAAGGAAACTACGAAGGAATGAGGCACAAGTTGGCTGAGGTTGATTGGGGGACCACGTTAAAAGGTATCATGGTAAACAGACAATGCCTAGCATTTAAAGAATTAATACATAATATGCAACAAATATATATTCCTTTGAGGCACAAAAACCTAACAGGAAAAGTGGTCAACCGTGGCGAATAAAAGAAATTATAGACAATATTAAATCAAAGGAAGAGGCATATAATGTTGCCAGAAAAATCAGTGAGCCTGAGGATTGGGAGCATTTTAGAATTCAGCAAAGGAGGACCAAGAAATTCATAAAGAAAGGGACAATAAGCTATGTTAGTAAACGAGCGAGAAACTTAAAAACGGACTGTAAACGATTCTATCGGTATGTAAAAAGGAAAAAGACTGACAAAAGCAAATCTGGTTCCATTACAGACAGAGACGGGAGTATTTATAATGGGGAAGAAGGAAATGGCACAGAAATTAAACAAAAACATTGTGTCTGTCTTCACGGAAGAAGAAACAAAAAAATTCCCAGAAATACTTGAGAACCAAGGGTCTGGCGAGAATGAGGAAATGAAAGAAATTAGAATTAGAAAAACAATAGTACCAGAGGAAATAATGCGACAGAAAGTCAATAAATCCCAAGGACCTGATGATCTCCATCCCAGCATTTTGAAAGAGGTGGCTATAGATATATTGGATGCATTGGTTGTTATCTTCCAAAATTCTGTAGAATATGATTGGTTCCTGCAGATTGGAAGGCGGCAAATTATTTAAGAAGGGAGAGAGAGAAAAGAGCGAACTACAGACCTGTTAGGCTGACATCAGTAGTAGGGAAAATGCTAGAATCTACTATGAAGTATGTGATAACAGTGCACTTGGAAAATAATAATAGGATTTGGCAGAATCAACATGAATTTCTGAAAGGGAAATAATGTTTGACAAACGTTTTTGAGTTCTTTGAGGAGGCAACTATTAGAATAGTTAAGGGGGGAACCAGTGGATAAGTTGTATTTGGATTTTCACAACGCTTTCGATAAGGTCCCAGTACAGCCACAACATGCCATCTACCAGAAAATGTGGAAAATTGCCCAGGTATGTCCTGCCCAAAAAAAGCAGGACAAATCCACTCTCAATCATCAGCAAAGTGATGAAAGGTGTCGTCGACAGTGCTATCAAGCGGCACTTACTCACCAATAATCTGCTCAACGATGCTCAGTTTGGGTTCCGCCAGGACCATTCGGCGCCAGACCTCATTACAGCCTTGGTCTAAACATGGACAAAAGAGCTGAATTCCAGAGGTGAGGTGAGAGTGACTGGCCTTGAAATCAAGGCAGCATTTGACCGAGTGCAGCGCCATGGAGCCCAAGTAAAATTGAAGTCAATGGGAATCAGGAGGAAAAGTCTCCAGTGGCTGGAGTCATACCTAGCAAAAAAGAAGATGGTAGTGGTTGTTGGACGCCAATCATCTCAGCCCCAGGGCATTGCTGCAGGAGTTCCTCAGGGCAGTGTCCTGGCCCAACCATCTTCAGCTGCTTCATCAATGATCTACCCTCCATCATAAGGTCAGAAATGGGGATGTTCGCTGATAATTGCACAATGTTCAGTTCCATTCGCAACCCCTCAAATAATGAAGCAGTCCGAGCCCCCATGCAGCAAGACCTGGACAACATCCAGGCTTGGGCTGATAAGTGGCAAGTAACATTCGCGCCAGACAAGTGACAGACAATGACCATCTCCAACAAGAGAGAGTCTAACCTCATCTCCTTGATATTTAACGGCATTACCCCACTGTCAACATCCTAGGGGCCACCATTGACCAGAAAATTAACTGGACCAGCCATATAAATACTGTGGCTACAAGAGCAGGACAGAGGCTGGGTATTCTGCGGCGAGTAACTCACCTCCTGACTCCCAAAAGCCTTTCTGCCATCGACAAGGCACAAGTCAGGAGTGCGATGGAATACTCTCCACTTGCCTGGATGAGTGCAGATCCATCAATACTGAAGCAGCTCGACATCATCCAGGACAAAGCAGGCCGCTTGATTGGCACCCCTTCCACCACCCTAAACATTCAATCCCTTCACCATTGGCTCACTGTGGCTGCAGTGTGTACCATCCACATGATGCATTGCAGCAACTGGCCAAGGCTTCTTCGACAGCACCTCCTAAACCCGCGACTTCCACCACCTAGAAGGGCAAAAGCAGCAGGCACATGAGAACAACACCACCTGCACGTTCCCCTCCAAGTCACACACCATCCCGACATGGAAATATATCGCCGTTCCATCATCGTCGCTGGGTCAAAATCGTTGAACTCCTTTCCTAACAGCACTGTGGGAGAACCTTCACCACACGGACTGCAATGGTTCAGGAAGGCGGCTCACCACCAAGGGCAATTAGGTTTGGGCAATAAATGCCGGCCTCGCCAGCGACGCCCACATCCCATGAACGAATAAACACATGTCCTACACGGAAGGATGGTGAACAAAGTTAGAGCACATGAAATTGGGGTAATAAATTGGCATGGTGTGAGAATTGGTTCACAGGCAGAAAACAGAGAGGAGGCGACTCTGAATAGGGATCGGTGCTTGGGACCCAACTATTCACAAACTATATCAATGATTTGGATGACGGGATCAAATGTAATATTTCCAAGTTTTCGGATGATACAAAACTAGGTGGGAATGTGAGTTGTGAGAAGGATGCAAAGAGGTGAATGTTTATGGTGGTGGACGTGGTGCCAATCAAGCAGCCTGCTTTCTCGTGGATGGTGTCGAGTTTCTTGAGTGTTGTTGGAGCTGCACTCATTCTGGCAAGTGGAAATAATTCCATCAAACTCCTGACTTGTGCCTTGCAGATAGCTAAAAAGGCTTTGGGGGGACAGGAGGTGAGACACTCGCCACAGAATACCCAGCCACTGACCTGCTCGTGTAGCCACAATAATCATGTGGCTGGTCCAGATAGGTTTCTGGTCAATGGTGACTCCCAGGATGTTGATGTTGGGTGATTCGGTTATCGTAATGCCGTTGAATATTAAGGGGGCCTAGCATTTGTCTGGCGCGAATGTCACTTGCCACTTATCAGCCCAAGCCTGGATGTTATCCCCGTCTTTCTGCATGCGGGTACGGACTATTTCATTATCTGAGCAGCTGCGAATGGAACTAAACACTGTGCAATCATTAGCGAACGATCTCGTTTCTGACCTGATGAAGGATGGAAGGTCATTGATGAAGCAGTTAAACATGGTTGGATCAAGGACACTGCCCTGAGGAACTCCTGCAGCAATGTCCTAGGGCTGAGATGATTGGCCTCAAACAACCACTACCATCTTACTTTTTGCTGGGTATGACTCCAGCTTCTGGACAGCCTTCTCGCTGATTCCCATTGACCTCAATTTTACTAGGGCTCTGTCGTGCAACACTCGGTCAAATGTTGCCTTGATGTCAAGGGCAGTTACTCTCACTTCACCTCTGGAATTCAGCGCTTTTGTCCATAAATGGGCCAAGGCTAAAATGAGGTCTGGAGCCGAGTGGTCCTGGCGGAACCCAAACTCAGCATGGGTGATCAGCTTATTGGTGAGTAAGTGCCGCTTGATAGCACTGTTGACGAAGTTGCCCATCACTTTGCTGATGATTTAGAGTAGACTGATTTGGCGGTAATTGGTCGGATTGGATTTGTCCTGCTTTTTGTGGACAGGATAACCTTGTGCAATTTTCCACGTTGTCAGGTAGATACCAGTGTTATAGCTGTCCTGGAGTAGTTTGGCGAGATGCACGGCTAGTTCTGGAGCACAAATCTTCAGCACTACAGCCGGGATGTTACCACGATCCATAGGCTTTCATGTATCCAGTGCACTCAGCCGTTTCTTGACATCAACTGGAGTGAATAAAATTGGTGGAAGACCGGCTTCTGTGATGATGGGGATATCGGGAGGAGGCCGAGATGGATCATCCACTCATCACTTCTGGCTGAAGGTGGTTGCAAACGCTTCAGCCTTGTCTTTTGCACTCACGTGCTGGACTCTGCAATGATTGAGGATGGGAATGTTCACAGCGCCTCCTCCTCCCGCTACTTGTTCAATTGTCCACCACCATTCATGATTGGATGTGGTAGGACTGCAGCGCTTTGATCTAATCCGTTGGTTGTGGAATCACTTAGCTCTGTCAATAGCATGTTGCTTCCGCTATTTAGCATGCATGTCGTCCTGTGTTGTGCCTTCACCAGGTTGGCACTTCATTTTTAAGTACACCTAGTGCTTCTCCGGCCATCACAACCCCTCAGATAATGAAGAAGACCATGCCCACATGAAGCAAGACCTGGACAACATCCAGGCTTGGGCTGATAAGTGGCAATAACATTAGCGCCAGACAAGTGCCAGGCAATGATCATCTCCAACAGGAGATTGTCTAACCACCTCCCCTTGACATTCAATGGCATTACCATCACCGATTCCCCTACCATCAACATCTTGGGGGTCACCATTGACCAGAAACTGAACTGGACCAGCCACATAAATACTGTGGCTACAAGAACAGGTCAGAGGCTGCTTATTCTGCGGCGAGTGATTCACCTCCTGACTCCCCAAAGCCTTTCCACCATCAACAAGGCACAAGTCAGGAGTGTGATGGAATACTCTTCACTTGCCTGGCTGAATGCAGCTCCAACAATAAGCAAGAATCTCGACACCATCCAGGACAAAGCAGACCGCTTCATTCATACACCATTCACCACCATTGCATTCAATCCCTTCATCACATGTGCACCGTGGCTGCAGTGTGTACTATCTACAGGATGCACTGAAACAACTCGCCTGGGCTTCATCAACAGCACCTTCTATACCCACGACATCTACCATCTCGAAGGACAAGGGCAGCAGGCATATGGGAACAAGACCTGCACATTCGCCTCCAAGTGATGCACCACTCTGACTTGGAAATATATCGCCGTTCCTTCATCGTCGCTGGGTCAAAATCCTGGAACTCCCGACCTAACAGCACTGTGGGAAAATCTTCACGACACGGACTGTAGCGGTTCAAGAAGGCGGTGGGGAGCCGCCTTCTCAGGAGCAATTGGGGTGGACAATAAATGACGTGAAACCCGCATCCCATGAACGAATAAGAGAAATATGTACAGGAATGCAGATATAGTACTAATATTTACAGGACATCCAGAGAAGGCACTAATATTTAGAGGAGATCCCGGGACCTTAATAATATTCAAGGGGATTCAGAGGCGGTAACAATATTTACAGGGGTGCCAGAGACTGTATTCATTATTTCACGGGATCGAGACACATCCCAATATTTCCTGGGATCCAGAGATGTTAGTAATAGTCACAGGTGATGCAGGAATGTTTCTTACATGTACTGATGATCCAGATACGGTAATAATATTCAAGTGGATTCAGAGACAGTACTAATATTTACTGGGAATCCACAGACTGTACAAATAATTTCAGGGGGTCCAGACATTGTACTAATGTTTACAGGGATTCCAGAGGCGGTAGTAAAATTTACTGGGATGCAGAGTCGGTGATAATATTTACATAGGATCTAGATACATAATGAATATTTTCAGTGGATCCAGAGACGGCACTAATATTTAGAGGCGATCCAGAGAGAGTAATAATATTCAATTGGATCCAGAGACCGTATAAATATTTACAGCGTATCCAGAGATTGCACTAATAATGTCAGCGGATCTAGACACGGTGTTAATAATGACAGGGATCCAGAGACAATATTCATGATTATTTACAGGGAAAACGGAGATGGCACTAATATTTACCGGGAACCCAGAGATGGTAATAATTTTCACAATGGATCCAGAGACGATACTACTATTAACAGGGCATCCAGAGATGGTACCAATATTTTCAGGGGATCAATATACGTAACTAATATTTGCAAGGAATCCAGAGACGGTAATAATTTTCAAGGAGATTCAGGGACAGTGCTAATATTTAGTGGGGATTCAGAGGTCGTACTGATATTTATAGGGATCCTGAGATGGTCCTAATATTTACAGGGAATGCAAAGGCGGCACTAGCATTTAAAGGGACTCAGAGACGGTGCTAATATTTACAGTGGATCCAGAGACGGCACTAATATTTAGAGGCGATCCAGAGACAGTAATAATATTCAATTGGATCCAGAGACCGTATAAATATTTACAGCGTATCCAGAGATTGTATTAATAATGTCAGCGGATCCAGACACGGTGCTAATAATGACAGGGATCCAGATACAATATCAATGATTATTTACAGAGAAAACGGAGATGGCACTAATACTAACAGGGAACCCAGAAATGGTAATAATTTTCAAATTTGATCCAGAAACGATACTAATAATAACAGCGCATCCAGAGATGGTACTAATATTTTCAGGGGATCAATATGCGTAACTAATATTTGCAAGGAATCCAGAGACGGTAATAATTTTCAAGGAGATTCAGAGACAGTGCAAATATTTAGTGGGGATTCAGAGGTCGTACTGATATTTATAGGGATCCTGAGATGGTACTAATATTTACAGGGAATGCAAAGGCGGCACTAGCATTTACAGGGACCCAGAGACGGTCCTAATATTTAAGTGGATGCAGATACAGTGCTAATATTTTCAGTGGATCCAGAGATAGCACTAATATTTACAGGGGATCCCGAAACTGTAGTAATAATTTCAGCGATCCAGACACAGTACTAATATTTACAGGGAATCCAGCAGTGGAAATTAATTTCACAAGGGATCCAAAGACGGCACTAATATTTACATGGATCCAAAGTCAATGTTAATAATTTCTGTGGATCCAGAGGCAGTGCTTTTATTTATAGGGGGTCCACAGACGGCAGTGATATTTACAGGGATTTCAGAGACTGTACTAATAGTTAAACGGAATTCAGAGCCGGCACTAATATTTACAGCAGATACATAGATTGTATTAATAGTTACAGAGGTCCGGTGATGGTACTAATATTTATAGGGCATCCAGAGACTTTTCCAAAGTTAACAGGGATTCAGAGGCTGTGCTAATATTTACAGGAAACGAGAGGCGGTTCTAATATTTACAGGGGATCCAGAATCATTCTTAATATCTGCACTGGATCCAGTGATGGTGCAAACATTTATAGGGGATACAGACGCAGTACAATGTTTACAGAGATCCAGAGACTGTGCTAATATTAACTGTGGATCCAGATATGGCAATAATATTTATCGGGTTCCAGAGAAGGTACTAACATTTACAGGGGATCCAGAGACGGTACAAATATTGAAAGGGAATCCATAGACTGTATTAATAATTACAGAGATCCTGTGATGGTATTAACATTTAGAGTGCATCCAGAGACGATGCCAATATTTACAGGAAATCCAGATGCGGTAATAATATTTAAAGTGGAACCAGATACAGTATCAATGTTTTCAGTGGATTCTGAGATGGCACTAATACTTAGATGCGAAACAGAGACGTTAATAATATTCAAATGGATCCAGAGATGGTACGAATATTTATAGGGTCTCCAGAGACTGGATTAATAATTTCAGCGGATTCAGACACATTACTAATATTAACAGGGATCCAGAGGCAATATTAATATTTACAGAGATCCAGACAAGGTTCTAATATTTGCATGGAATCCAGAGATGGTAACAACTTTCACAGAAGATAGAGAAACGGTACTAATATTTCCAGGGGATCCAGAGACTGTACTAATATTTACAGGGGATCCAGAGACGGTACTCATATTTATAGGGATCCAAAGTCACTGCTGATATTTTCTGTGGGTCCAGATACAGTCGGTAAATTTATAGTGGATCCATAGATGGTAGTAACATTTACAGAAAATCCAGAGATGGTAGTAATATTTAAGAACATAAGAACATAAGAAATTGGAGCAGGAGTAGGCCAATCGGCCCCTCGAGCCTGCTCCGCCATTCAATAAGATCATGGCTGATCTGATCCCAACCACAAATCTAAAGAACACAAGAAGTCGGAGCAGGACCCGGCCACATAGCCCCTGGGCCCTCTCCGCCACCCACAGGGCATTGACCGATCCGAACTCAGCTTCATGTCCAATTTCCTGCCCGCTCCCCATAACCCCTAATTCCCTTTACTTCTAGGAAACTGTCTATTTCTGTTTTAAATTTATCTAATGATGTAGCTTCCACAGCTTCCTGGGGCAGCAAATTCCACAGACCTACCACCCTCTGAGTGAAGAAGTTTCTCCTCATCTCAGTTTTGAAAGAGCAGCCCCTTATTCTAAGATTATGCCCCCTAGTTCTAGTTTCACCCATCTTTGGGAACATCCTTACTGCATCCACCCGATCAAGACCCTTCACAATCTTATATGTTTCAATAAGATCGCCTCTCATTCTTCTGAACTCCAATGAGTAGAGTCCCAATCTACTCAACCTCTCCTCATATGTCCGCCCCCTCATCCCCGGGATTAACCGAGTGAACCTTCTTTGTACTGCCTCGAGAGCAAGTATGTATTTTCTTAAGTATGGAGACCAAAACTGTATGCAGTATTCCAGGTGTGGTCTCACCAATACCTTATATAACTGCAGCAATACCTCCTTGTTTTTATATTCTATCCCCCTAGCAATAAAAGCCAACATTCCGTTGGCTTCCTTGATCACCTGCTGCACCTGCATACCAACTTTTTGATTTTCTTGCACTAGGACCCCCAGATCCCTTTGTACTGCAGTACTTTCCAGTCTCTCGCCATTAAGAAAATAACTTGCTCTCTGATTTTTCCTGCCAAAGTGCATAACCTCACATTTTCCAATATTATATTGCATCTGCCAAATCTCCGCCCACTCACCCAGCCTGTCTATATCCCCTTGCAGGTTTTTTATGTCCTCCTCACTCTCTACTTTCCCTCCCATCTTTGTATCATCTGCAAATTTTGATATGTTGCACTCGGTCCCCTCCTCCACATCGTTAATATAGATTGTAAAGAGTTGGGGACCCAGCACCGACCCCTGTGGAACACCACTGGTTACTGGTTGCCAGTCCGAAAATGAACCATTTATCCCAACTCTCTGCTTCCTGTTCGATAACCAATCCTCCACCCATGCCAGAATATTACCCCCAATCCCGTGATTTTTTATCTTAAGTAATAATCTTTTATGTGGCACCTTGTCGAATGCCTTCTGGAAGTCTAAATACACTACGTCCACTGGTTCCCCTTTATCCACCCTATACGTTATATCCTCGAAGAACTCAAGCAAATTTGTCAGACATGACTTCCCCTTCATAAAGCCATGCTGACTTTGTCCTATTAAATTATGCTTATCTAAATGTTCCGTTACTGTCTCCTTAATAATAGACTCCAAAATTTTACCCACCACAGATGTTAAGCTAACTGGCCTATAATTTCCAGCCTTCTGCCTGCTACCCTTTTTAAATAACGGTTTTACATTAGCAGTTTTCCAATCTGCCGGGACCTCTCCTGAGTCCAGGGAATTTTGGAAAACTATCACCAAAGCATCCACAATCCCTACTGCCACTTCCCTCAAGACCCTAGGATGGAAGCCATCAGGTCCAGGGGATTTATCCGCCTTGAGTCCCATTATTTTACTGAGTACCATCTCTTGAGTGATTTTAATCGTATTTAGCTCCTCCCCCCCGAGAGTCCCCTGTTTGTCCAGTGTTGGGATATTCTTAGTGTCCTCTACTGTAAAGACTGAAACAAAATATTTGTTCAGCATTTTTGCCATCTCCATGTTTCCCACCATTAATTTCCCGGTCTCATCCTCTAAGGGACCTATGTTTGCCTTAGCCACCCTTTTTCTTTTTATATAACTATAGAAACTCTTGCTATCTGTTTTTATATTTTTTGCTAATTTCTTTTCATAATCTAACTTCCCTTTCTTAATCAATCCTTTAGTTACTTTTTGCTGTCTTTTGAAGAATTCCCAATCTTCTATCCTCCCACTAAGTTTGGCTACCTTATATGTCCTTGTTTTTAGTCGGATACTATCCTTGATTTCTTTACTTAGCCACGGGTGGCTGTCATTTCCTTTGCACCCTTTTTTCCTCAGTGGAATATATTTATTTTGAAAGTTGTAAAATAACTCCCTAAATGAACACAACTGCTCATGTACCGTCTTACCCTTTCATCTATTTTCCCAGTCCACTTTAATCAATTCCGCTCTCATACCATCATAGTCTCCTTTATTCAAGCTCAGTACGCTTGTTTGAGAATCAACCTTCTCACCCTCTAATTGGATATGGAATTCAACCATGTTGTGGTCGCTCGTTCCAAGGGGATCCTTAACTAGGACATTATTAATTAATCCTGACTCATTACACAGGACCAGGTCCAAGGTTGCCTGCCCCCTTGTAGGATCAGTTACATACTGCTCAAGAAATCCATCCCTGATGCACTCAATGAACTCGTCCTCAAGGCTGCTCTGCCCAATTTGATTTGTCCAGTTAATATGATAATTAAAATCCCCCATAATTATGGCTGTTCCCTTATTACATGCCCCGACTATCTCCTGATTAGGAGGCCTATATACTACGCCCACTAATGTTTTTTTTCCCTTATTATTCGTTATCTCCACCCAAACTGTTTCATTATCTTGATGCTTTGTCCCAATATCATTTCTCTGTATTACAGTGATTCCTTCCTTTATTAACATAGCCACCCCACCTCCCCTTCCTTCCTGCCTGTCCTTCCTGATTGTTAAATACCCTGGCATATTTAATTCCCAGTCGTTGTCACCCTGCAGCCATGTTTCTGTAATAGCCACAAGATCATACCCATACGTAGTTATTTGTGCCGTTAACTCGTCCATTTTATTACGAATGCTACGTGCATTCAGATAAAGAACTTTCAAATCTGTTTTGTGACGCTTAGTTCCTGCTTTTTCCTTTTTTAACACTTTACCTATTACTCCATACCTTCTGTCCCTTCCTGTTACGCTTTCCTCTCTCTCCCTGCTCAGGTTCCCAACCCCCTGCCACTTTAGTTTAAACCCTGCCCAACAGCACTAGCAAACACTCCTCCTAGGACAGCGGTCCCGGCCCTGCCCAGGTGCAGACCATCCGGTTTGTACTGGTCCCACCTCCCCCAGAACCGTTTCCAGTGTCCCAGGAATTTGAATCCCTCCCCCTTGCACCATTCCTCTAGCCACGTATTCATTTGAAATATCCTCCTATTTCTACTCTGACTAGCACGTGGCACTGGCAGCAATCCTGAGATTACTACCTTTGAGGTCCTATTTTTTAATTTACCTCCTAACTCCCTATATTCTGCTTTTAGGACCTCATCCCCTTTTTTACCTATATCGTTGGTGCCTATGTGCACCACGACAGCTGGCTGTTCGCCCTCCCCCTCCAAAATGTTCTGTAGCCGCTCCGAGACATCCTTGATCCTTGCACCAGGGAGGCAACACACCATCCTGGAGTCTCGGTTGCGGCCGCAGAAACGCCTGTCTATTCCCCTTACAATTGAGTCCCCTATCACTATAGCTCTGTTTACAGTTAACCCAGAGATTGTAGTAATATTTACAGGGAATCCATGGACGTAGGTAATATATACCTGGGATCTAAAATCAGTGCTACCATTTACAGTAAATGCAGAGACAGTAACAATATTTACAGGAGATCAAGAGCCGGTATTAAAATTTACACGGTGTCCAGAAACGGTAGTAATAATTACTACGGATCCAGAGACAGTAATAATCTGTGATGGAGATCCAGAGACAGTACCAATATTTAGAGGGAATCCAGAGAGTGCATTGACATTTTCAGTGATCAAGACAAGTTACTAATAGTTACAGTAGAACCAGTGATGGTACTAATATTCACAGGGGATCCAGAGTGGTTACTAATATTTAATTGGGATCCAAAAACGGTTTTAATATGTACAGGGACACCAGAGCCTGTATTAATATTTACAGGGGTCCTGAGATGGTACTAATATTTATAGTGGATCCTGAGACTTTGCTAATATATACAGGGGATCCAGATGCAGTACTAATATTTACAGAGAAATAAGAGACAATGCTAATAAATACATGAGATCCAGAGGCAGTAATACAATGCAACAGGATCCAGAGGCGGTACTAATAATTAGATGGGATCCAGAGGCTCTATTAATAATTTCGGGGGCCGCAGACACAGTATTAATAAACACAGGTATCCAGAGACAATATTAATACTTACAGGGGATCCAGAGATGACACTAATATTTACAGAGTCTCCGGAGACTGTAATAATATTCAAAGAGAATACAGAGACGATACTAATATTTACTGGGATCCAGAGATTGTTCGAATATTTAGAGGGGTTCAAGAGACGGCACTGATCGTTACAGGGATCCAGAGACATAACTAATATTTACCGGGATCCAGAGGATGTCGGAAAATTCACTGGGGATCCAGAGATGTTTCTAATAGTTACACAGATCTAGAGAAAGGTTCTCGTACTTACAGGAATCTAGAGGCACTATTAATATTTACTGGGGATCTAGAGCCTGTAATAATATTTACAGGGATCCTCAGACCGCATTAACATTTACAGGGGTCCAGAGATGGTATTACTAGAATCAGGAACTGTCCCTCTAGTTTGGAAATTACACATGTCACTCCGCTTTTTAAGAAAGGAGAGAGAGGGAAACCAGGGAATTATAGACCAGTTAGCCTAACATCTGTTTTGAGGAAAATTCTGGAGTCTATAATTAAGGATAGAGTGACTGAACACCTCGACAATTTTCAGTTAATCAGAGAGAGCCATCACGGATTTGTGAAAGGTAGGTCGAGCCTGACAAACCTGTTTGAATTTTATGAAGATGTGACTAAAGTAGTGGACAGGGGAATGTCAATGGATGTTATTTATATGGACTTCGAGAACGCATTTGCTAAGGTCCCACAAAGGAGACTGTTAGCTAAGATAGAAGCCGATGGAATCGAGAGAGAAGTACGGACTTGGTTCGGAAGTTGGCTGAGCGAAAGGCGACAGAGAGTCGGGATAATGGGTAGGTACTCAGATTGGCAGGATGTGACTAGTGGAGTCCCGCAGGGATCTGTCTTGGGGGCTCAATTATTCACAATATTTATCAACGACTTAGATGAAGGCATAGAAAGTCTCATACCTAAGTTTGCCGATAACACAAAAATTGGTGGCATTGTAAGCAGTGTAGATGAAAACATAAAATTACAGAACGATATTGATAGATTAGGTGAATGGGCAAAACTGTGGTAAATGGAATTCAATGTAGACAAATGTGAGGTCATCAACTTTGGTTCAAAAAAGGATAGACAAGGGAACTTTCTAAATTGTAAGAAGTTAAAAACAATGGATGTCAAAAGGGACTTCGGGGTTCAGGTACGTGGATCATTGAAGTGTCATGAACACGTGCAAAAATAATCAATAAAGCTAATGGCATGCTGGCTATTCAAAACCCTGGTTAGACCGCACCTGGAGTACTGTGAGCAGTTCTTGGCCCCGCACCTTCGGAAGGACATATTGGCCTTGGAGGGATTGCAGCGTAGGTTTACTAGAATGATTCCCGGACTTCAAGGGTTAAGTTACGAGGAGAGATTACACAAATTGAGATTGTATTCTCTGGAGTTTAGAAGGTAAAGGGGTGATCTGATCGAAGTTTATAAGATATTAAGGAGAACGGAAGGGTGGATAGAGAGAAACTATTTCCGCTGGTTGAGGATTCTCGGACTCGGGGCCACAGTCTAAAAATTAGAGCCAGACCTTTCAGGAGCGAGATTAGAAAACATTTCTACACACAAAGAGTGGTAGAAGTTTGGAACTCTCTTCCGCAAACGACAATTGATACTAGCTCAATTGCTAAATTTAAATCTGAGATAGATAGATTTTTGCCAAACAAAGTTATTAAGGGGTATGTGCCAAAGGCGGGTATATGGAGTTAGATCACAGATCAGCCATGGTCTTATCAAATTGCGGAGCAGGCACGAAGGGCTGAATGGCCTACTCCTGTTCCTATGTTCCTACTATTTAAGGAGGATCCAGAGACGGTAATAATATTTAGAGGGGTCAAGAAACAGTAATAATATTTAAAGTGGATCTGGAGACGGTACGAATATTTATAGGTGATTCAGAGAGCGTGCTAATATTTACAGGGCATAGAGAAACAGTGCTAATATTTACTCATTGGGGATCCATAGACTGTATTATTATTTACCCAGTAATCCAGTGGCGGTACAACTATTTCCGGGGTATCCAAAAATGGTAGAAATATTTTTCGGAGATCCACAGACAGTACTGATATTTTCAGGGGATCCATTGGCGGTACTGATATTTACAGGGGATCCAGAGATGTTCATAATATTTACAGGTGGTGCAGAGATGGTACGATTACTTACACGGGATCCAGAGAAGGAACTGATAATTACAAGGGATCCACAGATAACTAATATTTACAGGGGAATACAGAGGCGGTGCTACTATTCATAAGGGATTCTGAGACGGTACTAATATTTATCAAATTTCCAGAGACGGTACTAATATTTACAGGGGTTCCAGATACGGTGCTAATATTTATAGGGGACTTCAGAGATATTACTGATTTTCGCAGCAAATCCAGAGACGGTACTAATATTGACAGTGGGTCCATAGACGGTACTAATAAATATAGTAGGTCCAGAGAAGGTACACATAGTTTCCGGAGATCCAGAGACGGTACAAATATTTACTTTGGATCCAGATATAGCAATAATATATACAATGGATCCAAACACGGTGCTTATATTTTCATGGGGTCCAGAGATGTTAATGGTGTTCACATTGGATCCAAAGAAAGCAGCAATATTTATAGGGGATCCAGAGTCAATACTAATATTTACTGGGGACCCGGATATGTCACTGATATTTATCAGCGATCCAGAGACGGTACTAATATTTACAACGGATCTGGTGACGTTACTAATATGTAAAGGGGAGACAGAAATAGTTCTAATGTTTACAGCGGATGCAGAGACATTGTTAATATTTACAGAGGGTCCAACCCTAATTTATAATTCCCCTGTTTATGTCCCTTCCTTACAGTTAACATATTGACGATTGTGATCCTGTCTCGGGGAAAATGCGGTCTCTCCAAATGTGTGACTCGCTACCTGGTGGCGATGGCAGCGGGGGATCTACTGGTCGTTATCACTGATCTGATACTCAGGCAGATTCCGATTGCTTATGAGAGTCACTTTCATTTCCTGTACTCCATCCCCCTCTGTAATATCCACGCCGTCCTGCTTTTCACAGCCACAGACTGTTCTGTCTGGTTCACCGTCACGTTCACCTTTGATCGATTTGTGGCCATTTGCTGTCAGAAGCTGAAAACTAAATATTGCACCGAGAGAACGGCGGCTGTGGTTCTGGGAACAGTAACTGTGGTGAACTGTTTGAAGAACATCACCTGGTACTTTATGCTCACCGGTGGGTATATGCTTTACAATACTCCCTGGTTTTGTTGGGTAACATTTAGTGTTGGGGATTTACCGGTGTGGGGAGTAATTGAACTCCTTCATTATGTCTTCACCCCGGGGGTCCCATTTGTTCTGATTCTTCTGCTCAATGCTTTCACCGTCAGACACATTTTAGTGGCCAGCAGAGCTCGCAGGAGACTCCGGGGTCACAGCAGTGAGAAGAGTCCCAAAGATCCAGAGATGGAGAGCCGAAGGAAATCCATCATTTTACTGTTTGTTATATCAGCGAACTTTATACTCTTATGGACGCTCTTTATGGTGTATTTTATATGGAGCCGGATGTGGATTTTAGGGTTTCGGTCTGTATCGCTACCTGATTTTATACAAGAACTGGGGTTCATGCTCCAGCTCCTGAGTTGCTGCACAAACACTTGTATTTATGCTGTGACACAGACTAAGTTCAGAGAGCAGTTGAAGAATGTGGTGAAATATCCCTTTAGTGTAATTGTTAAATTCATTAAAAAATGAGAAGGCCTGAAGACTTTCTAAGAGTCCATACTCTAACATCTGAGCCATGATTTTTACTTAAAGAAACAGGTGGGTTGGGGCCGGGTCGGGGAGCGAAAGCTGTTAGTGAGGCTACGGGACTACATTTATTTATTTTTTGATTTTTGTCTCAGAGGACAGGGATTCCCGGGCCTTCTCCTTCACTCGGCATGAGAGGAGGCGAGAAGGCCCGAAACTGCAGTTTAGTGCCTTTATAGCACAGCTTTCAGGCCTGGAGCAGCAGGAGTGCTTTCCCCAGGCCCAAGAAGCCGACCTGCAGCGTTCTCCCCCTGCCCCCGCTCCTCACCTCCTCCGTCCCCAACCCCACGATCTCTGAACCCCCCCGGTGACTGACCCCTCGGAGACAGACCACTGACTTACTCCCGGTGACTGATCCACCCCAGTGACTGACCCCCCACTGTGACTGAGACCACCCCAGTGACTGACAGCATCCACCCATGACTGACACCACCCCAATGATAGATACCACCACCCCCCCAGTGAATAATACCCCTGGTGAATGATACACCCTCCCGCACCCAGTGACTGATTCATCTCCCCGCCCCCCCCCAGTGACTTACATCAACCCGGTGACTGTTACCATAACCCCCATAGACTGACCCCCCTCGTAACTTCCACCTCCCCCCCCCCGCCGTGAGTGACCCCTCCCCTCGGTGAATGACCACCTGATGCCTGCCCTCCCCCCGTTGCTGACTGCCGCGGTGACAAACCACCCTGTGACAGACCCCTCTGATAACTGACACCCCGTTGACTGACCGCACCGGTGACTGACCACCCTGTGACAGAGCCCCTCCTCCTTTTATTTTATTCGTTCACGGGATGTGGGCGTCGCTGGCGAGGCCAGCATTTATTGCCCATAACTAATTGCCCTCGAGAAGGTGGTGGTGAGCCGCCTTCTTGAACCGCCTCATTCCGTGTGGTGACGGTTCTCCCACAGTACTGTTAGGAAGGGAGTTCCAGGATTTTGACCCAGCGACAATGAAGAAACGGCGATATATTTCCAAGTCGGGATGGTGTGTGACTTGGAGGGGAACGTGCAGGTGGTGTTGTTCCCATGTACCTGCTGCTCTTGTCCTTCTAGGTGGCAGCGGTCGCGGGTTTGGGAGGTGCTGTTGAAGAAGCCTTGGCGAGTTGCTGCAGTGCATCCTGTGGATGGTACACATTGCAGCCACAGTGCGCCGGTGGTGAAGGGAGTGAATGTTTCGGGTGGTGGATGGGGTGCCAATCAAGCGGGCTGCTTCATCTTTGATTGTGTCGAGCTTCTTGGGTGTTGTTTGAGCTGCACTCCTCCAAGGAAGTGGAGAGTATTCCAGCACACTCCTGACTTGTGCCTTGTAGATGGTTGAAAGGCTTTGGGGAGTCAGGAGTTGAGTCACTCGCCGCAGAATACCCAGCCTCTGACCTGCTCTCGTAGCCACAGTATTTATATTGCTAGTCCAGTTAAGTTTCTGGTCAATGGTGACCCCCAGGATGTTGATGGTGGTGGATTCGGCGATGGTAATACCATTGAATGTCACTGGTCAGCCTATGACAGCTCCTCCCCCAAAGACTGACACTCAGTGAATGAGCCCCCAACCTCATGAATGTTCCAGCGGTGACTGAACCGCCCCACCTCCCTACCCACACGATGACTAACTGTCGACACACCTGGCGACCCACTGACTCCACCCCCACCGATGAACCCACCCCATCCAACACTGACCTCTTCCTCTGCTCCTGTGCGACTGATACCTCCTTGTCAATCAGATCGGCCTGTCAGGCGGGAAACCGGCAAAATAAAACGACTTCCTTGTGTCAAAATCGTAAGGACATTCGCAAAACATGTACATCCGGGTAATTCCACACCCCGCTTCCTTCCTGGCTCTGGGAGAGTCAGGTTTATGAAGTCTGATTATCCGTAATAGTATTGAGAGGATCTGAAGATGTTCGAAGAGCAGGTCCGGTCTGTGTTATACAGTGTCTGATTCTCTCTCCACCAGGCCGCGTTGCTGGAAACACTGTGTATTATGCGATCACAGAAACCTCTATAACCGGAGGCTATTGATCAACTCATTGTATAGAATCATAGAATCATGGAAAGGTTACAGCGTGTAAGGAGGCCTTTCAGCACATTGAGTCTATGCCGGCTCTATGCAAGAGCAATCAAGCTCGTTCCACTCCGTGCCCTTTCCTCGTAGCTCTGCAATGTTTCTTTTTTCCTTTCAATTACTTAACCAGTTCCCTTTTGAAGGTCACGATTGAATCAGCCTTCTCCACCACTCGGGCAGTGCATTTCATATCATAACCACTCGCTGTGTACAAACGTTCTTCTACATGACACGTTTGATTTTTTTGCCAATCACCTTAAATCTATGTCCTCTGGTCCTTGACCCTTCCGCCAATGGGAACAGTTTCTCTCTATCTACTCTGTCTGGACCCTTCACTATTTTGAATACCTCTATCAAATCTCCTGGCAACCGTCTTTGTTCCAAGGAGAACAACCCCAGATTTTCCAGTCTATCCACGTAACTAAAGTTCCACATCCCTGGAATCATTTTGCTAAATCTCTTCTGCATCCTCTCTGAGGCCTGCACATCTTTCCTAAAGTGCGGTGCCCAGAACTGGACACAATATTCCAGTTGTGGCCGAACCAGTGTTTTAAAAAGGTTCATTATGTCCTCCGAACTTTGTACTCTATGGCTCTATTTATAAAGTCCAGGAACCCATATATTTTCTGAACCACTTTCTCAACCTGCCCTGCCATGTTCAACGATTTGTGAACGTATACCCCCAGATCTCTCTGTTCCTGCACCCTTTTAGATTTGTGCCATCTAGTTTATATTGCCGCTCCTCGTTCTTCCTACTGAAATTTATCACTTCGCATTTTTCTACGTTAAATTTCATCTGCCACGTGTCCGCCCATGCCACCAGTCCACTATGTCCTCTTGAAGTCTATCACTCTCCGCCTTATGTCCACTACACTTTTATGTCATCTGCAAATTTGGAAATTGTGCCCTGTACACCCAAGTCCAAGTCGTTAATATATATCAAGAAAACCAGTGGTCCCAACACTGAACGCTGGGGAGCGCCACTGCACACCTGCCGACAGTCCTAAAAACAACCGTTCACGGCGACTCTCTGTTTCCTGTGACTCAACCAGCTCTGCATCCATGCTGCTAATGCTCCTTTTATTGCATGGTCTTCAATCTTGATGACAAGCCTATTGTGCGGCACTTTATCAAACACCTTTTGAAAGTCCATATAGACCACTTAGAAACATAGAAACATAGAAAATTGATGGCACAGAAGGAGGCCGTTCGGCCCATCGTGTCTGTGTCGGTCAACTGCATTGCCGTCATTGACCCTCCCTGTTATATCATCAAAAAACTCTATCAAATTAGTAAAAGACGATTTCACTTCAACAAATCCGTGCTGGTTTTCCCTAATTCATTCACATTTGTCCAAGTGACTGCTAATTCTGTCCCGGATTATCATTTCTAAAAGTTTCCCCAACAACGAGGTTAAACTAACTGGCCTGTCGATGCTGGTAAAGTCCACACTCTTTCCACGCACACACCCCTGGGGATTGTATTGAGTGGTAAAGTCAACACTGTCCCCCGACACACGACTGGGGAAAGCAGTGAGTAGTGAAGTCCACACTGGGTGATACAGAGAGACACCAACAGAGGGAGATTGATAAAGGTGAGACTGAAGACAATGACTGATACAGAAACACACTAAAATATGGAGATAGATAATGGTGATACTGTGCACAACGAGTGATACCGGGAGACACCAAAGGAGGGAGATGGATAATGGTGCGTCTGAGTACAGTGAGACACAGAGACACCAAGAGAGGGAGATATATAAAGGTGGGACAGAGTACAGTGATACAGAGAAACACCGAAAGAGGTAGATATATAAATTTGAGACTGTTTACTGTGAGACAGAGAGACACCAACAGTGAGAAATGGATAAAGGTGAGACTGTGTACAGTGATACAGAGGGACTCAACCAAAGGGAAATGGATAAAGCTGTGTATTGGAAGGAACACAGCCAGAGAGAAGGAGCACACAAATACTGTTTGAAGTGAGCAATGTCCCTCTTGTTATGATTTGATTGTGTGCAGTGATTTATAGAGATCTGCCCTGCTCTGTGGAAAGCAAATGGATAAGGAGAGGTTCAGTAAAAGCAGCCGAATAGACAATGATTCCTCACCCACCAGCGAGACAGACAGACACTGATATCGAAGCTCAATATGCAAAGCACAGAAGATGATCACACACAAAGTGCAAAATATACCGTGTGAGCAGGGCGAATGTGGGGAATCTCAGAGTCAAGGAGGGGAACGAGGGCGAGAGACGGAGAAAAATACAGCAGAGAGGGGACCACAGGAGCAGAAAGGGAGCAGAGAAAAATCAATCAAAGGAGAGGTGAGAACTGAAGAGGTTCAGACAAACAAACAGCAGGTTGAATCCAGGTCTCAGGAAGGAAACATTTGGGACACTGGCACATGGCAGGAGGCGAATCACACATCTGGTTACAGGTGGACTCACCGTGGACTCTCCCACACCGTGGGGGCTGGGTTAAGGCGGGCAAAAGCAGCTGCATGATAGGTGAGTAAATTTGGACTGAGAGGAGAGGACTGTTGACTGACAAGCCTGGGCTATATCAGGGGAGGGAGACTGACCCACGCTTTCGCGTGCTCCTGGGATGTGCTACTGTAGTCATGTTAGTGAATCTCTCTATATCTTCAAACTCTCTTACCTGGCAGGGGAGAGCCTGTTATCCAGAAAGCGGAACTCCCAGGGCGAGTAGAAACAACTATAACCTTCTTGTGGCTTTGGTGACGTAGAGTTGGGCCGGGGACCGGTCTAACGCCTTTTTCTGGTAAAGTGAAGACGGTTCTTCTTCGCAGCGTATATGGCGACCAGACCTTCCAGAGCACTGGGACACGGGTTGCGCTACACCGTCAGGCTGACCGCAAGGACGGGTGAAGGACCCTTGCTGCGGCAGCGGGACATCTTTATGAGGAGGGTTCTGCTCGGAAACTGCAGATTCGAGCTAGTGGATATCTTTTGCCGGCAAGATTTCCGAAAGGACAGACACTTTGACATGACCATCAAGAACGTCGAAGGATGCCTGAAGATGTTCAAGGCTTTCAAGGAGAAGGGGAAGAAAGCGCCGCTGTCGCTCCTAACCGCGGAACCGCACCTCATGCTCCCGCGGGAGAAGAAACGGACATTAATGGTTCACATGTTAAACCCGCATGTGTCTGTCGCGGATGTGCTGATGTTACTCAGAAGGTACGTAGATGGAACGGATCGGAGCATTGATATCCAAGACATTGACAGAATCTGGACAAGCAAGAGGAGCATCAAGCCAAGATTGTGGGCGGATGCGGATGGAAACAATATCCACCGCCCATCCAGTTTCACGATCCGGACGAGCTGCATGTCCATGGTGTACCAGGGCCAAGCCAGAATGTGCAGATCCTGCGGCAAACCTGGGAACGACGCGGCCGCCTCCAGGGCAGTAATCTTCAAGAACTGCAAAAAGGAGGCACACCAGTCTCGAGGCCAAGTCCAGCAACCTGTGCGGAGAGTTTGGACACCCGTACATGATCTTTCCAAACTGCAGACTCAGCAATGCACAGGCGTGAAATAGCCAACGACCAGAGGGAGGAAAAAGAGCAGGAAGGAAGAGTCTAGAAAATCAACTAAATCCCGACGCCCAGCCCTGAGACTACCCTGGGAAAGTAGAGTCGATTGAAACCGAACCAGGGATGTAAGAAGAATGGATGATACAAGGAGAGAAAAAGAGGAAGTCCCGTAGGACAAGAAGCATGAACGCCAAAGGGGCGGCCATCAGCAAGAGGAGCTTAGATACTCTAAAGACAACGGCGATCACTCCTCGGCAGAAGAACAAGGAAAGGGGGGAATCCCACCTTCATTAAAGGAAGAGGCAAAATGCGACAGTGGCCAGTGACACCGACAGCAGGCTACAACTCCAGGAACCTGGGAGCAGCAACAGGCAGCTCCAGAATACCGGGATCAGCAACGTACCCACCGCACCCCAACTCTGGGACGCCGGGAGGAGCAATGCAGAAAATTGTAACCAACAACTCTAGGCAACTGGAAGCAGCAACACAGAATGACGTCCCCCTACTGCGGGAAGCCAGGAGTAGCAAAGTGGAGAGTGAGATCCCCCAACTCTGGGAAACCGGGATTAGCAACGCCTGGAGTAGCAGGAGTGCTTTCCCCAGGCCCAAGAAGCCGACCTGCAGCGTACTCCCCCCGCCCCCTATGGGAAAGCGGGAGAAGGAGTGCAGAGAGCGAGATCCCCCAACTCTGGGGAAACCGGGAACAGCACGACAGTAACTAAGAATGAAGCAGTAGCGACAGCCGAGGAGCTGGACCTGGTTGTGGATCTCACGAACACACCAACCCACGACTCTCTGCCTTCGACTACAGAGCACGGAACCTCCCCCCCATGCCTCCTTCCTCAGGCCTAGGACCGCCCAAAAGTTCTTGCAAACCACACAAATGCAGAATCTGGACCTATGGACCCAATTCGATGGGAACATGGACCCTGGAGTGATGCAATAGGAAGACCGTAACGTTTTTGTCCTCGGGTATATTTAAAATGGATTTAAAAATTATATCCTTAAGCATGCATATTATCAAATCGAGTGTGCGATGTGCCATGACCCTGAACTAACTGTCCAGGGTCAAGAGAGATCTGCTTTTCTTGCAGGAGTGCGAGCTCCTGCATCTCAGCGACTACCCGTCACGCATGTGGACTCACAGGCAGTCAATCTGGTCGGGAGGCAACGATAGTCGTACCTTGGGCCTGAGGATTCTATTGTGAGGAGGCAATTCACGACCACCGAGGTAAAGGAGGTGGTGGGAGTCCACCTGCTCATAGCAGACGTTGCGTACAAAGTTGTCCCGCTCCGACTGATCAATGTGTGTGACCCGACCCTGAGGAGTGAGCAGATGGAGGTCTTCCAGCATCTCCCGATGCTGCTGGCCACCTCCAGACCGATCGCTCTCGCCGGAGACATCAACTGCATCATCGATGCGGCTGACCAATTCAGCAGGCGTGGCGGAATACTGGACACCACATCCAAGCTCCTGAGAGAGGCACTGAAAGAAGCAAAGCACCGCGACGCCTTCAGCAATCCTGCAGATGAAGCTCAACAGGGATAAACCTGGTCCAGGCTAGAAGGGTCCGTCCTTTCCAGAGTATACTTCCTTTTTGTATCCCCAACGCTCAAGGTCAGATCCACCGACGTCCAGCCGTTGTTCTTCTATGACTACTGCCTCCTACTGGCCGACTGTCATTTGCAGGAGGACCAGAGGGCAGGCAGGGGCATAGGGAAGCTGAATGTGAGACTGTTGACCCCGGAGATCATCGAGGAACTAAAGAGGGATTACACAGGTTGGAGAACCGTGAATCCCCTCTTTGACTCCACGGTGCACTGGTGGGAAGCGATCAAGGCCAACTTCAAGAGGTTCTTCATCCTCAAAGGTGTTCAGCAGGCAAGAGAGAGACAGAGGGATGTGTCACAACTCCAGAAGAGCATGCAGGATCCGCTCCAGCTGCATTCGATGGGGATCAATGTCGGGGAGGAACTCAGAGTGTTGAAGGGCCAGCAAACCTCACTCTTCACCTCCGAGGCCTCGTAGATCATCTTCCGGTCCAGAGTCCGCTCGGTGGAGCAGGGCGAGAAGTGCTCGCGCTTCTTCTTCCAGAAGCTGCACAGAGACCTCTGTGATTAGCAGCCTGAAGGAGGAAGATGGCTCAGTGATGTCTTCACAGGCCGACATACTGAGGATCAGCAAGTCCTTTTATGCCGGACTCTATAACATGAAGCCCACAGACAGCACGGCCTCCGAGCCCTTCCTGTCCTCTATCACGGAAGTGTTAGAGAAGAGCATTCGGGAGAGCGTGGATTTGCCACTGACTTTGGATGAGCTGACAAAGGTCGGCCAGTCCTTCGGGAAGAGCAAAACTCCCAGAAGAGACTGCTTACCGGTTGAGTTGCACTCGGCTCTGTGGGACTGGATAGGCCCTGACCTGCTGGAAGTGTATGGGCGTATGATTCTGGCAGGCAACAGCGTGTCACAGTCCATGAGGAAAGGCATAATCGCACTCATCTACAAGCAGAAGGGGGAGACAGAAGAAATCAGAAATTGGTGACCCATTTCCTTGCTAATTGTCAACGACAAGATTTGGTCTAAAGTCGTCGCCAACAGGCTCAATTTGCTCTGGAGAGAGTGATCCACCCGGATCAGACCCATACTGTACCCGGCAGGAAGATCTCAGATAGCTTTGAGCTGCTCAGGGTTACGATCGCCTACGTACAGGACAAGGGACTGAACACCTGTCTCATTTGCCTGGACTTCGAAAAAGCCTTTGAAAGAATACCACACACACACATGTTGAACGTGATCTCTAAATGGGTTTTGGCGAAGGAATCCACGATTGGATCCAACTGGTCTACACATTCTGCCATAAGACAATCCTCACCAACAGATGGGGGTCGGAGAGCTTTCCGATCAGATCTGGAGTCAAGCAGAGCTGTCCTCTCTCGTAAGTTGTCTTGTTCATAAGTTGTATCGAGCCGTTTGCCACGTCCATCAGGAAGGACGCAGGTATCGGGGGACGGGGTTGTGGGGATGACGATCACAGGCAGTGGAGGCTCGCAGGTTAAGGCCCCCTGTACATGGACGACATCACCGACTTTTGCCCTGATCAATCATCGGTCCACAGATTAATGGGCACCAGTGGCCAGTTCGGACTGTCCTTGGGGGCCAGAGTGAACCGAAGTAAGAGTGAGGCCAGGTTTTTTGCAGGTGGAAGACCCGCTCCTTTGTCCACTTCACCGTCAGTTCAGTCTACCTGAAGGTGCTGGGGATCTGCTAATGGTGCACCAGGCCTCCACCAATATCTGGGAGGAGCGGGTCACCAAGACCAAACAGAAGCTTGGTATGTGGGTGGGGCTTTCCCTCTTCATAACCGGCAGGAACCTGGTGAAAAGGTGTGAGGTACTCACGGTTTTGCTCTACTTGGCCAAGGTCTGCCCCATTCCCTGCCGCTCCACGGTCACAGTCCACTGAGCTATCTTTCACTTTGTCTGGAGGTCCAAGGTAGAACACGTCTGCAGGGACATCATGTAGAAGACCCCGGGCAAAGGGCAGAAGGGCGCCCTGATCCTAATAGCCACCTATGGAAGCAAACGTTTGAGCAAAACAGCCGTGTTCGGGCAGACACAGAAAGCCTTAAGGTTTGAGAAAGGAAAAGAGGTGTCGTGTGCCTCAGCGCCAACATGCTGCAACGTTAAGAGAACGGCCTTGAGCTAATTGCTGCTTACTCCAAAAGCACACTCGTTCCTTCAAGCCAACAAGCGATGGATGATTTTACTTTATTTTACCATTGAATCCATCCTCTCTAAAAGCTGAGATTTTGAAGGGAAGCAGCAAAAACGCTTCTCTTGGTGATTTCATCGTGCACCTTTTGACACTCCTGGACTCGTGGAGTCGCATGGGCATGACCGAGACTGATTCCGTACCTGCTCATACCGCAGCGCTGTAGAATGTGTGCTGCTACATGCTCTCAACACCCTGGGCCAGAGGAGCAATGGATAACGTGTCTGACTACAAATCAGATGATTGTAGTTGTAACTCCTACCTGGCTAGCTGTTTTGTTTTGCAAACGGCACATTACTTTATGAATTTTGATACTTTGCAAACTGTCCTATTTAGTAATGCTGCCTGGTTGCTTACATTTCTTTTATTTGTTCATGGGATGTGGGCGTTACTGGCAAGGCCAGCATTTATTGCCGATCCCTAATTGTCCTCGAGAAGGTGGTGGTGAGCCGCCTTCTTGAGTCACTCCAGTCCATGTGGTGAAGGTTCTCACACAGTGCTTTTAGGAAGGGATTTCCAGGATTTTGACCCAACGACGATGAAGGAACGGTGATATATTGCCAAATCTGGATGGTGTGTGACTTGGAAGGGAACGTGCAGGTGGTGTCGTTCCAAAGTGCCTGATGCCTAGAAAGGTGGTAGAGGTCGTGGGTCTGGGAGATGCAGGTCGAACCTCCAGCCACTGTGCGCTGGTTGAGGACGAAGTGAATATTTAGGTTGCTGGATTGGGTGCCAACCAAGCGGGTTGCTTTGTCCTGGATGGTGTCGAGCTTCTTGAGTGTTGTTGGAGCTGCACTTATTCAGGCAAGTGGAGAGTACTCCATTTCACACCTTACCAGTGCCCTGTAGATGGTGGAAAGGCTTTGGGGAGTCAGTAGGTGAAACATTCGCCGCAGCATGCCAGGACTCTGACGTGCTCTTATAGCCACATTATTTATGTGGCTGGTCCGTTACGTTTCTGGTCATTGGTGACCCCCAGGAAGTTGATGGTGGGGGATTCAGCGAGGTTAATGCCGTTGAATGTCAAGGGGAGGTGGTTAGATTCTCTCCTGTTGGAGATGGTCATTGCCTGGCCCTTCTCTGTCGTGAATGTTACTTGCCACTTATCAGACCAAGCCTGGATGTTGTCCAGGTTTTGTTGCATGAGGGCACGGACTTCATCATTATCTGAGGGGTTGCGATTGGAACGGAACAAAGTGCAATCATCAGCGATCATCCCCATGTCTGACCTTAAGATGGAGGGAAGGTCATTGATGAAGCAGCTGAAGATGGTTGGACCTCGGACACTGACCCGAGCAACTCCTGCAGCAAAGTCCTGGGGCTGATATGATTGGTCCCCAACAACCAATACCATCTTCCTTTGTGCAAGATATGACTGCGGCCACTGGAGACTTTTCCCCCTGATTCACACTGACTTCAATTTTACTAGGGATCCTTTGTGCCACACGGTCAAATACTGCCTTGATGTCAAAGGCAGTTCCTCTCATCTCACCTCTGAAGTTCAGCCCTTTTCTACATGTTTGAACCAAGGCTGTAATCAGATCTGGAGACGAGTGGTCCTGGCAGAACTCAAACTGAGCATCGGCGAGCAGGTTATTGGTGAGTAAGTGCCGCTTGATAGCACATTCGACGACTCCTTCCATCATTTTGCTGATGATTGAGAGTAGGCTGATGGGGCGTTAATTGGTCGGACTGGATTAGTACTGCTGTTTGTGGACAGGACATAGCTGGGCAATTTTCCACATTGTCGTGTAGATGCCAATGTTGTAGCTGTACAGGAACAGATTGGCTAGTTCTGGAGCACACGTCTTCAGCACTACAGCCGGGATGTTTTCGATGCCCATAGCCTTTGTTGTATCCAGTGCACTCAGCCGTTTCTTGATATCACCTGGAGTGAATCGAATTGGCTGAAGACTGGCTTCTGTGATGGTGGGGATAACAATAGGAGATCGAGTTGGATCATCCACACGGCACTTCTGGCTGAAGATGGTTGCCAACGCTTCAGCGTTGTCTTCTGCACTCACGTTCTGGACTCCGCCATCATTGTGGATGGGGATGTTTGCAGAGCCTCCTCCTCCCCTTAGTTGTTTAATTGTCCACCACCATTCACGACTGGATGTGGCAGGACTGCAGAGCTTTGATCTGATCCGATGGTTATGGAATCGCTTAGCTCTGTCCATAGCATTTTGCTTACGTATTTAGCATGCATGTAGTCCTGTGTTGTAGCTTCACCAGGTTGCCACCTCATTTTTAGGTACGCCTTGTGCTGCTCCTAGCATGCTCTTCTACATTCCTCATTGAACCAGCGTTCATCCCCTGACTTGTTGGTAATGGTAGAATGAGGAATATGCCAGGCCATGAGGTTACAGATTGTGCTTGAATACAAATCTGCTGCTGCTGATGGCCCACAGCGCATCGTGGATGCCCAGTTTTGAACTGCTAGATCTGTTCCGAATCTATCCCATTTCGCACGGTGATAGTGCCACACAACACGTTGGATGACATCCTCAGTGCGAAGCCGGGACTTCATATCCACGAGGAATGTTCGGTGGTCATTCCTACCAATACTGTCATGGACAGATGCATCTTCGACAGGTAGATTGGTGAGGACGATGTCAAGTAGGTTTTTCAATCGTGTTGGTTCGCTCACAACCTGCCGCAAGCCCAATCTGGCAGCTATGACCTTCAGGTCACCGCCAACTCGTTCAGTCGTGATGCCATGAGATTTCATGGGGTCCGGAGTCAAAGTTGAGTACTCCCAGGGCCACTCCCAACTGACTGTATATCACTGCACCGCTACCTCTGGTTGGTCTGTCCTGCCAGTGGAACAGAACATACCCAGGGATGGTGATGGAAGAGTTTGGGTCGTATACTGAAAGGTATGATTCTGTGGGCATGGCTATCCCATGATATTTTGAGGAGGACAATGCAGAGACGACTGGGCTTGATTTGCCTTTGTCGTGTATGGTGCCTATTGGTCCGATGGCAGTTGGTCTGTCCGGTTTTATTCTTATTATTACTTTTCGTAGCGAGATTTTACAACTAAGTGGATGCTAGGCCATTTCAGAGGGCGATTAAGAATCAATCACATTGCTGTGGGTCTGGAGTCAAATATAGGCCAGACCTGGTAAGGATGGCGAGTTTCCTTCTCTAAAGGACATAAGTGAACCATATTATTTTTTAAAACAATCCAGTAGTTTCATGGCCACCATTACTGATAGTATATTTTTTCCAGATTTTTATTTAATTAATTGAAATGGCAAGTACTTTCTTAGTGCAATAGCCTGCACATCAGTCTCATAATCTTAAAAACCTGCGTTTAATCCTCCGGGATAGTAACAGGTCTTGTGAAGCTTTTTTCCATCTCTCATCTCATCTTTCTTTCTTTGCTGTTTTGCAAAGTCAGAACATTTGCTTACTGCAGCACAGGAAAAGATTTGCTTCCCCTTGACCTCTCTGTTGCACGGCAAAGCTTAGGAAGTATGAGGGTTGTGGGTTGGCTGAAAACTGACGCCACTTTTGTTTCTGGTCAATTTCCCCAAGGAAAAAGGCGAGTGGATCCAACTAATTCTCACATGCTAAGCCAGCACTGTACCATTTGAGCTGATACCCCGGTTGCTTCTTGGAAATTGCCCTTCACAGTTCGCGCTTCACATTAAATGCTTCCCTCCAATCTGCGGTATCGGGTATCAGCAAGCGAGCAACACTAGAACGGGAGGCCACAGCATTCGTGAATGATGCTGAGAAGATCCTGAACCTGCGGAAGGTCACCGGAAAGCTCACTATTTGCTGAGTTTCTACCCGTTCACAACACTTGGAAGGCTGGTACTGGCTACGCTGGCCGAGCAGGCGCAGGACCTCCCATCCAGCTGGACCACACCCCACCACCTGTCCCAGTTGGAGCAGTTCCAGACGACGAACCCTTTCGATAACAAGGCCCTTAGACAGTGGAAAACACAGAACTTTCTGGGGTCCTGAGGGGAAAGGAGAGAGTGGATCTGATCGGACAGTTCTCCGACCAGATAATTGAAACCATTTGACAGAACGCCTCGTAGCCGGAACTGATCAACAGGCATCAGGATGTAGGCTGGATGGTGGTAGGAAGTGCCCTTCCTTGCGGTCATTCCAACACACACGGAATCTCAGCGCCACCATGAGCTGCCTCGTGGTTAGAGTGGGGAGGAGACCGTCGCCCAACTCCTGATGGACTGCCCCTTCATGCAGAAGGTGTGGAGAGAGATAACTTGGTTTCTGTCCTGGTTCATTCCCAACAGATCGGTAAATGTGGACGCAGTGCTCAACGGGCTGTTCCCCGTGACACACATCGAGACAGCTTTCAACTGCTTCTGGCAGACCATTAACTCGGTGACGGAGGCCATTTGGTTCACCCGAAAACTGCTGGTCTTCCAGCTGAAGGAGGTCTCGGCGACCGAGTGTTGCCGACTGGCACACTCCAAGTTCAAGGAGTACTGAAGTGACGTGTGACCTACACAAAGGCTCTATGGGGATAGGCCACTGTGTAAGGTCGTCTCACCTTGTATTGTACAAAATATATTAAAGATATGTCCTGTGTTTTGAATTGTAATATTGGGATTGTATTGTGTACGATGTGTTTTGTTTTGTTTTTGAGCTGCATTGCTTTGTAATTGTGATAGCTACAATGAACTGTATGTATCATTGGATTTATGAAATAAAGTGTATTTTGAAATTTAAAAGAAGCTGCTTGTTCAATTGCAGCTCGAAGGAGCGAGCGTGCTTTGGAATAAACATCAATCAGCTCAAGGCCACTCTGTTAACTTTAAAGACAGCCTACAGCTTCGTACTCACCTCCACGTTGCTCCACGACCAGCAGAGAAATCTTACCTTGCGGTCGCCCCTCCCTGAATACAATCAATACTTTGCCCCAATCGGTGGTCCCGAGCATCAGCAAGCGAGCAACAGAAGAACGGGAAGCCACGGTAATCATGTTTGATGGTGAGAAGAGCATGTTGAAGAAAGACGAGTTCAACGGGAAGAAATAGCCACCTGAGCATAAGGGAGCAGCTCAAAGCCACACCCTGCTGGTGAGCAGAGGCAAATGCTCGAGCGAAACAGCCGAGTTCGGGCAGACACAGAAACGTTAATGTTTGAGAAAAGAAAATAGGTATCCTGTGCCTTAGCGAAAACATGTTTACCTGTAAGCTGCCTGTAAAGTTAAGAGAGCGGCCTTGAGCTAATTGCTGCTTACTCCAAAAGCACGCTCGCTCCTTGGAGCTATAAATGAACCAGCAACCAAAATATGACGTTTTGTTTTCCACTACAGTCCTCCACGTCACCTGCTGAGCTAGTGAAGGAAAACGGCAAAGGTACCTTTCTTTGGTGATTATTTACCGTGCACCGTTTTTCACACCCTGACTAATGGCGTCGCGTGGGGATGACCAAGACTGACTCGGTACCTGCTCATACCGCAGCGCTGTGAGAGTGTGAGCTGTTACTTATTCACCACAACTTGGGTCAGTGGTGCAATGGATAACGTGTCTGACTATAGATCAGAAGATTATAGGTCTGACTCCTACCTGCCTGGACTGTATTTGCAAACTGCACATTACTTTATAACTTTTGATACCTTGCAAACTAGAATCATAGAACGGATACAGAGTGGAAAGAGGCCCGTGGCGTCCGTGTCGGCTCTCTGCAGGGGCAACCCAGCTAGTCCCAATCCCGCATAATTTCCGTGTAGCCCTACAATTTTTAACCCTTCATGGACTTATCCATTTCTCTTTTAAAGGCCACAATTGAATCTGCCTCAAGCAGCCCCTCAGTCAGTGCATTCCAGATCACAACCACATGCTGTTTAAAAAGGTTTTTTTTTCTGATCTCGCCTTTGGTTCTTGTACCAATCCGTGTCCTTTGATTATTGACCATTCCGCCAATGGGAACAGTTTCCCTCTATCTACTCTGTCTAGATCCTTCACGATTTTGAACACCTCTATCAAATCTCCTCTCAACCTTCTTTGATCTCAGGAGAACAAACTCAGCTTCTCCAGTCTATCCACGGAACTGAAGTCCCTCATCCCTGGAATCATTCTAATAATTATCTTCTCTCACCTCTCTAAGGCCTTCCTAAAGTGTAGTGCCCAAAACTGGACACAATACTCCAGTTGTGGCCGAATCAGTGTTTTATAAAGATTCAACATAACCTCTTTGCTTTTGTACTCTATGCCTCTATTTATAAAGCCCAGGATCCCGTAAGCTTTTTTAACCACATTCTCAATCTGCCGTTCATCGATTTATGCACATATACCCCCAGATCTCTCGGATCCTGCACCCCTTTTTGAATTGTGTTCTTTAGTTTATATTGCGACTCCTCATTCTTCCTACCTAAATGTATCACTTCACAGTTTTCTGCATTGAATTTAGTCTGCCACATGTCCGCCCATTCCACCAGCCTGTCTGTGTCCTCTTGAAGTCTATCACTATCCTCCTCACTGTTCACTACACTTCGACGTTTTGTGTCATCTGCAAATGTTGAAATTGTGCCCTGTCCAAGTCATTAATATATATCAAGAAAAGCAGTGATCCCAGCATTGACTCCTGGGGAACACCTTCCTCCAGTCTGCAAAATAACCTTTCACCACGACCCTTTGCTTCCTATTATTTAGCCAATTTCCGATCCGTGCTGTCAATGCCCCTTTTATTCCATGTGTTTAAACTTTGAGTTGCCTTGAACTAATCCGTGCTGGCTTTCCTTAATTAATCCACACTTGTTCAAGTGACAGTTAACGTTGTCCCGGATTATCGTTTTCTAAAAGCTTCTCCACTACCGTGGTTAGACTGATTGTCATGTAGTTGCTGGTTTTATCCTTACACACTTTTTTGAATAAGGTTGTAACATTTGCAATTCTCCGGTCATGTGGCACCACCCCCGGACCTAAGGAGTGTTTAGAAGATTATGGCCAGTACATCTTCAATTTCCACCCTGACTTCCCTCAGCTACACCCCATCTGGACCGGGTGACTTACCTATTTTAAGTACAGCTAGCCTTTCTAGTACGTCTTCTTTATCAATTTTTAGCCCATCCAGTATCTCAACTACCTCTTCACTTAGCGCTGCCTGGCTGCTTACATTGCAAGTGCATTTTTAGTACAGCAGGCAGCTTCTCAATGTCCTAAACTAAAGGTCCTGAGTACAATTCTCAGATGAAGGCGTCAATGCTTGTGAAGCTTTTTTCCATCCCTCACCTCACATTTCCATCTTTACTGGATACCAAATTCTAGAACGTTTACTTACTGCAGCACACCAAAGGATTTGCTACCCCTTACCTTTTCGTTACAATGGCACATGGTGATGCTTAGGAAGAACGCGGTTTATTGGGCTGGCTGACAACTGACGCCACTTTTGTTTCTGGACAATTGCTCAAAGACAGACGTTGAGTGGAGAATGCAGGCATCGATCCTGCTACTCTCTCACAAACTAATCATGCGCTCTACTAGTTGAGCCATTTTCCTGGTTATTACTAATAATGTGCTCTGCACCGTAACCACTTCGAATTCGCCTCCGAACAGCTCCACGACCAGCAGTAAAATCTTGCCTTGGGTTAGCCGTCCTCCGAATACAATAAATACTTTGCTGCTATTGACGGTATCAAGCATCAGCAAGGGAGCAACAGCAGAACGGGAGGCCACAGTAATCATGAATGATGCTGAGACGTGACGGAGCCTGCGGAAGGCAGACGAGGTCACCGGTAAGGAACAGCCGTCTCGAGCTTGAGGGAACAGCCAGAGCCGTGTCTGTCGGTCTGTCTGTCTAACTGAAGACTTTTTTGCCTAAAAGTGAGTGCAGTTTGAAGTGTTATTGCTCAAAGGCACTCCCTGCTGTTAAACAGAGGCAAATGCTCGATCTAAAAAGCCGTATTTGGGCAGACATAGAAAGCTTTGAGGTTTGAGAAAGGAAAAGAGATGCCCGGTGTCTCAGCGCCAACATGTTAAGCTGGAGCTGCCTGTAAAGTTAAGAGAGCGGCCTTTATCTAATTACTGCTTACTCCAAAAGCGCACTCGCTCCTTCGAGCCAGAATTGAAGCATTGAATTAAGGATGACTTTGAATTGTTTTACCACTATAGTCCTCCGCTCTACCAGCTGAGCTATTGAAGAGAAATGGCAAAGGTATTTCTCATTAGTGACTGTTCACCGCGCACCTTTTGATATTCCCAGACTCATGGAGTCATGTGGGCTTGACTGATACTGACTTGGTATCTGCTCATACTACAGCGCTGTGAGAGTATGAACTGCTACTTGCTTTCCATAACTTAGGCTAATGGATAATGTGTCTAATCAGTGATTAGAAGATTATAGTTTCGACAACTACCTTGGTTAGATGGTTTTTACAAACCTTTTTTCAAATTTCAAAATATACTTTATTTCATAAAATTAACAATGCACGGAGTTCAAAGAAAATATCACAATTTCAAAGCAATACAATTGAAAACAATACTATAATCCCAATATTACAATTCAAACACAGTAAATATCTTATAATACATGGTGGGCAGTACAAGGATGGTATAGTCTAACACGATGGCATTTCCACATCGTGGTTTTGCGTAGGCCGCACCTCGCTTCAGTGTGTCCCACAGCGTATACTCCTGGACCTTGGAGTGTGCCTGTTGGCAACAGTTGGCCGTGGACAGCTCCTTCAGCTGGAAGACCGGCAGGTTTCGGGTAGACCAAAAGGCCTCCTTCACCGAATTGATGGTCTTCAGCAGCAGTTGATGTCTATCATAATGTGCGTCCCAGGGAACAGCCTAAAGAGCAAAAGGTCCTGTGTTACCGAACTGATGGGGATGAACCAGGACAGGTAACAATGCATGTCTCTCCACACCCTCTCTGCGAAGGGACAGTCCATTAGGAGGTGAACGACGACTCACCCCTGTTGCAGTCTTAAGGACTGTTCACGGTAGCGCTGAGATTCTGTGTGGGTTGGAAGGGCCACACTGGGTGGGCCCTTCTCACCATCATCCAGACTGTATCCTGGATCCTGTTGGTCAGTTCGGGCCATGAGCCGTTCTGCCAAATGATTTCGACCGTCTGGTTGGGGAACTGCCCAATCGAATCCACCCTCTCCTTTCGCTGCAGGACCTCCAGAACATTCCGTGCCGACCACTATCGTGGACCACATTGTGGTCGAAGGGGCTCCTCCTCAGGCACTACTCCACCTGGGATAGGTGGAGGGTACTGCCCTGCTGGACAGGACGTCCTGAATCTGCTCTGCCAGTAGTCAGAGCCAACCTTCTCAGTGTGGTGGACAGGTCGAAACTCAGCATGCAATTCCGCAGTTTCTGGCTCTTCTCAGCATCATTTATGATTATTGTGGCTTCCCATTCTGCTATTCTGAGGAATGAGCTGGGCCAAGTGGAGCAAGTGTTAATGGGGGAACATTTAGGTAACAGTGATCATAATATAATAAAGTTTAGGTTAGTTATGGAAAAGGCCAAGGGTCAATCTAGTGCAAAAATACTTAATTGAAGGAGGGGCAATATCAGTGTGTTGAGAAGGAATCTGGCCTGTATAAATTGGAATCAAAGATTGGCAGGCAAAACTGTAACCTAACAATGGGCGGCCTTTAAAGAGGAGATGGTTCAGGTACAGTCTAGGTACATTCCCACGAGGGGAAACCAAAGCCAGAGCTCACCGGTTGACGAAAGAGATACAGAGTAAGATGAAACAGAAAAAGGGTGAGTGTGACAGATGTCAGGTTGATAACACAAGTGAGAACCAGGCCGAATATAGAAAGTTCAGAGGAGAAGTGAAAAAGGAAAGAAGAGTGAAAAAGACAGATATGAGAATAGACTGGCGTTCAACACAAAAGAGTATCGAAAAGTCTTCTATAGGCATATAAATAGTAAACACATAGTACGAGGAGGGATGTGGCCGATTAGGGGAACAAAAATGAGATCAACGCATGGAGGCAGAGGGCATCGCTGAGATACTAAATGAGTATTTTGTATCTGCCTTTACCAAGGAAGAAAATGTTGCCAAAGTGACATTAAAAATTGATAGAGAGGAGATAGTTTAAAGGCTGGCTATGCTTAAACTAAATAAGCATCCTAGGTTGCTGAAAGAAGTAGATGTGGAAATTGCGGAAACATTGGCCATAACCTTCCTTTCACCCTTAGATATAGGGGTGGTGCCAAAGGACTGGAACATTGCAAATGCTACACTCTTGTTCAAAAAATTGTTTAAAGATAAACCCAGCATCTATAGGCCAGTCAGTTCCACCCCGGTGGTGGGAAAGCTTGTAGAAACAATAATCAGGGAGAAAATGAATAGCCACTTGGACAAATTGGATTAATAAAGGAAATCCACCAAGGATTTGTCAAAGGCAAATCGTGTTTAACTAACCTGATCGAGTTTTTTGATGAGGTAGTAGAGAGGGTTGCTGAGGGCAATGCGGTGGATGTTGTGCATATGGACTATCAAAAGGTATTTGATAAAGTGCTACATAATAGGCTTGTCAGTAAAATTTAAGCCCATGGAATAAAAGGGGCAGTAGCAGCATGGATACAAAATTGGCTAAGCGACATGAAACAGAGAGTAGTGATAAATGGTTGTTTTTCGGACTGGAGGAAAGGTATACAGTGGTTTCCACAGGGGTCGGTACTAGGACGACTGTTGTTTTTATATATATTATTGACTTGGACTTGGGTGTACAAGGCACAATTTCAAAAATTGCAAATGTCACAAAACTTGGACTTGTAGTAAACAGTGACAGGACATTGTTCTGCTTTTTAAAATCTTTTTTCTGGAGTGGATTTTAAATTTTAAACCATTTGAACATGCTTGATAATACATTTCATGTCTGTTCTTAACGTGTCTCTTTGAATTATGTGCATGTATGGAGTTTTTATATATAAAAATATGTTAAGAATCGTAACTTTGCTCCACTTGAGTTGGAGGTATGTGATCGGAACGCACCCAGGTTGTTTTTACTCAGTAATTTAACAGCGAGGAGGGCTCATAGAGACAACATAAACAGGCTGGTAGATTGGGCAGACACTTGGCAGATGAAATTTAATGCAGAGAAGTGAGAAGTGATACATTTTAGCAGAAAGTACGAGGAGCGGCAATATAAATTAAATAGTACAATTCTAAAAGTGGGTGCAGGAACAGGGAGGCCTGAGGGCTATATGTGCACAAATCACTGAAGGTGGCGACGCAGGTTGAGAAAGCGGATTAAAAAACATTCAGGGTCCTGGGCATGGAGTACAAAAGCAAGGACGTTATGTTGAAACTGCATAAATCACTGGTTCGGTCACAACTGGAGTATTGTATCCAATTCTGGTCAACGCACTTTAGGAAGGATGTGAAGGACTTAGACAGGTTGCAGGAAAGATTTACTAGAATGGTTCCAAGGATAAGGGACTTCGGCTATGTGGATGGACTGGAGGAGCTGGAGTTGTTCTGCTTAGAACAGAGAAAGCTAAGAGGAGATTTGATCGAAATGTTTAAAATCATGAAGGGTTGAGATAAAGTAAAAAAAGAGAAATTATTCCTATTGGCAGAATGGTTGAGAAACAAGGGACACAGATTTAAGGTGATCGGTAAAAGAACCAAAGGCGACAAGAGGAAAAACTTTTTTACACAGATCCCGTTATGATCTGGACTGCGCTGCATGAAACGTTGGTGGAAGCAAATTCAATCGTGGCTTTCAAAAAGGAATTGGATAAATACTTAAAGGGGAAAAAAATGCAGGGCTGCGGGGGGAAAGCGGGGGAATGGGTCTCAGTGGATTGTTCGTACAAAGAACCAGCATGGGCTCGACGGGCCAAATGGCCTCCTACTGTGCTGTAACCATTCTATGACTCCATGGTTCTATGTTCTTGCACTGCATGTATTTAACAACAATAGCTTATCACAGCACTGCTATCTTCAAATAGAATCCTAGGAGAAAATAATACACGATTTCATAGCTAAATTGCAAGATTGGAAGGAGAGTGCGACTGGGGATATTGGGCCTGGGGCAGTGAGAACTTCTCTTGAGCATTAATATTCAGTATGTGAAAGAAGCAGGGAGATGAGATCATTGTATTTATTTTATCCCGGTATCTGCAAAATCAAATTGTCTTCCCCTGCTTTCCAGGTAAGGCGAGGTTTCATTAAGTCGCTCTATTTGCATCAAGCAGCTCATTCATGGGCAACTGGAGGAATAGAGGAAGCTGGAGGATAAGAAGTGACAGAAGCAGAAGGAGATGGCACGTGATGGCAGAATCTTGTGTGTGCCAGTTGCTTCAAATGAGACGTGACAGCCTGCGTTCGTTTTCCCCTTTTTTCCATGAGCTGCATTCATCAGGTGCGTGCGTTTTGGAAATGGAAACAGTTACACCAGTAGCTTGCGGGAGGATTTCCCCTCACTGACCATTTCATGTGCCTGCCTACCCATACTTGGTGCTGTAATTTTCTGAACAAAGCTTTCGTGTTGTGACAGTAAAGGCCTTGTTGTGCGAGCAGATTTTCTGGGGCATAAGTGAATTTCAATGGGACAGGTAGGAGAGGCAGCGTTGGTCTACTTGCTTGCAGGAAACTTGCAGCAGATTCTATGGTGAATCAGGTACGGTGACTCATCATAATTAACGTCAACGAATTAACAGTAATGAAGAAAATAATGGCACTAACGAGTGATAAATCCCCAGGAACAGATTGTTTCCATTCCAGGGTTTTAAAGGAAGTAAGTGAGAACATTTCAAATGCCCTAACTATTCCAAAGTCCTCTCTATTCCGGAACTGTTCCTTTAGATTGGAAAATTGCACATGTTACTCCGCTATTTCAGAAAGGCGAGAGAGGGTAACCAGGGAATTATAGACCAGCTAGCCTCACATCTGTTGTCAGGAAATTACTAGTGCCTATAATTAAGGATAGTGTGAAATCCTTGACAATTTTCAGCTGATCAGAGAGAGCCAGCATGAATTTGTAAAGGATAAGTCATGCCTGACGAATCTGATTGAATTTTTTTACGATGTGACTGAAGTAGTGGACAGGGGAATGTGTATGGATTTTTTTAATATGAACTTCCAGAAGGCATTCGATAAAGTCCCTCATAAGAGACTGTTAGCTAAAGTTGAAGCTCATGAAATTGAGACCAAATAATTGACCTGGTTAGGAAATTGGCTGAACGACAGAAGACAAAGAGTAGGGATAAAGGGCAGGTTCTCAAATTGACAGGGTATAACCAGTGGTGTTCCACAGGGATTTGTGTTGGGGCTTCAAATATTCACTGCATTTATTAAGGACTTAAATGACGGGATAGAGAGCCACATATCCAAGTTTGCCAATGAAACAAAGATACGCAGCATTGTAAGCAGCGTGGATGGAAGCATAAAATTACAGCGAGATATTAACAGATTAAGTGACATTGGCAAAACTGTGGCAGATGTATTTCAGTGTAGGAAAATGTGAGGTCGTCTACTTTGGACCTAAAAAGGATAGATCAGATTAGTGTCAAAGTGGTGAAAAGGTCAAGAAATGGCGGTCCAAAGAGACTTAGGAGGGTCCATGTATATGGATCGTTAAAATGTCATGGGCAGGTCCAGAAAATAATCAAAAAGTTTGATGGAATGTTGGCCTTTATATCGATAGGACTAGAATACAAGGGGATAGAAGTTATGCTACAGCTATACAAAGCCCGGGTTAGTCCACAGCTGGAGTAATGTGTACAGTTCTAGGCAGGATAGTTTGGCCTAGGAGGGAGTGTAGCGTAGATTTACGAGTATGTTCCTTGGACTCCAAGGGTTAAATTATGAGTAGAGATTAAACAAACTAGGGTTGTATTCCTGGAATTTAGAAGAATAGGGGTGATTTGATCGAAGTGTCCAAGATAGGAAGGGTGACTGTTAGGCTAGGTAGAGAGAAACTATTTCCTCTGGTTGGGGAATCTCGGACTTGGGGACATAGCCTGAAAAATAGAGCCAGGACTTTCAGGAGTGAAGTTACCAAACACTTCAACACGCAAAGGGTGGTAGACGTTTGGAACTCTCCTGCGCAAACGGCAGTTGATGCTGGTCAAATTGATAATTTTAAATCTGAGATTGATAGATTTTTGTTAACCAAAGTTATTAAGAGATAAGGGGCTAAGGCGGGAGTTAGGTCGCAGATCCATCATGATCTCATTTAATGGCGCAACAAGCTCGAGGTGCTAAATGGCCTATTCTTGTTCATGTGTGCCTTGGTGGTCTAGCGGTTAGGATTTGGCGCCGCTGCAATCCGAGTTCGATTTGTGTTCAAGGAACGTGACTTTCTTGGTGATGTTCGAACTCGCACCACCCAAAGCTCACTCCTGATCAACATAAGTCTTTTTATCACCACTACTGCTGACTTAACAGATAGCAGCGTATCATTATTTAATCTTATAGCAAAACACAGTGAAATTCTCGCCTTTTGTAAAGAGTCCGCTTTTTTAAAAGTCGTGACGCTCATCAAAGTCTGAGTGAAGTTTTATTGCAATTTCTGTCAAGGTTTGGAAAGACCTGCTGCCTCACACTTTAAGTGTTGCCAACCTTCTTACAACCATGTTCAAAGGAAAGAGGGATGAACCAGGCAATTATAGGCCAGTCAACCTAACATCGGTGGTGAGGAAAGTTTTAGAGACTAAAATCTGGGACCAAATAAATTGGCACTTGGAACAGTATATGCTAATAAATGAAAGTCAGCACGGATTTGTGAAAGGAAAATCATGTTTGAATAACTTGATTGAGTTCTTTGGTGAAGTAACGGACAGGGTTGATTAGTGTCGTACGGTTGGGTGTTGTGTTTATGGACTTTCAAGTGGCATTTGATAACTTGCCACGTAATAGACTTGTTAGCCAAATTAAAGTCCATGGGTTAATGGGATAGTGGCAGCGTAGATACAAAATTGACAAAGGGACAGAAAGAAGAGCGTAGTAGTGAACGGTTGTTGTTCAGACTGGAGGGAAGTATACTGTGTTGCTCCCGAGGGGTTGGTATTAGAACCATTGCTTTTTTGATATATATTAATGACCTGGACTTGAGTATACAGGGTATTATTTCAAAGTTTGCAGATGACACGAGACTCGTAAATGTAGTAAAGAATGTGGAGGATAGTAACAGACTTCAGGGCGACATAATCTGGTGAAATAGGCAGATACATGGCAGATGAAATTTAATGCAAAGAATTGTGAAATTATGCGTTTTGTTTGGAAGAATAAAGGGGGGCAATAAAAACTAAATGGCACAATTTTAAACTGGGTGCATGAACAGAGATATGCACTTACACAACTCTTTATATGTGGCAAGGCAAGTTGAGAAGGCTGTTAATAAAGTATATGGGATCCTGGGCAGTATTAATAAGGGCGTAGAGTGCTAAAACAACGAAGTTATGCTCAACTTTTATAAAACTTTGGTTAGGCTTCAGCTGGAGTATTGTTTCCAATTCTGGGCACCACACTTTAGCAAGGATGTCCAGGCCTTAGAGAGGAGGCAGAAGAGATTTACTAGAATAGGTCCAGGGATGAGGAACTTCAATTATATGGAGAGGCTAGAGAAGCCAGAACTGTTCTCCTTAGAACAGAGAAGGTTAAGGGGAGATTTGATAGAGTTGTTCAAAATCATGGTCAGTTAGGATAGAGTAAATAAGGAGAAACTGTTTCCAATGGCAGTAGGGTTGGTAACCACGGGACACAGATTTAAGCAGAATGGCAAAAGAGCCAGTGGCGACATGAGGATTTTTTTTTTTACGCAGCGAGTTGTTATGATCTGGAATTCTTCCTACCAAAACGAAATACCTCACATTTATCTATATTAAAATTAATTTGGCAACTACACGCCCATTCCACAAGATTATTAATGTCTTCCTTTATTTTCTTGCAATCCTCCTCAGTATTAACTATAGCCCCAATTTGGTGTCATCCATAAATTTTGCGATTGTACTTCAGATTCTCTAGTCCAAATAATTTATGTAAATGTTGAACAACAGTGGTCCCAGGACCGATCCTTGTGGAACAACACTTCCCACCTTTTGACAGTCTGAGTAAATAACTTATACCCCTACTCACTGTTTTGTAGACAGGTAGATCAGCCATGATCTTGTTGAACGGAGGAGCAGGCTCGAGGGGTCGTATGGTCTAATCCTACTTCTATTTCTTATGTTCTTGCTATCCATTCTGCTACTTGTTCCCTGACTCCATATGTTCTGACCTTAAATATGAGTCCACTATGCAGTACCTGACTCCCACAGCTACATTGATTACAATTGCTCTCATCACACTTCCTGTAAGGATTCGATTCCATTCTCCCAGTTTCTCTGTTTCCGTCGCATCTGCCCTGGCGATGCCACATTCAAAATCAGAGCTTCGGAATGTCTTCCTTTTTTCTTCAACCGAGGAAATCCCCTCGACTGTATTTGACAGGGACCTCGACTGTGCCCGTTCCATTTCCCGCACTTCCAGACTCACCCTTCGCTTCCCTCCCATAACCATGATACGGTTCCTCTTGTTCTCATCTTCCACCCGCCAGCTCCACATGCAACAGGTTACCGCCATTTCTTCCACCCTCTGCGCAGTGCCACCACGGAACACATGTTGCCCTCGCCTCCCCTTTCAGCATTCCGATGGCACAGTTCCCTCTGCGATAATCTGGTCCACAACCCCATTACTCCCAACACCCGTACCTCTACCCCCAGGGAACTTCCCATGCAAGTGCAGGAGATACAATACCTCCCCTTTCATCTCCTCCATTTCCACCGTTTCGGGCCGCAAACTTTCCTTCTGGTTGGAATAGTGATCTTCTTCCAACTTAATAGACTATATTCGCTGCTCACAATGCGGTCTCCTCTACATGGGGAGACTAAACGCAGATTGGGTGATCGCATTGCTGATAACCACCTCCTTTCAATGTGCAAGGATGATCCTATGTTTCCGGTCACTTGCCGCTTTAAATCACTGTCAAACTCCCTCTCTGTCCTTTCTGCGCTTGGTCTCCTACACTGTTGCAATGAAGCTCAAAAGAAGATGGAGGAACAGCACCTCATCTTTCTACAAGGCAATGTACAGACTTTTGGCCTTAACATTGTGTTTAATAACCTTAAATCATAACCACCGCTCCCCTTTTCTGGACAGCAGGTAATGGAGCATGGCTGCATCAGAGCCTCACGGGAGTGGAGAAGCGTGAGATGATGTTTATGGGGCAAATCACCTATCTGTACACGGGGGTGCAGTGGCGAAGATGTGAGCTGCTGTGTGTGTGTGGGGGGGGGCATATCGTTACATGGTGGTTGGGGCTGGCGCATGTCTGGGGTGGGGGGGGGAATCCCCTCTCGGCACACGGAGGGGTAGGGTTGGGGAGGTGTGGGCTGGTTTGCATATGTGGGAAACCCCTCTCGGTACACGGGGGGGGGGTTGTGGAATTGGGGAGGTGTAGGTTGGTATGCGTGAGGAGGGTACTCCCCTATCGATACACGGGGTGTGGGGTGGGGGAGGTGTTGGCTGCTGTCTATGTGGGGGGGGGGGGGGGGGTGAATGCCCTCTCGGTACACAGTGCGTGGGTGGGGGAGTTGTGGGTTGGTGTGCGTGTGTGGGGGGGGGGGATCCTTTCACGGTACACAAGTGGAGGGGTGGGAGAGATGTTGGAAAGACTTTCCTTGCTTCACCCGCTCTGCTATGCACCTATAACCACTTGCACCACCTTTGGACACAAAGGGCTCAAATTTGAAATGTTGGCGGGTTGGCAGTGGGGGAGGGGGGAGTCAAGGTGCGCGTGGCAAACCCGCATAAACAAAACTTACCGTTCCTGATGTGATCGCATCATAATTGTTGGTGATTAAAGTACCCTCCCGGTTTCCTGATTGAAAGGCTGACTGCCGACTGGAGGTGCAGCCACGGATGGGGGAAGAGAAAATGAGAGAGCGAGACGTCACCCGGCGCTGGAATGGAAGGTCGGGTGCGAAGAGGGAAAGATCGGGGTGGAAGGAGAAGCTCTGGGGATCATTGGGGGATGGGTGAAGTGGGGAGTTTGGAGAAGGAGCCATCGGACATCAGAACAAGGTGGAAAGGTAGGTTGATTTTGTGTTTTAACTTCGTGCAATGGTTTGTTCTTCAATTTATTTAATTTATTTTTGTCTGATCTGGCCCTTCACGCCTGGTTCAACCCGGCAGAAGAACATTAGAACATAAGAAATAGGAGCAAGAGTAGGCCATTCGGCCCCTCGAGCCTGCTCCACCATTCAATGAGATCATGGCTGATCTGATCCTAACCTCAAATCTAAATTCATGTCCAATTTCCTGCCCGCTCCCCGTAACCCCTAATTCTCTTTACTTCTAGGAAACTGTCGATTTCCATTTTAAATTTATTTAATGATGTAACTTCCACAGCTTCCTGGGGCATTAAATTCCACAGACCTACTACCCCCTGAGAGAAGAAGTTTCTCCTCATCTCAGTTTTGAAAGAGCAGCCCCTTATTCAAAGATTATGCCCCCTAGTTCTAGTTTCACCCATCCTTGGGAACATCCTTACCGCATCAACCCGATCAAGCCCCTTCACAATCTTATATGTTTCAATAAGATCGCCTCTCATTCTTCTGAACTCCAATGAGTAGAGTCCCAATCTACTCAACCTGTCCTCATATGTCCACCCCCTCATCCCCGGGATTAACCGAGTGAACCTTCTTTGTACTGCCTCGAGAGCAAGTATGTCTTTTTTAAGTATGGAGACCAAAACTGTATGCAGTATTCCATGTGCGGTCTCACCAATACCTTATATAGCTGCAGCAATACCTCCCTGATTTTATATTCTATCCCCCGAGCAATAAAAGCCAACATTCCGTTGGCCTTCTTGATCACCTGCTGCACCTGCAGACTAACTTTTTGATCTTCTTGCACCAGGACACCCAGATCCCTTTGTACTGCAGTACTTTCCAGTTCCTCGCCTTTAAGATAATAACTTGCTCTCTCATTTTTCCTGCCAAAGTGCATAACCTCACATTTTCCAATATTGTATTGCATCTGCCAAATCTCCGCCCACTCACCCAGCCTGTCTATATCCCTCTGTAGGTTTTTTATGTCCTCCTCACTCTCCACTTTCCCTCCCATCTTTGTATCATCTGCAAACTTTGATATGTTACACTTGGTCCCCGCCTCCAAATCGTTAATATAGATTGTAAAGAGTTGGGGACCCAGCACCGACCCCTGCGGAACAGCACTGGCTACTGGTTGCCAGTCCGGGAATGAACCGTTTATCCCAACTCTCTGCTTCCTGTTAGATAACCAATCCTCCACCCATGCCAGAATATTACCCCAATCCAGTGATTCTTTATCTTGAGCAATAATCTTTTATGTGGCATGATCAGAAGCAGTCCAAGTCAGTTAAAAATCGTTCGACCTACCTATTATGTCACAAGTAAAGTGCCTTAGGTACTTCAATGAAGTTCATTTGGCTCTTTAATGATCATCCCTCGGGCTTTAATTGCCGGCGGCACTTCCGGATTCGGGACGCCTTCGCGCACAGTGGGGAACTCAGACGTCGGCGGGTTGGAGCTGGCTTCAGAAACCGCTCTGCATTTCGGCAATTTTTGCAGCCTCCCCGCCCCCATCGCACCCACAATTTATGTGTAAAATTGAGCCCATGCTGTTTTGCTAATCAAGTCCCATTATCATCTGCTTTGCCTTGCACGATCATCACTTTAACCATTTAATTGGACAGAGTCGATAGACTGAATCTGGGAATTAGGGGTTACGGGGAGCGGGCAGGAAATTGGACATGAATTTAGATTTGAGGTTAGGATCAGATCAGCCATGATCTTATTGAATGGCGGAGCAGGCTCGAGGGGCCGATTGGCCTACTCCTGCTCCTATTTCTTATGTTCTTAATCATTCCTGCCCTCGACCCTGTCACAGGCCTATCCCGTTTTTTCTTTCCATCATCCCTTTTCCCTGGCCCTGAACTTGCTTAGAAGATGTTCGTCTCTAACATCTTCCAGTCCTGAGGAAAGGTCATCGATCTGAAACATTTACTGTCTCCACAGATGCTGCCTGAACGGTTGAATGGTTCCAGCATTTTCTGATTTTATTTCAGTTTCCCGGCATTCACAGTAGTTTGCTTTTGTATTGTCCACACGATGTCTATCTTTGTCCTGTGTCGCCTGATGCACACAGACCTAAAGCCCACACTGAGAGGTGACCATGTCACTGTCGGAGAATCATAGAAATTGAATCATAGAAAGATTACAGCACAGAAGGAGGCCATTCTGCCAATCGAGTCCGCGCTGGCTCTATGCAAGACCAATCCAGCTAGTCCCACACCCCGCCCTATCCCCGAAGCCCTATATTATTTTCCTTACAAGTACTAATCCACTTTCCTTTTGAAGGCCATGATTGAATCTGCCTCCACCACCTCCTCGGACCGTGCATTCCAAATCCTAACCACTCGCAGAGTAAAAAAAAAACAAATTGTCATGTCACCTTTGGTTCTTTTGCCAATCAGCTTAAATCTATATCTACTGGTTTTTAACCCTTCCGCCAATGGGAACAGTTTCAGTCTATTTACTCTGTCTAGACCCGTCATGATTTTGAATACTTCCATCCAATCTCCTCGCAAACTTCTCTGTTCCAAGGACAACAACGGCAGCTCCTCCAGTCAATCCATGTAACTGAAGTCCCTGATCCCTGGAATCATTCTGGTAAATCTCTTCTTCACCTACCCCAAGACCTCCACATCTTTCCTAAAGTGCGTGCACAGAACTGAACAGAATACTCCAGTTGTGGCCGAAACAATCTTTTCTAATGGTTCATCATGACTTCCAAACATTTGTACTCTATGCCTCTATTTGTAAAGCCCAGGATCCCGTATGCTTTTTAAACAGTTTTCTCAACCTGCCCTGCCAACTTCAAAGATTTGTGCACGTAAACCACCAGATCACTGTTCCTGTACCCCTTTTAGAGTTGTGCCCTTTAGTTTATATTGCCTCTCCTCGTTCTTCCTACTGATATGTATCACCTCACATTTTTCTGCAGTAAATTTCATCTGTCATGTGTCCGCCCATGCCATCAGCCTGACTATATCCTCTTGAAGTCCATCAGTATCATCCTCACTGTTTACTACCCTTCCGAGTCTTTTGTCATCTGCAAATATTGAAATTATGCCCTGTACACCTTAGACCAAGTCATTAATATATATCAACAGACGAAGTGGTCCCAGCACGGGCCCCTGGGGAACACCACTGTATACCGTCGTCCTGTCTGAAAAACAACCGTTCGCCACTACTCTCTGTTACCTGCCAATTATCCAATTCTGTAGCCATGTTGCTGCTGCCCCTTTTATTCCATGGGCGCAATCTTGATGATAAGCTTACCATGCGGTACTTTATCAAACGCATTTTGAAAGTCCATGTACAATACATCAACTGCATTGCCCTCATCTACTCTCTCTGTTAATTAATCAAACAACTATATCAGGTAGTTAAACATGATTTGCCTTTAACAAATACGTCCTGGCTTTCACTAATTAATCCACAGTCTTCCAAGTTACAGTTAATTCTGTCCTGGATAATCGTTTCTCAAAGTTTCCCAACAAAACTGAGGTTAAACTCACTTGCCTATAGTTGCTGGGTTTATCCTTTCACCCTTTTTTGACCAAGGGTGTAATATTTGCAATTTTCCAGTCCTTTGGCACCACCCCCCATATCTGAGGATGATTGGACGATTAAGGCCAGTGCAATTTCCACTCTTACTTCCCTCAGTAACCTAGGATGCATCCCATCTGGACCGGGTGACTTATCTACTTGAAGTACAGCTGGTCTTTCTAGTACCTCTTCTTTATCAAATTTTAGCCCATCCAGTATCTCAACGATATCTTCATTTACTGAGAATCTGGCAGCATCTTCTTCCTTGGTAAAGACAGATGAAAAGTATTTATTCAGTACCTCGGCCACCCCCTCTGCCTCCATGAGGAGACGACTTTTGGATTCTCTTTAATGCTGACCACATGTCTATTTGCATAATTTCTCTTCGACCCTCTTATTTCCTTTTACACTTCTCCTCTGAACTATTTATATTCTGCCTGGTTTTCACTTGTGTATTCAACCTGACATCTGTCATATGCCGCTTTCTTCCATATCATGCTACTCACTGGCCCTGATATTATCAGGCAGGCGGGTTGGCAGCGGGGTGTGGGGAGCGAATGGGTGCATTTGTAAGCCGCCCATTAAAATCCGTCCGTTCCCCAAGCGATCGCGGGTAAATTAAAGCCACTTATCGTGGCTTCCAGGTTACCCATCGTCAACCTGCGCAGCAGGTGGACTGCCCACCCAAATCACAAGCTGACAGCTGGAGGAGCCCTATTTAAAGGGGCAGTCCTCCAATGCTGCTCCTGGACCCTCCAACCAAAATTATATAATGGAGCAGACCAAGGGAAAGGTTGGTCCCAGATTTACCGATGCCTCATGACAGGTCCTACTGGATGGGGTGAGGAGAAGAAATGATATTTTCAACCCGCCGGACGGGAGGAATTGGCCTGCCTCTGCCAAGAAGATAGCCCTGCTCGAGGTGGCAGATGAGGTCGCCAGCAGCAGCAACATCTCCCGCACCTGTTGCAGGAAGCGCTTCAATGACCTAACTAGATCAGCCAAAGTGGGTATACTTATTCATTCCCCTACACTCCGTCTTCCACATCACCGCCCCTACCCCACAACTCATTCTGCACTGCCAAAACTACTCTATCACATCACTCCTCGCACACTCTCAAACCTCATCCTCAACTTATCTGTACTTCCTCAACCTCCCCATTACCGATCCCGCCACAACCACTCAACCCAATCCTCATACAATGTCTTGACTGTGTCTCATACTCACCCTCTGATGCATCTCTTTCACCGTCAGCCTCACCCAAACCAATGCATTCAGCGGTTGTCCACGTCACCGTCACTCAATCACGCCTCTCTACTTTCTCCCCTTATCGGAGAAGAGAGCCCAGAATGCATAGGAAAGGATGAGGACTGGAGGAGGGCCGCAAAATCCGGTCGACTTAACAGACACGGAGCAGGAGGGTCTGGAACTGAGCCGTACCCTCGAGTGCCTGTCCGTCGGGGACGCCGAGACTGCTACCCGACAAACGGCTGGTGACAGAACAGTCACATTCAGCACACACAATAGCAATTGATGTTAACATGCCTTGCCATCTTCAGCACCTCAACATCTGTCATCATGCTTAATATTGCCTTCCGTTCTGTTAAAGGACCTTCAGCGACGGCCGTGACAGCGAAGGGCGATTCCTCAGAGGACCTTATATTATTATTGTTACATCATTCTATATTAGGATAGTTGAAGCCCCCAGTTATCAGTAATCTATAGCTTTTGCACCTCTCTGTAATTACTCTACAAATTTGCCTGCTCAGGCATTTGATAAGATCATGGCTAATCTCTGATCGAACGCCATATGCCTGCCTTTGGCCCACATCCCTTACAGCATTTGGTTGCCAAAAAGCTATCTATCTCAGATTTAAAATTAGCAGTTGAGCTACCATCAATTGCCATTTGTGGAAGAGAGTTCGAAACTTCCACCACCCTTTGTGAGCAGAAGCGTTTCCTAATCTCATTCCTGAAAGGTCTGTCTCGATTTTTAGACTGTGCCCTCTCCTCCTGGAATCCCCAACCAGCGGAAATAGTTTCTCTCTATACACCTTATCTGTTCCCCTTAATATCTTATAAACTTAAATCAGCTCACCCATTAACCTTCGAAACTCGAGAGAATACAACCCAAATTTGTGTGAGCTCTCTCGTAATTTAACCCTTGAAGTGCAGGTGTCATTCTAGTAAACCTACGCTGCACTCCCTCCAATGCCAATATGTCCTTCCGAAGGTGCAGTGCCCAGAACTGCTCAGAGTACTCCAGTTGCGCTCTAACCAAGGTTTTGGACAGCTGCAGCATAACTTCTGCCCACTTGTACTCTAGCCCTTTAGATATGAAGGCCAGCATTCCATTAGCCTTATTAATTATTTTCTGCACTTGTTCAAGAAACTTCAATGATCTATTTACCTGAAACCCTAAGGCCCTTTGGACATCCACTATTTTTAATTTTTCATCATTTAGAAAGTACCCTGTTCTATCCTTTTTTCATCCAAAGTGAATGAACTCACGTTTGCCGACATAGAATTCTCTTTGCCACCGTTTTGCCCATTCACCTAATCTAACAATATCCCTTTGTAATTTATGTTTTCATCTACACTGCATGCAATGCCACCAATCTTTGTGTCATCGGCAAACTTAGATATGAGACATTCTATGCCTTCATCTAGGTAGTTCATAAATATTATGAATAATTGAGGCCCCATGACAGATCCCTGCGGGATCCCACTGGTCACATCCTGCCAATGTGATTACCTACCCATTATCCCTACTCTCTGTCGCCTTTCGCTCAGCCACCTTCCGAACCAAGTCCGCACTTTTCCCTCGATTCCATGGGCTTCTTTCTTAGCTAACAGTCTCTTATGTGGGACTTTATCAAATGCCTTCTGGAAGACCATATAAAAAACAGACAGTGACATTCCCCTTTCCACTACTTTAGTCACCTCTTCAAAAAATTCAATCAGGTTTTTCAGGCACGACCTACCTTTCACAAATCCATGCTGGCTCTCTCTGATTAACTGAAAATTCTCGAGGTGTTCAGTTACCCTATTCTTAATTATAGACTCCAGCACTTTCCCCACAACAGATGTTAGACTGACTGCTCTATAATTACGTGGTTTCCCTCTCTCTACTTTCTTAAAAAGCAGAGTGACATGTGCAATTTTCCAAACTAGAGGGACAGTTTCTGAATCTAGAGAACTTTGAAAGATTATAGTTCGGGCATCTGCAATGTGCTCACCTACTTCCTTTTTATCCCTGGGAAGGAAACCATCTGGTCCTGGGGATTTCTCACTCTTTAGTGCTATTATTTTCTTCATGAATGTGGTTTTACTCATTTTAATTTTATTGAGTCCTTGTACCCGATTCAATATTAGTTTTCTTGGGATTTCCAGCATGCTATCCTCTTTTTCTACTGTAATAGCAAAGTAATTATTCATCATGTCCACCATTTCCCCATTGTCAATGACAATATCCCCACTTTCAGTTTTTAAGGGGCCAACACTACTCCAGACCATCCTCTTTTTCCTAATATAATTATCAAAGTTCTTCCTATTGATTTTGATAGCCCTTGCAAGTTTCTTTTCACACTCTCTTTTTGTCGCTGTTACTATCTGTTTTGTGACCCTTTGTTGATCTTTGCATCTTTCCCATTCGCCAGGATCTGTTTCATTTTTTGCCTTTTTGTGTGCCCGTTAATTGTGTCTTATACTCTCCATTACCTGTTTAGTTGTCCATGGCTGTTTTGTTTTGCAAGTCGAGTTCTTGCCCCTCAGGGGTATAAACCGATTCTGTATCACGTTAAATGTTTCTTTGAACATTTCCCACTGACCATCAGTCGTTTTACCTGTCAACAGATTTGCCCAGTTTACTGTGGACAGTCTCTTTCTCATCCCATTGAAGTCTGCCTTACCCAAGTCTAGAATCTTAGCAGCTGATTCACTTTTTTCCCTTTCAAACAGTACCTTGAGCTCGATCATGTTATGATCGCTATTGGTTACAGGTTCATGCACAGTTAAGCTGTTAACTAAATCTGGTTCATTACTCATTACTAAATCTAGTATGGCTTGCCCTTTTTTGCCTTTAGGACATACTGCTGTAGAAAACTATCCCAGACACACTCAAGAAATTCACTACCTTTCTGACAGTTGCTCGTCTGCTTTTCCCAATCTATGTGAAGGTTAAAGTCCCTCATTAAGACCACTGTACCTTTGTTACACGCTTGTCTAATCTCTGCATTTATGCAATCTAGCACTTCAGTGCTGCTGCCAGGAGTCCAATACACAACTCCCACTATAGTCTTAGAACCTTTCCTATTTCTCAATTCACCCAATAAGGTCTCTGTTGGCTGCTTACCCCTCGTTATATCCTCTTTTATCATCGAAGTGATTTCATCTCCAATCACGAAGGCTACTCCTCCCCCTCTTCCATTTCCCCTATCTCTCGTGTAGACCTTTTAAGCTGGTATATTTAGTTCCCAATCCTGACCATCCTGCAGCCATATCTCAATAATAATTATCATGTCATACCCTCCAATTTGAATTTGTACCTGTAATTCATTTAATTTATTCCTTATACTGCGTGCATTTGTATATAGAACTCTTAGTTGGGCCACACACTCTAGCCTGACCTTCAGCTTTGATGCTGGGTTATAGCCTTGCACCTTCCAGTTTTCACTTCATCCGTAGTGCCTAAAGTATACTTTCTTTCTGCTGCTCTACGCTTTTCCCTTTCAGTTGTTCTTGAACAACTATTTGTACTATTTGTATTGTAAATTTCCCCTTGGTCCTCCCCTCTCTTGCTGCTCTCAACTTTACTCTCTTCTGACTCCCTGCACATGTTCCCATCCCCCTGCCACGCAAGTTTAAACCCTCCCCAACAGCAGTAGCAAAAGCCAATGCAAGGATATTAGTCCCGGGTCTGTTGAGGTGCAACCCGTCCGGCTTTTAGAGGTCGCACCTTCCCCAGAATCGGTCCCAATTCCTCAGGAATCTAAATCCCTCTCTCCTGCACTAACCCTCCAGCCACGCATTCATCGGATCTATTCTCCTTTTCCTGTACTCACTAGCACGTGGCACTGGGAGTAATCCTGAGATTACTACCCTTGAGGTCCTGCTTTTTAACTTATTTCCTAACTCCTTATATTCTGCTTGCAGTACCTCATCCTTCTTTTTACCTATGTCATTGGTACCGATATGTACCATGACCTCTGGCTGTTCACCCTCCCCCTTCAGAATGTCCTGCAGCCGATCAGTGACATCCATGACCCAGGCACCAGGGAGGCAAAATACCATCCTGGAATCAGGTTTGCGGCCGCAGAAACGCCTAACTGCTCCCCTAACTATAGAATCAACTATCACTGTTGATCTCTCGACCTTTCTCCTCCTCCCCTGTACAGCTGAGCCACCCATGGTGCTTTGGATTTGGCTCTGGCAGCAGTCCCCAAAGGAACCGTCTCCCCCAACAGTATCCAGAAGTGAATAATGGTTGTAGAGTGAGGTGCCCTCAGGAGACTCCTGCACTACCTGCCTGACCGTCCTTGTCCGTCTGGTGGTCACCCAGTCCCTCTCTGCCTGTACTCTCTTAATCTGTGGGGTGACCACATCCTGAAACGTGCTGTCCACGAAAATCTCAGCCTTACTGCTGACAGCACTGCAGTGATGTCAGCTGCTGCTCAACGTCGTAAACCCGGAGCTCGAGCTCGACCAGCTGACGACACTTCCTGCACATGTGATTATCCACGACACAGGAAGCGTCCTGGAGTTCCCAAATGGCACAGGTCGTGCATTCGACTGGTCTGAGCTTGCCCTGCCATGCCTTAATTTATTAGATTAACTTAAATCAAGCAAAAAACAAATTAAGCCTCTAATTCGGTTATTTTTGGTTATATTACTCTAGTTAAGTAGTTTTAGCTTTAATTATAATGAGCTACCAGTAGTTTCACGCTTCGAGCTTTTAATTCAATTTTACCCAATTCCCTAACTCAGAGAAGAAAACTAATACTCACCAGCCAATCACCGACCTGCTGTCCGTTCCCGAAAAATGTGGGGTGAGGGGCAGGTGTGTGTGGACTTGATCCCCCAGAAGGTGGGGGTGAGTGTCTGTTGTCTGTGGATTGTTTCCCCAGGAAGATGGTTGTGAGGGGCAGTTTTGTGTCGACGTGTTCCCCAGGAATTTGGGATGTGGGGCAGGAGTGTGTGGACTTGTTCCCCAGCAATGAGGTGGTGAGGGGCTGGTATGTGTGGACATGTTCCCAGGAAGGAGGAGGTGAGGGACAGGTGTGCCTGAACCTGTTCCCGAGAAAGGTGGGTGTGAGAGGCGGCTATGCATGGACCTGTTCCCCAGGAAGATGGGGGTGTGAAGCAGTTGTGTGTGGACCTCTTCACCTGGAAGATTTGGGTGAGGGGGTGGGGGCAGTTGTAGCTGGACTGGTTCCCCAGGATTTTGGGGGTGTGCGGTAGATGTGTGTGGAACTTTTCCCTAGGAAAGTGGGGGTGAGGGACATGTATATGTCGACTCGTTCCGCAGGAAGTTGGGGAGTGAGGGGCAGCTGTGTGTGGATCTGTTACCCAGGAAGGAAGGGTAAGGGGCAGGAGTGTGTGGACCTGTTCCTCAGAAAGGTGGGGGTGAGGGACAGGTATGTGTGGACCTGTTCCCCAGGAAAGTGGACTGAGGTACACGTGTTTGGATTGGTTACCCAGAACGGTGGGGGTGAGGGGCAGGTGTGTGTGGAGCTGTTCCCCAGGAAGGTGGAGTGAGTGGCAGGTGTTTGTTTACCTATTCCACAGGAAGATGAGTCTGAGGGGCAGGTTGATGTGGGTCTAGTCCCCTGGAAGGTCGAGGTGAGGAACAACTGCGTTTGAACTAGTTTTCCAAGAAAGTAGGAGTGACGGTCAAGTTTGTGTAGACCTGTTCCCCAAGAATGTGGGGGGGAGGGGCAGGTATGTGTGGACCTGATCCCCAGGAAGGTGGGGGTGAGTGGCTGGTTTGTTTGGAACTGTTCCGCAGGAAGATTGGGGTGAGTTGCAGGTATGTCTGGACTGGTTCCCCAGGAAGGTGGGGGTGAGCGTAGGTTTGTTTCGAACTGTTCCGCGGGAAGATTGGGGTGAGGAGCTGATGTGTGTGGACTGGTTCCCCGGGAAGGTGGTGGTGAGGTGCAGTTGTGTGTGGACGTCTTCCCTCGGAATTTGGATTGTGATGCAGGTGTGCTTGGACCTGTTCCCCAGGAAGGTGGGAACCAGGGGTAGTTGTGTATGCACGTGTTCCATTTGAATTTAGGGATGTGAAGCAGATGTGGGAGTGAATGGTAGATATTTGTGGACCTGTTCTTAGCAATTTGGGGGTGAGGGGCAGTTGTCTGTGGATAGATACCACAGGAATTTGGGTTTGAGAGGGACCTGTTTGTGGACCTGTTCCCCGGGAAGGTGGGGGTGAGGGGCAGTTGTCGGTGGACCGATTCCACAGGGACGTGGGGGTGAGGGGCATGTGTCTTTGGACCTATTCCCCAGGAAGTTGGGGTGAGGGGTAGGTGTGTGTGGACCTGTTCCCCTCGAAGGTGGGGTGAGGGGCAGGTGTGTGTGGACCTGTTCCCCAGGAATTTGGGGGTGTCAGGTAGGTATGCGTTGACAAATACCCCAGGAAGGTGGGGGTGAGGCGAGGGTGTGTGCTGACTTCCCTAGGAAGTTGGGCGTGAGTGGTTAGTTGTGTGTGGACCTGTTACCCAGGAACGTGCAGGTCAGGGGCACGTTTGTGTCGACCTTTTCCCCAGGGAGTTGGGGGTGGGGGACAGTTTTGTGTGAACTGGTTCCTCAGGATTGTGGGTGTGAGTGCCAGGTGCGTGTGGACTGGTTCCCCGAGAAGGTGGGATTGTGCGTGGACGTGATCCCAGGAAGATGGTGGTGAGGCGCAGGTGTTTGTGGGTCTGTTCCCCAGAAGGTGAGGATGAGGGGCATGTGCGTCTAGACCTGTTCCTTGGAAGTTAGGGAGAGGGGCAGTTTTCTGTGGACTGATTGTGAGCGGCCGGTGTGTGTGGACCTGTTACCCAGGAAGGCAGGGGTAAGGGGCAGATGTGTCTGAACCTGTTCCCGAGGAAGGTAGTTGTGAGGTGCAGCTGTGTGTGGACCTGTTCCCCAGGAAGATTGGGGTGAGGGGTAGGTGTTTGTTGACTGGTTCCCCAGGAAGTTGGTGTTGAGGGGCAGTTTTGGATGGACTGGTTCCTCAGGTGGGTAGCGGTGAGGGGCAGGTTGGTGTGGACCTGCTCCCCTGTAAAGTGGGTTTGAGTTGCGGGTCTGTGTTTAACTGTTCCCCAGCAAGTTGTGGGTGAGGTGTTTGTGTGTGTGGACTGGTTCCACAGGAAGGTGGGGATGAGAGGCAGGTGTGTTTGAAACTGTTCCCCAGGAAGACTGACGTGAGGCGCAGATGTGTGCGTACTGGGTCCCAAGAAAGATGGGGGTGAGGAGCAGGATTGTGTCGACTCGTTCCCCCGGAAGTTGGGGGTAAGTGACAGGTGTTTGTGGGCTTGTTCCCCAGGTAGGTGAGGGTGAGGGACTTATGTGTGTGGACTGGTTCCCCAGGTAGATGTGGGAGTGGGACACCTGTGTTTGTACTGCTTCCGCAGGAAGGTGGTGGTGAGGGGCAGGTGTGTGTGGGCCTGTTCTCTAGGAAGGTGGGCAAGTAGGGCAAGTGTGTTTGTAGCAGTTCCCCAGGAATGTTTGGGTGTGGACTGGTTCCGCTGGAAGGCGTGTTGGTGAGGGGCAGGTATGTGTATTCTGGTTCCACAGAAAGGAGATTCGGTGTGGGTCAGGTGTGTGTGGAAGTTGGGGGAGATGAAGTCCAGCTACGATGAATTTGAGTACTTATAAAATCATAGAATTATACAGCACAGAACGAGGCCATTCGGCCCACCGCACCTGTGACCGCTCTTTGAACTTGTCTGTCCAATTAGTCCCACTCCCTTGCCCTTTCCGCATAGCCCTGCAAATGTCCTCCCCTTCTATTATGTATACAATTCCCTTTTGAAAGTTACTTTTGAAATCGCCTCCGCCGACCTTCCAGGCAGTTAATTCCAGATCATTATATCTGGCTGAGTAAAAATATTTCTCCTCACCTCCCACTTGCAAATCACCACATATCTGTGTCGTCTGGTGACCAAAGTGTGTCGAACTAATGCTTGTCCAGACGGATGATTTTAAAGTCCTCCTAATGTAACCATCTAACCCCAGTATCAGGGAAGTGTTTCTCAGTGATTGACTGTCACAGTGCCTTCCATCCCTGTCCAGCGAGGTGGCAGTTCGGCGGGGGGGGTGCTGGGTCGACGAGAGAGTGAGTGGGGAGAAGAGCACCAGCAAGGAGCGTTCGACAGTAGGACTCACCTTTTTTGAGAGCCATTCACGCCCTCGGGACGTCACGAAACACTTCCCGGCCGGCTGGCGACTTTACTTTTGAAGCGTGACTGCTGTCATAACGCGGGCGATTCACTCAGTACTGACCCTCAGACGGTACACCATTCACTCAGTACTGACCCACCGACAGTGAAGCACTCACTCAGTACTGACACAGCGATAATGAAGCATTCCCTCAGTGCTGACACACCGATAGTGCAGCTCTCCCTCAGTACTGATCCACCGACAGTGCAGCAGTCCCTCAGACTCTGACAGCGCAGCACTCCCTCAGTACTGATCCTCCGACAGTGCAGCGCTCCATCGGTACTGACCCACTGACAGTTGTGCGCTCCCTCAGAACTGACCACATCAGAGTGCAGCGCTCCCTCAGTACTGACCCTCTGACAGTGCAGAACTCCCTCCGTACTAACCCTCCGACAGTGCAGCACTCCCTCAGTATTGCCGCTCCAAAAGTGCTGCTATTCCTCAGTCTGAATATATAACAGTACAGCACACCCTCAGCAATACCCCTCCGATAGTTCAGTGCAACCTCAGTACTGCCCCTACGACAGTGCAGCTCTCCCTCATTCTGTCCCTCTGACGGTACAGCTCTCCCACATTAATGCTCTGCGACAGTGCAGAGCAGCCTCAATACTGCCACCACAAATGTGCAATACCCTTAGTACTAGCCGTCTGACGATGCAGCACTCAGTCAGTACTGACCATTCCAGAGTGAAGCATTCCCTCAGTACCGGCCCTCCGACAGTCCAACACTCTCTCAATACTGACCCTCCGACAGTCCAGCAGCCCCTCAATACTGAACGTATGACAGTGCAGCACTCCCTCAGTACAACCGGGTACGGTAGCATAGTGGTTATCTTACTGGGCTAGTAATCCAGAGGCCTGGACTAAAATCCAGAGTCATGAGTTCAAATCCCGCCACGGCAGCTGGCGAATTTAAATTCAATTAGTTAATTAAAATTCAATTAATTAAATAAAAAATCTGGAATTAAAATACTAGTATCAGGAATGATGGCCATGAAACTACCGGATTGTCGTAAAAACCCATCTGGTTCACTAATGTCCTTAAGGAAAGGTAAGCCTGCCGCCCTGACCTGGTCTGGCCGATATGTGACTCCAGACCCACAGCAATGTGGTTGATTCTCAATTGCCCTCTGAAATGGCCGAACAAGCCACTCAGTTGTAAAATCTCGCTACGAAAAGTCATAATAACAATAAAACCGGACGGACCACTAGGCACTGGACACGACAACGGCAAAACACCAAGTCCAGTCGACCCTGCAAGGTCCTCCTGACGAACATCTGGGGACTTGTGCCAAAATTGGGAGAGCTGTCCCACAGACGAGTGAAGCAACAGTCTGACACAGCCAACGTCCCAGACTCTTCCATCACCCTCCCTGGGGATGTCCTGTCCCACCGGCAGGACAGACCCACCAGAGGTGGTGGTACAGTGATATACAGTCAGGAGGGAGTGGCCCTGGGAGTCCTCAACATTGACTCTGGACCCCATGAAATATCATGGCATCAGGTCAAACATGGGCAAGGAAACCTCCTGTTGATTACCACCTATTGTCCTCCCTCAGCTGATGAATCAGTCCTCCTCCATGTTGAGAAGCACTGAGGGTAGCAAGGGCACAAGATATACTCTGGGTGGGGGAATTCAATGTCCATCACCAAGAGTGGCTCGGTAGCACCACAGCTGGCCGAGTCCTGAAGGATATAGCTGCTAGACTGGGCCTGCGGCAGGTGGTGAGAAAAACTTACTTGACCTCGTCCTCACCAATCTACCTGTCGTAAATGCATGTGTCCATGACAGTATTGGTAGGAGTGACCACCGCACAGTCCTCGTGGAGATGAAATCCCGTCTTCGCACTGAGGACACCATCCAACGTTTTGAGTGGCACCACCACCGTGCTGGATGGGATAGATTCAGAACAGTTCCAGCAGCTCAAAACTGGGCATCCATGAGGCGCTGTGGGCCATCAGCAGCAGCAGAATTGTTTTCCAGCACAATCTGTAACCTTATGGCCCGGCATATTCCTCACTCTACCATTACCAACAAGCCAGGGGATCAACCCTGGTTCAATGAGGAGTGTAGAAGAGCATGCCAGGAGCAGCACCAGGCGTACCTGAAAATGAGGTGCCAACCTGGTGAAGCTACAACTCAGGACTACATGCATGCTAAACAGCGGAAGCAACATGCTATAGACAGAGCTAAGCGATTCCACAACCAACGGATCAGATCAAAGCTCTGCAGTCCTGCCACATCCAGTCGTGAATGGTGGTGGACAATTAAACAACGAACGGGAGGAGGAGGCTCTGCAAACATCCCCATTCTCAATGATGGCGGAGTCCAGCACGTGACTGCAAAAGACAAGGCTGAAGCGTTTGCAACCATCTTCAGCCAGAAGTGCCGAGTGGATAATCCATCTCAGCCTCCTCCCGATATCCCCACCATCACGGAAGCCAGTCTTCGGCCAATTCGATTCACTCCACGTGATATCAAGAAACGGCTGAGTGCACTGGATACAGCAAAGGCTATGGGCCCCGACAACATCCCAGCTGTAGTGCTGAAGCCTTGTGCTCCAGAACTAGCTGCTCCTCTCGCCAAGCTGTTCCAGTACAGCTGCAACACTGGCATCCACCCGACAATGTGGAAAATTGCCCAGGTATGTCCTGTCCACAAAAAGCAGGACAAATCCAATCCGGCCAATTACCGCCCCATCAATCTACTCTCAATCATCAGCAAAGTGATGGAAGGTGTCGTCGACAGTGCTATCAAGCGGCACTTACACACCAATAACCTGCTCACCGATGCTCAGTTTGGGTTCCGCCAGGACCACTCGGCTCCAGACCTCATTACAGCCTTGGTCCAAACATGGACAAAAGAGCTGAATTCCAGATATGAGGTGAGAGTTACTGCCCTTGACATTAAGGCAGCATTTGACCGAGTGCGGCACCATGGAGCCCAAGTAAAATTGAAGTCAATGGGAATCAGGGGGAAAACTCTCCAGTGGCTGGAGTCATACCTAGCACAAAGGAAGATGGTAGTGGTTGTTGGAGGCCAAGCATCTCAGCCCCAGGGCATTGCTGCAGGAGTTCCTCAGGGCAGTGTCCTAGGCCCAACCATCTTCAGCTGCTTCATCAATGACCTTCCCTCCATCATAAGGTCAGAAATGGGGATGTTCGCTGATGACTGCACCGTGTTCAGTTACATTCGCAACCCCTCAGATAATGAAGCAGTCCGAGCCCGCATGCAGCAAGACCTGGACAACATCCAGGCTTGGGCTGATAAGTGGCAAGTAACATTCGCGCCAGATAAGTGCCAGGCAATGACCATCTCCAACAAGAGAGAGTCTAACCACCTCCCCTTGACATTCAACGGCATTACCATCGCCGAATCCCCCACCATCAACATCCTGGGAATCACCATTGACCAGAAACTTAACTGGACCAGCCATATAAATACTGTGGCTACGAGAGCAGGTCAGAGGCTGGGTATTCAGCGGCGAGTGACTCACCTCCTGACTCCCCAAAGCCTTTCCACCATCTACAAGGCACAAGTCAGGAGTGTGATGGAATACTCTCCACTTGCCTGGATGAAGGCAGCTCCAACAACACTAAAGAAGCTCGACACCATCCAAGATAAAGCAGCCCACTTGATTGGCACCCCATCCACCACCCTAAACATTCACTCCCTTCACCACCGGCGCACCGTGGCTGCAGTGTGCACCATCCACAGGATGCACTGCAGCAACTCGCCAAGGCTTCTTCGACAGCACCTCCCAAACCCGCGACCTCTACCACCTAGAAGGACAAGGGCAGCAGGCGCATGGGAACAACACCACCTGCACGTTCCCCTCCAAGTCACAAACCATCCCGACTTGGAAATATATCGCCGTTCCTTCATTGTCGCTGGGTCAAAATCCTGGAACTCCCTTCCTAACAGCACTGTGGGAGAACTGTCACCACACGGACTGCAGCGGTTCAAGAAGGCGGCTCACCACCACCTTCTCAAGGGCAATTAGGGATGGGCAATAAATGCCGGCCTTGCCAGCGACGCCCACATCCCGTGAACGAACAAAAAAAAAAACCCTCCGACAGTCCAGCACTCACTCAGTACTGACCCTCCAACAGTGCATTACTCCCTCAGTACTGACCCGCCCACAGTGCAGCACTGCATCAGTACTGACCCTCCGACAGTGCGGCACTTCCTCAGTACTGACCCACCGATAGTGCAACACTCCCTCAGTACTGACCCTCCAACAGTGCACACACCCTCAGTACTGACCCTCTGCCAGTGCACCTCCACCTCAAGTATTGACCCACCGACAGTGCAGCGCTCCCTCGGTACTGGCCCACTGACAGTGCACCACTCTCTTCACCTCAAGTATTGACCCACACACACTTGCCCTCCACCTCAAGTATTGACCCTCCGACAGTGCAGCAATCCATCAATACTGAACCTCCGACAGTGCAACGCTGCCTCAATACTGACCACAAGACAGTGCAGCACTCCCTCAGTACTGACCCACCGACAATGCAGCAGTCCCTCAGTATTGACCCTCCGCCAGTGCACTTCTACCTCAAGTACTGACCCTCCGACATTGCACGGCTACATCATTACTGACCCCCCAAATGTGCAAAACACCCTCAGTACCAGCCTTCTGAAAGTGCAGCACTCAGTCAGTACTGACCCTCCAACAGTGCAGCACTCCCTCAGTAAAACACCTCCGACAGTACAGTCGTCCCTCAGTACTGATTCTCCCACAGTGCAGCACTCAATCAGTGATGCCCCTCCGACAGTGCAGCACTCCCGTAGTACTGATCATCCGCCAGTGCACCTCTACATCAGTAATGACCCTCCGATAGTGCAGTGCACCCTCAGTAATGCCCCTATGACAGTACAGCTCTCTCTCAGTCTGTCCCTCTGACAGTACAGCTCTCCCACAATAATGCTCTACGACAGTGCAGAGCAGCCTCAATATTGCCACCCGAAATGTGCAATATCCTTAGTACTAGCCTTCTGACAATGCAGCAGTCAGTCAGCACTGACCATTCCAGAGTGAAGCATTCCCTCAGTACCGGCACTCCGACAGTCCAACACTCCCTCAATACTGACCCTCCGACAGTCCAGCACCCCCTCAATACTGAACGTATGACAGTGTAGCACTCCCTCAGTACAACCCCTCCGACAGTCCAGCACTCACTCAGTACTGACCCTCCAACAGTGCAGCACTCCCTCAGTACAACCCCTCCGACAGTGCATTACTCCCTCAGTTCTGACCCGCCCACAGTGCAGCACTGCATCAGTACTGACCCTCCGACAGTGCGGCACTTCCTCAGTACTGACCCACCGATAGTGCAACACTCCCTCAGTACTGACACTCCAACAGTGCACACACCCTCAGTATTGACCCTCTGCCAGTGCAACTCCACCTCAAGTATTGACCCACCGACAGTGCAGAGCTCCCTCAGTAATGACCCTCCGACAGTGCAGCAATCCATCAATACTGAACCTCCGACAGTGCAACGCTGCCTCAATACTGACCACACGACAGTGCAGCACTCCCTCAGTACTGACCCACCGACAATGCAGCAGTCCCTCAGTACTGACCCTCCAACAGTGCACAATACTTCAGTATTGACCCTCCGCCAGTGCACTTCTACCTCAAGTACTGACCCTCCGACAGTGCAGCACTCCCTCAGTACTGACCCTCCGACATTGCACGGCTACATCATTACTGACCCCCCAAATGTGCAATACACCCTCAGTACCAGCCTTCTGAAAGTGCAGCACTCAGTCAGTACTGACCCTCCAACAGTGCAGCATTCCCTCAGTAAAACCCCTCCGACAGTACTGTAGTCCCTCAGTACTGACTCTCCCACAGTGCAGCACTCAATCAGTGATGCCCCTCCGACAGTGCAGCACTCCCGTAGTACTGATCATCCGCCAGTGCACTTCTGCCTCAAGTACTGACCCTCCGACTGTGCAGCACTCCCTCGGTGCTGACCCTCCGACAGTGCACCTCTACATCAGTAATGACCCTCCGACAGTGCAGTGCACCCTCAGTAATGCCCCTACGACAGTACAGATCTCCCTCAGTCTGTCCCTGTGACAGTACAGCTCTCCCACAGTAATGCCCTACGACATTGCAGAGCAGCCTCAATACTGCCCCCCTCCAAATATGCAATTCACCCTCAGTACCAGCCTTCTGACAGTGCAGCACTCAGTCAGCACTGACCATCCCAGAGTGAAGCACTCCCTCAGTACCGGCCCTTCGGCAGTCCAGCATTCCCTCAATACTGACCCTACGACAGTGCAGTACTCCCTCAGTTCAACCCCTCCGACAGCCCAGTGCTCCCTCAGCACTGACCACCCAACAGTGCATCACTCACTCAGTACCGCCCCTCAGACAGTGCAGCACTTCGTCAGTACTCACCCTCCGACAGTGCAGCGCTCCCTCAGTACTCACCCTCCGACAATGCAAAACTCTCTCAGTCCTGGCACCGGGGAGTGTTGATCTGGATTATGGACTCAAGTCTTTGCCGTGGGGCTCGAAGCCATGACGTTCTGAATCCGAGGCGAGAGTGCTAACCACTGAGCAAGAACTAGACTCAGGCGGTAAGGGGTGGGGGGGTGGGGGTGCGGGGGTTGATTGAAGGAACTGATTGACCAGCGACCCTCAACCTTCGACCTTTCCCCCAACCCACATGTCTAGGTTGTTGACCAGATCCGCACGTTCTTCCGGGGGCCCTTTATGCCGGGGGCTTCATACAGCCGACATTGCTGGAGGGAGGGGAGCGCTGTAGGGGAGCTTTACTCTGTGTCTAACCCGTGCTGTACCTGCCCTGGGGGTGTGTTTTCTTTTCGTTCATGGGGTGTGGGCGTCGCTGAGGAGGCCAGCATTTATTGCCCTTTCCTAATTGCCCTTGAGAAGGTTTGATGGGAAAGAGTAGAGGGAGCTTTACTCTTTGTCTAACCCGTGCTGTACCTGCCCTGGGAGTGCTTGATGGGGCAGTGTAGAGGGAGCTTTGCTTTGTGTCTAACCCGTGCTGTACCTGTCCTGGGAGTGTTTGATGGGACAGTGTAGAGGGAGCTTTACTCTGTGTCTAACCCATGCTGTACCTGCCCTGGGATTGTTTGATGGGCCAGTGTAGAGGGAGCTTACAAAAAATGGCTACCAGTGACACAGTGATCCCGCAGTGCTTCCAGTGAGCCCACACTGATACCAGTAATCCTACAGCGACCTCGTGATCACACAGTGATCCTACCGTGACCCAATTATCCCACAGAGCTCCCAATGATCCCGCAGTGATCCAATGTCCCCCAGTGTTCCCACAGTGGCCCACTGGTCCCACATTGACCTAGTTATCCCGCAGAGTTACAGTAATCCCACAGAGACCTAGTGATTCCACAGCAACCCAGTGATTCCAAAGTGCTCCCAGTGATCCCACAGTGATCCCACGGTGCTCTTAGTGATCCCACTCTAATCCAATGGCCCCACTCTGATCCTATGTATCCCACAGTGCTTCCAGTAATCCCACAGTAATCTTAGTGTCCCAGTGATTCCACATCGTTCCAGTGATCCCACCGTGTACTCGGTGATCCCAGTGTACCAGTGACCCACAATACTCCCATTGATCCCATGGTGTTCCTACCTTGCACTCAGTGATCCCACTGTACTCCGAGTGATCCCAAAATGTTCTCATTGATCTCACAGTGACCAAGTGAGCCCACAGTGTGCCACCATGTCCTGGTGATCCAAGTGATCCCACTGTGGATCCACAGTGTCCAAACAACAGTGACCCAGTAATCCACAGTGACCCAGTGATCACAGTGATCCCTCACTGATCCAGTGACCCACAGTCTCCCAGTAATCCCAGAGTGCCCCACAGTAATCCAGTTACCCTACAGTGTCACAGTTATCCCACAGTATCACAGTGATCCAAAGGTGCTCTCACGGTATCCCATTGACACCACAGTGATCCCAGCGATCCCACAGTGTTCCAGTGATCCCACAGTGCTTCCAGCGATCACACAGTCCCAGTGATCCCACAATGTCCCAGTTATTCCACAGTTTTCCAGTGATTCCTCACTAACCGAGTGATCCCATTTTTTCCCAGTGATCCCACAGTAACCCAGTGATCCCACAGTGTCCCTGTAATCCGACAGTGCTCAAGTGATTTCACAGTGTCCAAGTGATCCCACAGTCACCCATTGATCCCACAGTGACCCAGGCAACTCATGTGAGCCCCCTTGGAGAGAAAGCTTATTTTTCAAGGATTCCTCTTCCTCCCAAAATTTTTCTATCCGCATTTTCATTTTGCAGCATTTCCACAAGAAATATCATCTGGAGAAAGGGAGACAGAGAGAGAGAAAAGGAATTGATTTAAAACAAAGCAAGTAATAAAAAAAAGGCCCAGCAAGAGCTGAGAGCTCCTTGTCACCCGCACACACTCACTAACATTCACACTCACTCACACACACATATTCACACCAAAACATTCACTCACACTCACACCCACACACTCACCGACACTCACACTCACTCACTCACACTCACACCCACACACTCACTCACACGTACATACTCATTTTGGCAGCAAACACCATCGACAAACGCCATCCCCAGATAAAAAACAGAATCTAAAGAGAAGAGAGAAATGTTGGGAGACGGAGAGAGAGAGAGACAATCAGGACCGGCTGATAAGCACATGTTGCTTCTCTCTCTCTAATACAAGTTTGCAGGGTTTTCTCTGCTGCTTTGCCACTCCATCCCTCACTCACCCCCCACCACCCCCCACCCCCCCCAAAAAAAAAGGTATCGGTCTGCTTCTGTCTGTCTGTCAGTCCTGGTCAGTGTTTGCTGCCGGGTCCAAACTGCCTCTCTGTTTCTTTTCTCTTCTGTTCCTGGAGCAGGGGACATAAGCCTGGACATTTGTTGCTACTTCACCCCTTTTTGATGCAGTTTGCAAAGGTGAATGAACTTTACCTTTGCTCTTTTCTCTTGTTTTAATTAGCAGCAGACAAAAAAAACTGTGGGGTGTTTTCAACTTACAGTTTGTGTTTTTTTCAAATTCGCCAACGAGTTCAAAAATTCACGACATTTAAAAGAGCCAAAGCAAAGAATTGTAAAAAAATATACACAGCATGGTCCCTCACTCAGTTACTGGGAAAATCTCTCAGCAACATTCATTTACAAAGAAACAAAGCCCAGTTTCTAAAGCAGATGAATCTAAATAGTAAAATATTGAGAGTCAATGTTTAGAGCCAACAACTATCTGTATTTATATATTATAAGAACCACAACAATCTTGTATTCATAATATATATAATATATAGTAACATCTATTTATATATTACATAGAATGCAGCACAGCATAGAAACAAGCCATTCGGCCCAACAAGGTAATGACATTTCTCCCGAATTCCTTATTTTAAAACAACAACTTGTACATAGAATATAATGTATATATTTTTATAACTTTCAAGATTACAACAACTATTACAACTACTACAAAGGCCCCATAAGGGCTGCAGGGAAAGAGAAGGGAAATGTGACTCATTGGGTAGCTCTTTCAAAGAGCTGGCACAGGCACGATGGGCCGAATGGCCTCCTCCTGCGATACTATAATACTACAGACAACAACTTCGACGCCATGAACCTGAAACAAAATGGCTGCCCTGAAACAAAATGGCCGACAGTAAAGCAGCTATCTTACCGAGGGAGCTGGAGCTTGTTATGGTGAGAGACACGGAGAGGGTTCATTTGCTATTCTTGTTAAATCATGGAAACAAAGCCCAGTCTTTTAGATGAGACGTTAATCCGAGGGATTTCCCGTCTGCCCTCTCAGGTGGGTGGACGTAAAAGATCCCAGGGCCAGCCAGTCATTATCGGAAGAAGAGCGGGAGATTTCTCCCGCCCTCTCCGGTGTCCTGGGGCCAACATTTATCATTTAACCCACATGACTAAACGAAAAGATGAGCTGCTGATTCATTCACAGAATGATCCTGATGTTGGGATCTTGCTGTGCGCAAATTGCCGGTTGCGTTTCTCTACATTACAACAGTGACTACACTTGGAAAAGTACATCATTGGTTGTAAAGCGCTTTGCGAGGTACATGAGGTGGGGACAGGACGGTGCTTTATGAATGCAAGTTCTTTCGTTGAATTGATAAGAGATGGGTTGCAATGATTAGTCAAGAACGCCATTATCGACAGTTGTATGATGGGGATCCATCCCTCCCTCCCAGGGATGGTAGAAGGAGAACTAGTGGACCTTGGTCTTTTTATCATCCGTCCGCCCATCCCTCCCTCACTCCTACATTCATACATTCCCAAATGGCCAAGCGTCAAATGGCCGCCGATACGCTGCCGAGCAGAGCCGAGCTGAACTTCACGCCGTACCAGGAAGGACAAACTGCTTGCCTCTCTGTCTGTCCGCCATTCATTTGTGGCCTGTATTTAAGGAAGGTGAATGGTTTCAAGAGGCTGGGTGCTTTGTTCCAAATTATGAATAGCTTAATTAAGAAAGTAGTCAAGATGTTCAAATATACTTACAAGTATGCAATGAAAACAGACTAAATACAAAGGGAACTAAATTCTGCCATGTAGCGGACGTTCTCTCCGCGTGACAAGACTTCTCCGACATCCAAGATTCTATAAGTGCAGGCAATTGGGACTAGCTTAGTGGTATAAACTGGGCGACATGGACATGTTGGGCCGAAGGGCCTGTTTCCATGTTGTAACTTCTATGATTCTATGATTCTATGGCGTCTTGGATGTGCACGCACGCTTCCAGCGTGTCGTGTCCCAGACGCCATCTTGGTATAGGAGTTAGCGCAGGCGCAAATAACGCACGCTGGAATCAGGTAATGTACGGAGAATTTGGCTTCAATCAGTGCACAATGCTGATTTGAAGTGACAAACACCATTTTGAGACTTAACGCTTAAATCAACGCACAGTCTTAAAGTCGAGCATCTGAACATGTCTTAGAGAGCCTGGGGAACTCCCCGCTGGCGCTATTTAAAGGGACCATGCAGGATTTACAGATTAGTGGCGATATTATTAATTTTGGCTGCCTAGATATGTGTAACTGTTTTTGGAGGTCTCTTGCACTTGAATACCAGGACGCAGGGACATAGTCTAACATTTAGAGCCAGGGCATGCAGGAGTGAAGTTAGAAAATTCTTCAACACGCAAAGGGTGGGAAACATTTAGAAAGCTCTTCTGCAGACAGCAGTTGATGATAGCTCACTTGTGAAAGTAAGATCTGAGATTGGTAGATTTCTGTGAACCAAATGTATTAAGGCATAAGGGGCTAAGGCGGGCATATGGAGTTAGGTCACAGGTTGACCATGATCTTATAGAATGGCGGAACAGGCTCGAGGTGCTAAATGTCACTGCCACTTGCTGCATCTTGATATGCGCCACCTTCTACTGCAAGAAAGCCCGACGTGTGTCTGGGTGATGTGCCTATTATGGTTGAATAGCTGCCAGTGTGTGTGGCCTGTGAGTTGTAGGTGGACGTGGTTGAAACAGTGGTAATGTGTAAGGGAGAGAGGATGCATCTGGTTGGAAGAGTTAAGTACTGATGCAAAGAGTTTATTGGTATGTGGGGGATAGGGGGGTGTAGTGCGTGGTGCAATTGGTAGGAGACGCCACTTGACAGGTGACCTCACTCACCTTGACGGCTCACGTCAAAGCATTGAACTTCGTCCTGCACTGAATCCATGTTCATGATACTGTGCGCCTGGCATTGACTTCGTCCCCCGCTGCCTCCAACTGCCTTTTGGATATATGTCTGGAGGGACACTTGCACCCAGAACTGCACTGCCCTGCTGCGGATAGAGGATGTCCCTCCTTCTGTCCATCTCTTGCACAAAGCTCTCTAATGCATCAGCAAAGAACCTTGGCGCATGCACTCTCGCAGGCCTGGTACCAAATCAGTTCGGCACTTTGGTGAGGTCTGATGTGACGAATGGAGGATGTGGGATTACTACTGAGAAATCTTTATTCATTGTTTTAATGTAACTCATCAGTGTGAAAAAAATAGGGATGCGACCTGCATCTGTGTTTTACATAGGAACAGGAGTAGGCCATTCAGCACCACGTGCCTGCTCCGCCATTTGATAAGATCATGACTGCTCTGTGATCTAATCCCATATCCTGCCTTTGGCCCATATCCCTTAATACCTTTGGTTGCCAAAATGCTATCTATCTCAGATTTAAATTTAACAATTGAGCTAGTATCAATTGCCGTTTGCAGAAGACAGTTCCAAAATTCTACCACCCTTTCTGTGTAGAAATGTTTTCTAATCTCGCTCCAGAAAGGTCTGGCTCTATTGTTTCGGCTGTTCCCCCTACTCCTAGAATTCCCAACCAGCGGAAATAGTTTCTCTCCATCCACCCGATCTGTTCCCCTTAATATCTTATAAATTTAAACAGAGGGAGTCAGCTCTAACCGATCATTTAAACCGTGGGAGTCAGTCCAAACTGACCGTTTAAATAGAGGGGGTCAGCCCGAACCAACCACTTAAACAGTGGAGGGAGTCAGCCTGAACCGACCATTTAAATAGAGGGCGGTAGCCCGAACCGAATATTTAAAGAGATAGAATGAGCCCGAACAGACCATTTAAACAGTAGGAGTCAGCCCAAACCAACATTTTAAACAGAGGGAGTAAGCACGAACTGAATATTTAAACAGTGGGAGTCAGCCAAACTGAACATTGAAACAGAGGGAGTCAGCCCGAACTGTTCATTTAAATAGAGGAAGTAAGGCCGAACCGACATTTAAACAGTGGGGGGAGTCAGCCCAAACTGATCACTTAAACAATGAGATTCAGCCCAAACTGACCATTTAAACATAGGGAGTCAGCCCGAACCGTCCATTTATCAGTGGTAGTCTGCCCGAACCGATCATTTAAACAGAGGGAGCCAGCCGGAAATGACCTTTTAAACAGAGAGAGTCAGCCCGAACCGACCAATTAAGCAGCGGGAGTAAGACAGGACCGACCTCTTAAACATTGGGAATCAGCCTGAAGCGACCATTTGTACATTTGTACATTGGGGTCTCAATGTTGCCAGGAAATTGCAGGTGCCTTCTTGCCTAGGTATCTCTGAAAATAGAGGAAATCCCGTTTCTATTCGGAACCCTGCTCCAACCTGCCAACTTCCGGGTTTCCCACTGACGCGTCTGGGTGTGCGCACACTTCCTGAATACGGAAGTCCCCCCCCCCCCCCCCCTGGCGGGATGATACTTGGCGCAGTTGCTTAGATAGTTTAATAGTTGAACGATTTAGTTTTCTGCGCTCTGAGGCATGGGTGCGATTTTGAAATATCCTCAGCGTGTTTCCCGTGCTGTGGGAAACACTCCATGTTGCAACAAACAAGTTTCAGCCAGCAGCCAGTGGGACATTCAAATGCTTATTTGACAGAGGGGAGAAAAGGTCACTTATTGCAGAACGGTACTCAGTTCCTTCAGATAAAGGTTTGGCTGCGAGATCCTTGTGTTTTCACTGCAAGTTCTTACTTTCCACTCAAAGTTCTTCTGTTCACATTTATTTAATTACTTTGCGGACCCCGTCAAACTCACACGGAGGTTGCGGAGCGCCATGGCTGCATTAACCACTAAATCCAAGGATGAGCAACATTACTAGCCGCGTCAGGCACGGCGTCCACCTCTGCCACGTGGAGCTCCACAATACAGTGCTATGCCACAGGCACCTGCACAAGAGCATAGAGGGCAACAATAGAGAGGGGTGCCACTTGAGGAAGCTCCATCCACACCTGCTATCCACATGGAGGAGGAGGCGGAGGAGGAGGAACCCATGGGCAGAGCATCAGCTCACCTGGCTGCTCGTGAGGCCAGGGAGTCACTGAAATGTGATCGGTTCTCCTAACATCAGAAAGTGTGAAGAGTACAGTCCTCACACCACCTGGAAAGAGCAGCTGCCATACCAGACCGCCCAACCCTCCCTGCAAAAAACAGTCCTGCAACTACACATACAACCATTGTAAAGTGACCCATTGGGTGGCAACAAGTGTGGCCATTCATAGTGAACCTCAAGAAAGGTCCCTATCACAAAAGCCAGTCAAGAATGGGCAAGAATTGGCAGCAGTGGTGACAATCATAACATTTAATGTCACTTTAACAAAAACTAAATATAAGTGAAATACATGATAGTCTGTCGAACAACCTTGTGCATAACCTTTGTGCTCACAAAACCTTCCCCTTTCTCTTCCGACTACTTCTACGTCATGCATCCCCTGTGGCTCGTGCTCACATGTGTGTGGTAACTCACCAGGTACCAACCCAACTAACTGAGGACGAGGACCCACAGAAGTGTGAGTACCTGCGCTGATGGATGCCTCCTAAGATGTGACGGTGCGCACTCAAAGGCGGACAGATCCTCAGGAATTGTCCTCTGCCGTCACAGCGAGCGCTAAAGGCCATGTAAGAGAACAGAAGGCAATATTAAGCATCATCACAGATGTTTCATATTATTATGATGAGCTTACTGAGGTCCTAAAGATGGCAAGGCATGTTAGCTTCAATTCATGTTGTGTGTGATGAATGTTAAAGTTGTGTCAGGTGCCAGTCTCGAAGTCCCCGACGGACGGGCACTTGATGGTTCGACTGAGCTCCACCACGGTGGGTCCTATTCCTCAGTTGGTTGGGTTGGTACCTGGGGAGTTACCACATACACGTGAGCACGCGCAGACACTGGTAGCAGGGGCAGCTGTGGAGAGCCCGTGTCGGTGGGAGCACTCCTCTCCAGGCTCTGCTCAGCTGGAGGCGGATGCTGAAACCTGGGGACCATCCATAAAAGGGGAATGATCGAGGGACAGCTGCGCATTTGGGAGGTGCTGGCACAGGTGCCATGCCCACTTTGCACAATAGCGCAGAGGATGGAGGAGTCCTACTCCTGCTCCGCCTCTGTGAGGACGATGATTGTTGCAGCCCCCTCCAGTCCTCGCCCTCTCCCGTGCATTCTGTGCTCTCTTCTCCTATAAGGGGAGAAAGTACAGATATGGGAGTGAGTGATGGTGAAGTGGCCAATCGAAGAATGCATTGGTTTGGCTGAGGCTGACTGTGAAAGAGATGCTTTAGAGGGTGATTATGAGACAGAGCCATTACATTGTATGAGGATTGGGTTGAGTGGTAGTTGTGGGGTGACAAATGGGGAGGTGAGGAAGTGCTGCGGAAGTGAAGGTAAGTTAAGGATGAGCCTAAAGTGGGTTTGAGGAGTGATATCATAGAGCAGTGTTGGCAGTGCAGAATGAGTTGGGGGGTGGGGGCGATGATGTGGAAAACGAAATGTAGGAGAATCAGTAAGTATACTCAATTTTGCTGACCTAGTTAGGGCATTGAATCGCTTCCTGCATTGGATCCAAGTGCGGGATATGTTGCCTTCTCTGAACTGCCTCCAATGCAAGTATGTCCTTCCTTAAATAAGGGCACCAGAACTGTACGCAGTACTCCAGGTATGGTCACACCAGCCCCCTGTACAGTTAAAGCATGAATTCCCTGCTTTTTACTCCATCCCCCTAGAACTAAAGGCCAATATTTTGTTTGCTTCCAGATTACTTGCTGCACCTGTATGTTGACTTTGTGTGTGTCATTTATGAGGACACCCAGATTCCTCTGTACTGCAGCATTTTGTAGCATTTCTCCATTCAAATAGTATTTTACTTCTTTATTTTTCCTCCCAAAGTGGATGACTTCACATTTTCCCAAATTATATTCCGTCTGCCAAATTTTTGCCCATTCACTTAATCTGTCAATATCCTTTGGCAGACACTTTGTGTCCTCATCAAAACTTGCTTTTCCACTTATCATTGTATCATCAGCAAATTTGGCCACAAGACACTCTGTTCCTTCATCCATTAAACATTTGCCTGAGGAAGGAGAAAATCTCCGAAAGCTTGTGAATTTAAAATAAAATTGCTGGACTATAACTTGGTGTTGTAAAATTGTTTACAACCTTCATCCAAGTCATTGATATATATTGTAAATAGTTGAGTCCCGAGTACTGATCCCTGCGGCACTCCACTAGTTACAGATTGCCATTTTGAAAATGACCCTTTTATCCCGACTCTTTGTTTTCTGTTAGTTAGCCAATCTTCTACCCATGCCATTATATTACCCCCAACATCATGAGCTCTTATCTTGTGCAATAATCTTTTATGTGGCACCTTATCGAATGCCTTTTGGAAATTAAAATATACTGCATCCATTGGTTCCCCTTTATCCACCCTGCTCGTTATTTCGTCAAAGAACTCTAATAATTTTGTCAGACATGATTTCCCCTTCATAAAACCACGTTGACTCTCCTTGATTGTATTATGAGTCTCCAAATGTCCTGCTACTATTTCCTTAATAATGGGTTCTGGCTTTCCTTAATCAATCCAAACTCGACTAAGTGGCTGTTAATTCTGTCCCGGATTATCATTTCAAAAAGTTTCCCCACCAGTGAGATTAAACTGAATGCCATATAGTTATTGGGTTTATCCTTACTCCCTTTTTTGAACAAGGGTGTAACATTTGCAATTCTCAAGTCCATTGTCACCACTCCCATATCTATGGATGTATGGAAGATTATGGCAAGTACCTCCGCAATTTCCACCCTTACTTCCCTCAGCAACCTAGGATGCATCCCATCCGGACCGGGTGGCTTGGCTACTTTAAGTACATCTAGCCTTTCAAGTACCTCTTTATCATTTTTTAGCCCATCCGGTATCTTAACTATATCTTCCTTTACTGAGACACAGGCAGCATCTTCTTCCTTGGCAAAGACAGATGCAAAGTATTCATTTAGTACCTCGGCCATCCTCTCCGCCTCCATGAGTAGATCTCCCAAATGGTCTCTAATTAGCCCCACCCCTCTTCTTACTACCCGTTTACTGTTTACATGCCTGTAGAAGAATTTTGAATTCCCTTTTATGTTGGCTGCCAGTCTATTCTCATTTTCTCTATTTGCCCCTCTTAATTCATTTTTCAATTCCTCTCTCATCTTTCTATATTCTGCCTTGTTCTCATTTGTGTTATCAACCTGACACCTGTCATACACCCCTTTTTTTTCGTTTCATCTTACTCACTATCTCTTTTTCATCCAGGAAGCTCTGGCTTTAGTTGCCCTAATGTTTTGCCTCTTGGGAATGTGCCTAGACTGTACCCGAACCATTTCCTCTTTAAAGACCGCCCACTGTTCAATTACAGTTTTACCTGCGATTTTTAAATTCTAACTTAATACACTGGAAACATTGGCATTACAGTTGAAACAACACCTTGGGTCTATGCCCGATTTAGAACTGCTTTGGCAACAATAAAACAACGATTTCAGAATTCCAAAGTGCATAACTGTTTGGAAATCCAGTATCTTTCTTAGACTAATCCCATAACCAATGTTATATCCTCATGGTTGACTCAAGCTTGCCGAGAAGATTCCACGTATTTTGATGGATACTGTAGTGTAGTGCGGCTTTCTCTTGTAACCAGGTCATCTGCTTCACAGGCAATCTGTAAACGTGTATCGAGGCATAAAGCTGGGAGGTGGCGAGAAGTCAGGAAGATTACAGGTGAGATGGTGCTGTCAGGAAGCGAAAGGTGAGATTGGACCAGTCGTGGTAGATCTGTGTCTCTCCCACTCAACTTCTTCCCAGCTTTTATAGGCATTTTTAACATAGAATCACACCTCTGCGGACGGTGGCTTTTCAACAATAGGTTCCTACAAATACAACCCACGATTGATTCACACTTCACTTGTTTTCGCTCAGTGTCCACAACATAACCAAGTTAAGTCGGCAGGTGTTCAAACCACCTATAGCCCTCCTGGAATAATTCTTGTTCTGATAGTGATCTATCCTCTACTATGCAATCTTTTACAATGTGTCATTAACAATCCATTTAAGAGTCTGTTTCCTTCAGACATGCTGAAGCCGATTTATTCTCAGGCTTTCGTTTATCAGATTAATATTTACTACACGGCGCAATGGGGAAACTCTTGCAGTAAGTATCAGTCAGGGTCAGGTACACAAGACTGAGGGACTTTATTGTGCCCCCTCTAAGCATCCCATTTAGAAATATCAAAATTAAATCCACAAGAGTTTTACCCCAAAACAAACATGAACTCTCTGGCCTGCTCCATCTGCTGCTGTTCTGCTAGTCAGCACTCTCACACATTCCAGGCTGATTAGAGTCTGTTTGGTTATGTAATGCTGTGTTCTATCCTCACTCGTGTCTCGACCCTTCTGTCACTTTATATGTTTGTCCGTCTTTCATTGTGTCTGTTCTCTGTTTATATGGTTTATCTGCTTATTTTCTGTGTGTTTTTCTATCTTGTTATTTCCACTTCTACTCTATCACTTTGTAATTCTTTGCCCGTTTCTCTCTCTCGTACCATTCATGCCTGCTTGCTCTCTCTCATTTTATACATATATCTGCTTTCTTTCTCTCTTTAATTTTCTCTCCTGCTTACGAAGTCTCTTTATTTATCTCCGTCTTTGAGTAACTCTGTCTCTGCCCCTGTTTGTTCAATTTCTTACATACACGCCCTCCTTTTCATGTGAATCTGTCTTAATTTTTCGCGCTTTCTTTAATTGTTATATTTCTTTTTCCCATGTTCTTTCTCCGTCTGTCTGTCTGTCTCTCTGTGTCCCCTTAACTCACTGTCTCTCTCTCCCGCTCTCTCTCTCGCTCTCTCTCACTCTCTGTCTCTGTGTGTGTGTCTCTCTCTGTCTCTCTCACTCTCCCTCTCACTCTCCATCTTTCTGTGTTTTTTTCTCTGTGCCTCTCTCTCTCTGCCTCTCTTTCACTGCCTCTGACCCTCTTTCTTTCTCTTTGTGTCTCTCTGTCTCTCTCTCATTCTCTCTCTCTTAGTCTCTCTTTCTGTCTCACTGTCTCGCTCTCTGACTCTCACCCTCTGTTTCTCTCACTCTCTGCCTCTCTCTATCTTTCCATATCACTAACTTGTTCTCTCACTTTCTAGCTCTGTGTGTGTCTCCTCAGTCTCTCTCTCTCCCTCGCTCTCTCCTTTTCTCTGTATCTCTGTCCCTCTCCTCTCCATATATATCTCTCTCTATCTCTCGCTCCCTTTTCTCTCTCTCTTTTCACTCTCTGTGTCTCTCTCTCTGTCTCCGCCCCTCTCTTTCTTTCTCTCTGTGTCGCTCTATGTCTCTCTCTGTGTCTATCTCTCAGTCTCTCTGGCTCTCTCACTGTCTTGCTCTCTGTCTCTCACTCCCTGTTTCTCTGTCATTCTCTATCTCTCTCTATGTTTCTGTATCACTATCACGCTCTCTCTCACTCTCTATCTCTTTTTGTCTCTCTCTTACTCTCTCTCTCTCTCCCTCTCTCTCTCCCACTCTCTGTCTCTCTTTCCCCGTCTCTCTATTGTCTCTCTCTCTCTATGTCTCCCTCTCTCTCTCGCTGTCTTTCTCTATGTCTCTCTTTCTCTCTGTCTCCCTCTCTGTTTATGTCCTTCTCTCTCTTTCTCTCTGTCTCTCTATCTCTATCTCTCTCAGTCTCTCTGCCTCTCCTACGGCCTCGCTCTCTGCCTCTCACCCTCAGTTTCTCTCTCACTTTCTGTGTCTCTCTATCTTTCTGTATCACTATCTCGCTCTCTCTCTCTCACTTTCTATCTCTGTGTGTTTCCTCAGTCTCACTCTCTATCCCCCACACTCTCTCCTTCTCTCTGTATCTCTCTCCACCTCTCTTTCTCTTGTCGCTCTCTCTGTCTCTCGATCCCTCTCCTCTCTCTCTCCCTCTCTCTCTCTCTGCCCCTCTATTTCTCTATCTCCCTCTTTCTCCTTTTCTCTCTCTCTCTGTTTATTCTCTCACTCTCTCTCGCTCTCTCCCTTACTTTCTCCCTCTCTCTCTCTATTGACCCTAGAAGTGACTTTAATTTGCAGCTTTGCCCATTTTGCCTGGTGGCCATTTAGTTGAAATCCAGCTGAGCCCTTGTCTACATTTGAGCTTCAATTCACGTGTCGTCTACAGAGTAAATCCTGCCTCAATCGGTCAAGTTATCAATAAAATATAATACCGGAAACAGTTTTAAGATCATTTCAGGGCTCTGTGCTGCTAATATAAAATGTACTTTCCGTTCCCTGGGAAGTGTAGGGGATGAAGTATGAAATGGGATTTAGATCCAGTGCTAGAAACCCTTCAGCTCTTTCTATGATTTCACTAATTTAACAATTAGATTGAATGGGTATTTCACCGCGTTCTTCAGCTCCTCTCTGAATTTAGCCTGGGTCAGGGCATGAATACACGTGTTTGTGCAGGAACTGAGAAGCTGCAGCATCTTTGATATCTATTATGTGATATAAACAGGGTCAGTGTAGGAGGAATAATACCAAATATTTGCAATAAACGTTAAGTACAACCTGTGTCACCCATAACAGGATAAAACTGCCCGATATACCGAAGAGTAAAATGATGGATATCTTTAGGTTCTCCATCTCTGGGTCCTTGTGATTCTCAATTACTGTGGCCCCGGAGTCCACAGTGGACTCGACTGGAAACTAAAATACGTCTGACCGTCAGAACATTGAACAGCAAAATCAGACAGAACGGGACACAAAGGGTTAAAATTAGGTGACACATCTCAAATTCGGCCTACGAGGGGGAGGCACGGAAGCTCAGTGTAAGCTTGCAACCCAAGGGAACATCATCAAATACATCCTAAAGTTCATATATAAAGCACCGGGGGACACTCTCTTAACAGACCAGCACACACACTGTTCCCAGAACCACAGTCCCGGTTCTCTCGGTGCAACACCAACCCCGTGTTCCACCGGTCTTATTCTCAGTGTCAATGTGTTAAATAGTGAAGCCTCTGTGGAATAGTTTAATGTTACTTCACATCGGTCAAGTCTCCACCTGTTCCAACCTGTTCACTTCATCCACAAATCATGAAATAAATGAATCAAATGCCTCTTCCAGACACATCTCAGAATAATTCAGTTTCTGTCAAAGTGCAAATAAAGTACAGCGATGGATGGCGGAAATGTAAAATTAACATAACGCCAACATCATACGTGACATTTGGTGAATGGATCCACAGTGAAGCAGAGAAGGAGATGTGAAAGAGTCAGCAGCAAACTCAATTCAGTAGCCAGACATCTGAAGCGGCGTCAGCTTCAAACATAATGGAATAATATTTCATAACAACGATAACCAATAAATACATTGAAATTCTAGTTAAACTGATGCATGTTATTGGGGAGGGAGGACATTGTGCTGCCTCCTTGTAACACAGCACCGGCAGAAGTGCCTACTTTTTATTTTAAGAGAAATTCCTGATTCAAAAGAATGCAAAATATAACTTTAATAATATGAAACCTATAATGAGCAGCAATAATGAGAGAATACAGCTGTCACATTCCCGAATATATCTTAAGTAGTCATATTCTAGCCTTTAGGTTTTGCTTCAAAATGTTAAGAGTCCACAGATAATATGTTATTGATGGATCGAGATCATGTGATTATGCGACCACCCTATTCAATTAATGTAATTCATTTGAATCATGATGCAAAGCAATTGTCCCCACTGGCACTTCCTTTAGATATGAATAAGGGACTATTTCAAACATGTTATGGCAGCTTCATACTGGGACCCATTCAATGAACAGGAAATCTTACAGACAACAATATATCTGAAAGGAGGTATCCACTGGGATATCAGGGAGCTTTACTCTCTATCCAACCCGTGCTGTACCTGCCCTAAGAATGTTTGATGGGACAGTATAGAGGGAGCTTTAAACTGTAGCTAACCCGTGCTGTAGCTCAGCTAAGAGTGTAGAGGGAGTGTTACTCTGTATCCAACCCTTGCTGAACCTGCCCTGGGAGTGTTTGGTGGGACAGTGAAGAGAGGTAGCTTTATTGTAACCCGTGCTGTATTTGCCCTGGGAATGTTAGAGGGACAGTGTAAAGGGAGCTTTACTTCGAATCTAACCCGTGCTTTACCCGCACTGGAAGTGTTTACTGGAACAGTGTAGAGGGAGCTTCACTCTTCATCTTACCCGTTCTGTTCCTCACCTGGGACTGTTTGATGGGACTGTGTAGAGGGAGTTTTATTCTATATCTAACCCCTGCTGTACCTGCCATATCAGTGTTTGCTAAAGCAGTGTAGAGGTTGCTCTACTCTTTATCTAACCTGTGCTGTATCTGACCTGGGAGTATTGTATGCGACAATGCAAAGGAAGCTTTATTCAATATGTAATTGGTCCAAAGTCAGACGAGGGTTTGCTTGAGGGAATGGGGTAGAAGGAGCAATAGCCTCCATCTGAACTGTGCTGTACCTGCAATTTTCCAATCTAGAGGGACGGTTCCTGAATCTAGAGAACTTTGAAAGATTATAGTTATGGCATATGCAATGTGCTCATCTACTTCCTTTAAAACCCTGGGGATGGAACCCATCTGGTCCTGGGGATTTGTCACACTTTAGTGCTATTATTTTCTTCATTATTTTTTCTTTACCTATCTTAATTTTATTGAGTCACTGTCCCAGATTCAATATTAGTTTTCTTGGGATTTCTGGCATGCTATACCTTTTTCTACTGTAAATACTGATGCAAAGTAATTATTCAACATGTCCGCAATTTCCCCATTGTCAATGACAATATCAGTTTTTAAGGGGCCAACGTTGGTTTGAATTGCCCTCTGAGATGGACAAATATTTTCTTTGGCGATTTCATTCACGTACCCAGCACAGGACTGATGTCAGGCACCTGCCGCACAGTCAGAGACCAGCACGACAGCACCAATCATTCCAATCATAGGAGCGGACCCTCGGAAGGTGGGGCACTAATTGTCCAGGTACATTAGGAACCAATAGAGATCAGGCCGGGGAAGGTGCAGCACTAACTGTCCAGGTCCATTAATAAACTCTAGAGATCAGACCCTGGGAAGGCGCAGCACCTATTGTCCGGGTACATGAGTAACCTCTAGAGATCAGACACTGGGAAGGTGCAGCACTAACTGTGCAGGTAAATTGGTAACATTTAGAGATCAGACCCTGGGTAGTTGCAGCACTAATTGTTCAGTTACATAAGAACATAAGAACATAAGAAAGAGGAGCAGGAGTTGGCCATTCGGCCCCTCGAGCCTGCTCCCCCATTGAACACGATATTGGCTGATCTTCTACCTCAACACCATGTTCCTGCACTATCCCCATATCTATTCATGTCTTTAGAAATCTATCTATCTCTGTTTTCAATGTACTCAATGAAGGAGCCTCCACAGCCCACTGGTGTACAGAATTCCAAAGATTCAAAACCTTCTGAGTGAAGAAATGTCTCCTCATCTCAGTCTTAAATGGCCTACCGTTTATTCTGAGACTTTCACACCTGGTTCTAGATTCCCCAACCAGGGGAAACATCCTCCTTGCATCTACCCTGTCGATACTTGTAAGTATTTTGTATGTTTCAATGAGATCATCTCTCATTATTCTAACTTTTCGACAATTCAGGCCTAGTCAACTCAATCTCTCCTCCTACGACAGTCCCTCCATCCCAAGAATCAGTCTGGTGAACCTTCGTCGCACTCCCTCTATGGCAAGTTTATCCTGCCTTAGCTAAGGAGACCAAAATTGTACACAATATTCCAGGTGCGGTCCCACGAAGGCCATAATTGTAGCAAGACATCTTTACTCCTTTACTCAAATCTTCTTGTAATAAAGGACAACATTCCATTTGCCGTCGTAATTGCTTGCTGCACCTGCATGTTAGCTTTCGGTGACTTATGTACAAGTAAACCCAGGTCCCTTTGAACATCGACATTTCCCAATCTCTCACCGTTTAAAAAATACTATGCATTTCTGCTTTTCCTAACAACGTGGATAACTGTACATTTTTCCACATTATATTCCATCTGCCCATTCACTTCGCCTGTCTCTATCACCTTGAAGCCTCGTTGCATCCTCCTCACAACTCACATTACCAGCTAGTTTTGTGTCATCAGCAAATTGGAAATATTACATTTGGTCCCCTCATTCAAATCATTTATATAAATTGTGAATAGCAGGGGCCCAAGCACCAAACCCTGCGGTACCCCACTTATCACAGCCTGCCAACCTGAAAAAGACTTGTTTATTCCTACTCTCTTTTTTCTGTCTGTTAATCAATTCTCAATCCATACTAGTATATTACCCCCAATTCCATGTGCCCTAACTTTGTTCACCAAACTCCTGTGTGGAACCTCATCGAAAGCCTTCTGAAAATCCAAATACACCACATCACTGGTCTACACCACATCATCATCTATTCTACAAGTTAAATCCTCAAACAACTCCAATAGGGTTGTCAAACATGATTCCCTTTCATAAATCCATTTTTACTCTGCTAAATCCTATTCGTATTTTCTACGTGTGCTGTTATCACATCCTTTGTAATAGATTCTAGCAATTTCCTTACTATTGATGTCAGGCTAACACGCCTGTAGTCCCCTGTTTTCTCTCTCCCTCTTTTCGCAAATAGTGGGGTTACATTTGTTACACTCCAATCTGCAGGAACCGTTCCAGAATCTATAGAATTTTGGAAGATGACAATCATTGCATTCACTATCTCTATAGCCACTTCTTTCTAAACCCTGGTATGTAGATCATCAGGTCCTTGACATTTATCGACTTTCTAGATTTGAGGTTAGGATCAGATCAGCCATGATCTTATCGAATGGTGGAGCAGGCTCGAGGGGCCGATTAGCCTACTCCTGCTCCTATTTCTTATGTTCTTATGTTCTTATGTTCAGTCCCATTAATTTCTCTATTACTATTTTTGTACTAATACTAATTTCCTTCAGTTCCTCATTCTCGCCAGACCTTTGGTTCTGGGAGGTTTCTTGTATCTTCTTCTGTGAGGACAGGGACAAAGTGTTTGTTTAATTTCTCTAACATTTCCTTATTCCCCATTATAAATTCGCCCACCTCTGTGTGTAAGGGACCCATATTAGCATTTGCCAGTCTTTTCCTTTTTACTTACACATAGAAGCATTTACAGTCCGTTTTGATTTTTCTAGCTGGTTTGCTCTCACATTCTATTTTCCCTATTTTTATCAACTTCTTGGTCCTCCTTTGCGGAATTAAAATTGCTCCCAATCCTCAGGCTTACTGCTAAACCTGGCAACCTTATATGCCTCTTCCTTTGATTTAATACTATCTTAAATTTCTCTTGTTAGCCACGGTTGGACCACTTTCCTGTTGGTTTTTTTTAACTTAAAGGAATATATATTTGTTGCAAATTTAATATTGATTCTTTAAATGATAGCCATTGTCTGTCTACCGTCATACCTTTTAATATAGTTCCCCAACCAACCACAGCCAACCTGTGCTCATGCCTTCGTAGTTTCCTTTGTTTTGATTTAAGGCCCTAATTTCGGATTGAACTACATGACTTTCAAACTTAAAGAAGAATTCTAACATATTATGGTCTCTTTTCCCTAAGGGCTTCTTTACCACAAGATTATTAATTAACCCTTTCTCAATGCACAATATTCGAGCGAAAATAGCCTGTTCCCTACTTGCTTCTCAACATACTGATCCAGGAATTCGTCCAGGAATTCGTCCTCCACAGTATTCGTGCTAATTTGGTTTGCCCAATCTATATTTCGATTAATGTCCCCCATGATTACTCTGTTACCCTTGTTACACGAGGTGCTAATTTCATGCTTTATCCCGTGCCCTACATTACCACTACTGTTTGGTCGCCTATAAACAACTCCCACCAATGTTTTCTGCCCCTTGCTGTTTCTTAGCTCCACCTAAACTGATTCCACGTCTTGATCTTCTCAGCCAAGATCATTTCTCAGTTTTGTACTGATCTCATCCTTTATTAGCAGCACTACCCCACCTCCTTTTCCTTTTTACCTGTCCTTTCTAAATGTCGAATATCCCTTAATATTCAGTTCCCAGCTTTGGTCACCCTGCAGTCACGTCTTTGTAATGGCAATTAGATCATACCCATTTACTTCTATTTGTGCCGTCAATTCATCTACCTTGGTGCGAATGCTGCGTGCATTCAGATAAAGGGCCTTTAATTTTGCCTTTTTAACACTTCTTCCTATTTTGATCTCATTTGCTGCTGGCCTTTGTTTCCACTGCATTCCAATCTCACTTACTACTTTTCTGCCTTCCACTTCCAGCTTTGTTACTCACCATTCCGAATCTCCTCTCAGGTTCCTATCCCCCTGTCAAGTTAGTTTAAACCTTCCCCATCAGTACTAGCAAACGTCCCCGCAAGGGTATTGGTCCAAGCCCTGTTGAGGTGCAACCTGTCCGGCTTGCACAGGTCCCACCTCCCACAGAACCGGTCCCAATGCCCATAGTATCTAAAGCCCTCCCTCCTGCTTCACCTCCCCAGCCATGCATTCATCTGGTCCATCCTCCTACTTCTTTACTCACTAGCGCGTGGCACTGGGAGTAATCAAGAGATTACTACCCTTGAGTTCATTCTTGTTAATCTCTTTCCAAACTCCTTAAGCTCTGCATGCAGGACCTCATCCCTCTTTCTACCAATGTTGTTGGTACCGATATGGACCAGACCCCTGGATGTTCAGCCACCCCCTCCCGCGCAGAGAGTTCTGCAGCTGCTCAATGAAATCCATGACCCTGCAACCAGGGAGGCGACATACCATCCTGGAATCACGTCTACGGCCCCGGAAACGCTTGTCTGCTCCCCAAACTATGGAATCCCCTATCATTATTGCTCTTCTGACCTTTCTCTTCCCTCCACCCCACTCCCCCGCCACAGCTGAGCCACCCACGGTGCTGTGGACTTAGCTCTGGCTGCAATCCACAGAGGAACCCTCTCCTCAACAAGTATTTAGAACTGAATATTTGTTGGAGAATGAGATGCACTTAGGTGACTCCTGCATTACCTGCCTGGTTCTTCTTGTCTGTCTGGTGGTCACCCAGTCCCACTCTGCCTGCATTTTCTTAAGCTCGGGCTAACCGCTAGAGGTCAGGCCCTGGGAAGGTGCGGCACCATCTGTCCAGGTACATTAGTAACCTATAGAGATCAGACCCTGGGAATGTTCAGCCCCAACTGTATAGGTACATTAGGAACCTTCAGAAATCGGACGCTAGAAAGGTGCATCACTACTACACACTCGGTTGTGTGTATAGCCTCGCCGTCACTAACCTGTACCACCAAATACCTCCTCTGTGTATTCCCTCCATCCCAACCTCCCGCGCCTGCTCCAACACAGTCCCCATGTGTGTATTCCTTCTCTCCCTCACTTGCCTGCTCTCCCCCTGTTTTTTATTCCAACCTTCCCTCCATCCCTCTCCTCGTCTAACACACTCAAACGCTTTGTATTCCCTCCCTCCCTCGCCTCCTCCAACACACTCCCCGTGTGTGTATTTAATCCCACCTTCCCTCGACTGCTCCAACACAATCCCGCTGTTTGTGTTCTCTCCCTCGGTCCCTCGCCTGATCCAACTCACTTGCCCTATGAGCATACCATCTCTCCGACCCTACCTCGCCTGCTCCGACCCCCTGTGTATATTCCCTCCCTCGCCTTCTCCAAAAAACTCTGCTTGTGGCTATTCTATCCCTGCATCCGTTCCTCACATCCTCGCTTACTCCAACACACTCACCCTGTGTATAGTCCCTCCCTCCCTCCATCGTCTGCTCCAACGCACTCCCACTGTGTATATTCTATACATCCCTCCCTCGCCTGCTCCAACTCAATCTCCCTGTTTTATTCCCTTCCTCCCTCTCTAACTCCAAAACACTCCCGCTGTTTGTATCCCATCTCTCCCAACCTAAACTGCACCGGCACACTCCCCTTATGCGTATTTCATCCCTCCTTCCCTCACTCGCCTGCACCAACACAGTGTCGCTGTTTGCATTCCCTCCCTCGCTCGGCTGCTCCAACACACTCCCACTGTGTGTATCTCCTCCCTCCCTACCTCCCCCACCTGCTCCAAAACAATCCGCCTCTGTGTAGTCCCACATTCCCTCCCTCTCCCTCATGCTCCAACACACTACCACTGTTTGTATTTTCCTTCTTCCTCACTCGCCAGCTCCAACACAATCCTCCTGCTTGTATTAATTCCATCCCTCCCTGGCCTGCTCCAACACACTCCCCATGTATGTACTCCCTCTCTCCCTTGCCTAGTCCAACATAATCCCCCAGTGTGTATTCCCGCCCTCCCTCCTTCGCCTGCTCCATCACATTCCCTCTGTGTGTATTCCCTATCACCCATCCTCCTTCACCTGCTCCAATATATTCCACCTGGTTGTAGTCCCACCATCCCTTCCTCGTCTGCTCAAATAACCCCCCTCGCCGTCTCCTCCACACGAACTGTACGGTCCCTGTGTGTCTCAGTGTCAGCACCTGTACATATACAGTACACAGCGGGTAAAAGGGAACGATTCACTCCCGTCTGGTACTGTACGGCCCGTGAGTGTCTCAGTGTCAGCTCCTGTACATATACCGTAGCAGGAGGCTAAAAGGGAACGATTCATTGCAGTCTGGTACTGTACGTCCCGTTTGTGTCTCAGCATCAGGTCGTGTGCAAATCGGCAGATTGTTCGGGTCTGGCATGCAAATTGGAGGATGTGACATGTAGTTTTGAGAAACCTTTATTGAATAGTTTAAAATAAAACATAAGTTTTTAACGTAACAACGAGATCTGCATCTGTGCTAGTTCTGATCTGGCAGGTGCAATTTAATGCAGATAAACGTGGAATGAGCCATTTGGGAGGAACAACACGGAGAGACGGTATAATCTAAATGGCACTATTTTGAGGAGGGTGGAAGATTAGAGGGACATGGAGGTGCATATTCACAAATCTTTGAAGTTGGCAGGGCAAGTTGATAAGATGATTAAGAAAGCGTATGGGATATTTGGCTTTATCAATAGGAACATTGAATACAAAAACAAGGAATTCACGCTAAATCTTTACAAATTACTGGTTAGGCCTCAGTTGGAGCATTGTGCACAATTCTGGGCATCAAACTTTAGAAAGGATGTCAAGGCTTTGGAGACGGTACAGAGTAGGTTTACCAGGATGATACTACGGATAAGGAGAGATTGGAGAATCTGGGATTGTTCTCCTTAGATCAGAGAAGGTTAAGGGGAGACTGAATATTCAAAATAATAAGGAGTTTCAATAGAGCTAGTAGGGAGAAACTGTTTCCTTTGGCAAGTGTGTCGGTATCCAGAGGTCATAGATATGAAATAACTGGCAACAGAACTAAAGGGGAATGAGGAGAAATCTTTTCACACCGAGGGTTGTGAAGATCTAGAACGCACTTCGTGAAAGAAACTTTCTGAAGGTAATTGGACATGTACTTGAAGGGAACTAATTTGCAGGGTTATGGGGAAAGAGCTGGGTGTGGGTTTAAATTGGACAGCCCTTTCAAAGAGTCGGCACAGTCACGACGGGCTGAATGGCCTCCTTCTGTGCTATAAGATACTATGATTCCGTATCTTTGTTTCTCTGTTTATTTTGTGGCCCTCTGTACACTGTGTGATTTTCCAGTGGGGAGAGGTACTCCCTAATAAATGTCCCAGTGCTCTGATAACAAAAATTATGGCCCTGAATAAAACAAAATTGAGGCCTGTACCTGAATCAAAATCACCGTCTTTTCACTGAATCAAAATGTCTGTCTCAATCTGTATCTCCCTCTTTATACTGTACGACCCGTGCAAGTCTCAGTGTCAGTTCCTGTACATGCGCAGTGCACTGTGTGTAAAAGGAAATGATTCACTCCCGTCTGGTGCTGTACGGCTTGTGTGTGTTTCAGTGTCAGCTCCTGTGCACAGATATAATGAGATAGAGAGAGAGTCCGGGAGAATGAAACAGAGAGAGGTAGTCAGAGAGAGAATGGGAGAGAGATAAATAGACAGAGGGAGAAAATGATACAGAAATAGAAAGAGGGAATGAGACAGACAGACAGAGGGAAAGGGCGACAGTGAATGAGAGAGAAAATGAGACATAATGTGAGATAAAGTGAGACAGAGTGAAAGAGGTACAGGGCAAGATGCACAGAGTTAGAAAAACGGAAAGAGACAGATAATGGCAGAGGGTGAGAGAAAGAGAAAGCAGACAGGGAGACAAATTGTTATGGAAGAGAGAGAAAGAGAAAGAAAGTCAGACGGAGAGAGAAACAGAGAGAGGGAAACAATGAGAAGCAGAGAGAGGGAAACAATGAGAAACAGAGAGAGGGAAAGAATGAGACACAGAACGGGACTGAATGAGACAGAGGGTGTGAGAAAAAGACAGACAGACAGAAAAAGAAACAAAGAAATGGACTTGTATGAACTCAGATCGGCAGACTGGTCGGATCTGGCATGCAGATTGGAGGAATTGGGGTGTAGTTTTGAGAAAACTTTATGCAATAGTTTAAATTTAAACAACAGTTTTTAAACATAAGGACTAAACTACATATTTGTTTTAGGTGTGCAATTTCTGATCTCCGTTTAGACCTGTTTCTGTGTTTCACTTTGTATGTCGTACCCCTCTGTACAGTATGTGTCTTTCCCAATGAGGAGAGGGATTCTGTAATAAATGTCCCAATGCTGTAATAACATAAAATGGTAGCCCTCAATAAACAAAAAAATCGAGGCCTTTACATTTAAACAAAGTGTCTCTTCCAGTCTGTATCTCATTCTCTGTACTGAACAGTCCGGGTCTGCTCCTGTACAGGTACAGTACAAAACGGGTAAAGGGGAACGATTCACTCCCGTCTCGGGCTGTACGGTCTGTGTTTGTCTCAGTGTCAGCTTATGTACATGTACAGTACACAGAGAGTAAAACGGTACGATTCACTCCTGTCAGGTACTGTACGGCTCATGTGTGTCTCAGTATTAGATCCTGAATTTGAGAGTACACAGATGGAATGAGATAGAGAGAGACAGAGAGAATGAGACAGGGAGACAGACAGAGTGGGTATGGGAGAGAGAGCTAGAAAGAGGGAAAGAGAGAGAGTGAAATGGTTTTGATGAAGGGACCGAGTGTAATGTATCCAAGGTAATGAGTAGAACACAAAGAGTCTGCAAAGGATGACTACAGGTTAAGTGAGTGGGCAAGAAGTTGGTAGATAGAGTATAATGTGGGGAAATGTGAGGTTATTCACTTTGGTAGGAAGAATAGAAAAGCACAATATTTTTTCAAATTGTGAGAAACTATTAAATGTTGGTGTTCAGAGAGATTTGGATGTCTTTCTACACGAAATACAGAAAGTTAACATCCGGTATTGCAATCAATTAGTAAGGCAAATGTAATGTTGGCCTTTATTGCAAGGGAGTACAAGAGTAAATCAGTCTTATTACAAATGTACAGGGCTTTGTTTTTCTATTATTCATTCATTGTGCGTTGGCGTCACTTGCAAGGCCAGTATTTATTGCCCGTCTTTAATTGCCCTTGAGAAAGTGGTGGTGAGCCACATTCTTGAACAATTGCGTTCCGTGTGGTGATGGTTCTCCCACAGTGCTGTTCGGGAGTGGATTCCAGGAATTTGACCCAGCGACGATGAAGGAGCAGCGATATATTTCCAAGTTAGGATGGTGTGCGACACGGTGGAGAACGTGCAGGTGGTGATGTTCCCATGCGCATGCTGCGCAGCACCTCCCAAACCCACGACGTCTACCACCTAGAAGGACAAGAGCAGCAGGCACATGAGAACAACACCACCTGCACGTTCCCCTCCAAGTCACACACCATCCCGACTTGGAAATATATCGCCGTTTCTTCATCATCACTGGGTCAAAATCCTGGAATTCCCTACCAAACAGCACTGTGGGAGAACCTTCACCACACAGACTGCAGCGGTTCAAGAAGGCGGCTCACCACCGCCTTCTCAAGGGCAATTAGCAATGGGTAATAAATGCTGGCAACACCGGAGACGCCCACATCCCTTCAACGAATAAAAACAAAGCAATGCTAGCGTCGGGTCACCACCAGTAATATAAGAATACAGTCACCATCAGTAATTTTAGAGTCGGATCAACACCAGTAATGTTACAGTAGGGTCACCAATAGTAACGATAGAGTACGATCACTACTAGTAATTTTAGAGTAGGATCATCACCAGTATTGTTAGAGACGGTCAACACCAGATATTTTAGAGGAGAGTAACCACCAGTAATGATAGAGTAGATTCACTACCAGTAATATTAGGGTACATCACCACCAGTAACTTTAGGGTAGGGTCACAACAAGTAATGCTAAACTATAATCACCACCAGCAATGTTAGATTCGTGTCACCACCAGTTATGTTGGCGTAGGGTCATGCCCAATAATGTTAGAGTCGGGTTACCACCATTAATGTTAGAACAGTGTCACCACCATTTATGTTGGAGTAGGGTCAACTCCAGTACTGTTAGAGTAGGTTCACCAGAAGAAATGTTACACACAGTCACCACAGGAGCATTAGCATAAAGTCACCATTAGTAATGTTAGAGTAAGGTCACAACTAGAAATATAAGAGTAGGGTGACAACCAGTAATGTTAGAGAAGGGTCTCCAAAAGTAATGTTGGAGTAGAATCACCACCATTAATGTTAGAATAGGTTCACCACCAGTAATGCTAGAGTAGAGGCACTACCAGTAATATGAAAGTAGAGTCACCACTAATGATGTTAGACTAGGGTCACCATAGAACCATAGAAAAGATACAGCACTGAAGGGGGCCATTCGGCCCATCGTGTCCGCACCGAGTAGGATCACCATCTGTAATGATGAAGAATGATCGCCAAAAGTATTGTTAGATTCGAGTCGCCTACTTTACTCTAGTGATATGAAAGTACGGACACCACTTGTAATGTTATAGTAGGTCACCAAAGTAATGTTAGAGTAGAGTCACCACCATTAAAGATAGAGTAGGACCACCACCATTAATGTGAGAATAGGATCAACGACATTAATATAAGAGCAGGGTCACAAGCATTAATATTTGAATAGGGTCACCACCAGTAATGTTAGAGTATGGTCACCAATAGTAATGTTAAAGTAGGGTCACCACCAGTAAAGTTTGAGTAGAGTCACCACCAGTAATGTTAGAATGGGATCACTATCAATTATGTTAGAGTAGTTTCACCAGCAGTAATGTTAGAGAAGGTTCACCACCATTAACTTTGAAGTAGAGACACCACCAGTAATATTAGAATAAGGTCACCAGCAGGAATGTTAGAGTAGTGTCTCCACCAGTAATGTTACAGTAGAATCATTAGCATTAACGTTAGAGTAGGGTCACAACCAGTAATGTTAGTTTAGGGCAACAACCAGTAATTTTAGAGCAGAGTCAGCTATAGTAATGTTAAAGTATGGTCACCACCAGTAATATTAGGGTAGGACCACCACCAGTAATGTTGGAGTAGAATCACCACCAGTAATGTTAGAATAGGATCACTACCAATAATATTAGAGTTGTGTCAGCACCAGTAATATTAGCATAGGGTCGCCACAAGTAATATTGGAGCAGAGTCACCATCAGTATTATTAGAGTAGTGTCACCTGCCGGAATGTTAGAGTAGGTCATCACAAGTAGAGTAGGATCACAACCAGTAATGTTAAAGCAGAATCATCACCATAATGTTAGAGAAGGGTCACCACCAGTTATTTTGCGGTTGGGTCACCACCAATAATATTAGAGTCGCTCACCGCCAGTAACGTTAGTGTAGAGTCACCACCAGTAATGTGAGAGTAGGGCCAACACCAGTAATGCTAAAGTAAGTTCACCATAATTTATGTCGGATAGTGTCATCCCCAGTAATATCAGAATCGGGTCACCACCAACAATGTTTGATTAGAGTCACCAACAGTAATGACAGAGTAGGTTCAACAACAGTAAAGTTCGAGTGGGGACAATACCAGTAACGTTAAAGTAGGTTCACCACCAGTAATGTTAGAGTGGGATCACCACAATTATTGTTAGAATATGGTAAGCGCCAGTAATGTTAGAGTAGGATGACCACCATTATAGTTTGAGAAGGTTCACCACCAGTAATGTCAGAGTAGAGTCACCGCCATTAGTGTCAGAGTAGGGTCATCAGCAGTAATGTTGGACTAGATAACCACCAGTATTGATAGAATAGGGTCTCCACCAGTAATGTCAGAGTAGAGTCTCCACTAGTAATGTTAAAGTAGAATCACCAGCAACAATGTTACAGTAGCGTCACCATGATTTATATTCGGCAGCGTCACCACCAGTAATGTTAGAATGGGGTCAACACCGGTAAAGCTTGAGTAGGATCACCATTAGTAATGTTACAGTAGGGTCACCACCAGAAATGTTGCACCGGGTCAACTCTAGTAATGTTGGAGTCGGGGCACCTCCAGTAATGTTAAAGCAGGGTCGCTACCAATGATGTTAGAGTAGCTTTAACACTAGAGTCAATATCAGAAATTTTAGTGTCGAGTCACCACCAATAATGTTAGAGCCGGGTCACCACCAGTAATGGTAGAGTAGGGTCACCACCAGTAATGTTAGAGTAGGATCACTACCAGGAATGTTAGAATAGAGTCAATACAATTAATGTTAGGGTAAATTCAGCACCAGTAATATTACAGTAGGGTAACCACCAGAAATGTTAGAGAAGGTTCACCACCAGTAGTGATAGAGTAGGATCACAACCAGTAATGCTAGAATACAGTAACCACTATTTATGTTAGAGTATCATCAACACGATTAATGTTAGAGGAGAATCACCACGATGAATGTTAGAGGAGCTTCAAAACTAGTTATGTTAAAGTAGAGTCACCATCAAAAATTTTCGACTCGAGTCACTACCAATAATGTTAGAGTAGGGTCACCACCAGTAACGTTATAGTAGGGGCACCACCAGTAATGTTAGAGTAAGGTCACCACCAGTGATGTTGTTGAAGAGTTACCAACCTTAATGATAGTAAATGATAGCACCAGTAATGTTACAGTCAGATGACAGCCATCAAAGTTTCAGAAGGATCAAAATCAGCAATGTTAGAGTAGAATCAACACTTGTAATGTCAGAGTAGGTCCAGCAGCAGTAATGATAGAGTAGGTAAGCTCCAGTACTTTTAGAGTAGGATCACCACCAGTTTTGTTAGAATAGGGTCTCTACCAGTAATGTCAGAGTCGAGTCACCACTAGTAATGCTGTGTAGAATCAACAGTAGTAATGTTAGTGTCGGGTCACCACCAGAAAAATTACACAGGGTCAACCCCAGTAATGTTGGAGTCGGAGCAGCACCAGTAACGTTAAAGCAGAGTCACTACAAGGAAGGTTAGAATTAAGCGAACACAAGTAATGTTAGAGTAAAGTCATCACCAGTAATATTACAGTAGGGTCACCACCAGTAACGTTAGAGTAGGATCAACACCAGTAACGTTAGAATACGGTCACCACCAGTAATGATGCAGTAGGGTCTCCACCAGTAACGTTAGATTAGAGTCTCCAAGATTAATGTTAGAGCAGGGTCGCCACCACTAATGTTGGAGCAGGATCACTACTAGTAAAGTTTGAGTGGGATAACCGTTATTAATGTTACAGTAGAGTTACCACCAGTAATATTAAAGTAGAGTCACCACTAATAACGTTAGAAAGTGTCACTAACAACATAGATTGAGTAGGAGCACCATAAGTAATGATAGAGAACGGTCACCACCAATATTGATAGGGTAGAGTCAACACTTGTAATATAAGAGTAGGGACATCACCAGTTATGTTAGGGCAGAGTCATGACGTTTAATGATAGAGTACGTTCTTCACAATTAATATTAGAGTAGTATCACCACCACTATTGATAGAGTAGGATCGACACAATTAATGTTGGACTAGGGTCACCAACATTAAAGTTAGAATAGGATCACGACCAGTAATGTTAGAGTCGAGTCGCCAATAGTAATGTTAAAGTAGGGTCAACACCAATAAAGTTTTGAGCAGGATCACCACCAGTAATGTTAAAGTAGTGTCACCACCAGTAACGTTAGAGTAGGATCAACACCAGTAACGATGGAATAGGGTCACCACCGGTCATGATAGAGTAGGGTCACCATTCGTAACGTTAGAGTACGGTCACCACCAGTAATGATGGAGTAGGATCGCCACCACAAATGTTACAGCAGGATCGCCACCAGTAAAGTTTGAGTGGGATAACCGTTATTAATATTACAGTAGAGTTATCACAAGAAATATGAAAGTAGAGTCACCACTAATGATGTTAGACTAGGGTCACCATAGAACCATAGAAAAGATACAGCACTGAAGGGGGCCATTCGGCCCATCGTGTCCGCACCGAGTAGGATCACCATCTGTAATGATGAAGAATGATCGCCAAAAGTATTGTTAGATTCGAGTCGCCTACTTTACTCTAGTGATATGAAAGTACGGACACCACTTGTAATGTTATAGTAGGTCACCAAAGTAATGTTAGAGTAGAGTCACCACCATTAAAGATAGAGTAGGACCACCACCATTAATGTGAGAATAGGATCAACGACATTAATATAAGAGCAGGGTCACAAGCATTAATATTTGAATAGGGTCACCACCAGTAATGTTAGAGTATGGTCACCAATAGTAATGTTAAAGTAGGGTCACCACCAGTAAAGTTTGAGTAGAGTCACCACCAGTAATGTTAGAATGGGATCACTATCAATTATGTTAGAGTAGTTTCACCAGCAGTAATGTTAGAGAAGGTTCACCACCATTAACTTTGAAGTAGAGACACCACCAGTAATATTAGAATAAGGTCACCAGCAGGAATGTTAGAGTAGTGTCTCCACCAGTAATGTTACAGTAGAATCATTAGCATTAACGTTAGAGTAGGGTCACAACCAGTAATGTTAGTTTAGGGCAACAACCAGTAATTTTAGAGCAGAGTCAGCTATAGTAATGTTAAAGTATGGTCACCACCAGTAATATTAGGGTAGGACCACCACCAGTAATGTTGGAGTAGAATCACCACCAGTAATGTTAGAATAGGATCACTACCAATAATATTAGAGTTGTGTCAGCACAAGTAATATTAGCATAGGGTCGCCACAAGTAATATTGGAGCAGAGTCACCATCAGTATTATTAGAGTAGTGTCACCTGCCGGAATGTTAGAGTAGGTCATCACAAGTAGAGTAGGATCACAACCAGTAATGTTAAAGCAGAATCATCACCATAATGTTAGAGAAGGGTCACCACCAGTTATTTTGCGGTTGGGTCACCACCAATAATATTAGAGTCGCTCACCGCCAGTAACGTTAGTGTAGAGTCACCACCAGTAATGTGAGAGTAGGGCCAACACCAGTAATGCTAAAGTAAGTTCACCATAATTTATGTCGGATAGTGTCATCCCCAGTAATATCAGAATCGGGTCACCACCAACAATGTTTGATTAGAGTCACCAACAGTAATGACAGAGTAGGTTCAACAACAGTAAAGTTCGAGTGGGGACAATACCAGTAACGTTAAAGTAGGTTCACCACCAGTAATGTTAGAGTGGGATCACCACAATTATTGTTAGAATATGGTAAGCGCCAGTAATGTTAGAGTAGGATGACCACCATTATAGTTTGAGAAGGTTCACCACCAGTAATGTCAGAGTAGAGTCACCGCCATTAGTGTCAGAGTAGGGTCATCAGCAGTAATGTTGGACTAGATAACCACCAGTATTGATAGAATAGGGTCTCCACCAGTAATGTCAGAGTAGAGTCTCCACTAGTAATGTTAAAGTAGAATCACCAGCAACAATGTTACAGTAGCGTCACCATGATTTATATTCGGCAGCGTCACCACCAGTAATGTTAGAATAGGGTCAACACCGGTAAAGCTTGAGTAGGATCACCATTAGTAATGTTACAGTAGGGTCACCACCAGAAATGTTGCACAGGGTCAACTCTAGTAATGTTGGAGTCGGGGCACCTCCAGTAATGTTAAAGCAGGGTCGCTACCAATGATGTTAGAGTAGCTTTAACACTAGAGTCATTATCAGAAATTTTAGTGTCGAGTCACCACCAATAATGTTAGAGCCGGGTCACCACCAGTAATGGTAGAGTAGGGTCACCACCAGTAATGTTAGAGTAGGATCACTACCAGGAATGTTAGAATAGAGTCAATACAATTAATGTTAGGGTAAATTCAGCACCAGTAATATTACAGTAGGGTAACCACCAGAAATGTTAGAGAAGGTTCACCACCAGTAGTGATAGAGTAGGATCACAACCAGTAATGCTAGAATACAGTAACCACTATTTATGTTAGAGTATCATCAACACGATTAATGTTAGAGGAGAATCACCACGATGAATGTTAGAGGAGCTTCAAAACTAGTTATGTTAAAGTAGAGTCACCATCAAAAATTTTCGACTCGAGTCACTACCAATAATGTTAGAGTAGGGTCACCACCAGTAACGTTATAGTAGGGGCACCACCAGTAATGTTAGAGTAAGGTCACCACCAGTGATGTTGTTGAAGAGTTACCAACCTTAATGATAGTAAATGATAGCACCAGTAATGTTACAGTCAGATGACAGCCATCAAAGTTTCAGAAGGATCAAAATCAGCAATGTTAGAGTAGAATCAACACTTGTAATGTCAGAGTAGGTCCAGCAGCAGTAATGATAGAGTAGGTAAGCTCCAGTACTTTTAGAGTAGGATCACCACCAGTTTTGTTAGAATAGGGTCTCTACCAGTAATGTCAGAGTCGAGTCACCACTAGTAATGCTGTGTAGAATCAACAGTAGTAATGTTAGTGTCGGGTCACCACCAGAAAAATTACACAGGGTCAACCCCAGTAATGTTGGAGTCGGAGCAGCACCAGTAACGTTAAAGCAGAGTCACTACAAGGAAGGTTAGAATTAAGCGAACACAAGTAATGTTAGAGTAAAGTCATCACCAGTAATATTAGAGTAGGGTCACCACCAGTAACGTTAGAGTAGGATCAACACCAGTAACGTTAGAATACGGTCACCACCAGTAATGATGCAGTAGGGTCTCCACCAGTAACGTTAGATTAGAGTCTCCAAGATTAATGTTAGAGCAGGGTCGCCACCACTAATGTTGGAGCAGGATCACTACTAGTAAAGTTTGAGTGGGATAACCGTTATTAATGTTACAGTAGAGTTACCACCAGTAATATTAAAGTAGAGTCACCACTAATAACGTTAGAAAGTGTCACTAACAACATAGATTGAGTAGGAGCACCATAAGTAATGATAGAGAACGGTCACCACCAATATTGATAGGGTAGAGTCAACACTTGTAATATAAGAGTAGGGACATCACCAGTTATGTTAGGGCAGAGTCATGACGTTTAATGATAGAGTACGTTCTTCACAATTAATATTAGAGTAGTATCACCACCACTATTGATAGAGTAGGATCGACACAATTAATGTTGGACTAGGGTCACCAACATTAAAGTTAGAATAGGATCACGACCAGTAATGTTAGAGTCGAGTCGCCAATAGTAATGTTAAAGTAGGGTCAACACCAATAAAGTTTTGAGCAGGATCACCACCAGTAATGTTAAAGTAGTGTCACCACCAGTAACGTTAGAGTAGGATCAACACCAGTAACGATGGAATAGGGTCACCACCGGTCATGATAGAGTAGGGTCACCATTCGTAACGTTAGAGTACGGTCACCACCAGTAATGATGGAGTAGGATCGCCACCACAAATGTTACAGCAGGATCGCCACCAGTAAAGTTTGAGTGGGATAACCGTTATTAATATTACAGTAGAGTTATCACAAGAAATATGAAAGTAGAGTCATCACTATTAATGTTAGAGTAGAGTAACCATGAGTAATATTAAAGTAGAGTCACCATTAATAACGTCTGTAAACGTAGTGCCATTGTTTAAAAAGGGAACGAGGGAAAGGCCGAACAATTATAGGTCGGTTAGTCTTACCTCGGTGGTGGGCAAACTATTAGAATCAATACTGTTCGATAGGATAAATTGTCACTTGGAAAGGTATGGTTTCATCAGGGATAGTCAGCATTGATTTCTTAAGGAAATTTGCTACAAATTTGATTGAATTCTTTGAGGAAGTGACATGGAGGATTGATGAGGTTAGTGCAGTGGAAGTTGTCAACATGGATTTTAGTAATGCATTTGACAAGGCCCCACATGGCAGTCTGGTCAGAAAGGTAAAAGCCCATGGGATACCGGGAAATGTGGCGAATTGGATCCAAAATTGGCTCACTAAAAGGAAACAAAGGGTAAAAGTCGATGGATGTCTTTGCGAATGGAAATCCATTTCCAGTGATGTGCCACAGGGCTCAGTGTTGGGTCCCTTGCTGTTGTTGGTACATATTAATGATTTGGACTTGAATGTAGGGGGCATGATTTTCAAATTTGCAGACCAGGCAAAAATTGGCCTTATATTTGATAGTGAAAAGGATAGTTGTAGATTCCAAGAAGATATCAACGATTTGGTGGAGTGTGCGGAAACGTGGCAAATGGAGTTCAACCTGGAGAAGTGTGAGGTAATGCACGTCGGGAGGACAAACAGTAAAAGTGAATACACAGTAAACGGGGATTTATTCAGAAGGGTCGAGGAAGTGAGAGACCTTGCAGTGCATGTGCACAGGTTCCTGAAGGTGGCAGTACAGGTAGATAAGGTTATGAAGAAGGCATACGGAATACTCTCCGTTATTAACCGAGGTATAGAATATAAAAAGCAGGGATCTAATGATGGAAGTGTATAAAACACTGGTAAGGCCACAGCTGGAGTATTGTGCGCAGTTCTGGTCACTACATTACAGGAAGGACGTAATTGCTCTGGAGAGAGTGCAGAGAAGATTTACAAGAATGTTGCCAGGGCTTGAAAATTGCAGCTACGTGGAGAGATTGGATAGGCTGGGGTTGTTTTCCTTGGAACAGAGGAGGCTGAGGGGAGACATGATTTAGTTGTACAAAATTATGAAACGCCAAGATAGAGTGGACAGGCAGTACTTGTTTCCCCTAGTGGGTAGTTCAAGAACTGGAGGACATAGATTTAAGCTGATTGGCGGAAGGATTAGAGGGGACATGAGGATTTTTTTTTTACCCAGAGGGTGGTGGGTGTATGGAATTCGCTGCCCGAATTGGTGGTAGAGGCAAGGGCCCTCAACTCTTTTAAAAAGTACCTGCATCTGCACCTAAAGTGCTGTAAGCTGCAGGGCTACGGACCGGGTGCTGGAAGGTGGGATTAGAAAGGGCACCTAGTTGTTCTTCAAGCTGGCGCAGAAACGATGGGCCGAATGGCACCATTCTGTGCTGTATCTTTTCTATGGTTCTGTGGTTCGAATGTTAGAATAGTATCACCAACAAGATGGTTTGAGTAGGAACACCATAAGTAATGATGGAGAATGGTCACCACCAGTATTTTTAGGGTAAAGTCACCACTTTTAACGTAAGAGTAGCGACATCGTGAGTAATGTTAGAGCAGAGTCACGACCTTTATTGATAGAGAATGTTCTTCACAATTAATATTAGAGTAGTATCACCACCATTATTGTTAGAGTAGGATCTCCAGCATTAATGTTAGAATACGCTCATCAGCATTAAAGTTAGAATAAGCTCACGACCAGTAATGTTAGAGTCGAGTCGCCAATAGTAATGTTAAAGTAGGGTCACCACCAATAAAGTTTTGAGCCGGAACACCACCAGTAATGTTAGAGGACTGTCGCCGCCAGTAATGCTACAGTAGGATCACTACCAGTAATATTAGTATGGGGTCACCAGCAGTATTTTTGGAGCAGAGTCACCACTAGTAATATAAGAGTAGGGCCAGCACCAGTTATTTTAGAGTAGGGTCACAGCAATAATGATAGAGTTGAGTTACAAACATTAATGATAGAGTAGGTTCAACACCATTAAATTTAGGGTCTGGTCACCACCAACAGTCACTAACATTAATGACAGAGTCGGGTCATTATACCAGTAATGATACACAGGGTCACCACCAGTAATGTTGGAGTCGGGGCCCCTCCAGTAATGTTAAAGCAAGGTCACTACCCGAAATGTTAGAGTAGCTTTAACAATTGTAATTTTAAAGTTGAGTCATCACCAGAAGTGTTAGTGTACAGTCACCACCAATAACGTTACAGTAGGCACACCACCAGTAATGTAGGATAGGATCACTAACATGAATCTTGGAATTGAGTCAACACAAGTAACGTTAGAGTAAAGTCCCCACCAGTAATATTAGATTAGGGTAACCACAAGGAATGTTAGAGTAGGGTCACCACCAAAAGTGATAGAGTAGGATCACAACCTGTAATGTTAGACTAGAGTCACCACCATTTATGTCAGAGTAATATTAATACGATTAATGTTAGAGTGGGATCGCCACAATGAATGTGAAAGGAGCGTCAACACTAGTTATGTTAAAGCACAGTCACCATCAGAAATGTTCTCTGCGGACAATCTCACCACAGGGCAGCACGTAGATGAGAAAATGGAGGGAGCCAAGGACTGAACCTTTAGAAACATCAGAGATAACGCTGATAGGTTGGGGAGAGAAGCTTCTCCTGACTCTAATCAGATGGGTGAGTGGAACCAAGAGAGGGTAGTCCCATCAAAAGAGGCCAGTGTCCGATGAATGAGGAGGTCACGGGTGGATTTGCTATAGGTGTGAAGATGGGGAGGGATGGGCCATGGAGGGATTTAAACTCAAGGATGGGAATTTTAAATTTAACGGATATGGAACTGGGAGCCAGTGAGGGTCAGTGAGGCCGAGCAGGACCTAGTGCTGGTTGGACACGGACAACAGAGTTTTGGACGACCTCCCGTTTATGGAAAGTGGAGGTTGGGTGGCCGGTCAGGAGCGCATTGGAGGAATGGAGTCTGGAGGGGACAGAGGCATTGGTGAGGGTTTCAATGTCAATGGGCTGAGGAAGGAATGGAGGTGGGTGAGGGAATCATGGGGCGTGTGTGATGGCGGTCAAATCGGGTAATGAGCTCAGCTCGGTCTTACACGGGAACAATTTTATTGGAGCCATTAACCAATGTAGAATAAACGGGTAAACATCTGCAGTAAAATAGCGGAGAGAGGAATGTCAATTGTGCATTTGCAGTGTCCGTCCCCTAATAATGCCCACAGCCATTTCTAGGCTGCTTTCCTCAACCTGCTCTTTAACTGTCCTCGTGTCAGAGACTCAACATTTTAATTTAACTGAGCAACTGCAGGAACAGAGTGAAACGGGCCTGCTTGTGTCACTGGAAACAGTGTACGCTGTGAAGAAATTGGTACAATTTATAAATGAATCTCCAGGAACGAAGGTGGTCAATACAATTGTATGAAAACAGTAAATGAAGTCGCTCCTTATTGTTGGATGAGTCCTGTACGAGCAGAGATTATAACTTTATTCGCGAGAGAGGTCTGATTAAAATAATGTCCTAGACTTTGAGATGTTTGTGTTTCATCCACTACATAATTTACATTAGAGTAAAAGCTGCTGATATAATGTGTTTGTTCAAGTGGCTGTAACTAATAGCAATGATCAGGGGTATAACCGTGTCAGTGGAGACTTATCTCCTGTATAAATCAGGGCCTGTTGGAATGGATAAGCTCAGAGTGCGTGCCGGAGCTATGGTATCCAGGCCAACAGTAGTCGCTGCTTCTCACAAAAATGCATTCTTCAGTTATCTATCAGATACAACGCATTTACCATCCTGTTCTTGCAGCAGTTGGAGTTTCTGGTAGGCCGTTTTCTCAGCTCTTAATGTTGTAAATCAGTGTTAACTCTGCTGTATTCGCAAATTATTTTTTCTCCCATCATGTTTTACACAGTTACCGGTTTAGTTCTATTGGTCCAATGATGTTCTTTCGGTTTTGTAGTAGTTATATTATATCTGTAATGAGGGTTGTATATCCAAACCTGACATTTTTAATGGATTATCCTCTGTGCTGAATGAACTGTTGAATAATGGTATCTCCTTAACTTCGAAACTTTTGGTCTTGTAGGACTTACATTATGTCTGTAATGGTCTTTGCATATGCAACGCTGGCATTGTTGTTGGACTGTTCCCTGTACTGAATGTACTGGAGTCAGGTGTGTGGGCGAAGAGGTGATATCAGGCCATCAGAAGCTGTTAACAGTTTCATGTTGAACTCATCTGTTCAATCATAATTATTCAACAATGTGCCTTCAGTGAATGATAATGAGGCAGCTCACGGTCTCAATGTTACAAGGAGGCAGCACAATAATAAAATAATAAAATAAGAAATAGGAGCAGGAGTAGGCCATCCGGCACCTGGAGACTGCTCCGCCATTCAACAAAATCATGGCAGATCTTCTACCTCAACGACCTATTCCTGCACTACCCCCATATCATTTGATGCCTTTAATATCTAGAAGTCTATCGATCTCTGTTTTCAATGTATTCAATGACTTAGCCTCCACAGCCCTCTGGGGTAGAAAATTTCAAAGGTTCACAAGTGTCTGAGTGAAGGAATTTCTCCTCATCTCTGTCCTAAATGGCCTACCTCTTATTCTGGGACTGTGACCCCTGGTTCTAGCCAAGGAATCTAGAATCGCCAGCCAAGGAAACACTCTCCCTGCATCTAACCTGTCGAGCCCTGTAAGAATTTTGTACGTTTCAATGAGATCACCTATCATTCTTCTAATTCTACAGAATACAGGCCTAGTCTACTTCATCCCTCCTTATTTGACAATCCTGCCATTGCAGGAATCAATCTGGTGAACCTCCGTTGTGCTCCCTCTATGGCAAGTGTATCGTTTCTTAGGTAAGGAGACCAAAATTGTACACAATAAACCAAGTGCGTTCTCACTAAGGCTCATTATAATTGCAGTAAGATATTTTTACTCCTGTACTCAAAACCTCTTGTAATCAAGGCCAACATACCATTTGCCTTCCTAATTGCTTCCTGCACCTGCATGTTAGCTTCCATTGACTCATATATAAGGGCACCCAGGTCCATTTGAACATCAACATTTCCCAATCTCTCACCATTTAATAAAATACTCTGCATTTCTGTTTTTCTACCTCAGTGGATAACTTCACATTTTTCCTCATAATATCCCATCTGCCATGTTCTTGCCCACCCAATTAGCCTGTCTATATCCCCTTTAAGCCTCTTTGCATCCACATCACAACTCACATTCTCACTTAGTTTTGTGTCATCAGCAAACTTGCAAATATTACATTTTGGTCTCCTCATCCAAATCATTGATGTAGAATGTGAATAGCTGGGGCCCAAGCACCGATCCCTGCGGTACCCCACTAGTCACAGTCTGCCAATCTGAAAAAGACCCATTTATTCCTACTCTCTGTTTTCTGTCTGTTAACCAATTCTTAATCCATGCCAGTATATTACCCCCAATTCCTTGCGCTCTAACTTTGTTCACCAACCTCTTGTGTGGTACCTTATCGAAAGCTTTCTGAAAATCCAAATACTCCACATCCATTGTTTCCCCCTTATCTATTCTACTAGTTACATCCTCAAGCAACTCTAATAGATTTGTAAAATATAATTTCCCTTTAATAAATCCATGTTGACACTGCCAAATCCTATTATTAGTCTCCAAGTGTCCTCCCTCCCACCACACCCCCTCCAAATAACGATTCAGTTTATCTGGGATTTCAATTAATTTATTGGTTAACTTTGTTATGAAATATTGTTTCACATGGCTACTGAACTCAGTTTGCTGCTGACACTTTCACATCTCCTTCTCTGCTTCACTGTGGATGAATTCACTTACTGTCGCTGGACTTCATTGTAAAATGAAATGTGTTGACGTTAGTACACGTTATATCTGTTGGAATCAGGAACCCTTCTATTTATCTGTAGATTATACGTATGATATTGGCATTTTGTTAATTGAACAATCCGGCCATCTATCACTTTACTTTATAATTAACGGAGATGGAATCTCAATTATTGTGAGATGTGTCTGGAAGAGGCTTGTGACTCTGTTTATTCCATAATTTGTAGATGATGTGAAAAGTGTAGATGAACAGGTGGAGACTTGAATGATCTGTTGAAACATTACACTATTCCACAGACGCTTCACTATTTAACAAACTGACACTGAGAATAAGATCGGTGGGACACGGGACTGGTGAACAGAATGCAGGCGCAGGACGATAGGATTTAATCGGATATGAAAATCTATTTGAGAAAGGGAGTAGAGTGAGTGATGGAGAGGGCGACTGAGAGGGAAAGAGAGAGGCTCTGGTGTGAATAATTCATGGGAATGAACTGCTGAAACTTCCACTACAAAGATAAATAGAAAATGTGACTTGAAGGTGTTATTATGATGTGGTCAGATTAGGTGAGTTTTTATTGTGGGACTCGCTCCTTATGTTTCTATCCCTGTCATGTCCTCAGTCTGTTTTTTGTGAATGTGCTTAGTTTTCCAACTTAACACTAAACATGATTAAAATTTACTTTAAGAAATCAATCAGTAATTTCTTGATCGTAATGAATTATTAGAATATTGTATGTTAAAAGCACGGGTGAATTCAATAAAGAACGAGGTTAAGTTAATGAATACTTTCCAATTTAATTTTAATTGAATGTACAAAGTAAATTTAATGAACACATGTCAGACCCACTACAGGTTCCCTGACACCAACAAACACAGAAACGAACTGTTGAATTTATTAAAAATAAAAACAGAAAAAAGCTGGAGAATCTCAGCAAGTCAGGCAGCATCTGTGGAGAAAAAAAAATGAGTTAACGTTTCAGGTCGAAGACCATTCATCTCAATATATTAGTTCGATTGTGTTACTGGGACCTATAGATTAGATTTCCACTAATTCTCTGATGCAGTCTCTCTGTGTGAATCCCAGCCTCTCCTCCAACAGCATTGAATCCTGTGTCTCCTCGTGCATTGCTTCAGTTTATCCAATTTCCCAAACTATCTTATCGTTACTCCCGTCCAGCTCCACCATTTCCTGTCCTTGTCTCTCTCCCAATCTCACTCACTGGCTTGGTCTTCAGCTGCGTCCTCAAATCCGATCCGAAGACTGAATCTCACGAACGCCGCTTTCGGGCTTTCCCGATTAGTGCCAGCCCCTGTCGGCTCTCTTAAACCAGATTAATAAAGTAGCACTTCCCCCTGTCCCCTTACCTTTCCGGTCTTCGCTCTCTTTCCAGAACAAATCCAGATTTAATCCTTTGGATTCCTGGTCGGTAAAACCCTTTTCTACTTTCATCACCGGCACTGCGCCCTCACTCAGCCTTACCAGTGGATCCGGTGCTCACTTTATCACTTTCTGCATCGATTTCCCAATTCATCATTAAACATTGTGTTTGAAAACATCTCTCTGCCCGAAAGCGTTGCCCAGGTCAATGAATCAATTTCCACCCTTTGATGCAGCAACAAAGCTGGAAATTTCACCCCAGATCTTCTCATGCTGCTGCTTTGGCTCCAGGTCTAATCAGTAATTTATCTGCTTCCTTTTCTCTCTCTTACAGTTAACTTGATGGCGATTGTGATCCTGTCCAGAGGAAAGTACGGTCTCTCCAAATGCATCTGTCGCTACCTGGTGGGAATGGCAGTGGCCGATCTCATGGTCGTTATCATTGATGTGATACTGAGATGGATTAATCTGTTGTATTTTCCAGTTTCATTCCTGGACATTACGCCTGTGTGTAGTCTCATAATCTTCTTGGGTAATGCAACCACAGTGGTTTCTGTCTGGCTCACAGTCGCTTTCACCTTTGATCGATTTGTGGCCATTTGTTGTGAGAAGCTGAAAACGAAATATTGCATCGAGGAAACGGCGGCTGCGGTTCTGGGGACAGTGAGTGTGCTGGGCTGTTTAGAGAGTGTCCCCTGGTACTTTGTGAATGAGCCTTGATATATAATGGATAATGTTCCCTGGGGTTGTGAGACGAAACCGAGCTTCCGTGCTTCCCCTGCATGGGCGGCATTTGACTTGTTTCACCTCATTTTAACCCCCTGTGTCCCTTTCTTTCTGATTTCGTTGCTCAATATTCTGACAGTCAGACGTATTTTAGTGGCCAGTCGAGTCCGCAGGGGACTCCGGGGCCGCAGCGATGGAGAGAATCACAAGGACCCAGAGATGGAGAACCGAAAGAAATCCATCATTTTGCTCTTCAGTATATCGGGCAGCTTTATACTGTTATGGGTGACACACGTTGTATTTAACATTTATTTGCGAATTGCAGGCACTCGGTCTTATTCCTCCTACACTGACCCTGTTTATATCACACAACAAACATCAAAGATGCTGCAGCTTCTCAGTTCCTGCACAAACACGTGTATTTATGTCCTGACCCAGACTAAATTCAGAGAGGAGCTGAAGAACGCGGTGAAATACCCATTGATTCTAATTGTCAAATTAGTGAAATCATAGAAAGAGCCGAAGGGCTTCAAGCACTGGTATAAATCCCATTTCATCCTCCATCCCCTACATTTCCCATGGACGGAAAGTACATTTTATATTAGCAGCATATGAAATGATCTTCAATCTGATTCTGAAATATTTTATTGATAATCTGACCAATTGAGGCGAGATTTGTTCTGCAGACGAGACATGAATTGTTGCTCAAAATGGAGGCACTAAAGAACTCAGCTGGACTTTAACTAACAAACTAAACAAACCTGCCTTTTAAAGTAGTTGCTGTGAGCCTGATCAGAATTGGTGCTCTCCACATAATTGGAGAGGATAGAGACAGGCAGACTTTCAGACAGGCAGAGGGAAAAGCAGAGACACACAGAGGGAGAGAGACAGTCAGAGGGATAAAAAGAGAGAGGCAGAGAGAGAGGGAGAGAGACAGAGAGAGAGAGACAGAGAGCGAGACGTAGGGAGGGAGAGACACAGACAAACGTGCAGAGGGAGAGACAGAGTGAGAGAGAGGATGAGACATATAGACAGACAGACAAATTGACAGACAAATAGTGGAAGAGACAGAGAGACAGATGGACAGAGAGAAAGAGACAGAGGGACAGATGGACAGACAGACAGAGGGATAGGAGAGATAGAGACAAGCAGAGGCAGAGAGAGAAAGAGAGAGAAACAGGGGAGAGAGAGAGAGAGACAGAAAAATAAACAGACAGTGCGAGACAGAGAGGCAGAGAAAACAGAGAGAGACACAAAGGGGGAGAGGGAGACACGTACACAGAGAAACAGACACAGGAGCATACAGAGAGAAGGGGAAGGAAATAGAGAAAGAAAGAGACAGTGAAACTGAGGGAAAGAAAGCCTGGACGAGTGCGAGAGAAAGAGCGAAAAACTAAGAGATAGTGATAGGGGTGGGAGAGAAAGGAAGAAGTAAACCGAGAGAGAAAAACAGAAAATGAGAAAGAAGGAGAGAAAACCAGCGGGGCAGAGACGGTTACCAAAAGAAGAATGGAGAATTGCAGATAGTGTTTTGTCCTTCCAGGTATAACCACTTGCATCATCCCGGATATAGAATTCCCTTCTATAATTCTCGCTTTAAATTTTACCCCCACCAATATCTCCCACTTGCCTTAAGGAATAGAACGTTCTTGATATCCCTCTATCGAACATTCCTCCCGTAGTAATCACATGCAACATACATTCATAGAATCTTACAACACAGAAGGCGACCATTTGACCCATCGTGCCTGTGCCGGCTCTTTATAAGAGCTATCCAATTAATCCCACTCCCCTGCTCTTTCTCCATAGACCGGCAATTTTTTCCCCTTCAAGTATTTATCGAATTCACATTTGAAAGTTACGATTGAACTTGCTTCCAACGCCCTTTTAGCCAATTCAATCCAGACAATAACAACTCGCTGCGTAAAAAAAAGTCTCCTCATCTCCCCTCTAGTTCTTTTGCAAATTATCTTAAATCTGTGTTTCTGGTTATCGATTCTCCTGCCAGTGGAAACAGTTTCTTCCTATTTACTCTTTCGAAGCCCCTCATAATTTTGAACAGCTCTATTAAATATCCCCTCAACATTCTCTGCTCTACGGAGAACAACTCCAGCTTCTCTCGTCTCTCCACATAAATGAATTCCTTCATTACTGGTACCATTCCAATAAATATGCTCTGCAGCCTCTCTAATGCTTTGACATCTTTCCTAAAGTGTGGTGCCCTGAATTGTAAACTATTCTCCAGCTGAGGCCTAACCAGTGATTATAAAGGTTTAGCCTAAATTCCTTGTTTTTATACATTATGTCTCTATTTATAAAGCCACGGATCCCGAATGCTTTTTTACGAGCCTAATCAATCTCTCCTGCCACCTTCGAAGATTTGTGTACGTAAGCCCCCAGGTCGTTCTGTTCCTGCACCCCCTATAAAATTACACCATTCAGTTTACATTCTCTTTCCTCATTCTTCTATCGAAAATGCATCACTTCACTCTTCTTTACGTTAAATTTCATCTGCCATATATCCGCCCATTTCACCGGTCTGTCTATATCCTCCTGAAGCCTGCTACATACCGGTAACTACATTGTGCAGAACTATTCCCGTAGGAGATTCACTGCTGCTTCTGGAGAGTTTGTGTTTCTGTGCTTGTGTTTGTTTGCGTGTGTGTGTGTGTGTGTGTGAGTGTTTAAGGGAGAGAAAGAGAAAGACAGAGACGGAGAGAGACATGGAAAGGATGAGACACAGTTAGACAGGCTGACAAATACATTTTACAGGCAGACATAAAGGCAGAGTGAGAGAATGACAGAGGCAATGTCAGAAACAGTATAGAGATAGAGAGAGATAGAGAGAGAGACCAGGGAATGGAGAGACAGAAAGGAAGCGGTGGGAAAACGCAAAATAATGGACAGTGACTGAGGAGGAGAAAGATAAAGTTTGTAAAAAAACTTAAGAGACATAAAGACAGACAAGGATCTAGACGGAGAAACAAACATAGTCAGAAAAAAAGACAGAAAAGGAAAAGAAAGAAGTGAAGAGACTGAAAGAAGGCATAAAGCGGGCCAGAGGAAAGAAGTGATATGGAGAGAGACAAAAATAAAAATAGAAAGAACGACACGGAGAGAGGACATAAGGACTAAAGAAATGTAACGATAAAAACATAGAAAATTAAGACAGATTCACAGAAAAGGGAGGGAGCGTGTGTGTGAGAGAGATAGAAACAAGTAGGGACAGAGACAGAGTTACACAGAGGTGGAGAGAAATAAAAAAGCGTTAATAAGAAAGGAGAGAAAAATAAAGAGAGAAAGAAAGTAGATAAATATATAGCGAGAGAGAGATAGAGGGAGTTAGAGCGAAAGCAGACGTGGATGGAACGAGAGAGACACTGATAAAGAATTGCAAAATGATAGAAGCGGAGAGGCAAATAGACCAAATAAATCAATTCAAAATAACTGGAGACTATGAGAGAGCCAGAGCAGGAGAGTGTCAGAGATAAAATGACAGTGATAGAAAGTGAGAAAGCGAAATAGAAAGCAAGGAGAAAAATAGTAAACAGGGGAGAGGGGGAGAAATACAAAGATTAACACAAATATAGTAAAAAAGGGAATGAAATACAGAAAGAGACGCAGAAAATAGATCGAGGTGTCAACTAGCAACAAAGAGAAACAAGTGGACAGAAGCAGAGGTTGAGAGTAATAAACGAACAGAATGAAACAAAGACAGATGAAAAGGAAAGGAAGAAGAAACAGATAGATAGAAAGAAAGGAGAAAATTGGATACACAGAGAAAAGCAAAGGCAGAGATGGACAGAGACAAACAGAAAGATAAAGAATGATATGGAGATAGAGGTGGAAAAACGAAAAGACAGATGAAGTCAGAGAGAGAGACAACAAGCAAGAGGAACAGGGAGGCAAATGATAAAAAAGACAGAGAAGGCAGACAATGAAGACAGGCAGTGACATAGAAACAGAGCGAGACGCATAGAAAAAAATTCAAGAATAACAGATAGAAAAGGATAGAGACATAAACAGTGACTTAGAGACAGAAATGAAAGTAGAAGTGGAAATAACAAGATAGAAAAAATACGCAGAAAATAAACAGAGATAAACGATATACACGGCGAACGGGCACAATGAAAGATGCACAAACCTGGAAAGAGACAGGAGGGTAGAGACAGGTGTGAGAATAGAACACAGAAAGAATTATATAACCAAACAAACTGTGCAATCAGCCTGGAGTGTTTGAGTGCTGACGAGTAGAACAACACCAGCTGAAACAGGCAAGCCAACTAACGTTTGTTCTGGGGTACACTCTTATAGATTTAATTTTGACATTTCCAAAGGTGATGCCTGGAGGTTGCACAATAAAGTCGCTCAATCTTGTATAATTTTCCCTGCCCATTACTTACTGCGGAGTAATAAACGAAAGCATGATACTGAATTAGATTCAGCATGTGTGAAGGTAATGGACTCTTTAAATGTTGAAGGACTATTAAAAAGTATTGTTAATGGGCAGATTGTAAAAGATCGCACAGCAGAGGATAGATGAACATATCAACAAGATCGATTCCAGGGAGTCTGGAGGTGGTTTGGGCACCTGCCTAATTAATTTGGTTGCGTTGTGGATACTGAGAGAACGCAAGTAAAGTGTCAATCAATCGTGGGATGTATTTGTAGAAATCTATTGTTGAAAGCCACTTCCTCACTGCAGGTTTACAGATTGTCTGTGAAGCAAATGTTTACAAGAGAAAGCCATGCTGCAGAACATCGCTAACAAAACACCTGGAGTCTTCACTGAAAACTTGAACCAACCATGAATATATAATTTTCATTATGGGGTTAGTCTAAGATAAATATTTGATTTCGAAATGGTTATGCATTTGGGAAATTCAGAAGGTGTTTCTTTTATTGTTGCTAAAGCAATTCTAAGCCAGATATAAACCCACGATGTTGTTTTAATTCTAATGTCATTCTTTCCAATGTATTAATAATAAATGTTTAATTTATTTATAAAGCCATGGATTGTGACCACCACATTCTTTAGGAAAAAGAGCTCATTAATTTAATTATAAAGTTAAACCACTCAGAGATAAAAAGACATTGCCCCAAAATAAAGTGTAAAATCACTTTGTTCCTATTTGTCCTATAGTTTTGGTGGAGAATGCGAGCATCCTAATTTTTCATATCCTAATTTTTTTGTTCTAATTTTGAAATCTTAGCTTTAACATCCTGAGATATTTGATTTTACAAATAAGTATTAGAAAATATTGTATGGAATTTTTAGGCATTCTGTGGTATTTAAAAGTAACAATCGAACTGATTTTACCTCACATGGCAGCTAAGACACGACTAATTGAAGCTGAAAGAAAAATGTTATGTTTTATGTTCAAAATTGATGATTTTAAAGATGAATTTGAGATATGGAAAGACTCCTACGACAAAATGGCAATAAAAGAGCTGCATTGACCTAACTCCAACGTAGCAAATGTTGAGGCTCCAATAGAACTATTTGACTGACAAAAAGAAGGATTAGGTAGAAGGAATTGTTAAATTAGGAGGACTTTGGTATTTTATGAAGCAATGTTTAATATCCCGGACAATCGTCGAACAAACATATAAAGAGACAGGAAATCAAAGACTGGAGGGTGGAGACAGGAGTGAGAATAGAACACACAAAGCATTACATAACCAAACAAACTTGATCAGTTAATGAACATAGTGAGTGGTTTGATCAGTTAATGAACATAGAGAGTGGTTTAATCAGTTAAAGAACATAGAAAGTGGTTTAAACAGTTAACGAACATAGACAGTGGTTGGATCAGCTATCATTAGTGGCAGAAGAAACCATAGAAGCAGTTTCCAAAACACTGGGGAGTACATTTGGTACATACCACAATAGCACTATAACAATAATAGCAACTTATGCAATGCACGTCCGATGTACAACCTAGGGATTATTTTAATAGACTTAAAACTTCTATATTTTGGGTGCAAAAGACTACCCCACAGTTGAGGAAAGACAATTTAAAGACCTATATCCTGAATCCCTGCCATCTAGGACTAAAGGTATACTTACTAGGGATGTAAAAAGAATGGATAATTCAGAAGCTGAAATTCTTTATGATAATAAATAAGAAGCAAGAATGCAAGTAAATAAAAAAATGAAGCTCGGGTAACAGTGAGTTAGATTAGTCGTCCCTTGAAATGGAAGATGGATAATAAAACATGCAAACTCCAATAAATGGGGACTAGACAATAGACAGAACAAGTCACTCCAGTCAAACCAACAATATGGGCAGCCTGGGAACCCATATTGGAGAAACAAAGATGATCCCAGTCGAGGAGATGACCATCATGGGCAGAGTTCTAGCCAGCAAATGAGGCCCAAAGTTTCACAGAAATCCATCTAGAGGACAGCAAAGCAATTTCAATGAGCAACTAAAGAAGATGGAAAGTCTGTTTCAAAGGTTCCTCTTAAATCAGTGTCGGACCAACCCAGGACCTGTGGGCGGAGGAATTAGGCCCACACAAACGGTTGGAAACACAGACTTACAACGTGATTGACAAATGGAGACTGTCTGCCCTATTGCCTCGTTGGTTGATTCTGATGTACCTATGGAAAACGATGGTGAAAATCAAGTTGCAGGTTAAAATGATTTGAAAATGGAAAAAAAAAATTCTGTACAGAATGTTTTCCCTCTTTGGTAAAAAGGACAGACTAGGTGACTGTGAGCACCAAACGAAATTCATGGATTCCCTGTTTTATTGATGTGTGCTAGTTTGACACCAGGATAACTGAAAAGACACAATCCGGAACATCCACGGGGATGCGATCCCGACAGTTACATGTGGAACACTCCCACTGCGGAAATCCACCAGTGACCCTGCTGAAGTTTGTAGGCTCAGGGAGTGAAGCCTGCAGGAGGGGATTGTAAAAAAACCTGGGGTTTCTCCGTGACTTGGATTTCCTTGTCTCTCTACAGATTGGATGAACATTTGAAGACTCCGCCAGACACAAAACGCGTGCACGGTTTCTCCCCGCTGTGAATGGTGCGATGTTTTTTCAGGCTGTGTAACTGGTTAAAACTCTTTCCACAGTCAGTGCACTGCAACACTCTCACTCAAGTGTGTGTGTCACTGTGCTTTACCAGTCACCCTGATGTTTGCAATCTTTTCCCACAGAAAGAACAAACATTTCACCTTCCACGTTCAAAGGCCGATGATATTCAGGTCATAGAGTCATAGAGTCACAGAGTCATAGAGTTATACAGCACGGATAGAGGCCCTTCGGCCCATCGTGTCCGCGCCGGCCATCAGCCCTGTCTACTCTAATCCCATATTCCAGCATTTGGTCCGTAGCCTTGTATGCTATTGCATTTCAAGTGCTCATCCAAATGCTTCTTGAATGTTGTGAGGGTTCCTGCCTCCACAACCCTTTCAGGCAGTGAGTTCCAGACTCCAACCACCCTCTGGGTGAAAAAGTTCTTTCTCAAATCCCCTCTAAACCTCCCGCCTTTTACCTTGAATCTATGTCCCCTTGTTATAGAACCCTCAACGAAGGGAAAAAACTCCTTAGTATCCATCCTATCTGTGCCCCTCATAATTTTGTACACCTCAATCATGTCCCCCCTCAGCCTCCTCTGCTCCAAGGAAAACAAACCCAATCTTCCCAGTCTCTCTTCATAGCTGAAGCGCTCCAGCCCTGGTAACATCCTGGTGAATCTCCTCTGCACCCTCTCCAAAGCGATCACATCCTTCCTGTAGTGTGGCGACCAGAACTGCACACAGTACTCCAGCTGTGGCCTAACCAGTGTTTTATACAGCTCCATCATAACCTCCTTGCTCTTGTATTCTATGCCTCGGCTAATAAAGGCAAGTATCCCATATGCCTTCTTTACCACCTTATCTACCTGTTCCGCCGCCTTCAGGGATCTGTGAACTTGCACACCAAGATCCCTCTGACCCTTTGTCTTGCCTAGGGTCCTCCCATTCATTGTGTATTCCCTTGCCTTGTTAGTCCCTCCAAAGTGCATCACCTCGCACTTTTCCGGGTTAAATTCCATTTGCCACTGTTCCGCCCATCTGACCAACCCATCTATATCGTCCTGCAGACTGAGGCTATCCTCCTCGCTAATTACCACCCTACCAATTTTTGTATCATCAGCGAACTTACTGATCATACCTTTTACATTCATATCCAAGTCATTAATGTAGACCACAAACAGCAAGGGACCCAGCACCGATCCCTGTGGTACCCCACTGGCCACAGGCTTCCAGTCACAAAAACAACCTTCGACCATCACCCTCTGCCTTCTGCCACTAAGCCAGTTTTGTATCCAAAGTGCCAAGGCACCCTGGATTCCATGGGCTCGTACCTTCTTGACCAGTCTCCTGTGGGGGACTTTATCGAAGGCCTTACTGAAATCCATGTATACCACATCCACTGCGTTACCCTCATCCACACGCCTAGTCACCCCCTCAAAAAATTCAATCAAATTAGTCAGACATGATCTTCCCCTGACAAAGCCATGTTGACTATCCCTGATTAATCCTTGCTTCTCCAAGTGGAGACTAATTTTGTCCTTCAGAATTTTTTCCAATAATTTTCCTACCACTGATGTTAGGCTCACTGGCCTGTAGTTCCCCGGTTTTTCCCTACTCCCCTTCTTGAATAATGGTATTACATTAGCGGTTCTCCAGTCCTCTGGCACATCCCCTGTGGCCAGAGAGGTTCTGAATATATGTGTCAGAGCCCCCGCAATCTCCTCCTTTGCCTCACACAGTAGCCTGGGATACATTTCGTCCGGGCCTGGGGATTTATCCATTTTTAGGCCTGCTAAAACCGCCAATACCTCCTCCCGCTCGATGTTAACATGTTCGAGTATATCACAGACCCCCTGCCGTATTTCTATGTCTGCATCGTCCTCCTCCATAGTGAAAACAGATGCAAAAAATTCATTTAGAACCCCTCCTACATCTGCCGGCTCCACACACAGATTGCCATTTTTGTCCCTAATGGGCCCTATTTTTTCCCTAGTCATCCTCTTACCCTTAATATACTTATAAAACATCTTAGGATTTTCCTTTATTTTGCTCGCCAGTGTTATTTCATGGCCCCTCCTTGATCTCCTGATTTCTTTTTTAAATATCCCCCTGCACTTTTTCTACTCCTCTAGGGCTTCCTCCGTCTTTAGCCTTTTGTATCTGCCAAAAGCCCTCCTTTTTTTCCTAATCCATTCTCGTATATCCCCTGACATCCAAGGTTCCCTGGAGTTCTTGGAACCACCCTTGACCTTTAAGGGAACATGTTGCCATTGTATGGTCCCAATCTCCCTTCTGAAAGACTCCCATTGCTCCGATGCGGATTTTCCTACAAGCAGCTGATCCCAGTCCATTTTGGCCAGATCCTGCCTTATCCTATTAAAATCGGCCTTCCCCCAATTTAGAACCTATATTTCCGGCCCCTCCCTGTCCTTTTCCATGACCACCTTAAATCTCACCGAATTATGGTCACTCTCACCAAAGTGCTCACCTACGAGCACTTCTTCCACTTGGCCGGCCACATTCCCGAGAATTAGGTCCAGTACCGCCCCCTCTCTTGTAGGACTTTCTACATGCTGGCTCAAAAAGCTCTCCTGGATGCACGTTAAGAATTTTGTACCCTCTAAGCCTTTTACACTCTGAGTATCCCAGTTAATATTGGGGAATTTGAAATCGCCCACTATTATTACCCTATTATTTGCACAATTTTCTGAGATTTGCCGACATATCTGTTCCTCTATCTCCCCCTTACTGTTTGGAGGTCTATAGTACACTCCCATCAAAGTGCTTGCCCCCTTTTTGTTTTTAAGCTCCACCCATATGGCCTCATTAGAGGAACCTGCTAATATATCATCCCTCCTTATGGCAGTAATTGATTCTTTAATTAATATTGCGACCCCCCCTCCTCTTATACCTTCCCCTCTGTCTCGCCTGAAGATTCTGTACCCCAGAATATTGAGCTACCAGTCTTGCCCCTCCCTCAACCATGTCTCTGTGACAGCAACAATATCATACTCCCATTTGTTTATCAACACCTTCAGTTCATCCACCTTATTCGCAAGACTCCTTGCATTAAGGTCCCGGCAGATTGGAAAACTGCTAATGTAACACCGTTATTTTAAAAGGGTAGTAGGCAGAAGGCTGGAAATTATAGGCCAGTTAGCTTAACATCTGTGGTGGGTAAAATTTTGGAGTCTATTATTAAGGAGACAGTAACGGAACATTTAGATAAGCATAATTTAATAGGACAAAGTCAGCATGGCTTTATGAAGGGGAAGTCATGTCTGACAAATTTGCTTGAGTTCTTCGAGGATATAACGTATAGGGTGGATAAAGGGGAACCAGTGGACATAGTGTATTTAGACTTCCAGAAGGCATTCGACAAGGTGCCACATAAAAGATTATTACTTAAGATAAAAAATCACGGGATTGGGGGTAATATTCTGGCATGGGTGGAGGATTGGTTATCGAACAGGAAGCAGAGAGTTGGGATGAATGGTTCATTTTCGGACTGGCAACCAGTAACCAGTGGTGTTCCACAGGGGTCGGTGCTGGGTCCCCAACTCTTTACAATCTATATTAACGATTTGGAGGAGGGGACCGAGTGCAACATATCAAAATTTGCAGATGATACAAAGATGGGAGGGAAAGTAGAGAGTGAGGAGGACATAAAAAACCTGCAAGGGGATATAGACAGGCTGGGTGAGTGGGCGGAGATTTGGCAGATGCAATATAATATTGGAAAATGTGAGGTTATGCACTTTGGCAGAAAAAATCAGAAAGCAAGTTATTTTCTTAATGGCGAGAGACTGGAAAGTACTGCAGTACAAAGGGATCTGGGGGTCCTAGTGCAAGAAAATCAAAAAGTTGGTATGCAGGTGCAGCAGGTGATCAAGAAAGCCAACGGAATGTTGGCTTTTATTGCTAGGGGGATAGAATATAAAAACAAGGAGGTATTGCTGCAGTTATATAAGGTATTGGTGAGACCGCACCTGGAATACTGCATACAGTTTTGGTCTCCATACTTAAGAAAAGACATACTTGCTCTCGAGGCAGTACAAAGAAGGTTCACTCGGTTAATCCCGGGGATGAGGGGGCGGACATATGAGGAGAGGTTGAGTAGATTGGGACTCTACTCATTGGAGTTCAGAAGAATGAGAGGCGATCTTATTGAAACATATAAGATTGTGAAGGGTCTTGATCGGGTGGATGCAGTAAGGATGTTCCCAAAGATGGGTGAAACTAGAACTAGGGGGCATAATCTTAGAATAAGGGGCTGCTCTTTCAAAACTGAGATGAGGAGAAACTTCTTCACTCAGAGGGTGGTAGGTCTGTGGAATTTGCTGCCCCAGGAAGCTGTGGAAGCTACATCATTAGATAAATTTAAAACAGAAATAGACAGTTTCCTAGAAGTAAAGGGAATTAGGGGTTATGGGGAGCGGGCAGGAAATTGGACATGAAGCTGAGTTCGGATCGGTCAATGCCCTGTGGGTGGCGGAGAGGGCCCAGGGGCTATGTGGCCGGGTCCTGCTCCGACTTCTTGTGTTCTTTAGATTTGTGGTTGGGATCAGATCAGCCATGATCTTATTGAATGGCGGAGCAGGCTCGAGGGGCCGATTGGCCTACTCCTGCTCCAATTTCTTATGTTCTTATATTTGCCCTGTCTTCCAAGGTCCTGATGAATCGAGTGACTGCCAGATCTTGACGTGATGTTTGGCTTGATTTTCCTGTCTCCAGAAATTCAGAACAGGCAATTCTAGTTTCTATCGAACATTATTTCCCCTTTTTTTATTCGTTCATGGAAAGTGGGCGTCGCTTGCGAGGCCAGCATTTATTGCGCATCTCTAATGGCCCTTGCGAATGTGGTGGTGAGTCGCCGTCTTGCACCGCTGCAGTTCTTGTTATGAAGGTTCTCCCACAGTGCTGTTAGGAAGGGATTTCCAGGATTTTGACCCAGCGACGATGAAGGAACAGCGATGTATTTCCAAATCGGGATGGTGTGTAACTCGGAGGGGAACATGCAGGTGTTGTTGTTCCCATGTGCCTGCTGCCATGTCCTTCTAGGTGGTAGGCATCGCGGGTTTGGGAGGTGCTGTCAAAGAAGCCTTGGCGAGTTGCTGCAGTGCATCCTGTGGATGGTACACACTGCAGCCACACTGCGCCGGTGGTGAAGGGAGTCAATGTTTAGGATGGTGGATGGGCTGCCAAACAAGCGGGCTGCTTTGTCCTGAATGGTGTTGAGCTTCTTGACTGTTGATGGAGGTGCACTCATCCAGGCAAGTGGAGAGTATTCCATCACACTCCTGACTTGTGCCTTGTAGATGGTGTAAAGGCTCTGGGGAGTCAGGAGGTGAGTCACTCGCCGCAGAATACCCAGCCTCTGACCTGCTCTTGAAGCCATAGTATTTATATGGCTGGTCCAATTTGGTTTCTGGACAATGGTGACCCCCAGAATGTTGATGGTGGGGGAATCGGCGATGGTAATGTCATTGAATGTGAAGGGGAGGTGGTTAGGTTCTCCCTTGTTGGAGATGGGCACTTGTCTGGTGCGAATGTTACTTGCCACTTATCAGCACAAGCCAGGATGTTGTCCAGGTCTTTCTGCACGCTGGCACGGACAGCTTCATTTTCTGAGGGGCTGCAAATGGAACTGAACAATGTGCAATCATCAGCGAACATCCCCATTTCCGACCTTATGATGGAGGGAAGGTCATTGATGAAGCAGCTGAAGATGTTTGTGCTTAGGACACTGCCCTGAGCTACGCCTGCAGCAATGTCCTGGGGCTGAGATGACCGGCCTCCAATAACCACTACCGTTCTCCTTTGTACTAGGTATGACTCCAGCCAATGGAGAGTTTTCCCCCTGATTCCTTTTGACTTCAATTTTACTCGGGCTCCTTGGTGCCACACTCGGTCAAATGCTGCCTTGAAGTCTAGGGCAGTCACTCTCACCTCACCTCTGGAATTCAGCTCTTTTTTCCACGTTTTGACCAAGCCTGTAATGAGGTCTGGAGCCCAGTGGTCTGGGGGGACCCAAACTGAGCATCAGTGAGCAGGTTATTGGTGAGTAAGTGCCGCTTGATAAAACTGTCAACGAAACCTTCCATCACTTTGCTGATGATTGAAAGTAGACTGATGGGGCGGTAATTGGCCAGATTGGATTCGTCCTGCTTCTTCTGGACAGGGCATACATGGGCAATTTTCCACATTTTCGGGTGGATGCCAGTGTTGTAGCTATACTGGATCAGGTTGGCTTGAGCCGCGGATAGTTCTGAAGCACAAGTCTTCAGCACTGCAGCCAGACGTTGTCCGGGCCCCTAGCTTTTGTTTTACCCAGAGCACTCAGCCGTTTCTTGATATCACGTGGAGTGAATCGAATTGGCTGAAGACTGGCTTCTGTGATTTTGGGGATATCGGGAGTAGACCGAGATGGATCATCCACTCGGCACTTCTGGCTGAAGATGGTGGCAATCACTTCAGCCTTGTCTTTTGTACTCACGTGCTGGACTCCATCATAATTGAGCATGGGGATGTTCACAGAGCGTCCTCCTCCTGTTCGTTGTTTAATTTTTCACGACCATTCACGACTGGATGTGGTAGGACTGCAGAGCTTTGATTTTATACGTTGGTTGTGGAATCGCTTAGCTGTATCTATAGTGTGTTACTTCCGTTGTTTAGCGTGCATGTAGTCCGTTATTGGCACCTCATTTTTAGGTACGCCTGGTGCTGCTCCTGGCATGTTCTTCTGCAATCCTCATTGAACCAGTGTTGATCCACTGGCTTCTTGGTAATGGTGGAGTGAGAAATATGCCAGACTATGAGGTTACACATTGTACTGGAATACAATTCTGCTGCTGCTGATGGCCCACAATGCCTCATGGATGCCCAGTTTTGAGCTGGTAGATCTGTTCTGAATCTATCCTATTTAGCACGGTGGTAGTGCCACACAACACGTTGGATGGTGGCCTCAATGCGAAGACCGGACTTCGACTCCACGAGGACTGTGCGGTGGTCACTCCTACAAATACTGTCATGGACAGATGCATCTGAGAAAGGTAGATTGGTATGGACGAGGTCAAGTATGGTTTTACCTCGCTCACCACCTGCCACAGGCCCAGGCTGGCCGCTATGTCCTTCAGGACTCAGTCAGTAGGGGTGCTAATAAACCACTCTTGGGTGATGGACATTGAAGTCCCCCACCCAGAGTACATTCTGTGCCCTTACTACAATCAGTGCTCTCCTCCAAGTGGCTCTCAACATGGAGGAGGACTGATTCATCAGCTGTGGGAGGACGGTAGGTGGTAATCAGCAGGAGGTTTCCTTGCCCATGTTTGATCTGATGCCATGAGATGTCATGTGGTCAGGATTCAATGTTGAGGACTCCCAGAGCCTTACACTCCTGACTGGATATCACTGTACCGGCACCTCTGGTGCGGCTGTCCTGCTGGTTGGACAGGACCTACCCAGGGATGGTGATGGAAGAGTCTGGGACATTGGCTGAAAGGTATGATTCTGTGAGTATGACTATGTCAGTCTGTTGCATGACTAGTCTGTGGGACAGCTCTCCCACTTTTGGCACAAGTCCCCAGATGTTATTGAGGAGGACTTCGCAGGGTCGACTGGGCTTGGTTTGCCTTTGTCGTGTCCGATGCCTAGTGGTCTGCCCGGTTTTATTGTTATTTTGACATTTTTTTAGTGAGATTTTACAACTGAGTGGCTTGTTAGGCCATTTCAGACGGCAATTAAGTATCAACCACATTGCTTTGGATCTGGAGTCACATATAGGCCAGACCGGATAAATACAGCAGGTTTCTTTCCCTCTAAGGCTTTACTGAAACAGATCAGTTTTTACGACAATCCAGTCGTTTCATGGCCACCGTTACTGAAACTGTGTTTTTTATTCGTTCCAAATTTTATTTAATTAATTGAATTTAAATACTCCAGTTGACGTGGCAGGATTTGAGCTCATGACTCCGAATTATTAGTCCAGGTCTTTGGATTATTAGTCTAGTAACATAACCACTCTGCTACCGTACCCTATGTCCACCCTTGTTCCCCCAAAACTGTAAATCCCCGTCCCACAATTTCTCCCTCCTCCCTGAGCTGTAATCCATCGCACCATCTTCAAGAATGGTCATTTCTGTCGACTTTTCTCCCTCCCTTGAAGATGTTCAATTATACACTCACTGATGTCATTCCCTCGCAACGGTCCTCCCCTAACTGGTTTCGTTCTACATTCACTTGTTCCCCACTCTCTCTCCTCCCCTGATCGTGCTCACTCTGGCTAGGTTCAGTTCTACTCTCACTGGTTCCCCTCCCTCTCCTCCCCTGAAGGTGCTGATTCTTACTGGTTTCGTTCTGCACTCAATTGTTCCCCTCCCTCTCCTCCCCTGAAGGTGCTGACTCTGAATGGGTTAATTTCTACACTCGCTGGTTCCCCTCCCTCTCCTCCCCTGATGGTGCTGACTTTGATTGGGTTCAGTTCTACACTTACTGGTTCCCCTTCCTCTCCTCCCCTGAATGTGCAGACTCTGGTTGGGTTCAGTTCTACGGTCACCATTTGCTCTCCAATATGAGACCCGTGTGCTCAATCTACATGTGTGAACCCTGTGGGACCGGACCCCGGCTCATGTTGGGGTCCGGTCCCACAGGGTGCCCCGGCCACTGTGGCGATTGGATCTCTCGCCGCTAGTTGGTTTAATAGGAGAGAAAAGGGTCAGGGCGACATTGGACAGGAAGCACAATACGGATATTAGACTACAGGTGGGATATGTGAGAATTACAGTGAGGGCTTCGGGCACTTTACTAATTATCTACAGAGCACGGAAGATGGAATATGTCAGATTTAGAGAAAGGGCTCCGGGCACTTTATTAGACGCGCACACAGTACGGATATTATATTGCAGCTGGGATGTGTCAGTGTTGAAGTGAGGGCATCAGGCACTTTATTAAACATACGCGGCACTTACATTACATCGCAGGTGGGATATGTGAGAGTTAAAGTGAGTGCTTCGGGCACTTTATTAAACACACACACGGTACGGATATTATTCTGCAGGTGGGATATGTGAGAGTTACAGTAAGGGCATTGGGCACTTTATTACACACACACACACACACACAGAGCACAGACATTACATTACAGATGTGATGGTATATTAGTCTTTGTTACGAGGGATTTGGAGTAAAAGAGTATGAAGGTCTTGCAGCAACTGTAGAGCGCTTTGGTGAGGCCACACCTGGAGTACTGTCTATAGTTTTGGTCTCCTTACCTAAGGAAGAATATACTTGCCTTAGAGGCGGTGCAGCGCAGGTTCAATAGATGTATACCTGTGATGAGAAGGTTGTCCTAGGAGGAAACATTGACTAGAATGTGTCCATACTCTCTAGAGTTTAGAAAAATGTGGAGTGATCTCATCGGAATGCACAATATTTTGAGAGGACTTGACTGGCTAGATGCCGAGAGTCTGTTTCCCATGGTGGGAGAGTGTAGAACTAGGGGACATAATCTCAAGATAAGGAGTCAGTCATTTATGACTGAGATGAGGAGAAAATTCTTCATTCAGAGGGTTGTGAATCTTGGGAATTCTCTACCCCAGAGGGTAGTGGATGCTTAGTCGCTGAGTATATTCAAAACTGCGATCGATAGGTTTATGGACTCTAATGGAATCAATGGATATGGGGATCGGGCAGGAAAGTGGAGTTGAATTCGGCGATCAGCCATGATCTGATTTAATGGCCGAGTAGAACAATTGCAGGATGACATTGCCAGTTACTAAGGCTTGGACTTCATGTTAGCAGATTGATAGATGTAAAGCCTGTCGCTCTCTGGTTTCCCAGGTGATCCCATCGTCAGTTGAAGTGTGAGTTCCACTGATAAGGTTCCCTTCTATCGAAATTCCACTCCCCTGACTCCGTCCCTATCGAGCGGCTGTTCCCAGTTCTGGATGTTCTCTTATTGCGATACTCCCCTCCCCTTGGCTCTGACCCTATCGAGCGACATTTCCCAGCTCCGACAGTTCCCTTCTGTCTATATTCGATCTCCTGACTCTGTCCCTCTCAAGTTGTTGAAGTTCAATTGCCCTGATAGAGAATGACGATGCCATTTAGTGAGGCCTGTACTGCGTGTCGGCAGATTGATACAAGTAAAAAATGTCTTTCTCCGGTTTTCCAGTTAATCCCATTTGCAATTTGAAATGTGAGTTCCTCTAAGGAGCAGCCCATTCCGGTTTGACTTATGGCGGAAACCAACCCTACCACCAGGCACCCGTGAAACTTCACTACACAATTCCGGTGTTAGGCACCATTATCCCTGTCCTTGGTGGAGAGTGGCCTTTTACCATGGTAATTCAGGAACTTACCTTTATCAGCCAGAACAGAGAACAACTTAAGCATTAAACCAACATTATCGTCTCCCCCGACTACGCAGCAGTGTGGTCCCCATCTCTAAGGCCTGTCTCAGCTTGTCCAACTGCTCCAGCACCTTCTCCACATTTGAATGTCTTAAACTCCTCATTGACTGATGTCTTCCCAAGGCCCAAAGCGACTTCCTCGTTGAGTATTCTTCCGCCGGCAGCTTCACCATCTGTCCTCACTCCATCTCACCCAGCCCATCAACTCCCCATCCAAGGTCACTCCCTCAATCTCACCCAGCCCGTCAACTTCGCACCCAAGGTCACTCCCTCAATCTCACCGAGCCCATCAACTCCCCATCCAGGGTCAGCCCCTCAATCTCACCCAGCCCGTCAACTTCTCACCCAAGGTCACTCCCCCAATCTCACCCAGCCCATCAACTTCCCGCCCAAGGTCACCCCCTCAATCTCACCTCGCCCAACAACTCCCAGTCCAAGGTCACCCCCTCGATCTCACCCAGCCCATCAACTCCCCGCCCAAGGTCACTCCCTCAATCTCACGCAGCCCATCGACTCACCGCCCAAGGTCACCCCCTCAATCTCACCCAGCCCATCAACTCCCAGCCCAAGGTCACCCCCTCAATCTCACCCAGCCTTATCAATTACCCACCAGAGTTCAACCCCTCAATCTCACCCAATCCATCGACTTCCCGCCCAAGGTCACACCCTCAATCTCACCATTGCACGAGGCCCAGGCACCTCTGAATGTTTTGATCACTGGTGAAGGCCATCTTTCATCATTTCCTCGTCTTCCTCCCCCATCCATAACTTGTTGCTCTTCTCTAATCCCACTGCCTTCATTATACAGACCGGAACAAGGCTGGAAAAAAGCTACAAAACTACAACAGCTGAAGTCGTGAAATTGTGGGGTCATTTTAACCTCACCCGCCCGGCGGTAACAGCGCAAGCTCACGTCGTAAGCCCATTTCCCACTCGGTCCGATTATCTACTACATTGAAATTAATGTTACGGGGCAGAAATTGCTCCTGAAATAATGGACGAGCTCAACAGTGCTCTCTGTTTTCAATGGCGAATCGAAGAAGCAAGCTCCCGCATTTGCACATGCGCACTAAAATGCGCAAATCATGAACTTGCTCCTATTGGTTCGCTGGCGATTTGAAAGCTGCGAATTAAAGGGCCATTCTACAATCATAGAAATCATTGAAAAGCGTAATTAGGTTCATCTGCGCAGCTGGAACGGAACTAATCACGCCACCGAAAGGTACGCTTAAAAATACAAGGTATAAACTAAGTTTTAAAAGTGCGATAACTCTTTATGACTGCTGAAGAACTAAAAATTAAATCTATTAATAGTTTCTGTCATTTTCTCTTTTGCCTCTTTAAATTAATTCAATTATTTCATTGTATTTTTATTTTTAAAATTACAATGTTTGTTTATATTGTCTTCCAGAATATTAACTTTAAATTAATGAAGTCTGCTTGCCTGCTTGTGGGCGTGACTTCTGGTCCTGACAGAATTTGTGGGCGTGTCTTCAATTCCCTCAGATTGTTCCATGCGAATCATCTTACGTTGCTAAGAGGTTGAATGGATAGCGCACCATTTCACAAAATTTCAAAATCAAGCAAGTAGGCATCGCAGAGCCCGTAGAAAGTACATTGGTTGTTTTTATTAGCAGAAGCTGCGAAGAGCGTTGCCACGTCGCTCAGCGCGTGTTGTATGTTCGCAGTGAACAGCGATAGGTCAGAGGGAGAAACCTGTTATTATAAGTTTAAAAATGTGGAAGCAAAACGTACCCTATCATTCTGCAGTGGTCACAGTGAGGCTTGACCTGAGGCTATAAACTCATCAGCAACATGCTGAGTCCCCCTCAGGTTTGTTCATGTGACAATCTCCCCAGATTTCACCATCCACTGATTTTCTCTGAGTTTCTAAGACGATCAGTGAGCGGGATAAAACGCATAGCCTGATGGTACTGAGAAAGCAAGTTTCCGCTGTTGATTTGGCTCACGTTGTTAAATAGGGACATCCAACACTCCCCGTGATGTTCTACGCTGAAATTAGTCAATAGGACTGTTCAGCTATTTATATTCCCCCTCTATGGATGGCTCTGTCCTTCACAAGGGATTATTCCCAGCACCAACTCTTTCCTTCTATCTGTATTGATATCACCTCGATCTATCCCTATCGAGAGGCTGTTCCAGGCTCCGACTGTTTCATTCTATCTATATTCGCTTCCCCGGATCTGTCCCTATGGAAAGATTGTTCCCAGCTCCGACTGTTCCCTTCTATCCATATTCCCTTCACCTGAATCTGTCGCTTTCGAGGGACTATTCCCAGCTCCGGCTGTTCCCTTCTATCTATCTTCCTTTCCCTGGATCTGTCCCCATGTTCCCAGCTCCTACTGTTCCCTACTGTGCATATTCCCTCCCCTGGCTCTGTACCTATGGTGGGCTGGTATCAGGCATTTATTGACCATCCTTAGTTGCCCTGAAAAGGTGCTGGTGGCTGTTCTACTTAAACCTCTGCAGTTTGTAATAGTTTGATACAACTGTGTGCCTTGCTAGCGCAGTTCAGAGGGCGGTTAATTATCAATCACATTGCTGTGTTACTGGAGTCAAATATAGGCTAGACCAGGGATATTAAAGGACATTAGTAAACCAGTTGGGTTTTTATGATAATTCGACGTTCATTGTCACTTTTACTGATACCTACTTTTTATTTCTAGAAATTTAAAACTGACCTCATAATCCTTAAACCGCTCTGGTTGGATTTGAACTCATGTTCTCTGAAATTATTAGTTTAGGACTATGGGTTGTTGGTTTAGTAATAAAACCACTACCCTATCATGCGCACAGCATAGATAAAAGTATGGCAACAAAGTCAGGTTTTGTTTTAAATTAATAAACCAGGCGACTGAAACACATCCCGTGTATAATTCGGGGACTGCACGGGAAGCTGGTGCGCAGGTTGTTTCTGGTTGTGGAAGAGACTTATAGAATTCCCATGTTTTTGTCCCAGTTTTCCCTGCCTCATGTGAACTGTGAGCACTGTGTGTGTGGTGGGGGCGGGGGGGGGGGGGGGGTGCGTAGGGAACTGTGTTCTGTCGGCGATGAGACCGAAAAGAGATCCAATTCCTTTTTGTCTGCCTGACTCCATATGCCCTCCTTGTATTTCAGCCCCTTGATGTGCAATGCCCTGTACATGTCCGCTCCTTGTTTTTCAGCCCATTGATTTGCAATGCCCTGTACATAGCTAGAATTCAACAGCTCATTGAGAAATCTAAGCACTTGAATTATACGTAGTTACACCGGAATATAATTTATACAGGGTTATAGAACCACATAATTGTACTTTAAAACTGGAAAGTAATTCCCTTATCGCGTGTGACTCATCCTGGTACTGATGTATAATCAGACTCACAGGTTCCAACCCTCAGAAGACACAACAATGAGAGAAAGACCCTCAAACCCAGTGTGCTCCAGCAACCAGAACTTCTTTCCTTAATGGCCATTGAGAATTCACATAAACCCACATGGGCAGCCAAATAACATGCCGTGATGTATTATTACGCCATGGCGTAGGGCACCTCACCTGGGAGAGTCTTGTTCTTTTCAGCCTGGAACGAAGGCATCTGAAAGGTGGTCTTATAAAGGCATACAATATAGTAACTTGTGTAGAATACTATTTAAAATCAAACTTTGGGAGTAGGGACAAGGGACACAGGGACAAACTAATACAAGTGAATTCTTTAGTGCCGATATCAGGAGAATGATCCACGCTCGGAATGGAGTTTCAGGCAGAGCAGTGGAGATGAAAACCCTGAAATCATTTAGGAAACAACTGGACCCAGCAATGGGGGGAAGTGTAGTGTCGTTCTGGATGGATGAATTAAGATGGGCTGAAATCTTGTGTTCAGTGTGGGTAGTCTCCATCATTATTTACCTTAATGACTGTCTGCAAGCAGAGTAAGACAGGGCGGTCAATCATTTCACAGGATTTCGGATTACTGTCCTCATTAATGTATTTTGAAAGCTAAATCTTGGAGAAACTCCAAAGCTGGAAATTGATAAATTATTTCATCAGGTTAAAAATCACCAGGAGCTCCCGTCAGACCCTGAATAGTAACAGCAGCGATTTCTTCGATTGTGGAAACTGTTTGAGAACAGGGATCTTTCTATACTGAGAAGTTCGGATAATTCTGATGATTTTCTGGTGGTTAAATTTGCTATATACATCACTTTCTGGAGTGAGTCTTTGGCTTAGTGCCTCCATTCTTGCCTCTGCTTCGGAAGGTGAAGAGTTCGAGCCGTGCTGCAGACAGCCCTAGTGAGTGGAGATTAGAATATGATCTCTATTACAGGACTGACATCCGATGGGGTCGTCACATCTGGATGGGGTGACCACTGACTCAATGGTAATATTAATGCTTCAGTTAGACGGTTGCGTTCAGGCTCTTCTGCACACTGGCCCAGTGAGTGGAGTAGAGCACTGGCTGTGAATACTGGGTTGATGTCCAGTGGGGTACTCACATCTGGACAGAGTGACCACTCGCTAAGTGGTAATATTCCTTCCTGAGTCAGAAGGGTGGGTTTGGGCCCCAATCCAGACAGCCCCAGCGAATAGAGCGGAGCACTGGCTCTGAATACTGGGTTGATGTCCAGCGGGGATACTTGCGTCTGATGGGTGAAGCTGATTCCCCCGACCCACCTCAACATAATAAACAGTAGGTGGGCATTTTTAGCCTTGGTTGCATCCCACCTAGGAGAAGATAATCTGAAGATAGAAATTGTTAGCAAGGCAACGGGTAACCACTTCAGTTGATTGTCCCTAATAAGAGGCTCAAGAATATCATATGTGAGACTTGAGTTAGGATCTGTCCCTGGGGAAAGACCACAACGGACAGGTGGAAATCACTTTCCAAAGTGAGACTTTTTGAAAACTTCCCTCAGAAAAATAGGGGAAAGCAGCCCTGAGACATCATGGTTGATCACATTTTGCATGTACCAGTCGGGTCACTCAGTCACCCTCACTCAAGGCTCCTTATTTACATAAGTTGGTGAGGTGAAAAATTGAAATGGAAACATTGTACAGCAAGTAGGAAATACAGTTATTTAACTGTTACGTGGAACAGACTTTCACATGGAAGTATTTCTCAAGTCTGCAATCTGTTACTGAAGTATGAAATGTAAAACAAAATATGCTTAAAACCTTACATTGTTGGGTTTGTTTATAGAGTGAATAATATAGTGAATGTACTCGTGTTTCACCATCTGTCATAGGTCAGTATCAAAAATGGGGAGAGGACGGGTTGCGGGGAACATGGAAGGAGGACGGGACCTTCGGTTCACCATCTCTTTCAATTCAATGCCCTATTGGAGCGATCTGGCTCACATGGCATGTCCTACCCCATCTTCTCTCCTCCCAACCCCTCCCCATCTCTTCAGCCTCATTCCCTCCCCTCCCTATCCCCTCCCCCCATACATGCATCATTGTAAAAATGTCACCCAGTTCTTTGTCTCCAATCAACAGCATGTTCCATTAACCTCGGGGAAGAGTTAAACTGCAGCTTTTTATTTGCCCATCAGCACGAATATACAAAAATATTGTGTTATATTTGGTATTTCTTTTGTATAAAAAGATTGAAAGCAGCTCAAACTTCCGTATATTGTTTTCCCTCTCCTTATCTCCATCTTTTTCTATTTATTTTTCCCTCCTTCTATCTCTCATTCTGTAAATTACAACAGTGACTACATTTCAAAAGTAATCACTGGCTGTAAAGCAATTTGAGATGTCCTGAAGTTATGACAGACAATATAGAATTTCAAGATCTTACTTTCTTCTTACTTATCTTCTCCTCCCCTGACTCGTTTTTACATTTCAATATCTCTTCTCTTTATTCTCGTTTTCTCCTTAACGTTTCCTCGACACACTCTTCTTTCTATTTTTTTTCCATCTCCTCAAATTCTTTCCTTCTCATGTCATTGATTTTTCTCTTTCTCAATTTCATCTTTCTATTTATTCTTAGTTTTTCCTTTCTTTGTCTCTTATTTTTATTCAAATCCACGGTTTCACTTCTCTTATTAACCTCAAGTTTCTTCTTTCTGCCTTATCCTGTTTGTCTTCCTTTTGCTCAGCTTCTTTCTCTGTCTCTTCCCTCTCTCTAAATTTTCTATTTTTCTTTCTGTCTTCTCATTTTAATTATAATTACCATTTTACTATTCCCTTTTTTCCTTCTCGAGCCTTTTATTTCCCGCTGACCTGTTCCGCTCATCTTGTCGTCCATTTTTTTTTACTTCTTTGTCTCTATCCTATCTCACATTTGTTATTTTTACTCCAGTTTTCTCTCTTCTCATTCTGTTATTTTTTTACTTACCTTTTCCTCTCTAAGATTACATTTTCTATTTCACTTTTGCTTTCCTCAAATCCTCGTCTAATTACTTTCAGAATTCTATCGCTGTCCTTTCCTTCTCTTTTGCATTCTTAAAACTTTACACTGATTCTGCAGCACAGAAGCAGGACATTCGGCCAAAAACATCTATGCCGGTGCTAGTGCTCCACATAAGCCTCTTCCCTCCCTACTACATGTAGCTTTTCCTATCATCTTTTATTTTCTATTCCCTATCTCTCTCCTTCGCAATCCTTCCTTTGTCCATTTCTCTTGTTCTTTCCGCATCATACCCACTTTTTCCATTTAGCTGTTTTTCTCAATGCTCAAATGCTGTCCTCTATTTCTAAAGGCTTTCATTCACTTTCTCTGGAATTCATCTGGAATATTCTGTCCAATTATGGGCACCGCAATTAAGAAGGACGTGAAGGCCTTAGAGAGGGTGCAGGAAAATAATATTAGAATGGTTCCAGGGATGCGGGACTTCAGTTACATGGATAGAATGGAGAAACTGGGGTTGTTCTCCTTAGAACAGGGAACATTGAGAGGAGATTTGAAAGAAGTGTTGAAAATCAAGACGGGTTTAGATAAAGTGAATAAAGAGAAACTGTTCCTATTAGCAGAATTGTCGAGAACCAGAGGATACAGATTTAAGGTGATTAGCAAAAGGACCAAAAGCGACATGAGGAAATACTTGCTACGCAGCGAGTAGTTATCATCTGGAATGCGCTGTATGAAATGCTGGTGGATGCAGATTCAATTATGGCTTTCATAAAGGAATTGGATAAATATTTGAAGGGAAAGAATTTGCAGAGCTACAGGGAAAGAGCGTATGAATGGGACTAAATGGATTGCACCTACAAAGAGCCGGCACAGGCTCGATGGGCCGAATGGTCTCCTTCTGCTCTGTAAGGATTCTATGATTATATGATTCTCGCTTTCCTCCAATTCTGGCCACTTGGGCACTCAATTTCCTTTGCAACAACATTGACGACCGTGCATTCAGCTGCCTAAGTCCTACGCTCTGGAATTTGCTCCATTAACATTTCCTTCTCATTGCTCTCATTTTCATTACCACCCGTCAATCGGGCCCCCAGTCACTCGGGTCACACTGGCCGCCAGGTCACTTGGGATACGTAGCCACCACCCCCGGTCACTCGGTCACTCGGGCATCCTGGTCACTTGGGTTACTTGGGCCTCCCAGACATATTGGACCCTCGGATCCCCAGGTCACTTGGGTCACACGGCCCCAGGCACTTGGGTTATGCAGCCCTCACCCCTGGTCACTCGGGTCCACCGGTGTCTTGGGTCACTCGTGACTCCCCGGTCATTCGGCCCGCCCCCTCGGTCACTCATGTCACTCGGACCTCAGCGTCAGTCGGGTCACTCGGACCCTCAGGTCACTCGGGTCACTTGGGACCACGGTCACTTGGATCCCTGGTCACTTGGGCCCCCTGTCACTAGGGCCCCCCAGTCACTCGGGCTCCCTGGGCACTCGGGTCACTTGTGCCCATGGTCACTTGGATCCCTGATCACTTGGGTCACTCGGGCCCCTGGTCACTCGGGTCCACGGTCATTTGCATCCGCGGTCACTCGGGTCACTCGGGCCCGCTCTGCTATTTTAGGCCCGGGGCTGTGTTCTCCCATGAAAATTGAGCGTGATCAGTGGACTTTCCGGGTATTGGGTGCGATATCTCCACATAATTAAGAACTCTCGTTGAGTCCACCTCTTCTATTGGTTGGAAACAGGAGATTGACATCACTCCTACCAATTGGATTCTGTTCCGCCCCACTTTGTTTATCGCAAACAGTGCAGCTCAGGATCACAACAACAACAGCGACAACTGAGTGAAACGTTCCATGGCGCTTCACAGCAGCGAATATCAAACAAAATTTAGCCAAAGAAGGAGATATTATGAGATGTGACCACAAGTTTAGTCAAATAGGTAGGTTTTAAGGAGCAACTTAAAGGAGGTGAGAGATCCAGAGAGGGGGAGAGATTTATGGAGGGAATTCCAGCGCTTAGGACCTAGGCAGCTGAAGGCACGGCCGACAATTGGGGAGCGATTAAAATTGGGTCTGCAAAAGTGAAAAGAATTGGAGGATTGCAGAGATCTTTGAGGGTTTTAGGGCTGGAGGAGGCTACAGAGATAGGGAGGGGAGGCCATTGATACATTTGAACAAGAGCATGAGAATATTAAAATCGAGAGCTTTATGGGACTGGAGCCAATGTATGTCAGCGAGCACAGTGATGATGGGTGAAGGGGACTTACTGCGAGTTAAGATACCGGCAGCAAAGTTTTGGATGAGCTCAAGTTTATGAAGGGTGGAAAACGGGAGGCCAGCCAGCAGTAGATTGGCTATAGAATTTTAAAATTCCATAGACTCTGGAACAGTTCCTACGGATTGGAGGGTGGCAAATGTAAACTCACTATACAAAAAGGAGGGAGAGAAAAAACAGGGAATTACAGACCAGTTAGCCTGACATCAGTAGTGGGGAAAATGCTAGAGTCTGTTATAAAGGATGTGATAACGGAACACTTGGAAGGCATTAAGGGATTGGACAAAGTCAGCATGGGTTTATGAGAGGGAAATCATGCTTTACAAATCTACTGCAGATTTTTGAGGATGTAACTAGTAGAACAGATAGGGGAGAACCAGTGGATGTGATATACTTGGATTTTCAGAAGGCTTTTGATAAGGTCCCACACACGAGGTTAGTGTGCAAAATTAAAGCATATGGGATTGTTGGGAATATACTGTTAGTCACGCTAAACCTTTATAAATCGCTGCTTGGACCTCAACTGGAATATTATGTGCAATTCTGGGCATCGGACTTTAGGAAGGATGTTAAGGCTTGGAGAGGGTACAGAGGAGGTTTACCCGGTTTATACCAGCGATCAGGAACTTCAGCTGTGTGGAGAGATTGGAGAAGCTGGGATTGTTCTACTCAGAGCAGAGAAGGATAAGGCGAGACCTAACAGAGGTATTCAAAATAATGAGGGGTTTTGATAAAGCAAGTAGGGAGAAACTGTTTCTTTTGGCAATTGCATCGGTAACCGAAGGCCATCGATTTAAAATAATTTGCAAAAGAACTAGAAGGGAAATTAAGAGAAATCTTTTCGCACAGACCATTTAGAAGATCTCGAACGCACTTCCTGAAAGGAACTTTCAAAAGGCAATTGGACATGTCCTTATAGAGGACTAATTTTCAGGGTTATGGGTTAAAAGCTGGGGTGTGGGACAAAATTGGACTCGTCTTTCAAAGAGCCAGCAAAGCCACGATGGACTGAATGGCCTCCTTCTGTAAGATTCTATCATTCTTTTCTGTGTTTCACTTTGTATTCCGTATAGTGTGTGCCTTACCCAGTGAGGAGACGTACTGTGTAATAAATGTCCCAGTTCTGTTAACACAAAATGGTGGCCCTGAATAAACAAATAATTGAGGTCCACACCTGAATCAGAATTGCTGCCTTTTCATTTGAACAAAATTTCTCTCGCAGTCTGTCTCTCCTTCTCACACTCTGTGTGTCTCAGTTTCAGCTCCTGTACATCTACAGTACACAGTGGTTAAAAGGGAATGATCCGCGCCCGTTTGGTACTTTATGGCTCGTGTGTGTCTCAGTGTCAGCTCCTGTACATGGACAGTAAACAGTAGGTAAAAGGGAACAATTCACTCCTGTCTGGTACTGTAAAGCCCCGTGTATCTCAATGTCCGATCCTGTACTTGTACAGTATACAGATAGAATGAGATAGAGAGAGTCAGTGAGAATGAAACAGAGATAAGGTAGCATAGTGCTTATGTTACTAGACTAGTAATCTCGAGGCATGGGCTAATAATCCAAATGGTCGTAAGTTCAGATCTCCAACATGACAGCGGGGGAGTTTAAATTTAATTTATTAAATAAAATCTGGAATAAAATATCCGAATATCAGTAATGGTGGCCCTGAAACTACCGGATTTTCATAAAAAACATCTGGTTCACTAATGTCCCTAAGGTAAGGAAACCTGCCGTCCTTAACAGGTCTAGCCTTGGATGTGACTCCAGACCAATAGTAATGTGGTTGTTTCTTAATCGCATTCCGAAATGGCCGAGCAAGCTACTCAGTTGTAGAATATCGCTACAGAAAGTCACAATAAGAATAAAGCCGGAAGTACTATCTAGTATCGGACCACTAGGCACTGGACACTACAAAGGCAAACCAAGCCCAGTCGATCATGCAAAGTCCTAGTCACTAACATTTGGGGGCTTTTGCCAAAATTGGGAGAGCTGTCCCCCAGACTTGTCAAGCAAAGCCTGATGGTCATTCTCAAAAAATCATGCCTTTCAGCCAATGACCCATATTCTTCCATCATCAACCCTGGGTAAGTCCTGTCCCACCGGCAGGACAGACCCACCAGAGATGGCAGTACAATGGTATACAGTCAGGGGGGACTGGGCCTGTGAGTCCTCAATATTGACTCCGGACCCCGTGAAATCTCATGGCATCTGGTCAAACATGGGCAAGGAAACTTCTTGCTGATTACCATCTACCACCCTCCATCAGCTGATGAATCCATCCTCCTCCATGTTGACCACGACCTGGAGGATGCACTGGGGGTAGCAAGGGCACAGAATGTACCCTGGGTAGGGGACCTCAATGTCCATCACCAAGAGTGGCTCATGGCACCACCACTGACCGAGCTGGCCGTGTCCCGAAGGACATAATTGCCAGACTGGACCTGCGGCAGGTGATGAGCAAACCAACACGAGGGAAAACAACTTGACCTCGTCCTCACCAATCTATCTGTCGTAGATGCATCTGTCCATGAAAGCATTGGTAGGAGTGACCACCGCACAGTCCTTGTGGAGACGAAGTCCCGTCTTCACATTAAGGACACCATGCAACGTGTTGTGTGGCACTATCACCGTGCTAAATGGGATGGATTCAGAACAGATCAAGTAGCTCAAAACTGAACATCCATGAGGCGCTGTGGGCCATCAGCACCAGCAGAAATATATTCAAGCACAATCTGTAAACTCATGGCCCGGCATATCCCTCATTCTACCATCACCGACAAGCCAGGGGATCAATCCTGGTTCAATAAGGAGTGTAGAAAAGCATGCCAGGAGCAACACCAGGCTTACCTAAAATTGAGGTGCCAACCTGGTGATGCTGCAACACAGGGCTACATGCATGCTGAACAGCAGAAGCACCATGCTATCGACAGAGCTAAGCGATTCCACAACCAACGGCTCAGATCTGAGCTCCGCAGTCCTGCCACATCCAGTCTTGAATGGTGGTGGACAATTAAACAACTAACGGGAGGAGGAGGAGGCTCCAAGAACAACCCCATCCTTAATGATGATGTGGAGATGCCGGTGATGGACTGGGGTGGACAAATGTAAGGAATATTACAACACCAGGTTATAGTCCAACAGTTTTATTTGAAAACTGTTGGACTATAACCTAGTGTTGTAAGAATCCTTAATGATGGCAGAGCCCAGCACGTGAGTGCAAAAGACAAGACTGAAGTGTTTGCAAATATCTTCAGCCAGAAGTGATGAATGGATGATCCTACTTCGCCTCGTCCCGATATCTCCAGCATCACAGAACCCAGTCTTCAGCCAATTCGATTCACTCCACGTGATATAAAGAAACGGCTGAGTTCACTGGATACAGAAAAGGCTATGGGCCCCGACAACATCGAGGCTGTAGTGCTAAAGACTTGTGCTCCAGAACTAGTCGCGCCTCTATCCAAGCTGTTCAAGTACATCCACAACACTGACGTCTAACCTACAATGTGGAAAATTGCCCAAGTATGTCGTCTCCACAAAAAGCAGGACAAATCCAATCCGGCCAATTGCCGACCCATCAGTCTACTCTCAATCATCAGCAAAGTGATGGAAGGTGTCGTCGACAGTGCTATCAAGCGGCACTTACTCACCTATAACCTGATCGCCGATGCTCAGTTTGGGTTGAACCAGGATCACTCGGCTCCAGACGTGATTACAACTTGGATCAAACTTTGGGAAAAAGAGCTGAATTTCAGAGGTGAGGTGAGAGTGACTGCCCTTGACATCAAGGCAGCATTTGACCGAGTGTGGCACCAAGGAACCCTAGTGAAATTGAAGTCAATGGGAACCAGCGGGAAAACTCTCCAGTGGCTGGAGTCACCCCAAGCACAAAGGAAGATGGTAGTGTTCATTGGAGGTCAATCATCTCAGTCGCAGGACAAAACTGCAGGAGTTCCTCGGGGCAATGTCCTTGGCTCAACCATCTTCACCTGCTTCGTCAATGACCTTCCCTCCATCATAAGGTCAGAAATGGGAATGTTCGCTGATGATTGCACAGTGTTCACTTCCATTTGCAACCTCTCAGAAAATGAAGCAGTCTGTGCCCGCATGCAGCAAACCAGGACAACATCCATGCTTGGGCTGATAAGTGTCAAGTAACATTCGCGCCAGACAAGTGCCAGGCAATTACCATCTCCAACAAGAGAGAGTCTAGCCACCTGCCCTTGACATTCAACGGCATTACCATCTCCAAATCCCCCACCATCAACATCCTGGGGTTCACCATTAACCAGAACCTTATCTGGATCAGCCACATAAATACTGTGGCTACAAGAGCAGGTCAGAGGCTTGATATTCTGCTGCGAGTGACTCACCTCCTGACTCCACAAAGCCTTTCCACCATCTCAAAAGCGCATGTCAGGAGTACGATGGAATACTCTCTACTTGCCTGTTTCAGTGCAGCTCCAACAACACTCAAGGAGCTCGACACCATCCAGGATAAGCAGCCCGCTTGATTGGCACCCCATCCACCACACTAAACATTCAGAACCTTCTCCAACGGCGCACCGTAACTGCAGTGCATACCACCAACTGGATGCACTGCAGCAACTCGGCAATGCTTCTTCGACAGCACCTCCCAAACCCGTGACTTCTACCACCTAGAAGGACAAGGGCAGCCGGCACATGGGAACAATACCATCTGCAAGTTCCACTACAAGTCACACACCATCTCGTTTTGTAAATATATCGCCGTCGCTGGATCAAAATCCTGGAACTCCCTACCTAACAGCACTGTTAGAGAACCTTCACCACACGGACCACAGCAGTTTAAGACGGCGGCTCACCACCACCTTCTCAAAGGGCAATTAGGGATGAGCAATAAATGCCGGCCTTGCCAGCGGCGCCCTCATCCCATGAACGAATTTAAAAAAGAGAGACAGAGAGAGAATGAGAGAGAGAGAAAGAGACACTGAGAGAGAAGGATACATGAAAAGAAAGAGTGCGTGAGACAGGTAAGCAGACAGAGTGGGTATGGGAGAGAGAAAAAGACGGAGGAAAAGAGAGATGGTGAACGAGAGAGACAGTGAGACATGATATGAGAGAAAGTGAGACATGGTGGAAGAGGTGTATAGCAAGATACACAGAGCGAGAAAGACAAAGAGAAACACATAATGGCAGTGTGTGTGTGTGAGAGGGAAAAGTAGACAGGGAGCCAAAGAGTCAGAGAAAAGTGAAAATGAGAAAGAAAATCAGAGGGAGATTGAAACAGAGAGCGGAAAACGATGAGAAGCAGGGAGATGGAAACAATGAGAAACAGAAAGAGGGAAACAATGAGCAACAGAGCAGGATGAATGAGACAGAGAGTGAGAAAGAGACACTGAAACAGAAACAGAGAAATGGACAGGTACAAACTCAGATCGCAGATTGGTCCAGTTTGGCATGCAGATTGAGAGATGTGGGATGTCGTATTGAGAAATATTTATTCAATATTTTAAATAAAGCAACAGATTTTAAGCATAACTACAAGACATGCATCTGGTTTTACCTGTGCAATTTCTGAATTCCGTTCATACGTCTATCTGTGTTTTACTTTTTATTTTGTGTGCCTCTGTAAAGTATGTGTCTTTCCCAGTGAGGAGTGGCACTCTGTGATAAATGTCCCAGGGCTGTGTTAAAAAAAATTGGTGGCCCTGAATAAACACAAAATTGAAGCCTTTACATTGAAACAAAATGCTTCTCTCATTCTGTATCTGCTTCCCTGTACTGTACGGCCCGTGTGTGTCTCAGATTCAGCTCCTGTATATGTACAGTGCATAGTGGGCAAAAAGGAACCATTCACTCCCATCTTGAACCTGAAACAAAATGTCTGCCAGGAAGGCAGGGGCAAGGCTGAAGGCCAAGGCGGCCATCTTACTGAGGGGCAAGCCCATAAATATGCAAATACAGAACTGGGGTTCATTTCTAAACGAATAGAAATGAAAAGCAGAGATGTTATGTTAAACTTATATTGGAACTTGTTTATACCAGAATGAGAATACTGTAATACAAACTGATAATGCTGCAAACACTCAGCAGGTCAGTCTGCATCTGTGGAGAGAAAAAAACAGGTTTAACGTTTCAGGTCTGTGCACAGTTCTGGTCCCCATATTATAAAATGATATAAAGGCCCTGGTGAAGATGCAAAAATGATTCACAAGAATGATACCAGAACTGAGAGGATATAAATATCAGAAAAGACTGAACATGCTGTGGCTTTTCATTCTAGAAAAGAGAAGGCTAAGGGATGACCTAACATAGGTTTTACAATTAAGAAGGGGTTTCATGGGATAGAGGTAGAGAAGATGTTTCAACTTGTGGGGGAGTTGGAGGGGATAATAAGTAATCATTCTATGATTCTATGACTCTGCTGTGCCCCATCAGCATTGATCCTCCGACATACAGCGCTCCCTCAGTCCTGACACTCTGACAGTGCACCACTTCCTCTGTACTGACCACCCGACAGTACACCACTCCCTCAGTACTGCACTGCAATGACAGCCTGGTTTATGTGTTCAAGTTTCTGGAGTGCAACTTGAACCCACATTCTATTGACTCAAGATGTGAGACTGAGCCACGGCTGACACCTGAAAGTCTGAGAGGGCGATGGAGTGGCTTAGGGAGGGCATTCTGGAGCGTGGATATGGCTCAAGGCACGGCTGTCAAAAATAGGGCAAATAGACTGCAGATTTACAAGCGGCCAGAGGTGCAGGAGCAGAGTGTTTAGCTGGGGTTCGAGGATTGGAGGAGGTTGGAGAGATAGGGAGGGGTGAGGCCGTGATGGATTTAAGTGTAAGAAGGAATAAAATAAACTACAGGCTTCGGAGACTAGAATCCAATGCAGGTTAGTAAGGGCTTAGGTGACAGAATATGAGTCTGACAACACAAAGTCATTGGAAACGTGAAGAGAAGCGGTGGTTTTGCCATCGTCCGTCTGAAAGCTGGTCCATGTCTGCGGACTATGTCACAAAAGGAAGCATGTAGATGAGGAAGAGGAGGGAGCCAAGGATTGAACCTTTAGAGACATCAGAGACAACGGTGATAGGATGGGAAGAGAAGCTTCTCCTGGCTCTGATCAGATATGTGAGAGGAACCAACCAAGGGTCGTCCCACCAAAAGAGGCCAGTTTGCGATGAATGAGGAGGGTCACAGGTGGGTTTGCTGTACATATGGAGATGGGGAGGGGTGGCCCATAGAGGGATTTAAACCCAAGGATGAGAATTTTAAATTTCAGAGATAGGGAACAGGGAGCCAGTGAGGGTCAGTGAAGCCGAGGACGACTTGGTGATGGTTGGACACGGACAACAGAGTTTTGGACGAGCTCACGTTAATGGAAGGTGTGGGTTGGGTGGCCGGTCAGGAGTGCATTGGAGGAATGGAGTCTGGTGGGGAGAGAGTCATTGATGAGGGTTTCCAATGGCAATGGGCTGAGGAAGGAATGGAGGCGGGTGAGGGAATAACTGGGCCTTTGTGATGGAGGTCAAACCGGGTCATGAGCTCAGCTCAGTGTTACACGGGGGCAATTTTACTGGAGTCGTTAACCAATGTAGAATAAACGGAGAAACATCGGCAGTAAAATAACAGTGAGAGTGATGTCAATGGGGCACATTGTCCCCTAATATCACCCACAGACATTTCTAGACTGCAATCCTTAACCTGTCCTTTAACTGCCCTCGTGTCAGAGACTCAAAATTCGTATTTTACTGGGAAACTGTAGGAACAAAGTGAAACGGGTCAGTATTCAGTATAGGCTGCAGATTATCGGTCACATTTATAAATAAATCGCCAGGAGTGAACATGGTCAATACAATTATATGTAAACAGTAAATCAAGCCGTTCGTTATTGTTGGATCGGTTCTGTATGAGAACAGCTTTCAGCCTTATTCACGAGAATGTTCTAATTAAGATAATGTCCTGGACTTTGAGATGTTTGTGTTATATCCACCACATTGTTTACATCGGAGGCGAAGCTGTTGATGTAATGTATTTCTTCAAGTGACTGTAACTAATAGCAACAGAGTATAACCATCAGTGGAGACTCACCCCTGTATCAATGACGGCTCGTTTGAAAGCATCAGCTCCGAGTGCCTGCTAGAGCAGTGGTTTCGAGGCCAACAGAACTCACTGCTTCTCACAGGAATGGGATATCCCGCAATCTATCTGATAGAAGATATCTATTATCCTGTGCTTGCAGCCATTGGAGTTCCGGGTAAGCCTTTATCTCAGCTGTTAATGGCGTAAATCATTGTCAACTCTGCTCTCGAACTTGGCATATTATTTTTTCTCCCACCATGTTTTACGCAGACGCCAGTTCTGTTCTATCAGTTGAATAAGGGAATGTGTTAAGTCGCTGCTCTTTCTGTCTTGTAGGAGTCACATTATATCTGTAATCATCTTTGCATATCCAACTCTGGCATTGTTACAGGATAATTCTCTGTACTGAATGCATTATTGAATAATGGCATGCCCTTAGTTTCTAATTGTTCAGTCTTGTAGCAATTGCATTATATCTGCAGTGACCATTGTATATCTAACCGTGGCATTGTTACTGTATCATTCTCCACACTGAATGTATTGGACTCGGGGTCTCGCTAAGAACTGATATCAGACCATCAGGAGCTGTAAACAGTTTCATGTTGTGGAACTAACCTGTCCTGTTTTCAACAATGTGCTTTCAGTGATTGATAATGAGACAGCTCACGGTCTCAGTGTTACAACGAGGAAGCGCAATGTCCTTCCTCCCCAATAACATGCTTCACTTTAACTGGGATTTCAATGTATTTGTTGGTTATCACAGTTATGAAATATTATTCCATTATGTGTGTATCTGACGTCACTTCAGATATCAGGCTACTGAACTGAGTTTGCTGCTGACTCTTTCTCATCTCGTTCTCTGCTTCACTGTTGGTGAATTCACTGACTGTCACTGGAATTCATTGTAAAATGAAATGTTTTGATGTTATGTTGTCTCAATTTGCACTGTATCTGTTGGAATCAGGTACCCTTCTATTTATCCGTAAGTTATAAGTATGAAATTGGCGTTGTGTTAATTGAACAGTCCCGCCATCTATCGCTTTACTTTATAATTACAGGAGAAGGAATCTCAATTATTGTGCGATGTGTCTGGAAGAGCCATTTGATTTTGTTTATTCCATGATTTGTAGATGAAGTGAACAGTGTAAGTGAACAGGTGGAGACTTGGATAATCTGTAGAAATATTAAACTATTCCACGGAGGCTTCGCTATTTAACAAACTGACAGTGAGAATAAGATCAGTAGAACACGGGACTGGTGAACAGAATGCAGGCGCAGGATGATAGGATTTAATCAGATTTGAAAATGGACTTGAGAAAGAGAGTAGAGTGTGTAACAGAGGATGTGACTGAGAGGGAAAGGAATTAGCGGTTACGGGGAGCGGGCAGGAAAGTGGACATGAATTTAGATTTGAGGTGAGGATCAGATCAGCCATGATCTTATTAAATGGCGGAGCAGGCTCGAAGGGCCGATTGGCCTACTCCTGCTCCTATTTCTTACGTTCTTATGTTCTTCTTATGAAAGCAAGAGGCTGTGGTGTGAATAATTCATTAGAATGAACTGTTGAATCTTCCAGTACAATTAAACATCGAAAATGTGACTTGCAGGTATTATAATGATGTAATCAGATGGGTGGGTGTTCATTCTTGGACGCGGTCCTCATGTTTATATCCCTGTCAGATACTCAGTCTGTTTTTTTGAATGTTTCTTGTTTTCCAACATAACACTAAACAGAATTAAAATTTACTTCAAGAATAGAATCAGTAATTGCTTGATCGTGATGAATTATTTGTATAATGTATTTTTAAAGCTCGGCTGAATTCAACAAACAACGAGGTTGATCTAATTAATACTTTTCAATTTAATTTTAATTGAATATACAAGGTAAATTTATTAAACGCATTCTATACCCACCAAAGGTTCCCTGATACCAGTAAACACAGAAAAGAACCGTTGATTGAATTAGTTGGGTTGTTTTAGTTGAACTTATAGATTACATTTCCTCTAACATTCTGCTGTAGTCTTTCCCTTTGAATCCCAGCCTCTCCTACCAGTGCATTGAATCCTCTGTCTCGTCATTTCTTGCTTTATTTATGCTCTTTCCCAAATCATTTGCTCCTGACACTCCTCCACTTCCGACATGCCCTTTTCCTTGTCTCCCTCCCAATCTTAGTCAGTTGCTCGGTCTCCAGCTGCCTTTCCCGTTAAGTGCCAGCACCTGTCGGCTCTCTTAACCCAGAACAACAAACCAGATTCTCCTCCCCCTGTCCCCTCAGCTTCCCGACCTTTCGCTCTCTTTCCCCGTCCGCCTGTAGCCCAAATCCGGCTTTAATCCGCTGCATTCCCTGTGTGTAAAAAACATTCTCCCTTCCCCACCGGCACTGCGCCCTCACTCAGCCCTTCCAGTGGATCCTGTGCTCACTTTATTCACTTTCTGTATCCAACTCCCAATTCATTATTGATCATTGTGTTTAAAAACATATCTCTGCCCGAAAGCGCTGCCCAGGTCAGTGAATCACTTTCCACCGTTCGGTGCAGCAACAAAGCTGGAAATTTCACCCCAGACCCTCTCAAACTGCTGCTTTGTCTCCAGGCCTGAACAGTAATTTCTCTGCTTCCTGTTCTCTCTCTTACAGTTAACTTGGTGGCGATTGTGATCCTGTCCGGAGGAAAGTGCGGTCTCTCCAAATGTATCAGTCGCTACCTGGTGGGAATGGCAGTGGCCGATCTCATGGTCGTTATTATTAATGTGATATTCGGGTGGATTGGTGCGATGTATTTCCCAGGATCATTCCTGAGAATTACTCCAGTGTGTAGTTTTGTTTACACCTTGAATGCTGCAGCAACGTGGGTTTCTGCTTGGTTCACAGTCGCTTTCACCTTTGATCGATTTGTGGCCATTTGTTGTGAGAACCTGAAAATTAAATATTGCACCGAGAGAACGGTGAATGTGGTTTTGGGAACAGTGAGCGTGCTGGGCTGTTTAATGAGTGTGCCCTGGAACTTTATATATGATCCTGCATATATAATTGATAGTGTTCCCTGGTATTGTGAAACTAAACCGAGATTCTTTACTTCCCCCGCATGGTCCGCATTTGAGATGTTTGACCTCATTGTAACCCCTTGTGTCCCGGTCTGTCTGATTTTGCTGCTCAATGTTCTGATGGTCAGACGTATTTTAGTGTCCAGTCGAGTCCGCAGGGGACTCAGGTGCCGAACTAATGGAGAGAATCAGAAGGACCCAGAGATGGAGAACCGAAAGAAAACCATCATTTTACTCTTCAGTATATCGGGCAGTTTTATACTGTTATGGGTGACACACGTTGTATTTAACATTTATATAAGAATCGCAGACATTCGGTCTTATTCCTCCTACAATGACACTGGTTATGTCACACAACACACAGCAAAAATGCTGCAGCTTCTCAGTTCCTGCACAAACGCGTGTATTTATGTCTTGACCCAGACTAAGTTCAGAGAGGAGCTGAAGAACGCGGTGAAATACCCAATCAAACTAATTGTTAAATTAGTGAAATTATAGAAAGAGCGCAAGTTGTTCAAGCACTGGAATAAATCCCATTTCATACTCCATCCTCTACACTTCCCATGGGACGCAAAGTATATTATATATTAAAACCACAGAGCCCTGAAATGATCATAAATCCGATTCTGATATTGTATTTTGTTGATAATCTAACCTAATGAGGCGGGATTTGCTCTTTAGAAGGCACATGAATTGTTGCTCAAAATGCAGGTACTAAAGGGCTCAGCTAGACATTATCTAAATGGCCGCCAGGCAAAATGGTCAAAGCTGATAATCAAAGTCACTGCTGTGGACGTGATCAGAATAGTTACACTCCACATATGTGTAGAGAGATGGATAGAAGGACGGAGAGATGGAGAGCGAAAGGGAGAGGGATAGAGAGACAAGAGAGAGATGGAGACGATGTGACTTGGAAGTGAAGAGTGAGAGAGGGCGAGGTAGTGATACAGAAAGATAGAGAGAGACAGGAAGTGAGAGAGAAACAGAGGGTGAGAGAAAGAGATCATGACAGTCAGGGTGTCAGAAAGGCTGAGAGAGAGACAGAAAGATAGACACACAGAGAAAAAGAAAGAGAGGGACAGAGACCGAGAGAGAGACAGAGTGAGATAGAGAGAGAGAGAGCGAGAGACAGAGAGAGAGGGAGAGAGAGAGAGAGAGAGAGAAAGGGGGGAGAGATGGAGAGCGAGACGGAGAGGGATGGAGAGACTAGAGAGGAGGAGATGGAGTCACACAGAGGTAAAGACAGAGAGAGAGCGAGGTAGTGATACAGAAAGATAGAGAAAGTCAGAGAGCGAGAGAGAAACAGAGGTTGAGGGAAAGAGATCAAGACAGTCAGAGCATCAAAGAGACTGAGAGAGAGACAGAGAGAGACACAAGCAGAGAAAAAGAAAGAGATGGACAGAGGCTGAGAGAGAGAGAGAGACAGAGAGAGAGAGGGAGTGAGAGAGAGAGAGAGAGAGAGACAGTGAGAGAGAGACTGAGTGAGAGATTGAGAGAGAGACAGAGATAGAGAGAGGCAGAAAGAGAGAGAGGGACAGACACAGACAGAACGAAAAAAAAGGGAGACAGAGAGACCGAGAAAGAGAAGAACAGAGAGAGACAGAGAAAGAGACAGCTAAAGAGACAGAGGGAGAGCCAGAGAGAGAGACAATGGGAGAAAGGCAAAGAGAGGAGATGGAAGGAGAGAGAACACAGGGGCAAAAGAAATTTAAAAGTGCAGAAAATTAAGACAGATTCATATAAAAGGGAGTGACCGTGTGTAAGAATTTGACAACAACAACTTCTTAAATATATAAAATCATTGACAATATAATTATATATTTATATATATTTTACAGCGAATGTGAAGTACAGCTATTTTACGTCGAATGTACAGTAAAGCACAGTATCGCACAAAGGCCATTCGGCCCAACTGCTTTTTCTCCTTTACAACAACTTATATACATATATACATATAATATATTTCAACAACAACAACAACTTGCATTCAACGTAATAATGTTTCCCAAGACACTTCACAGGGATATTATCAAACAAAATTTCACAGTGAGCCATATAACGATGCATTACGACAGGTGACCAACAGTTTGCTCAAAGAGGTAGGTTTTATGGAAAGTCTTGAAGGAGAAGGGAGAGATAAAGAGGCATAGAGGTTTAGGGAGTGAAGGCAAAACCTTAGGGCCTAGGCAGCTGAAGGCACAGCCGACAATGGTGGAGCGATTAAAATCGGAGATGTGCAAGAGGCAAGAATTTGAGGAAGGCAGAGATCTCAGAGGATTATAGGGCTGGAGGAGGTTACAGAGATAGGGAGGGGAGAGGCCATGGATGGATTTGAAAACAAAGATGAGAATTTTAAAATCAAGGCGCTCCTAGACCAGGAGCCAATCTAGGTCAGTGAGCACAGGAGTAATGGGAAAACGGGACTTGATGCGAATTCGGATCCGGGCAGCAGAGTTTTGTATGAGCTCAAGTTTATGGAGAGTGGAAGATGGGAGGCCAGCAAGGCGACCATTGAAATAGTCTGGAGGTAACAAAGGTATGGACGAGGGTTTCAGCAGCAGTTGAGCTGTGGTAGCGGCAGAGGCACGTGATGCTACGTAGGTGGAAGTAGGCAGTCTGGGTGATGGAGCAGTGATCGGAAACTCATCTCAGGGTTAAATACGATGCCAAGGTTGCGAACAGTCCGGTTTAGCCTCAGACAGTGGCCAGGGAGAGGGAATGGAGCTTGGGGTGGGGAACAAATACAATGGTTTCAGTCTTCCCAATATTTAGTTGGAGGAAATTGTTTCTGATCCAGTCAGATAAGCAATGTGGCAAATGAGAGACAGTGAAGGAGTCGAGGGATGTTGTGGTGAAGTAGAGTCGTCAGCTTACATGTGGAATGTGACATTGTGTTTTTGTATAATACCGCCAAGGGGCAGAATGTAAATGAGAAATAGGAGGGGGAGAAGGATAGGTCCTTTGGGGGCTCCACAGATAAAGGTATGGAAGGGTGAAGAGAAGCCATTGCAGATAATTCTCTGGCTACAACTGGATAAATAAGACTGGAACCAGTCCTTGGAGGAGGATGGTGTGGTCAAAAGCTGCAGTCAGGTCGAGAAGGATGAGGAGGGATAGTTTTCCACGGTCACATCACACAGGGTGTTATTTCTGACTATGATAAGGGCCGTTTCAGTACTGTGGCAGGGGGAAAACCTGATTGGAGGGATTCAAACATGAAGTTGGGCCAAGATGCATATGGATGTGGGAGGCAACAACACGTTGAAGGACTTTGGAGAGGAAAGGGAGGTTGGAGATGCGGCGGTAGTTTGCAAGGCAGAGGGATCAAGGGTCGGCTTTTTGGGGAGGGGGTGAGGATGGGCGATTTGAAGGGGACGGCTGCAGTACCTGAGGAGAGGGAACAGTTAACAATATCAGCTAAAATGGGGGCCAGTAGAGGACGTTGGGTAGTTAGCAGTTTAGTGGGGATGGGATCGAGGGACAGGAGGTGGTTCTCATGGTCAAGATCAGCACGAAGAGAGCATGAGGGGAGATAGGAGAGAAACTAGAAAAAGATGCGAGTTCAGGGAGGAACTGTAGGGGAAGTGCAGCATACCCTCACTAGTGGCCCTCCCACACTACTGACCATCTAACAGTGCAGCACTCCCTTAGTACTAACCTTCCGACAGTGCAGCACTCCCACAATACTGAACCTCTGTCAGTGAAGCACTCCCTCAGTACTGGTCCTCTGACAGTGCGGCGCTACCTCTGTACTGCCCCTCCAACAGTGTAGCGCTCCCTCAGTACTGGCCCTCCAAATGTGTAGCACTCCGTCAGTACTGCCCCTTCAGCAGTCCAGCAATCCCTCAGTAATGACCCTCTGACAGTGTAGAACTCCCTCAGAACTGACCATCTGACAGTGCACTACTCGCTCAGTACTGACACCGGGGAATGTCAACCTCGATTGTGGAATCAAGTCTCTGGAGTGGGGCTCGCACCCACGACCATCTGACTCCGAAAAGAGAGTGCTACCCACTGAGCCACAGCTAATCTCAGGGGGTGTGGGGTTCGTGTGGTTGATTGGAGAACATGTTCGACCAGCGACCCACAACCCTCGACCTCTCCCCGACTCCCACATGTCTAGGTTGGTGACCAGATCCTCACGTTCTTCCAGGGGCCCTTTATGCTGGGGATCTTCATACAGCCGACGGTGCTGGAGGGAGGGACTGAACCGACAGGAAACCCACAAGTACAGAATCCCCTCCCCCAGCTCTGTTCAAGACAATCCTAAGCATTACAGAAACTTGGCTTGTATTGCCTGAAATATCATAGTTTCAGGGCTGATCTGATTAAGGTTTATAGCATTTTGAAAGGAATTGATAGGGTCGATAGGGAGAAACTATTTTCGCTGGTGGGGAAGTCAAGAATAAGGGGACATAACCTTAAAATCAGAGGTCGGCCATTCAAGAGAGAGGTTAGGAAACAAAGATTGGTCGATGTGTGGAACTCTCTCCCACAAGAAGCAGTAGATGCTAGCTCAATTAATCATTTTAAATCGGAGATCAATAGAGTTTTGCTCGCCAAGGATATTAAAGGATATGGAGGCAAGGCGGTCGGATGCAGTTAGGGTAAAGATCAGCCGTGATCATGCTGCACAATCGGAGTGTTTGATTGGACAGTGTAGAGGGACATTTAGTTTGTATCTAACACGTGCCATACTTGCCCTGCGAGTGTTTGATGGGAGAGTGCAGCATCATAAAATCATAACCCGGTTAAAGCACAGAACGAGGCCATTCGGCCCATCGTGTCCGTGCCAGCTCTTTGTAAGAGCATTGCAGTTAATCCCAATCTCATGCCCTTTCCCCGTAGCCCTGCAAAAACAACGATTGAATATGCCTCCACCACCTTTTCAGGCAACCCGGTAGCTATGAATTTTTTTTCCCCTTTAAGTATTTATCCAATTCCTCTATTAAAGCCACGATTGAATCCACTTCCAACACTCTTTCGGACAGAGCATTCCAGATCATAACCACTTGCTGCGTAAAAAACGTTTTCCTCATGTCACGTTTGGTTCATTGAATACCTGTATCAAATCTCGTCTCAAACTTCTCTGCTCTAAGGAGAACAATACCAGCTTTTCCATTCGATCCACTTAACTAAAATCCCTCATCCCCACAGCCATTCTCGAAAATCTTTTCTGCATCTTCTCTAAGGCCTTCACACCCTTCCAAAAGTGTGATGCCCAGAATTAGAATCATAGAATCATAGAAAGTTTACAGCAAGTCTCACTCTCCCGCCCTTTCCCCGCAACCATGCATTTGTTTTTCCTTTCAAATACTTATCCAATTCCCTTTTGAAGGCCATGATTGAATCTGCCTCCACCACCCCCTGGGGCATTGCATTGCAGATCCAAGAATACTCCAATTGTGGCCCAACCAGTGTTTTATAATTTTTCAACATAACTTCCTTGCTTTTATACTCTATGCCTCTAATTATAAAGTCCAGGATCCTGTGTGTCTTTTTTCACTGCCATCTCAACCTGTCCTGCCACCTTCAAAGATGTGTGCATATATACCCCCAGGTCTCACTTTTCCTGCACCCTCTTTTGAATTGTACAATTTAGTTTATACTGACTCTCCTCATAAGAACATGAGAGCATAAGACCATAAGAAATGGAAGCAGAAGTGGGCCATACGGCCCCTCGAACCTGCTCCACCAATCAATTAGATCGTGGCTGATCTTCGATATCAACTCCACTTTCCCGCCCGATTCCCATATCACTTGATTCCCCTAGAGACAAAAAATCTATATATCTCAGATTTGAATATATTCAACGAGTCAGCATCCACAGCCCCCGGGGTAGAGAATTCCAAAGATTCACAACCATCTGCGTGAAGAAATTCCTCGTCATCTCAGTCTTGAGTGGACGACCCCTGTCCTGCGACTATGCCCTCTAGTTCTCGTCTCTCTAGCCAGGGGAAGCAATCTCTCAGCATCTACCCTGTCAAGCCCCCTAATAATCTTATATCTCATTCTTCCTGCCAAAATGTATCACTTCACACTTCTCTGTGTTAAATTTCACTTGTTTTGTGTCCGCCCATTCCACCAGCCAGCTAATGTCCGCTTGAAGTCTATTACTGTCCGCCTCACTGTTTACTAAACTTCCAAGTTTTGTATTATCTGCAAATTTCAAAATTATTCCCCATTGTAATTGCTCCAGTCCCTGACTCTCAGGAAACCACCTTTATTTTTGTATACTTGTAGAAGCTCTTATAATCTGCTTCTATAGTTCTTGCTAGTTTACTCTCATATATTATTTTCTCCATTTTTATTAATTTTTTTTGCCCTTCCTTAGCTGATGTCTAAAGTTTTCCCAATCCTGAGGTTTACTTCTCTTTGCGGCGACATTGTAAGCCTCTTCTTTAAACTAGTACTGTCCTTAACTTCTCCAATTAGCCACGTTTGGATCATTTACCCGTTTAGTTGTTATTCCTCAAAGGAATGTATATTCGGTGAGAATTTTGAATTATTTCTTTAAGTGTTCGCCATTGCTTATCTACCGTCATATCTTTTAATCTAATTTCTCAATCTACCTTAACCAACTCGCCCATCATGCATACGTAATTGGCTTTCTTTTAATTTAAGACCATAGTTTTGGAATTAACTAAAATCATAGTATGATTAGGCAGAGTCAACATGATTTTATGAAAGGGAAATCATGTTTAACAAATTTGCTAGAGGTCTGTGAGGAAGCAATTAGCAGGGTAGATAAAGAGGAACCAGTCGATGTAGTATATTTGGAATTTCATTCGATGGCATTCAATAAGGTGCCACATGAAAGGTTGCTACACAAGATAAGGGGTCATGGGGTTGGGGTAATATATTAGCATGGATAGACGATTGGTTAATGCACAGAAAACAGAGGGTAGGGGTTAGCAGGTCATTTTCAGGTTGGCAGGCTGCAACTAGTGGGGTACCGCAAGGATCGGTGCTTGGGCCTCAGCTATTTACAATCTATATTAATGACTTGATGAAGGGTCTGACTGTAATGTATCCAGGTTGGTGACGGTACACAGATAAGTGGGAAAGTAAGCTATGAGGAGGACAAAAAGAGTCTGCAAATGGATACAGACAGGTTAAGTGAGTGGGCAAGAAGTTGGCAGATGGAGTAAAATGTGGGAAAATGTGAGGTAATTTACTTTGGTAGGAAGAACAGAAAAACAGAATATTTTTAAATAGTGAGAAACTATGAAATGTTGGTGTTCAGAGATACTTCGGCATCCTCGTACAAGAAACACAGAAAGTTAGCATGCAGGTGCAGCAAACAATTAGAAATGCCAATGACATGTTGGCCTTTATTGCGAGGGGGTTGGAGTACAAGAGTAAAGAAGTCTTCCTACAATTGTATAGGGTTTTGGTGAGACCTCACCTGGAGTACTGTGCACAGTTATGGTTTCCTTTTCTAAGGAAGGATATACTTGCCTTAGAGGCATTACAATGAACATCCACTAGATTGATACCTGGGATGAGTGGGTTGTCCTATGAGGAGAGATTGAGTAGAATGGGACAATACTCTCTGGACTTTAGAAGAATGAGAGTTGATCTCATTGAAACATATAAGATTCCGAGGGGGCTTGAAAGGGTGGTTACTGAGAGGTTGTTTCCCCTGGCTGGCGAATAGAGACCTAGCAAATTGTCTGCCACGTGTCTTACATTGCCACAGTGACTACACTTCGCAATGTACTTCATTGACTGTTTTGGAATGTCCTGATGTCTTGAAAGGCTCTATATAAAGGCAATTTCTTTCTTTCATTCAGACCTTCCACGAAACCCATCTCTTGCTTCAAGCTTTTGTCATCCCTCCTAATATCTCCTTCTTTGGCTGGGGCATTATAATTCTACTCTTGAAACCCAATCTTATCCCCTCCGACTCTCCATTTACTTCTCCTTTTATACCATCCTTAAACCCACTCTTTGAGCAAGGTTTTCGCCAGTCCTCCTGATATCTTCTTATTCCTTTTGTGCATGTTTTCCCTCACTCCTCCGTAAGTCCCTTTCGGAATGCTCATTACTTTAAAGGCCGTCTGTGAATTCAAGTTGTTGTTAACTTTCATTGGAACGTGATCAATATTTGTGCACTGAATTAGCAAAAGTAATTTATTGGATCATATTCTTGTACCAGAAAGAGATTTAATTCATAGATGGATTATTGAGATAAATTAACATTGGCAACTACAGGGTGGATACTGAGAAGTTGTTTGGCTTTGGAGAGGGTGCAGAGGAGATTCACCAGGATGTTACCAGGGCTGGAGCGCTTCAGCTATGAAGAGAGACTGGGAAGATTGGGTTTGTTTTCCTTGGAGCAGAGGAGGCTGAGGGGGGACATGATTGAGGTGTACAAAATTATGAGGGGCACAGATAGGATGGATACTAAGGAGCTTTTTCCCTTCGTTGAGGGTTCTATAACAAGGGGACATAGATTCAAGGTAAAAGGCGGGAGGTTTAGAGGGGATTTGAGAAAGAACTTTTTCACCCAGAGGGTGGTTGGAGTCTGGAACTCACTGCCTGAAAGGGTTGTGGAGGCAGGAACCCTCACAACATTAAAGAAGCATTTGGATGAGCACTTGAAATGCCATAGCATACAAGGCTACGGACCAAATGCTGGAATATGGGATTAGAGTAGACAGGGCTTGATGGCCGGCGCGGACACGATGGGCCGAAGGGCCGAATATCCGTGCTGTATAACTCTATGACTCTAACTCTATGACTCTACATGTGGACACCGTTTTGTTAGAACAACATAGCTTGCTTTACGTACAGACATCACATTGAAATAGGTTTGTGCATTTGTGAGGCAGTCTTTAGTATGTCCTCTCTCTAAGATGAAGCCAGCAACAGTGACCTGGATGAAGCTTTATTCGTCATTTTTCTTTGGTTAGTTCCAAAGTATTGTGTGCAGTTTTTGTGCCCTATTATAGAAACAATATTAAAGCCATAGAGAGAGCACAGTGTAGATTCACTCGACAGAGGCTAGAGAAGGGAAACTTATTTGGAAAGACTTGGAAAACCAGGATTATTTCCACGGGAATAGAGGAGACTCTAACATAAAACAGAAACAGGCCGTTCAGTCCAACAGGGCTATGCTGGTGTTTATGCTCCACGCGAGATAACCCCTACCCCATCTCATCTTCTCCTATCAGCATATCTTTCTATTCCTTTCTCCCTCATGTACTTATCTAGCTTTCCCTTAAATGCATCTATGCTGTTCGCCTCAACTACGTCATGTAGTAGCGAGTTCCAAAATTGTAACCACTCTCTTGGTAAAAACGTTTCTTCTGAATTCGTTATTGGATTTATTGGTAACGTTTTTATGTTGATGTCCTCAAGTTTTGGACTCCACTACCTCTACCTTATCAAACCACTTATCATTGTAAAGATCTCTATCAGGTCAACCCTCAGCCTTCTCTTTTCTATCAAAAAAAAGCTCCTGAATGTTCAGTCTTTCCTGATAGTTATAACCTCACAGTTCTGGAATCAACGTTGTAAATCTTTTAGCACCGTCTCCAGTGCATCTATCCTATTATAATATGGAGAGCAGAACTGTGAACAGACCTGAAACGTTAACTCTGTTTTTCCCTGCACAGGTGCTACCTGACCTGCTGAGTGTTTGCAGCATTTTCTGTTTTTTTCAGAGTATTCTAAGCCGGTGTAAACAAGTTCCAATATAAGTTTAACATGACATCTCTGCTTTCCTATTCTATTCCTCTAGAAATGAACCTCAGTGGTTTGTTTGCATTTTTATGACCTTGCTCCTCAAAAAGATGACTGCCTTGCTGGCGGACATTTTGTTGCAGTTTCAGGGCGGGAGTGAACCGTTCCCTTTTATCCGTTGTGTATTGGACATATACAGGAGCTGAAACTGAGACACACACGGGTCGTACATTACCAGACGCGAGTGAAACGTTCCCTTTCACCCGCTGTGCACTCAAAATGTACAGGAGGCGAAACTGTGACACACACGGGCCGTACAGTACCAGAGGGGAGTGAATCGGTCCCTTTTATCCGATGAGTACTGTACATGTATAGGAGCTGACACTGAAACACACAAGGGCCGTACATTACAAAGTATGAGATACAAACTGAGAAAGACGTTTTGTTTAAATGTAAAGACAGTGATTTTGATTCAGGTGCAGGCGTCAATTTTGTGTTTTTTTCAGGGTCAACATTTTGTGTTAACACAGCACTGGGACATTTATTACAGAGTACCTCTCTTCACTGGGAAAGACACACACTCTACAGAGGGCGGGAAATAAAAGTGAAACATAAGTACAGATTCACAGAATCATAGAATCTTAAAGCACTGATTCGGCGATGGTAATGCCGTTGAATGTCAAGGGGAGGTGGCTAGAATATATCTTGTTGGAGATGATCATTGCCTGTCACTTGTCTGGCACAAATGTTAGTTGGCACTTATCCGCCCAAGCATGGATGTTGTCCAGATGTTGCTGCATTCGGGCACGGACTGCTTCATTATCTGAGGGGTTGCGAATGGAACTGAACACTGTGCAATCATCAGCGAACATCCCCATTTCTGACCTTATGATGGAGCGAAGTCATTGATGAGGCAGCTGAAGATGGTTGGGCCGAGGACACTGCCCTGAGGAACTCTTGCAGCAATGTCCTGGGGCTGAGATGATTTTCCTCCGACAAACACTACCCTCTTTCTTTGTGCTAGATTATTTTCAGGGCGACTCCTTCTGGCTGCTCGTACAATTGTATATGTTTGTTGAAGCTTTCTATACTTGGATAGTGTTGCTATAGTATATTAAGAATGTTTTGGCAGGTCCTGTATTACTGTTGTTGTCATTTGCAACAGGGTACTGAATAAAATTTCTGACAACCATGGGTGGCCTACTAGGGCTCCCGCTTGGCATTGAACACAACGGGGAGCATGCAGAGTGGCCTCGCAGAGCTGTCCAAGCTGAGAGGAGAGGGCGGAGGAGGTGCAAAGTACTGAGCAGTTGGCCATATTCAATGAGGTCCTTCAGGGAACAATTCTCTTACATCAACCTGATCGAAGATCAGTGCACCAGACGACTGCAGTGCAAAAAAAGCGGTCGTGGGGGCGAGGACAACATTGCCTGTGGCTGTGAACATAACCGTGGCACTGAACTTTTATGGCTCTGGATCCTTTCAGTCGTTTGCTGGCGATGTGTTCAACATCTCGCAGTTTCCAATGCATTGCTGCGTTAGGGATGTCATGGAGGCACTTTATGGGCTGTGCAACTGGTTCATCAGGTTCGCTCTTGACAGGGAGAACCATAATCATACGTTTCAGCCAACGACCCAGACTCCTCCATCTCCATCCTTGGGTATGTCTTGTCCCACTGGCAGGACAGACGCACCAGATGTGGCGGCACAGTGCAATACAGACAAGAGGGAGTGGACCTGGGAGTCCGTACCCCACGAAGTCTCATGGCATCAGGTCAAACTTGGGCAAGGAAACCTCCTGCTGATTACCACCTACCGTCTACCTTCAGCAGATGTATCAGTCTTCCTCCATGTTCAGCACCACTTGAAGGAAGCACTGATAGCAACAAGGGCACATAATGTACTCTGGATGGGGCACTTCAATGTCCATCACCAAGAGTAGCTCGATAGTACCACTACTGACTGAGCTTGCTGAGTCTTGAAGGACCTAGCTGCCAGACTCGGACTGTGTCTGTGCAGGTGGTGAGCGAACCAACACGAGAGAAAAACCTACTTGAACTCATCCTCACCGATCTACCTTTCGCAGATGCATCTTTGGTAGGAGTGACCACTGCACAGTCGTTGTGGAGGACACCTTCCATCGTGTTGTGATGCACTACCACCGAGTTAAATGGGATAGATTAACAACAGATATAGCAACTCAAAACTGGGCATTCATGTGGCGCTGTGGGCCATCAGCAACAGCAGAATTTTATTCCACCAAACTCTGTAACCTTATGGCCCGGCATGTCCCAAACTCTACCATTACCAAAAAGCCAGATGATCAATCCTGTTTCAATGAGGAGTGTAGAAGAGCATGTCAGGATCAGCACCAGGCGTACCTAAAACTGAGGTGCCAAACTGGTGAAGCTACAACACAGGACTACATGCATGCTAAACAGCAGAATCGGCATGCTGTAGACAGAGCTAAGTGATCCCACACCAACGGTTCAGATTGAAGCTCTGCAGTCTTTTTTTTTATTCGTTCATGGGATGTGGGTGTCGCTGGCGAGGCCATCATTTTTTGCCCGTTCCTAATTGCCCATCAGAAGGTGGTGGTGAGCCGCCTTCTTGAACCGCTGTAGACCGTGTGGTGAAGGTTCTCCCACAGTGCTGGTAGGTCGGGAGTTCCAGGATTTTGACCCAGCGACGATGAAGGAACGGTGATATATTTCCACGTCGGGATGGTGTGTGACTTGGAGGGGAACATACAGGCGGTGTTGTTCCCATGCGCCTGCTGCCTTTGTCCTTCTAGGTGTTAGAGGTCGCGGGTTTGGGAGGTGCTGTCGAAGAAGCCCTGGAGAGTTGCTGCAGTTCATCCTGCATATGGCACACACTGCAGCCACAGTGCAACGTTGGTGATGGGAGTGAATGTTTATGGTGGTAGATGGGGTGCCAATCAAGCGGGCTGCTTTGTCCTGGATGCTATTAAGCTTCGTGAGTGTTGGTGGACCTGCACTCATCAAGGCATGTGAAGAGTATTCCATCAACCACTTGACTTGTGCCTTGTAGATGGTGGAAAGGCTTTGAGGAGTCAGGAGGTGAGTCATCCACGTGATATCAAGAAACGGCTGCGTGCACTAGATACAGTAAAGGCTATGGCTCCCGACAACATCCCGGCTGTAGTGTTGTCGCGTTGTGCTCCAGAACTAGCCGCGCCTCGAACCAAGCTGTTCCAATGCAGCTACAACATTGGCATCTAACCAACAAAGTGGAAAATTGCCCAGGTATTTCGTGTCCACAAAAAGCGGGACAACTCGAATCTGGCCAATTAGTCTACTTTCAATCATCAGCAAAGTGATAGAAGGTGTCGTCGACAGTGCTATCAAGCGGCACTTACTCACCAATAACCTGCTCACTGATGCTCAGTTCGGGTTTCGCAAGGACCACTCGGTTTCAGACTTCATTACAGCCTTGGTCCAAACATCGACAAAAGAGTTGTAATCCAGAGGTGAGGTGTGAGCGACTGCCCTTGACATCAAGGCAGCATTTGACCAATTGTGGCAAAATGAGCCCTATTAAAATTTAAGTCAATGGGAATCAAGGGGAAAACTCTCCATTGGTTGGAGTCATACTTAGCACAAAGGAAGTTGGTAGTGGTTGTTGGAGGGCAATCATCTCATCCTCAGGACCTCGCTGCAGGAGTTCCTCAGGGCAGTGTCCTACGCCGAACCATCTTCAGCTGATTCATCAATGAACATCCCTCCATCATAAGGTCAGAAATGGGGATGTTCGCTGATAATTGCACAGTGTTCAGTTCCTTTCGCAACTCCTCACATAATTAAGCAAGCTGGGCCATCATGCAGGAAGAACTGAGCAACATCGAGGCCTGGGCTGATGAGTGGCAAGTAACATTCGCGCCAGATAAGTGTCAGGCAATGACCATCTCCAAGAAGATAGAGTCTAACCACCTCCGCTTGATATTCAACGGCATTACCTTTGCTGAATCCCCCACCATCAACATCCTCGGCGTCACCATTGACCATGAACCGGCCACATAAATGCTGTGGAAACAAGAGCAGGTCAGAGGCTGGATAGTTTGCGGTGGGTGACTCATCGCCTGAAACCCTAAAGCCTTTCCACCATTATAAGGAACAAGTCAGGAGTGTGATGGAATACTCTCCACTTGCCAGGATGAGTGCAGCTCCAACAACGCACAAGAATCTCGACATCATCCAGGACAAAGCAACCCGCTTGATTGGCACCCCATCCAACAAACAAAACATTCACTCCCTCCACCACTGGCGCACCGTGGCTGCAGTGTATACCATCTACAAGATGCACTGCAGCAACTCGCCAAGGCTTCTTCGACAGCACCTCCCAAACCCACGACCTCTACCAACTAGAAAGATAAGGGCAGCAGGCGCACGAACTGCAGCGGTTCAAAAAGTGGTTCACCGTCACCTTCACCAGTGCAATTAGGGATCGGCAATAAATGCTGTCCTTGCCAGCGACACCCACATTCCTTAGATGAATTTAAAAAGGAATGATCGAGCACGAGGGTTTTCTCGCATGGAAGGCTTCCCCATGGAGCAGGTTACCATTGATGACACGCATATTGCCATACATGCACCACATCTCAACTCGGCCATCTTCATGAACGGAAAGGGGTTTTACTCCCTCACTGTGCAGCTGGTGTTCGACCACACGCAGAGTATCATGGAAGTCAATGCCCGCTAACCTGGCAGCAGTCATTACACCTTTGTTATGCATCAGCCTAACATCGCAACAACCTTTGAACTGTCTCAGCAAATCAAAGGCTGGGTGACAAGGTCTATCCCTTTATGTAGTGGCTCATAATCCGATCAGACACTCAATCACTCATGTGCATAGCAGGCCTAAAATGAGAGCCACGCAGCCATACGAATTGTCATCAAGCACACCATAGGCGTCAGAAAGCAACGCTTCCGCTGCCTGGACCGTTCTGCTGGAGCCCTGCAGTACACCGCTTAGCGGGTGTCAAGATTCGTCGTGGTGTGCTGCATGCTGCACAACCTCATGCTTATGACGGAACAGCCCTTGCCATCGCCTATCTGACAAGACGCTGAGCCAGCGGCAGATGAAAAGGAGGATAAGGAGGAGGAGGAGGAGGGCGACGAGGAGGAAGAGGCTGAGGAGGAGGAAGAGATGGAAGACTAATTGGAGGAAGAGGCAAGGAGGCAACAAGATGTACAGGCTCTGTCTGCCACGGCTCTGCTGCTCACCTTATTCATGATATCAGTAACATCAACGACACCTCCCAAGTAACCAATAGCCCTACACTCCCCACTTGTCCTCTCCCACATGACCATCAAATGCCCCTCCGTGTGATTACACATTGTTTCCTCCTGCAGCTCATCGCCAAAATAAAAACCACCATTAACTGTGACTTCTAATACAAATTTATAACGTTACACATTAATTCAAATATGGAACATTACAGTATTCACGTTTGCGCATTGCCTCAGTGTCTGTCGTGCGTTGTCTTTCGCCTTTGCCTTTCCTGATGCTCCCCCAGTGAATGGAGCAAGGGTGGTGAAAGGCTGCTGAACATCAATTGAGGAGCATGGAGATGGCTGTGGAGGATGACCTCAAGCAGCTGTGGGATAAGAGGGCCCGGCTTCAGACTACATCATCTCGGCCTGGGCTGCAGCAGTCTGGCCTGGCTGGCTGCCAGGCAACAGCACGGGCACTGGCGAAGTGGGAGGGGTTGGACCAGAAATGTTGTCATCCTGAGAGAGAACAGCAGGTTCGACTGCACTGGCGCCACTGCCGCTCACATGGGACGTCACTTCAGCAGTCCTCGTGATCAACTGGAGAGCAGATTTCTGGACTGCTGTGATGCCCTGGAAGCCCTGTTCCACAGTGGAATCCAGAGCTACGATAGCAGCAGTCTGGGCTTCCAAAGCAGCAGTCTGAACTGTCAGAAAAGCAGTCTCAATTTCATCTGAAGCTGTCACATCTTTGATGACATTGGTTTTGCTGCAATTCAACCTGCGACATTGGTCATCAGACGTTGTATCATGGTGGGTTCCACAGGTGCGCTGATGGAGGTGACCGCCCGTTCATTGTCGGCAGGGATGGGCTCCAAGCTCTGCGCAAAGCCCTGTGCCAAGTTCAAGGTGGACTCCTCCATGCCCCTTGAAATTGTGCACAGGTTTTCTGGCAGGCTTTCCAGTGCCCCAGTGGTAAGTTTCGTGTATGCCCATCAGCCGTCTTCTGTACCCTAGCCCAACGAAGTCCTCATCTGAATCCTATGCAGCAGAACCATTGTGTGACCTCGCCCTCTGGCGTGTTGTCTCCTGTGGTATCCGTTGCTCCCGCCCCGGCTCCGTCACATTTGTGACCGGAGTCTCATCACGTGCCGATCTCTCCTCTAAACTAACCTCTAAAGGACGTGCAGTATGAATCTCTGAGCTGATGGATCCGAGTGTTAGATCGAGTGACGGTGTCGCTTCAGTGGCCCCCTCCTCCTCGTCGTCCTCCTCCTCCTCCTCGTCCTCCTCCTCCTCCTTGAATGGTACTGCCACGTGTTCTGAATATCTGCAATGACAAAGAGAACAGGTTGTGATATGTTGAGAGGAGAGAAAGTAAGACGTGCATGCTGACAGCATCTGCAGCATTTGAGTCAGAAAAGATTGTGGGAGGAAGGAGATGTGGGAACCAAGAAGGAGCATTAGATATGCAGAGACATCCTCCATCCGGACCTCCAGCGCGGCATGTGGTCAGAACGGCAGCGACAGCCCGCCCAATGATCCCCAACACTGTCTTTTCCATGCGGATGAGGACATGCAGGTGCGCCTGTCCTCCCTCATGTCTCTCCTGCTGTTGGTTGTTATGCACCATCTTCTCCTGCAAGACAGAGGATAGTGTGTCAATGAGTGTCCTGCTAGGTGTCTGGGTGATTGTGCCTGTCATGGTTGAATAGCTTCCAGTGTGTGTGAGCTGTGAGTGGTGGTTGTGTGATACTATGTGCGGGTGAGATGCAGCATGCCGAGTTGAGCATTGTGTATGGATGGGTAGTGTTTGTTGGTTGGTGGGTGTCGGGGACTGTGATGAGTGGAGCATTGGTGCAATTGGTAGGATGTGCCACTTGAAACTTGCATTCACTCACCTGGACCACTCGTGTCAAATTGTTGAAATTCTTTTGGCACTGAGGTGCAATGTTCCTGGCGTTCACATCCTTGGCCTCACCCTTCCACTGCCTGCAAAGCTGGAGTCAAGAGGGTCTCCTGCCACCCTGTGGGCACAGGACTGCCCTACTTTGGTCCATCCTTCCACCAGGGCCTCCAGTGCATCATCGGAGAAGCGTGGGGCATGATCTCATGCAGCTCCCGCGAACCTCCCTGCCATCTTTTCCTCCTCCCAGTAGACGTGCAGCTGAACCTTTAAGAGGTGCAAGCGGCCTGTGAGGAGCGCTGGCCATGCCCCATTTCTGGCTTCCTGATTCTCCGTGCAGGGTAAGGCTGGCTGCACGGAGGAATCATGTTCATTAGCAGGCAACGCCAAGCTCACGTGCTGCCTGGGCAGTAAGCACCGGGCGCTGGTTACTCGCAGATTGCGGTCCCCATGCCCGTAATTTTGCCTGACCCAATTTAACACCCTTAGTCTTTGAAATGAAGCACATTTGTGAATATGTGCTTCAGACTCTGGGGGTGAAATTGCCATCCCTTCCAGCCGCTGTCAACTTACCTCCCCACAATCACACAACTTCCACGATTAGCCCTTGGAGAAGAACGTGTCCCTTAACGCCGTCGCGAATGCAGTGACCAATTTTCAACTCACTCCTTTGTGGCGCTGCATCCCGCTCTTGTGTATGTGTTAAATTGTACCCTCAACACCAGCTTTACTGTTTTTATTTCCAAGAAATCTCTCACAATCTCTCACCCTGTGCCTTGTCCACGATCTCGTCTCTAACCTCATTCACTTAAGGCAGAGAGCGATCAACCTGAGAGGATCCAGCATACCTGTAATTTGTATCCATAATGCAATCTATGTTGATCCCATATTTCTGTTTCTTCAGCAGAATCACCTTTTACTCTAGAATCAACCTGAAGTCCAGAGAAACCAAGGCTCATTTTTGACACAAATGACCGTCTTATTGAGATGGTCATTTGTGAGGTTCGGTGGTAAGTTTCATGAACAGTTTTCATATAATGTCACGCAAGGTTACGTTTCCTTCTTTACTGCTTGGGTATTAAACATTACCAGAACGGAAAGCAGAATGGAAAACCTGGCGGCGAGCATCGGAGGTCATTCACGGAACATGCTGTGATTTCCTCCCATTAATGTAGGTATCCTTTGGAGCTCAATGTTGATACTGTATGTTGTATAGTATCATGTCAGGGCAATTTAGAGAGAGTTATACCCTGTATCTTGCACATTCCGCCTCTAACCTGCAAGCTGTCCAAGTTGACACTAGATGTAAAGTGGAGACACTTTGTGAAGGCAATATATAGGAGGCTCATCTCTGTTTCGGATTGCATCTCATTAGGGAGTGTTTGCGGATTTTCCCTGTACTGTCGCTACAAAAGGGTTGTTAATCTTTCAACAATAACTGCCGTGTGATACAAGCCTGAGTAGTTATTAAATAACAAGCTTTTATAGATTGTCTCACAGCAACATTATGTTATAATACAACTTTCTTCAGATTACATTAAAAGACAAGCAAATACACAACTTGATTCTCCCCGGACTCAAGATTGATCAGATCTGACCTCCGTGGGGTTGCCTGGGCAATGGACTTCTGACTGTCCTCACGCGAGCTCTAACCTTTGGGAGGAAGCATGCCCTATTTTTATATCATTTGGCTGCTACATTGTGTTTTTAAGCATCTCTGGCCTTATCTCCCAGTCATAAATCATCCCACCGTGCTGATGCCAAATAGCAAATCAAGATAATCTGCTATACATAACTTAGCTAATGAACTCAACCCATCATCTCTGTTGCTACAAGCTGTTTGTTCCTTTGAGGAATGCTTGACCTTTCTAATCTGAATACAGCCCCCCTATTCGGCCACGCATGGCCCATCCAATGTCGGTTTTGTAGCAGCCACATCTCTTGTTTTGGTGTAAACCAACTTCTGATGTCAATGTTGTCTTTTCTGTAGTCCCTCTGATATTTTGCCCTGTAACTTGCCCTTGTTCTCACAGAGAATCTGAACTCCGCTCCCACTGCAACATTCGCCCTCTTGCGAAGATGCGTGGGAGCTCTATGCAAGCCAGAACTTTGACTTTTTCTAGTTTACATTCATGTTCTTACAGGGAGCATTTGATGCTGATATTGGGGATAAAGTCAACACATCCTTCCAAACATCTATAAACTATTACTTGACAAAGAATTTACAACCCAGAAACTGGTTATTCGACCCAACCGGTTTATGCCGGTGTTTCTGCTCCAAAGAAGCCTCCATCCACCCTATTTTATCTAACCCTATCAGCACAACCTTCTATTCCAACTCTGAAATTGGCCGCAAACAAATCAAAGGAAGATTTGCATTTCTATAGCGCCTTTCAGGACCTCGGGATATCCCAAAGGGCTTTACCGCCAATGAAGCACTTTTAAAGTACATTTAATGTAGGAAACACGGCAGCCAATTTGCGCACAGCAATGTCCCATAAACAGCATTGTGATAATGACCAGATAATCTAATTTAGTGATGTTAGTTGAGGAATAAATATTGACAAGTATTGAACAGAGTGAGACAGTCAGCAGTGAAAATAACAAAGTTCAAGCATGGAGGAATCGATTCTGCGCAAAAGTTCCATTTCCCAATTGGGGAGAGATACAGCGAGATATTCTCAAAGGTGGAGTTTCAAACCTGCGAGAACCTATTCTTAACCAACGCCAAACCCGCCTGCAGCTGTTGCAAGAATGGGTTGACCTGCCTTTAAAGAATGGGCATAACAATATCCTTATTTGTAACTTATTTCAATGCAAGTTGCAATCATAATTACTCTTTACTACATTAAAATTTAGAAGATTTTTAATCTCTTCCATTTAAGAATCCAGTCCGATCGACACAATCGAGCTGGAAAAGGAAGAAGACTATTTTGGGCTTAATTTAGCTTTGGGCGATTGTGTAAAGCTGGCAATATTGGATTGACTGCTCATTATACACTTCTCTGCATTTCTACTTCCATTGTCTTCATTGGAAGGAAAACCGGGCGTGCTGTATGATGAGTGGCTGGTTCAATAGCGCCTGTTTCACACCACAGTCCAGAGTTACATTATCCCATTTCGCTTCTCTAATGTCACTGTCCAAGTTTTTTTCATTTCCAAAGAAAAGCAGGAAATTTTAGCTGAACCTGTCCCTTCGAGAAACTGTCGGTGTCGGATACAACGCTGGTTTTATACACCACCAGATTTTATTATCATTAAAGTCAATGGAGAGTAGCATTGGTCGGTGTGTTAAACCAGAGTTCCAAACAATCCTGTGGGTTTCCTGCATGGCAAGTTGAGTTACAATTATATGGTCAAATGTGTCCACTAAATCAAATTATGCACCGCAGCACCGGCAGAAGTGCTTACGTTTTATTTAAAAAGAAATACCGGATTCAAAAGAATGCAAAATATAACATTAATAATATGAAACCTATAATGAGCAGCAGCAATGTGGGAATACAGCTGTCACTGTTCCCAAATATATCTTAGGTACAGGGGTTAAAGAGTGTATACTTCAATGCAAGGAGTATTACAAAGAAAGTAGATGAGCTAAAGGCACAGATAGACACATGGCATCATGATACTATTGCTATAACGGAAACCTGGGGGATAATTGGCAGCTCAATATCACTGGATATAAAGTTTTCAGGCAGGATAGAATGGGTGATAAAAAGGAGTGGTAGCAATATTGGTTAAAGAATCAATTATAGTTGTGAGAAGGGATGATATGCTAAATGGATCATCAATCGAGGCCATATGGGTTGAGCTAAGAAATAAAAAAGGTGCAGTCACCCTACTACGAGTGTACTAGAGACCCCCGAATAGCGAAAGGGAGTTAGAAGAAAAAATATGTAGGCAAATTTCTGAGTGCAAATATAAAAGGGCAATAATAGTAGGGGACTTCAACTACACTGATATCTACTGGGATTCAAACAGTGTGAGGGCATAGAGGGCGCAAAATTCTTCATCGGTGTCCAGCAGAATTATTCTGCCAATATGTGACAAGCACAACAAGGGGGAATGCAATTCTAGATTTAATCCTGGAAAATGAAGATGGGCAAGTGGGTGAAGACACATTGGGTGACCATATTGGGGATAGTGACCACAATTCAGTTAGGTTTAGCATTATTATGGAAAAGGACAGAGTCAAATCAGGAGTAAAAGTTTCAAATTGGGACAAGGCAAATTTTACAGAACTAAGAGGTGATTTGGCAGAAGTAGACTGGACACAACTGCTTGAGGAAAAATCAGTGGCAAGCCAGTGGGCGGTACTAAATGTGAAATTCTAAGGGTACAATGCAGACACGTTCCCACAATGAAAAAGGGTGGCACTGCCAAATCTAGAGCCTCCTGGTTGTCTGGAAGTATACGTGGCAAGATAAAGCAGAAAAAGTAAGCTTATGATTGTCAAAGAAAACTAATTACTGCACAAAGCCGAGAGGAGTATGGAAAGTATAGGGATGACGTAAAAAAAGGAAATAAGGAAAGCAAAGAGAGGGCATGAAAAAATATTAGCTCGTAAGATTAAAGAAAACCCAAAGATGTCTTATAGGTACATTAAGAACAAGAAGAGAGGTAAGGAAAATTTGGGACCTATCAGGGATGATAAGGGTAACTTGTGTGTAGAAGCAGAGGATGTGGGTAGGGTTTTAAATGAATATTTTGTCTCCATATTCACAAAGGAAAGGGATGATCCAGACGTAGTAGTTAAAGAGGAGAGGTGTGAAATATTGGATAAGGTAAACATAACGAGAGAGGAAGTACTAGAAGGACTGGAACCCTTGAAAGTTGCTAAGTCACCAGGGCCGGATGGATTGTTTCCTAGGCTGTTGAAGGTAGCGAGGGATGAAATAGCGGATGCTCTGAGGATCATTTTCCAATCCTCACTAGATTCAGGGGAGGTACTGGAGGACTGGAAGACTGCAAATGTAGTACCAATCTTTAAAAAGGGCACGAGGGAAAGGCCAAACAATTATAGGCCGGTCAGACTTACCTCGGTGGTAGGCAAACTATTAGAATCAATACTGAGAGAAAGGATAAACTGTCACTTGGAAAGGTATTGTTTAATCAGGGATAGTCAGCATGGATTTGTTCAGGGAAGGTCATGCTTACAAATCTGATTAAATTCTTTGAGGAAGTGACAAGGAGGATTGATGAGGGTAATGCGGTGGATGTTGTCTACTTGGATTTTAGTAAAGCATTTGACAAGGTCCCACATGGCAGACTGGTCAGAAAGGCAAAAGCCCATGGGATACAGGAAAATGTGGTGAATTGGATCCAAAATTGGCTCAGTAACAGGAAACAAAGGGTAAAAGTCGATGGATGTCTTTGCGAATGGAAATCCGATTCCAGTGGTGTGCCACAGGGCTCAGTGTTGGGTCCCTTGCTGTTTGTGGTATATATTAATGATTTGGACTTGAATGTAGGGGGCATGATTGGCCAATTTGCAGATGACACAAAAATTGGCCTTGTAGTTGATAGTGAAGAGGGTAGCTGTAGATTCCAAGAAGATATCAATGGGTTGATGGAGTGGGTGGAAAAGTGTCAAATGGAGTTCTCAACCCCGAGAAGTGTGAGCTAATGCACTTAGGGAGGGCAAACAGTAAACGGGAATACGCAGTAAACGGGAATATATTGAGAGGGGTAGAGGAAGTGAAAGACCTTGGAGTGCACGTGCACAGGTCCCTGAAGGTGGCAGTACTGGTAGATAAGATTGTCAAGAAGGCATACGAAATGTTTTCCGTTATTAGCCGAGGTATAGAATAAAAAAGCAGGGATGTTATGATGGTACTATACATAACACTGGTGAGGCCATAGCGGAGCATTGACTGCAGTTCTGGTTACCACATTACAGGAAGGACGTAATTGCACTGGAGAGATTGCAGAGAAGATTTACAAGAATGTTTGCCAGGGCTTGAAAATTGCAGCTACGAGGAGAATTTGATGAGGCTGGGATTGTTTTCCTTGGAGCAGACGAGGCTGAGGGGTGACTTGATTGAGGTATGCAAAATTATGAGGAGCCCAGTTCGAGTAGACAGGAAATACCTGTTTCCCCTAGCGGAAAATTCAATAACTAGAGGACCTAGATTTAAGCTGATTGGCGGAAGGATTAAAGGGAACATGAGGAAAGACGTTTTTACCCAGACGGTAGTAGGTGTATGGAATTCGCTGCCCAAATTGGTGGTGGAGAGCAGGGACCCTCAACTCTTTTAAAATTACCTGGACCTGCACCTAAAGTGCTGTAAGCTGCAGGGCTACGGACCGGGTGCTGGGAGGTTTGATTAGAATGGGCACCTGGTTGTTCTTCGAGCCGGCGCAGACACAATGGGCCGAATGGCCACCTTCTGTGCTCGATCTTTTCGATAGTTCTATGGTTCTAGTCACGTTCTAACCTTTGAGGTTTGCTTCAAAATGTTAAGAGTCCACATAGAATATATTATTAATGGATCGAGATCAGGTGATCATGCAACCACCCCATTCAATGATTGTAATTAATTTGAATATTGACGCAAAGCAATTGTTCCCACGGGCACATCCTTTAGATATGAATACGGGACTCTTTCAAACATTTTATGGCAGCGTCAATTAACAGGAAATCTAACAGGTAACAATATATCTGAAAGGATTTATCCTCTGGGATATCAGGGAGCTTTACTCTGCATCTAACCCGTACTGTACCTGCCCTGAGAGTATTTGATGGGAGTGTAGAGGGAGCTTTACTCTGTATCTAACCCATGCTGCACCTGTCCTCGGAGTGTTTAAATATCCTGCTTTATACCATGCCCTACATTACCACTACTGTTTGGTGGCCTATAAACTACTCCCAACAATGTTTTTCTGCCCCTTGTTTATTCTTAGCTTCACCCAAACTGAATGTACATCTTGAGCTTCTGAGCCAAGATCCTTCCTCAGTATTGCACTGATCTCATCCTTTATTAACAGCACTATCCCACCTCCTTTTCCTTTTTGCTTGTCCTTCGTAAATATCGAATATCCTTGAATATTCAGTTCCTAGCCTTGGTCATCCTGCAACCACGTCTCTGTAATGGCAATTAGATCAGTCCCATTTACTTCTATTTGTGACGTCAGTTCATCAACCTTGTTGCGAATGCTGCGTGCATTCAGATAAAGTGCCTTTAATTTTGCCTTTTTAACACATTTTCTTATTTTGATCTTATTTGCAGCTGGCCTTTGTTTCTGCTGCCTTCCAATTTCTCTCACTACTTTTCTGCCTTCCACTTCCAGCTTTGTTACTCAACCTTTTGAATCGCCTCTGAGATTCCCAGCCCCCTGCCAAGTTAGTTTAAACCCTCCCCAACAGCACCAGCAAACCTCATTGCAAGGATATTTGTCCCGGCCTGTTGAGGTGCAACCTGTCCGGCTTGTATAGGTCCCACCTCCCCCAGAACCGGTCCCAATGCCCATGGAAACTGAAGCCCTCCCTCCTGCATCACCTTTCCAGCCACGCATTTATCTGCTCTGTCCTCCGATGCCTATACTCATTAGCATGTGGCACTGGGAGTAATCCGGAGATTACTACCCTTGAGTTCCTGCTTGTCAATCTCTTTCCTAACTCCTTAAACTATGCCTGCAGGACCTCATCTCTTTTTGTACCTCTGTCGTTGGCACCGATATACCGCCCCTCACCCCCCAACCCCTGCAGAATGTTTTGCAGCCGCTCAGTGAAATCCATGACCCTGGCACCAGGGAGGCAACATACCATCCTGGAATCAGTTTGCGGACGTAGAAACGCCTGTCTGCTCCCCTAACTATGGAATTCCCGATCATTATTGCTCTTCTGACCTTTCTCCTCCCCCTACCCACGACAGCTGAGCCATCTTTGGTGATGTTGACTTGGCTCTGGCTGCTCTCCACAGAGAACCCCCCTCCTCCACCAGTATTCAGAACTGAATACTGGTTGGATGGTGAGATCCCCTCAGCGGACTCCTGCACTACCTGCCTGGTACTCCTTGTCTGGCGGTCTTCCAGTGCCTCTCTGCCTGCATTTTCTTAAGCTCGGGGTAACCACTAGAGATTAGACCCTGGGAAGGTGCAGCATTAACTGCCCAAGTACACGAGTAGCCGATAGAGCTCAGACCTTTGTGAGGTGCAGCACTAAATGTCCAGGTACATTAGTAAACTCTGGAGATTAGACCTTGGGAATGTGCAGCACCAACTGTCCAGGTGCATTAGGAAACACCAGAGATCAGACCCTGGAAAGGTTTAGCAGTAAAACCCACTCCCCTGTCTGTATACCCTCCCCATCCCTAACCTGCTCGAACACACTCCCATTGTGTGTATTCCCTCCCCCCCTCTCTCGGTTGCTCCAACACACTCCCACTGTGTACATTATATCACTACCTCCCTCGCCTGCTCCAACACATCTCACTGTTTGTATTCCCTCCCTCCCTCTCCAGCTCCAACACACTTCCACTTTGTTTATCACATCTCTTCCGCCCTCGCCTGCTCCGACCGACTCCAAAACTGTGACGAGTCCGTCCCTTCCTCCCTCGCCTGCTGCAACTAACTCCCCCTATGTACAGTCCCTCTTTCTATCCGTCGGCTGCTCCAACACAATCTTCCTTTGTGTATTCCATTCCACCCTCCATCTCCAGCTCCAACAAGCTCCCCCTGTATGTATTTTGTAAAACACCCTCCCTCGATTACTTCAACGCACTCCCCCTCCGTGTATTCTCTCCCTCCAACACTCGCATGCGCTAACACACTCCCATTGTCTGTATTTCATCCCTCCAACCCCCCTCGCCTACTCCAATACTTGCTGCAACAAAATTGACCTGTGTGTATTCCCATTCTTCCTCCCTCTTCAGCTCCAACACATTCCATTTGTGTGCACTCCCTCCAACAAACTGCAACTGTGTGGATTCCATCCCACCCTCCCTCGCCTGTTCCAACACAATCGCACTGTGTGCATTCCACCCCGCCCTCTCTCGCCTGCTCCAAAGCAAACCTTCTGTTTCAACACAATCTCTCTGTGTGTATGACCTCCTCCATCCCTCTCCAGCTCGAAAACACTCCCCCTGTGTGCACTCGCTCACTTCCTCCCTCCCCTGCATCAACACACTCCCACTGTGTGTGTATTCCCAAATTCAGACCCTAGTCTGCTCCAACACCTTCGCCTATTGCAGCACACTCCCCCTGCGTGCATTCCCTCCGTCCCTCCATTTCCTGCTCCAACACACTCCCGCTGTATATTCCCTCCCGCCCCCCCCCCCCCCACCCTCGCCTGCTCCAACACATTCCCTCTGTCTGCATTCCATCACTCCCTCCCTCGCCTGTTCCGACACACTCCACCTGTGTGCATTCCATTCCTCCCAGCTTCCCGTGCCAACTAAAATACACTCGCCCTATGTGTATTCCCTCCGTACCTCCCTTGCCTGCTCCAAAACTCTTCCACAGTGTGTTGTCCCTCTTTTCCCTGCCTGGTCCGACAAACTCCTCCGTATGTATTCATTCTATCCATCCATCCCTCGCCTGCTCCAACACCGTGCCATTGTGTGTATTCTCGCCCTCCCTCGGCTACTCCAACACAGTCCCACCGTGTGTATTTCTTCCCTCCCTCCTTCCCATGCCTGCTCCAAAACAATTCCCCTCTGCCTATTCCGACACTCACTCCCTTCCTCGACTACTCCAAAACATGTCCCTGTGTGCGTTCCATCCCTTCCTCTCATGGCCCAACCCGCTACCACTGTTTATATTTTCTTCCTCCCTCACCCGCCAGCTCCATCACAATCCTCCTGTCCGTATTCCCTCCCTCCCTCGCCTGCAACAACACACTCACCTTTTGTGTGTTCACTTCTTCCCTCACATCTTCTCCTGCACACTCCCCCTCTGTGCATTCCCTCCCTCCCTCATCTGCTCCAACACACTCCCCCTGTGTGAAATCCCACCCTCCCTGCCTCGCCTGCTGCGAACCGGTCCCACACTGTGTAATCCCTTCCTCCATCCATCACCTGCTCCTACATACTCCACCTGTGTGTATTGCCTGCGACACTCCCTCCTTCGCCTTCTCCAACACACACCGCCGATGTTCATTCCCTCCATCCCTATGTCCCTCGCCTGCTCCATCTTAATTCTTCTCTGTCTATTCCCTTACTCCGTCCCACGCATATTTCCCCTCCCTCCTTGGCGTGCTCCAACACACGCCCACTGTGTGTAATACCAACCACTCTACATCCCCTGCGCCAACACGCACCCCATGTGTGTATTCTCTCCCTCCCACATTTCCCTGCGCTAACACACTCCCACTGTGCGTATTTCTTCCCCCCACCCCCGCCTGCTCCAAAACAAACCCTCTGTTCCAAAATAATCTCTCTTTGTGTATTCCCCCCTCTCTCCCTCTCCAGCTCGAAAACACTCCCGCTGTGTGCATGCCCTCACTCCCTCCCTCGTATGTCGTGAGGGAGGAACTCCCATGTGGCCTACTCAGTTCCTCCCTCAGTTCACCACTAGTAATTTCAGTGTAGGGTCACCACCAATATAGTTTGAGTAGGTAATGAAAGAGTAGGGTCGCCATCAGTATTGTTAGTGTAGACTCACCACGGGTAACATAAGAGTAGGGTTACCATTGATATTAGAATTGGGTCACCACCAGTAATGTTAAAGTAGAGTCACTACCATTAATGATGGAGTCTGTTCACCATCATTAATAATAGGTCAACACCAGGAATATTAGAGTGGGATCTCTAACTGTAATGTTAGGGTCATCAACAGTAATGTTAGAATAGAGTCGACACCAGTAATGTTAGAGTAGGGTCAACCCCGGTAATGTTAAAGTAGGTTTACCATCATTCATATCGGGTAGCGTCGCCCCCAGTATGTTAGAATACGACAAACACAAGTGAAGTTTGAGTATGATTACTATCAGTAATGTTGCACACGGTCACCACCAGTATTTTTAGCGTATAGTCACCAGCAGTAATGTAAGAGTAGGGTTACCACCAGTAGTGTTAGAGTAGAATCACCAACAGTAATGTTAGACTCGGGTTTCCACCAGTAATATTTGAGTAGGGTCATCAACATTAATGTTAGGGTAGGTTCGCCACCACTAATGTTAGAGTAGAGTCACCACCACAAAAGTTTGAGTGGGATCACCATTATTAATGTTACAGTAGAATCACCACTAAAAATGTAAGAGTAGGAACATCACCAGTAAAGTTAGAGTAGGGTAACCAACTGTAATGTTAGAGCAGAGTCACCTCCAATAAGGTTAGAGTAGAGTCATCACCAATAATGTTATTGTCGAGTCACCACCATTAATGATGACCACCAGCAAAGTTTCAGAAGGATCACCATCAGTAAAGTTAGATAAGAATCTCCACTAGTAATGTTAGAGAAGGGTCACCACCAGTAATGTCAGAGTAGGGTCACCACTAGTAATGTTATATTAGAATCAGCAGTATTAACTTTACAATACGGTCACCATCGTTTATTTTGGGTAGCGTCACCCCCAGTAATTTTAGAATAGGGCCAACACCAGTAACGATTGAGTAGCATCACCATCAGTAATGTTAGAATATGGTCACCACCAGAAATGTTGCACAGAGTCAACACCAATAATGTTGATGTCGGGGCAACACCTGTAATGTTAAAATGGGGCACTGCCAATTATGATGGAGTAGCTTTAACACTAGTAATGTTAATGTAGATTCATCGTCAGAAATGTCAGTGTGGAGTCACCACCAATAATGTTAGAGGAGGATCACTACTAGAAATGTTAGAATAAAGTCACCACCAGTAATATTAGAGCAGTGTAACCACCAGTAATATTAGAGTAGTGTAAATACCAGTAATATTAGAGTAGTGTAACCACCAGTAATATTAGAGTAGTGTAAATACCAGTAATATTAGAGTAGTGTAAATACCAGTAATATTAGAGCAGTGTAACCACCAGTAATATTAGAGTAGTGTAACCACCAGTAATATTAGAGTAGTGTAAATACCAGTAATATTAGAGCAGTGTAAATACCAGTAATATTAGAGTAGTGTAAATACCAGTAATATTAGAGTAGTGTAAATACCAGTAATATTAGAGTAGTGTAAATACCAGTAATATTAGAGCAGTGTAAATACCAGTAATATTAGAGCAGTGTAAATACCAGTAATATTAGAGCAGTGTAACCACCAGTAATATTAGAGCAGTGTAAATACCAGTAATATTAGAGCAGTGTAAATACCAGTAATATTAGAGCAGTGTAACCACCAGTAATATTAGAGCAGTGTAACCACCAGTAATATTAGAGCAGTGTAAATACCAGTAATATTAGAGCAGTGTAAATACCAGTAATATTAGAGTAGTGTAAATACCAGTAATATTAGAGTAGTGTAACCACCAGTAATATTAGAGTAGTGTAAATACCAGTAATATTAGAGCAGTGTAACCACCAGTAATATTAGAGTAGTGTAAATACCAGTAATATTAGAGTAGCGCCATCACGATTAATGTTAGAGGAGCTTCGTCACTAGTCAATGTTAAAGAAGAGTCACCATCAGAAATGTTCGAGTAGATTCACCACCAGCAATGTTAGAGTAGAGTCAACACCAATAACGATGGAATAGAGTCACCACCAGTAATGTTGGAGTACGGTCTCCACCAGTATAGTTTGTTTACGATCACCATCAGTAATAATAGAGTAGGGTCACAATCAGTAATGTTAGAGTAGTGTCAACACCAGTGATGTTAAAGTAGGGTCACCACGAGTAATGTTAGAGTAGGATCATCGCCATGAATATTATAGTAAGGTCACCACCAGTAATGTTAGAATAGGATCAACACCAGTAATGTTGTTTTAGACTCACGACCATTATTGATAGAGTATGGTCAGTAACATTAATGTTAGAGTTGTGTCACCAACATTAAAGGTGGAGAAGCATCACCATCAGTAATGTTAGAGTAGAGTCAACACCTGTACTTGTAGAGCAGGGCCAAGGCTAGTAATGTTCGAATGCAATCACAAGCAGTAATGTTACATTAGGGTCAACGCTTGTAATGTTAGAGTAGAGTCACAACCATTAAAGTTACCGTTGGGTAACCACCAGTAATGATAGAGTAGGGTCACCATCAGTCATGTTAGAGTCGGGTCACCACCAGTCATGTTAGAGCAGAATCACCAGCACTTATATTAGTGTAGGGTCACCACAAGGAATGTTAGAATAGAGTCAACTCCAGTAAGGTTAGAGTAGGGTCAACACCTGTAATGTTAGATTAGGGTCACCAGCAGTAGTGATAGAGTATGATCACCATGATTAATGTTAGAGTAGGATCACCACATTAATGTTAGAGTCGGGTCACCAACAGTAATGTTAGAGGACGATCACTACCAGAAATGTTAGAGTAGAGTCAACACAAGTAATGTTAGAATAAAGTCACCACCAGTAATATTAGGTTATGGTAACCACCAGGAATGGTAGAGTAGGGTCACTACCAGTAGTGATAGAGTAGGATCACAACCAGTAATGTTAGAGTGGAGTCAACACCATTTATGTTGGAGTATCATCAACACGATTAATGTTAGAATAGGGGCACCCCGATTAATATTAGAGGAGCTTCATCACTAGTTATGTTAAATAGAGTCACCATCAGAAATGTTCGAGTAGAGTCACCACCAATAATGTTAGAGTAGGGTCACCATCTGTAATGTTAAAATAGGGTCACCACCAGTAATGTTAGAGAAGAGTCAACACCAGTAACAATAGAATAGAGTCACTACCAGTAATGTTAGATAAGAGTCACCACCAGTAATGTTAGAGTACGGTCTCCACCAGTGATGTTAAAGTAGGGTCAACTCCAGTAATGTCATTATAGACTCACCACCATTAATGATAAAGCATGGTCAGTAACAGTAATGTTAGAGTTGTGTCACCACCATTAAAGGTGGAGAAGTATCACCATCAGTAATGTTAGAGTAGGGTCACCACCATCATAGAATATTAGTGTAAGGTCAATGTTAGATTAAAGTCACCTCCAGTAAGGTTAGAGTAGGGTCAGCACCTGTAACGTTATAGTAGGGTCACCAGCATTAGTGATAGAGTGTGATCACCACAATTAATGTTAGAGCAGGCTCACCACCATTAATGTTAGAGTACAGTCAGTGATGTTAGAGTTGGGTCACCAGCAGCACTGTTAGAGTAGGGTCACCACCTGTAATGTGAGAGTAGGGAGACCAACAGTAATGTTAAAGTTGGTTCAACACCAGTAATGATACAGTAGAGTCGCTACTAGAAATGTTGGAGTAAGGTTATCAGCAGTATAGTTTGTGTAGGGTCACCATCAGTAATGATAGAGTAAGTTCATCACCATTATTGTTAGTGTAGATTCAATACCAGTAATGTTCGTATAGAATCACAACTAGTGATGATGGAGCAGAGTTATTATCAGTAATGTTAGAGTTGATTCACAACCAGTAATGACAGAGTAGGGGCACAAGAATTAATGTTAGAGTAGAGTCACCAGTAGTCATGTTAAAGTAGGATAACCACCAGTAACGTTTGAGTAGTATCACCACCAATAATGTTGGGTTGGCGTCACCACCGCTAATGTTAGAGTAGGATCACTACCAGTGTGTTAGAGAAGGGTCACAATCAGTAATGCTAGAATAGCACAACCACCAGCAATGTTAGAGTAGAATGACCACCATTAATATTAGTGTAGGTTCACCACCAGGGATATTACAGTAGTGTCAGCACTGGTAATGTTAGAGTAGGGTCACCACCAGCAATGTTATAGTACGGTAACCACCAGCAGTGTTAGAATAAGATCACAATCATTAATTATTTGAGTAGAGTCACCACCAATAATGTTAGTGTAGGATCAGCACCAGCAATGTTAGAGCAGAATCACCACCAGTAATTTTAGAATAGGGTCACCACCAGTACTGCGAGAGTAGGGTCACCACCAGTAATGTGAGAGTAGGGTCACGACCATCAATGTTAGAGTAGGCCACCACAAGTAATGTTAGAGTCGAGTCACCAGCGGGAATATTAGAGTCAGGTCACTACCAGTAATGTTAGAGTAGCTTCACCGCCAGTATTGGTAGAGTAGGTTCACAACCAGTAATGTTAGAGTAGAGTTACCCCCATTAATGTTAGAGTAGAGTCAGCACGTTAATGATAGATTAGGATAACACCAGTAATGTTAGAATAGGGTCAACATATTTAAAGTGAGGGTGGGTCACCACTAGTAATGTTAGGGAGTGTCACCACCTGTATCGTTTGTGTAGGATCACCATCATTAATGACAGATTGGTGTCACCACCAGTATTGTTAGAGAAGAGTCATCAACAGCAATGCTCTCGTAGACACCATCAGTAATGTTAGAGTTAACTCAGCACAATAAATTTTAGAGTACGATCACTACCAGTAATGTTAGAGTAGATTCACCATGCGGAATGTTAGAATAGAGTCACCACAAGTAATTTTAGAGTGGGGTCACCACCATTAATGATAGAGTAGGTACGCCGCCATTAATATTAGAGTAGGGTCACCACCAGGAATGTTAGAGTAGGGTCACCATCAGTAACGTGAGACTAGGGTCACCACAAGTAATGTTAGAGTAGAGTCACCACTAGGAATGTCGGTGTGTGGTCACGACATGGAATGGTAGAGGAGAGTCACCAGCAGTAATGTTAGATTAGGGTCAGCACCAGTAATGCTAGTGTAGAGTCACAACGATTAATGATAAGAGTATATTTACCACCAGTAAAGTTTGAGTACGGTCACCATGAATAAAGTTTCAGTCGGATCAGCGTCATTAATGTTAGAGGAGTTTCGCCACCAGTAATGAGAGAGTAGTTTTACGATCAATAATGTTAGAGTAGGGGCATCTCCAGTAATGTTGGAATACGAACACCAGCATTAATGTTAGAGTAGGTTCACCACCAGTAATGCTAGAGTAGTTTAACCACCAGTAATGTTAGTGTAGGGTTATCATCATTAATGATAGAATAGGGTTACCACCAGTAATGAGAGAGTAGGGTCACCACCAGTAACGTTAGAGTGCAGTCACCACCGGTAATGTTAGGGTAGGGTCACCAGCAGTACTGTCAGAATAGTGTCACCACGAGTAACGTTAGAGTAGAGTCCCCACCAGTAATGTTAGAGTTGGGTCACCACCTGTAAGGATGGAGTATAATCACCTCCAGGAATGTTAGATTAGAGTCACCACCATTATTGTTAGAGTAGAGCCATCTCCAGTAATGTTAGAGTCTGGACACCACGAGGAATGTTTAAAGTAAGGGAACCACCAGTAACGTTAGAGTAGAGTCGCCAGCATTAATGATAGCATAGGGGCACCAACTTTAATGTTAGAGTAGGATCACCACCAGGAATGTTAGAGTAGGGTCATAACCTGTAATGTTAGAGTAGAGTCATTAGAAGTAATTTTACAGTCGGTTCAGCACCAGTAATTTTAGAATAGGATCACCACCATTAATATTAGAGTAGGCAAACCACAATTACTGTTAAAGTAGGGTCACCACCAGTAATGTTGGAGTGGCGTCTCTACCAGTAATATTAGAATAGAGTTACCTCCATTAATTTCAGTGTAGGGACACCACCAGTAATGTTAGAGTAGACTCATTACCAGTAATGTTAGACTAGGGTCATCACTAGCAACCTTAGACTCGGTTCATCACTAGCAATGTTGCAGTAGAGTCACAACGATGAATTTTAGAGTAGGGTCACCATCAATAATGTTAGAGTAGGGTCACTGCAAGTGATGTTAGAGCAGAGTCATCACTAGTATTATTAGAGTTGGGTTCACCAACAGGAATGTTAGAGTCGGGTCTCCATCAGTAATGTTAAGTAGGGTCACCTGCAGTAATTTTAGCGTGGGGACACCACCAGTAATATCACAGTAGAGTCACCAATATTAATGACAAAGTTGGCTCACAACTATTAATATTATAATTGTGTCAACTTTAGGAATGTAAGAGTTAGGTCTCCACCAGTAATGTTAGAGTTAGTTCACCACCAATAATGTTAGCGAAGGGTCACCATGAGTATCGTGGGAGTAGGGTCACCACCTTGAATGTTAGAGTAGGTTCACTGCCAGTAATGTTAGAGTAGGGTCACCACTAATATTATTGGAGTTGGGTTCACCACCAGGAATGTTAGACTAGGATCACCTCCAGGAATGTTAGAGTAGGGCGACCACCGGTAATATTTGAGTAGAGTCGCCACCAATAATGACAGTGCAGAGACACCGCCAGTAATGTTAGAGTACAGTCATCTCTATTAATATTAGTGTAGTGTCACCATCAGTAATGTTGGCGTAGAGTCACCGCCATTAATTTTAGATTAAGCTCACCACCTGTAATGTTAAAGTAGGGTGACCACAATTAACGTTAGAGCATGGTCATCACTAGTAATGTTAGAGTAGGGTCACCGCCATTAATGTTACGCCAGGGTCATGACGTGTCACCGCCAGTGACGTCACAGTTGGTTCATCTCAAGTAATGGGTCACCAGCAGTGATTTCAGAGTAGAGAAACCGCAGGAATGTCAGACTAGCGTCACCACCAGTAATGTTAGAATAGAACCACCACCATAAACAATAGAGTAGGGACTCAACCATTAATATTAACGTAGGGTCTCCACCTGTAATGTTAGAGTGGGGTCACCAACAGTAACGTTAGAGTAGGGTCACAACAATTAATATTAGATTGGGGTCAGCACCAGTAATGTTAGAGTAGGCTCACCAGCATTCATTTTAGAGTAGGGTCACCACCAGGAAAGTTAGAATAGCGTCACCACAAGTAATGTTAAAGCAGAGTAACCACCATTAATGTTAGAGTAGGTTCATCACCAGGAATGTTAGATTAGGGTCACCGCCAGGAATCCGAGAGTAGGTTTAACAGCAGTAATGTTAGAGAAGGGTCACTACCAATAATGTTAGTATAGAGTCACCATAATATTAGAGTATGTTCACCACCGGGAATGTTAGAGTCCTGTCACCACCAGCAATGTTAGAGCAGACTCATCAGCAGCAATGTTGGAGTAGATTCACCAACAGCAATGTTGGAGTAGGGTCACCATCAGTAATGTTAGAGAAGGGTCACTACCATTAATGTTAGAGTAGGGTAACAACCAGTAATGTTACAGTAGGTTCATTAAAAATAATTTTAGAGCAGGGACACCACCAGCAATTTTTAATAGAGTCAACACCAGTAATGTTAGTGTAGAGTCACCACCATTAATGTTAGAGAAGTGTCACCACCATAAATGTTAAAGTAGATTCACCATAAGTAATGTTCTTGTAGGTTCACCACCAGTAATGTTAAAGTGGGTTCACCAGCATTAATATTATAGTAGGAACACCACCAGTAACGTTAGAGTAGCATCAACACCATTAATATTAGAGTTGGCTCTCCACCAGTAATTTTGCACTAGGATCACCCCCGCAATGTTTAGAATAGAGTGACCACCAATAATGTTAGAGTAGAGTCGACACCAGCAATGTTAGATAAGGGTCACCACCATTAATGTTAGAGTCGGTTCACCTCCAGTAATGTTAGAGCCACGTCATCACCAGCAATGTTAGAGTAGTGTAACGAGCAGTAATTTTAGAGTAGGTCATCACCAGTAATCTTAGAGCAGGATCACCACCAGTAATTTGGAGTAGAATCACAATCAGTCATATTTAAGTCGGGCCACCACGAGAAACGTTAGAGTACGGTCATCACCAGTAATGTTAGAGTAGGGACAACAGCAGCAATGTTACAGTCGAGTCTGCAACATTAATGATAGATTAGTGTCACCACCATGAAGATCAGAGTAGGATCACCACCATGAATGTTAGAGTAGAGTCACCACCAGTAACGTTAGAGTAGAGCCACTACCAATAATGTAAGAGTAGGTTCACCCCCAGTAATGTTAGAGTAGGGTCACGACAAGTACTGTTGGCATGTGGTTGCCACCAGTAATTTTAGATTAGAGGCACCATCAGTAATGTTAGAGTGAGGTCAACAAATATAATTTTAGAGAAGAGTCGCCACAATAAATGATAGATTTGTGTCACCAACTTAATATTAGTGTAGTGTTCACAAATAATGTTAGAGTAGTGTCCCCACCAGTAACGTTAGAGTAGGGTCACCACTAATAATGTTATCAAAGGTTATTACCATTAACTTTAGAGCAGGGTCACCACCAGTAATATTAGTGTAACATCAGCACCACTAATGTTAGAGCAGGTTCACAACCAGTAATATTAGAGTAGCAGAAGTGCGGTAGTGTTAGAGTAGGTTCACGACAAGTAATGTTAGGGTAGGGTCACCACCAGTAATGTTAGAGAAGGGTCACAACCAGTAATATTAGAGTAGAATCACCACCAGTAATGTTAAAGCGCGGTCACCATGTGTACTGTTAGACTAAGATCATCAGCAGTAGTGTTAGAGTTTTATCACAACTAGGAATGTTACAGTGGGCTCACCAACAGTAATGTCAGATTAGGGTCATCACCATTAATTTTAGTGTATGATCACCACGAGTAATGTTCGAGTAGAGCCAACTCCAGTAATATTAGAGTAGGGCCACCACGGAGAACATTGGAGTAGAGTTGTCACCAATAACATTGGAGTAGAGTTGTCACCAATTTTATAGTTGCGTCACCACCATATATGTTCGAGTAGGATCTCCATCAGTAATATTAGGGTAAGGTCACCACAAATAATGTTTGAGTAGTCAACGCCAAAAATGTTAGAGTAGACTCACCATAAATAATGTTAGAGTAGGTTCGCTGCCAGTAATGTTAAAGTAAGGTCACCAGCATTAATATTAGAGTAGGATCACCACCAGTAATGTTAGAGTAGCGTCAACAGCATTAATGTTAGAGCAGGATCACCGCCAGGAATGTTACGCTAGTGTCACAACCAGTAATATTTAGATTTGGGTCACCATCAATAATGTTAGAGTAGCGTCGCCACAAGTAATGTTAGATAAGGGTCACGACTAGTAATGTTAGCGTAGGGTCCCCACCAGTAATGTTCGAGTAGGGTCATTACCATGAATGTTAGAGTAGCGTCTTCACCGGTAATGTTCGTGTACGATCAGCGTCAATAATGCTGGAGAAGGGTCACCACCAGTAATGTTCGAGTAGGTTCACCACCAGCAATGTTAGATAAGGCTCACCACCATTAATGTTAGAATAGGGTCACCTCCAGTAATGTTAGAGTGGAGTAACCAGCAGTAATTTTAGAGTAGGTCATAACAAGCAATGTTAGATAAGGGTCACCACCATTAATGTAGAATGCTCTCACAAGCAGTAATATTAGAGTAGGGCCACCACGAAGAACATTGGAGTAGAGTTGTCACCAGTAATGTTGGAGTCGGGACAACAGCAGTAATGTTACACTCGAGTCTGCAAAATTAATGATAGATTAGGGTCAACACCATGAAGATCATAGTAGGATCACCACCATGAATGTTAGAGTAGGGTCACCACCAATAATATTAGAGTAGAGCCACTACCAATAATGTAAGAATAGGTTCACCACCAGTGATGTTGGAGTAGGGTCACCACAAGTACGGTTAGCATGTGGTTGCCACCAGTAATCTTAGATTAGAGGCACCATCAGTAATGTTAGAGTGAGGTCAACAAAAAATATTTAAGAGAAGATTCGCCTCAATAAATGGTAGATTTGTGTCACCAACGTAACATTAGAGAAGTATTCACAAGTAATGTTAGAGTAGTGTCCCACCAGTAATCTTAGAGTAGGGTCACCACTACTAATGTTAGCGAAGGATTTTACCATTAATTTTAGAGCAGGCTCATCACCAGTAATGTTAGTGTATAATCAGCACCAGTAATGTTAGAGCAGGGTCACCACCAGTAATGTTAGAGAAGGGTCACAACCAGTAATATTAAAGTAGAATCACCACCAATAATGTTAGAGTAGTGTCACAACCTGTAATGTTATACTGAGGTCACCACAATTAATGTTGGTGTGCATTCACAACCAGTCATGTTTGAGTTGAGTCAACACTGGTAATGTTAGCTTACAGTCGCCATCAGTAATATTAGCGTAGGGTAACCACCTGTAGGATCACCACCATTAATGTTAGAGTATCGACACCACCAGTGATGTTAGATTTGTGTCACCACCGGTAATGTTAGGGAAGTGTCCCCACCAGTAACGTTAAAGTAGGGTCACCACAAGTAGTTTTAGAGTGGGTTAACCACCAGTAATGTTTGAGTAGATTAAGCACCAGTATTGTTAACTTAGAATCACCACCAGTAATATTAGAGTAGGGTAAACACCAGTAATGTTAGAGTATCGTCACCACCAGTGATGTTAGATTAGTGTCCACCACCGGTAATGGTAGAGAAGTGTCAAAACCAATAATTTTAGATGAGAGTCACCACCATTAATGTAATAGTAGGGGCACCACGAGTCATGTTCGATTAGGATCACCACCAGTAATGTTAGAACAGGGTCACCATAATACTATCAGAGTCAGGTCACCACCAGTAATATTGGCGTAGAGTCGACAGCTGTAATGTTTGACTCGAGTCAGGACCATTAATGTTCGAGTGGTTTCAACACCGTTATTTTTAGTGTGGGGTCACCAGTAACAATGTTAGAGTCGAGTCATCACCTGTAATGATAGAGTGGAGGCAGGAGCATTAATATTAGAGCAGGGTCAACAACATTGATGCTAGTATGGGGTCACCACCAAAAATGTTAGAGTAGGTTCACCAACCGTAACGTTATAGCAGGGTCACCACCAGTAATGTTAGAGTGGCGTCACCACAATTAATTTTAGGGTAGGGTCACCACCAGTAATGTTAGAGTAGTGTCAATACATTTAATGTTAGAATGGTGTCACGACCATGAATGTTAGAATAGGTTCACCACCAGTAATGTTAGTGTCGGGTCACTACAATTAATGTTCGAATATGGTCACCACCAGTAATGTTAGATTAGGGTCACCAACATTAATATTGGACTAGGCTCTCCACCAGTAATGTAAATGTAGGGTCACCAATAGTTGTTTAGAGTGGGGCACCACCATTAATGTTATATTAGGGTCATCAGCAGTAACGTTAGACTCGGATCATCACCACTAATGTTAGATTAGGGTCACTACATTAATGTTGGAGAATAGTCACCATAATTACTGATAAAGTAGGGTCACTAGCATTAATGTTAGAATAGGTTCACTGTCAGTATTATTTGAGTAGATTCAACACAATTAATATTAGAGTAGAGTCGCCACCATTGACGTTAAAGGACGGTCACCACCAGTGATGTTAGATTAGGCTCACCACCAGTAATGATAGAGTAGGGTGACCTCCAGTAATGTTGGAGTCGGGTCGCCAATAATAATGTTAGTGTATGATCACCATCAGTAATGTCAGAGCAGGGTTGCCACCATTAATATTAGAGTATAGTCACCTACAGTGATGATAGAGTGGGGTTACCACCAGTAATGTTAGAGAAGGGTCACTACCACTAATGATAGAGTAGCTTCACTACCAGTAATGTTAGAGTAGGGTTACCACCAGTAATGTTAGAGTAGGTTCACTACCAGTAATGTTTGTGTAGAGACAACACCAATAATGATAACTTAGAGTCATCATCAGTAATATTAGATTGAGGTAACCACCAGTTATGTTCGAGTAGGATCACCACGTGCAATGTTAGAGTATCGTCACCATCAGTAATATTAGACTAGGGTAAACTCCAGTTATGTTAGAGTAGGGTCACTACCAGTAATATTGGAGTAGAGTCAACACCAGTAATGTTAGAGTCGAGTCACCACCACTAATGTTAGAGTCGGGTAACCCCCATTAATTTTAGAATAGGTTCACCACCAACAATGTTGGAGCAGAGTCACAACGAGTATTGTTAGAGTAAGGTCACTACCAGTAATGTTTGTCTAAAGTCACCACAATTAACGTTAGAGAAGAGTCACCACCAGTAAGGTTACGCTAGTGTCAACACCAGTAATGTTAGAGTATGATCACCAACAATAATACTAGATTAGGCACACCACCAGGAATGTTAGTGTTGCTCAATATCAGTAATGCTAGAGCTGGGTCAGCAGCAGTAATGCTAGTGTAGGATCACCATCAATAATGTTAGATTAAAGCCAGCAGAAATAGCGTTAGATTAGGGTCACCATCATTAATGTTAGAGTAGCGACATCGCCATTAATTTTAGAGCAGGGTGCCAATTAATAATGTTACAGTAGATTCAACACCAGTCATAATCACAGTAGAAAGCAATTTTAATTATGTAATGGTTGAGTTAAGATTTCACTGATTTATTGTGAGGCCCCAAGAAGCTAACACAATGCTCAGCAGTGATATTCCCTGCACGGATCACAGTACGCGACCAGAGCACATTGGGCCTGGCATTACTTTCCGTTCATTTATTCTAATTGACGGAGTTCCATCGACTGAGGTACATTATTTCCAGATTGGCCCTCTCGGGTTCGCTGAAGTGGAAAATCTCACCTTGTTTGTTAAGTGACTGTAACTAACGCCAAATATTGTGTAATCTGATTTTCTTACCGGGCACTGTCTGGCCTATAAAGGAGGAGCATTTACGAATTTTAGATGCACTCCAGTCGGAACCGTAAAGCTGGACGGAATTCACACATTCCTTTAAAAAATGGAACGGCCAACAATTCTACTGATAACGGATATTTACTACCCCATTCTCGCCACCTTTGGTGTGCCCGGTAGGTATCCTTTTGTCTCCTAGCTGTCGATTATCTCACTGTTATTGATTATGTAACAGATTCCGAGAATGTCCTCATTGCAGAGTCTGTTATCCTCCGCGACAAATTGGTGAATATCACCGATAATCCTATCAGTCAGTTTGGCCGGTGAGGCATTGCTCTGGTCGGTAGATGGTGGGCACCGGGCGCTCAAGTTCGCTCCCTATACTGATGGAGGGCAAGGCTGATTCCCCGGTCCCTCCAACAGTATATAAATCACCAAGGGATGTGTTGCTTAGTGTCCATGGTAATCATTTCATTTGTACAGTTGTTTTTTTATGCTTTAAGTTGATAATTCCTTAGAATGCAGCCACCAGCACCCAACAGGGGACTTTAAAAAATATTTGGATAAATAATTGCCGCTCACAGAACTGTTTCCCTCCCCTCGGCTGTAAAGAACTTTCACGGTCCCACCCTAGGGTGCCATGAACTGTGTGCACAACGTCTGGTGTGCAACTGCATTGATTGCACCGGCACCGTTGAATTGCATTGTACGTACCGTTGTAAATTGTATGACCTGTATTGTGTTTGAAGCATGGCTTGAATTGCATTGTATGTACTTCTACAAATGTTATCAATCAAGTTTATTTTGAAATATAAAAAAAATCGCACCAGTTGCTGCTCTGTTCCCGAGCAGCTCCCTCGACTCGATTATAAATAGAAAAAGGCCAGAGTTTTCACCTAAATTAAATGATTATTTTCTCAGCTGAATGTTTCATTTGAATTCATATCTTTCCAGTAATTTCCGCAACATTATATTTCATACCTGAAACATGCCGGAAGGACGGCGGATTTTCAGTTCCTCTATACTGCGTGTTTAATCATTTCTTTATTTTAAACACATTGTCGTCAACGCTCGCCTATATAATAAAAGAAACAATCCGTGTTTATCAACCTAAGTGGGAACACATCTGTACATTACGCACAATATGCTGTGAGATTTATCAGAGTGGCCCCGTTACTTAACTCTTCTCCCCCTTTCTTACAGCGAACATCATGACAATCGTGATTCTCTCCAGAGGAAATTGCGGACTTTCCAAATGTATCTCTGGCTACATGGTGGCCATGGCAACCGCAGATCTCCTGGTCATGATCTTCAATGTAATAATGTATCATATTTTCAGTTATCTCTTTGTACTTTCATTCCTGTCCTACACTGCCGTTTGTAAGTTCAATCTATACATGAATGCTACTACCCGGAATGTGTCGGTATGGTTTACAGTCTTGTTCACATTTGACCGATTTGTAGCTATATGTTGTGAGAAGTTTAAGGCAAAGTATTGCATCGTGTGAACGGTAGCCTCGGTTTTAACAACCGTCACTGTCCTGCACTGTTTAAAGGACATCCCCTTTTGGTTTGCATATGAACCTGAACGAATAATTAACAATATTCACTGGGGTTGCCGCATCAGGGTGGAATTTTTTTCATCGCCTGCCGGTGTAGCGTTCTCCTGGTTGGAAAGTATTTTCATGACATGGCTTCCGTTTGCTTTGATATTACTGTTTAATTGTTTGACAGTCAAACGTATTTTAATGGCCAACAGAGCCCGCAGGGGCCTTCGGGGTCACACTAGTGAGAATCAGAGCGATCCTGAGATGGAGAACCGAAGGAAATCCATAATATTACTGTTCACTGTGTCGGGCAGTTTTATACTGTTGTGGATGACAGCTGGCGTGAGTTTTTTAACCACTAGACTGACCAGCACCGCGCAATATCTAGGCGATTATTCAGCTCCCGCTTATATAGCAACTGAAACCGGATATATGCTTATGTATTTGAGTTCCTGTACAAACACGTGTATTTATGCAGCTACCCAAACTAAATTCAGGGAGGAGCTGAAGCAAGTGATGACATCTCCTTTGACATTTATTCTGACATTGGTAAAAAAATAAACAAGAAACCAAAGCTTCCTGTCCTAACTGGAGTTCAATTGCATCCGTGCTCCATTTTAGAATGGCCTCCTTGCTGTTACGATGAAAATGGATTGTTCTTGTGAAAATGAACAGGAATCAGAGAATATTTTTTCCATTGTGTGCCGTGTGTTTGATGTCTGCCGCTTTCCCAGGGTGAACAGAATCGTTGCCTGGTAAGAAAGCGCGCTTCCCGCTCAAGATTCAAAGAGAACAGTTCATGATTGAGCTTCAGCAGTGGTGTAGGACATGTGGGCATCAGAGTTAACTGCCTTGCACCGCAGGGACCGGAATGATACGCGCCAGTTTAATTAATAGTTTTCTTTCGTGTCGCAACATTGAAGAGTGCTATAAACTGGGTTATTTGTAATTCTTCTGTAATTTTGACGTGAATGTTACAGGCGCTGGTCTCCACATTGCCTCCCAGCCCAATAGAAAGGGGCCCTGTCCACTGATAAGTGATCTTATGAAGGAGACAGTAGGAACTTGGCTCGACAATGTGAAGTTAGGCATCTTTATTTACTTAACATATCAACTGATCAACAAAAATTTGGATTGTTATACCAGGAGAACAAACCATTCGACCCGACCAGTGCTTGTTGGCGTTTATCCTACACACGGGCAAATAGTTCCAATCACTTTACCCGCCCTGTCCTAACATGTATTCAATATATTTTTATTCAGACATCTATCCAATCTTGAATATTAACGTAATTTTTGCCTCCGTTAATTCACAGCTTCACAACTCTCGGAGTGAAGAGGTTTCTCCGACTCGAAATCTCTTACATTTATTCTTTTATCTATGGCTATTAGATTTTGATCCCCCAACTAATGGGGGCAATCTGTTTCTATCTATCATGTCCCATCCGTACTTAACCTAAATCACCTGGGTACAACGCGACAAAAGTTATCAATCTGTTATCAATACGCAATCTAGTGAAAATAAGGACAGCTTAATTAAGATCGTTAGTTGATAGCTTTCTCTTGGAGATGATTGTGTCCTTGATTATATTGAACAGTGGGAAGAATGAATTTTATAGCTTGGCCACTACCCTATACATCGGGACCATGCAGGGGGGTGATACTAATCAAACACCTCCAGACACCGGGGGCCCGATGTTAGCAGGCCTGCGGGTTCCCGGCGGAAGGGGGCTATCGGGCGCATGGGTATCGCGCCCGGTGAAATGAGTGCGACTCCCGCGCGATCACAGGATAATTAAAGTCATTTACCTGAGGTGACGGGTTTTCCGCTGCTCAGCTGCGCGCCGGCGGCCTGCGCATGCGCAGTGACGCCTGAGTGATGGTGGAGCTCTATTTAAAGGGGCAGTCCACCAATGCTCCTCCTGCTGCAAACAAGAAGGAGCACACCATGGAGCACCCCAGGGGTAAGGCTGCCCCACGATTCTCTGACGACTCACTCCAGCTGCTGCTGGACGGGGTAAGGAGGAGGAGGGAGACGTTGTTCCCCAGCGATGGAAGGAAGTGCCCTGCCTCCGCCACCAGGAAGGCATGGGCGGAGGTGGCCGCGGAGGTTAGCAGCAGGGGCAACACCACAAGAACATGGATCCAGTGTCGCAAGAGATTCAATGATCTCACTAGGTCCGGCAAAGTGAGTACACTAACGCATTCTCCCACACTCCGTCTTCCACATCACCTCAAACACCTCACAACCCCTTCTGCACTGCCACCACAGCGCTCCCGCATCCATCCTCACAGCCACTCAACTATCATCCTCACCGTGCCTGCACGTACCCACCGTCCCTGTCCCCATTCGAACACTACCACACACCCCAATCCCCATAAAATGGGATGGGCATGTGGCACACGCATCCTCCCATCCATCTCCCACACGCTCAACCCACCCACACCAATGCTTGAAGCATCTCACAATGCAATCATCACTCAATCACGCATCTGTGTTTTGCCTTGACAGGAGAAGAGATGCAAGAACGCCCGGGAAAGGGCACGCACCAGAGGAGGCCAGCAACACGAGGTGGTTCTAACGCACGCAGAGCTGGACGCCTTGGAGATCAGCCACACGCTGCATTGCCTGTCCGTGGCGGATGGCGAGGCTGGGGCTGCAGAAAAGTCCGGTAACGGAAAGCTGACACTCAGCAGTCATGATCGCGAATGATCTTAGCATCACTTGGCATCTGCCGCACCTCAACATTTGTCCACATGCCTGATATTGCCCTTTGTTCTCTTGCAGGGCCGTCTGCGAGCGCCGTGTCTGTGGAGGGCGATTCCTCAGAGGACATGCCGGTCTCTGAGGGTCCATCGTCACATATGAGCCAAGCATCCACCAGCGCAGATACACACACCTCGGTGGGTCCCCCTCCTCAATTAGTTGGGATTGCACATGGTGAGTCACCGCGCACATGTGAGCAAGAGCAGACCCTGGTGGCAGGGGCAGCCGCGGAGGGTCCGCGTCAGTGGGAGCACTCTTCTCCAGGCTCTGCTCAGCCGGACCCAGATGCTGAACCCCGGGGGCCACCAGTCAAAAGGAGAGTCGTCGAGGGGCACCAGCACATTGCCGAGGTACTGGAAAAGGTGCCACGCGCACTCCCCACAATCGCTCAGGTGATGGAGGAGTCCAACTCCTGCATGAGGGCAATGGTGGCACAAGTACAGGAGGGTATCCGCGAGATAGTGTCGCGGGTAGGTGCGGGAACGTCTGCGGTGGAGGAAAGGCTAGCCTCCATCGAGCGTCACGCACAGTTCAACATTGAGTCCATCCAGGCCCTGACAACGGCTGTTCGGATTCAGAGTGAGCAACATTCTGCCGCCATAAACAGGCTGACAGATACATTAGAGGTGGCCTTGCAAGGTCTCACACAGCTCATCCAAACTGCCGTCCAGCAGGGTGGAAGGAGTGATATGGGCCTAGGCCATGAGAGGGAAGATGGTGAACGGGGACATGGAAGTGGGGACACTACTCAAAGTGCCCCAACGTCTCACCCGTTGCCCCCCTCTCAACCAGTTCCCGCAATGCTGCCTCCTCTCCAGGTGGCTGAGTCTGCCCCTGCACAGGTGCAGGAGGAGCAGTCTGTGGAGGTGCCCTCACGGGCACCGAAACCCAGGGGGCGTCGGCCCAAAGCATCTACCCGGTCAGGGCACGAACAAGAGCAACCTGCCACTACCTTTGCTGGAGCCACAGGGGTAGCACCACGTAGGGGTTCCCGCAAACGTGAGGCTAGGGTGTTATGAACACAAAGGGAATGCACCAGGGTGTATGACAATTTGTTATGTTTTTATTTATAGTCGTTTACTGCACATACACAATAAACACAATTGTTCTCACCACTACTGCCACCTCTTGTCCATTCTTGAGCGGCTTGTGCAATAGGTCCCTTTCGTGGGGCTCATCATGACGACAAACACCTGGTCCCACCCATTGGGTCACACTACAGTGGGTGCAGGAGTAATGGCACCATTCTTCTGTGGAGGGGGCTTGTATGGCCGCTCCTCTGTGCACGTGATGAGGTCTGGACGCATCAGAGAGTCTGATGTTAGAAGAACCGTTGACATATGAGTGCCTCCCTGGCCTGACGAGCATCCAGGTGAGCCAGTGTTCGGCCCATGGGTCCTTCCTCCTCCTCTTGTTCCTTCTCCTCCTCCTCCTCCTCCTCATCGTCGTCCTCAATATGGGTGGCGGATGTGCATGGGGCCTCCTCCAGTGGCACCCCTCTCTGTTGTGCCATGTTGTGCAGGGCACAGCAGACAACTATAATTCGTCCCACTCTGAGTGGCGCGTATTGGAGCGCTCCCCCAGAACGATCATGGCACCTGAAGCGCATCTTTAGCACCCCTATAGCCTGCTCAATTGTAGACCTGTAGCGATGTGGCTGTCATTATATCAACGCTGCGGCTCGGTGATGGGATTCCTCAGAGGTGTCATAAGCCACGTGTGCAGGGGATATCTCTTGTCGCCGAGGAGCCAGCCGTTGCCGGTGTTGGGTGAGTGGAAGAGGGGCGGGACGGTGGACTCCCTGAGGACGAAGGCATCGTGGCAGCTGCCAGGGTATCTGGCGCACATGTGTAGGAATCTCTGGCGGTGGTCACAGATGAGCTGGGCGTTCATGGAGTGATACCCCTTCCTGTTGATGAACAGCCCTGGCTCATGTGGAGGTGTCCGTATTGCTATGTGGGTGCAATCGATTACACCCTGCACCCGTGGGAAGCCAGCCACAGCATGGAATCCAACCACCCTCTCCATCTGGCTGCGGTCATCCATGGCAAAGTTGATGTAGTGCGAGGCCCTGTGGAACAACCCATCGGTAACCTGCCTTATGCACTTGTGTGCAGACGAATGACAGACCCCGGTGATGTCCCCGGTGGCACCCTGGAAGGATCCAGAGGCGAAGAAGTTGAGGGCAGTGGTGACTTTGACGGCGACGGGTAAGAAGATGCTGATTGGTCCATCCGGGAGCAGCTCGTCATTAAGGAGGCTGCAGATGTCGGCGACTACCTGGCGATTGACTCTGAGCCTCCGTATGCACTGCTGCTCAGAGAGGTCCAGGAAGCTGAGCCTCGGTCTGTAGACCCTGTGCCGAGGGTACTGCCTCCTGCGACGCATCTCTCTCTGCAGTTGCCCTCCCTCCTGCTGTGCAGGTGGATGTGCCACAGCACTGTGTTGTGGGGCTCCACGTGTCTGAGGCGGACGGCGTGGCCTGCGAGGCTGCTGAGGCTGGTGATGCTGTTCGTCCTCCGAGGAGGTCAAGGCGGCCCCCATCTGGAAGGTGTAGGTCTGAGGGGTTCTGCAAGGTCGGTAAGTGTGTCCTCGCACCGGTGTTGCGGTTCCACGTCGGTAAATCTTCTTGCTAGGAGGAGGGTGGTGGAGGGCAAGCGTTGCCCTATGTGACGGAGTGTCCTCCTGCGTTGGTGAAGGGTCTCCCCACCCCCCGCCCCACCCACCTGTGGAATGCACCTTGGCAGCTGCCACAGGCTGCTGGCTGCAACACGTCCGTTTGAAGTGAGAGTGTTTCCCCCAGTATGGGAAACAGTCTCAGTTCAAGGTAAAATCCCACCCTTCCTAATAAAACAGCTCAATCAGGCCTGTAAACGACCTGAACGAGCAAGATCAATACTCACAAGTGGCATCCCGCTGGCTTTAATTGCCTGCGGGATTCCCACCTGCCGGGTCTGCGCGCGCACGCCGGCGCGTCCGTGGGGAACCCGGAAGTGGGCGGGTTCGAGACGGGATCCGGTCCCGCTCCGGGAATCCCCGATTTTCGGGCCCCCCCCCGCCGAGAACGCACCCGATATCGGGTGGTAAAATCAAGCCCCCGATCTTTTGATAGGTAGCCAGAAAGGGCAGGAATGGAGTGCATCGGATGTTTCGTGCTGCATGATCTTGGGATATCGTTGTGTGTACAGAAGTGACAGGTGAAGCAACCAGCGTGGATCATGAATAATGAAGATAACCTGAAGAACGGGTCCAAGACATGGTTAGTCACGCTGACAACACCACTATGGAATGGTTAATGTGGCTCTGGAGAGGGAGAAGATGTGTACAATCAATGACTAGATATCTGTGCAATATAATAGTTCAAGATATATATGACTGATTAGCTTTGTTTCGTGTTGATCTAAAATACTCTAATGCCGACAGAGGGGGCACTGTAAGGAAAGGGTTAATCAGACTGTCCTTAAATCTGCTCATGTTAGACTGTATTGGTTTCTCTTTATCTTGTAGTGATGTTAACATTTAGCCATTGCTTTTAAGCTGGGAAGCAATAGTCAATTTAAAGTACCATTGAGCTGTCGGGCCAGGGATAATCCTGCAGCAATGATGAGTTTCAGGATGAAATATCAAAGATTTAATTGAAGTCATACGATTGCATACTGATTCATACATTTCAGAGAACATTAGTCATTTCAAGATAGTGTGGGAAAGGAATCAGTTCTACAAACACCTCGGCATACATCATAATTGTTGATTGGTATATATGTTACCAAAACAAAGACAGACGATAATTAAAGTTTTAATTGGTAGAATTGCAATTATATGGATCAAGAGTGAAATTATCGATAAGATAACGAACTAAGGGAGATATAATTCTTAGCTCAATGGAAAAATAGCTCGTTAAGAAAGGAGAACTATCGTTAATGTTAAAGGAGAAACTAATATCATTCTCCTTGTATAGAGTTGTATTTTAACTTCATATAATTATGTAATGCAGAATTGTGTGGAATGTCACGTGGAGGCAGTGGAGAAATGGATACAAACTAGATGTTTCTCATGAGTATTTGAATTCGTAAAGACCTAAGATACTGAGCTCAGAATTAGAAAACGATTGAGTTCCCAGCCAACCATCATCCGGTGTGATAATAAGTTCTACCTTTTAAGAGTATGTTTAAGTACTATTGCATGTACTGTATGGTTCGTAAAGCTATGATACCTCACTTCAATGTTCATGAACCTTTTTGAAAACCTTACACTGACAACAGCCTTAGCACTTCAATTGTGAATGAGCTTCATTGATTAAATTAGAAGAAATTTTGCACTCACTCTTTAACCTTCCGCTTCATCCTGAGGTTCTCCAAAAGCCAAACTCCACTTGATTTCAGGACCGCATGCAGCCGGGCTCTGTCAATCCGTCTGGCATCCAGCTTCTAGTGGAAGTGGTGATGGGTTGCCGGCAGTCGGTGCAATCGGCAGATTCTCATTTATCTGGATTCAGGTGAACAACAGTATTTAAGACACAAATCAGGCAGCAGGTAGAGGTTTTAAGTTGATCGGTCAGCGATGTATCTGCACCAAGCTCCAATCGTGAGAAGGCGATGCGTAATCATCCAAATCACCCAATGTCAACAGGTAAAATAAAAAGCTAATTAAACCAATGCATTACCGTGTCATATACAATCCCTTATGGTTGTGAATCCCGCCCCATGTTTCCAATTAAATAGTTGTTGTGTTCTCTTGGCTTTCTCTATCGATGACTAAACAGTTGCTGAGACCGCCGAATATTCCATTCTCCCCTATTTCTAATTAAACCGTCACAGTCTTCCCCTGCCACAACTTCTAAATAAGCGGTTGCTATATTCCCCTATATTCCATTTTGTTCTATTTCTAATAAGACACTTGCTACATTCCCGTGACCTCTATTTATAATTAAACAGTTACTGTGTTTCCCAGCCGCCTACTTCGAAATAAATGGTGATTGTGTTCCTCCGGTCCCCATTTCTAATTAAACATTTGCTGTATTCTCCTAATTTCCACTGTTCGCAAAGGTGTTCCCCCTATATTCCACGTTCTTCTATTGCTAATTGAACAGTTACTGCGTTCTCCTATATTCCACTGTATTATATTCCTAATTGAACAGCTACTGGGTTGCCCATACACTCCACTTCGTTCCATTTTGAATTGAACAGTTACTATGTTTCCCCGATATTCCACTTTATTCTATTTCTAATTGAAAGGTTAATCTGTTCTCCTGTATTCCAGTCTATTCTATTTTAATTGAACAGCTACTGTGTTGCCCTAAATACCCCTATCCTCTACTTCTAATTAAAAAATTATTGTGTTCCCCACATATTGCACATTATTCTATTTCAAATTGAACAGTTACTGTGTTCCCCCTATATTCAACTTTATTCTATTTCTAATTGAACAGTTACTTTGTTCCCCTGCATTCAATTCTATTCTATTTCTAATTGAAAAGTTACTGTGGTCCACCGATATTCCAAATTATTCTATTTCTAATTCAACAGTCACTGTGCAACCCCGATATCCCATTTTAATCTATTTTTAATTGAACAGTTATTGCGTTTCCCCAATAGTGCATTTGATTCTATTTCTAATTGAACATTAACTGTTATCCCCATATATTCCAATTTATTCTATTTCTAATTGGACAGTTAATGTGGTCCCCCGATAGTCCACATTATTCTATTTCTAATGTTTAATTGAACAGTTACTGTGCTCTCCCTATATTCCAGTAGATTTTATTTCTAACTGAAAAGTTATTGTGGTCTCCTATATTCCACTCTACCATATTTCTAACTGAACGATTACTGTGTTGTTCTGTATTCCCCTGTCATCCACTTTATTCTATTTCTAATTAAACAGTTACTGTGTACTATTATAATATACTTTATTCTTTTTATACTTGAACAGTTACTGTGTACCCCTGATATTCGACTTTATTCTCTTTCCAATAGAACTGTTACTGTGTTCCCCTATATTCCAATGTATTATATTTCTAGTTGATCAGTTACTGTGGTCGCCTGATATTCCACTTTATTCTAATTCGAGTTACACTTTCTCAAGGGCAATTATGGATGGGCAATAGAGGCTGGCCTTGCCAGCGACGCCCACAGCCCATGAACGAATAAATAAAAACAGTTATTGTGCTCCCCCATTATTCCACTTTATACTATTTCTAATTGAAGCGTTACTGCTTTCCCCATTTTCCACTCCATTATATTTCTAATAGAACAATTGCTGTCTTCACCTATTTTCCACTTATTCTACTTCTAGGTGAAGAGTTACTGTGTTCCCCCTATTATCCACTTTATTCTGTTTACAATAGAACAAATGCTATGTTCCTCCGGTATTACACTCTATTCTATTTCTAACTGAATAGTTACTGTGTTTTTCCTATGATCCACTTTATTCTTTTTGTAATTGAACAGTTTCTGTGTTACCCTAACGTCCACTCTATTCTATTTCAAATTGAACAGTTAAATGTATCCCCCCATCTTTCACTTTAGCTAGTTCTAATTGAACCGTCACTGTTTTCCTCTGTATTCCATTTTATTCTATTTCTATTTGAACAGTCACTGTGTTGCCCCGATTTTCCACTTTAGTCTATGTATAATTGTGCATTTACTCTGTTCTTACCATATTACAATTTATACTATTTCTATGTGAACAGTTACTGTGTTCCCCCTATTATCCACGTTATTCTATTTGTAATAGAACAACTACAGTGCTCCTGTGATGTTACACTCTATTCCATTTCTAACTGAGTAATTACTCTGTTCTCCCTATTATCCACGACATTAAACTGATAGTACAGAGATCTATATTGTTCGCTGCAACGTGACCTTTTAGCTCGCTGTATTGGTGGTGTTCTGTACCAGGCGCCTTGTCTCTGTGGCGCAATCAATTCGCGCGTTCGGCTATTAACTGAACAATTAGTAATTCAAATCCACCCAGAGACGATCGGGTCACATTCGTTGTCTCACATTTCCAGGTTTTTCATGTGAGTCTTGTTTGCAAGAAAATGTGGCATAAACATTGCCAGCTGAGCACGGCTGATGTTCCACGATTTAATCTGCGGTCGGATAGGAGGTCGAACAACATATAAAAAACCGAGGTTGGCTTCACTCAAATCAGAATTCTTCTTCACAGACAAGGTCCGAAGCGAGGACTCATTTGTCGCCCGATAGCTGGTTCGCTGTGACATGGATATTTGTGTAATGAGCGAGACCAGACTGTTTCCTTGTTTCCATAATGAATGTCATTCCCTCTATTTTGGAAAACAGTGTTCACATTCGCACAGGTTTCATTTGCTTTGTGAGAGATTATTAAGGATCCTACAAAACTGCCTCCGTTAATAACCGCAGTTCTAAGCCGCATTTCGGATGCAGCAACAAACCTATCAGTTTCTCGGTGTTCCCCAGCTCCCGGAGTGAATGAGACCGTGACAGCAGTAACATTCGGGCCGCCTGTCCGGCCCCGCCCTCTCCAACCACCCGCTGCTGACTAAAAGCAGCGAATGCAGTCTCAGACCGCATATTACTGTCCATCCCTGGGAAACTGGATACCACGGCCCGAACAAAACTCCCCATAAACCAAGCACAGGCAGAGGAAAATCCGGGGAGCTTGTATCCTGTTCACTCGGCCATCCAGCAGGATTAACAGAGAACCAGAGAGCGTGAAACTTTCATTGGGCCTCAGTGCGAAACTGAGGGTAATTAAAAGCAAAGTTGCGGCGTTAGAATGGGCGAGCGGTCTAAAACACTATGTTTTTAATTGTAACATCCTTGTTTGGTAGGCGTGGATTCAAATCTCACTTCTGATATTTGTTCCTTTGCATTATATTTCATGTACTAAGTTGTCTTTTATGCCTTTGGCTGGACGGGATTTTTCTGCCCAGTTGATTTGCTCCTTCCAGAAAACCAACCAGACATCTGTCCACGTTAGTTTTGTTTTTATTTGCTATGATAATGTATAGTTTTGGGGGTCAGCAAAACACGGCCCGTGGAATCAATCTATTGTAACATTGACCAGTGTTGCCCAATAACTCAGCTATTACCCTCATATGGCTAAATGGGAATCCAAATATACCTAATTATATTTGCGATTACGAAATAAAAATTGAGTCATGGATACAGTGTTTGGGCCTGTGATCTCAATACTCATATTCGCATGACGTATGCATGTGAGCTTTAACCTTTTTTGTGTTGTTAGTAAAACGGTAAAATGAAAAGCAAAGTGTGCGAGTGTTGTTTCGCTGTTGTGAATGTTTTACTTTTTTGGTTACTGAATGGTGGTCGATATTTGTTACGGAATGTACATATGTGAAGTATATCTCCCTGTATTGTACGCGTGTAAGGTGTTTTCTACTAAAATTCGTTCATGTGGCTAAAATGGTGCCGCCATAGCCACACCTGCGACTCGTCAGCAATTTCTATTGGACAACACTGGCATTGAGCATGGTCGAGTGGTCTGAGCCCGGATATTGATGCTCCAGTATTGTCAGGGTGCGAACGATTATAAACTTTCCATAGACACAGATGGATTGATTGTTGCATAAACATCACAGTTAAACGAACACACTAGCACTTTGTGTATACATATTTCAGGTTGTACAGTAGTGGAGGGCACTCGTTAAGATTCTTTAATTGAGGTGACACGAGTTGGAGTTGTATGATAGGGTGGAGCAATAGTTGCCCTTGTGTGTTAGTGATGAGGGGAATTTAACAAAGGCTGAACCAGATTCCTGGGGCCTGATTTTAGCAGGCCTGCGGGTTTCCGGCGGGTTGGGTTTCGGGAGCGTGGTCAACACGCTCGGTGAAATTAGTGGGTTGCCCGCGCGATCGTAGGAGGCAATGCACTAATAGGAATCAATTATCTGCTCCTCCGGGGTCCGCGCTGCTGGTCTGCGCGTCGGGCGGGCTGCGCATGCGCAGTACGATCTGTCAGCTGGAGGCGCTCTATTTAAAGGGGCAGTCCTCCACCGACAGATGCTGCAACCAATGGAACAAATTTCAGCATGGAACAGCCCAGGGGGAAGGCTGCTCCCAGTTTAATGATGCCTCACCCCAGGTATCATCAGATGGGGTGAGGAGGAGGGCGAAGACAGAGATCTTCCACCCGGCGGACGGGAGGAAGCGGCCATCCTCTGCCACCAATAAGGCCTGGCTCGAGGTGGCAGAGGGGGTCACCTGCGCAACCAACATATCGCCCACCTGCATACAGTGCAGGAGGCGCTGCAATAACCTCAGTAGGTCAGCCACAGTGAGAACACGAAGTCTTTCCCTTACACTCCATCTGCCACAACACTGCCCCAACCCCACATCTCCTTCGGCACCGCCAACACTACTATGTCACATCACCCCTCATACCCACTCAAACCCCATCCTCATCTTACCTCCACCTACTCACCTCGCCAGTACTTATCCTGCCACTAACAAGCGACCCAATCCTCATACAATCTCATGGCTCTATCCCATACTCACCCTCTCGTGCATCTCCCTCACGGCCAGCCTCACTCAACCTGCCACCACCTGTGCTGCAGCCACAGGGCATGCATCACATATGTGCAGTAGGCAGCGTACGGCAAATGTTTCGTGAGCATGAAGGGGGTGCACAAGCGTGTCGGAGGGTTTGCCATGGGTGCTACCTATATTGAATTTCAGAGCAACAAACATCACACATTATATTGGCACCACTACTGCCATGTTTCCACGAATCCTGTCTGTTGTGTCCAATAATGCCCGCTCCTGGGTATCAATATGAGGACCCACCACTGATGCCACCCATCGTGTTATTGCAGAGTAGGTGCAGTTGTATTTGCAGGGCTCTTCCGCGCAGACCACTGAGAGACATCGGCAGCGTAGCCGGTTGCACCCTGGAAGGATGCGGAGGAGAAGTTGTGGAGGGCAGTGGTGACTTTCGTAGTGACAGGTAAGCACTTGGTGCTGGGGCCAGCCAGGAGCAGCTCGGCATGAAAGAGGCTGCAGATCTCCACGACTACATGTCGAGCGAATCTGCGCCTCCGTGTGCACTGCTGCTCGGAGAGGTCCGGGGAGCTTCGCCTCGGTCTGTGGACCATGTGGCGAGGGTAGTGCCCTTTGCGATGCGTCTCTCTCTGCGGTAGCCCTCCCTCCTGCTGTGCAGGTGGGCGTGCAACAACACCGTGTTGGGGGGCTCCACGTCTCTGCGGCAGATGGCGTGGACTGCGAGGCTGCTGGGGCTGGTCATGCTGTTCGTCCTCCGAGGGTGTCCACGCACCACCCATCTGGCAGGTGATGGTCTGAGGGGTTGTGCAGGGTAGGTGGGTGGTTCCTCGGACTGGGGCTGCGGTTTCGTGTCGGTCTGTCCTCTGGCTTGGCGGGGGGTGGTGGAGGGCAGGGGTTGCCCTATGTGACGCGGTGGCCTCCTGCGTGGGTGAGGGCACTCCCCCGTAGAGTGCACCTTGGCAGCTGCCACAGGCTGCTGGCAGCAACACGCCTGGTTGGAGAGAGACTGTTTCCCCCAGTGTGTGAAACAGTCTGCGATGTAGGTAAAATCCCACACTTCCTCTTTTGACAGCTGATTCAGCTCATTAACTGACCTCAACAAGCAAGGTAAGTACTCTCACGTGGAACCCCGCTGGCTTTAATTGCCTGCGGGATTCCCACCAGCGGGGGCCACGCACGCAGCCCAGCACGTCATCGGGGAACCCGGAAGTGGTCGGGATCGCGGCGCGATCCGGTTACATGGGGCTCGAATTTAGCAGGCCTGCGGGTTCCCAGCGGGTGGTCCTCCGGGAGCGTGGAAAACGCGGACGGGTAATTGTGTGCGTCCCCCACGCGATCGCGGGATAATTGGACCCATTAAGCCCTGCTTCCGGGTTCTGCGCTCCCCAGCTGCGTGCCGGCCGGCTGCGCATGCGCAGTACCGTCGACGCGATGTAGGAGCTCCAGTTAAAGGGGCAGTCTCCCAAAGCCCCTCCTGCTGCAAGCAAGAGGTCTGGGAGAATGGCTCAACAAAGGGGAAAGGCTGCGTCCCGTTTTTCAGATCTGGCACTGCAGCTGATGCTGGAGGGCATGAGGAGGAGGAGGGAAACACTCTTCCCTGAGGATGGGCGCAAGTTCCCTGCCGCCGCAACCAGGAAGGCATGGGCAGAGGTGGCGGCGGAGGTGAGCAGCAGGGGCAACACCCCAAGGACTTGGGAGCAGTGCCGCAAGCGCTTCAATGACCTGACTAGGTCTGGCAAGGTGAGTACACCAACGCACCCTCCCACATCCCGTCCCCACCATCACGCCAAGCAGATCACAACCCCCTCCTGCACAGCCACCACTGCGCTCCATCAGCAATCCTCACAGCCACTCATTCACCATCCTCGCCGTGCACGCAAGTACCCACCGTCCCTGACCCCACCCGAACACTACCACACACCCCAATCCCCATGCAATGGGATGGGCACGTGGCCCACGCGTCCTCCCATCCGTTCCGCGCCACGCTCAACCCAACCACACCGATGCTCAATGCGTCTCACGATGCAAGACGCACCCACTCACACATCTGTGTTTTGCCTTCACAGGAGAAGAGGAGCAAGAACAACCGCGAAAGGGCACGCACCGGAGGTGGGCTGCCGCAAGTGGTGGAGCTCACCGACGCAGAGGTGGAGGCGCTCGACCTCGCCCGCACGCGACATTGCCTGTCGGTGGCAGATGGCGAGTGTGTCGCTGCCGAAACGGCCGGTAAGGGAAAGCTGACACTCAACACCCATGATCGCGAGTTACCGTCTCATCACCTGCCATCAGGCGCACTGTCAAGTTGGTCCACATGCCTCAAAGTGCCCTCTGTTCTCTTGCAGGTCCGTCTTTGGGTCAAGCGAGCGTGGAGGGCGATTCCTCAGAGGACATGGCGGTCTCTGAGGGTGCATCGTCACATCAGAGCCAACCATCCACCAGCGCAGAGACACGCACCTCGGTGGGTCCCCCTCGCCTACTAGTTGGGGTAGCACTTGGTGAGTCACTGCGCACGAGTGAGCATGTGCAGACCCTGGTGGCAGGGGCAGCCGCGGAGGGTCCGCGACGGAGGGAGCACTCATCTCCAGGCTCTGCTCAGCCGGACCCAGATGCTGAACCCAGGGGGCCACCAGAGAAAAGGAGAGTCGTCGAGGACCACCAGCTAATTGCTGAGGTGCTGGCAGAGGTGCCGCGCGCATTGTCCACAATAGCACAGGCGATGGAGGAGTCCACCTCCTGCATGCGGGCATTGGTGGCGCAGGCACAGGAGGGTACCGGCGACACAGTGTCGCAGGTAGGTGCGGGACTGTCTGCGGTGGAGGACAGGCTGGCCTCCCTCGAGCGTCACGCACAGCTCCACTTCGAGTCCTTGCAGGCCCTCACAACGTCTGTACGGATTCAGGGTGAGCAACATTCCGACGCCACCAACAGGCTGAGGGATACACTAGGGGTGGCCTTGCAAGGCCTCACACATGCCATCCAAACTGCCGTCCAGCAGGGTGGAAGGGGTGATGTGGGCCGAGGCCAAGAGAGGGATGATGGTGACCGGGGACATGGAAGCGGGGACGCCTCTCAAGGCGTCCCCACGTCCCACCCGTCGCCCACCTCTCAACCAGCACCCGCAATGGTGCCTCCTCTCCAGGTGGCCGAGTCTGCCCCAGCCCCGGTGCAGGAGGAGCAGTCTGTGGAGGTGCCCTCATGGGCACCGAAACCCAGGGGCCGTCCGCTAAAAGCATCTACCCGGTCAAGGTAAGAAGACGAGCAACCTGCCACTACCTCTGCTGGAGCCACAGGGGTAGCACCACGTAGGGGTTCCCGGAGAAGAATTGCAAAGGCCTTATAATCACAAAGGGAATACACCAGGGTGTTTATTATTTTGTACTTTGTTTCTTAAATGATGTCACATTCCAGATATTAAATAGTCTATTCTCACCACTCCTGCCACCTCTCGTCCATTCTTCCGCGGCTTGTGCAATAGTTGCGTTCCGTGGAGGCCATCATGACGGCGAACACCTGCTGCCACCCATTGGGCACACTGCTGTGGGTGCAGGATTACTGGCAGCACTCTTCAGTGGAGGGGGCTGGTATGGCCGCTCACATGTGCAGGTGAGGAGATGCGAGCGCCTCGCAGTGTCTGACTCTAGGAGAACCGTTGACGTATGAGTGCCTCCCTGGCCCGGCGACCATCCCGGTGAGTCGCGGCTCGGCGCATGGGTCGTCCAACATCCTCGGGCGCGTCCGCCTCCTCCTCCTCCGCCTCCTCCTCCTCCTCCTCCTCCTCCTCGCCCTCGCCTTCCTCAATGTGGGTGGCGGGTGTTAATGGGGCCTCCTCCAGCGGCACCCCTCTCTGTTGGGCCATGTTGTGCAGGGCACAGCAGACAACTATGATTCGTCCCACTCTGAATGGTGTGTATTGGAGCGCTCCCCCAGAACGATCAAGGCACCTGAACCGCATTTTGAGAAGCCCTATGGTCTGCTCAATTGTAGACCTGGTAGCAGTGTGGCTGTCATTGTACCGACGCTCCGGCTCGGTGATGGGGTTCCTCAGAGGTGTCATGAGCCATGTGTGGAGGGGATACCCCTTGTCGCCGAGGAGCCAGCCGTTGCCGGCGTTGGGTGCCTGCAGGATGGGCGGGACGGCGGACTCCCTGAGGACGAAGGCATCGTGGCAGCTGCCGGGGTATCTGGCGCACACGTGTAGGAATCTCTGGCGGTGGTCACAGATGAGCTGGGCGTTCATGGAGTGATACCCCTTCCTGTTGCTGAACAGCCCTGGCTCATGCGGAGGTGCCCGTATTGTGATGTGGGTGCAGTCGATTACACCCTGCACCCGTGGGAAGCCGGCCATGGCATGGAATCCAACCGCCCTCTCCATCTGGCTGCGCTCGTCCATGGCGAAGTTGATGTAGTGGGAGGCCCTGCGGAACAACCCATCGGTGACCTGCCTTATGCACTTGTGTGCAGAGGACTGACAGACCCCGGTGATGTCCCCGGTGGCACCCTGGAAGGAACCGGATGCGAAGAAGTTGAGGGCAGTGGTGACTTTGACGGCGACAGGTAAGAAGATGCTGCTTGGTCCATCAGGGAGCAGCTCGTCGTTAAGGAGGCTGCAGATGTCAGCGACTACCTGGCGATTGACTCTGAGCCTCCGTATGCACTGCTCCTCGGAGAGGTCCATGAAGCTGAGCCTCGCTCTGTACACCCTGTGCGGAGGGTAGTGCCTCCTGCGACGCATCTCTCTCTGCGGTTGCCCTCCCTCCTGCTGTGCAGGTGGGTGTGCCGCAGCACCGTGTTGGGGGGCCCCACCTCTCCGAGGCGGACGGCGTGGACTGCGAGGCTGCTGGGGCTGGTCATCCTGTTCGTCCTCCGACGATGTCAACGCACCACCCATCTGGCAGGTGTTGGTCTGTGGGGTTGTGCAGGGTAGGTGGGTGGGTCCTCGGAGTGGGGCTGCGGTTTCGTGTCGGTCTGTCCTCTGGCTTGGCGGGGGTTGGTGGAGGGCAGGGGTTGCCCTATGTGACGCGGTGGCCTCCTGCGTGGGTGAGGGCTCTCCCCCGTGGAGCGCACCTTGGCACCTGCCACAGGCTGCTGGCTGCAACACGCCTGGTTTGAAGGGTCCTGTTTCCCCCAGTGTGGGAAACTGACTGCCTTGAACCTAAAATCCCACACTTCCTCTTTTGACAGCTGCTTCAGCTCATTAACTGACCACAACGAGCAAGTTAAGTGCTCTCAAGTGGAACCCCGCTGGCTTTAATTGCCTGCGGGATTCCCACCAGCGGGGCTTTCGCGCGCAGCCCCGCACGTCAGCGCGGTACCCGGAAGTGGCCGGGATTTCGTCCGAATCCGGTCACGTGATCGGAGATCGGGATTTTCGGGGGCCCCCCGCTGGAAACCCGCAGGTAACCCGACCCTAAAATCGAGCCCCTGGTGCCATAAACCCTTAACATTTTAACCAACTCCTAAAATACCGTCTGTAAAATGAGAACGGATTCAACACATGCAAATCACAAGGAACTTTTTAAACTTTGGACTGTCACTCGGTAACCATGTTAGGATTTCCTTCAGTCTGAAAAAGAATCTTTTCGGTTGATTAATGGCGTTTGTAACAATTTTCATCTTTTTACAGAGTTTAATGAGTTTTGTGTAATTAATACTGTTTTGTAAAAGTTAATTCGCTGAAGAGGAATCGAAAGCTGTGCTGAAAGCCTTTGTCGACCGCAAATACGGTTTCTTCTGAGTTGATCCCATAATAACTTGCAAGCAACAGTTTCCGGAGTGCAGTGATTATCCTGATCACTTAACATGCGAAATAGTCCCCAGTTCGAAGCTGAGGCGGGAACACTTTCTTGTGGAATCTTGTGCTATGGGGAATGCTAACTGAAGAATTGGGTTTCGTTTTCATGGCAGTTGGATCTTTTCTCTTAAAACAGCAATTATGATGTTAATTGAAACATACTTGTGACAGCCTCAATTTCAGCGGGGTCACATTGCCGGGAATTCAGAGTGGGGTTCGCCCGGCAAAGTAGCATACAACTTTCCCATACGTCGGGACATATGGGGCGTCCAAAGCTAGAGCTCCCTGCACGACAAAGGAAATAGACGTTGTAGTAAAATAGAGAAAGGAGGTTTATGACAAATGTCAGGTAAAGATAACATTCGAAAATCAGGCAGAGTGTAGGGGGAAATTGAAAACGGATACGAGCAGGGCAAAGAGAAAGTATGAGAAAATATTAATGGGTAACACAAAAGGGAACCCAAAAATCTTTTACAAATTTATAAAAAGTAAAAGGATAGTTAAAGGAAGGGTGGGGCCGACTAGGGACAGAAAAGGCAATCTTCTTGTGGAGGCAAAGGGCATGACTGGGATACTAAATTAATATTTGCATCTCTCTTCAAAAAAGATGGACGTTAATGTCGCAGTAGAGGAGGGCGGGAGTAGAGATATTGGATTGGATAAAAACAGACAGAAAGGAGGTGCCAAATAAGTTGACATAATTCAAAGTTAACAAGTCACCCTTTCCAGATGGATACATACTAGGTTGCTGAGGGAATCAAGGATGGGGATAGCAGGAGCTCTGACCACAATCTTTCAATCCTCCTTGGATATGGGAGTGTTGTCAGGGGACTGGGCGATTGCAAATGTTACACCCCTGTTCAAAAGAGGGGAGAGGGATAAACTGAGTAATTACAGGCCAATTAGGGAAAAGGCTATTTTAAACAACGTTTTGTGTAATGAGACATGTTAATTAATAATCAAACAGTAAATGATCTTCTGGGGAAGAATGACCAAAATATGTTTAAATTTCACCTTGAGTTTGAAAGTCACGTACTTAAGTCGGACACTAGAGTCCTAAATTTGAATGAAGCCAATTACATAGATAAGAGCGGCGAGTTGGTTAAGGTAAATTGGGAAATTAAATTAACCTGTATGACAGTTGAAAAGCAATGGCAAACATTTAAATAAATATTTCAATATTCTCAACAATTTACATTCCATTGAGAAATAAAACTCCATGGGAAAAGTGATTCGCCTGTGACTAATTAAGGAAGTTAAGAATATATTAGATTAAAAGAAGAGGTCTGCAATGTTGCCAAGAAGAGTAGGAAGTCTGAAGTTTGGGAAAGGTTCAAAAACTAGCAAAGGACGAACAAAAAAAATGAGAAAAGGGAGAAAATAGAATATGAAAATAAACTGGAAGGAAATATACAATTGGATTTTAAGAGCTTCCACAAGTATGTAAAAAGAAAGAGAGCAGCAAATGTAAACGTTGGTCACGTGGTGGCTGTCACAGGATAAATTATAATGGGGAATCAGGAAATGACAGATGTGTTAAACAGATATTTTGTATCTGTCTTCACAGTAGAAGAAAAAAGCATACCAGAAATAGTGGGGGACCAAGAGGCTAATGACAGTGAGGAACTTAAAGTAATTATTATCAGTAGAGAAAAAGTACTTGAGGAACTAACGGGACTAAAAGCCAATAAATCCCCTGGACCCGATGGCCTACATCCGAGGGTTCTAAAAGATGTGGCTGCAGAGGCAATGGATGCATCAGTTATGACCTTCCAAAATTCCCAAGATTCTAGAACGGTCCCAGCGGATTGGAAGGTAACAAATGTGACCCCGCGATTTAAGAAAGGACGGAGAGAGAAAATAGGGAACTACAGGCCAGTTAACCTGATATCTGTCGTGGGAAGATGCTGGAATCCATTATTAAGGAAGCGGTAACAGGACACTTAGAAAAACATAATATGACTAGACAGAGTCAACGTGGCTTTAAGAAGGGGAAACCGTGTTTAACAAATGTATTAGACTTTTAATGAGGTAACTAGCAGGGTAGATACAGGGGAACCAGTGGTTGTAGTATATAAGGATTTCCAAAAGGCATTTGATAAGGTGCTACATAAAAGGTTGTAACACAAGATAAGGGCTCATGGGGTTGGGGGATAACCTATTAGCAAGGATATAGGATTGGTTAAAGGACAGAAAATAGAGAGTAGGGATAAACGGGTCATTTTCAGGTTGTCAGGCTATAACTAGTGTGGTGCCACAAGGATCAGTGCTTGGGCCTCAGCTATTTACAATCTATAATGACTTGTATGAAGGGACCGAGTGTAATGTATCCAAATATGCTGGTGATACAAAGCTAGGTGGGAAAGTAAACATTAAGGAGGACACAAAGAGTCTGCAAAGGGATATAGACAGGTTAAGTGAATTGGCAAGAAGGTGTCAGGTGGATTAAAATGTTGGGAAATGTGAGGTTATTCATTTTGGTAGGAAGAATAGAAAAACAGAATTTTGTTTTAAATGGTGAGAAGCTATTATATGTTGGTGTCAAGAAAGACTTAGATGTCCTGGTAAAAGAAACACAAAACGTTAGCATGCATGTACAGCAGGCAATTAGGAAAGCAAATGGCATGTTGTCCTTTACTGCAAGTTGTTTGGAGTACAAGAGTAAGGAAGTCTTACTGCAATTGTATAGGGCGTTGGTGAGACCTTAACTGGAGTACTGCGTAGAGTTTTGGTCTCCTTACCTAAGGAAGGACACACTTGCCTTAGAGGCGATGCAATGAAGGTCCACTAGATTAATTCCTGGGACAAGAGGGTTTTCTTATGAGGAAAGGTTGACCAGAAACACAGAAACATAGAAAGTAGACGCAGGAGTAGGCCATTCGGCACTCCGAGCATGCTACACCATTTAATATGATCATGGTTGATCCTCCATCTCAATATCATATTCCCGCACTCTCCCAATACCCATTGATGCCTTTTGTGTCTGGAAATCTAACTAGCTCCTTCTTAAATATGTTCTGTGGTAGGGAATTCCACAGGTTCACCACCCTTTGAGTGAATACATTTCTCCTCATCTCAGTCCTAAGTGTCCTACCCCGTATCCTGAGACTGTGACCCCTCGTTCTGGACCCTCCAGCCAGGGGAAACATCCTCCTTGCATCCAGTCTGTCTAGCCCTGTCAGAACTTTATATGTTTCAATGAGATCACCTCTCATTCTTCAAAACTCGAGTGAAACAGGCCGAGTCGAACCAATCTCTCCTCATATGACAGTCCTGCCATCCCAGGGATCAGTCTGGTGAACCCTCGCTGCACTCCCTCTATGGCAAGTTTATCCTTTCTTAGGTAAGGAGACCAAAACTGCACACAATACTCCAGCTGTGGCCTCACCAATGCCCTGTATAACTGCAGTAAGACATCCTTGCTCCTGTACACAAATCCTCTTGCAATGAAGGCCAACATATCATTTGCCTTCCTAACTGCTTGCTGCACCTGCATGTTTGCTTTCAGTAACTGGTGTACAAGGACACCCAGGTCCCTTTGTACATCAACATTTCCCAATCTATCACCATTTAAATAATACTCTGCCTTTCTGTTTTTCCCTCCGAAGGGGATAATTTCACATTTATCCATATTATACTGCATTTGTCATGTATTTACCCACTCACTCAACTTGTCTAAATCGCCTTAAAGCCTCTTTGCATCCTCCACACAACTCAAGATTCCATCTAGTTTTGTGTCGTCAGGAAACTTGGAAATATTACATTTGGTTCCCTTATCCAAATCATTGATATATATTGTGAATAGCTAGGGCCCAAGCATTGATCCCTCCTGTACCCGATAGTCACTGCCTGCCACCCCGAGAAGGACCCATTTCTTCCTACTCTCTGTTTCCTGTCTGCCAGCCAGTTTTCAATCTATGTCAGTATATTACCACCAATCCCATGTGCTTTCATTTTACACACTAACCTCATATGTGGGACTTTATAAATGGCCATCTGAAATTCCAAATGCACCACATCCACTGGTTCTCCCTTATCTATTCTACCATTTACATCCTCAAAAATCCCCAATAGGTTTGTCAAACATAATTTCTCTTTCATAAATCCATGGTGGCTTTGACGAATCCCGTTGATATTTTCCAAGTGTCCTGTTATCACATCCTTTATAATGGAAGCTAGCATTTTCTCTTCTACTGATGTTAGTCTAACCGGTCTGTAGTTCCCTGTTTTTTCTCTCCCTCCATTTTCAAATAGTGGGGTTACATTTGCCACCCTCCATACTTCAGGAACTGTTCCATAATCTATAGATTTTTGGAACATGACAACCAATGCATCCATTATTTCCATGGCTACCTCTTTTCGTACTCTGGGATGCAGATTATCAGGTCCTGGGGATTTATTGGATTTCAGTCCCATTAATTACTCCAGCACTATTTTTTTAGTAATATTAATTTCCTTCAATTCCTTCTTCTCACTAGTCCCTTGATTCCTTAGCATTTCTGAGAAGTTATTTGTGTCCTCTTCCGTGAAGACAGAAACAAAGTATTTGTTTAATTGTTCTGCCATTTCCCTGTTCCCCATTATAAATTCCCCCGTTTCTGACTGTAAGGGACCTACATTTGTCTTCACTAATCCTTTTCTTTTTACATACTTGTAGGAGCTTTTACAGTCCACTTTTATGTTCCTCGCAAGTTTACTCTCATTCTCTATTTGTCCCCTCTTAATCAATCTCTTGGTCCTATTTGCTGATTTCTAAACTGCTCCCAATCCTCAGGCTTGCTACTTATTTTGATAACATGACATGACTCATCTTTGGATATAACACTATCCTTAATTTCTTTTGTTTGCCATGTTTGGGCCGCATTTTCGTTTGTGTTTTTTTGCGCCAGAAAGGAATGTATAATTGTTGCAATTCACGTATTTGTTCCTTAAATGTTAGCCATTGCCTATCCACCGTCATGTCTTTTAATGAAGCTTCCAAATCTATCATCGCCAACTCACTCCTCATAACTTTGTAGTTTCCTTTGTTAAGATTTATGACCCTAGTTTCGGAGTGGACTGCTTCACATTCCATCTTAATGAAGAATTCTAGCATGTCATCGTTACTCTTCCCTAAAGGACCAAGAAAAACAAGATTATTAATTCACCCCTTCTCATTGCACAATACCCAATCTAGGATAGCCTGTTCCCTGGTTGGTTCCTCAACGTACTGGTCTAAAAAAACATCTCGTAAGTATTCGAGGAATTCATCCTCCACAGTATTTTTGCTAATTTGGTTTGGCCAGTCTACATGCAGATCAAAGTCACCGATGATTACTGTAGTACCCTTGTTACATGGATCTCTAATTTCCTGTTTGATCCCATCCCCTACATTATCACTACTGTTTGGAGTCCTATACATAACTCCTACCAGTGTTTTCTGCCCCTTGGTGCATCTTAACTCCAACCAGACTGATTCTACATCTTGATTTTCTGAGCCATTATCCTTTCTCACTAATGCTTTGAGTTCATCCTTTATTAACAACGCCACCCCACCACTTTTTCCTTTTTGCCTGTCCTTCCTAAATATCAATTAACCTTGGATACTCAGTTCCCAGCCTTGGTCACCCTGTAGCGATGTCTCTGTTATTGCTATTATATCATATCCATTTACATCTATTTGAGCTGTTAATTCGTCTAACTTATTACAAACGCTTTGTGCTTTCAGATACAATGCCTTTAGATTTATCTTTTTAACATTTTTAGACATCTTGATATTTTGTGTACTATGATCCTATTTGTCTTATGACCATTTTTTCTGACTCAGACCCTATTTTTTGTCTTTTGTTGGTACCCTCTGTCCCTTCCTGACACAATCGGGTTTTCCTTACCCCAATTACTTTCCAGCGCTGCTTCTTTGTCTTTTCTCTTTAGCATTCTAGACTTCCCTCCATCGGGACCCTCCCCTCCCCCGCTTATTTAGTTTAAAGCACTATCGACCTCCCTAGTTATTCGATTCGCTAGAACTCTGATCCCAGCATGGTTCAGGTGTAGTCCGTCCCAACTGTTGTTAGTACTGGTGCCATTGCCCCACGAATCGAAACCCAGTTCTCCAAAACAATCTTTAAGCCACGCATTCATCTTCCTGATCCTATTGACCCTGTGCCAATTTGCTCGTGGCTCAGGTAATAATCCAGAGATCATCACCTTTGTGTTTCTGCTTTTTAATTTAGTCCTGAGCTGCTCAAGCTCTCTTAGCAGAACCTTATTCTTAGTCCTACCTATGTCGTTGGTACATACGTGGACCACGACAACTGGATCCTTCCCCTTTCACTTCAATTTCTTCTCCAGCCCGGAGGAGATGTCCTTAACCTTGGCACCGGGTGGGCAACATAACCTTCGGGACTCTGGCTGCAGTGAACAGTGTCTATCCCCCTAACTATACTGTCGCCAACTACAACCACCTTCCTTTTCACTCCCCCGAATTGAACGGCTTCGTGTTCCATGGTGCCGTGGTCAGTTTGCTTGTCCTCCCCGCAGTCCCCGCACTTGTCCACAAGGGTTGCAAGAACCTCAAATCTATTGGACTAGCGCAGGGACTGAGGCTCCTTCAATACTAACTGCTGGATCCCCGTGCCTGCCTCACTCGCAGTCAAACCTTCCTGTCCATGACCACGTGTCAATTTTGAAGTATTTAATCTAAGGGGTATGGTTGTGTCCTGAAGCAAAATGTCCAGGTAGCTTTCTCCCTCCCTGATATCTCGCAATGTCCACAGCTCGAACTCCAGCTCCTCAACTCGGAGCCGAAGTTCCTCGAGCTGCAGACAGGGCTGTCGTCGCCCTGGACAAAATGTCCACAAGCTCTGACATATTGCAGCAGCAACACATTTCCTGTTCTCCCATTATTGTATTTAATTAATTTAGTGTTAATCAAATTATTTACCTTGTTTAATTTTAGATTAATTAAATTAAGTTTAATTGTTAAAATTTAGTTATATGCTCCATGTTAACTTAAATCTTAGCCCAAAGTCACTATCAATCACTTACCTGTCTCACCTGTGAGTCACACTGCAGTGTTCTCTTGTTGCAGGTCTGCTGCTTTTATCCCCGCTCTCGAACTTCTGCTGCTCAGGTCCGCCGCCGCTCTGCAGAACAAGTTAGGAAAATCAAGGCGAATCAGCATCTCCATCCACCACTTCACCGAACTCCCACACTTACCAACCTCTGAAGCTGTTCACCCTGTGCTGGTTGCACTCACAAGCCCCTGTGTTTCTACTGTTTTTGACTCAGATGAGTCAGCCCTGCTCTGCTACTGATTCAGGAACCAGTTTAATCTTGCTAACCAATTAACTAACTGCAGCAGCTCTGCAGTAGGAGAGCTTGCTTGTTTGTCTCTGCTTAAGCCTGACAGATACTTAAAAAATTAACGTTTAAAATTGAACTTTAACAGTTCATTCACACTAGATTTTAAAAGCGATTCACTCTTAAACTCCCACACTTACCAAACTCTCAAGCTGTTCGCTCTGTGTCTGCTACACTCAGAAAATGGGTCTATATTCTCTGGAATTTAGAAGAATGAGAGATGATCTCATTGAAACTTATAAGGTTCTGAGGGGGCTTGACAGGGTAGATGCTGAAAGGTTGTTTCCCCTGGTTGGAGAGTCCAGAACTAGCCGGCATAGTCGCAAGAAAAGGGGTCAGCCATTTAAGACTGCGATGAGAAGGAATTTCACCAATCAAAGGTTTGTGAATCTTTGGAATTCTCTACTCAAGAGGGCAGTGGATGTTGAGTCGTTGAGTCTATTGAAGGCTGCGTTGGATAGATTTTTGGACTCTCGAGGAACCAAGGAATAAGGCGATCGGTCAAGAAAGTGGAGTTAAGGTTGAAGATCAGCCATGATATGATTGAATGACGGAGCTGGCTCGAGGGGTCGTATGGCCTACTCCTGCTCCTATTTTTTATGTTCTTATGTTATGATCGATCAATCTCACTTCGATGCTGGGAAAACTGCGAGAGACCATTTTCAAAGACAAAATTAATTCTAACTTTGAGAAGCATGGGTTAATAAGGGAAGCCAGCACGGATTTGTTTAAGGTAAATCGTATCTGACTAACCTGATTGAGTTATTTGACGAAGTAATAGTCAGGGTGGAATGAGATAGTGCAATAGATCTCCTCCAACTATATATTGGGAAGACTGAAGCGAATGGTTTTCAACCCTACGACAAACTCCGTTCCAGAGCCAGTGGCTTCATCCCTCTCCCCGGCCACTGTCTGAAGTTGATCCAGACCGTTCGTAACCTTGGTGCCTTACTTAACCCGGAGATGAGCTTGTGACAACATACCCGCTCCATAACCAAGGCAGTCTACATCCACCTTCATAACATCGCCTGTCCATGCCCCTGCCTCAGCTTATCTGCTGCTGAAACCCTCATCCATGCCTTTTTTACCTCCAGACTCGAATATTCCAATGCTTTCCTGGCCTTCCTCCCATCTTCCACCCTCCATAAACTTGAGCTCATCTAAGTCTCTGCTGCCCATATCCTAATTGGTGAGCAAGATAGCAGCAGACTTCAGGAAAACATAGACAGACGGGTGAAACGGGCAGACACATAGCAAGTGCAACTTAATGCCGATAAGTGTGAAATAACTCAATTTGGGAGGAACAACATGGAGAGGCAGTTTGAACTAAATGGTACTGTTTTGAGGGGGAGCAAGAGCAGAGGGACCTGGGGATGCATATTCACAAATCTTTGAAGGTGGCAGGACAATTTGATAATATGGTTCATTAAATATATGGGACACTCAGCTTTGGTCTGGAAAGGGTCGTTTCTGAGAGGATGTTACCCATGGCTGGAGAGCCAAGAACTAGGCGACATAGTCTCAGGATATGGGGTCGGGCATTTAAGGCTGAAATGAGGAGGAATTTCTTCACTCAGAGGGTCGTGAATATTTGGAATTATCTACCCCATTGTGCTGCGGATGCTGAGTCGTTGAGAATATTCAAGACTGAGATCGATAGATTTTTGGACACCAAGTGAATCAAGGGATAAGGGGATCGGGCGTGAAAGTGGAGTTGAGGTAGAAGATCAGCCATTATCTTATTGAATGGTGGAGCAGGCTCGAGGGGCCGTATGCCCTACTCATGTTCCTATTTCTTATATTTCTTAAATAGGGGCGTTGAATACAAAAACAAGGAAGTCATGCTAATACTTTAGAAATCACTGGTTAGGCCTCAGCTGGAATATTGTGAATAATTCTGGACACCACACTTTAGGAAGGGTGTCAAGGCCTTGGAGATGGATCAGAGGAGGTTTACCAGGATGATATCAGGGATGAGGGACTTCAGTTATGTGGAGAGATTGGAGAAGCTGGGATTGCTCTCCTTAGTGCAGAGAAGGTTAACAAGGGACCTAATAGAAGTATTCACATCTGTGAGGGGTTTTGATGGAGCAAGTAAGGAGAAACTGTTTCCTCTGGTAAGTGGGTCAGAACCAGAGGTCATAAAATTAAAATAATTGACAAACGAACGAGAGGGGAAATTCGGAGTTTTTTCACACTAAGGGTTGTTAAGATCTGGAACGCACTTCATGAAATTGTGTTGGTATCAGACTCGATAGAAACTTTCCAAAGGCAATTGAACATGTACTTAAAAAGAAATAACCTGCAGGGCTACGGAGAACAAGCTGGGGAGTGGGGCTAATTTGGACAGATCCTTCATAGAGACGGCACATATGGTTCTATGATTCTACACATCGACAAAATTCTCTCATCTCTATTTGACATCATCAGGATATATCTGTTATTCTTTATGCTTCTGGACTTCTGAAGTGCCGAGTAGATGATTCAACTCGGCCTCCTCCCGATATCCCCACCATCACAGAAGCCAGTCTTCAGCCAATTCCATTAATTCCACGTGATATCATGAAGCGGCTGAGTGCAGTGGATACAACAAAGGCTACGGGCCCCGACAACATCCAGGCTTTAGTTCTGAACACTTGCGCTCCAGAACTAGCCGCTCCTTTAGCCAAATTATTCCAGTACAGTAACAACACTGATATTTAGCAAACAATGTGGAAAACTGCCCAGGTATGTCCTGTCCACAAAAAGCAGGACAAATCCAATTTGGCCAATTACCGCCCCAGCAGTCTGCTCTCAATCATCAGCAAAGTAATGGAAGGTGTCATCGACAGTGCTATCAGGCGGCATTTACTCACCAATAACCTGCTCACCTATGTTCAGTTTGGGTTCTGCCAAGACCACTCGGCTGCAGACCGCATTACAGCCTTGGTCGAAACATGGACAAAAGAGCTGAATTCCAGAAGTGAGGTGAGAGTGAATGCCCTTAACATCAAGGCAGCATTTGACCGAGTGGAGTGTGGCACCAAGGAGCCCTCGTAAATTGAAGTCAATGGGAATCAGGGGGGAAACTTTCCAGTGGCTGGAGTTATACCTAGCACAAAGGAAGATGGTAGTGGTTGTTGGAAGCCAATCATCTCAGCCGCAGGACATTGCTGCAGGATTTCCTCAGGACAGTGTCTGAGGCCCAACCATCTTCAGCTGCTTCATCAATGACCTACCCTCCATCATAAGGTCAGAAATCGGGAAGTTCGCGGACGATTGCACAGTTTACAGTTCCATTCACAGCCCCTCAGATAATGACGTAGTCCGTGCCCGAATGCAGCAAGACCTGGACAACATCCAGGCTTGGGCTGATAAGTGGCAATTAACATTTGCGCCAGGCAAGTGCCAGGCAATGACCATCTCCAACAATACACAGTCTAACCACATCCCTTTGACATTCAACGGCATTATCATTGCCTACTCCCGCATCATCAACATCTGGGGATCACCATTGACCAGAAACTTAACTCGACCAGCCAAATAAATACTGTGGCTACAAGAGCAGGTCTGAAGCTGGGTATTCTGTGGCAAGCGACTCACCTCCTGACTCCCCAAAGTCTTTCCACCACCTACATCAGATATATAATTGGATGCTTCATTGGGTATCATGGGGATCAGATGCACCGCTCATTCCATTTATTTGTCCAGCAGCAAACAGAAATCATTCTCTTCAACTGTTCTCGCCCGAAGGAAAAGGAAACAACATAAACTGATTCGCCCTTTGTTCTGCCTTGTTCTGTTGGTTTTCACCCACTCACCGAGAAAATGACGGAGAGACTGAAAGGTTAGAACGGCTGTTTCATTTTATAATTCATTACCATTTGTACTTATTGTAAGAGATGGTTCCATCCCAACTACCCATGTCTAATATTCTTATTGACACTAAGATGTGCTTTAAAAGAGTTTCTACTATTTGCACATTGTGGACAAAAGCTGAACATCGAAAACTGCTCTGAAACCAGCTTCGCTTCGCACCCTTGGGTGGGAGGTGGGTTGCTGGTTATAAATAAAGAAGTTCTTAAAATCAGCCCCCAAGACCAGAATCCACAAAATGTGTTCCGGATACATTCTGCGTGTCAGCAGTATGCAGGAGCACTTCTGCGCTGCAATTCTGGAATCCGTTCCTTGTTGGCTCCTGAACTCAGACAAATAACGTTGTGGGTTTTTTTTTACTTCAATTCACAAATTAGTAAGTATCACTACGGAAAGTAAGACAAACGAAAGTCTCGCTGGGAGTCGAACCCGGGATCTAAATCCTATTTATTAAACAAGTTATTTCTTTAACTAAGCCACGGTGCCAAATCTCGCCAGCTCTCTCGTTGATATCTATCGGTTGCCTTAGAGCAGATCAGGTTAGTTTGATGAATGTGAGGCCACTTTTTACTCATCAATTTCTCTTGCCTATTTCCCTATGGTTTCCAGAGACTGCCTGTGTATCTCGCTGTGTTTATCTCTGTGTCCATCTGAATGTAAACGTGTGTTTGTGTTTGGTTCTTACATGAAATAAATGAGGGGATCATGCAATTCACCCTTTGACACTGAGGAACTAATCAGCCAAATTTTATTGTGATGCAGCAAAGAAAAGATGCCATCTTGAATGATGTAGCCTTAGTGACGTCCAAAAAGAAACTCTGACCACAACATATTTCGAAAAAAACGCCTTTTAAGTTGATGTCAGGCATGCTATTATTGAACCTCGAGGTTTAGGCACTGCACTGATGACCTTCATTAATCTATGGGCTGTTCAGACACTTCGTGTGACACAAGACCTTTCTAATCACTACCAGCTCCTGGAGATGGAGACATCCGTCAGAAGCAGCATTCAACGCTCGGGCCGATATCGCGCTCGGATTCATGGCCTGCTCTCAGCGGACGGCAGCAAACCCAATGCTTAATATACAAAGCAATACGAACAGTGTCTGGAAACAGTTCACCGTTCAGTGAGCAGATTTTGGTGAGAACTGTAAACAGGATCCATGGAATTTATAAACTCGGCCCGTGTACATGACTGCGCTTTTGCTTTATAAAATATGGGAGTATATATATATATATATATATATATGAGTGCGAGGTTTCCATATGAAGTGTGGGTGTGTATGAATCAGTGTGAAGTTTATATTGAAGACTGGGTGTGTATGTGATGTTTATAGGAACATAGGAACAGAAGTAGGTGATTCAGCCCCTCGAGTCTGTTTCGCCATTTTATTGGACCGTGGCTGATCTGTGTCTTCACTCATTCTACCCGTCTTGGTTCCCTAACCCTTAATAAACTCGCCTAACAAAAATCTATCAATCTCAGTTTTAACATTTTCAATTAACTTCGACAGCTTTTTTTGCGGAAAAAGTTCCAAATTTCCAATAGCCTTTGTATAAAGAAGTGTTTCCTGGCAACAGCTCTGAAAGGCCTAGCTCTAATTTAAAGGTTATGCCTCCTTGTTCCAGAAAATCCCACGAGAATAAATAGTTTCTCTCCATCTACCCTATCAACTCCTTTAATCATCTTGAACACGTCCATCAGATCACCCTTTAATGTTCTATATTTAAGGGAATACAAGACTTGTATAAGGAGCTTGTCCTCAAAATTTAACCCTTATAGCCCCGGTATCATTCCAGTGAATCTGCACTGCACCCCCGCCCCGCAAGGCCAGTATGTCCTTCCTGATTTGCGGTGTCCAGAACTGAATGCAGTGCTCCAGTTGCAGTCTAACCTGAGTTTTATATAACACGCCTTTGTATTTCAACCCCCTTGAGATTCCATTCGCCTTTTCAATTATCTTGTGTACCTGTGTACTAGATTTTAATGATTTATGTACTTTGATCCCTACATCTCTCTGCTGCTACACAGTTCCAAGCTACTCACCAGTTAGAAAATATTCTGATATATATATATATATGTATATTAGGTCCAAAGTGAATGTCCTCACATTTCTCCACGTTGAACGCCATCTGCCACAGTTTGTCCACGCAATTATTTATCAATATCCTTTTGCACATTTCAGCTCCTATCTACATTATTTACGTTCCCACCTAATTTGGCGTCGTCAGCAAACTTGGATGTATATCTCTCCATTCCTTCATCGAAGTCATTTATAAATAAAGTGAAAAGCTGCAGCCCCCATAGAAATTTCTGGTAGACACCCCTAGTCACATCTTGCCAATTTGAATACATAATCATAATACCTAATCTCTATCTCCTACTTCTTAACCAATTCCCTATCCGTGTCAATAGGTTGCCTCCAATTCCATGTGCTCTCATTTTTTATTAACATTCTGTTGTGTGGAACCTTGCCGAATGCCCTCTAGAATTCCATATAAATAACATCAACAGACGTTCCCTTATCCACCACGTTGCTTACATCGTCAAAAGATTTAATTAGGTTCGTTAGACGTGACTTACACTTTAAAAAGCCATGCTTGCTATATCTGATCAGTTCATGTTCGTCGAAGGGCTCAGTAACCCTGTCCCTAATAACAGGTTCTTTGAACTTCCCCACAACAGACGCAACACAATTAGACCTATAATTTCCTAGTTTATCTCTCCCGCCCTTCTGAAATAATGGCTTGCAATTTTCCAATCCAAGAGGACATTTTCCGAATCAAGCGAGATGTGGAAGATCATGGCTGAAACATCTACAATTACCTCATCTATTACTTTTATTACCTTGGGGTGGGGACCATCACGTCCTGGAGATTTGTCTGTCTTTAGTCTCCTTATTTTCTCGATTGCCATTTTTTTTGCACAGATTCATTGGCAGCATGGGGCTGAAACGCCATACACACCTGGCACGATCCTGGTACACTGTGAAACCGCAAACAGAACTGGCAGGATCCTGATACAGTCTGAACGGCCATACACACCAAGCAGGATCCTAATGCACTGAGAAATAAGTGGCTACCTTGCCATTGACGCTTCCACACCCTGAGAAAAATATATATATATATTATATATTTCTTAATTATGGAGCCCCTTACTTGCCAATTTGCTCCCTAGCAGAAACATTTTTGTAATTTCCAAAGCTGCAGTATCTGAATCTCATATATTAAAATGTAACAATGGGGTGTAATTATTGGCAAAACAATTGAAAAGAACTCCGAATGTTTTCAGTTCTAATATTACACTGATCGGTGATATGCCAGGGTTGTTAAATAAAAGTATACATCCAGTTTCCGTATGTGTATAACCACTTAAAAACTCTTCGCATTTTATAAAACACAATACAACAGGAGAATGTTTAGGGACAGGAAAAGCCCATCTATCCCAAATAAGCCTGTCCCTGTTACAGAGGACGCCACCTACCACTCCTCTCAGTGTATCTACAGAAACACATTCAAATTATCTTTTCACCCCACTTACACTGCCCCTTTAGTGTCCTTCCCTGGTACCCCCTGCTACATCAGAATATTCAGGCGGTGAAGGATTGGATACTGAAACCAAGTCGTCTGTTGTTCACAAGCTTTTATTTACTGAGATGCACATCGCACACCATGCTTTACAAAAAGCTCTCCCCTTCCTAAGCTTGCTCCCTTATAAATAATTCTAAGAAATTTCCTGATTGATACGTGCTCCTGAACCCAATAACATAATTTGGCACAAATCGCATGTCAATAATTAACACTTCCGCTCTATTATTCTGAATTCGCTTCTTGATCCCGACATCCCCATTTCAGTTTTCTCCGTTATTAATTAATTGGGGTCACTCAAGTGTCTTTCCTGCATTAATTTTGTGAACTCCGTTCAGATATTTCAATAATTGAGACTCTTCCCCAAATAAAACAAATCCAACTCCTATGCGCTTTCCTCAGCCTTAATTCCTGACATGTAATCACTGTTCTCATCTCCCTCTGTGTCAAATTATTCATCCTGTTCAGTCGACTAGACACAATACCCCAGGTAACCTGTTCAATGCCTGTTACAATAACAGTGGAAATTCTGTCCATTCAGAGTCTGTCCCCCTCCCAGTGCGCACAACACCCCAGATAACCTGCCCTGGGCCTGATACAATAACATTCACAGTCTGTCCCTCTCCCGTTGCACACAATACCCCAGATAACCTGCCCTAGGCCTGATAGAGTAATAGTGGAACTTCTGTCCATTCACAGTCTGTCTCTCTCCCATTGCACACATTACCCCAGATAACCTGCCCTAGGCCTGATAGAGTAACAGTCGAACTTCTGTCCATTCACAGTCTGTCCCGCTCCCACTGATACCCAACACTCTATTTGCCATTTCTGCAGCAGGTAAGCACCACTGACGGTTTCAAAGATCGATCCACTAGAACCTCTACTGCTGTATAACCAGAATCATGGGTGGATTTGTAAAGAAAGGTCTACAATACAAGGCAGGGCTGATAGCTATAACCATCAGAGGGAAAATATCACCTCCATAGATGTCTCCATGTTCAATAAATGTTGGAATCAAGTGAGGATTTGAAACTTTTCACAGCCATTGGTTACCTTCAAGCGAGGTTTCCATTAACGTTGTTTTCATTTCCTGCACTCTCCTCTCATGAACCTGTTAATGAAGTCTTGCAACATTTTACCAAATAGTACAATGATATTGAGAAGTTGTTTTATCTCAATACAGCTGACATTGAAAACCACTTTTTTCTACTCTAATTGAAGATGTTCAACAGAAACACAAGGAAACATTCCGGGAACAAACTGAAACATTGATTTCCCAGCTGGTTGATCGATTCGTTGAGCTAACGGTCATTTCTATTGTTCGACGTTGGACACTTGTGGAACATGAAATGTTGGCAAGAGGCCGTGGCCATGAAAAGTGGAGAGAAAGACCATCACCCAACTATATTCCTATTATATTTATAGTATTCTGTAAAACCATGGCCGAGAGATTGAAAGCCCCCATAATGTGTTACTGAAGATCGGTGAGATGGCCTTCACATGAGTCTCCGAGTAGAATATTGTGTTTAGAAATAAAGATTTGAGTACAAGTACAATCTGCAACCTTCCCAGTTCCTGTCTAGGTTCATGATGGAACTTTTGGAGAGAGATCATTCTGCCCAGACCGTGGTGTACACATTCCCGCATGTCACCATCCAAGAGTTTGCAGCTGGCCTCCCACAATTCCTGACTCCAGATCCAGGTGACAACCGGAAACGCCTCAGTGAAGCCCACAGCAAGGAAGATAGGCGGTTTGAGATATTTCTCCATTTTGTTGCTGGTCTCTCCTCTCCACACAGTCAGCTCGGCACCTGAAGGAGATTCTGGGTCCATTTCTTCATCAAACCACCTGACGAGTTACTGACTTGTTGAAGGAGATGGTTGAAGGCAGATTGGAAATACAGGGAGTTTTACTGGTAAAAGGGACCTCCTGAACACATTTCACTACCTGTTTGAGTCTCAGAATAAAGCACTAACACGGGCCACAGTAGGAGCTGTGGAAAAAAATGTATTTGGAGACTGGAACCCACACAAAGCATTAAGACTGACCCCAATTGGCTGTGCAGTGCTGGCTCATGTCATCGAATTCTGCGATATAATATAACAGCTCGATCTACAGAGCTGCGACATTCTGTGTGAAAGGCTCCAGTGACTGGCACCCGCACTATACAAATGCCGGGTGTGAGGGAACTGTTTATTTATCTATAACTGTTAGGCAAATTATAGAACAGACTTGGATTGTGTTGTTGCTCAGTAATGAAAGAAAACAAACATTTCAGTTAAACCAGAAAGAAGCAGATTTTACACAACTGTGACAAAGGATAACAGGATCGGAGTATCTAAAATAGATCCTCTGAACAAGTAGGGATTTGACAATCATTATCGGATCAGTAAATACAGGTCACTGAAAGAGTCTGATAATTTAATTGCAATAAATGACATTTATTGCTGTTTTTCTCACTGCCCAAGATACGTCCACTGAAGAGGCTCCTTCTCACTGTTTCTTGCACGTCGGCCGACACCAACTACAGCAGTCTGTATGTCAGAGCATCCCACCCTCTTGCTGAGGTTTAGGGGCAAGCCTCAGCCACCGGACTGTCAACGTGTGTAGGAGAGGGAAGCAGAAACACCAAACATTCAGTAACAAAGAGCAAAATACAGCTTGCGAGTCCACGTCGGTTTCTATGCAAGAGCAATCCAGCCAGTCCCACTCCCCCGCCCTTTCCCCGAAGCTCTGCAATTGTTTTTACCTCCAAGTACTTATCCAGTTCCCCTTTGAAGGCCATGATTTAATCTGCCTCCACCATCCCCTCGGGCAGTGCATTCCAGATCCGAAACACTCGCTGTGTAAAAAAGTGTTTCCTCATGTCACCCTTGGTTCTTCTTCCTCATGTCACCTTTAGTATCAGTAATACTGTTATTAATAAACACTGTACATTATTAGTATGATTAATAGTGTTAATAAACACTGCACATTATTATTATCAGTAATAAAGCTATTAATGTGTTATTAATTAACACTGCACATGATTATTAGTATCAGTGACAGTGTTATTAATAAACACAGGTGGTTTATCCTGATTCCTGTTATTTCTCTCTCTGTCTCGTTATATGTCTCGCTCTCGCTTTCACTCTCAGTGATCCCCAGGCTGAATTATTACGGTCGCACAGAATCTTTTGCAGAGGATCTCGCCTCCGCTCTGAATACCAACCGGTCATTGACGGTTCTGTTCTTGGATAAAAATAATCAGGGAGATTCAGGAGTGAAACTGCTGTCTGCAGCTCTGAGGAACCCGGAGTGTAAAATACAGAAACTGCAGTAAGTACCAGACTGTGTGAGATTGTGTTTTTAATAACTGGATGCCTAACACTACATTATTATTAGTATCAGTAATATTGTTATTAACAAACACTGTACATTATTAGTGTCAATGTTACTAAAAGTAAAGTAGTGTTTATTAATATCAGTAATACTGTTATTAATGAACACTGGGGATTTACCCTGATTCCTGTTATTTCTCTCTCCATGGTCCCCAGACTGGATCGTGTGGGTTTCACAGATTCTTGTACTAATTGATCTCGTCTCTGGCCTCAGGACAAACCGGTCACTGACGTTTCTGTCCCTGAGATTAAACTCCTTCACAGACCGACCTGTCCCCGCTCTCCGCTCCCTCATACTGACCCGCGAGAGTCTGGAGTGGATCGGGTGAGTATTTGTGTTAATGCATAATGTAATGAATAAAATATCAATGGGATTCAGTCCCTTTTATGGTGATACTTGTCTGTAATTATGATTGAAATATTAGCTCGAGTCTCCCTGTTACTTATACTGATGTGCATTCGGATTATTTCCTGTTTAATCTTTAATCTGTTTCAGGCTGTCGAGGGATCAAACGGCAGGAGACACCTGGAATCGCTGTGGCAATCCAGACCCGGATTGAGAGCGGAATTTGGTCATTTCAGTTTATAAACATTATTGGTCTCATTGTCTGGACATTTTTGGCCGATTCTCTGTCCCTCCCCTTTAACCGGCCCCGCTCCAGGTTTAAATCCTAACGGCCCTTTAACGGTTTCCGGCTCGAGCTGAGCGAGCGCCATCTCCCATTGTGACGTCAGAGGCCCAGCGACAGTGTCACGAGGCTCAGTCACCCGGTCCCCCAGCGCTGATTCCGCCGGTGACCTGGGACTGGATGGTCCCCAATGGGGAACTGGGTAAACGCACAGACAGTAAGGTCCCAGGGTGGGGCTCAGTCTGGGCTGCAGTGGGAATCTGGGTAAAATCACAGACAGTGAGGTCCCAGGGTGGGGCTCAGTCTGGGCTGCAGTGGGAATCTGGGTAAAATCACAGACAGTGAGGTCCCAGGGTGGGGCTCAGTCTGGGCTGCAGTGGGAATCTGGGTAAACGCACAGACAGTAAGGTCCCAGGGTGGGGCTCAGTCTGGGCTGCAGTTGGAATCTGGGTAAACGCAAAGACAGTGAGGTCCCAGGGTGGGGCTCAGTCTGGGCTGCAGTGGGAATCTGGGTAAAATCACAGACAGGAAGGTCCCAGGGTGGGGCTCAGTCTGGGCTGCAGTGGGAATCTGGGTAAAATCACAGACAGTAAGGTCCCAGGGTGGGGCTCAGTCTGGGCTGCAGTGGGAATCTGGGTAAACGCACAGACAGTAAGGTCCCAGGGTGGGGCTCAGTCTGGGCTGCAGTGGGAATCTGGGTAAAATCACAGACAGTAAGGTCCCAGGGTGGGGCTCAGTCTGGGCTGCAGTGGGAATCTGGGTAAAATCACAGACAGTAAGGTCCCAGGGTGGGGCTCAGTCTGGGCTGCAGTGGGAATCTGGGTAAAATCACAGACAGTGAGGTCCCAGGGTGGGGCTCAGTCTGGGCTGCAGTGGGACTCTGGGTAAACGCACAGACAGTGAGGTCCCAGGGTGGGGCTCAGTCTGGGCTGCAGTGGGAATCTGGGTAAACGCACAGACAGTGAGGTCCCAGGGTGGGGCTCAGTCTGGGCTGCAGTGGGAATCTGGGTAAACGCACAGACAGTGAGGTCCCAGGGTGGGGCTCAGTCTGGGCTGCAGTGGGACTCTGGGTAAAATCACAGACAGTAAGGTCCCAGGGTGGGGCTCAGTCTGGGCTGCAGTGGGACTCTGGGTAAACGCACAGACAGTAAGGTCCCAGGGTGGGGCTCAGTCTGGGCTGCAGTGGGAATCTGGGTAAAATCACAGACAGTGAGGTCCCAGGGTGGGGCTCAGTCTGGGCTGCAGTGGGACTCTGGGTAAACGCACAGACAGTAAGGTCCCAGGGTGGGGCTCAGTCTGGGCTGCAGTGGGACTCTGGGTAAACGCACAGACAGTAAGGTCCCAGGGTGGGGCTCAGTCTGGGCTGCAGTTGGAATCTGGGTAAACGCACAGACAGGAAGGTCCCAGGGTGGGGCTCAGTCTGGGCTGCAGTGGGAATCTGGGTAAACGCACAGACAGGAAGGTCCCAGGGTGGGGCTCAGTCTGGGCTGCAGTGGGAATCTGGGTAAACGCACAGACAGTGAGGTCCCAGGGTGGGGCTCAGTCTGGGCTGCAGTGGGAATCTGGGTAAACGCACAGACAGTAAGGTCCCAGGGTGGGGCTCAGTCTGGGCTGCAGTGGGAATCTGGGTAAAATCACAGACAGTAAGGTCCCAGGGTGGGGCTCAGTGTGGGCTGCAGTGGGAATCTGGGTAAATGCACAGACAGTAAGGTCCCAGGGTGGGGCTCAGTCTGGGCTGCAGTGGGAATCTGGGTAAACGCACAGACAGTAAGGTCCCAGGGTGGGGCTCAGTGTGGGCTGCAGTGGGAATCTGGGTAAATGCACAGACAGTAAGGTCCCAGGGTGGGGCTCAGTCTGGGCTGCAGTGGGAATCTGGGTAAAATCACAGACAGTAAGGTCCCAGGGTGGGGCTCAGTCTGGGCTGCAGTGGGAATCTGGGTAAAATCACAGACAGTGAGGTCCCAGGATGGGGCTCAGTCTGGGCTGCAGTGGGAATCTGGGTAAAATCACAGACAGTAAGGTCCCAGGGTGGGGCTCAGTCTGGGCTGCAGTGGGAATCTGGGTAAAATCACAGACAGTAAGGTCCCAGGGTGGGGCTCAGTCTGGGCTGCAGTGGGAATCTGGGTAAATGCACAGACAGTGAGGTCCCAGGGTGGGGCTCAGTCTGGGCTGCAGTGGGAATCTGGGTAAAATCACAGACAGTAAGGTCCCAGGGTGGGGCTCAGTCTGGCCTGCAATGGAAACTGGGTAAATTATCAATACTTTCCTGCCTTCCCAAAATGAGAAAACAATCGTTGCTGAAACAATTTCTTTGGTACAGATTCCTGTCATTTACACACTGAAGGGTGAATTTTTAAACAGCTGGAACTACACAAGGGGACTGGAGAGAGTGAAATTGAAGAACTTGTAATGATAAATTCACCCACCCGCTCATAAAGTAAAACGTTGTGAAAGTTTATTCAACCAGTGGAAATTATACTGCAGCAAGTGGGCAGGACCCATGTCAGGCCCTCCAGTCTGAACTACTCTGGGCCTAAAAAATAAGCAGAAGATGGTCTAAATACACAGCTGGTTCGTCAGCATTTGAGCGGAAAGAAGATAGTTTGATGTTTCTGGTCATGTTGCTTATGATGTAACTTTTTGTGATGAGACTATTTTTCAGGTCCTGACAGATCTGCTGTATATTTATATTATTTTCTGTTTTATTTTAAGTTCACCATCATAAGCAGTTTCTCTCCCCTCTCCACTCTGGGATAACAAAATACCAAAACTTCTCACTGTCTTCATCATACGTCAAAAATCAAGAGATGGGACCCAATAATCCATTGTACTGAGCAATGGTCAGATTAGAACAACAAACACATACAAGGAATATGAACCGATCTACAGACTGACCGATCGAGGGGGCGGGAGACTCGACTATGGTTTAATGCCAAATATCACAACACAGACATGTCATAATAATCACTATACACGAAGCAATAATATATATATAGTGGGTTGAACAAGTAATCGGAAGAAGAAAAGAAAATACTTGCATTTTCTAACACCTTTCATGTACTTTTGAGCTGAGTAACTGTGGTAATGTAGGCACACCAGGCAACCAATTCTCTCTCATATCCCAACAAATTGCAATGAGATATCAGGCCATTTAATGGACTAGATTCCAACTATCACGATACGGTAGTGTAGTGATTATATTACTGGACTGATAATCCAGAAACGGTGTTAATAACCCATCGAACTTGAGTTCAAATGGCAGTTTGAGAATTCTAATTCAGTTGAAAAGAAATTGGATCTTTTAAAAAGTGATATTACAGACCATTAAACTGTCCCAGTTTCATTTAAAAACAGGTTTATCAATGATTTTTGGGAAGGAAACCAGCCGTCTTTACCCGGTCTGACCTATATATGACTCCAATCCCTCAGCAATGTGTTCGACTGTTAGGTTACCTGCTCTCAGAAGTGCCCGAGTGAGCCATTCAGTTGTCTGAAACAGCGACGTCAACCGTTGAAGAAGGCCCACCAGCAACTTCTCAGGGTAATTGAAGTGAGCAATTAATGTGGCCTTACCAGCGACGCCCACAGCTCAAGAATGAACAAACAAAAACTTAACACTCGGGCGTAGAACTGGTGTTTCTGATGATTGAAATGAAAATCGAACAACTTCTGTGAATCCGCTGATTTCTACCGCCAGTTTCACACCCGAGCAGAAAGTTGGGGGATAAATGTTCATTGGAACATCGGGGGACTCTCCTACTCTTCACGCCTTAGTGCTGTCGGATCTGTTCCGTCCACTGAAACAGATAGAGGGGGCCCTGGTTCAACATCTCATCGGGAAAAGCAACAGTCAATGGAAAAGGAAATCGGACCGAGCACAAAACAGGGCTGCCTAATCGCTATCGCCCGTTTTGCTCCAACGTCCGAGGCGAAATTATTCTGTAATCTGTTCAGTAGACAGGCGAGCTAATGCTGTTAAAATGTCAGATATCTAAATAGTTAATCTTGGGGGAGGGGAATGTGTCAGATTTTTGGGGGAGGGAACTATGTCAAATTTTGTGGGATGGGGACTGTGTCATATTTTTGGGGGAGGGGACTGTGTCTGATTTTTGGGGGAGGGGACTGTGTCTGATTTTTGGGGGAGGGAACTATGTCAAATTTTGTGGGATGGGAATGTGTCATATTTTAGGAGGAGGGGACTGTGTCTGATTTTTGGAGGAGGGGACTGTGTCTGATTTTTGGAGGAGGGGACTGTGTCTGATTTTTGGGGGAGGGGACTGTGTCAGATTTTTGGAGGAGGGGACTGTGTCAGATTTTTGGGGGAGGGGACTGTGTCAGATTTTTGGGGGAGGGGACTGTGTCTGATTTTTGGGGGAGGGGACTGTGTCAGATTTTTGGGTGGAGGGGACTGTGTCTGATTTTTGGGGGAGGGGACTGTGTCAGATTTTTGGGGGAGGGGACTGTGTCTGATTTTTGGGGGAGGGGACTGTGTCTGATTTTTGGGGGAGGGGACTGTGTCAGATTTTTGGGGGAGGAGACTGTGTCAGATTTTTGGGGGGAGGGGACTGTGTCTGATTTTTGGAGGAGGGGACTGTGTCTGATTTTTGGGGGGAGGGGACTGTGTCAGATTTTGGAGGAGGGGACTGTGTCTGATTTTTGGGGGAGGGGACTGTGTCTGATTTTTGGGGGAGGGGACTGTGTCTGATTTTTGGAGGAGGGGACTGTTTCAGATTTTGGGGGGAGGGGGCTGTGTCTGATTTTTGGGGGAGGGGACTGTGTCTGATTTTTGGGGGAGGGGACTGTGTCTGATTTTTGGGGGAGGGGACTGTGTCTGATTTTTGGAGGAGGGGACTGTTTCAGATTTTGGGGGGAGGGGGCTGTGTCTGATTTTTGGGGGAGGGGGCTGTGTCAGATTTTGGGGGGAGGGGACTGTGTCTGATTTTTGGGGGAGGGGACTGTGTCTGATTTTTGGAGGAGGGGACTGTGTCAGATTTTTGGGGGAGGGGACTGTGTCTGATTTTTGGAGGAGGGGACTGTGTCTGATTTTTGGGGGAGGGGACTGTGTCAGATTGTGGGGGGAGGGGACTGTGTCAGATTGTGGGGGGAGGGGACTGTGTCTGATTTTTGGGGGAGGGGACTGTGTCTGATTTTTGGGGGAGGGGACTGTGTCAGATTGTGGGGGGAGGGGACTGTGTCTGATTTTTGGGGGAGGGGACTGTGTCTGATTTTTGGAGGAGGGGACTGTGTCTGATTTTTGGGGGAGGGGACTGTGTCTGATTGTGGGGGGAGGGGACTGTGTCAGATTTTTGGAGGAGGGGACTGTGTCTGATTTTTGGAGGAGGGGACTGTGTCTGATTTTTGGGGGAGGGGACTGTGTCTGATTGTGGGGGGAGGGGACTGTGTCTGATTTTTGGAGGAGGGGACTGTGTCTGATTTTTGGGGGAGGGGACTGTGTCTGATTGTGGGGGGAGGGGACTGTGTCTGATTTTTGGAGGAGGGGACTGTGTCTGATTTTTGGGGGAGGGGACTGTGTCTGATTTTTGGAGGAGGGGACTGTGTCAGATTTTTGGGGGAGGGGACTGTGTCTGATTTTTGGGGGAGGGGACTGTGTCTGATTTTTGGGGGAGGGGACTGTGTCTGATTTTTGGGGGAGGGGACTGTGTCTGATTTTTGGGGGGAGGGGACTGTGTCTGATTTTTGGAGGAGGGGACTGTGTCTGATTTTTGGGGGAGGGGACTGTGTCTGATTTTTGGGGGAGGGGACTGTGTCTGATTTTTGGGGGGAGGGGACTGTGTCTGATTTTTGGGGGAGGGGACTGTGTCTGATTTTTGGGGGAGGGGACTGTGTCTGATTTTTGGGGGAGGGGACTGTGTCAGATTTTTGGAGGAGGGGACTGTGTCAGATTTTTGGGGGAGGGGACTGTGTCAGATTTTTGGGGGAGGGGACTGTGTCTGATTTTTGGGGGAGGGGACTGTGTCAGATTTTTGGGTGGAGGGGACTGTGTCTGATTTTTGGGGGAGGGGACTGTGTCAGATTTTTGGGGGAGGGGACTGTGTCTGATTTTTGGGGGAGGGGACTGTGTCTGATTTTTGGGGGAGGGGACTGTGTCAGATTGTGGGGGGAGGGGACTGTGTCAGATTTTTGGAGGAGGGGACTGTGTCAGATTTTTGGGGGAGGAGACTGTGTCAGATTTTTGGGGGGAGGGGACTGTGTCTGATTTTTGGAGGAGGGGACTGTGTCTGATTTTTGGGGGGAGGGGACTGTGTCAGATTTTGGAGGAGGGGACTGTGTCTGATTTTTGGGGGAGGGGACTGTGTCTGATTTTTGGGGGAGGGGACTGTGTCTGATTTTTGGAGGAGGGGACTGTTTCAGATTTTGGGGGGAGGGGGCTGTGTCTGATTTTTGGGGGAGGGGACTGTGTCTGATTTTTGGGGGAGGGGACTGTGTCTGATTTTTGGGGGAGGGGACTGTGTCTGATTTTTGGAGGAGGGGACTGTTTCAGATTTTGGGGGGAGGGGGCTGTGTCTGATTTTTGGGGGAGGGGGCTGTGTCAGATTTTGGGGGGAGGGGACTGTGTCTGATTTTTGGGGGAGGGGACTGTGTCTGATTTTTGGAGGAGGGGACTGTGTCAGATTTTTGGGGGAGGGGACTGTGTCTGATTTTTGGAGGAGGGGACTGTGTCTGATTTTTGGGGGAGGGGACTGTGTCAGATTGTGGGGGGAGGGGACTGTGTCAGATTGTGGGGGGAGGGGACTGTGTCTGATTTTTGGGGGAGGGGACTGTGTCTGATTTTTGGGGGAGGGGACTGTGTCAGATTGTGGGGGGAGGGGACTGTGTCTGATTTTTGGGGGAGGGGACTGTGTCTGATTTTTGGAGGAGGGGACTGTGTCTGATTTTTGGGGGAGGGGACTGTGTCTGATTGTGGGGGGAGGGGACTGTGTCAGATTTTTGGAGGAGGGGACTGTGTCTGATTTTTGGAGGAGGGGTCTGTGTCTGATTTTTGGGGGAGGGGACTGTGTCTGATTGTGGGGGGAGGGGACTGTGTCTGATTTTTGGAGGAGGGGACTGTGTCTGATTTTTGGGGGAGGGGACTGTGTCTGATTGTGGGGGGAGGGGACTGTGTCTGATTTTTGGAGGAGGGGACTGTGTCTGATTTTTGGGGGAGGGGACTGTGTCTGATTTTTGGGGGAGGGGACTGTGTCTGATTTTTGGGGGAGGGGACTGTGTCTGATTTTTGGAGGAGGGGACTGTGTCAGATTTTTGGGGGAGGGGACTGTGTCTGATTTTTGGGGGAGGGGACTGTGTCTGATTTTTGGGGGAGGGGACTGTGTCTGATTTTTGGGGGAGGGGACTGTGTCTGATTTTTGGGGGGAGGGGACTGTGTCTGATTTTTGGAGGAGGGGACTGTGTCTGATTTTTGGGGGAGGGGACTGTGTCTGATTTTTGGGGGAGGGGACTGTGTCTGATTTTTGGGGGAGGGGACTGTGTCTGATTTTTGGGGGAGGGGACTGTGTCTGATTTTTGGAGGAGTGGACTGTGTCTGATTTTTGGAGGAGGGGACTGTGTCTGATTTTTGGGGGAGGGGACTGTGTCTGATTGTGGGGGGAGGGGACTGTGTCTGATTGTGGGGGGAGGGGACTGTGTCTGATTGTGGGGGGAGGGGACTGTGTCTGATTTTTGGAGGAGGGGACTGTGTCTGATTTTTGGGGGAGGGGACTGTGTCTGATTTTTGGGGGAGGGGACTGTGTCAGATTGTGGGGGGAGGGGACTGTGTCAGATTGTGGGGGGAGGGGACTGTGTCTGATTTTTGGGGGAGGAGACTGTGTCTGATTTTTGGGGGAGGAGACTGTGTCTGATTTTTGGGGGAGGAGACTGTGTCAGATTGTGGGGGGAGGGGACTGTGTCTGATTTTTGGGGGAGGGGACTGTGTCTGATTTTTGGAGGAGGGGACTGTGTCTGATTTTTGGAGGAGGGGACTGTGTCTGATTTTTGGGGGAGGGGACTGTGTCTGATTTTTGGGGGGAGGGGACTGTGTCAGATTGTGGGGGGAGGGGACTGTGTCTGATTTTTGGAGGAGGGGACTGTGTCTGATTTTTGGGGGAGGGGACTGTGTCTGATTTTTGGGGAAGGGGACTGTGTCTGATTGTGGGGGGAGGGGACTGTGTCTGATTTTTGGAGGAGGGGACTGTGTCTGATTTTTGGGGGAGGGGACTGTGTCAGATTGTGGGGGGAGGGGACTGTGTCTGATTGTGGGGGGAGGGGACTGTGTCTGATTTTTGGGGGAGGGGACTGTGTCTGATTTTTGGGGGAGGGGACTGTGTCTGATTTTTGGAGGAGGGGACTGTGTCTGATTTTTGGGGGAGGGGACTGTGTCTGATTTTTGGAGGAGGGGACTGTGTCTGATTTTTGGAGGAGGGGACTGTGTCTGATTTTTGGGGGAGGGGACTGTGTCTGATTTTTGGGGGAGGGGACTGTGTCTGATTTTTGGGGGAGGGGACTGTGTCTGATTTTTGGAGGAGGGGACTGTGTCTGATTTTTGGAGGAGGGGACTGTGTCTGATTTTTGGAGGAGGGGACTGTGTCTGATTTTTGGGGGAGGGGACTGTGTCTGATTTTTGGAGGAGGGGACTGTGTCTGATTTTTGGAGGAGGGGACTGTGTCTGATTTTTGGGGGAGGGGACTGTGTCTGATTTTTGGGGGAGGGGACTGTGTCTGATTTTTGGGGGAGGGGACTGTGTCTGATTTTTGGAGGAGGGGACTGTGTCAGATTGTGGGGGGAGGGGACTGTGTCTGATTTTTGGAGGAGGGGACTGTGTCAGATTGTGGGGGGAGGGGACTGTGTCAGATTGTGGGGGAGGGGACTGTGTCTGATTTTTGGGGGAGGGGACTGTGTCAGATTGTGGGGGGAGGGGACTGTGTCTGATTTTTGGAGGAGGGGACTGTGTCTGATTGTGGGGGGAGGGGACTGTGTCAGATTGTGGGGGAGGGGACTGTGTCTGATTTTTGGGGGAGGGGACTGTGTCTGATTGTGGGGGGAGGGGACTGTGTCTGATCCTATTCATTCAATTCGGTGGGATCTGATAATATGCGTTTAATTCGCTGGGATCTGATCCCATGCCTTTAATTCGATGTGATTTGATCCCATTCAATTAATTCTCTGGGATATGATCCCATGCCTTTAATTAACTGGAATCTGATCCCATTCATTTAATTTGCTGAGATCTGATTCCAACCATCTAATTGGCTGCGATCTCATCCCATGCTTTTAATTCGCTGGGATCTGATCCCATGTTTTTAACTCACTGGGTTTTGATCCCATTCCATAATTTTCTGCGATCTGATCACATTCCTTTAATTCTCTGGAATCTGATCACATTCCTTTAATTCACTGGGATCTGATCCCATTCCATAATTCTCTGCGATCTGATCACATTGCTTTAATTCTCAGCGATCTGATCACATTCCTTTAATTCATTGGGATCTAATCACATTTCTTTAATTCCATGGGATCCGATCCCATGCCTTTAATCCACTGGATCTGATCCCATTCCTTTAATTCACTGGGATCTGATCCCATGCATTTAATCCATTGGATCTGATCCCATTCCTTTAATTCACTGGGAGCTGATCCCATTCCTTTAATTCACTGGGATCTGATCCCATTCCTTTCGGCCGTACTGTGCTCAGTGGATTGGAATACAGTTACTGAGCCAGCAGTAACTGGATGAAACACCAGTTCCAAAACATTGACGGGACGAATGGGCTAGAATGTAAATCTAATTATCACGATGTAAGGGAAAATCACTGATAACGTGACCTCCTCTTCAAGACATTTTATAAGCATCCTGACTTTGCAGGGCACGACACAGGTTTTCCCCTCCCTCACCGGCTCCCGAGCAACGTTAACTTTTAGCACACCACAAAACTCAGTTTGTTGATATAAGAACATAAGAACATCAGAAATAGGAGCAGGAGTAGGCCATATGGCCCCTCGAACCTGCTTCACCATTCAATCAGATCATGGCTCAGCTTCGACCTCAACTCCACTTTCCCGCCCGATTCTCATATCGCTTGATTCCACTAGAGTCCAAAATCTATTCATCTCAGCCGTGAAAATATTCAATAATCTGCACCCAAAGGCAAATCAGGACAAGGAAAAGAAACGGACCAAACACTTCCCACAAGGCCCAAGAGACAAGCTGGCGGGTGGAAAGTGACGAGTTATTTGAAGAATGAAGAGGCGCTTAAAAGAGATCAACTTACAAGGTGGTAGTTTACAAGGGGGCAGTTTACACGAGAGCAGGTTACAAGGGATCAGTTTACAAGGGGGCAGTTTACACGAGAGCAGGTTACAAGGGATCAGTTTACAAGGGGGCAGTTTACACGAGAGCAGGTTACAAGGGATCAGTTTACAAGGGGGCAGTTTACACGAGAGCAGGTTACAAGGGATCAGTTTACAAGGGGGCAGTTTACACGAGAGCAGCTTGCAAGGGATCAGTTTACAAGGGGCTGTTTAAAAGAGAGCAGTTTAAAAGGGATCAGTTTACAGGGATCAGTTTACAATGGATCAGTTTACAAAGGGTCAGTTTACAATGGGGCAGTTTACGAGTGATCAGTTTACAAGGGGGCAATTTACAAGGAGGCAGTTTACAACGGGGCAGTTTAAAAGGGGACAGTTTACAAGGGAACAGTTTACAAGACGCAGTTTACAAGGGATCTGTTTACAAGAGATCAGCTTACAAGGCATCATTTTACAAGGAGGCAGTTTTTAAGGCACCAGTTTATAAGGGAATAGTTTACAAGGGAACAGTTTACAAGGGATCAGTTTACAAGGGAACAGTTTATAAGGGATCAGTTTACAAGGGATCAGTTTACAAGGGAACAATTTATAAGGGGAAAGTTTACAAGGGATCAGTTGACAAGGGAACGGTTTATAAGGGATCAGTTTACAAGGGAACAGTTTATAAGGGGACAGTTTACAAGGGATCAGTTTACAAGGGATCAGTTTACAAGGGAACAATTTATAAGAGGAAAGTTTACAAGGGATCAGTTTACAAGGGAACAGTTTACAAGGGATCAGTTTACAAGGGGGTAATTTACAAGGGAGCAGTTTACAAGGGAGCATTATACAAGGGATCAAGTTACAAGTGGGCAGTTTACAAGGGACCAATTTACAAGGGATCAGTTTACAAGGGACCAGTTTATAAGGGAGCAGTTTACAACGGATCCATTTACAAAGGGGCGGTTTGCAAGGGATCATTTTACAAGGGGACAGTTTACAAGGGAGCAGCTGCCAAGAGGGCAGTTTAAAAGGGAGCAGTTTACAAGGGTTGAGTTTAAAAGGGACGTTATCATAAGTGACCAGGACACTTATGATAAAGTGAGCATTACCCATGAATGCCAACCTGAGCAGTGATACCTGGTAAAGATAGGAGGGTGGCTCCATGTTAGAGGTGTGTTTGGGAAACAAGTACTGTGTCCACCACGGTCAGTACCATACTGCTAATCTACCCGAATCTGATAGACATTCCATCTCAAAAGCCAGGCCATCAATCAAAAGCTAGCAGGATCCTGATCCTGAAGGTTCACCTTACTGTTTGGATCTAGCAGCCGTGAATAACAATCAATTAGATCTGTTTGTGCTGGAAGCCAGAGTGTGTTCCCTTGCAGTGCCCACCCTTCTCGCCCTGAGTACCACTCGGACTGTGTCCAGCAGTGTGTGGAGTACGTCCGAATGAAGAATGAAGATTCCATAAGAAAGGTAGAGTCATAGAACCACAGAAAGTTACGGCATAGAAGGACGTAATTCGGCCCATTGCGTCCGTGCCGGCAGAAAAAGAGCTATCCAGCTTAATCCCACTTTCCAGCACATGGTCCGTAGCCCTGTAGGTTACGGCATTTCAAGTGTGCATCCAATTACTTTGCCAATGATTTGAGGGTTTCTGCCTCCACCACTCTTTCAGGCAGTGAGTTCCAGACCTCCACCACCCTCTGGGTAAAAAAAAAATTCTCCTCAGCTGCCGACTAATCCGCAGACCAATTACTTTAAAGCTATGCCCCCTGATCACTGACCCCTCTACTAAGGGAAAAAGGTCCTCCCTATCCACTCTATCTAGTCCCATCATAATTTTACATACCTAAATTAAATCTCCCAATTAGCCTCCTTTGTTCCAAAGAAAACAGCCCCAGCCTATCCAATCTTTTCTCATAGCTAAAATTCTCAAGCCCTGGCAACATCCTCGTAAATCTTCTCTGTAGCCTCTCTAGTGCAATCACATATTTCCTGTAATATAGTGACGAGAACTGTACGCAGTACTCAAGCTGTGGACTAACCAATGTTTTATACATTTCCAGCATAACCTCCCTGCTCTAATATTCTATGCCACGGCTAATAAAGGGAAGTATTCCGTATGCCTTTTTAACCAGCTTATCGACTTGTCCTGCTACTTTCAGGATCTGTGGACATGCACTCCAAGGTCCCTTTTGTTTCTCAATATCCTACCATTTATTGTGTACTCCCTTACCTTGTTTGACCTCCCCAAATGCATTACCTCACACTTCCCTGGATTGAATTCTATTTGCCACTTTTCTGCCCGCCTGACCAGTCCATCGATATCGTCTTGCAGACTATAGCTTTCCTCCTCACTACCAAACTCACAGCCAATTTTTATATCGTCTGCAAACTTCTTGATCAAGCCCCCCACATTCAAGTCCAAATCATTAATATATACCACAAAAAGCAAGGGACCTAGTACTGAGCCTTGTGGTAACCCACTGGAAACAGCCTTCCAATCACGAAAAAAACCATCAACCATTACCCTTTGTTCTTACCACTGAGCCAATTCTGGAGCAACTAGCCCCTTTCCCTTGGATTCCATGGGCTTTTACTTTGTTAACCAGTCTGCCATGTGGGACCTTGTCAAAAGCCTTGCAAAAATCCATGTACACTACATCGTATATGTTACCCTGATCAACCCTCCTTGTTAAGTGCACAAAAAATTGAATCAAATTATTTAGACACAAACTTCCCTTAACAAATCCATGCTGAATGTCCTTGATTAACCTGTGCCTTTCTAAATGACGATTATGCTGTCCCTCAGAATCGATTCCAATTATTTGCCCACCATCGAGGTTACACTCACTGGTTTTTAATTACTCGGTCTTTCTGTTTCTCGCTTTTTAAACAACCGTACAACATTAGCATTCCTGCAATCCTCTGGCCGAGCCAGTGAGGATTGGAAAGTGATAGTCAAAGCCTCCGTTATTTCCTCCCTTGCTTCTCTTAACAGCCTGAAATGCATTCCATCCGGGCCTGGCGGTTTATCTACTTTCATAAATGCTAAACCCCTTAATACTTCCTCTCTCACTATGTTAATCCCATCCATTATTTCACACTCATTCTTAATTTCAATCTCTGCATCATTCCCTGTTTTTGTGAAGAAACATGCAAAGTATTAATTGAGAACCATACCCATATCTTCCATCTCCACACATATGTTAACTTTTCGATCTCTAATAGACCTTATAGGGTCTTCAAAAGACTTGGTGTTCTCCCGTGGACTCCTCAAGTCAGACTGGCAGCATTCAAAACCGGAGTGCCTGAGAAGCACGGTTTGTGAGGCCAGGAAAGGTTTAACGAGAATCACGTTCTGCTGTAATTTTCTACAGCATTCTGGAGATCAGGCAATCCTGAACAACATAATCTAGAAACAAAAGAATGAGAGACTATCCCAGTCTCCACCCTGACTGCCTGAGGTCCTTTAGCAGATTGGTGATTGTCCAGTAATGTGAGCAAGTTGATTGATTTGTTAACTCCCCAACTCCTGATGATATTCTGGACTACCTACGTGTGGATCATCCACTCGTCAGGGTGGATTACAAGTTAGCTGAGTGTGCCGACTGTTTTATTGTCCATCCCGACCAAAATTGGCACCAAGAATATCAACCCATGCTTCAAGCACCAATGGGAAGTAACGTGTCATGTTGACAGAGGTACCGGGTCTGGGCCCCTCCCTGTTTGTAGGCGCTCCGGACTACTGTCAAATTGTGTGTCTGGAGGCGCAGTGACTTACGCCGCATCAAGTCTGAAGGTATATAATGTCTTATTGTAGCATTCAAACCTTGAGCCTGTTGAAATGCCAAGTGAACTCATCCATATCGATTGGCCTAGAAGTCCATTGATCCTGAATGTAGCCTCCCACCCATATCGAAGCTGAACAGCCTGATGGCTGCAGCACCAATACCTGGAGAACACTGTGATCTCAGGACCAGCAGCTCTAGTTCAGATGCTGTGACAAAGGAGGCCTGTGGAAACTTAATTGATGGAGCAAGGCTTAACTGGTGAAATATCCCCAACAGTTCGTCCTTCTGGAGGAAGAAGATGACTATGACTATCACTCACTCGCTCTCAGTGTGGATGGTCGAAGATACTGATCTCAACTGCCAGTTTGCCCATTAGTAGCTGGTTGCTTTGATGGTCAAACCAAACTACATTATGAAAACATGAAGGCTCAAGGAGCTAATGCATTGGATGCTCACTAATTCTGGTCTCCTAGGCCCAAGTGTCCCGAGTGATCCATTTCCACATGGAAGTAGTAGAAATGGCTCATCCATCCACATCTGTGGTGGGCTATCAAAGGCAGGAATCACTGCTTGGAGAGGGAGAGCTGGAGAGGGCCTTGAAGGTTACTTGTTGCGTGCTCCCTGCTTTCCAGGTCCTAATCTGGAAACACGGGCTAACATGACACAAAGACATTGCAGTCCGGCGAAAGCTTTGAAAAGACTGCTGTCCCTGAAAGGGCCTGTAGATGGGGTGGGCTCAGCTGCAAAGTGAGACAGTGTCTCCTTGCATGCCAATCCGGGAATGCCTGAAAGTTCTGCTGGAGATGCTTGTACCCTGAAGCAGCTCCTCCACTCGCTCGCCACAGAAGCCCTCAGCATCTAAGGGCATCTGCAGTGGTTGTTGCTGCAGTTACTGAAGGAACTCCAAGATGCGCAGCCAAGCTAAGTGGTGATACAAGATCCACTGGACGATAGACCCTGCTCCTTTATTAATGGCAGCCACACAACCTGCTGCTGCAGTGATGCTCTCTGAAAGTGGTCCTCACTCTGTGGCAGGGATTGCTCCCTCAATTCACCTGTGAGGCATTATCCTGCAATAAGTAAAGCTGGCCACTATGGATTTGGTGGTGGAGAACACGAATATGCGTCAAACACTGAAGGAAGCTCCGCCAAACCCACATGTCCCACTATTTGGATTGTGGTGGGTGGAACAGGACTAGTTTCCTGAGCGATGACTTTCCCTCTGATGCTTTCACGACTGAAGTTCAGCAGTTGGATCAATGAACTGAAAAGTGTGAAGCAGGTTGGCGGAGGCACTATAGACGCTGTCTACATTGGCCACAACCGGAGGGTGCTGATCAAGACCGACCAAACGGCCCTGGAGTTTGGTAGATCGCATCCAGCAAAGGTCGATGGCTGAGACCTTTGCAAGACCCCAATAAAGACTCAATTCTCCAGGTGCAGGGACTTCCAGAACCTCCAGTTTCAGACTCTGCGTCACACATGTGTTGAATACATGAATAAGCCTCAGTGACTGGAGGTTGTGGTCGGACTCAGGCTCCCAACTGGACTTCCGAAGGTGGGAAGCCGCCAAGCAGCTTCTGTGGGCTGAACCGACAGAGAAGGTTCATAACGGGATGCAACCAACAGAGTACCCTTTGTCGTCCAGTACTTCCCCGGAGCGGAGAAACTACGCCATGTTCTCCGCAGCCTTCAACATGTCATCAATGACGACGAACACCTCGCTATGGCCATCCCCACACCTCCACTACTCGCCTTCAAACAGCCACCCAACCTCAAACAGATCATCGTTCGCAGCAAATTACCCAGCTTTCAGGAGAACAGCGTCCACGACACCACACAACCCTGCCACGGTAACCTCTGCAAGACATGCCAGATCATCGACACAGATACCACCATCACACGAGAGGACACCACCCACCAGGTGCATGGTTCATACTCCTGTGACTCGGCCAACGTTGTCTACCTCATACGTTTCAGGAAAGGATGACCCAGAGCATGGTACATTGGCGAGACCATGCAGACGCTGCGACAACGGATGAACGGACACCGCGCAACAATCGCCAAACAGGAGGGTTCCCTCCCAGTCGGGGAACACTTCAGCAGTCATGGACATTCATCCACCGACCTTCGGGCAAGCGTACTCCAAGGCGGCCTTCGAGACACACGACAACGCAAAATCGTCGAGCAGAAATTGATAGCCAAGTTCCGCACCCATGAGGACGGCCTCAACCGGGATCTTGGGTTCATGTCACGCGACACGTTACCCCACCAGCGAACAAATGTTATCTGTTTTTAATATAACGGGTCAGTTGCTGTCTTTTCTATGTTTCTACCTCTCTATCTCTGTTTATTTTTGTTTTTTTTTTTTTTGGTGATTTGTATATTCTGAGACCTTGCAGGTAACAACTGTCTGTCTGCACACTGATTGCCTTGGCAACGGGCAGTTGAAAAAACTGTCTGTAATCATCAAGCAATGTTCTGTGAATTATAAATGCGATTTCATTTCGAGGATTTCATTTCGTTCACCTGAGGAAGGAGGAAGCCTCCGAAAGCTTGCGAATTTAAAATAAAATTGTTGGACTATAACTTGGTGTTGTAAAATTGTTTACATTTCTTTAAAATGTGTTGACACTGATCAAAGTTTGTGGGAAGATTTTTTTTGCCATTTCTCCCAAGATTCGGAAAAGACCTGTTGCTTGTCACTTTAATTGTCGCCAACCTTTAACTGTAGCTCACAGTGTCAGAACAGTAACTGTTCTCATTAGCCATTTATGTCTCTCCTGGCACGACATCTCCTTAACAACAGCAACTAATCACAGCACCTCTTTCTTCAAATTGAATTCCAGTGTAAAAAATGAGCGTTTTCAAAGCTAAGGAAGATGTGCAAGATTGGAAGGAGTGTGCGACTGGAGATAATGGGCCTGAGGCAGTGAGAACATCTCTTGAACATTATCAGGACCTGAAAGGAGGGAGATGAGATCTTTGAGTTTATTTCTCCTGGCATCAGCAAAACCCAACGTCCCTCAATGCCCAACATCTTTCATCCATTTCGAGTGCATGCCGACCCGAACTTGGTGCTGTCATTGTCTGAACAAGTGTTTCATGTTCTTCGATGACCGTCGCAGACACGATGGGCCGAATGGCCTCCTTCTGTGCCCTGAATGTTCTGTGTTTCTATGTACGAAAAGAAAATGCCATTTTGGCCGAGCAGCTTGTTTGGGGAGAAAGGGACGTGAAATGCAGAGACAAATAGGAAAAAGAGGCTTGGACTGATGGCCTGCAAAATCGTGCCATGTGCTTCCCTGGTGGTCTAGTGGTTAGGATTCGGCGCTTTCACCGCCGCGGCCTGGGTTCGATTCCCGGTCAGGGAACGTTATTTGCAAAGTGCTGTTCGTTCTGATGCCAGTGGTTGCTCCTGATCGCTATCAGTTTTACACTGCTGTGGTTGCAACAAGGGGCTGCCCATCATTCCTTTATCTCACAACCCATTAGAGTGACACACAATGTACTTTCTTGCCTTCTGTAAAATGCCAGTATTTATTTTTAAATAGTCGTGACGCTGATCAAAGTTTGTGGGAAGGTTTTTGTTGCCATTTCTAACAGATTTGGAAAAGATCTGCTGCCTGACACTCTAATTGTCGCCAACCTTTAACTATAGCTCACAGTGTCAGCACAGTCACTGTTTTTTTAGACTTTTATGTCTCTTCTGCCACTACATCTCCTTAACAACACCAGCTGATCACAGCACCGCTTTCTTCAAAATGAGGCCCAGTGTAAAAAAAAATGCACGGTTTCAAAGCGAAGGGAGGTGTGCAAAATTGGAAGGAGTGTGCGACTGGATATAATGGGCCTGAGGCAGTGAGAACATCTCTTGAGCATAAAGACATTCAGTATCTGAAAGAAGCAGGCTGATGAGCTCTTTCAGTTTATTTATCCTGGCATCTGCAAAACCCATCGTCTCTCAAAGTCCATCATCTTTCATCCATTTTGTGTGCATGCCTACCCGAACTTGGTGCTGTCATTGTCTGAACCAGTGTTTTATGTTGTTCGATGACCGTCACAAACACGATGGGCCGAATGGCCTCCCACTGTGCCGTGAATGTTCTATGTTCCAATGTGCTAAAAGAAAATGCCATTTTGGGCGAGCAGCTTTTTTTTGGATCGAAAGAGACCTGAATTTCAAAGGGACAATTAGGAAAGAAAAGGTTGGACTCCTCTCTCGCATGCATCAGCCGTAGCTTCCCTGGTGGTCTAGTGGTTAGGATTCGGCGCTCTCACCGCCGCGGCCCGGGTTCGATTCCCGGTCAGGGAACATTGCTTTCTTGGTGCTCGTCGTTCTGGTGCCAACGAATGTCCCATCACTGAGCCCAATGCTTGCTCCTGATCAACATTAGCTTTTTCGCCACCATAAATGCTAATCGAGCAGCAGGCAGCCGATCATTCTTTAATCTAACAAGCCATTAGAGCGACATACAATGCACTTTCATGCCTTCTGTAAAATGCCTACATTTCTTTAAAATGTGTTGACGCTGATCAAAGTTTGTGGGAAGATTTTTTTTGCCATTTCTCCCAAGATTCGGAAAAGACCTGTTGCTTGTCACTTTAATTGTCGCCAACCTTTAACTGTAGCTCACAGTGTCAGAACAGTAACTGTTCTCATTAGCCATTTATGTCTCTCCTGGCACGATATCTCCTTAACAACAGCAACTAATCACAGCACCTCTTTCTTCAAATTGAATTCCAGTGTAAAAAATGAGCGTTTTCAAAGCTAAGGAAGATGTGCAAGATTGGAAGGAGTGTGCGACTGGAGATAATGGGCCTGAGGCAGTGAGAACATCTCTTGAACATTATCAGTACCTGAAAGGAGGGAGATGAGATCTTTGAGTTTATTTCTCCTGGCATCAGCAAAACCCAACGTCCCTCAATGCCCAACATCTTTCATCCATTTCGAGTGCATGCCGACCCGAACTTGGTGCTGTCATTGTCTGAACAAGTGTTTCACGTTCTTCGATGACCGTCGCAGACACGATGGGCCGAATGGCCTCCTTCTGTGCCCTGAATGTTCTGTGTTTCTATGTACGAAAAGAAAATGCCATTTTGGCCGAGCAGCTTGTTTGGGGAGAAAGGGACGTGAAATGCAGAGACAAATAGGAAAAAGAGGCTTGGACTGATGGCCTGCAAAATCGTGCCATGTGCTTCCCTGGTGGTCTAGTGGTTAGGATTCGGCGCTTTCACCGCCGCGGCCCGGGTTCGATTCCCGGTCAGGAAACGTTATTTGCAAAGTGCTGTTCGTTCTGATGCCAGTGATTGCTCCTGATCGCTATCAGTTTTACACTGCTGTGGTTGCAACAAGGGGCTGCCCATCATTCCTTTATCTCACAACCCATTAGAGTGACACACAATGTACTTTCTTGCCTTCTGTAAAATGCCAGTATTTATTTTTAAAGAGTCGTGACGCTGATCAAAGTTTGTGGGAAGGTTTTTGTTGCCATTTCTAACAGATTTGGAAAAGATCTGCTGCCTGACACTCTAATTGTCGCCAACCTTTAACTATAGCTCACAGTGTCAGCACAGTCACTGTTTTTTTAGACTTTTATGTCTCTTCTGCCACTACATCTCCTTAACAACACCAGCTGATCACAGCACCGCTTTCTTCAAAATGAGGCCCAGTGTAAAAAAAAATGCACGGTTTCAAAGCGAAGGGAGGTGTGCAAAATTGGAAGGAGTGTGCGACTGGATATAATGGGCCTGAGGCAGTGAGAACATCTCTTGAGCATAAAGACATTCAGTATCTGAAAGAAGCAGGCTGATGAGCTCTTTCAGTTTATTTATCCTGGCATCTGCAAAACCCATCGTCTCTCAAAGTCCATCATCTTTCATCCATTTTGTGTGCATGCCTACCCGAACTTGGTGCTGTCATTGTCTGAACCAGTGTTTTATGTTGTTCGATGACCGTCACAAACACGATGGGCCGAATGGCCTCCCACTGTGCCGTGAATGTTCTTTGTTCCAATGTGCTAAAAGAAAATGCCATTTTGGGCGAGCAGCTTTTTTTTGGATCGAAAGAGACCTGAATTTCAAAGGGACAATTAGGAAAGAAAAGGTTGGACTCCTCTCTCGCATGCATCAGCCGTAGCTTCCCTGGTGGTCTAGTGGTTAGGATTCGGCGCTCTCACCGCCGCGGCCCGGGTTCGATTCGCGGTCAGGGAAGATTGCTTTCTTGGTGCTCGTCGTTCTGGTGCCAACGAATGTCCCATCACTGAGCCCAATGCTTGCTCCTGATCAACATTAGCTTTTTCGCCAACATAAATGCTAATCGAGCAGCGGGCAGCCGATCATTCTTTAATCTAACAAGCCATTAGAGCGACATACAATGCACTTTCATGCCTTCTGTAAAATGCCTACATTTCTTTAAAATGTGTTGACGCTGATCAAAGTTTGTGGGAAGATTTTTGTTGCCATTTCTCCCAAGATTCGGAAAAGACCTGTTGCTTGTCACTTTAATTGTCGCCAACCTTTAACTGTAGCTCACAGTGTCAGAACAGTAACTGTTCTCATTAGCCATTTATGTCTCTCCTGGCACGACATCTCCTTAACAACACCAACTAATCACAGCACCTCTTTCTTCAAATTGAATTCCAGTGTAAAAAATGAGCGTTTTCAAAGCTAAGGAAGATGTGCAAGATTGGAAGGAGTGTGCGACTGGAGATAATGGGCCTGAGGCAGTGAGAACATCTCTTGAACATTATCAGTACCTGAAAGGAGGGAGATGAGATCTTTGAGTTTATTTCTCCTGGCATCAGCAAAACCCATCGTCCCTCAATGCCCAACATCTTTCATCCATTTCGAGTGCATGCCGACCCGAACTTGGTGCTGTCATTGTCTGAACAAGTGTTTCATGTTCTTCGATGACCGTCGCAGACACGATGGGCCGAATGGCCTCCTTCTGTGCCCTGAATGTTCTGTGTTTCTATGTACGAAAAGAAAATGCCATTTTGGCCGAGCAGCTTGTTTGGGGAGAAAGGGACGTGAAATGCAGAGACAAATAGGAAAAAGAGGCTTGGACTGATGGCCTGCAAGATCGTGCCATGTGCTTCCCTGGTGGTCTAGTGGTTAGGATTCGGCGCTTTCACCGCCGCGGCCCGGGTTCGATTCCCGGTCAGGGAACGTTATTTGCAAAGTGCTGTTCGTTCTGATGCCAGTGATTGCTCCTGATCGCTATCAGTTTTACACTGCTGTGGTTGCAACAAGGGGCTGCCCATCATTCCTTTATCTCACAACCCATTGGAGTGACACACAATGTACTTTCTTGCCTTCTGTAAAATGCCAGTATTTATTTTTAAAGAGTCGTGACGCTGATCAAAGTTTGTGGGAAGGTTTTTGTTGCCATTTCCAGCAGATTTGGAAAAGATCTGCTGCCTGACACTCTAATTGTCGCCAACCTTTAACTATAGCTCACAGTGTCAGCACAGTCACTGTTTTTTTAGACTTTTATGTCTCTTCTGCCACTACATCTCCTTAACAACACCAGCTGATCACAGCACCGCTTTCTTCAAAATGAGGCCCAGTGTAAAAAAAAATGCACGGTTTCAAAGCGAAGGGAGGTGTGCAAGATTGGAAGGAGTGTGCGACTGGATATAATGGGCCTGAGGCAGTGAGAACATCTCTTGAGCATAAAGACATTCAGTATCTGAAAGAAGCAGGCTGATGAGCTCTTTCAGTTTATTTATCCTGGCATCTGCAAAACCCATCGTCTCTCAAAGTCCATCATCTTTCATCCATTTTGTGTGCATGCCTACCCGAACTTGGTGCTGTCATTGTCTGAACCAGTGTTTTATGTTGTTCGATGACCGTCACAAACACGATGGGCCGAATGGCCTCCCACTGTGCCGTGAATGTTCGATGTTCCAATGTGCTAAAAGAAAATGCCATTTTGGGCGAGCAGCTTTTTTTTGGATCGAAAGAGACCTGAATTTCAAAGGGACAATTAGGAAAGAAAAGGTTGGACTCCTCTCTCGCATGCATCAGCCGTAGCTTCCCTGGTGGTCGAGTGGTTAGGATTCGGCGCTCTCACCGCCGCGGCCCGGGTTCGATTCCCGGTCAGGGAACAATGCTTTCTTGGTGCTCGTCGTTCTGGTGCCAACGAATGTCCCATCACTGAGCCCAATGCTTGCTCCTGATCAACATTAGCTTTTTCGCCAACATAAATGCTAATCGAGCAGCGGGCAGCCGATCATTCTTTAATCTAACAAGCCATTAGAGCGACATACAATGCACTTTCATGCCTTCTGTAAAATGCCTACATTTCTTTAAAATGTGTTGACGCTGATCAAAGTTTGTGGGAAGATTTTTGTTGCCATTTCTCCCAAGATTCGGAAAAGACCTGTTGCTTGTCACTTTAATTGTCGCCAACCTTTAACTGTAGCTCACAGTGTCAGAACAGTAACTGTTCTCATTAGCCATTTATGTCTCTCCTGGCACGACATCTCCTTAACAAGACCAACTAATCACAGCACCTCTTTCTTCAAATTGAATTCCAGTGTAAAAAATGAGCGTTTTCAAAGCTAAGGAAGATGTGCAAGATTGGAAGGAGTGTGCGACTGGAGATAATGGGCCTGAGGCAGTGAGAACATCTCTTGAACATTATCAGTACCTGAAAGGAGGGAGATGAGATCTTTGAGTTTATTTCTCCTGGCATCAGCAAAACCCATCGTCCCTCAATGCCCAACATCTTTCATCCATTTCGAGTGCATGCCGACCCGAACTTGGTGCTGTCATTGTCTGAACAAGTGTTTCATGTTCTTCGATGACAGTCGCAGACACGATGGGCCGAATGGCCTCCTTCTGTGCCCTGAATGTTCTGTGTTTCTCTGTACGAAAAGAAAATGCCATTTTGGCTGAGCAGCTTGTTTGGGGAGAAAGGGACGTGAAATGCAGAGACAAATAGGAAAAAGAGGCTTGGACTGATGGCCTGCAAGATCGTGCCATGTGCTTCCCTGGTGGTCTAGTGGTTAGGATTCGGCGCTTTCACCGCCGCGGCCCGGGTTCGATTCCCGGTCAGGGAACGTTATTTGCAAAGTGCTGTTCGTTCTGATGCCAGTGATTGCTATCAGTTTCACACTGCTGTGGTTGCAACAAGGGGCTGCCCATCATTCCTTTATCTCACAACCCATTAGAGTGACACACAATGTACTTTCTTGCCTTCTGTAAAATGCCAGTATTTATTTTTAAAGAGTCGTGACGCTGATCAAAGTTTGTGGGAAGGTTTTTGTTGCCATTTCCAGCAGATTTGGAAAAGATCTGCTGCCTGACACTCTAATTGTCGCCAACCTTTAACTATAGCTCACAGTGTCAGAACAGTCACTGTTTTTTAGACTTTTATGTCTCTTCTGCCACTACATCTCCTTAACAACACCAGCTGATCACAGCACCGCTTTCTTCAAAATGAGGCCCAGTGTAAAAAAAAATGCACGGTTTCAAAGCGAAGGGAGGTGTGCAAAATTGGAAGGAGTGTGCGACTGGATAAAATGGGCCTGAGGCAGTGAGAACATCTCTTGAGCATAAAGACATTCAGTATCTGAAAGAAGCAGGCTGATGAGCTCTTTCAGTTTATTTATCCTGGCATCTGCAAAACCCATCGTCTCTCAAAGTCCATCATCTTTCATCCATTTTGTGTGCATGCCTACCCGAACTTGGTGCTGTCATTGTCTGAACCAGTGTTTTATGTTGTTCGATGACCGTCACAAACACGATGGGCCGAATGGCCTCCCACTGTGCCGTGAATGTTCTATGTTCCAATGTGCTAAAAGAAAATGCCATTTTGGGCGAGCAGCTTTTTTTTGGATCGAAAGAGACCTGAATTTCAAAGGGACAATTAGGAAAGAAAAGGTTGGACTCCTCTCTCGCATGCATCAGCCGTAGCTTCCCTGGTGGTCTAGTGGTTAGGATTCGGCGCTCTTACCGCCGCGGCCCGGGTTCAATTCCCGGTCAGGGAAGATTGCTTTCTTGGTGCTCGTCGTTCTGGTGCCAACGAATGTCCCATCACTGAGCCCAATGCTTGCTCCTGATCAACATTAGCTTTTTCGCCAACATAAATGCTAATCGAGCAGCGGGCAGCCGATCATTCTTTAATCTAACAAGCCATTAGAGCGACATACAATGCACTTTCATGCCTTCTGTAAAATGCCTACATTTCTTTAAAATGTGTTGACGCTGATCAAAGTTTGTGGGAAGATTTTTGTTGCCATTTCTCCCAAGATTCGGAAAAGACCTGTTGCTTGTCACTTTAATTGTCGCCAACCTTTAACTGTAGCTCACAGTGTCAGAACAGTAACTGTTCTCATTAGCCATTTATGTCTCTCCTGGCACGACATCTCCTTAACAACACCAACTAATCACAGCACCTCTTTCTTCAAATTGAATTCCAGTGTAAAAAATGAGCGTTTTCAAAGCTAAGGAAGATGTGCAAGATTGGAAGGAGTGTGCGACTGGAGATAATGGGCCTGAGGCAGTGAGAACATCTCTTGAACATTATCAGTACCTGAAAGGAGGGAGATGAGATCTTTGAGTTTATTTCTCCTGGCATCAGCAAAACCCATCGTCCCTCAATGCCCAACATCTTTCATCCATTTCGAGTGCATGCCGACCCGAACTTGGTGCTGTCATTGTCTGAACAAGTGTTTCATGTTCTTCGATGACCGTCGCAGACACGATGGGCCGAATGGCCTCCTTCTGTGCCCTGAATGTTCTGTGTTTCTATGTACGAAAAGAAAATGCCATTTTGGCCGAGCAGCTTGTTTGGGGAGAAAGGGACGTGAAATGCAGAGACAAATAGGAAAAAGAGGCTTGGACTGATGGCCTGCAAGATCGTGCCATGTGCTTCCCTGGTGGTCTAGTGGTTAGGATTCGGCGCTTTCACCGCCGCGGCCCGGGTTCGATTCCCGGTCAGGGAACGTTATTTGCAAAGTGCTGTTCGTTCTGATGCCAGTGATTGCTATCAGTTTCACACTGCTGTGGTTGCAACAAGGGGCTGCCCATCATTCCTTTATCTCACAACCCATTAGAGTGACACACAATGTACTTTCTTGCCTTCTGTAAAATGCCAGTATTTATTTTTAAAGAGTCGTGACGCTGATCAAAGTTTGTGGGAAGGTTTTTGTTGCCATTTCCAGCAGATTTGGAAAAGATCTGCTGCCTGACACTCTAATTGTCGCCAACCTTTAACTATAGCTCACAGTGTCAGAACAGTCACTGTTTTTTAGACTTTTATGTCTCTTCTGCCACTACATCTCCTTAACAACACCAGCTGATCACAGCACCGCTTTCTTCAAAATGAGGCCCAGTGTAAAAAAAAATGCACGGTTTCAAAGCGAAGGGAGGTGTGCAAGATTGGAAGGAGTGTGCGACTGGATATAATGGGCCTGAGGCAGTGAGAACATCTCTTGAGCATAAAGACATTCAGTATCTGAAAGAAGCAGGCTGATGAGCTCTTTCAGTTTATTTATCCTGGCATCTGCAAAACCCATCGTCTCTCAAAGTCCATCATCTTTCATCCATTTTGTGTGCATGCCTACCCGAACTTGGTGCTGTCATTGTCTGAACCAGTGTTTTATGTTGTTCGATGACCGTCACAAACACGATGGGCCGAATGGCCTCCCACTGTGCCGTGAATGTTCTATGTTCCAATGTGCTAAAAGAAAATGCCATTTTGGGCGAGCAGCTTTTTTTTGGATCGAAAGAGACCTGAATTTCAAAGGGACAATTAGGAAAGAAAAGGTTGGACTCCTCTCTCGCATGCATCAGCCGTAGCTTCCCTGGTGGTCGAGTGGTTAGGATTCGGCGCTCTCACCGCCGCGGCCCGGGTTCGATTCCCGGTCAGGGAAGATTGCTTTCTTGGTGCTCGTCGTTCTGGTGCCAACAAATGTCCCATCACTGATCCCAATGCTTGCTCCTGATCAACATTAGCTTTTTCGCCAACATAAATGCTAATCGAGCAGCGGGCAGCCGATCATTCTTTAATCTAGCAAGCCATTGGAGCGACATACAATGCACTTTCATGCCTTCTGTAAAATGCCTACATTTCTTTAAAATGTGTTGACGCTGATCAAAGTTTGTGGGAAGATTTTTGTTGCCATTTCTCCCAAGATTCGGAAAAGACCTGTTGCTTGTCACTTTAATTGTCGCCAACCTTTAACTGTAGCTCACAGTGTCAGAACAGTAACTGTTCTCATTAGTCATTTATGTCTCTCCTGGCACGATATCTCCTTAACAACAGCAACTAATCACAGCACCTCTTTCTTCAAATTGAATTCCAGTGTAAAAAATGAGCGTTTTCAAAGCTAAGGAAGATGTGCAAGATTGGAAGGAGTGTGCGACTGGAGATAATGGGCCTGAGGCAGTGAGAACATCTCTTGAACATTATCAGTACCTGAAAGGAGGGAGATGAGATCTTTGAGTTTATTTCTCCTGGCATCAGCAAAACCCATCGTCCCTCAATGCCCAACATCTTTCATCCATTTCGAGTGCATGCCGACCCGAACTTGGTGCTGTCATTGTCTGAACAAGTGTTTCATGTTCTTCGATGACCGTCGCAGACACGATGGGCCGAATGGCCTCCTTCTGTGCCCTGAATGTTCTGTGTTTCTATGTACGAAAAGAAAATGCCATTTTGGCCGAGCAGCTTGTTTGGGGAGAAAGGGACGTGAAATGCAGAGACAAATAGGAAAAAGAGGCTTGGACTGATGGCCTGCAAGATCGTGCCATGTGCTTCCCTGGTGGTCTAGTGGTTAGGATTCGGCGCTTTCACCGCCGCGGCCCGGGTTCGATTCCCGGTCAGGGAACGTTATTTGCAAAGTGCTGTTCGTTCTGATGCCAGTGATTGCTCCTGATCGCTATCAGTTTTACACTGCTGTGGTTGCAACAAGGGGCTGCCCATCATTCCTTTATCTCACAACCCATTGGAGTGACACACAATGTACTTTCTTGCCTTCTGTAAAATGCCAGTATTTATTTTTAAAGAGTCGTGACGCTGATCAAAGTTTGTGGGAAGGTTTTTGTTGCCATTTCCAGCAGATTTGGAAAAGATCTGCTGCCTGACACTCTAATTGTCGCCAACCTTTAACTATAGCTCACAGTGTCAGCACAGTCACTGTTTTTTTAGACTTTTATGTCTCTTCTGCCACTACATCTCCTTAACAACACCAGCTGATCACAGCACCGCTTTCTTCAAAATGAGGCCCAGTGTAAAAAAAAATGCACGGTTTCAAAGCGAAGGGAGGTGTGCAAGATTGGAAGGAGTGTGCGACTGGATATAATGGGCCTGAGGCAGTGAGAACATCTCTTGAGCATAAAGACATTCAGTATCTGAAAGAAGCAGGCTGATGAGCTCTTTCAGTTTATTTATCCTGGCATCTGCAAAACCCATCGTCTCTCAAAGTCCATCATCTTTCATCCATTTTGTGTGCATGCCTACCCGAACTTGGTGCTGTCATTGTCTGAACCAGTGTTTTATGTTGTTCGATGACCGTCACAAACACGATGGGCCGAATGGCCTCCCACTGTGCCGTGAATGTTCGATGTTCCAATGTGCTAAAAGAAAATGCCATTTTGGGCGAGCAGCTTTTTTTTGGATCGAAAGAGACCTGAATTTCAAAGGGACAATTAGGAAAGAAAAGGTTGGACTCCTCTCTCGCATGCATCAGCCGTAGCTTCCCTGGTGGTCGAGTGGTTAGGATTCGGCGCTCTCACCGCCGCGGCCCGGGTTCGATTCCCGGTCAGGGAACAATGCTTTCTTGGTGCTCGTCGTTCTGGTGCCAACGAATGTCCCATCACTGAGCCCAATGCTTGCTCCTGATCAACATTAGCTTTTTCGCCAACATAAATGCTAATCGAGCAGCGGGCAGCCGATCATTCTTTAATCTAACAAGCCATTAGAGCGACATACAATGCACTTTCATGCCTTCTGTAAAATGCCTACATTTCTTTAAAATGTGTTGACGCTGATCAAAGTTTGTGGGAAGATTTTTGTTGCCATTTCTCCCAAGATTCGGAAAAGACCTGTTGCTTGTCACTTTAATTGTCGCCAACCTTTAACTGTAGCTCACAGTGTCAGAACAGTAACTGTTCTCATTAGCCATTTATGTCTCTCCTGGCACGACATCTCCTTAACAAGACCAACTAATCACAGCACCTCTTTCTTCAAATTGAATTCCAGTGTAAAAAATGAGCGTTTTCAAAGCTAAGGAAGATGTGCAAGATTGGAAGGAGTGTGCGACTGGAGATAATGGGCCTGAGGCAGTGAGAACATCTCTTGAACATTATCAGTACCTGAAAGGAGGGAGATGAGATCTTTGAGTTTATTTCTCCTGGCATCAGCAAAACCCATCGTCCCTCAATGCCCAACATCTTTCATCCATTTCGAGTGCATGCCGACCCGAACTTGGTGCTGTCATTGTCTGAACAAGTGTTTCATGTTCTTCGATGACAGTCGCAGACACGATGGGCCGAATGGCCTCCTTCTGTGCCCTGAATGTTCTGTGTTTCTCTGTACGAAAAGAAAATGCCATTTTGGCTGAGCAGCTTGTTTGGGGAGAAAGGGACGTGAAATGCAGAGACAAATAGGAAAAAGAGGCTTGGACTGATGGCCTGCAAGATCGTGCCATGTGCTTCCCTGGTGGTCTAGTGGTTAGGATTCGGCGCTTTCACCGCCGCGGCCCGGGTTCGATTCCCGGTCAGGGAACGTTATTTGCAAAGTGCTGTTCGTTCTGATGCCAGTGATTGCTATCAGTTTCACACTGCTGTGGTTGCAACAAGGGGCTGCCCATCATTCCTTTATCTCACAACCCATGAGAGTGACACACAATGTACTTTCTTGCCTTCTGTAAAATGCCAGTATTTATTTTTAAAGAGTCGTGACGCTGATCAAAGTTTGTGGGAAGGTTTTTGTTGCCATTTCCAGCAGATTTGGAAAAGATCTGCTGCCTGACACTCTAATTGTCGCCAACCTTTAACTATAGCTCACAGTGTCAGAACAGTCACTGTTTTTTAGACTTTTATGTCTCTTCTGCCACTACATCTCCTTAACAACACCAGCTGATCACAGCACCGCTTTCTTCAAAATGAGGCCCAGTGTAAAAAAAAATGCACGGTTTCAAAGCGAAGGGAGGTGTGCAAAATTGGAAGGAGTGTGCGACTGGATAAAATGGGCCTGAGGCAGTGAGAACATCTCTTGAGCATAAAGACATTCAGTATCTGAAAGAAGCAGGCTGATGAGCTCTTTCAGTTTATTTATCCTGGCATCTGCAAAACCCATCGTCTCTCAAAGTCCATCATCTTTCATCCATTTTGTGTGCATGCCTACCCGAACTTGGTGCTGTCATTGTCTGAACCAGTGTTTTATGTTGTTCGATGACCGTCACAAACACGATGGGCCGAATGGCCTCCCACTGTGCCGTGAATGTTCTATGTTCCAATGTGCTAAAAGAAAATGCCATTTTGGGCGAGCAGCTTTTTTTTGGATCGAAAGAGACCTGAATTTCAAAGGGACAATTAGGAAAGAAAAGGTTGGACTCCTCTCTCGCATGCATCAGCCGTAGCTTCCCTGGTGGTCTAGTGGTTAGGATTCGGCGCTCTTACCGCCGCGGCCCGGGTTCAATTCCCGGTCAGGGAAGATTGCTTTCTTGGTGCTCGTCGTTCTGGTGCCAACGAATGTCCCATCACTGAGCCCAATGCTTGCTCCTGATCAACATTAGCTTTTTCGCCAACATAAATGCTAATCGAGCAGCGGGCAGCCGATCATTCTTTAATCTAACAAGCCATTAGAGCGACATACAATGCACTTTCATGCCTTCTGTAAAATGCCTACATTTCTTTAAAATGTGTTGACGCTGATCAAAGTTTGTGGGAAGATTTTTGTTGCCATTTCTCCCAAGATTCGGAAAAGACCTGTTGCTTGTCACTTTAATTGTCGCCAACCTTTAACTGTAGCTCACAGTGTCAGAACAGTAACTGTTCTCATTAGCCATTTATGTCTCTCCTGGCACGACATCTCCTTAACAACACCAACTAATCACAGCACCTCTTTCTTCAAATTGAATTCCAGTGTAAAAAATGAGCGTTTTCAAAGCTAAGGAAGATGTGCAAGATTGGAAGGAGTGTGCGACTGGAGATAATGGGCCTGAGGCAGTGAGAACATCTCTTGAACATTATCAGTACCTGAAAGGAGGGAGATGAGATCTTTGAGTTTATTTCTCCTGGCATCAGCAAAACCCATCGTCCCTCAATGCCCAACATCTTTCATCCATTTCGAGTGCATGCCGACCCGAACTTGGTGCTGTCATTGTCTGAACAAGTGTTTCATGTTCTTCGATGACCGTCGCAGACACGATGGGCCGAATGGCCTCCTTCTGTGCCCTGAATGTTCTGTGTTTCTATGTACGAAAAGAAAATGCCATTTTGGCCGAGCAGCTTGTTTGGGGAGAAAGGGACGTGAAATGCAGAGACAAATAGGAAAAAGAGGCTTGGACTGATGGCCTGCAAGATCGTGCCATGTGCTTCCCTGGTGGTCTAGTGGTTAGGATTCGGCGCTTTCACCGCCGCGGCCCGGGTTCGATTCCCGGTCAGGGAACGTTATTTGCAAAGTGCTGTTCGTTCTGATGCCAGTGATTGCTATCAGTTTCACACTGCTGTGGTTGCAACAAGGGGCTGCCCATCATTCCTTTATCTCACAACCCATTAGAGTGACACACAATGTACTTTCTTGCCTTCTGTAAAATGCCAGTATTTATTTTTAAAGAGTCGTGACGCTGATCAAAGTTTGTGGGAAGGTTTTTGTTGCCATTTCCAGCAGATTTGGAAAAGATCTGCTGCCTGACACTCTAATTGTCGCCAACCTTTAACTATAGCTCACAGTGTCAGAACAGTCACTGTTTTTTAGACTTTTATGTCTCTTCTGCCACTACATCTCCTTAACAACACCAGCTGATCACAGCACCGCTTTCTTCAAAATGAGGCCCAGTGTAAAAAAAAATGCACGGTTTCAAAGCGAAGGGAGGTGTGCAAGATTGGAAGGAGTGTGCGACTGGATATAATGGGCCTGAGGCAGTGAGAACATCTCTTGAGCATAAAGACATTCAGTATCTGAAAGAAGCAGGCTGATGAGCTCTTTCAGTTTATTTATCCTGGCATCTGCAAAACCCATCGTCTCTCAAAGTCCATCATCTTTCATCCATTTTGTGTGCATGCCTACCCGAACTTGGTGCTGTCATTGTCTGAACCAGTGTTTTATGTTGTTCGATGACCGTCACAAACACGATGGGCCGAATGGCCTCCCACTGTGCCGTGAATGTTCTATGTTCCAATGTGCTAAAAGAAAATGCCATTTTGGGCGAGCAGCTTTTTTTTGGATCGAAAGAGACCTGAATTTCAAAGGGACAATTAGGAAAGAAAAGGTTGGACTCCTCTCTCGCATGCATCAGCCGTAGCTTCCCTGGTGGTCGAGTGGTTAGGATTCGGCGCTCTCACCGCCGCGGCCCGGGTTCGATTCCCGGTCAGGGAAGATTGCTTTCTTGGTGCTCGTCGTTCTGGTGCCAACAAATGTCCCATCACTGATCCCAATGCTTGCTCCTGATCAACATTAGCTTTTTCGCCAACATAAATGCTAATCGAGCAGCGGGCAGCCGATCATTCTTTAATCTAGCAAGCCATTGGAGCGACATACAATGCACTTTCATGCCTTCTGTAAAATGCCTACATTTCTTTAAAATGTGTTGACGCTGATCAAAGTTTGTGGGAAGATTTTTGTTGCCATTTCTCCCAAGATTCGGAAAAGACCTGTTGCTTGTCACTTTAATTGTCGCCAACCTTTAACTGTAGCTCACAGTGTCAGAACAGTAACTGTTCTCATTAGTCATTTATGTCTCTCCTGGCACGACATCTCCTTAACAACACCAACTAATCACAGCACCTCTTTCTTCAAATTGAATTCCAGTGTAAAAAATGAGCGTTTTCAAAGCTAAGGAAGATGTGCAAGATTGGAAGGAGTGTGCGACTGGAGATAATGGGCCTGAGGCAGTGAGAACATCTCTTGAACATTATCAGTACCTGAAAGGAGGGAGATGAGATCTTTGAGTTTATTTCTCCTGGCATCAGCAAAACCCATCGTCCCTCAATGCCCAACATCTTTCATCCATTTCGAGTGCATGCCGACCCGAACTTGGTGCTGTCATTGTCTGAACAAGTGTTTCATGTTCTTCGATGACCGTCGCAGACACGATGGGCCGAATGGCCTCCTTCTGTGCCCTGAATGTTCTGTGTTTCTCTGTACTAAAAGAAAATGCCATTTTGGCCGAGCAGCTTGTTTGGGGAGAAAGGGACGTGAAATGCAGAGACAAATAGGAAAAAGAGGCTTGGACTGATGGCCTGCAAGATCGTGCCATGTGCTTCCCTGGTGGTCTAGTGGTTAGGATTCGGCGCTTTCACCGCCGCGGCCCGGGTTCGATTCCCGGTCAGGGAACGTTATTTGCAAAGTGCTGTTCGTTCTGATGCCAGTGATTGCTCCTGATCGCTATCAGTTTTACACTGCTGTGGTTGCAACAAGGGGCTGCCCATCATTCCTTTATCTCACAACCCATTAGAGTGACACACAATGTACTTTCTTGCCTTCTGTAAAATGCCAGTATTTATTTTTAAAGAGTCGTGACGCTGATCAATGTTTGTGGGAAGGTTTTTGTTGCCATTTCCAGCAGATTTGGAAAAGATCTGCTGCCTGACACTCTAATTGTCGCCAACCTTTAACTATAGCTCACAGTGTCAGCACAGTCACTGTTTTTTTAGACTTTTATGTCTCTTCTGCCACTACATCTCCTTAACAACACCAGCTGATCACAGCACCGCTTTCTTCAAAATGAGGCCCAGTGTAAAAAAAAATGCACGGTTTCAAAGCGAAGGGAGGTGTGCAAGATTGGAAGGAGTGTGCGACTGGATATAATGGGCCTGAGGCAGTGAGAACATCTCTTGAGCATAAAGACATTCAGTATCTGAAAGAAGCAGGCTGATGAGCTCTTTCAGTTTATTTATCCTGGCATCTGCAAAACCCATCGTCTCTCAAAGTCCATCATCTTTCATCCATTTTGTGTGCATGCCGACCCGAACTTGGTGCTGTCATTGTCTGAACCAGTGTTTTATGTTGTTCGATGACCGTCACAAACACGATGGGCCGAATGGCCTCCCACTGTGCCGTGAATGTTCTATGTTCCAATGTGCTAAAAGAAAATGCCATTTTGGGCGAGCAGCTTTTTTTTGGATCGAAAGAGACCTGAATTTCAAAGGGACAATTAGGAAAGAAAAGGTTGGACTCCTCTCTCGCATGCATCAACCGTAGCTTCCCTGGTGGTCTAGTGGTTAGGATTCGGCGCTCTCACCGCCGCGGCCTGGGTTCGATTCCCGGTCAGGGAAGATTGCTTTCTTCGTGCTCGTCGTTCTGGTGCCAACGAATGTCCCATCACTGAGCCCAATGCTTGCTCCTGATCAACATTAGCTTTTTCGCCAACATAAATGCTAATCGAGCAGCGGGCAGCCGATCATTCTTTAATCTAACAAGCCATTAGAGCGACATACAATGCACTTTCATGCCTTCTGTAAAATGCCTACATTTCTTTAAAATGTGTTGACGCTGATCAAAGTTTGTGGGAAGATTTTTGTTGCCATTTCTCCCAAGATTCGGAAAAGACCTGTTGCTTGTCACTTTAATTGTCGCCAACCTTTAACTGTAGCTCACAGTGTCAGAACAGTAACTGTTCTCATTAGCCATTTATGTCTCTCCTGGCACGACATCTCCTTAACAACACCAACTAATCACAGCACCTCTTTCTTCAAATTGAATTCCAGTGTAAAAAATGAGCGTTTTCAAAGCTAAGGAAGATGTGCAAGATTGGAAGGAGTGTGCGACTGGAGATAATGGGCCTGAGGCAGTGAGAACATCTCTTGAACATTATCAGTACCTGAAAGGAGGGAGATGAGATCTTTGAGTTTATTTCTCCTGGCATCAGCAAAACCCATCGTCCCTCAATGCCCAACATCTTTCATCCATTTCGAGTGCATGCCGACCCGAACTTGGTGCTGTCATTGTCTGAACAAGTGTTTCATGTTCTTCGATGACCGTCGCAGACACGATGGGCCGAATGGCCTCCTTCTGTGCCCTGAATGTTCTGTGTTTCTCTGTACTAAAAGAAAATGCCATTTTGGCCGAGCAGCTTGTTTGGGGAGAAAGGGACGTGAAATGCAGAGACAAATAGGAAAAAGAGGCTTGGACTGATGGCCTGCAAAATCGTGCCATGTGCTTCCCTGGTGGTCTAGTGGTTAGGATTCGGCGCTTTCACCGCCGCGGCCCGCGTTCGATTCCCGGTCAGGGAACGTTATTTGCAAAGTGCTGTTCGTTCTGATGCCAGTGATTGCTCCTGATCGCTATCAGTTTTTCACTGCTGTGGTTGCAACAAGGGGCTGCCCATCATTCCTTTATCTCACAACCCATTAGAGTGACACACAATGTACTTTCTTGCCTTCTGTAAAATGCCAGTATTTATTTTTAAAGAGTCGTGACGCTGATCAAAGTTTGTGGGAAGGTTTTTGTTGCCATTTCTAACAGATTTGGAAAAGATCTGCTGCCTGACACTCTAATTGTCGCCAACCTTTAACTATAGCTCACAGTGTCAGCACAGTCACTGTTTTTTTAGACTTTTATGTCTCTTCTGCCACTACATCTCCTTAACAACACCAGCTGATCACAGCACCGCTTTCTTCAAAATGAGGCCCAGTGTAAAAAAAAATGCACGGTTTCAAAGCGAAGGGAGGTGTGCAAGATTGGAAGGAGTGTGCGACTGGATATAATGGGCCTGAGGCAGTGAGAACATCTCTTGAGCATAAAGACATTCAGTATCTGAAAGAAGCAGGCTGATGAGCTCTTTCAGTTTATTTATCCTGGCATCTGCAAAACCCATCGTCTCTCAAAGCCCATCATCTTTCATCCATTTTGTGTGCATGCCTCCCCGAACTTGGTGCTGTCATTGTCTGAACCAGTGTTTTATGTTGTTCGATGACCGTCACAAACACGATGGGCCGAATGGCCTCCCACTGTGCCGTGAATGTTCTATGTTCCAATGTGCTAAAAGAAAATGCCATTTTGGGCGAGCAGCTTTTTTTTGGATCGAAAGAGACCTGAATTTCAAAGGGACAATTAGGAAAGAAAAGGTTGGACTCCTCTCTCGCATGCATCAGCCGTAGCTTCCCTGGTGGTCTAGTGGTTAGGATTCGGCGCTCTCACCGCCGCGGCCCGGGTTCGATTCCCGGTCAGGGAACCATGCTTTCTTGGTGCTCGTCGTTCTGGTGCCAACGAATGTCCCATCACTGAGCCCAATGCTTGCTCCTGATCAACATTAGCTTTTTCGCCAACATAAATGCTAATCGAGCAGCGGGCAGCCGATCATTCTTTAATCTAACAAGCCATTAGAGCGACATACAATGCACTTTCATGCCTTCTGTAAAATGCCTACATTTCTTTAAAATGTGTTGACGCTGATCAAAGTTTGTGGGAAGATTTTTGTTGCCATTTCTCCCAAGATTCGGAAAAGACCTGTTGCTTGTCACTTTAATTGTCGCCAACCTTTAACTGCAGCTCACAGTGTCAGAACAGTAACTGTTCTCATTAGCCATTTATGTCTCTCCTGGCACGACATCTCCTTAACAACACCAACTAATCCCAGCACCTCTTTCTTCAAATTGAATTCCAGTGTAAAAAATGAGCGTTTTCAAAGCTACGGAAGATTGTGCAAGATTGGAAGGAGTGTGCGACTGGAGATAATGGGCCTGAGGCAGTGAGAACATCTCTTGAACATTATCAGTACCTGAAAGGAGGGAGATGAGATCTTTGAGTTTATTTCTCCTGGCATTAGCAAAACCCATCGTCCCTCAATGCCCAACATCTTTCATCCATTTCGAGTGCATGCCGACCCGAACTTGGTGCTGTCATTGTCTGAACAAGTGTTTCATGTTCTTCGATGACCGTCGCAGACACGATGGGCCGAATGGCCTCCTTCTGTGCCCTGAATGTTCTGTGTTTCTCTGTACGAAAAGAAAATGCCATTTTGGCTGAGCAGCTTGTTTGGGGAGAAAGGGACGTGAAATGCAGAGACAAATAGGAAAAAGAGGCTTGGACTGATGGCCTGCAAGATCGTGCCATGTGCTTCCCTGGTGGTCTAGTGGTTAGGATTCGGCGCTTTCACCGCCGCGGCCCGGGTTCGATTCCCGGTCAGGGAACGTTATTTGCAAAGTGCTGTTTGTTCTGATGCCAGTGATTGCTCCTGATCGCTATCAGTTTTACACTGCTGTGGTTGCAACAAGGGGCTGCCCATCATTCCTTTATCTCACAACCCATTAGAGTGACACACAATGTACTTTCTTGCCTTCTGTAAAATGCCAGTATTTATTTTTAAAGAGTCGTGACGCTGATCAAAGTTTGTGGGAAGGTTTTTGTTGCCATTTCCAGCAGATTTGGAAAAGATCTGCTGCCTGACACTCTAATTGTCGCCAACCTTTAACTATAGCTCACAGTGTCAGAACAGTCACTGTTTTTTAGACTTTTATGTCTCTTCTGCCACTACATCTCCTTAACAACACCAGCTGATCACAGCACCGCTTTCTTCAAAATGAGGCCCAGTGTAAAAAAAAATGCACGGTTTCAAAGCGAAGGGAGGTGTGCAAGATTGGAAGGAGTGTGCGACTGGATATAATGGGCCTGAGGCAGTGAGAACATCTCTTGAGCATAAAGACATTCAGTATCTGAAAGAAGCAGGCTGATGAGCTCTTTCAGTTTATTTATCCTGGCATCTGCAAAACCCATCGTCTCTCAAAGTCCATCATCTTTCATCCATTTTGTGTGCATGCCTACCCGAACTTGGTGCTGTCATTGTCTGAACCAGTGTTTTATGTTGTTCGATGACCGTCACAAACACGATGGGCCGAATGGCCTCCCACTGTGCCGTGAATGTTCTATGTTCCAATGTGCTAAAAGAAAATGCCATTTTGGGCGAGCAGCTTTTTTTTGGATCGAAAGAGACCTGAATTTCAAAGGGACAATTAGGAAAGAAAAGGTTGGACTCCTCTCTCGCATGCATCAGCCGTGGCTTCCCTGGTGGTCTAGTGGTTAGGATTCAGCGCTCTTACCGCCGCGGTCCGGGTTCGATTCCCAGTCAGGGAAGATTGCTTTCTTGGTGCTCGTCGTTCTGGTGCCAACGAATGTCCCATCACTGAGCCCAATGCTTGCTCCTGATCAACATTAGCTTTTTCGCCAACATAAATGCTAATCGAGCAGCGGGCAGCCGATCATTCTTTAATCTAACAAGCCATTAGAGCGACATACAATGCACTTTCATGCCTTCTGTAAAATGCCTACATTTCTTTAAAATGTGTTGACGCTGATCAAAGTTTGTGGGAAGATTTTTGTTGCCATGTCTCCCAAGATTCGGAAAAGACCTGTTGCTTGTCACTTTAATTGTCGCCAACCTTTAACTGTAGCTCACAGTGTCAGAACAGTAACTGTTCTCATTAGCCATTTATGTCTCTCCTGGCACGACATCTCCTTAACAACACCAACTAATCACAGCACCTCTTTCTTCAAATTGAATTCCAGTGTAAAAAATGAGCGTTTTCAAAGCTAAGGAAGATGTGCAAGATTGGAAGGAGTGTGCGACTGGAGATAATGGGCCTGAGGCAGTGAGAACATCTCTTGAACATTATCAGTACCTGAAAGGAGGGAGATGAGATCTTTGAGTTTATTTCTCCTGGCATCAGCAAAACCCATCGTCCCTCAATGCCCAACATCTTTCATCCATTTCGAGTGCATGCCGACCCGAACTTGGTGCTGTCATTGTCTGAACAAGTGTTTCATGTTCTTCGATGACCGTCGCAGACACGATGGGCCGAATGGCCTCCTTCTGTGCCCTGAATGTTCTGTGTTTCTATGTACGAAAAGAAAATGCCATTTTGGCCGAGCAGCTTGTTTGGGGAGAAAGGGACGTGAAATGCAGAGACAAATAGGAAAAAGAGGCTTGGACTGATGGCCTGCAAGATCGTGCCATGTGCTTCCCTGGTGGTCTAGTGGTTAGGATTCGGCGCTTTCACCGCCGCGGCCCGGGTTCGATTCCAGGTCAGGGAACGTTATTTGCAAAGTGCTGTTCGTTCTGATGCCAGTGATTGCTCCTGATCGCTATCAGTTTTACACTGCTGTGGTTGCAACAAGGGGCTGCCCATCATTCCTTTATCTCACAACCCATGAGAGTGACACACAATGTACTTTCTTGCCTTCTGTAAAATGCCAGTATTTATTTTTAAAGAGTCGTGACGCTGATCAAAGTTTGTGGGAAGGTTTTTGTTGCCATTTCCAGCAGATTTGGAAAAGATCTGCTGCCTGACACTCTAATTGTCGCCAACCTTTAACAATAGCTCACAGTGTCAGAACAGTCACTGTTTTTTAGACTTTTATGTCTCTTCTGCCACGACATCTCCTTAACAACACCAGCTGATCACAGCACCGCTTTCTTCAAAATGAGGCCCAGTGTAAAAAAAAATGCACGGTTTCAAAGCGAAGGGAGGTGTGCAAAATTGGAAGGAGTGTGCGACTGGATAAAATGGGCCTGAGGCAGTGAGAACATCTCTTGAGCATAAAGACATTCAGTATCTGAAAGAAGCAGGCTGATGAGCTCTTTCAGTTTATTTATCCTGGCATCTGCAAAACCCATCGTCTCTCAAAGTCCATCATCTTTCATCCATTTTGTGTGCATGCCTACCCGAACTTGGTGCTGTCATTGTCTGAACCAGTGTTTTATGTTGTTCGATGACCGTCACAAACACGATGGGCCGAATGGCCTCCCACTGTGCCGTGAATGTTCTATGTTCCAATGTGCTAAAAGAAAATGCCATTTTGGGCGAGCAGCTTTTTTTTGGATCGAAAGAGACCTGAATTTCAAAGGGACAATTAGGAAAGAAAAGGTTGGACTCCTCTCTCGCATGCATCAACCGTAGCTTCCCTGGTGGTCTAGTGGTTAGGATTCGGCGCTCTCACCGCCGCGGCCCGGGTTTGATTCCCGGTCAGGGAAGATTGCTTTCTTCGTGCTCGTCGTTCTGGTGCCAACGAATGTCCCATCACTGAGCCCAATGCTTGCTCCTGATCAACATTAGCTTTTTCGCCAACATAAATGCTAATCGAGCAGCGGGCAGCCGATCATTCTTTAATCTAACAAGCCATTAGAGCGACATACAATGCACTTTCATGCCTTCTGTAAAATGCCTACATTTCTTTAAAATGTGTTGACGCTGATCAAAGTTTGTGGGAAGATTTTTGTTGCCATTTCTCCCAAGATTCGGAAAAGACCTGTTGCTTGTCACTTTAATTGTCGCCAACCTTTAACTGTAGCTCACAGTGTCAGAACAGTAACTGTTCTCATTAGCCATTTATGTCTCTCCTGGCACGACATCACCTTAACAACACCAACTAATCACAGCACCTCTTTCTTCAAATTGAATTCCAGTGTAAAAAATGAGCGTTTTCAAAGCTAAGGAAGATGTGCAAGATTGGAAGGAGTGTGCGACTGGAGATAATGGGCCTGAGGCAGTGAGAACATCTCTTGAACATTATCAGTACCTGAAAGGAGGGAGATGAGATCTTTGAGTTTATTTCTCCTGGCATCAGCAAAACCCATCGTCCCTCAATGCCCAACATCTTTCATCCATTTCGAGTGCATGCCGACCCGAACTTGGTGCTGTCATTGTCTGAACAAATGTTTCATGTTCTTCGATGACCGTCGCAGACACGATGGGCCGAATGGTCTCCTTCTGTGCCCTGAATGTTCTGTGTTTCTATGTACGAAAAGAAAATGCCATTTTGGCCGAGCAGCTTGTTTGGGGAGAAAGGGACGTGAAATGCAGAGACAAATAGGAAAAAGAGGCTTGGACTGATGGCCTGCAAGATCGTGCCATGTGCTTCCCTGGTGGTCTAGTGGTTAGGATTCGGCGCTTTCACCGCCGCGGCCCGGGTTCGATTCCCGGTCAGGGAACGTTATTTGCAAAGTGCTGTTCGTTCTGATGCCAGTGATTGCTCCTGATCGCTATCAGTTTTACACTGCTGTGGTTGCAACAAGGGGCTGCCCATCATTCCTTTATCTCACAACCCATTAGAGTGACACACAATGTACTTTCTTGCCTTCTGTAAAATACCAGTATTTATTTTTAAAGAGTCGTGACGCTGATCAAAGTTTGTGGGAAGGTTTTTGTTGCCATTTCTAACAGATTTGGAAAAGATCTGCTGCCTGACACTCTAATTGTCGCCAACCTTAACTATAGCTCACAGTGTCAGCACAGTCACTGTTTTTTTAGACTTTTATGTCTCTTCTGCCACTACATCTCCTTAACAACACCAGCTGATCACAGCACCGCTTTCTTCAAAATGAGGCCCAGTGTAAAAAAAAATGCACGGTTTCAAAGCGAAGGGAGGTGTGCAAAATTGGAAGGAGTGTGCGACTGGATATAATGGGCCTGAGGCAGTGAGAACATCTCTTGAGCATAAAGACATTCAGTATCTGAAAGAAGCAGGCTGATGAGCTCTTTCAGTTTATTTATCCTGGCATCTGCAAAACCCATCGTCTCTCAAAGTCCATCATCTTTCATCCATTTTGTGTGCATGCCTACCCGAACTTGGTGCTGTCATTGTCTGAACCAGTGTTTTATGTTGTTCGATGACCGTCACAAACACGATGGGCCGAATGGCCTCCCACTGTGCCGTGAATGTTCTATGTTCCAATGTGCTAAAAGAAAATGCCATTTTGGGCGAGCAGCTTTTTTTTGGATCGAAAGAGACCTGAATTTCAAAGGGACAATTAGGAAAGAAAAGGTTGGACTCCTCTCTCGCATGCATCAGCCGTAGCTTCCCTGGTGGTCTAGTGGTTAGGATTCGGCGCTCTCACCGCCGCGGCCCGGGTTCGATTCCCGGTCAGGGAACCATGCTTTCTTGGTGCTCGTCGTTCTGGTGCCAACGAATGTCCCATCACTGAGCCCAATGCTTGCTCCTGATCAACATTAGCTTTTTCGCCAACATAAATGCTAATCGAGCAGCGGGCAGCCGATCATTCTTTAATCTAACAAGCCATTAGAGCGACATACAATGCACTTTCATGCCTTCTGTAAAATGCCTACATTTCTTTAAAATGTGTTGACGCTGATCAAAGTTTGTGGGAAGATTTTTGTTGCCATTTCTCCCAAGATTCGGAAAAGACCTGTTGCTTGTCACTTTAATTGTCGCCAACCTTTAACTGCAGCTCACAGTGTCAGAACAGTAACTGTTCTCATTAGCCATTTATGTCTCTCCTGGCACGACATCTCCTTAACGACACCAACTAATCACAGCACCTCTTTCTTCAAATTGAATTCCAGTGTAAAAAATGAGCGTTTTCAAAGCTACGGAAGATGTGCAAGATTGGAAGGAGTGTGCGACTGGAGATAATGGGCCTGAGGCAGTGAGAACATCTCTTGAACATTATCAGTACCTGAAAGGAGGGAGATGAGATCTTTGAGTTTATTTCTCCTGGCATCAGCAAAACCCATCGTCCCTCAATGCCCAACATCTTTCATCCATTTCGAGTGCATGCCGACCCGAACTTGGTGCTGTCATTGTCTGAACAAGTGTTTCATGTTCTTCGATGACCGTCGCAGACACGATGGGCCGAATGGCCTCCTTCTGTGCCCTGAATGTTCTGTGTTTCTCTGTACGAAAAGAAAATGCCATTTTGGCTGAGCAGCTTGTTTGGGGAGAAAGGGACGTGAAATGCAGAGACAAATAGGAAAAAGAGGCTTGGACTGATGGCCTGCAATATCGTGCCATGTGCTTCCCTGGTGGTCTAGTGGTTAGGATTCGGCGCTTTCACCGCCGCGGCCCGGGTTCGATTCCCGGTCAGGGAACGTTATTTGCAAAGTGCTGTTTGTTCTGATGCCAGTGATTGCTCCTGATCGCTATCAGTTTTACACTGCTGTGGTTGCAACAAGGGGCTGCCCATCATTCCTTTATCTCACAACCCATTAGAGTGACACACAATGTACTTTCTTGCCTTCTGTAAAATGCCAGTATTTATTTTTAAAGAGTCGTGACGCTGATCAAAGTTTGTGGGAAGGTTTTTGTTGCCATTTCCAGCAGATTTGGAAAAGATCTGCTGCCTGACACTCTAATTGTCGCCAACCTTTAACTATAGCTCACAGTGTCAGAACAGTCACTGTTTTTTAGACTTTTATGTCTCTTCTGCCACTACATCTCCTTAACAACACCAGCTGATCACAGCACCGCTTTCTTCAAAATGAGGCCCAGTGTAAAAAAAAATGCACGGTTTCAAAGCGAAGGGAGGTGTGCAAGATTGGAAGGAGTGTGCGACTGGATATAATGGGCCTGAGGCAGTGAGAACATCTCTTGAACATAAAGACATTCAGTATCTGAAAGAAGCAGGCTGATGAGCTCTTTCAGTTTATTTATCCTGGCATCTGCAAAACCCATCGTCTCTCAAAGTCCATCATCTTTCATCCATTTTGTGTGCATGCCTACCCGAACTTGGTGCTGTCATTGTCTGAACCAGTGTTTTATGTTGTTCGATGACCGTCACAAACACGATGGGCCGAATGGCCTCCCACTGTGCCGTGAATGTTCTATGTTCCAATGTGCTAAAAGAAAATGCCATTTTGGGCGAGCAGCTTTTTTTTGGATCGAAAGAGACCTGAATTTCAAAGGGACAATTAGGAAAGAAAAGGTTGGACTCCTCTCTCGCATGCATCAGCCGTAGCTTCCCTGGTGGTCTAGTGGTTAGGATTCAGCGCTCTTACCGCCGCGGTCCGGGTTCGATTCCCAGTCAGGGAAGATTGCTTTCTTGGTGCTCGTCGTTCTGGTGCCAACGAATGTCCCATCACTGAGCCCAATGCTTGCTCCTGATCAACATTAGCTTTTTCGCCAACATAAATGCTAATCGAGCAGCGGGCAGCCGATCATTCTTTAATCTAACAAGCCATTAGAGCGACATACAATGCACTTTCATGCCTTCTGTAAAATGCCTACATTTCTTTAAAATGTGTTGACGCTGATCAAAGTTTGTGGGAAGATTTTTGTTGCCATGTCTCCCAAGATTCGGAAAAGACCTGTTGCTTGTCACTTTAATTGTCGCCAACCTTTAACTGTAGCTCACAGTGTCAGAACAGTAACTGTTCTCATTAGCCATTTATGTCTCTCCTGGCACGACATCTCCTTAACAACACCAACTAATCACAGCACCTCTTTCTTCAAATTGAATTCCAGTGTAAAAAATGAGCGTTTTCAAAGCTAAGGAAGATGTGCAAGATTGGAAGGAGTGTGCGACTGGAGATAATGGGCCTGAGGCAGTGAGAACATCTCTTGAACATTATCAGTACCTGAAAGGAGGGAGATGAGATCTTTGAGTTTATTTCTCCTGGCATCAGCAAAACCCATCGTCCCTCAATGCCCAACATCTTTCATCCATTTCGAGTGCATGCCGACCCGAACTTGGTGCTGTCATTGTCTGAACAAGTGTTTCATGTTCTTCGATGACCGTCGCAGACACGATGGGCCGAATGGCCTCCTTCTGTGCCCTGAATGTTCTGTGTTTCTATGTACGAAAAGAAAATGCCATTTTGGCCGAGCAGCTTGTTTGGGGAGAAAGGGACGTGAAATGCAGAGACAAATAGGAAAAAGAGGCTTGGACTGATGGCCTGCAAGATCGTGCCATGTGCTTCCCTGGTGGTCTAGTGGTTAGGATTCGGCGCTTTCACCGCCGCGGCCCGGGTTCGATTCCCGGTCAGGGAACGTTATTTGCAAAGTGCTGTTCGTTCTGATGCCAGTGATTGCTCCTGATCGCTATCAGTTTTACACTGCCGTGGTTGCAACAAGGGGCTGCCCATCATTCCTTTATCTCACAACCCATGAGAGTGACACACAATGTACTTTCTTGCCTTCTGTAAAATGCCAGTATTTATTTTTAAAGAGTCGTGACGCTGATCAAAGTTTGTGGGAAGGTTTTTGTTGCCATTTCCAGCAGATTTGGAAAAGATCTGCTGCCTGACACTCTAATTGTCGCCAACCTTTAACAATAGCTCACAGTGTCAGAACAGTCACTGTTTTTTAGACTTTTATGTCTCTTCTGCCACTACATCTCCTTAACAACACCAGCTGATCACAGCACCGCTTTCTTCAAAATGAGGCCCAGTGTAAAAAAAAATGCACGGTTTCAAAGCGAAGGGAGGTGTGCAAAATTGGAAGGAGTGTGCGACTGGATAAAATGGGCCTGAGGCAGTGAGAACATCTCTTGAGCATAAAGACATTCAGTATCTGAAAGAAGCAGGCTGATGAGCTCTTTCAGTTTATTTATCCTGGCATCTGCAAAACCCATCGTCTCTCAAAGTCCATCATCTTTCATCCATTTTGTGTGCATGCCTACCCGAACTTGGTGCTGTCATTGTCTGAACCAGTGTTTTATGTTGTTCGATGACCGTCACAAACACGATGGGCCGAATGGCCTCCCACTGTGCCGTGAATGTTCTATGTTCCAATGTGCTAAAAGAAAATGCCATTTTGGGCGAGCAGCTTTTTTTTGGATCGAAAGAGACCTGAATTTCAAAGGGACAATTAGGAAAGAAAAGGTTGGACTCCTCTCTCGCATGCATCAACCGTAGCTTCCCTGGTGGTCTAGTGGTTAGGATTCGGCGCTCTCACCGCCGCGGCCCGGGTTTGATTCCCGGTCAGGGAAGATTGCTTTCTTCGTGCTCGTCGTTCTGGTGCCAACGAATGTCCCATCACTGAGCCCAATGCTTGCTCCTGATCAACATTAGCTTTTTCGCCAACATAAATGCTAATCGAGCAGCGGGCAGCCGATCATTCTTTAATCTAACAAGCCATTAGAGCGACATACAATGCACTTTCATGCCTTCTGTAAAATGCCTACATTTCTTTAAAATGTGTTGACGCTGATCAAAGTTTGTGGGAAGATTTTTGTTGCCATTTCTCCCAAGATTCGGAAAAGACCTGTTGCTTGTCACTTTAATTGTCGCCAACCTTTAACTGTAGCTCACAGTGTCAGAACAGTAACTGTTCTCATTAGCCATTTATGTCTCTCCTGGCACGACATCTCCTTAACAACACCAACTAATCACAGCACCTCTTTCTTCAAATTGAATTCCAGTGTAAAAAATGAGCGTTTTCAAAGCTAAGGAAGATGTGCAAGATTGGAAGGAGTGTGCGACTGGAGATAATGGGCCTGAGGCAGTGAGAACATCTCTTGAACATTATCAGTACCTGAAAGGAGGGAGATGAGATCTTTGAGTTTATTTCTCCTGGCATCAGCAAAACCCATCGTCCCTCAATGCCCAACATCTTTCATCCATTTCGAGTGCATGCCGACCCGAACTTGGTGCTGTCATTGTCTGAACAAGTGTTTCATGTTCTTCGATGACCGTCGCAGACACGATGGGCCGAATGGCCTCCTTCTGTGCCCTGAATGTTCTGTGTTTCTATGTACGAAAAGAAAATGCCATTTTGGCCGAGCAGCTTGTTTGGGGAGAAAGGGACGTGAAATGCAGAGACAAATAGGAAAAAGAGGCTTGGACTGATGGCCTGCAAGATCGTGCCATGTGCTTCCCTGGTGGTCTAGTGGTTAGGATTCGGCGCTTTCACCGCCGCGGCCCGGGTTCGATTCCAGGTCAGGGAACGTTATTTGCAAAGTGCTGTTCGTTCTGATGCCAGTGATTGCTCCTGATCGCTATCAGTTTTACACTGCCGTGGTTGCAACAAGGGGCTGCCCATCATTCCTTTATCTCACAACCCATGAGAGTGACACACAATGTACTTTCTTGCCTTCTGTAAAATGCCAGTATTTATTTTTAAAGAGTCGTGACGCTGATCAAAGTTTGTGGGAAGGTTTTTGTTGCCATTTCCAGCAGATTTGGAAAAGATCTGCTGCCTGACACTCTAATTGTCGCCAACCTTTAACAATAGCTCACAGTGTCAGAACAGTCACTGTTTTTTAGACTTTTATGTCTCTTCTGCCACTACATCTCCTTAACAACACCAGCTGATCACAGCACCGCTTTCTTCAAAATGAGGCCCAGTGTAAAAAAAAATGCACGGTTTCAAAGCGAAGGGAGGTGTGCAAAATTGGAAGGAGTGTGCGACTGGATAAAATGGGCCTGAGGCAGTGAGAACATCTCTTGAGCATAAAGACATTCAGTATCTGAAAGAAGCAGGCTGATGAGCTCTTTCAGTTTATTTATCCTGGCATCTGCAAAACCCATCGTCTCTCAAAGTCCATCATCTTTCATCCATTTTGTGTGCATGCCTACCCGAACTTGGTGCTGTCATTGTCTGAACCAGTGTTTTATGTTGTTCGATGACCGTCACAAACACGATGGGCCGAATGGCCTCCCACTGTGCCGTGAATGTTCTATGTTCCAATGTGCTAAAAGAAAATGCCATTTTGGGCGAGCAGCTTTTTTTTGGATCGAAAGAGACCTGAATTTCAAAGGGACAATTAGGAAAGAAAAGGTTGGACTCCTCTCTCGCATGCATCAACCGTAGCTTCCCTGGTGGTCTAGTGGTTAGGATTCGGCGCTCTCACCGCCGCGGCCCGGGTTTGATTCCCGGTCAGGGAAGATTGCTTTCTTCGTGCTCGTCGTTCTGGTGCCAACGAATGTCCCATCACTGAGCCCAATGCTTGCTCCTGATCAACATTAGCTTTTTCGCCAACATAAATGCTAATCGAGCAGCGGGCAGCCGATCATTCTTTAATCTAACAAGCCATTAGAGCGACATACAATGCACTTTCATGCCTTCTGTAAAATGCCTACATTTCTTTAAAATGTGTTGACGCTGATCAAAGTTTGTGGGAAGATTTTTGTTGCCATTTCTCCCAAGATTCGGAAAAGACCTGTTGCTTGTCACTTTAATTGTCGCCAACCTTTAACTGTAGCTCACAGTGTCAGAACAGTAACTGTTCTCATTAGCCATTTATGTCTCTCCTGGCACGACATCTCCTTAACAACACCAACTAATCACAGCACCTCTTTCTTCAAATTGAATTCCAGTGTAAAAAATGAGCGTTTTCAAAGCTAAGGAAGATGTGCAAGATTGGAAGGAGTGTGCGACTGGAGATAATGGGCCTGAGGCAGTGAGAACATCTCTTGAACATTATCAGTACCTGAAAGGAGGGAGATGAGATCTTTGAGTTTATTTCTCCTGGCATCAGCAAAACCCAACGTCCCTCAATGCCCAACATCTTTCATCCATTTCGAGTGCATGCCGACCCGAACTTGGTGCTGTCATTGTCTGAACAAGTGTTTCATGTTCTTCGATGACCGTCGCAGACACGATGGGCCGAATGGCCTCCTTCTGTGCCCTGAATGTTCTGTGTTTCTATGTACGAAAAGAAAATGCCATTTTGGCCGAGCAGCTTGTTTGGGGAGAAAGGGACGTGAAATGCAGAGACAAATAGGAAAAAGAGGCTTGGACTGATGGCCTGCAAGATCGTGCCATGTGCTTCCCTGGTGGTCTAGTGGTTAGGATTCGGCGCTTTCACCGCCGCGGCCCGGGTTCGATTCCCGGTCAGGGAACGTTATTTGCAAAGTGCTGTTTGTTCTGATGCCAGTGATTGCTCCTGATCGCTATCAGTTTTACACTGCTGTGGTTGCAACAAGGGGCTGCCCATCATTCCTTTATCTCACAACCCATTCGAGTGACACACAATGTACTTTCTTGCCTTCTGTAAAATGACAGTATTTATTTTTAAAGAGTCGTGACGCTGATCAAAGTTTGTGGGAAGGTTTTTGTTGCCATTTCCAGCAGATTTGGAAAAGATCAGCTGCCTGACACTCTAATTGTCGCCAACCTTTAACTATAGCTCACAGTGTCAGCACAGTCACTGTTTTTTTAGACTTTTATGTCTCTTCTGCCACTACATCTCCTTAACAACACCAGCTGATCACAGCACCGCTTTCTTCAAAATGAGGCCCAGTGTAAAAAAAAATGCACGGTTTCAAAGCGAAGGGAGGTGTGCAAGATTGGAAGGAGTGTGCGACTGGATATAATGGGCCTGAGGCAGTGAGATCATCTCTTGAGCATAAAGACATTCAGTATCTGAAAGAAGCAGGCTGATGAGCTCTTTCAGTTTATTTATCCTGGCATCTGCAAAACCCATCGTCTCTCAAAGTCCATCATCTTTCATCCATTTTGTGTGCATGCCTACCCGAACTTGGTGCTGTCATTGTCTGAACCAGTGTTTTATGTTGTTCGATGACCGTCACAAACACGATGGGCCGAATGGCCTCCCACTGTGCCGTGAATGTTCTATGTTCCAATGTGCTAAAAGAAAATGCCATTTTGGGCGAGCAGCTTTTTTTTGGATCGAAAGAGACCTGAATTTCAAAGGGACAATTAGGAAAGAAAAGGTTGGACTCCTCTCTCGCATGCATCAGCCGTAGCTTCCCTGGTGGTCTAGTGGTTAGGATTCGGCGCTCTCACCGCCGCGGCCTGGGTTCGATTCCCGGTCAGGGAAGATTGCTTTCTTGGTGCTCGTCGTTCTGGTGCCAACGAATGTCCCATCACTGAGCCCAATGCTTGCTCCTGATCAACATTAGCTTTTTCGCCAACATAAATGCTAATCGAGCAGCGGGCAGCCGATCATTCTTTAATCTAACAAGCCATTAGAGCGACATACAATGCACTTTCATGCCTTCTGTAAAATGCCTACATTTCTTTAAAATGTGTTGACGCTGATCAAAGTTTGTGGGAAGATTTTTGTTGCCATTTCTCCCAAGATTCGGAAAAGACCTGTTGCTTGTCACTTTAATTGTCGCCAACCTTTAACTGTAGCTCACAGTGTCAGAACAGTAACTGTTCTCATTAGCCATTTATGTCTCTCCTGGCACGACATCTCCTTAACAAGACCAACTAATCACAGCACCTCTTTCTTCAAATTGAATTCCAGTGTAAAAAATGAGCGTTTTCAAAGCTAAGGAAGATGTGCAAGATTGGAAGGAGTGTGCGACTGGAGATAATGGGCCTGAGGCAGTGAGAACATCTCTTGAACATTATCAGTACCTGAAAGGAGGGAGATGAGATCTTTGAGTTTATTTCTCCTGGCATCAGCAAAACCCATCGTCCCTCAATGCCCAACATCTTTCATCCATTTCGAGTGCATGCCGACCCGAACTTGGTGCTGTCATTGTCTGAACAAGTGTTTCATGTTCTTCGATGACCGTCGCAGACACGATGGGCCGAATGGTCTCCTTCTGTGCCCTGAATGTTCTGTGTTTCTATGTACGAAAAGAAAATGCCATTTTGGCCGAGCAGCTTGTTTGGGGAGAAAGGGACGTGAAATGCAGAGACAAATAGGAAAAAGAGGCTTGGACTGATGGCCTGCAAGATCGTGCCATGTGCTTCCCTGGTGGTCTGGTGGTTAGGATTCGGCGCTTTCACCGCCGCGGCCCGGGTTCGATTCCCGGTCAGGGAACGTTATTTGCAAAGTGCTGTTCGTTCTGATGCCAGTGATTGCTCCTGATCGCTATCAGTTTTACACTGCTGTGGTTGCAGCAAGGGGCTGCCCATCATTCCTTTATCTCACAACCCATTAGAGTGACACACAATGTACTTTCTTGCCTTCTGTAAAATACCAGTATTTATTTTTAAAGAGTCGTGACGCTGATCAAAGTTTGTGGGAAGGTTTTTGTTGCCATTTCTAACAGATTTGGAAAAGATCTGCTGCCTGACACTCTAATTGTCGCCAACCTTTAACTATAGCTCACAGTGTCAGCACAGTCACTGTTTTTTTAGACTTTTATGTCTCTTCTGCCACTACATCTCCTTAACAACACCAGCTGATCACAGCATCGCTTTCTTCAAAATGAGGCCCAGTGTAAAAAAAAATGCACGGTTTCAAAGCGAAGGGAGGTGTGCAAAATTGGAAGGAGTGTGCGACTGGATATAATGGGCCTGAGGCAGTGAGAACATCTCTTGAGCATAAAGACATTCAGTATCTGAAAGAAGCAGGCTGATGAGCTCTTTCAGTTTATTTATCCTGGCATCTGCAAAACCCATCGTCTCTCAAAGTCCATCATCTTTCATCCATTTTGTGTGCATGCCTACCCGAACTTGGTGCTGTCATTGTCTGAACCAGTGTTTTATGTTGTTCGATGACCGTCACAAACACGATGGGCCGAATGGCCTCCCACTGTGCCGTGAATGTTCTATGTTCCAATGTGCTAAAAGAAAATGCCATTTTGGGCGAGCAGCTTTTTTTTGGATCGAAAGAGACCTGAATTTCAAAGGGACAATTAGGAAAGAAAAGGTTGGACTCCTCTCTCGCATGCATCAGCCGTAGCTTCCCTGGTGGTCTAGTGGTTAGGATTCGGCGCTCTCACCGCCGCGGCCCGGGTTCGATTCCCGGTCAGGGAAGATTGCTTTCTTGGTGCTCGTCGTTCTGGTGCCAACGAATGTCCCATCACTGAGCCCAATGCTTGCTCCTGATCAACATTAGCTTTTTCGCCAACATAAATGCTAATCGAGCAGCGGGCAGCCGATCATTCTTTAATCTAACAAGCCATTAGAGCGACATACAATGCACTTTCATGCCTTCTGTAAAATGCCTACATTTCTTTAAAATGTGTTGACGCTGATCAAAGTTTGTGGGAAGATTTTTGTTGCCATTTCTCCCAAGATTCGGAAAAGACCTGTTGCTTGTCACTTTAATTGTCGCCAACCTTTAACTGTAGCTCACAGTGTCAGAACAGTAACTGTTCTCATTAGCCATTTATGTCTCTCCTGGCACGACATCTCCTTAACAACACCAACTAATCACAGCACCTCTTTCTTCAAATTGAATTCCAGTGTAAAAAATGAGCGTTTTCAAAGCTAAGGAAGATGTGCAAGATTGGAAGGAGTGTGCGACTGGAGATAATGGGCCTGAGGCAGTGAGAACATCTCTTGAACATTATCAGTACCTGAAAGGAGGGAGATGAGATCTTTGAGTTTATTTCTCCTGGCATCAGCAAAACCCATCGTCCCTCAATGCCCAACATCTTTCATCCATTTCGAGTGCATGCCGACCCGAACTTGGTGCTGTCATTGTCTGAACAAGTGTTTCATGTTCTTCGATGACCGTCGCAGACACGATGGGCCGAATGGCCTCCTTCTGTGCCCTGAATGTTCTGTGTTTCTATGTACGAAAAGAAAATGCCATTTTGGCCGAGCAGCTTGTTTGGGGAGAAAGGGACGTGAAATGCAGAGACAAATAGGAAAAAGAGGCTTGGACTGATGGCCTGCAAGATCGTGCCATGTGCTTCCCTGGTGGTCTAGTGGTTAGGATTCGGCGCTTTCACCGCCGCGGCCCGGGTTCGATTCCCGGTCAGTGAACGTTATTTGCAAAGTGCTGTTCGTTCTGATGCCAGTGATTGCTCCTGATTGCTATCACTTTTACACTGCTGTGGTTGCAACAAGGGGCTGCCCATCATTCCTTTATCTCACAACCCATTAGAGTGACACACAATGTACTTTCTTGCCTTCTGTAAAATGCCAGTATTTATTTTTAAAGAGTCGTGACGCTGATCAAAGTTTGTGGGAAGGTTTTTGTTGCCATTTCTAACAGATTTGGAAAAGATCTGCTGCCTGACACTCTAATTGTCGCCAACCTTTAACTATAGCTCACAGTGTCAGAACAGTCACTGTTTTTTTAGACTTTTATGTCTCTTCTGCCACTACATCTCCTTAACAACACCAGCTGATCACAGCACCGCTTTCTTCAAAATGAGGCCCAGTGTAAAAAAAAATGCACGGTTTCAAAGCGAAGTGAGGTGTGCAAGATTGGAAGGAGTGTGCGACTGGATATAATGGGCCTGAGGCAGTGAGAACATCTCTTGAGCATAAAGACATTCAGTATCTGAAAGAAGCAGGCTGATGAGCTCTTTCAGTTTATTTATCCTGGCATCTGCAAAACCCATCGTCTCTCAAAGTCCATCATCTTTCATCCATTTTGTGTGCATGCCTACCCGAACTTGGTGCTGTCATTGTCTGAACCAGTGTTTTATGTTGTTCGATGACCGTCACAAACACGATGGGCCGAATGGCCTCCCACTGTGCCGTGAATGTTCTATGTTCCAATGTGCTAAAAGAAAATGCCATTTTGGGCGAGCAGCTTTTTTTTGGATCGAAAGAGACCTGAATTTCAAAGGGACAATTAGGAAAGAAAAGGTTGGACTCCTCTCTCGCATGCATCAGCCGTAGCTTCCCTGGTGGTCTAGTGGTTAGGATTCGGCGCTCTCACCGCCGCGGCCCGGGTTCGATTCCCGGTCAGGGAAGATTGCTTTATTGGTGCTCGTCGTTCTGGTGCCAACGAATGTCCCATCACTGAGCCCAATGCTTGCTCCTGATCAACATTAGCTTTTTCGCCAACATAAATGCTAATCGAGCAGCGGGCAGCCGATCATTCTTTAATCTAACAAGCCATTAGAGCGACATACAATGCACTTTCATGCCTTCTGTAAAATGCCTACATTTCTTTAAAATGTGTTGACGCTGATCAAAGTTTGTGGGAAGATTTTTGTTGCCATTTCTCCCAAGATTCGGAAAAGACCTGTTGCTTGTCACTTTAATTGTCGCCAACCTTTAACTGTAGCTCACAGTGTCAGAACAGTAACTGTTCTCATTAGCCATTTATGTCTCTCCTGGCACGACATCTCCTTAACAACACCAACTAATCACAGCACCTCTTTCTTCAAATTGAATTCCAGTGTAAAAAATGAGCGTTTTCAAAGCTAAGGAAGATGTGCAAGATTGGAAGGAGTGTGCGACTGGAGATAATGGGCCTGAGGCAGTGAGAACATCTCTTGAACATTATCAGTACCTGAAAGGAGGGAGATGAGATCTTTGAGTTTATTTCTCCTGGCATCAGCAAAACCCATCGTCCCTCAATGCCCAACATCTTTCATCCATTTCGAGTGCATGCCGACCCGAACTTGGTGCTGTCATTGTCTGAACAAGTGTTTCATGTTCTTCGATGACCGTCGCAGACACGATGGGCCGAATGGCCTCCTTCTGTGCCCTGAATGTTCTATGTTTCTATGTACGAAAAGAAAATGCCATTTTGGCCGAGCAGCTTGTTTGGGGAGAAAGGGACGTGAAATGCAGAGAGAAATAGGAAAAAGAGGCTTGGACTGATGGCCTGCAAGATCGTGCCATGTGCTTTCCTGGTGGTCTAGTGTTTAGGATTCAGTGCTTTCACCGCCGCGGCCCGTGTTCGATTCCCGGTCAGGAATCGTTATTTGCAAAGTGCTGTTCGTTCTGATGCCAGTGATTGCTCCTGATCGCTATCAGTTTTACACTGCTGTGGTTGCAACAAGGGGCTGCCCATCATTCCTTTATCTCACAACCCATTAGAGTGACACACAATGTACTTTCTTGCCTTCTGTAAAATGCCAGTATTTATTTTTAAAGAGTCGTGACGCTGATCAAAGTTTGTGGGAAGGTTTTTGTTGCCATTTCCAGCAGATTTGGAAAAGATCTGCTGCCTGACACTCTAATTGTCGCCAACCTTTAACAATAGCTCACAGTGTCAGCACAGTCACTGTTTTTTTAGACTTTTATGTCTCTTCTGCCACTACATCTCCTTAACAACACCAGCTGATCACAGCACCGCTTTCTTCAAAATGAGGCCCAGTGTAAAAAAAAATGCACGGTTTCAAAGCGAAGGGAGGTGTGCAAGATTGGAAGGAGTGTGCGATTGGATATAATGGGCCTGAGGCAGTGAGAACATCTCTTGAGCATAAAGACATTCAGTATCTGAAAGAAGCAGGCTGATGAGCTCTTTCAGTTTATTTATCCTGGCATCTGCAAAACCCATCGTCTCTCAAAGTCCATCATCTTTCATCCATTTTGTGTGCATGCCTACCCGAACTTGGTGCTGTCATTGTCTGAACCAGTGTTTTATGTTGTTCGATGACCGTCACAAACACGATGGGCCGAATGGCCTCCCACTGTGCCGTGAATGTTCAATGTTCCAATGTGCGAAAAGAAAATGCCATTTTGGGCGAGCAGCTTTTTTTTGGATCGAAAGAGACCTGAATTTCAAAGGGACAATTAGGAAAGAAAAGGTTGGACTCCTCTCTCGCATGCATCAGCCGTAGCTTCCCTGGTGGTCTAGTGGTTAGGATTCGGTGCTCTCACCGCCGCGGCTCGGGTTCGATTCCCGGTCAGGGAAGATTGCTTTCTTGGTGCTCGTCGTTCTGGTGCCAACGAATGTCCCATCACTGAGCCCAATGCTTGCTCCTGATCAACATTAGCTTTTTCGCCAACATAAATGCTAATCGAGCAGCGGGCAGCCAATCATTCTTTAATCTAACAAGCCATTCGAGCGACATACAATGCACTTTCATGCCTTCTGTAAAATGCCTACTTTTCTTTAAAATGTGTTGACGCTGATCAAAGTTTGTGGGAAGATTTTTTTTGCCATTTCTCCCAAGATTCGGAAAAGACCTGTTGCTTGTCACTTTAATTGTCGCCAACCTTTAACTGTAGCTCAGTGTCAGAACAGTAACTGTTCTCATTAGCCATTTATGTCTCTCCTGGCACGACATCTCCTTAACAACACCAACTAATCACAGCACCTCTTTCTTCAAATTGAATTCCAGTGTAAAAAATGAGCGTTTTCAAAGCTAAGGAAGATGTGCAAGATTGGAAGGAGTGTGCGACTGGAGATAATGGGCCTGAGGCAGTGAGAACATCTCTTGAACATTATCAGTACCTGAAAGGAGGGAGATGAGATCTTTGAGTTTATTTCTCCTGGCATCAGCAAAACCCATCGTCCCTCAATGCCCAACATCTTTCATCCATTTCGAGTGCATGCCGACCCGAACTTGGTGCTGTCATTGTCTGAACAAGTGTTTCATGTTCTTCGATGACCGTCGCAGACACGATGGGCCGAATGGCCTCCTTCTGTGCCCTGAATGTTCTGTGTTTCTATGTACGAAAAGAAAATGCCATTTTGGCCGAGCAGCTTGTTTGGGGAGAAAGGGACGTGAAATGCAGAGACAAATAGGAAAAAGAGGCTTGGACTGATGGCCTGCAAGATCGTGCCATGTGCTTCCCTGGTGGTCTAGTGGTTAGGATTCGGCGCTTTCACCGCCGCGGCCCGGGTTCGATTCCTGGTCAGGGAAGATTGCTTTCTTGGTGCTCGTCGTTCTGGTGCCAACGAATGTCCCATCACTGAGCCCAATGCTTGCTCCTGATCAACATTAGCTTTTTCGCCAACATAAATGCTAATCGAGCAGCGGGCAGCCGATCATTCTTTAATCTAACAAGCCATTAGAGCGACATACAATGCACTTTCATGCCTTCTGTAAAATGCCTACATTTCTTTAAAATGTGTTGACGCTGATCAAAGTTTGTGGGAAGATTTTTTTTGCCATTTCTCCCAAGATTCGGAAAAGACCTGTTGCTTGTCACTTTAATTGTCGCCAACCTTTAACTGTAGCTCACAGTGTCAGAACAGTAACTGTTCTCATTAGCCATTTATGTCTCTCCTGGCACGACATCTCCTTAACAACACCAACTAATCACAGCACCTCTTTCTTCAAATTGAATTCCAGTGTAAAAAATGAGCGTTTTCAAAGCTAAGGAAGATGTGCAAGATTGGAAGGAGTGTGCGACTGGAGATAATGGGCCTGAGGCAGTGAGAACATCTCTTGAACATTATCAGTACCTGAAAGGAGGGAGATGAGATCTTTGAGTTTATTTCTCCTGGCATCAGCAAAACCCATCGTCCCTCAATGCCCAACATCTTTCATCCATTTCGAGTGCATGCCGACCCGAACTTGGTGCTGTCATTGTCTGAACAAGTGTTTCATGTTCTTCGATGACCGTCGCAGACACGATGGGCCGAATGGCCTCCTTCTGTGCCCTGAATGTTCTGTGTTTCTATGTACGAAAAGAAAATGCCATTTTGGCCGAGCAGCTTGTTTGGGGAGAAAGGGACGTGAAATGCAGAGACAAATAGGAAAAAGAGGCTTGGACTGATGGCCTGCAAGATCGTTCTATGTGCTTCACTGGTGGTCTAGTGGTTAGGATTTGGCGCTTTCACCGCCGCGGCCCGGGTTCGATTCCCGGTCAGGGAACGTTATTTGCAAAGTGCTGTTTGTTCTGATGCCAGTGATTGCTCCTGATCGCTATCAGTTTTACACTGCTGTGGTTGCAACAAGGGGCTGCCCATCATTCCTTTATCTCACAACCCATTAGAGTGACACACAATGTACTTTCTTGCCTTCTGTAAAATGCCAGTATTTATTTTTAAAGAGTCGTGACGCTGATCAAAGTTTGTGGGAAGGTTTTTGTTGCCATTTCCAGCAGATTTGGAAAAGATCTGCTGCCTGACACTCTAATTGTCGCCAACCTTTAACTGTAGCTCACAGTGTCAGCACAGTCACTGTTTTTTTAGACTTTTATGTCTCTTCTGCCACTACATCTCCTTAACAACACCAGCTGATCACAGCACCGCTTTCTTCAAAATGAGGCCCAGTGTAAAAAAAAATGCACGGTTTCAAAGCGAAGGGAGGTGTGCAAGATTGGAAGGAGTGTGCGACTGGATATAATGGGCCTGAGGCAGTGAGAACATCTCTTGAGCATAAAGACATTCAGTATCTGAAAGAAGCAGGCTGATGAGCTCTTTCAGTTTATTTATCCTGGCATCTGCAAAACCCATCGTCTCTCAAAGTCCATCATCTTTCATCCATTTTGTGTGCATGCCTACCCGAACTTGGTGCTGTCATTGTCTGAACCAGTGTTTTATGTTGTTCGATGACCGTCACAAACACGATGGGCCGAATGGCCTCCCACTGTGCCGTGAATGTTCTATGTTCCAATGTGCTAAAAGAAAATGCCATTTTGGGCGAGCAGCTTTTTTTTGGATCGAAAGAGACCAGAATTTCAAAGGGACAATTAGGAAAGAAAAGGTTGGACTCCTCTCTCGCATGCATCAGCTGTAGCTTCCCTGGTGGTCTAGTGGTTAGGATTCGGCGCTCTCACCGCCGCGGCCCGGGTTCGATTCCCGGTCAGGGAAGATTGCTTTCTTGGTGCTCGTCGTTCTGGTGCCAACGAATGTCCCATCACTGAGCCCAATGCTTGCTCCTGATCAACATTAGCTTTTTCGCCAACATAAATGCTAATCGAGCAGCGGGCAGCCGATCATTCTTTAATCTAACAAGCCATTAGAGCGACATACAATGCACTTTCATGCCTTCTGTAAAATGCCTACATTTCTTTAAAATGTGTTGACGCTGATCAAAGTTTGTGGGAAGATTTTTGTTGCCATTTCTCCCAAGATTCGGAAAAGACCTGTTGCTTGTCACTTTAATTGTCGCCAACCTTTAACTGTAGCTCACAGTGTCAGAACAGTAACTGTTCTCATTAGCCATTTATGTCTCTCCTGGCACGACATCTCCTTAACAACACCAACTAATCACAGCACCTCTTTCTTCAAATTGAATTCCAGTGTAAAAAATGAGCGTTTTCAAAGCTAAGGAAGATGTGCAAGATTGGAAGGAGTGTGCGACTGGAGATAATGGGCCTGAGGCAGTGAGAACATCTCTTGAACATTATCAGTACCTGAAAGGAGGGAGATGAGATCTTTGAGTTTATTTCTCCTGGCATCAGCTAAACCCATCGTCCCTCAATGCCCAACATCTTTCATCCATTTCGAGTGCATGCCGACCCGAACTTGGTGCTGTCATTGTCTGAACAAGTGTTTCATGTTCTTCGATGACCGTCGCAGACACGATGGGCCGAATGGCCTCCTTCTGTGCCCTGAATGTTCTGTGTTTCTATGTACGAAAAGAAAATGCCATTTTGGCCGAGCAGCTTGTTTGGGGAGAAAGGGACGTGAAATGCAGAGACAAATAGGAAAAAGAGGCTTGGACTGATGGCCTGCAAGATCGTGCCATGTGCTTCCCTGGTGGTCTAGTGGTTAGGATTCGGCGCTTTCACCGCCGCGGCCCGTGTTCGATTCCCGGTCAGGGAACGTTATTTGCAAAGTGCTGTTCGTTCTGATGCCAGTGATTGCTCCTGATCGCTATCAGTTTTACACTGCTGTGGTTGCAACAAGGGGCTGCCCATCATTCCTTTATCTCACAACCCATTAGAGTGACACACAATGTACTTTCTTGCCTTCTGTAAAATGCCAGTATTTATTTTTAAAGAGTCGTGACGCTGATCAAAGTTTGTGGGAAGGTTTTTGTTGCCATTTCTAACAGATTTGGAAAAGATCTGCTGCCTGACACTCCAATTGTCGCCAACCTTTAACAATAGCTCACAGTGTCAGCACAGTCACTGTTTTTTTAGACTTTTATGTCTCTTCTGCCACTACATCTCCTTAACAACACCAGCTGATCACAGCACCGCTTTCTTCAAAATGAGGCCCAGTGTAAAAAAAAATGCACGGTTTCAAAGCGAAGGGAGGTGTGCAAGATTGGAAGGAGTGTGCGACTGGATATAATGGGCCTGAGGCAGTGAGAACATCTCTTGAGCATAAAGACATTCAGTATCTGAAAGAAGCAGGCTGATGAGCTCTTTCAGTTTATTTATCCTGGCATCTGCAAAACCCATCGTCTCTCAAAGTCCATCATCTTTCATCCATTTTGTGTGCATGCCTACCCGAACTTGGTGCTGTCATTGTCTGAACCAGTGTTTTATGTTGTTCGATGACCGTCACAAACACGATGGGCCGAATGGCCTCCCACTGTGCCGTGAATGTTCTATGTTCCAATGTGCTAAAAGAAAATGCCATTTTGGGCGAGCAGCTTTTTTTTGGATCGAAAGAGACCAGAATTTCAAAGGGACAATTAGGAAAGAAAAGGTTGGACTCCTCTCTCGCATGCATCAGCTGTAGCTTCCCTGGTGGTCTAGTGGTTAGGATTCGGCGCTCTCTACGCCGCGGCCCGGGTTCGATTCCCGGTCAGGGAAGATTGCTTTCTTGGTGCTCGTCGTTCTGGTGCCAACGAATGTCCCATCACTGAGCCCAATGCTTGCTCCTGATCAACATTAGCTTTTTCGCCAACATAAATGCTAATCGAGCAGCGGGCAGCCGATCATTCTTTAATCTAACAAGCCATTAGAGCGACATACAATGCACTTTCATGCCTTCTGTAAAATGCCTACATTTCTTTAAAATGTGTTGACGCTGATCAAAGTTTGTGGGAAGATTTTTTTTGCCATTTCTCCCAAGATTCGGAAAAGACCTGTTGCTTGTCACTTTAATTGTCGCCAACCTTTAACTGTAGCTCACAGTGTCAGAACAGTAACTGTTCTCATTAGCCATTTATGTCTCTCCTGGCACGACATCTCCTTAACAACACCAACTAATCACAGCACCTCTTTCTTCAAATTGAATTCCAGTGTAAAAAATGAGCGTTTTCAAAGCTAAGGAAGATGTGCAAGATTGGAAGGAGTGTGCGACTGGAGATAATGGGCCTGAGGCAGTGAGAACATCTCTTGAACATTATCAGTACCTGAAAGGAGGGAGATGAGATCTTTGAGTTTATTTCTCCTGGCATCAGCAAAACCCATCGTCCCTCAATGCCCAACATCTTTCATCCATTTCGAGTGCATGCCGACCCGAACTTGGTGCTGTCATTGTCTGAACAAGTGTTTCATGTTCTTCGATGACCGTCGCAGACACGATGGGCCGAATGGCCTCCTTCTGTGCCCTGAATGTTCTGTGTTTCTATGTACGAAAAGAAAATGCCATTTTGGCCGAGCAGCTTGTTTGGGGAGAAAGGGACGTGAAATGCAGAGACAAATAGGAAAAAGAGGCTTGGACTGATGGCCTGCAAGATTGTTCTATGTGCTTCCCTGGTGGTCTAGTGGTTAGGATTTGGCGCTTTCACCGCCGCGGCCCGGGTTCGATTCCCGGTCAGGGAACGTTATTTGCAAAGTGCTGTTTGTTCTGATGCCAGTGATTGCTCCTGATCGCTATCAGTTTTACACTGCTGTGGTTGCAACAAGGGGCTGCCCATCATTCCTTTATCTCACAACCCATTAGAGTGACACACAATGTACTTTCTTGCCTTCTGTAAAATGCCAGTATTTATTTTTAAAGAGTCGTGACGCTGATCAAAGTTTGTGGGAAGGTTTTTGTTGCCATTTCCAGCAGATTTGGAAAAGATCTGCTGCCTGACACTCTAATTGTCGCCAACCTTTAACTGTAGCTCACAGTGTCAGCACAGTCACTGTTTTTTTAGACTTTTATGTCTCTTCTGCCACTACATCTCCTTAACAACACCAGCTGATCACAGCACCGCTTTCTTCAAAATGAGGCCCAGTGTAAAAAAAAATGCACGGTTTCAAAGCGAAGGGAGGTGTGCAAGATTGGAAGGAGTGTGCGACTGGATATAATGGGCCTGAGGCAGTGAGAACATCTCTTGAGCATAAAGACATTCAGTATCTGAAAGAAGCAGGCTGATGAGCTCTTTCAGTTTATTTATCCTGGCATCTGCAAAACCCATCGTCTCTCAAAGTCCATCATCTTTCATCCATTTTGTGTGCATGCCTACCCGAACTTGGTGCTGTCATTGTCTGAACCAGTGTTTTATGTTGTTCGATGACCGTCACAAACACGATGGGCCGAATGGCCTCCCACTGTGCCGTGAATGTTCTATGTTCCAATGTGCTAAAAGAAAATGCCATTTTGGGCGAGCAGCTTTTTTTTGGATCGAAAGAGACCAGAATTTCAAAGGGACAATTAGGAAAGAAAAGGTTGGACTCCTCTCTCGCATGCATCAGCTGTAGCTTCCCTGGTGGTCTAGTGGTTAGGATTCGGCGCTCTCACCGCCGCGGCCCGGGTTCGATTCCCGGTCAGGGAAGATTGCTTTCTTGGTGCTCGTCGTTCTGGTGCCAACGAATGTCCCATCACTGAGCCCAATGCTTGCTCCTGATCAACATTAGCTTTTTCGCCAACATAAATGCTAATCGAGCAGCGGGCAGCCGATCATTCTTTAATCTAACAAGCCATTAGAGCGACATACAATGCACTTTCATGCCTTCTGTAAAATGCCTACATTTCTTTAAAATGTGTTGACGCTGATCAAAGTTTGTGGGAAGATTTTTTTTGCCATTTCTCCCAAGATTCGGAAAAGACCTGTTGCTTGTCACTTTAATTGTCGCCAACCTTTAACTGTAGCTCACAGTGTCAGAACAGTAACTGTTCTCATTAGCCATTTATGTCTCTCCTGGCACGACATCTCCTTAACAACACCAACTAATCACAGCACCTCTTTCTTCAAATTGAATTCCAGTGTAAAAAATGAGCGTTTTCAAAGCTAAGGAAGATGTGCAAGATTGGAAGGAGTGTGCGACTGGAGATAATGGGCCTGAGGCAGTGAGAACATCTCTTGAACATTATCAGTACCTGAAAGGAGGGAGATGAGATCTTTGAGTTTATTTCTCCTGGCATCAGCAAAACCCATCGTCCCTCAATGCCCAACATCTTTCATCCATTTCGAGTGCATGCCGACCCGAACTTGGTGCTGTCATTGTCTGAACAAGTGTTTCATGTTCTTCGATGACCGTCGCAGACACGATGGGCTGAATGGCCTCCTTCTGTGCCCTGAATGTTCTGTGTTTCTATGTACGAAAAGAAAATGCCATTTTGGCCGAGCAGCTTGTTTGGGGAGAAAGGGACGTGAAATGCAGAGACAAATAGGAAAAAGAGGCTTGGACTGATGGCCTGCAAGATCGTGCCATGTGCTTCCCTCGTGGTCTAGTGGTTAGGATTCGGCGCTTTCACCGCCGCGGCCGGTGTTCGATTCCCGGTCAGGGAATGTTATTTGCAAAGTGCTGTTCGTTCTGATGCCAGTGATTGCTCCTGATCGCTATCAGTTTTACACTGCTGTGGTTGCAACAAGGGGCTGCCCATCATTCCTTTATCTCACAACCCATTAGAGTGACACACAATGTACTTTCTTGCCTTCTGTCAAATGCCAGTATTTATTTTTAAAGAGTCGTGATGCTGATCAAAGTTTGTGGGAAGGTTTTTGTTGCCATTTCTAACAGATTTGGAAAAGATCTGCTGCCTGACACTCTAATTGTCGCCAACCTTTAACGATAGCTCACAGTGTCAGCACAGTCACTGTTTTTTTAGACTTTCATGTCTCTTCTGCCACTACATCTCCTTAACAACACCAGCTGATCACAGCACCGCTTTCTTCAAAATGAGGCCCAGTGTAAAAAAAAATGCACGGTTTCAAAGCGAAGGGAGGTGTGCAAAATTGGAAGGAGTGTGCGACTGGATATAATGGGCCTGAGGCAGTGAGAACATCTCTTGAGCATAAAGACATTCAGTATCTGAAAGAAGCAGGCTGATGAGCTCTTTCAGTTTATTTATCCTGGCATCTGCAAAACCCATCGTCTCTCAAAGTCCATCATCTTTCATCCATTTTGTGTGCATGCCTACCCGAACTTGGTGCTGTCATTTTCTGAACCAGTGTTTTATGTTGTTCGATGACCGTCACAAACACGATGGGCCGAATGGCCTCCCACTGTGCCGTGAATGTTCTATGTTCCAATGTGCTAAAAGAAAATGCCATTTTGGGCGAGCAGCTTTTTTTTGGATCGAAAGAGACCTGAATTTCAAAGGGACAATTAGGAAAGAAAAGGTTGGACTCCTCTCTCGCATGCATCAGCCGTAGCTTCCCTGGTGGTCTAGTGGTTAGGATTCGGCGCTCTCACCGCCGCGGCCCGGGTTCGATTCCCGGTCAGGGAAGATTGCTTTCTTGGTGCTCGTCGTTCTGGTGCCAACGAATGTCCCATCACTGAGCCCAATGCTTGCTCCTGATCAACATTCGCTTTTTCGCCAACATAAATGCTAATCGAGCAGCGGGCAGCCGATCATTCTTTAATCTAACAAGCCATTAGAGCGACATACAATGCACTTTCATGCCTTCTGTAAAATGCCTACATTTCTTTAAAATGTGTTGACGCTGATCAAAGTTTGTGGGAAGATTTTTGTTGCCATTTCTCCCAAGATTCGGAAAAGACCTGTTGCTTGTCACTTTAATTGTCGCCAACCTTTAACTGTAGCTCACAGTGTCAGAACAGTAACTGTTCTCATTAGCCATTCATGTCTCTCCTGGCACGACATCTCCTTAACAACACCAACTAATCACAGCACCTCTTTCTTCAAATTGAATTCCAGTGTAAAAAATGAGCGTTTTCAAAGCTAAGGAAGATGTGCAAGATTGGAAGGAGTGTGCGACTGGAGATAATGGGCCTGAGGCAGTGAGAACATCTCTTGAACATTATCAGTACCTGAAAGGAGGGAGATGAGATCTTTGAGTTTATTTCTCCTGGCATCAGCAAAACCCATCGTCCCTCAATGCCCAACATCTTTCATCCATTTCGAGTGCATGCCGACCCGAACTTGGTGCTGTCATTGTCTGAACAAGTGTTTCATGTTCTTCGATGACCGTCGCAGACACGATGGGCCGAATGGCCTCCTTCTGTGCCCTGAATGTTCTGTGTTTCTATGTACTAAAAGAAAATGCCATTTTGGCCGAGCAGCTTGTTTGGGGAGAAAGGGACGTGAATTGCAGAGACAAATAGGAAAAAGAGGCTTGGACTGATGGCCTGCAAGATCGTGCCATGTGCTTCTCTGGTGGTCTAGTGGTTAGGATTCGGCGCTTTCACCGCCGCGGCCCGGGTATGATTCCCGGTCAGGGAACGTTATTTGCAAAGTGCTGTTCGTTCTGATGCCAGTGATTGCTCCTGATCGCTATCAGTTTTACACTGCTGTGGTTGCAACAAGGGGCTGCCCATCATTCCTTTATCTCACAACCCATTAGAGTGACACACAATGTACTTTCTTGCCTTCTGTAAAATGCCAGTATTTATTTTTAAAGAGTCGTGACGCTGATCAAAGTTTGTGGGAAGGTTTTTGTTGCCATTTCTAACAGATTTGGAAAAGATCTGCTGCCTGACACTCTAATTGTCGCCTACCTTTAACTATAGCTCACAGTGTCAGAACAGTCTCTGTTATATAAGTCTTTTATGTCTCTTCTGCCACTACATCTCCTTAACAACACCAGCTGATCACAGCACCGCTTTCTTCAAAATGAGGCCCAGTGTAAAAAAATGCACGGTTTCAAAGCGAAGGGAGGTGTGCAAGATTGGAAGGAGTGTGCGACTGGAGATAATGGGCAGTGAGAACATCTCTTGAGCACAAAGACATTCAGTATCTGAAAGAAGCAGGCTGATGAGCTCTTTCAGTTTATTTATCCTGGCATCTGCAAAACCCATCGTCTCTCAAAGTCCATCATCTTTCATCCATTTTGTGTGCATGCCTACCCGAACTTGGTGCTGTCATAGTCTGAACCAGTGTTTTATGTTGTTCAATGACCGTCACAAACACGATGGGCCGAATGGCCTCCCACTGTGCCGTGAATGTTCCATGTTCCGATGTACTAAAAGAAAATGCCATTTTGGGCCAGCAGCTTTTTTTTGGATCGAAAGAGACCTGAATTTCAAAGGGACAATTAGGAAAGAAAAGGTTGGACTCCTCTCTCGCAGGCATCAGCCGTAGCTTCCCTGGTGGTCTAGTGGTTCGGATTTGGTGCTCTCACCGCCACGGCCCGGGTTCGATTCCCGTTCAGGGAACATTGCTTTCTTGGTGCTCGTCGTTCTGGTCCCAACGAATGTCCCACCACTGAGCCCAATGCTTGTTCCTGATCAACATTTGCTTTTTCGCCACCATAAATGCTAATCGAGCAGCGGGCAGCCGATCATTCTTTAATCTAACAAGCCATTCGAGCGACTTTGATGCCTTCTGTAAAATGCCTATTTTTCTTTAAAAAGTGTTGACGCTGATCAAAGTTTGTGGGAAGATTTTCTGTCTGAAGATGCTGTCAACATTGGGTCATTGGGAGTCTCATGGTCGCGTGTAACGCAAATTAAACCACTTGGAACACAAAAGGGGGAAATGAGAAAAAATCAGGAGTGAGACACATTATTCCATCGTACAAATTATTTTGTTTTCACTGTCTCTGTAAAAAGACTGTCTGAATGGTATTGTCTCTTTAAAAGCCTTTGTCAATATTTCGATGCTGTTGGCTGTGGCTCCGTTTCCTTCCCTCAAGTTTAAAGGATCTACTGCTGTCTCTGTGATAACAATCTGATGAAATCTAGTGAAATGGACTACAGCATTGTTGCACAGTGTTAAAGTCAGAGTAGACGACTTCGAAAAAAAAATCTGGGTTTAGTTGTATTCGGAACTTTGAGCATGTTTAGCAGACACGATATCTTTATAAGAGAAGAATGGAATGTTGCTCTTCTTCATTTGGCAAAGTTTTTTTTAAAAGTTAACTTGAAAGCTGTGAATGGCTGTGTGGCACAGGTTGGTGATGCCTGTGTCCGTCTTCTTCCTGCTAAGAAGTTGACGGCTTCCACAAAAAATTGTGTATCTTTTTTTTTTGGTTTCTAGTATGTGCTTGACTCTGCTTGAACCTTGTCAACAATCAGAAGAAGGAGAAAATGTTGAAGTGAACGATGAAAACGTTGTTACTCTTACAGATGAGCGCTAATAAAGAATCCCTGGTAGTGAATCGAGCCACGATCCAATGCGATTGAGAGAAATGGCATTGTGGTTATACTCTCTTGTCTGTGGTATGTTTTTGCTCATGGTTGGTTTACAATGGTACTGAATAAAACTCTCACCTATGAAACGTTTGCCTTTGTCCAACCGAGCCTTGTTATCCATCGGGCTGAATGGGTGGAAGAAGTAAATGATCACTGTCGTATCTCTGGGACTGCTTTTACCGATGTGACCCGAGATGAGGATTTGTGTTGGTATAATTGCTCGGTGAAATGCTTTGAGAATCAATGAATCAGTTTTGGACGGCAGAGTTAAGGTCCTTACAACAATGGAATGCGGGGACAATATTATATTTCTGTTATGTTTGCGCCAGGGTGCTTACGGTGTAAATTAAATAACAACTTTGTACGTGTATTAAGAAAGAGGATTGCGCGTCGCAGCTGCAGCCTTTTATGTGATGCAGTGACGAATGTATGGGACACTATGATTGTTTACAATAAAAAGTCCGTTATCAGATAGTTCACAAAAGGGGCTCGGCCTCCGTGTGGAGTGATCTCAATGGTCTGGGGTAATGATGGAACCATCCTCAGTCACTTTCTCACTGCGTGGTGGCATGGTAATGAAACCTCTTACACGTAAAACTTTTCAACCAACAATAGAATATTGCCATGAACATCTGTGTAAATACTTCACATACGTACACAGGCAATATTGGGAGGTTGCACGTAACACTTCCACTCTCCTGACATTTTTGTGTGGGAGAGCAGGCAATATGATATCGTTTCCTATAAGGGTGAAACATTTATCCTATCCTAATGTGATTTGTCGCAGAAGTATAATAAATGTTCACGGTCCTTGTCCAGTGTCCAAATTAGAGTAAAACATGACCGTCTAGATACCCAAGCGGCCTGAGTAACACTGGGAGCGGCGTCCCTTAATGCTGAGTAATGAGGTCCTCATGAACAAATTACAAAGCGTTGTAAGATGTACAAGCAGTGGCCCACTCCATGAAAGGTGAGCTCGGGGCTGAATCAGCCATGGCTCAGGAGCTTGTAAATATGGTAATTACTGAATCATAAGATTTATGGGATAAAATTAAGAGCAATTACTTCGGATCCTTTAAAGATATCTTGGGCTGTGGTCTGTCTCGATATTCAAGCTGTCATGGATGGCTAGAAAATGTCACTACAACAGACCATAGGCACTCAATTACCCTACTGGGCTGGAGTCAACTTTCTAGTCATCTTAGCCAGTTTGCTAATGGTAACCTGCGCTCCTGGGCCCTACTGTCCGGACTGTGTACTGAAATGGTTTGCCAATAGTTCTGGTGAATCCCACAGGATGTTAATGCTATACTCTTATGTCGACGTGAGACTAATTATAGGGGGGCTCCGATACGTTTGTAAAGACCGAGAAGACTGGGGATCCACCTTTGATACCGCAACAGGCAGCTATCTGCACTATCATGTAACAAGTTGCCTGGATAATAAGTTTGGATGGATAAGCTTTCCACCCACTCAGCCGATTAGAGAGAACGTAACTCGGGTGATTGTAACCCATGTGTGGAAACTTGTGAGCCTATGTTATATAGTGCTAGACGTGGACTGTTATGTTTTAGAACTAAATGTAATATTGTGACTATTGATATGATCGATTGTCAGACTATATATATGTATTGTATTGTGTACACGGTACTCGATCGATATCAATGTGTGACGGTTCCTTGTTGAATGCTCCACAATGGTATATTGTAAGACTGTGGGACAGTTTAACTATTCGATTAGTAATATGGAGGTGGGACTAAATATCAAGAAAAGTAGACAATTAATAGGTAATGAGCATGTGAAGATGGAACTGAACAAGTTGAAATATAGTGATTGGAGGTTAGATTTGGGAACTGAAGACGATATGGATCAGATAAAGGTGATCCAAACGAGAACAGAGCGTGAGTTTAAGCACTCATGGTGGGAGTCGTTACTAGGGTGGGAGCCGTTAAGAGGGTGGGAGCCTTTACTGGGTCGCATTGTTACTAGGCTGGGAGTCTTTGCTAGGGTGGGAGCTGTTACTAGGGTGGGAGATATTACAAGGGTGGGAGTCGTTTCTAAGTGGGAGCAGTAACTAGCGTGGTCACCATCAGCCACTGGAAATTTCGAATATTGCATTGCACCCCATAGTTTGCATTGTGACCTCTCAGATTCTGTTACTGATCATCATGTTAACACTTTGCAGTTGGGCGAAGAAGATAATGTCATTGACCCAACTGTCAGAAGAGCAACTGAAGCCTGTAATGTACACACAGTCCACCTCACCATACACAGTCCATCTCATCATACACAGTCCACCTCACTATAGGAGAAACTACGCCATGTTCTCCGCAGCCTTCAACATGTCATCAATGAGGACAAACACCTCGCTGTGGCCATCCCCACACCTCCACTACTCGCCTTTAAACAGTCACCCAACCTCAAACAGACCATCGTTCGCAGCAAATTACCTAGCTTTCAAGAGAACAGCGTCCACGACGCCACACAACCCTGCCACGGTAACCTCTGCAAGACATGCCAGATCATCGACACAGATACCACCATCACACGAGAGGACACCACCCACCAGGTGCATGGTTCATACTCCTGTGACTCGGCCAACGTTGTCTACCTCATACGTTGCAGGAAAGGATGCCCCAGAGCATGGTACATTGGCGAGACCATGCAGACGCTGCGACAACGGATGAACGGACACCGCGCAACAATCGCCAAACAGGAGGGTTCCCTCCCAGTCGGGGAACACTTCAGCAGTCATGGACATTCATCCACCGACCTTCGGGTAAGCGTACTCCAAGGCGGCCTTCGAGACACATGACAACGCAAAATCATCGAGCAGAAATTGATAGCCAAGTTCCGCACCCATGAGGACGGCCTCAACCGGGATCTTGGGTTCATGTCACGCTACACGTTACCCCACCAGCGAACAAATGTTATCTGTTTTTAATATAATGGGTCATTTGCTGGCTCTCTCTGCCTTCCGGATGTTTCTGCCTCTCTCTGTTTTTTTTCCCTGTTTGTTTTTTTGTTGAATGTGTATTCGGGGGTTCTGCAGGTGACACCTCTCTGTCTGAACACGGTGATTGCCTTGGCAACGGGCAGTTGCAGGGGCAGTCTGTAAACACCATGTATTGTTCTATATGTATAAATGCGTAGGCTTCAAGGAGCTCCTGAAACATTTACCTGAGGAAGGAGGAAGTCTCCGAAAGCTTGTGAATTTAAAATAAAATTGCTGGACTATAACTTGGTGTTGTAAAATTGTTTACAATTGTCAACCCCAGTCCATCACCGGCATCTCCACATCATCACTATATGATGCATAAGAAGAAATAAAAAGTGGTGAATATGTTGGAAATGTTGGAGAGTTAATGGTTAATAATCGAAATAACCTGTATAACTACAAATGGTTATGAAAGCAACAGGCTTTATAAGATAAACAGGAAACTAGAAGGGAATTGGGAGAAGAGGCGATGGACTTCTTCAAGTGTCTGATAACAATCTACAAAGGGGTGTTGCAAAGAGATAGTGTTTGGGATTGCATCGACCATGAGTGATTATTGTACAACTTAGTGATTAGTGTAATAAACATAGGTAGAGGGATCAATTAACCATGGTATAGAGTGGTGGTTTAGGTAAATAAGCTGTCAATAAACTGTTCTTGAAAGGTTCCGAGGACAGTTTGTCAGGAAGTCTTGTTTATGGAATGTACTCAACTAAGACTGTTTATTTAATAAGTTGTTCTTGAAAGAATCCAAGAACAGATCAGTCATGAAGTCTTATCTGTGAGGTATACCTTTGAAGTCAGAAAACTGAAGTATATAAGAAGGGTGGATAGTTCCAGAGTTAGTTGGGAGAGCTCGAAAGAGAGAGGGATCCGGAGCTATTCCTGTATACGGTATAAATTGACCACCTGCACTGTAAAGGATTACAGTCTGTTCTGTATATTCCACCATCAAGTGTCTTGTACTTACTCGAAGTGTGTGGTGGTGAAACTTAGGAGGAAGAAGGTCAACAGCCCGCAAGGATCTATCCTTGACACCCTCCGATTTCTCCGCTACATGCAGCATCAGATACACACATGTACTCTAACCATACCCAGCTCTACCTCACCTACCTACATCTCTCGATCCTTCCACTGCCTGTGATTTGTCACGCTGCTTGTCCGAAATTCAGTAATGAATTTTCCTCCAATTAAATATTGGGAAGACCGAAACCATTGTCTTTGGCCCCACCACAAACTCCATTCCATAGCCACCGACTCGATCCACCTGCTGAGCCACTGTCTCAAGCTGAACCAAACTTTTCACAACGTCGGAGTCCTATTTGACTCTGTGCTGAGCTTTTGACCACATAGTCTCTCCTCACCAAGTCGGTCTATTTCCACCTCTGTAACATCGCCCGTCTACACCCTGCCCATCTCCCGTTGAAACCCTCATCGATGCTTTTGTTACCTCTAGACTTGACTATTCCAATGCTCTCCTGGCCGACCTCCGGTATCCCACCCTCCATAAACTTGAGCTCATCCAAAACCCTGCTGTCCGTATCCAAACTCACACCAAGGCCCGTTCACCCTTCACCCCTATGCTTGTTGACATACATTAGCTCCCATTCCGACAATGGCTCGATTTAAAATTAACATTCTTTCGTTCAAATCCCCCTCTATCTCTGTAACCTCCTCCAGCCCTATAACCATCTCTGCATACCTTCAATTACTGCCTTTTGCGCATCCCCGATTTTAATCGCTCCACCAATCGCGGCAGTTCCTTCAAATACCTAGGCCCGAAGCTCTGGAATTCACTCTCTAAATCTCTCAGCCTCTCTACCTCTCACTCATCCGTTAAGACGCCCCTTAAAACGTAACTTTTTTTGACCAAGTTTTAGGTCACCTGCCCTAATATCTCATTTTGTGGATCGGTACCAAATTTTATCTGATAACACTCCTGTGAAGCACCTTGGGGTGTTTTCTTTAGTTAAAGGCGCTATGTATGCAAGTTGTTGTTAATTGTAAGGTCTCCCACCATTTAAAGAAGTAAGGATATGGTAGTGAGCTTGATAACTGCGAAGCATCTATTGCTGCACCGTGTCCATCACCAACCCAGATGAACCCTCTCGAGAGGATGTATAAAGTGCGGCTAAGGATATATCACGGGGTGAAGCACCAAGCACCAGCGAGCAGGAGGAGCTGGAAATAGTTCTATATTTCTCCCCTGGGGAGGCCGAGAAACAACTGTCCTTGGCTGAGGGTCCCAGTCTTCAAGAGAATTAAGACTTGCTCGCACAGACCTAATGTGCAGGCCGTGGAGACATTCATCTCCCACATTCTGGAGATGGCCGATTAGTTGGAGAAGTTCAAGAGCCGCATTTGTAAGACAACGCATGAGGTATGTAAGGCCAGGCAGATCACTCTGGACAATGTGACAGTCCAGGTGAATCCAGCAGCAGCAAGGAATCTGGTGGAGATTCTAAGGGAGTTCGTTACTTCTGAATGGCAGCTATTACGGCTTCCATAGATTAATTGTGTGATGCCTTTAACAACATCATATCTCAGGGCTTTCACAACTTCATTGTAACAATTTGGTCTGTCTCACGCTGACCTTCAGCGCAACCGAGCCCATTCCCAGTACCAATGACATGCAAGAAATGGTTGCTGATTTCAGTGTTTCTGATGACGTGGTTAATGAGGTTGTTTCATTCCAGTTTGTGGTTATGGACTGAACCCAGTAGGCATGGCAAGTACAAGTGAGATGAGAGCAGAAGCAGGCCCTGCGAGCACATCAACATTCTATCTCGTAGAAGCTGCGGCACAGAAGCAGGCCATTCGGCCCAACAGGTCCAGCCAGTTTTTACGCTCCTCCCTCCCTACTTCACCTCACCGTATCAGAATATCCTCCTATTCCTTTCTCCCTCGTGTGCTTATCTAACTTCCTCTTGAATGCATCTATGCGAGTCGCCTCAACTACTCCTTGTGGTAGCACATTGCACATTCTAACCACTCTCTCGATAAAGAAGTTTCTCCTGAATTCCTTAGAAAACATAAACATAGAAAACATAGAAAATAGGAGCAGGAGTAGGACATTCGTCCCTTCGAGCCTGCTCCGCCATTCAATATGATCATGGCTGATCCTTTATCTCATGTCCAAGTCTCATTGCTGTTCCGGTATTGAACCTGACACAGAATGGCTGACGGGAAGATAGTTTGCGTTAGATTGATAACAGTCATAAATTAAAATGTTATATTCCTTATACTCAAGTTGACCAGGCTTAAACAATGTTTTGGTGCAGGAATTAAGTGTTCGACTATCCGAGATGTGGAAAGATATGGGCTGCTTGACAGGTGTTCAATGATTTCAGTCTGGAGTCAATCGGCTGAGTGCCCCGGATCAGGTCGGAGGCTGGTGGCTGCACCCTGTGGATTATCAGGGATGAAATGTAACTTCGGCGGGGCGGAATTATAGGCCGCAGTGCATCGGCCGCTCGTTTTGCACCCCATGACTTCAATGGAAAGGAGAATTGAGTGGGATGTATAATGGGCGGCCCATCCATTACCGTCTGTGTTGTGCCCTGGTCGAAGTTGAATTTTACCCTCGTTGTTTCTGAGTTGCTTTCACCAGGGTTTTCTGTCTTTGCACGTTTAGAATCTGCTTCTTTAGAAACTAAAGGTCTGACACAACTGGTGGAGTGGCGGGATGGGGAAATCTCGGGCCCACAGACGGGTTGCGTCTGACTCCAGTCGGTTTAAATTAGTGGGTGGAAAATAAAGCGCTGCGGCCTTGTGTTTGAGAGCTCGGCTCTCCCCGAGAGTGGCGCTCATCGCTGGGAGCGCCCATTCGTGGAATCAGCCCTGACATCAACAGCACTTGCAGAATGAAATCTTTCCATCACAAACTGTTCTCTGGCAGACTGTACACACAATCGCAGAGTATCCCATCGCACACTACTTCCCCAGATGACTTACAAAATTCAATGCTCTCTGAAAAAAAACTGGGGCTGAAATTGGTCTCCGGCAGTAGTGCAAAATGAGCGAAAGCGCAAAATGAGCGACAGTGTAAAATGAGCGATAGAGCACCAGCAGCCCGTTTTATTGTTGGTCCGATTTTCCAAACAATTGATTTCAATGTTAAAGGAAATCGGGCGGATTGTAGAAGGGGCTGCTGATTCGTTACCGAACGTTTTACACTACGGCCAGAAATCAATTTATGCCCTATGGTTCACAAAGCTTTCCATAGCTCATATCTGGGTCTGTTGTCGACTCATTGGGGTAGATTGGGACTTTGTGCGGTCGTGTAAAACGGGTGACAGGGAATCCGCAGCAGGTTTTACATCTCAATGAAATAAAAATTGGAGAGATGTAAAAGGGACTGTCAATTCATTCTCACCCCTTTTACACGATCACAATGTGTCACAATCTAGCCCATTGATGGTGATCGAGTGCTATGATTAATCACCAACTTCATTATCATTGTATCGGACTAGCTGGACCTTGCTCATCTTTTGTCCAGCGATTATTATGTGTTTAATTCCCCCCTTCCGGGGTGATATTTACGGTTAATTCTCTATTTTTCGCAAGTCCCCTACACATTTTTATTCCACATCTGCTCCCTGAGGTGATTTTTATATTTAGGTCCTTGTTTCTTCCCAATATTTGCCCCTATCTTCATGTTTTCCCTCTCTCCCTGCTATCATGATTTTGCTGCTAAATCTGTATTCCTACTTCCGGATCCGATCTCTGTGTTTTTCCTTGTGTCTCTGCCAGAAGTCATTTTTAGATTGAAATCTTTGCTGATTCTTGGCATCAGATCCTTCCACTAATTTATTCGCTCTCTTCTTCCTGAGGTGATTTCCATGTTTAATCTCTGTTCATTCCTAATTTCATTCCCTCTCTGCAGGTTATTCCCAGTCTCTCTCCTGACGTGCCTGTGATCAGTTTAAGGCCCTCTTCGCAGCTTATTCCCAGTCTCACTGCTGAAGTGTTCGTGAACAGTTACAGGCCATTCTCTGTTTGTAATTTCATTTTTTCCCTTCCTTTGGTGATTTATGTCTTTAATTTTATGTCGTTCCCAAATTTCAGACCGTTTCAGGAAATTGGACATGAAGCTGAGTTCGGATCGGTCAATGCCCTGTGGGTGGCGGAGAGGGCCCAGGGGCTATGTGGCCGGGTCCTGCTCCGATTTCTTGTGTTCTTTAGATTTGTGGTTGGGATCAGATCAGCCATGATCTTATTGAATGGCGGAGCAGGCTCGAGGGGCCGATTGGCCTACTCCTGCTCCAATTTCTTATGTTCTTATGTTTACACTCTCTCCTTCCGGAGCAGATTTAGTTTATATTTAAATCTCTATATCCATGTGTATAATATAGTAAAAAAAGAATAAGAATACAAAAGTCAGTATTAATGTATTATGAGAATGTATTATTTTAATAGAGGCTACACTTGTTTTAGATTAGGTCGTTAGGATTCTGCCGGGGTAGGCAAAGTAAGGATGACGGTGTCAGTTTAACGAAATTTAATGAAGAATCAAAGGCTTTGTGTAAAAATCATAGCTGGTTTGGAGACAACATATCTTATGTTTCAACCGTTACTATTCTATTAAAGTGTGGTGATTATAACCGTGCAAAATTGTTTCATCTTCGTCATGAACAAAACACACATTCCAGTCAAAACTTGTTATGGTGAGAGCCACGGAGAGGGGTCATTTGCTGTTCCTGTTAAATCACTGTTGCACTATAATTAAAGATACAAACTGAGTGAGAATGGCACTATCTGGTGTTTAAGACAAAGACAGTGGTGCAGTGAGTGAATTAAACACTAAAACGTGAACTTCTGCAAATAAAATCGATTAACATTTGGTTATTTCGACATAATGCTTACAGAGATGGAGAGACCAGACATTCGGAGGGAAGGTCAAATTAGCCATTTTGTGTAGAGAATGCAATTCCAGCTTCTAGTAAATAAATCAAAGTAAAATTGAACTCAACGTTAAAGTAGTTCGGATCTAGGTTTGCGAGCCGAGCGGAGGGAGCGTCCGATAAAAGGCGGGATTTCAGAGCGCTGAGAACAGCTGAGAGGAGCCGAGCCGAGCGGAGGGAGCGTCCGATAAAAGGCGGGATTTCAGAGCGCTGAGAACAGCTGAGAGGAGCCGAGCCGAGCGGAGGGAGCGTCCGATAAAAGGCGGGATTTCAGAGCGCTGAGAACAGCTGAGAGGAGCCGAGCGGAGGGAGCGTTCGATAAAAGGCGGGATTTCAGAGCGCTGAGAACAGCTGAGAGGAGCCGAGCCGAGTGGAGGGAGCGTCCGATAAAAGGCGGGATTTCAGAGCGCTGAGAACAGCTGAGAGGAGCCGAGCGGAGGGAGCGTCCGAGAAAAGGCGGGATTTCAGAGCGCTGAGAACAGCTGAGAGGAGCCGAGCCAAGCGGAGGGAGCGTCCGATAAAAGGCGGGATTTCAGAGCGCTGAGAACAGCTGAGAGGAGCCGAGCGGAGGGAGCGTCCGATAAAAGGCGGGATTTCAGAGCGCTGAGAACAGCTGAGAGGAGCCGAGCCGAGCGGAGGGAGCGTCCGATAAAAGGCGGGATTTCAGAGCGCTGAGAACAGCTGAGAGGAGCCGAGCCGAGCGGAGGGAGCGTCCGATAAAAGGCGGGATTTCAGAGCGCTGAGAGGAGCCGAGCGGAGCTGCGACCGAGTTCGAAGTGACGTCAGGAATCAGATCGGGACGCGACACAGGGGAGGCACCTGATTGGTGAGTAGGTTCAGGTGAGTATTTCTCCTTATCTACAGTAACTGAAGTAAAAGGAAAGGGAAGGTCTGCAGGTCTTATAGGAAGTAGCGTTTATTTTTTAGTGAATCAAGGTCCCTAGTGTAGTTAACATTCTCTAAATTGAGAACAATTTAAAGGAGTAAACTCCTTAAAGGGAGTGGTAAGTAGTTTTTCTTTCCTTTTTTTTTCTCTTGACATTGTAGTTGTTCTTAAGCTAATTTAAGGGTTAAGTCATGGCAGGAGATCCCAGCGCCGTGTCATGTTCCTCTTGTGGGATGTGGGAATTCAGGGCTCCTTCCTGTATCCCTGATTCCTTCACCTGCGGGAAGTGTGTCCAGCTGCAGCTATTGTTTGACCGCTTGACGGCTCTGGAGCTGCGGATGGACTCACTTTGGAGCATCCGCGATGCTGAGAAAGTCGTGGATAGCACGTTCAGTGAGTTGGTCACACCGCAGATAAAAATTACTGAGGGAGATAGTGAATGGGTGACCAACAGACAGAGGAAGAGTAGGAAGGCAGTGCAGGGGTCCCCTGCGGTCATCTCCCTCCAAAACAGGTATACCGTTTTGGATACTGTTGGCGGAGATGGCTCAACAGGGGAAGGTGGCAGTGGCCAGGTTCATGGCACCGTGGCTGGCTCTGCTGCACAGGAGGGCAGGAAAAAGAGTGGCAGAGCTATAGTGATAGGGGACTCGATTGTAAGGGGAATAGACAGGCGTTTCTGCGGACGCAACCGAGACTCCAGGATGGTATGTTGCCTCCCTGGTGCAAGGGTCAAGGATGTCTCGGAGCGGCTGCAGGACATTCTGGAGGGGGAGGGTGAACAGCCAGTTGTCGTGGTGCATATAGGCACCAACGATATAGGTAAAAAACAGGATGAGGTCCTACAAGCTGAATTTAGGGAGTTAGGAGTTAAACTAAAGAGTAGGACCTCAAAGGTAGTAATCTCAGGATTGCTACCAGTGCCACGGGTTAGTCAGAGTAGGAATGACAGGATAGCTAAGATGAATACGTGGCTTGAGAGATGGTGCAAGCTGGAGGGATTCAAATTCCTGGGCCATTGGAACCGGTTCTGGGGGAGGTGGGACCAGTACAAATTGGACGGTCTGCATCTGGGCAGGACTGGAACCAATGTCCTAGGGGGAGTGTTTGCCAGTGCTGTTGGGGAGGGTTTAAACTAATGTGGCAGGGGGATGGGAACCGATGCAGGAAGTCAGTGGGAAATAAAGTGGTGACAGAAACAAAAGGCAGTAAGGGAGAGTGTACAGAACATGACCGGACAGATGGTCTGAGAAAGCAGGGCAAAGACCAAGGGAAGTCTAGATTAAACTGCATTTATTTCAATGCAAGAAGTCTGATGGGCAAGGCAGATGAACTCAGGGCATGGATGGGTACATGGGACTGGGATGTTATAGCTATTACTGAAACATGGCTAAGGGAGGGGCAGGACTGGCAGCTCAATGTTCCAGGGTACAGATGCTATAGGAAAGATAGAGCAGGAGGTAAGAGAGGAGGGGGAGTTGCGTTCTTGATTAGGGAGAACATCACAGCAGTAGTGAGAGGGGATATATCCGAGGGTTCGCCCACTGAGTCCATATGGGTAGAACTGAAAAATAAGAAGGGAGAGATCACTTTGATAGGATTGTACTACAGACCCCCAAATAGTCAACGGGAAATTGAGGAGCAAATATGTAAGGAGATTACAGACAGCTGCAAGAAAAATAGGGTGGTAATAGTAGGGGACTTTAACTTTCCCAACATTGACTGGGACAGCCATAGCATTAGGGGCTTGGATGGAGAGAAATTTGTTGAGTGTATTCAGGAGGAATTTCTCATTCAGTATGTGGATGGCCCGACTAGAGAGGGGGCAAAACTTGACCTCCTCTTGGGAAATAAGGAAGGGCAGGTGACAGAAGTGTTAGTGAGGGATCACTTTGGGACCAGTGATCATAATTCCATTAGTTTTAAGATAGCTATGGAGAAGGATAGGTCTGGCCCAAAAGTTAAAATTCTAAATTGGGGAAAGGCCAATTTTGATGGTATTAGACAGGAACTTTCAGAAGTTGATTGGGAGAGTCTGTTGGCAGGCAAAGGGACGTCTGGTAAGTGGGAGGCTTTCAAAAGTGTGTTAACCAGGGTTCAGGGTAAGCACATTCCTTATAAAGTGAAGGGCAAGGCTGGTAGAAGTAGGGAACCTTGGATGACTCGGGAGATTGAGGCACTAGTCAAAAATAAGAAGGAGGCATATGACATGCATAGGCAGCTGGGATCAAGTGGATCCCTTGAAGAGTATAGAGATTGCCGGAGTAGAGTTAAGAGAGAAATCAGGAGGGCAAAAAGGGGATATGAGATTGCTTTGGCAGATCAGGCAAAGGTGAATCCAAAGAGCTTCTACAAATACATAAAGGGCAAAAGGGTAACTAGGGAGAGAGTAGGGCCTCTTAAGGATCAACAAGGTCATCTATGTGCGGAACCACAAGAGATGGGTGAGATCCTGAATGAATATTTCACATCGGTATTTACGGTTGAGAAAGGCATGGATGTTAGGGAACTTGGGGAAATAAATAGTGATGTCTTGAGGAGTGTACATATTACAGAGAGGGAGGTGCTGGAAGTCTTAACGCGCATCAAGGTAGATAAATCTCCGGGACCTGATGAAATGTATCCCAGGACGTTATGGGAGGTTAGGGAGGAAATTGCGGGTCCCCTAGCAGAGATATTTGAATCATCCACCGCTACAGGTGAGGTGCCTGAAGATTGGAGGGTAGCAAATGTTGTGCCTTTGTTTAAGAAGGGCGGCAGGGAAAAGCCTGGGAACTACAGACCAGTGAGCCTGACATCTGTAGTGGGTAAGTTGTTAGAGGGTATTCTGAGGGACAGAATCTACAGGCATTTGGAGAGGCAGGGACTAATTAGGAACAGTCAGCATGGTTTTGTGAGAGGAAAATCATGTCTCACGAATTTGATTGAGTTTTTTGAAGGGGTAACCAAGAAGATAGATGAGGGCTGTGCAGTAGACGTGGTCTACATGGACTTCAGCAAAGCATTTGACAAGGTACCGCATGGTAGGTTGTTACATAAGGTTAAATCTCATGGGATCCAAGGTGAGGTAGCCAATTGGATACAAAATTGGCTTGACGACAGAAGACAGAGGGTGGTTGTCGAGGGTTGTTTTTCAAACTGGATGCCTGTGTCCAGCGGTGTGCCTCATGGATCGGTGCTGGGTCCGCTGTTATTTGTTATTTATATTAATGATTTGGATGAGAATTTAGGAGGCATGGTTAGTAAGTTTGCAGATGACACCAAGATTGGTGGCATTGTGGACAGTGAAGAAGGTTATCTAGGATTGCAACGGGATCTTGATAAATTGGGCCAGTGGGCCGATGAATGGCAGATGGAGTTTAATTTAGATAAATGTGAGGTGATGCATTTTGGTAGATCGAATCGGGCCAGGACCTACTCCGTTAATGGTAGGGCGTTGGGGAGAGTTATAGAACAAAGAGATCTAGGAGTACAGATTCATAGCTCCTTGAAAGTGGAGTCACAGGTGGATAGGATGGTGAAGAAGGCATTCGGCATGCTTGGTTTCATTGGTCAGAACATTGAATGCAGGAGTTGGGATGTCTTGTTGAAGTTGTACAGGGCATTGGTGAGGCCACACTTGGAGTACTGTGTACAGTTCTGGTCACCCTATTATAGAAAGGATATTATTAAACTAGAAAGAGTGCAGAAAAGATTTACTAGGATGCTACCGGGACTTGATGGTTTGACTTACAGGGAGAGGTTAGACAGACTGGGACTTTATTCCCTGGAGAGTAGGAGGTTAAGGGGTGATCTTATAGAAGTCTATAAAATAATGAGGGGCATAGATAAGGTCGATAGTCAAAATCTTTTCCCAAAGGGAGGGGAGTCTATAACGAGGGGGCACAGATTTAAGGTGAGAGGGGAGAGATACAAAAGGATCCAGAGGGGCAATTTTTTCACTCAAAGGGTGGTGAGTGTCTGGAACGAGCTGCCAGAGGCAGTAGTAGAGGCGGGTACAATTTTGTCTTTTAAAAAGCATTTGGACAGTTACATGGGGAAGATGGGTATCGAGGGATATGGGCCAAGTGCAGGCAATTGGGACTAGCTTAGTGGTATAAACTGGGCGACATGGACATGTTGGGCCGAAGGGCCTGTTTCCATGTTGTAACTTCTATGATTCTATAATAACAGTATTTGTAACAGTAGCATTGCAGAAGAGAGCTGCGGGACCCTGTCCAGTTTAGTAACACTGCAGAGGGGGTAAGAGTACATTGTGATTTATTATAGAATCCAACAGGTCTCTGGGAAAGTTACACATGGCACAGATGTTGGAGCAAAAAAGTGCAAAGTGATTTTACATTTTAATTTGGGGCAATGTCTTTTTATCTCCACAAGATTTAATTTTATGGAGTCTTTTTTCTAAAGAAACTTCAGGTACAAACCAGGGTTTTATAAAAAAAAAACAATCATTTATTATTAATACACTAGAAAATTGACATTAGATTTTAAACAAAATATTGGGTTGGTGCCCGATTTAGAATTGCTTTAACAACAGCAAAACAACACATTCTGAATTCTCAAAATGCATAACAGTTTGGAAATCAAATGTTTATCTTAGACTAACCCCATAAGGAAAGTCATATCCTTATAGTTGGCTCAAGATTGCCGGAAAGATTCCAGGTATTTTGATGGATACCGTTGTAGGGTCGCATGGCTTTCTCTTGCAACCAGTTCATCTGATTCACAGGCAGTCTCTAAACCTGCATGGAGGCATCAAACTGGGAGGCAGGGAGCAGCCTTGAAGATTGAAGTGTGGTGGCGCTGCCAGGAAGCGAAGGGCGAGATTGGAGCAGTCCTGGTGGATCTGTGTCTCTTCCCACTCAACTTCTGCCAGCTTTCAAAGACCTTTTTAACACAGAACCACACCTCTGGGGCGGTGGCTTTTCCACAACAGGTTGCTACAAATACAACCCACGATTGATTGACACTTCACTTGTTTTGTCTTAGCGGCCACAACGTAACCACATTAAGCAGGCAGGTGTTCAAACGACCTCTAGCCCTTCTGGAATCGTTCTTGATGCTCTGGCGATCCATCCTCTGTTGTGTGATCTTTTACAATGTGTCCTTAACACTCCTTTTAAGAGTCCTTTCACTTTTTAAGAATCCTTTTTGTTCAGACATACTGGAGCCGATTTAATACCAGGCTTTCGTTTATCAGGTGAATTTTTACTACAAAAATGCTCTGGGGAAACTCCTGCAATAAGTAATGGTCAGGGTCAGTTGAACAAGACTGGGTGACTTTATTTTGCAGCCTCGAGGCATCACCTTTAGAACTCTCAACATTATATAAACAAGAGCATTACCCCGGAACAAACATGAACTGTCTGGCCTGCTCCATCTGCTGCTGTTCTGCTAGTCAGCACTCTCACACACTCCAGGCTGATTACACAGTTTGTTTGGTTATTGCATGCTTTCTGTGTTCTATTCTCATTCCTGTTTCTACCCTTCTGTCAATGTATATGGTTGTCCATCTTTTATTGTGTTTGTTCTCTGTGTAATATCGTTGATCCTTTCTTTATTTTCTGTTTGTTTTTCTATCTTGTTATTTCTACTTCTATTTAATTTCCATCTCTCTGCCGCTGTTTATGTCTCAACCTTTTCCATCTGTTACTCTTGGCTTCTTTTCTACTCATCTCTCTCTCTCTGTTTCTATGTCGCTGCCTGTCTTCTCTCTCTGCCTTCTCTGCAGGCAGAGAGAACGGAGCACGGGATCAGAGATAAAAGGAGGAGCGAGAGAGGAGAGAGAAAGCGGAAGGCGGGATCAGCGATAAGAGGAGCGAGAGAGGAGAGGGAGATGAGCGCGGGATCAGCGATAAGAGGAGCGAGAGAGGAGAGAGAGAGCGGAACGCGGGATCAGCGATAAAAGGAGGAGCGAGAGAGCGGAGCGCCGGATCATGGATAATACAAGAGAAGGGACGGAGAGCGGAGCACCGGCGGGAAGAGAGGTAAAAAAAAAACACCTGAAGTGAATTCAGCACAAGGGAAGGAGCTGATTGGTGAGTAGCAGGTGAGTATTTTTTCTGGTGAGTTTTTTTAAAAGTTTTTTCGTTTTTTTAAGTTTAGTTAATAATATAATAAATCGAGTCATACAGGGCACCTCAGACCAGTTGAATGCACGGCCTGTGCCATGTGGGAACTCCAGGAAACTTTCCCTCTCCTGGAGTGCAGGAAGTGTCATCAACTGCAGGAGCTTGAGCTCCGGTTTTCGGAGCTTGAGCAGCGGCTGGTGTCACTGCAGTGCAGCCGCTAGGCTGAAAGTTTCATGGATAGCACGTTTCAGAAGGTGGTTACCCCACAGTTTAAGAGAGTGCAGGCAGAGAGGGACTAGGTGACCGCCTGACAGAGAAGGAGGACGAGGCAGGTAGAGCAGGTCTCCACTGAGGGCATCTCACTCTCCAGCCAGTATTCAAATGTAAATACTGGTGGGGGAGAGGGTTCCTCTGGGGAGTGCAGCCAGATCCAAGTCCACAGCACCATGGGTGGCTCAGCTGTAAGGGGAGGAAGAGCATGGTCAGGAGAGCGATAGTGATAGGGGATTCTATAGTTAGGGGGACAGATAGGCGTTTCTGCGGCTGCAGACATGATTCCGGGATGGTATATTGCCTCCCTTGTGCCAGGGTCAAAGATGTTATCGAGCAGATGCAGTACATTCTGAAGGGGGAGGGTGAACAGCCAGAGGTCATGGCCCATATTGGTACCAATGACATAGATAGAAAGGGGGATGAGGTCCTGTAGACAGATTTTAAGGAGTTAGGAAAGCGATTAATAAGCAGGACCTCAAAGGAAGTAATCTCTTGATTACTCCCAGTGCCATGCACTATCGGTTGTAGAAATAGGAGGATAAAGCAGATGAACGCGTGGCTGGAGAGATGGGGAAGGAGGGGGGGCTTTAGATTCCTGGGGCATTGGGTTCACTTCAGGGGGAGGTGAGACCTGTACAAGTCGGACAGGTTGCACCTCAACAGGGCCGGGACCAATATCCTTGTGGTGTGGTTTGCTCGTGATGTTGGGGAGGGTTCAAATGAGCTTGGCAGGGGGATGGGAACCTGAGCATAGATTCAGAAGGGCGAGAAGCAGAGCTGGAAATGGAAGGCAGAAAATTAGTTTTAAAGGCAGAGGAAACAAAGGTTAGATACTAGACAACAAAAGTATTTGGCCATGCTTAATGGTATATACCTCAATGCAAGGATTATAGTGAATATAAGGCAGATGAGCTAAAGGCACAGATAGATACGTGGAAGTACGATATCTTAGCTAGTACAGAAGCATGGCTTAAACAGGGGCAGGAATAGCAGCTCAACCTTCCTGGTTACAGAGTTTTCAGACGAGATGGAGAGGGAGATAAAGAAATAGGGGGAGTTGCAATATTGGTTACAAAAAAACAATTATGGCTGTGAGGAGGAATTATATGTTAAAAGGATCATCAAATTAGGCCACATGGGTTGAGCTGGAGAACAAAAAAGGGGCAGCCACACTGCTGGAAGTGTACTATAGACCACCAAACATTCAGAGGGAGATAGCAGAGCAAATATGTAAGCAAATTTCTGAGAAGTGCTAAAACAATAGAGCAATAATAGTAGGGGATGTCAACTACCCTAATATTAACTGGGATCGAATCGGTGCTAAAGGTATAGAGAGCACAGAATTCTTAAAGTGCATTCAGGAAAACTTTTTTAGCCAGTACGAAGCAAGCCCAACAAGTAGGGGCAGTTCTGGACTTAGTTTTGGGGAATGAAGCTGGGCACGTGGAAGGAGTATCAGTGGGAGAGCATTTTGCTGGTAGTGATCATAATTCAGTTAGATTTAGTATAGTTATGGAAAAGGACAGAAATAGAACAGGATTACTGTTCTAAATTGGGGAAAGGCCAATTTTACTAAGCTGAGAAGTGATTTAGCAAAAGTGGACAGAAACAGCTACTTGAAGGTAAATCAGTGTCAGAGCAGTGGGAGGCATTCAAGAGGGAGATTCAAGGGGTTCAGAGGAAACATGTTCCCACAAAGAAAAAGGGCGGGACTGCCAAATCTAAAGCCCCGTGAATGACAAGAAGCATACAGGATAAGATAAGTCAAAAAGTGAATCTTATGTCAGACAGCGAGATCTCAATACTGCAGAAAGCCAAGACAAGTATAGAACGTGCAGGGGTGATATTAAAAAGGAAATTAGGAAAGCAAAGTTGGGGGGGGCATTAAGAAATCCTGCAACTAAAATTAAGGAATACCCAAAAATGTTTGAAAATACATAAAGAGTAAAAAGATAACTAAAGAAAGTACAGTTAACCTATGTGTGGAGTCTGAAGATGTGTGTATGTTATTTAATGAATACATTGCGTCTTTCTTCAGAAAAGAGAGGGACGATGCAGAGAATGTAGTTAAGGAGGAGGATTATGAAATATTGAATGAGGTAAAGATGTTTAGCATCTATGAAAGTCGATAAATCGCCAGACACAGAGGAAATATATCCCCAGCTGCTAAGAGAAGCAAGGGAGAAAATAACAGAGGCTCTAAAATCATATTCCAATCTCCCATGGACACAGGCATGGTGCCGGAGGATTGGAGGACTGCTAACATCGTACCGTTGTTTAAAAAGGGAGAAAGTGATAGACCGAGTAATTATATTCCAGTCAGTCTAACCTCGATGGTGGGCAAATTATTGGAATCGATTCTGAAGGACAGCATAAATCGTCATTTAAAAAGGAACGAGTTAATCAAGGATAGTCAGCATGGATTTGTTAAGGGAAGGTCATGTCTGACTAATTTGATTGATTTGTTTGAGCAGGTAATAAGAAGGGGCCATGAGGGTAACGCATTTGAGGTAGTGTACATGGATTTACCAAGGCTTTTGACAAGGTCCCACATGGCAGACTGGTCAAAAAAGTAAAAGCCTGTGGGATGAAAGGGAAAGTGGCTAATTGGATCCAAAATTGTCGCAGTGGCAGGAAGCAAAGTGTAATGGTTGACAAGTGTTTTTGTGACTGGAAGGCTGTTCCCTGTGATACAAGGTCCCTTGCTTTTTGTGGTATATTTTAATGATTTGGACTTGAATGAGAAGTTTGAGAAGGCTTGATCAAGAAGTTTGCAGATGATACAAAAATTGGCTGTGTAGTTGATAGTGAAGAGTAAAGCTGCAGACTGCAGGAAGATATCAATGGACCGGACAGGTGGGCAGAGAAAATGGAATTCAATCCAAGGAAGTGTGAGTTAATGCATTTGGAGAGGGCAAATAAGACAAAGCAGTACACAGTAAATGGGAGGATAATTCGAGGTGTAGAGGATCAAAAGCGACCTTGGAGTGCACGTCCACAGATCCATGAAGGTAGCAGGACTGGTAGATAAAGTGGTTAAAAAGGCATAAGGGATACCTTCCTTACTAGCCGAGGCATACAATATAAGAGCAGGGAGGTTATGACAGAACTGTATAAAATACTGGTTAGGCCACAGCTTGAGTACTGCGTACACTTCTGGTCACCACATTACAGGAAAAACGTGATTGCACGAGAGAGGGTACAGAGGAGATTTACGAGGATGCTGCCAGGGCTAGAGAATTTTAGTTATGAGAAAAAATTGGATAGGATGGGGTTGTTTTCTTTGGAACAAAGGAGGTTGAGGGGTGATTTAGTTAAGGTATGTAAAATTATAACAGGACTAGATAGAGTGAAGAGAGATGACCTATTTCGCTTAGCAGAGGTGCCAGTGAACATGGGGCATAGATTTAAAGTGATTGTAAGGGGATTAGAGGGGAGCTGAGGAGAATTTTTTTCACCCAGAGGGTGGTGGGGGTCTGGAAATCACTGCCTGAAAGGGTGGCAGAGGCAGAAACCCTCAAGTCATTTAAAAAGTACTTGGATGTGCGCTCGAAGTTCTGTAGCCAACAGGGCTGTGGACCAAGTGCTGGAAAGTGGGATTAAACTGGACAGCTGTTTTTCGGCCGGCACGGACACGACGGGCCGAATGGCTCCTTCTCTGCGGTAACTTTCTATGATTCTGCCTTTTTTACATCTGCCTCCCTGTGCCCCTCTCTCTCTCTCTCTCTTTCTCCCTCCTGATTTCATCCGTCTTTTTGTCTTTCCACCTCTGTCTGCAATCTGTTTCACTCCGTATGTGGGAAAGTTTACTGAAACACATTACAACCAATGTCAATCAGAGTCCGGGTATGTTTACTGACGCACATTACAACCTGTATCACTCAGTATCCAGGTATGCTTACGGACACACATGACACCGTGTATCACTCAGTATACCGCTTTGTTTACTGACACACATTACAATCTGAGTCACTCAGTACCTGTGTATGCATACTGACACACATTACAATCTGTGTCACTCAGTATCCGGGTATGTTTACTGACACACATTACAACCTGTGTCAGTCAGTATCCAGGTATGTTTACTGACACACATTACAACCTGTGTCACTCAGTATGTGGGTACACTCAGTATGTGGGTATTTTCCACAACATTCACCTGAGGAAGGAGGAAGCCTCCGAAAGCTTGTGAATTTCAAATAAAATTGTTGGACTATAACTTGTTGTTGTAAAATTGTTGACAATATGTGGGTATATTGAGAGAAACACATTACAATCTGTGTCACTCAGTATCCGGGTATGTTTACTGACACACATTACAATCTGTGTCACTCAGTATCCGGGTATGTTTACTGACACACATTACAATCTGAGTAACTCAGTATCTGTGTATGCATACTGACACACATTACAATCTGTGTCACTCAGTATCCGGGTATGTTTACTGACGCACATTACAATCTGTGTCACTCAGTATCCGGGTATGTTTACTGACACTCATGACAACCTGTGTCACTCAGTATCCGGGTATGTTTACTGAAACACATTACAATCTGTGTCACTCAGTATCCGGGTATGTTTACTGACGCACATTACAACCTGTGTCACTCAGTATCCGGGTATGTTTACTGACACTCATTACAACCTGTGTCACTCAGTATCCGGGTATGTTTACTGAAACACATTACAATCTGTGTCACTCAGTATCCGGGTATGTTTACTGACACTCATGACAACCTGTGTCACTCAGTATCCGGGTATGTTTACTGAAACACATTACAATCTGTGTCACTCAGTATCCGGGTATGTTTACTGACGCACATTACAACCTGTGTCACTCAGTATCCGGGTATGTTTACTGAAACACATTACAACCTGTGTCACTCAGTATGTGGGTATGTTTACTGAAACACTTGATACAATCTGTGTCACTCAGAATCTGGGTATGTTTTCTGAAACACATTACAATCTGTGTTACTCAGTATCCGGGTATGTTTACTGACACACATTACAATCTGCGTCACTCAGTATGTGGGGATGTTTACTGACACACATTACAATCTGTGTTACTCAGTATGTGGGGATGTTCAGAGAAACACATTACTATCTCTGTCAATCAGAATCTGGGTTTGTTTAGTGAAACACATTACAATCTGTTTCACTCAGTATCTGGGTATGTTTACTGACACACATTACAATCTGTGTCACTCAGTATCCGAGAAATCACAGCCTTGGATATGGGGTGAAATACACTGAAGTGTTTATAAAAAGTCACGGAACACAATTTGTGCGTAGAATTCTTCTTTGTTTTCTCAGCAGTGATGGGTTGTGAAGGAAGAGACGGGCCCGAGCTCCCTCTGATGGGCTGTGAAGGGAGAGACGGGCCCGAGCTCCCTCTGCTGGGTTGTGAAGGGAGAGACGGGCCCGAGCTCCCTCTGCTGGGTTGTGAAGGGAGAGACGGGCCCGAGCTCCCTCTGATGGGTTGTGAAGGGAGAGACGGGCCCGAGCTCCCTCTGATGGGTTGTGAAGGGGGAGACGGGCCCGAGCTCCCTCTGATGGGTTGTGAAGGGAGAGAGGGCCCGAGCTCCCTCTGATGGGTTGTGAAGGGAGAGACGGGCCTGAGCTCCCTCTGATGGGTTGTGAAGGGAGAGACGGGCCCGAGCTCCCTCTGCTGGGTTGTGAAGGGAGAGACGGGCCCGAGCTCCCACTGATGGGTTGTGAAGGGAGAGACGGGCCCGAGCTCCCTCTGATGGGTTGTGAAGGGAGAGACGGGCCTGAGCTCCCTCTGATGGGCTGTGAAGGGAGAGACGGGCCCGAGCTCCCTCTGATGGGTTGTGAAGGGAGAGACGGGCCCGAGCTCCCTCTGATGGGTTGTGAAGGGAGAGACGGGCCCGAGCTCCCTCTGATGGGTTGGGAAGGGAGAGACGGGCCCGAGCTCCCTCTGATGGGTTGCAAAGGGAGAGACGGGCCCGAGCTCCCTCTGATGGGTTGTGAAGGGAGAGACGGGCCCGAGCTCCCTCTGATGGGTTATGAAGGGGGAGACGGGCCCGAGCTCCCTCTGATGGGTTGTGAAGGGGGAGACGGGCCCGAGCTCCCTCTGATGGGTTGTGAAGGGAGAGGTGGGCCCGAGCTCCCTCTGATGGGTTGTGAAGGGAGAGACGGGCCCGAGCTCCCTCTGATGGGTTGTGAAGGGAGAGACGGGCCCGAGCTCCCTCTGATGGGTTGTGAAGGGAGAGACGGGCCCGAGCTCCCTCTGATGGGTTGTGAAGGGAGAGGTGGGCCCGAGCTCCCTCTGATGGGTTGTGAAGGGAGAGACGGACCTGAGCTCCCTCTGATGGGTTGTGAAGGGAGAGACGGGCCCGAGCTCCCTCTGATGGGTTGTGAAGGGAGAGACGGGCCCGAGCTCCCTCTGATGGGTTGTGAAGGGAGAGACGGGCCCGAGCTCCCTCTGATGGGTTGTGAAGGGAGAGGTGGGCCCGAGCTCCCTCTGATGGGTTGTGAAGGGAGAGACGGACCTGAGCTCCCTCTGATGGGTTGTGAAGGGAGAGACGGGCCCGAGCTCCCTCTGATGGGTTGTGAAGTGAGAGGTGGGCCCGAGCTCCCTCTGATGGGTTGTGAAGGGAGAGACGGACCTGAGCTCCCTCTGATGGGTTGTGAAGGGGGAGACGGCCCGAGTTCCCTCTGATCCGCACTGACCCCGAGCTGCGGGTGAAATGAAATAAAGTTCAACCTGCAGCAGTGAGCCGTTGGAGAGAGATCAGAGTCCGGAAACAAGGAGGACATTTATGATACTGTCCTTGAATATAATTTATATCAAATACTCCTTGAATTCTCTGCCTGGGGAATTCATAACTGGGAATCGCCTGTGAAATCAGCCTAAATATTAAAATAGGAACCGCCCAACGAGGGGCTCGATCCCATGAACCTGAGAACAGTTCACTTTGCACAGGCTGGAGACTGAGACTGTGTCTTTCCAGTTCAGAGTGGGGCTCATTCCCACCCCAGGTGAGATCAGATAATCATAGAAATGTTACAGCACAGAAGGAGGCCATGATTGAATCTCCTTCACCACCCCCTCGGGCAGTGCATTCCAGATCCTAACCACTCGCTGTGTAAAAAAGTTTTTCCTCATGTCGCCTTTGGTTCTTTTGCCAATCACCTTAAATCTATATCCTCTGTTTCTTGACCCTTCCGCCAATGGGAACAGTTTCTCTCTATCTACTCTGTCTGGACCCTTCATGATTTTGAATACCTCGATCAAATCTCCTCGCAACTGTCTCTGTTCCGAGGAGAACAACCCCAGCTTCTTCAGTCTAACCATGTAACTAAAGTCCCTCATCCCTGGAATCATTCTAGTAAATCTCTTCTGTACCCTCTCTAAGGCCTTCACATATTTCCTAAAGTGCGGTGCCCAGAACTGGACACAATACTCCAGTTGTGGCCGAACCAGTGTTTTATAAAGGTTCTCCATAGCTTCCTTGCTTTTGTACTCCAGCCTTCTATTTATAAAGCCCAGGATCCCCTACGCTTTTGTAACTGCTTTCTCAACCTGCCCTGCCACCTTCAATGATTTGTGCACATATACCCCCAGATCTCTCTGTTCCTGAACCCCTTTTAGAATTGTGCCCTCTTGTTTATATTGCCTTTCCTCATTCTTCCTACCGAAATGCATCACCTCGCATTTTTCTGCATTAAATTTCATCTGCCATGTGTCCGCCCAGTCCACCAGCCTGTCTATTGCCTCTTGAAGTCTATCACCATCATCCTCAATGTTCACTGCACTTCCAAGTTTTGTTTCACTCCCAAATTTGGAAATTATGTCCTGTACACCCAAGTCCAAGTCATTCATATATATCAAGAAAAGCAGGGGTCCCAGTACTGACCCCTGTGGAACCCCACTGCACACCTCCCTCCAGTCCGAAAAACAACCGTTCACCATTACTCTCTCTTTCTTGTTCCTTAGCCAATTCTTTATCCATGTTGCTACTGCACCTTTTATTCCACGGTCTTCAATCTTGACGACAAGCCTATTATGCGGCACTTTATTGAACACCTTTTGGAAGTCCATAAACATCACATCAACTGCATTGCCCTCATCTACCCTCTCTGTTACCTCATCAAAAAACGTTATCAATTTGATTTAACATGATTTGCCTTTATCAAATCCATGCTGGCTTTCCCTAATCAATCTACACTTGTCCAAGTGACTGTTAATTCTGTCCCGGAATATCATTTCTAAAAGTCTCCCCTCCAATGAGGTTAAACTGACTGGCCTATAGTTGCTGGGTTTATCCTTACACCCTTTTTTGAACAAGGGTGTAACGTTTGCAATTCTCCAGTCCTCTGGCACCACCCCTGTATCTGAGGATGTTTGGAAGATTATGGCCAGTACCTCCGCAATTTCCACCCTTACTCCCCTCAACAACCTAGGGTGCATCCCATCCGGACCGGGTGACTTATCTACTTTAAGTACACCTAGCCTTTCTACGACCTCTTCTTTATCAACTTGTAGCCCATCCAATATCTTAACTACATCTTCATTTACTGAGACTCTGGTAGCATCTGGTAGCATCTTCTTCCTTGGTAAAGACAGATGCAAAGTACTCATTTAGCACCTCGGCCATGCCCTCTCCTTTTTGGTCGCTAGTCATTCCCGACCCTCCTCTTACTGCCCATTTACTGTTTACATGCCTATAGAAGACTTTTGGATTCCCTTTTATGTTGGCCGCCAGTCTATTCTCACACTCTCTCTTTCCTCCTCTTATTTCCTTTTTCACTTCCTCTCTGAACTTTCTATATTCAGCCTGGTTCTCACTTGTGTTATCAACCTGACATCTGTCATATGCTCTTTTTTCTGCTTTGTCTTACTCTCTATCTCTTTTATTATCCAGGGAGTTCTGGCTTTAGTTGCCCCACCTTTCTCCCTCATGGGAATGTGCCTAGACTGTACCCGAATCATCTCCTCTTTAAATGCTGCCCATTGTTCAATTACAGTTTACCTGCCAATCTTTGATTCCAATTTACCCGGGCCAGATCTGTTCTCATTCCACTGAAATTGGCCCTCCTCCAATTGAGTATTTTTACTTTAGAGTGGTCCGTGTCCTTTTCCATAGCTATTCAAAACCTTATGATACTATGATCGCTGCTCCCTAAATGCTCCCCCACTGACACTTGCTCCACTTGGCCCACCTCATTCCTGAATAACACAGCACAGGCCGAGGATCGAGCCTGGGCCTTTCCTGCTCTGTGTGGGGCTCAATATGTAAATGAACCTGCTCTCTCCTCACATCAGTGCTGCCAGACTGTGGGTCTCATAGTTTCTGTTCTTCCAAACATTCATTAAAATAGTATACTGGGCTTTGGGCTTTCTATCCTTGTAATATTTGGTTAAATATATGTTATGTTATAAACATTGTTTGGTTTAACTGAATCTGTTTGTTCAGTGAGTGTAATTAATGTCAGTCTCCGTGGGCCCTAATTGTGTCACTGGAGTGTTTCTCTCTGCTATTAATAAGCGACTTCTTTCAACGTGTTATCCCATAGTGTCAGTGGGAGCATCACCTCCGGCACTAACAGGGATCAGCGACTCCACAGAGAGGGAAAGAATAGATCAGAATCTGAGAACAACAGATTGGAATGTTACAACAATGGATCGGAATCTGGGAACAATAGATTGGAATATTTCAACAATGGATCGGAATCCGGGAACAACAGATTGGAATATTTCAACAATGGATCGGAATCTGGGAACAATAGATTGGAATATTTCAACAATGGATCGGAATCTGGGAACAATAGATTGGAATATTTCAACAATGGATCGGAATCCGGGAACAACAGATTGGAATATTTCAACAATGGATCGGAATCTGGGAACAATAGATTGGAACAGCCCATTATGGACTTTTCAAGTTGTGTATCTACTTTATGATTCACTAGCATTCGAGGAGCGGGCACTTTATGTGATTCTTGGTCTACAAGTAATTTACTATCCTCCCCTCGCTGCTGTTGGTGTCTCTGGTAAGTCTCGATATCCAGCTATTAATCCTATAACCAATGATTCACTTATGACTGTTCTTGTAGTACCCTGTCCCACACTCGCTGCAGTTCGATTTGATGACAAGTCTCCATATCCAGCTGTTAATTATATAAACCATATCTTACTGTATTGCTCTTCTAGTCATTTACTGACCAACACTCGCTGCTGTCGATGTCACTGGTAAGTCTCGATATCCAGCTGTTAATTCTATGAACCATGTTTCACTGCATTACTGTTCTTTTTTCCCCTGTCCCATACTCACTGCCATTGTTGTTCCAGGTAATTCACTATATCCAGTTATTAATTCTATAAACCAGGTTTCACTGTATCACTGTTATTTTTGTCCCCTGCCCTGCATTTGCTGCTGTACGATTTGATGGTAAGTTTTTATAACCAGCTCAAAAATTAAAGGGGGCACTCGGGAAGGGAGATATATTGATGGGTGGAACAGGGATGGGAGATATATTTAAGGTGATTTTCTGGGTGTGAGATTTAATTCACAATGGATCCCTGAGAGTGAGGCTGTATTTCAGGGATTCTGAATGTATGCATGTTTCACAGGGTCCTTGGGGTGTGTCAGTGTTTGAATGGGGTCCAGGCATGGCACTAATATACAAGGGATCCAGTAATGGTACTAATATACAAGGGGTCCAGAGACAGTGATAATATACAGCAGATTCAGAGATGGTACTAATATACAGGGGATACTGAAACGGTGCTAATGTTCAGGGGATCCAGAGGCGGTGTTAATATACAGGGGGTGCAGAGATGGTGCTAATATTTACAAAGGGAAGCTATGAACAATTGCAGGGGATCGAGAGACAGTGCTAATATTTACAGAGAGATCCAGAGACACTACTAATAACTACAAAGGATCCATAGACGGTGCGAATGTACTGGGGATCCAGAGACGGTGCTAATATTTACAGGGGATCCAGAAATGGTATTAATAATAACAGAGGATAAAGAGATGGAAATAATACATACTGGGTATCCAGAGACAGTACTAATATTTACTGGGGATCCAGAGACAGTACTAATATTTACTGGGGATCCAGAGACAGTACTAATATTTACTGGGGATCCAGAGACAGTACTAATATTTACTGGGGATCCAGAGGCGGTACTAATACTGACAGGGGATACAGAGACGTTACTAATATTTACAGTGGATGTAGAGACATTAATAATATGTACAGGGGATGTAGAGAAGATACAAATATTTTCAGGGGATCCAGAGATTGTTCCAATATTGACAGGCCATCCAGTGAGGGTACGAATATTTACAAGGGATCTGGAGATGGTACTGATAGTTACAGGTGATGTAGAGACGTTACAAATAAATATCGCGGATGTAGAGATGGTACAAATATTTACACAGGATCCAGCGATGGAATTAATATTTACAGGAGATGTAGAAAATGCATTGGTATTTACAGGGGATCCAGGGATTGTACTATTATTCACACATTGATATTGAGATGGTAATAATATTTACAGAGGGATCCAGAAACCGTACTAATGTTTAAAGGTGGTCCAGAGATGGTACTAATATTTACAGGGGAGGTATAGACATAATTAATATTTACAGGTGATGTAGGGAAGCTACTAATAACTACATGGGATCCAGGAACGGTACTAATATTACAGGGGATCCAGGGTCAGTAGAACGTTTATAGTGGATCCAGAGACTGTACTAGTAGTTACAGGGGACCCAGGGATGGTACTAATATTCAGAGGGATCTAGAGAGCTAATAATAATTACATGTGGTCCAGAGATGCTACTAATATTTGCAGGGGCTCCAGTGATGGTACTCATATTTATATGTGGTTCAGAGACGGTACAAATATTTACAGGACGGTACAAGTATATACAGATTCTCTCAATCCACTGTAAATCGTGATAATATTTACAGTGGATTTAGAGAATCTACTAATATTTACAGGGGTGTAGAGACGTTATTACTATTTACAGGGGCTGTGGAGAAGATACTAATATTTACAAGGGATCTGGAGACACTGCTAATATTTACAGTGGGTCTAGAGACGGTAATAATATTTATAGGTTATCTAGAGACTCTACTAATATTTACAGGGGAAACAGAGACAGTACTAATTCTTACAGGGGACAAAAAAATGTTAGTATCATTCAGAGTGGAATGCAGAGACAGTAATAATATTTACTGAGGAATGCAAAGACATTACTAGTATTTGCAGGAAACCCAGAGATGGTATTAATCTTTACAGGGGATTCAGAGACGGTGCTAATATTTACAGGGAATCCAGATATGATACTAACATGAAACAAAAATGGTACTAATATTCACAGTGGGATCCGGAGATGGTGTTAATGTTTACAGGGAATCAAGAGATGGTACTGAAATTTATAGGGGGTCCAGAGATGGTGCTAATATTGCTAATAATGGTGCACAGGATCCAGATGCATTACTAATATTTACAGGGGATCCAGAGAGGGTACCAATATTTACAGGGGATCCAGAGACAGTACTAATATTTACAGGGGATCCAGAGATGCTACTAATATTTACAGGAGATCCAGAGATGGTCCTAATATTGATAAAGAAGAGGTACTTGAAAGGCTAGCTGTACTTAAAGTAGATAAGTCACCCAGTCCGGATGGGATGCATCCTAGGTTGCTGAGGGGAGTAAGGGTGGAAATTGCGGAGGTACTGGCCATAATCTTCCAAACATCCTTAGATACGGGGGTGGTGCCAGAGGATTGGAGAATTGCAAATATTACACCCTTGTTCAAAAAAGTGTGTAAGGATAAACCCAGCAACTATAGACCAGTCAGTTTAACCTCAGTTGTGGGGAAACTTTTAGAAACGATAATCCAGGACAGGATTAACAGCCACTTGGACGAGTGTGGATTGATTATGGAAAGCCAGCATGGATTTGTTAAAGGCAAATCGTGTTTAACTAACCTGATAGAGTTTTTTGATGAGGTAACAGAGAGGGTAGAAGAGGGCAATACAGTTGATGTGGTGTATATAGACTTTCAAAAGACGTTTGATAAAGTGCCGCACGGTAAGCTTATCATAAAGATTGCGGCCCATGGAATAAAGGGGGCAGTCGCAAGATGGATACAGAATTGGGTAAGAGGCAGGAAACAGAGAGTAGTGGTGAACGGTTGTTTTTTGGACTGGAGGGAGGTGTACAGTGATGTTCCCCAGGGGTCGGTGCTGGGACCACTGCTTTTCTTGATATGTATTAATGACTTGGACTTGGGTGTACAGGGCACAATTTCAAAATTTGCAGATGACACAAAACTTGGAAGGGTAGTAAACAGTGAGGAGGATAGTGATAGACTTCAAGAGGATACAGACAGGCTGGTGGCATGGGTGGACACATGGCAGATGAAATTTAACGCAGAAAAATGCAAAGTGATACACTTTGGCAGGAAGAATGAGGAGAGGCAATATAAACTAGAGGGCACAACTCTAAAAGGGGCACAGGAACAGAGAGGTCTGGGGGTATATGTGCATAAATCGTTGAAGATGGCAGGGCAGGTTGAGAAAGCGGTTAAAAAAGCATACGGGATCCTGGGCTTTATAAATAGAGGCATAGAGTACAAAAGTATGGAAGTCATGATGAACCTTTATAAAACACTGGTTCGGCCACAACTGGAGTATTGTGTCCAGTTCTGGACACCGCACTTTAGGAAGGATGTGAAGGCCTTAGAGAGGGTGCAGAAGAGATTTACCAGAATGATTTCAGGGATGAGTGACTTTAGTTACGTGGATAGACTGGAGAAGCTGGGGTTGTTCTCCTTGGAAGAGAGAAGGTTGCGAGGAGATTTGATAGAGGTATTCAAAATCATGAACAGAGTAGTTAGAGAGAAACTATTCCCATTGGCGGAAGGGTCAAGAACCAGAGGAGATAGATTTACGGTGATTGGCAAAAGAACCAAAGGTGACATGAGGAAAAACTTCTTTACACAGCGAGTGGTTAGGATCTGGAATGCACTGCCCGAGGCAGTTTCAATTGTGGCTTTCAAAAGGGAACTGGATAAGTACTTGAAAGGAAAAGAAATTGAAGGACTACGGGGATAGGGCAGGGGATGGAACTAGCTGGATTGTTCTTGCATAGAGCCGGTGTGCACTCGATGGGCTGAATGGCCTCCTTCCGTGCTGTAACCTTTCTTTGATTCTACAGGGGATCCAGAGATGATACTAATTTTTACAGGGGACCCAGTGAAAATAATAATATTTACAGGGGATCCAGAGATGATACTAATTTTTACAGGGGATCCAGAGACAGTACTAATATTTACAATGGGATCTGGAGACAGCACTAATATTTACAGTTGATCCAGAGATGGTACTAATATTCATTGCAGGATCCATATGCAGTAATAATACTTACAGCGGATCCAGGCACAGTACTAATATATACTGGGGATCCAATATTTATAGCAGTTCTAGAGTTGGTACTCATATTTACAGAGTGATACAGAGACGGTAATAATTTTTACAGAAGATCCAGAAACAGTGCTAATATTTACAGGCTATCCAGAGACAGTACTAATATTTACAGGAATCCAGAGAAGTTACTAATATTCACAGACGAGAAAGAAATGGTAACAAAAATCACAGGGGGATCCACTGGCAGGAGTAATATTTACATGGGATCCGGAGATGGTGCTAAAATTTACTGGGGATCCAGAGATGGTACTAGTATTCACTGGTGATCCAGAGACAGATACAGATGCAGTCCTATTATTTACAGTGAATCCAGATTTGGTACTAACATTTACAGGTGATCCAGAGACTGTACTAAGATTTACAGGGAATCCACAGATGGTACTAATGTTTACACTGTATCCAGAGACACTACTACTATTTAAAGAAGGATCCAGAAATGGTAATAATATTTTCAGAGGATCCAGAGACGTCACTAATATTTAGATGGGATGTAGACACGTTATTAATGATTACAGAGGATGTAGAGAAGGTACTAATATTTACAAGGGATCAAGGGAAGGTAATAATACCTACAGAGCATCCCGTACACTACTAATATTTACAGGGGATCAAGGGACAGGACTAATATTTACAGGATCTCCAGAGACAGTACTAATATTTACATGGGATACAGATACAGTGCTAATATTCGCAGGGTGAACCAGAGACTGTAATAATGTTTACCGAAGGATCCAGAGATGGTATTAATATTTATAGGTTATCCAGAGAATTTACCAATAGTTACAGGGGCTCCAGAGATGGTATTAATATTTACAGGGGCTCCAGAGATGGTATTAATAATTACAGGGGCTCCACAGATGGTATTAATATTTACAGGGGCTCCAGAGATGGTATTAATATTTACAGAGGATCCAGAGATGGTATTAATATTTACAGAGGATCCAGAGATGGTATTAATATTTACAGAGGATCCAGAGATGGTATTAATATTTACAGGGGCTCCAGAGATGGTATTAATATTTACAGAGGATCCAGAGGCAGTATTAATATTTACAGGGGCTCCAGAGATGGTATTAATATTTACAGAGGATCCAGAGGCGGTATTAATATTTACAGGGGCTCCAGAGGAGGTATTAATATTTACAGGGGATCCAGAGATGGTATTAATATTTGCAGAGGATCCAGAGGCGGTATTAATATTTACAGGGGCTCCAGAGATGGTATTAATATTTACAGAGGATCCAGACACAGTATTAATATTTACAGGGGATCCAGAGGCGTTACTAATATTTACAGAATATCCAGAGACGGTATTGATACTTATAGGGGCTCCAGAGACTGTGCTAATATTTACACAGTGTCCCTGCCTGATGTATAATTCCCCTGTTTGTTTCCCTTTCTTACAGTTAACTTACTGGCGATTGTGACCCTGTCTCGGGGAAAGTGCGGTCTCTCCAAATGTGTCACTCGCTACCTGGTGGCGATGGCAGCGGGGGATTTAATGGTCATTATCTTCGATCTGATACTCAGACAGATTCCGATTGCTTATGAGAGTCACTTTCGTTTCCTGTACTCCATCCCCTTGTGTAATATCCACGCCGTCCTGCTTTTTGCAGCCACAGACTGTTCTGTCTGGTTCACCGTCACTTTCACCTTTGATCGATTTGTGGCCATTTGTTGTGAGAAGCTGAAAACTAAATATTGCACCGAGAGAACGGCGGCTGTGGTTCTGGGAACAGTGATTTTGCTGAGCTGTTTGAAGAACATTTCCTGGTACTTTATGTTCACGGGTTGGTATCAATTTTCCAATACGCCCTGGTTTTGTTTGGTAACAATCAGTGTTCTGGAATCACGTGTGTGGGGAGTGATCGAACTCCTGCAGTATATCCTCACCCCGGGGGTCCCATTTGTTCTGATTCTGCTGCTCAATGCTTTCACCGTCAGATGCATTTTAGTGGCCAGCAGAGCCCGCAGGAGACTCCGGGGTCACAGCAGTGTGGAGAGTCCCAGAGACCCAGAGATGGAGAGCAGAAGGAAATCCATCATTTTACTGTTTCTTATCTCGGGGAATTTCATACTGTTATGGGCATTGTTATTAGTGTATTCCATATGGAACCGGATGTTTTATTTGGGGTTTGAGTCTGTACTTCTACCTGAGTTGATACTCGAACTGGGACACATGCTCCAGCTCCTGAGTTGCTGCACAAACACTTTTATTTATGCCGTGACCCAAACGAAATTCAGAGAGCAGTTGAAGAATGTGGTGAAATATCCCTTCATTGCAAGTGTTCAAATCATTAAATCATGAGAGGATCTGAAGACTTTCTCAGAGCAGAGTCAGTTTTGTATCATACGGTGTCTGATTCTCTCTCCACCAGACACTGTGTATTCTGCAATCACTGAAACCTTTATAACTTGAGGCTATTTATCAACTCATTTCAGAGCGTGTCCCAAAGTTCATGGGGTAAAAATTGGATAGGGGCCGTTTTCGGGCGTTGGTAGCGTGATGTGCTATTACCCCCGCCCGATGACTCCTGCACAGGCAGGTCACAAGTTTCAGCCCACCAGAGGACTGACCTGCAATCAGGATTCCATTCCAGGCCTTGCAGGTGGAATCAATGCAATTCGCACTTTCCACCACCAGGGGAGCTCAATCCCTTAAAGGGAGGATGTTTCTTAGAAATTTCTTAAAGGTAGCTGGTACCTGTTATTTGCTAAAAATAACAGTCTACTGTCTGCACGGAGTCTGAACAGAGATCAGACATCGCACACGTAAAACACAGATGCAGGTCCCATCCCTAAGTTTACACACAGATGAGTTATGTTGTGGTAAAGTCCAAACTCTCTCCCCCACACACCCCTGGGGAGAGCAGTGAGTGGTAAAGTCCACACTCTCCCCACACACACCCCTGGGGAGAGCAGTGAGTGGTAAAGTCCACACTCTCTCCCCCACACACCCCTGGGGAGAGCAGTGAGTGGGAAAGTCCACACTCTCCCCCCACACACCCCTGGGGAGAGCAGTGAGTGGTAAAGTCCACACTCTCTCCCCCCACACACCCCCCTGGGGAGAGCAGTGAGTGGTAAAGTCCACACTCTCCCCACACACCCCCCCTGGGGAGAGCAGTGAGTGGTAAAGTCCACACTCTCTCCCCCACACACCCCTGGGGAGAGCAGTGAGTGGTAAAGTCCACACTCTCTCCCCCCACACACCCCCCTGGGGAGAGCAGTGAGTGGTAAAGTCCACACTCTCCCCCCACACACCCCCCTGGGGAGAGCAGTGAGTGGTAAAGTCCATACTCTTTCCCCACACACCCCTGGGGAGAGCAGTGAGTGGGAAAGTCCACACTCTCCCCCCACACACACCCCTGGGGAGAGCAGTGAGTGGGAAAGTCCACACTCTCCCCCCACACACACCCCTGGGGAGAGCAGTGAGTGGTAAAGTCCACACTCTCCCCCCACACACACCCCTGGGGAGAGCAGTGAGTGGGAAAGTCCACACTCTCCCCCCCCACACACCCCTGGGGAGAGCAGTGAGTGGTAAAGTCCACACTCTCCCCACACACCCCCCTGGGGAGAGCAGTGAGTGGTAAAGTCCACACTCTCCCCACACACACCCCCCTGGAGTGAAATACATTGATGTTATCGAAAGCTGACCGACCAGGGGAGACCTCACAGTGTTGGAGACGGAAAGTATTGGTTGAACTCGTGCTTTATGAGATCAAGCACAAAGCTGGCCTGATTTGAATGATTCACTTGTGTTTATTAAATAATTATCATGTGCCTGTTGCAGGCAGTAACTGTTCAGGGTCAGCCAATGGGGAATAGTCTTGTTTCAGCAATAACCCATTGAAATTGCATTCCAGCCTCCATATGAATGATAATCCGTTTTGCGTTAGCTGTTCAACATAACTCTTCGCATTGATACTGCAAAAATAATAATGAAATGTCCATACATCATTATACTAAACTCTAGTGGAAGTTATGCAAATATTATGCAAACCATTTTAAAATTAACATATGATTCGAAATTAGCTTATGAAATCGATGTGAAATCTCCAGCAAAAAGCGAACCTGCAAACAAATTCTCTTTAATTCAAACATTAATGGGCCGGATTTTGCTGTGAGCAGCGAGCGAATGGCACCAGGTGTAGGTTAGACTTGCCCATAGACCCTCTCTGGGGTTTTACACAGCAAGTTACTGGGAATGGAACAACAAACGATGTGACCCCCCTCAGCAGGGCATCTGGAACCTGTGTGTACAGGGCGAGCAACTGGATATCTCCGTAATCAATCAGATTGAAGAATTGGTAATGAGAGCACAGAGACTGAACCAGGAAGTGTCAGAATGGTGAATTCAATGTCAAATCAGGTCCAGTAAGAGAAATAAAGAGAGGGAAGAAAAGATTGGATTAAGAGACAGAAAGAAAAGAGACAGAAAGAAAACGTAAAATTTTTTTAATTATTTCTTTTATCTCCAACATGAATTAAAAGCTGATTGAATGAGAGTGCTCACTTCGAACAGTCAGTTTTCAGTGCCTGAGAGGTTTTTTTTAGCAGTAATTAAGACTTAACATATTCTTAAAAGGGGACAAGCCCGAACTTTTTTTGTGACGAGTTTGGTCCGTATCTATGACATCAGTACAGTAACTTCACACCGTTCAATGTATTTCAATGGGGAACCAATCGGTGAGGTGCCCTCGTCACACAGCTTACGGAGGGGGCAACACATCACAGACAGCAACTTCTGGATTTCCCCATTTAACTGAGCCTGTGGGCTCGCCGGGAGTTACTGTTCAATTTGCACATGAATAACAGTGAGCGCTGTTCGTCTCATCCTTACTTAGAATCAGAGAATCGTAGAAAGGTTACAGACAGAAGGAGGCCATTTGGCGCATCAAATGCGCGCCATCTCTCTGCGCGAACAATCCAGCGAGTCCCACTCCCCCGCCCTATCCCCGTAGCACTGCATTTTTTTTTTGTTTCAAATACTTATCCAGTTCCCTTTTGAAGGCCATGATTGAATCTGCCTCCACCACCCCCACGGGCAGTGCATTCCAGATCCTAATCAATCGCTGTGTAAAAAAGATTTTCCTCATGTCACCTTTAATTTTTTGCCAATCACCTTAAATCTATGTCCCCTGGTCCTTGAACCTTCTGCCAATGGGAACAGTTTGTCTCTATCTACTTTTTCTAGACCCTTCATGATTTTGAATACCTCTATCAAATCTCCTTAAAACCGTCTTTATTCAAAAGGAGAACAACCCCAGCTTCTCCAGTCTATCCACGTAACTAAAGTCCCTCATGCCTGGAATCATTCTCGTAAATCTCTTCTCTCTAAGGCCTTCACATTTTTCCTAAAGTGCGGTGCCCTGAACTGGACACAATACTCCAGTTGTGGCCGAACCAGTGTTTTATAAAGGTTCATCATGACTTTCTTGCTTTTGTACTCTATGCCTCTATTTATAAAACCCAGGATCCCATATGCTTTTTTAATCACTTTCTCATCCTGCCCTGCCACCTTTAACATAAGAACATAGGAACAGAATAGGCCATTCGGCCCCTCGTGCCTGCTCCACCATTTGATAAGATCATGGCTGATCTGTGATCTAACTCCTGCCTTTGGCCCATTTCCCTTAATACCTTTGGTTGCCAAAAAGCTATCTATCTCAGATTTAAATTTAGCAATTGAGCTAGTATCAATTGCCGTTTGCTGAAGAGAGTTCCAAACTTCTACAACCCTTTGTGTGTAGAAATGTTTTCTAATCTTGCTCCTGAAAGGTCTGCCTCTAATTTTTAGATTGTGCCCCCTACTCCTAGAATCCCCAACCAGCGGAAATAGTTTCTCTCTATCCACTCTATCCGTTCCCCTTAATATCTTATAAACTTCGATCAGATCACCCCTTAACCTTCGAGACTCCAGAGAATACAACCCCAATTTGTGTAATCTCTCCTCGTAACTTAACCCTTGAAGTCTGGGTATCATTCTAGTAAACTTACACTGCACTCCCTCCAAGGCCAATATGTCCTTCCGAAGGTGCGGTGCCCAGAACTGCTCACAGTACTCCAGGTGCGGTCCAACAATTTGTGCACATATACCCCCAGATCTCACTGTTCCTGTACCCCTTTTGCAGTTGTGCCCTCCACTTTATATTGCCCATATATTTACACCACAAAATCCAGTCCATTGCTTCAGCTCGATGAAAAAGTTCTGGCATTACAATACATTTTCCAAGGGACACATGTACAATTCTTGGGCAGTAGTGACCAGGGTCACTGCCAAAACCAGCTTACCGCTCGTTCTCTCCCGTTCTTCGAAAGCTGAATCTGTTTCAGCAACTGGAACCTCTGCTCCATCAGCAAGGTCGGCCCAGACGAGAAGGCTGAAATATCATTGTCAAGCTGGGAATTTAGAAAAAAAAGGGGCAATTCCCCAAAGAGTAAATGTCGAACCTCCTGTGTGACGGCCTTAGTGTCTTAAATATACTGATGGGGAAGGAAATTATGAGGAGAGGTTGCATAAACTTTGTTTGTATTCCCTTGAGTTTCGAAGGTTGACAGGTGATCTAATCTGATGATTGCAGGATTTGATAGGGTAGATAGAGAGAAACTATTTCCTCTGGTGGGGGGAGTCCAGAACAAGGGGTCATAATCTTAAAATGAGATCTAGGCCGTTCAGGGGTGATGTCAGGAAGCATTTCTTTACACAAATGAGTATGGAAATCAGGAACTCTTTCTCCCAAAAAGGCTGTGGATGCTGGGGATAATTTGGAAACTTCAAGATCAATAGAGTTTTGTGGGGTAAGGATATCAACAGATATGGAGCAAATGCGGGTAAATGGAGTTAAGATACTGATCAGCCACAATCTAGTTGAATGGAGGAACAGGCTCAAGGGGCTGAATGGTCTACTCCTGCTTAACATAAGAATGTAAGAAATAGGAGCAAGGGTAGGCCTTATGGCCCCTCGAGCCCGCTCTACCATTCAATAAGATCATGGCTGATCCTCATCCTCAACTCCACTTTCCTGCCCGATTCCCATATCCCTTGATTTCTCCAGAGTCCAAAAATCTATCGATCTCAGCCTTGAATATATTCAATGACTCAACATCCACAGCCCTCCTGGGGTAGAGAATTCCAAAGGTTGACAACCCTCTCAGTGAAGAATTTCCTCCTCGTCTCAGTCTTAAATGGCCAACCCCTTATCTTGAGACTATGCCCCCTAATTCTAGACTCTCAACATCTACCCTGTCAAGCCCTCTCGGAATCTTATATGTTTCATAGTGATCAACTCTCATTCTTCTAAACTCCAGCGAGTATAAGCCCATTCTATACAACTTCTCCTCACAGGACATCGTTCTCATCCCAGGAATCAATCGAGTGAACTTTCATTGCACTGCCTCCAAGGCACATATAGCCTTCCTTAGATAAGGAGACTAAAACTATACACAGCAATCCTGGTAAGGTCTCACCAAAGCCCTATACAATTGTATAAAGATTTTCTTACTCTTGTACTCCAACATGGCACGTGGGAACAACACCACCTGCACGTTCCCCTCCAAGTCACACAGCATCCCGACTTGGAAATATATCGCCGTTCCTTCATCGTCACTGGGTCAAAATCCTGGAACTCCCTTCCTAACAGCACTGTGGGAGAACCTTCACCACACGGACTGCAGCGGTTCAAAAAGGCGGCTCACCACCACCTTCTCAAGGGCAATTATGGATGGGCAATAAATGCTGGCCTTGTCAGCGATGCCCACATCCTATGAACGAATAAAGAAAAACCATACAATAAAGGCCAACATAACATTTGACTTCCTAATTGCTTACTATACCTGCCTGCTAACTTTCTGTGTTTCGTGCACAAGGACACCCAAATCCCACTGAACACCAACATTTCTTAGTCTCTCACCTTTTAAAAAATATCCTGTTTTTCTATTCTTCCTACCAAAGTGAAGAATCTTACTTTTCCCCACATTATACTCCATCTGCCACCTTCTTGCCCACTTGCTTACCCTGTCTATATCCCTTTTTAGACTTTTTGGGTTCGATTTTAAACGTAACTTGTGGGTGTGTTGATGGCGGGGGGTCTGCAAAAATTGCAGAAATGCAGAGCAGGTTCAGAAGCCGACTCCAACCCGCCGACTTCCGAGTTCCCCACAGATGCACCTGTCTGCACTCGGGCGTCCCGAATCTGGAAGTCCCGCTGGTAATTAAAGCCGGTTGTAATGATAGTTAAACAACCAAATGTGCCTCTCTGAGGTACTTATGGCACTTTACTTGTGATATATTAGGTAGTTAGTGCTATTTTTAAACTTACCTAGGCGGTTTTCCCATTGCTTCTCGTTCACACCTGGTGAAACCAGTGCCGGATCAGGCAAAAAGAAACAAAATAAATTAAAGAACAAACCACTGCACAAAGTTAAAACACAAAATCAACCTAACTTCTCACCTTGCTCCGATGTCCGAAGTCTCCCTCTCTGATCTCCCCATCTTTCCCCCACTTCCCCCTGATCTCCCCTGCTTTACCCCCCCATGTACACCCGATCTCAACCCCCGATATTCCACTCTCCTCCCCGTCTTCCGCTCTCCCCCATCTTCCCCTCCCTCGATCTTCCCCTCTCTCCCCCGATCTTCCCCTCTCCCCCGATCTTCCCCTCTCTCTCCTCCGATCTTCCCATCCTCCCAATCTTCCCCTCTCTCCCCCGATCTTCCCCTCTCTCTCCCCCGATCTTCCCCTCTCTCCCCCGATCTTCCCCTCTCTCCCCCGATCTTCCCCTCTCTCCCCCGATCTTCCCCTCTCTCTCCCCCGATCTTCCCCTCTCTCCCCCGATCTTCCTCTCTCTCTCCCCCGATCTTCCTCTCTCTCCCCCGATCTTCCCCTCTCTCCCCCGATCTTCCCCTCTCTCCCCCGATCTTCCCCTCTCTCTCCCCCGATCTTCCCCTCTCTCCCCCGATCTTCCCCTCTCTCCCCCGATCTTCCCATCCTCCCAATCTTCTTCTCTCTACCCCGATCTTCCCCTCTCTCCTCCCGATCTTCTTCTCTCTCCCCTGATCTTCCCCTCTCTCCCCGATCTTCCCCTCTCCTCACCCCCAATTTTCCCCTCTCCCCCGATCTTCTCCTCTCGCCCCACCGATCTTCCACTCTCCACGCCCCCCCGATCTTCCCCTCTCTCCCCCACCCCCAATCTTCCACTCTCCACGCCCCCCCGATCTTCCCCACTCTCCCCACCCCCCATCTTCCATTCCACCGCAGGCTGATGTCTCGCTCTCTCTCTTTCTCTCACACTCCCCACCCACCCCCCCTCGCGTTGCAGCTCCTGTCGGCAGCCAGCCTGTCAATCAGGGGCTGCCCAGCGCGAAACCTGGAAAGAACTTTAATCACCACCAATTACATTGCAATCACATCGGAAACGGTAAGTTTTGTTTATTCGGGTTCACCACACGGACCTCACTACCTCCCCCACCCCCCGCCAACCTGTCAACATTTCAAAATTAACCCCTTTATGTCCTCCTTCCAGCTTACTTTGACAGTTCTGAATTAAAGGGCCACCCACGCTACAATCAATGCAATCAACAAACAATCAGAAACTTCCCCATCCGCCCAGCTGGAACGAAAATACTTACAGAAGGCTTAAAAATACCAGCCTGACACTACTTTTTAAAGTGCAGAGACTTATAATGACGGCAAAACAACAAACAATTAATTTTTTTAAATGTGGGATGCCTGATTATTCCTATTTTCATATTTTTTCAACATTAAAGAAATTTATTAAAAAATACAAATTTTATTCTTATTAACTTTTAATTTCTGCATGTTTCAGTACATTACAAATAATTTCCTTGTCTTTTTATAATATGGTATGTTATTATGTTATTATTTTATTTAGACTAACGTAGAGAATGCCACTTTAAATGAATGAGGATCACTTGCCTGATTGTGGGCGGGGCTTCCATTCCCACAGTCTTTGCATCTGCACATGGTCTGAACTGATCACAGAGCGCTCATGGCCTGTGTTGTTCATGGAGCGCTCATGGCCTGTGTTGTTCATGGAGCGCTCATGGCCTGTGTTGTTCATGGAGCGCTCATGGCCTGTGTTGTTCATGGAGCGCTCATGGCCTGTGTTGTTCATGGAGCGCTCATGGCCTGTGTTGTTCATGGAGCGCTCATGGCCTGTGTTGTTCATGGAGCGCTCATGGCCTGTGTTGTTCATGGAGCGCTCATGGCCTGTGTTGTTCATGGAGCGCTCATGGCCTGTGTTGTTCATGGAGCGCTCATGGCCTGTGTTGTTCATGGAGCGCTCATGGCCTGTGTTGTTCATGGAGCGCTCATGGTCTGTGCTGTTCATGGAGCGCACATGGTCTGTGTTGTTCATGGAGCGCTCATGGCCTGTGTTGTTCATGGAGCGCTCATGGCCTGTGTTGTTCATGGAGCGCTCATGGCCTGTGTTGTTCATGGAGCGCTCATGGCCTGTGTTGTTCATGGAGCGCTCATGGCCTGTGTTGTTCATGGAGCGCTCATGGTCTGCACTGATCACGGAGCGCTCATGGTCTGTGCTGTTCATGGAGCGCACATGGTCTGCACTGATCATGGAGCGCTCATGGCCTGCACTGATCACGGAGCGCTCATGGTCTGTGCTGATCACAGAGCGCTCATGGTCTGCACTGATCACGGAGCACACTACTGGAGAAGATTTCAAAATGGAGCAAGTGGACGTGGTGGGCCACGCAGTGAGTACACAGAAAGCTGACACACCAGGGGAGGCCTCACTGTGTTGGGCATGGACTAAATTGCACTGAAGCGTTTACAAAGCAGAAATCTGACAGACCAGGGGAGTGAAATACATGTGGGTTTGTAAACACAGACTGGACTCTTCACACAGTCCGATGTTAGGAGAACCGTTCACATATCAGTGACTCCCTGGCCTCACAAGCTGCCAAGTGAGCCACTGTACTGCCCATGGGTTGCTCCTGCTCCTCCTCCTCCTCCGCCTCCTCCTTCTCCTCCTCCTCAATGTGGGTGGCAGATGCAGATGCGGTCTCCTCAAGCGGCACCCCTCCCAAGTTGTGCAAGGCGCAACACACGACTATAATGCATCCCACTCTGTCTGGTGCGTATTGAAGCGCTCCCCCAGAATGATCAAGGCACCTAAATCGCATCTTGAGCAGCCCTATAACATGCTCAATTGTAGACCTGGTAGCGATGTGGCTGTCGTTATATCGACACTGTTGCTCGGTGATGGGGTTCCTCAGAGGTGTCGTGAGCCACATGTGTAGGAGGTATCCCTTGTCCCCGAGGAGCCAGCCCTTGCGGTTGTTCGGTGCGTGGAAGAGGGGCAGGATGTTGGACTCCTGGAGGATGAAGGAATCGTCACAGCTGCCAGGGAATCTGGTGCACAAATGAAAGAATCTCTTGCGGTGGTCATAAATGAGCTGAGTGTTGATGGAGTGATAGCTCTTCCTGTTGATGAACAGTCCTGGCTCATGTGGAGGTGCTCGTATTGCTATATGGGTGCAATCGATTACACCCTGCACCCATGGGAAGCCAGCCACAGAATGGAATCCCACTGCCCTCTCCGTCTGGCTGAGGTCGTCCATGGGGAAGTTGACGTAGTGCGAGGTCCTGCGAAACAAGCCGTCGGTGACCTGCCTTATGCACTTGTGTGCAGACGACTGAGAGACCCTGGCGATGTGCCTGGTGGCACCCTGGAATCATAGAATCATAGAATCATAGAAGTTACAACATGGAAACAGGCCCTTCGGCCCAACATGTCCATGTCGCCCAGTTTATACCACTAAGCTAGTCCCAATTGCCTGCACTTGGCCCATATCCCTCGATACCCATCTTCCCCATGTAACTGTCCAAATGCTTTTTAAAAGACAAAATTGTACCCGCCTCTACTACTGCCTCTGGCAGCTCGTTCCAGACACTCACCACCCTTTGAGTGAAAAAATTGCCCCTCTGGATCCTTTTGTATCTCTCCCCTCTCACCTTAAATCTGTGCCCCCTCGTTATAGACTCCCCTACCTTTGGGAAAAGATTTTGACTATCGACCTTATCTATGCCCCTCATTATTTTATAGACTTCTATAAGATCACCCCTTAACCTCCTACTCTCCAGGGAATAAAGTCCCAGTCTGTCTAACCTCTCCCTGTAAGTCAAACCATCAAGTCCCGGTAGCATCCTAGTAAATCTTTTCTGCACTCTTTCTAGTTTAATAATATCCTTTCTATAATAGGGTGACCAGAACTGTACACAGTACTCCAAGTGTGGCCTCACCAATGCCCTGTACAACTTCAACAAGACATCCCAACTCCTGCATTCAATGTTCTGACCAATGAAACCAAGCATGCTGAATGCCTTCTTCACCACCCTATCCACCTGTGACTCCACTTTCAAGGAGCTATGAATCTGTACTCCTAGATCTCTTTGTTCTATAACTCTCCCCAACGCCCTACCATTAACGGAGTAGGTCCTGGCCCGATTCGATCTACCAAAATGCATCACCTCACATTTATCTAAATTAAACTCCATCTGCCATTCATCGGCCCACTGGCCCAATTTATCAAGATCCCGTTGCAATCCTAGATAACCTTCTTCACTGTCCACAATGCCACCAATCTTGGTGTCATCTGCAAACTTACTAACCATGCCTCCTAAATTCTCATCCAAATCATTAATATAAATAACAAATAACAGCGGACCCAGCACCGATCCCTGAGGCACACCGCTGGACACAGGCATCCAGTTTGAAAAACAACCCTCGACAACCACCCTCTGTCTTCTGTCGTCAAGCCAATTTTGTATCCAATTGGCTACCTCACCTTGGATCCCATGAGATTTAACCTTATGTAACAACCTACCATGCGGTACCTTGTCAAATGCTTTGCTGAAGTCCATGTAGACCACGTCTACTGCACAGCCCTCATCTATCTTCTTGGTTACCCCTTCAAAAAACTCAATCAAATTCGTGAGACATGATTTTCCTCTCACAAAACCATGCTGACTGTTCCTAATTAGTCCCTGCCTCTCCAAATGCCTGTAGATTCTGTCCCTCAGAATACCCTCTAACAACTTACCCACTACAGATGTCAGGCTCACTGGTCTGTAGTTGCCAGGCTTTTCCCTGCCGCCCTTCTTAAACAAAGGCACAACATTTGCTACCCTCCAATCTACAGGCACCTCACCTGTAGCGGTGGATGATTCAAATATCTCTGCTAGGGGACCCGCAATTTCCTCCCTAACCTCCCATAACGTCCTGGGATACATTTCATCAGGTCCCGGAGATTTATCTACCTTGATGCGCGTTAAGACTTCCAGCACCTCCCTCTCTGTAATATGTACACTCCTCAAGACATCACTATTTATTTCCCCAAGTTCCCTAACATCCATGCCTTTCTCAACCGTAAATACCGATGTGAAATATTCATTCAGGATCTCACCCATCTCTTGTGGTTCCGCACATAGATGACCTTGTTGATCCTTAAGAGGCCCTACTCTCTCCCTAGTTACCCTTTTGCCCTTTATGTATTTGTAGAAGCTCTTTGGATTCACCTTTGCCTGATCTGCCAAAGCAATCTCATATCCCCTTTTTGCCCTCCTGATTTCTCTCTTAACTCTACTCCGGCAATCTCTATACTCTTCAAGGGATCCACTTGATCCCAGCTGCCTATGCATGTCATATGCCTCCTTCTTATTTTTGACTAGTGCCTCAATCTCCCGAGTCATCCAAGGTTCCCTACTTCTACCAGCCTTGCCCTTCACTTTATAAGGAATGTGCTTACACTGAACCCTGGTTAACACACTTTTGAAAGCCTCCCACTTACCAGACGTCCCTTTGCCTGCCAACAGACTCTCCCAATCAACTTCTGAAAGTTCCTGTCTAATACCATCAAAATTGGCCTTTCCCCAATTTAGAATTTTAACTTTTGGGCCAGACCTATCCTTCTCCATAGCTATCTTAAAACTAATGGAATTATGATCACTGGTCCCAAAGTGATCCCTCACTAACACTTCTGTCACCTGCCCTTCCTTATTTCCCAAGAGGAGGTCAAGTTTTGCCCCCTCTCTAGTCGGGCCATCCACATACTGAATGAGAAATTCCTCCTGAATACACTCAACAAATTTCTCTCCATCCAAGCCCCTAATGCTATGGCTGTCCCAGTCAATGTTGGGAAAGTTAAAGTCCCCTACTATTACCACCCTATTTTTCTTGCAGCTGTCTGTAATCTCCTTACATATTTGCTCCTCAATTTCCCGTTGACTATTTGGGGGTCTGTAGTACAATCCTATCAAAGTGATCTCTCCCTTCTTATTTTTCAGTTCTACCCATATGGACTCAGTGGGCGAACCCTCGGATATATCCCCTCTCACTACTGCCGTGATGTTCTCCCTAATCAAGAACGCAACTCCCCCTCCTCTCTTACCTCCTGCTCTATCGTTCCTATAGCATCTGTACCCTGGAACATTGAGCTGCCAGTCCTGCCCCTCCCTTAGCCATGTTTCAGTAATAGCTATAACATCCCAGTCCCATGTACCCATCCATGCCCTGAGTTCATCTGCCTTGCCCATCAGACTTCTTGCATTGAAATAAATGCAGTTTAATCTAGTCTTCCCTTGGTCTTTGCCCTGCTTTCTCAGACCATCTGTCCGGTCATGTTCTGTACACTCTCCCTTACTGCCTTTTGTTTCTGTCACCACTTTATTTCCCACTGACTTCCTGCATCGGTTCCCATCCCCCTGCCACATTAGTTTAAACCCTCCCCAACAGCACTAGCAAACACTCCCCCTAGGACATTGGTTCCAGTCCTGCCCAGATGCAGACCGTCCAATTTGTACTGGTCCCACCTCCCCCAGAACCGGTTCCAATGGCCCAGGAATTTGAATCCCTCCCTCTTGCACCATCTCTCAAGCCACGTATTCATCTTAGCTATCCTGTCATTCCTACTCTGACTAGCCCGTGGCACTGGTAGCAATCCTGAGATTACTACCTTTGAGGTCCTACTCTTTAGTTTAACTCCTAACTCCCTAAATTCAGCTTGTAGGACCTCATCCTGTTTTTTACCTATATCGTTGGTGCCTATATGCACCACGACAACTGGCTGTTCACCCTCCCCCTCCAGAATGTCCTGCAGCCGCTCCGAGACATCCTTGACCCTTGCACCAGGGAGGCAACATACCATCCTGGAGTCTCGGTTGCGTCCGCAGAAACGCCTGTCTATTCCCCTTACAATCGAGTCCCCTATCACTATAGCTCTGCCACTCTTTTTCCTGCCCTCCTGTGCAGCAGAGCCAGCCACGGTGCCATGAACCTGGCCACTGCCACCTTCCCCTGGTGAGCCATCTCCGCCAACAGTATCCAAAACGGTATACCTGTTTTGGAGGGAGATGACCGCAGGGGACCCCTGCACTGCCTTCCTACTCTTCCTCTGTCTGTTGGTCACCCATTCACTATCTCCCTCAGTAATTTTTATCTGCGGTGTGACCAACTCACTGAACGTGCTATCCACGACTTTCTCAGCATCGCGGATGCTCCAAAGTGAGTCCATCCGCAGCTCCAGAGCCGTCAAGCGGTCAAACAATAGCTGCAGCTGGACACACTTCCCGCAGGTGAAGGAATCAGGGATACAGGAAGGAGCCCTGAATTCCCACATCCCACAAGAGGAACATGACACGGCGCTGGGATCTCCTGCCATGACTTAACCCTTAAATTAGCTTAAGAACAACTACAATGTCAAGAGAAAAAAAAAGGAAAGAAAAACTACTTACCACTCCCTTTAAGGAGTTTACTCCTTTAAATTGTTCTCAATTTAGAGAATGTTAACTACACTAGGGACCTTGATTCACTAAAAAATAAACGCTACTTCCTATAAGACCTGCAGACCTTCCCTTTCCTTTTACTTCAGTTACTGTAGATAAGGAGAAATACTCACCTGAACCTACTCACCAATCAGGTGCCTCCCCTGTGTCGCGTCCCGATCTGATTCCTGACGTCACTTCGAACTCGGTCGCAGCTCCGCTCCGCTCCTCTCAGCTGTTCTCAGCGCTCTGAAATCCCGCCTTTTATCGGACGCTCCCTCCGCTCGGCTCGGCTCCTCTCAGCTGTTCTCAGCGCTCTGAAATCCCGCCTTTTATCGGACGCTCCCTCCGCTCGGCTCGGCTCCTCTCAGCGCTCTGAAATCCCGCCTTTTATCGGACGCTCCCTCCGCTCGGCTCGGCTCCTCTCAGCTGTTCTCAGCGCTCTGAAATCCCGCCTTTTATCGGACGCTCCCTCCGCTCGGCTCGGCTCCTCTCAGCGCTCTGAAATCCCGCCTTTTATCGGACGCTCCCTCCGCTTGGCTCGGCTCCTCTCAGCTGTTCTCAGCGCTCTGAAATCCCGCCTTTTATGGGACGCTCCCTCCGCTCGGCTCCTCTCAGCTGTTCTCAGCGCTCTGAAATCCCGCCTTTTATCGGACGCTCCCTCCGCTCGGCTCGGCTCCTCTCAGCGCTCTAAAATCCCGTCTTTTATCGGACGCTCCCTCCGCTCGGCTCGAGGAATAGAAGAAGTTGAGGGTAATTATGACTTTGACAGCGACAGGAAAGGAGATGCTGCTTGCCAGCGAGGAGCAGCTCGGCATGAAGGAGGCTGCAGATGTCTGCGACTACCTGGTGATTGACTCAGCCTCTTCCTGCACTGCTCCTCAGAGAGGTCCAGGAAGCTGAGCCTCGGTCTGTAGACCCTGTGTCGAGGGTAGTGCCTCCTGCGATGTCGCTCTCTCTGTTGTTGCCCTCCCTGCTCTTGTGCAGGTGCCTGTGGCGCAGCACTGTGTTGTGGAGCTCCACGTGGCGGAGGTGGATGTCGTGCCTGGCGAGGTTGGTGATGTTGCTCGGCCTCGGATGAAGTGATGAATGCAGCCATGGCGCCCCCCATCCTGATGGTGTGAGTTTGAGGGGGTCCGCAAAGTAGGTAAATATGTTTGCACAGCAGAGTTTTGGGTGAAAAGTAAGAATTTTGAGTGAAAACACAAAGATCTTGCAGCCAAAACTTTGTCTCAAGTGACAGAGTGTCCTGCTGCAATAAATGACGTTTTCTCCCCATGTGTCAAATTATCTTTTGCATCTCCCACTGGCTGCTGGCTGAAATACGTCTGCTCCAACAGGGAGTGTTTCCCACAGCACGGGAGGCAAGCTGAGGATCCTTTTAAATTGCACCCCTGCCAAAATGCCTGGTCAATCAAGTAGTTCAACTACCTCAACTATCAGAGAAACTTTGCAAATTATCATTCCGCCGGCTTTAATTGCCTGTGGGACTCCCGCAATCGGGAGCTGCGCGTGGACCTGGACACGTCACTGGGGAACCCGGGAGTCAGCAGGTTGGAGCTGGGCTCTGAACCCGCTCGGGACTTTTGCGATTTTCGGAGCCCCCCCACATTCCCAAAGCACCCGGCTCCGTCATCCGAAAATCTGCCCTATAGACAGAGAGACCGAGAGACAGACAGAGTGAGAGAGAGACAGAGAGTGTTACAGACTGAGAGTGAGAGAGCTAGAGAGAGAAAGTGACAGACAGAAAATGAGAGAGAGACAGTGAGAGAGAGACAGAGAGAGAGACAGAGACAGAGAGTGTGATAGACAGAGAGTGAGAGAGAGCTAGAGAGAGAAAGTGACAGACAGAAAATGAGAGAGAGACAGAGAGAGAAAGTGACAGAGCATGAGAGAGAGACAGTGAGAGAGAGAGAGAGAGACAGACAGAGAGACAGAGAGAGAGAGAGACAGATAGAGAGTGAGAGAGAGACAGAGAGCGAGAGAGAGACAGGTGAGAGAGCGACAGAGAGTGTGACAGACAGAGAGTGAGAGAGAGCTAGAGAGAGAAAGTGACAGACAGAAAATGAGAGAGAGACAGTGAGAGAGAGACAGAGAGAGAGAGAGACAGAGACAGAGAGAGAGACAGAGACAGAGAGTGTGATAGACAGAGAGTGAGAGAGAGCTAGAGAGAGAAAGTGACAGACAGAAAATGAGAGAGAGACAGAGAGAGAAAGTGACAGAGCATGAGAGAGAGACAGTGAGAGAGAAACAGAGAGAGAGAAAGACAGAGACAGAGGGCTCGAATTTAGCAGGCCTGCGGGTTCCCAGCGGGTGGTCCTCCGGGAGCGTCGAAAACGCGAACGGCGAAATTAGTGGATTGCCCGCGCGATCGTAGCAGGCAATCCACTAATAGGATCCAATTACCTGCTCCTCCGGGGTCCACGGCGCTGGCCTGCGCGTCGATCGGGCTGCGCATGCGCAGTACGATCTGTCAGCTGGAGGCTCTCTAGTTAAAGGGGCAGTCCTCCACTGACAGATGCTGCAACCAATGGGACAAATTGCAGCATGGAGCAGCCCAGGGGGAAGGCTGCTCGCAGTTTAAAGATGCCTCACCCCAGGTATCATCAGATGGGGTGAGGAGGAGGGGGAGGACAGAGATCTTCCATCCGGTGGGCGGGAGGAAGCGGCCTGCCTCTGCCACCAAGAAGGCCTGGCTCGAGGTGGCAGAGGAGGTCACCTGCACCACCAACATATCGCCCACCTGCATACAGTGCAGGAGGCGCTCCAATGACCGCAGTAGGTCAGCCACAGTGAGAACACGAAGTCTTTCCCCTACACTCCATCTGCCACAACACTGCCCCAACCCCACATCTCCTTCGGCAACGCCAACACTATTCTGTCACATCACCCTTCACGCCCACTCACACCCCATCCTCATCTTACCTCCACCTACTCACCTCGCCAGTACTCATCCTGCCACTAACACGCGACCCAATCCTCATACAATCTCATGGCTCCATCCCATACTCACCCTCTCGTGCATCTCCCTCATGGCCAGCCTCACTCAACCTGCCACCACCTGTGCTGCAGCCACAGGGCATGCATCACATATGTGCAGTAGGCAGGGTAAGGCAAACGTCTCGTCAGCATGAAGGGGGTGCACAAGGGTGTCGGAGGGTTTGTCATGGGTGTTACCCATATTGAATTTCAGAGCCACAAACAGCACACATTATATTGACACCACCACTGCCATGTCTCCGCGAATCCTGTCCATTGTGTCCAATAATGCCCGCTCCTGGGTATCACTATGAGGACCCACCACTGATGCCACCCATCGTGTTACTGCAGAGTAGGTGCAGGTGTATTTGCAGGGCTCTTCCGCGCAGACGACTGAGAGACATCGGCGGTGTAGCCGGCTGCACCCTGGAAGGATGCGGAGGAGAAGTTGTGGAGGGCAGTGGTGACTTTGCCAGCGACAGGTAAGCAGTTGGTGCTGGGGCCAGCCAGGAGCAGCTCGGCATGAAAGAGGCTGCAGATCTCCACGACTACATGTCGAGCGAATCTGCGCCTCCGTGTGCACTGCTGCTCGGAGAGGTCCGGGGAGCTGCGCCTCGGTCTGTGGACCCTGTGGCGAGGGTAGTGCCCTCTGCGACGCGTCTCTCTCTGCGGTAGCCCTCCCTCCTGCTGTGCAGGTGGGCGTGCAACCACACCGTGTTGGGGGGATCCACGTCTCTGCGGCGGGCGGCGTGGACTGCGAGGCTGCTGGGGCTGGTCATGCTCTTCGTCCTCCGAGGGTGTCCACACACCACCCAACTGGCAGGTGTTGGTCTGAGGGGTTGTGCAGGGTAGGTGGGTGGGTCCTCGGAGTGGGGCTGCGGTTTCGTGTCGGTCTGTCCTCTGGCTTGGCCGGGGGGTGGTGGGGGGCAGGGGTTGCCCTATGTGACGCGGTGGCCTCCTGCGTGGGTGAGGGCTCTCCCCCGTGGAGCGCACCTTGGCACCTGCCACAGGCTGCTGGCTGCAACAGGCCTGGTTTGAAGGGTCCTGTTTCCCCCAGTGTGGGAAACTGACTGCTTTGAACCTAAAATCCCACACTTCCTCTTTTGACAGCTGCTTCAGCTCATTAACTGACCACAACGAGCAAGTTAAGTGCTCTCAAGTGGAACCCCGCTGGCTTTAATTGCCTGCGGGATTCCCCCCAGCGGGGCTTGCGCGCGCAGCCCCGCACGTCAGCGCGGTACCCGGAAGTGGCCGGGATTTCGTCCGAATCCGGTCACGTGATCGGAGATCGGGATTTTCGGGGCCCCCCCGCTGGAAACCCGCAGGTAACCCGACCCTAAAATCGAGCCCCTGGTGTCATAAACCCTTAACATTTTAACCAACTCCTAAAATACCGTCTGTAAAATGAGAACGGATTCTACACATGCAAATCACAAGGAACTTTTTAAACTTTGGACTGTTACTCGGTAACCATGTTAGGATTTCCTTCAGTCTGAAAAAAGAATCTTTTCGGTTGATTAATGGCGTTTGTAACAATTTTCATCTTCTTACAGAGTTTAATGAGTTTTGTGTAATTAATACTGTTTTGTAAAAGTTAATTCGCTGAAGAGGAATCGAAAGCTGCGCTGAAAGCCTTTGTCGACCGCAAATACGGTTTCTTCTGAGTTGATCCCATAATAACTTGCAAGCAACAGTTTCCGGAGTGCAGTGATTATCCTGATCACTTAACATGCGAAATAGTCCCCAGTTCGAAGCTGAGGCGGGAACACTTTCTTGTGGAATCTTGTGCTACGGGGAATGCTAACTGAAGAATTGGGTTTCGTTTTCATGGCAGTTGGATCTTTTCTCTTAAAACAGCAATTATGATGTTAATTGAAACATACTTGTGACAGCCTCAATTTCAGCGGGGTCACATTGCCGGGAATTCAGAGTGGGGTTCGCCCGGCAAAGTAGCATACAACTTTCCCATACGTCGGGACATATGGGGCGTCCAAAGCTAGAGCTCCCTGCACGACAAAGGAAATAGACGTTATAGTAAAACAGAGAAAGGAGGTTTATGACAAATGTCAGGTAAAGATAACATTCGAAAATCAGGCAGAGTGTAGGGGGAAATTGAAAACGGATACGAGCAGGGCAAAGAGAAAGTAAGAGAAAATATTAATGGGTAACACAAAAGGGAACCCAAAAATCTTTTACAAATTTATAAAAAGTAAAAGGATAGTTAAAGGAAGGGTGGGGCCGACTAGGGACAGAAAAGGCAATCTTCTTGTGGAGGCAAAGGGCATGACTGGGATACTTAATTAATATTTGCATCTCTCTTCAAAAAAGATGGACGTTAATGTCGCAGTAGAGGAGGGCGGGAGTAGAGATATTGGATTGGATAAAAACAGACAGAAAGGAGGTGCCAAATAAGTTGACATAATTCAAAGTTAACAAGTCACCCTTTCCAGATGGATACATACTAGGTTGCTGAGGGAATGAAGGATGGGGATAGCAGGAGCTCTGACCACAATCTTTCAATCCTCCTTGGATATGGGAGTGTTGTCAGGGGACTGGGCGATTGCAAATGTTACACCCCTGTTCAAAAGAGGGGAGAGGGATAAACTGAGTAATTACAGGCCAATTAGGGAAAAGGCTATTTTAAACAACGTTTTGTGTAATGAGACATGTTAATTAATAATCAAACAGTAAATGATCTTCTGGGGAAGAATGACCAAAATATGTTTAAATTTCACCTTGAGTTTGAAAGTCACGTACTTAAGTCGGACACTAGAGTCCTAAACTTGAATGAAGCCAATTACATAGATAAGAGCGGCGAGTTGGTTAAGGTAAATTGGGAAATTAAATTAACCTGTATGACAGTTGAAAAGCAATGGCAAACATTTAAATAAATATTTCAATATTCTCAACAATTTACATTCCATTGAGAAATAAAACTCCATGGGAAAAGTGATTCGCCTGTGACTAATTAAGGAAGTTAAGAATATATTAGATTAAAAGAAGAGGTCTGCAATGTTGCCAAGAAGAGTAGGAAGTCTGAAGTTTGGGAAAGGTTCAAAAACTAGCAAAGGACGAACAAAAAAAATGAGAAAAGGGAGAAAATAGAATATGAAAATAAACTGGAAGGAAATATACAATTGGATTTTAAGAGCTTCCACAAGTATGTAAAAAGAAAGAGAGCAGCAAATGTAAACGTTGGTCACGTGGTGGCTGTCACAGGATAAATTATAATGGGGAATCAGGAAATGACAGATGTGTTAAACAGATATTTTGTATCTGTCTTCACAGTAGAAGAAAAAAGCATACCAGAAATAGTGGGGGACCAAGAGGCTAATGACAGTGAGGAACTTAAAGTAATTATTATCAGTAGAGAAAAAGTACTTGAGGAACTAACGGGACTAAAAGCCAATAAATCCCCTGGACCTGATGGCCTACATCCGAGGGTTCTAAAAGATGTGGCTGCAGAGGCAATGGATGCATCAGTTATGACCTTCCAAAATTCCCAAGATTCTAGAACGGTCCCAGCGGATTGGAAGGTAACAAATGTGACCCCGCGATTTAAGAAAGGACGGAGAGAGAAAATAGGGAACTACAGGCCAGTTAACCTGATATCAGTCGTGGGAAGATGCTGGAATCCATTATTAAGGAAGCGGTAACAGGACACTTAGAAAAACATAATATGACTCGACAGAGTCAACGTGGCTTTAAGAAGGGGAAACCGTGTTTAACAAATGTATTCGACTTTTAGTGAGGTAACTAGCAGGGTAGATACAGGGGAACCAGTGGTTGTAGTATATAAGGATTTCCAAAAGGCATTTGATAAGGTGCTACATAAAAGGTTGTAACACAAGATAAGGGCTCATGGGGTTGGGGGATAGCCTATTAGCAAGGATATAGGATTGGTTAAAGGACAGAAAATAGAGAGTAGGGATAAACGGGTCATTTTCAGGTTGTCAGGCTATAACTAGTGTGGTGCCACAAGGATCAGTGCTTGGGCCTCAGCTATTTACAATCTATAATGACTTGTATGAAGGGACCGAATGTAATGTATCCAAATATGCTGGTGATACAAAGCTAGGTGGGAAAGTAAGCATTAAGGAGGACACAAAGAGTCTGCAAAGGGATATAGACAGGTTAAGTGAATTGGCAAGAAGGTGTCAGATGGATTAAAATGTTGGGAAATGGGAGGTTATTCATTTTGGTAGGAAGAATAGAAAAACAGAATTTTGTTTTAAATGGTGAGAAGCTATTATATGTTGGTGTCAAGAAAGACTTAGATGTCCTGGTAAAAGAAACACAAAACGTTAGCATGCATGTACAGCAGGCAATTAGGAAAGCAAATGGCATGTTGTCCTTTACTGCAAGTTGTTTGGAGTACAAGAGTAAGGAAGTCTTACTGCAATTGTATAGGGCGTTGGTGAGACCTTAACTGGAGTACTGCATAGAGTTTTGGTCTCCTTACCTAAGGAAGGACACACTTGCGTTAGAGGCGATGCAATGAAGGTCCACTCGATTAATTCCTGGGACAAGAGGGTTTTCTTATGAGGAAAGGTTGACCAGAAACACAGAAACATAGAAAGTAGACGCAGGAGTAGGCCATTCGGCACTCCGAGCATGCTACACCATTTAATATGATCATGGTTGATCCTCCATCTCAATATCATATTCCCGCACTCTCCCAATACCCATTGATGCCTTTTGTGTCTGGAAATCTAACTAGCTCCTTCTTAAATATGTTCTGTGGTAGGGAATTCCACAGGTTCACCACCCTTTGAGTGAATAAATTTCTCCTCATCTCAGTCCTAAGTGTCCTACCCCGTATCCTGAGACTGTGACCACTCGTTCTGGACCCTCCAGCCAGGGGAAACATCCTCCTTGCATCCAGTCTGTCTAGCCCTGTCAGAACTTTATATGTTTCAATGAGATCACCTCTCATTCTTCAAAACTCGAGTGAAACAGGCCGAGTCGAACCAATCTCTCCTCATATGACAGTCCTGCCATCCCAGGGATCAGTCTGGTGAACCCTCGCTGCACTCCCTCTATGGCAAGTTTATCCTTTCTTAGGTAAGGAGACCAAAACTGCACACAATACTCCAGCTGTGGCCTCACCAATGCCCTGTATAACTGCAGTAAGACATCCTTGCTCCTGTACACAAATCCTCTTGCAATGAAGGCCAACATATCATTTGCCTTCCTAACTGCTTGCTGCACCTGCATGTTTGCTTTCAGTAACTGGTGTACAAGGACACCCAGGTCCCTTTGTACATCAACATTTCCCAATCTATCACCATTTAAATAATACTCTGCCTTTCTGTTTTTCCCTCCGAAGGGGATAATTTCACATTTATCCATATTATACTGCATTTTCATGTATTTACCCACTCACTCAACTTGTCTAAATCGCCTTAAAGCCTCTTTGCATCCTCCACACAACTCAAGATTCCATCTAGTTATGTGTCGTCAGGAAACTTGGAAATATTACATTTGGTTCCCTTATCCAAATCATTGATATATATTGTGAATTGCTAGGGCCCAAGCATTGATCCCTCCTGTACCCGATAGTCACTGCCTGCCACCCCGAGAAGGACCCATTTCTTCCTACTCTCTGTTTCCTGTCTGCCAGCCAGTTTTCAATCTATGCCAGTATATTACCACCAATCCCATGTGCTTTAATTTTACACACTAACCTCATATGTGGGACTTTATCAAAGGCCATCTGAAATTCCAAATGCACCACATCCACTGGTTCTCCCTTATCTATTCTACCATTTACATCCTCAAAAATCCCCAATAGGTTTGTCAAACATAATTTCTCTTTCATAAATCCATGGTGGCTTTGACTAATCCCGTTGATATTTTCCAAGTGTCCTGTTATCACATCCTTTATAATGGAAGCTAGCATTTTCTCTTCCACTGATGTTAGTCTAACCGGTCTGTAGTTCCCTGTTTTGTCTCTCCCTCCATTTTCAAATAGTGGGGTTACATTTGCCACCCTCCATTCTTCAGGAACTGTTCCATAATCTATAGAATTTTGGAACATGACAACCAATGCATCCATTATTTCCATGGCTACCTCTTTTAGTACTCTGGCATGCAGATTATCAGGTCCTGGGGATTTATTGGATTACAGTCCCATTAATTACTCCAGCACTATTTTTTTAGTAATATTAATTTCCTTCAATTCCTTCTTCTCACTAGTCCCTTGATTCCTTAGCATTTCTGAGAAGTTATTTGTGTCCTCTTCCGTGAAGACAGAAACAAAGTATTTGTTTAATTGTTCTGCCATTTCCCTGTTCCCCACTATAAATTCCCCCGTTTCTGACTGTAAGGGACCTACATTTGTCTTCACTAACCCTTTTCTTTTTACATACTTGTAGGAGCTTTTACAGTCCACTTTTATGTTCCTTGCAAGTTTACTCTCATACTCTATTTGTCCCGTCTTAATCAATCTCTTGGTCCTATTTGCTGATTTCTAAACTGCTCCCAATCCTCAGGCTTGCTACTTATTTTGATAACATGACATGACTCATCTTTGGATATAACACTATCCTTAATTTCTTTTGTTTGCCATGTTTGGGCCGCATTTTCGTTTGTGTCTTTTTGCGCCAGAAAGGAATGTATAATTGTTGCAATTCACGTATTTGTTCTTTAAATGTTAGCCATTGCCTATCCACCGTCATGTCTTTTAATGAAGCTTCCAAATCTATCATAGCCAACTCACTCCTCATAACTTTGTAGTTTCCTTTGTTTAGATTTATGACCCTAGTTTCGGAGTGGACTGCTTCACATTCCATCTTAATGAAGAATTCTAGCATGTCATCGTTACTCTTCCCTAAAGGACCAAGAAAAACAAGATTATTAATTCACCCCTTCTCATTGCACAATACCCAATCTAGGATAGCCTGTTCCCTGGTTGGTTCCTCAACGTACTGGTCTAAAAAAACATCTCGTAAGTATTCGAGGAATTCATCCTCCACAGTATTTTTGCTAATTTGGTTTGGCCAGTCTACATGCAGATCAAAGTCACCGATGATTACTGTAGTACCCTTGTTACATGGATCTCTAATTTCCTGTTTGATCCCATCCCCTACATTATCACTACTGTTTGGAGTCCTATACACAACTCCTACCAGTGTTTTCTGCCCCTTGGTGCTTCTTAACTCCACCCAGACTGATTCTACATCTTGATTTTCTGAGCCATTATCCTTTCTCACTAATGCTTTGAGTTCATCCTTTATTAACAACGCCACCCCACCACTTTTTCCTTTTTGCCTGTCCTTCCTAAATATCAATTAACCTTGGATACTCAGTTCCCAGCCTTGGTCACCCTGTAGCGATGTCTCTGTTATTGCTATTATATCATATCCATTTACATCTATTTGAGCTGTTAATTCGTCTAACTTATTACAAACGCTTTGTGCTTTCAGATACAATGCCTTTAGATTTATCTTTTTAACATTTTTAGACATCTTGATATTTTGTGTACTATGATCCTATTTGTCTTATGACCATTTTTTCTGACTCGGACCCTATTTTTTGTCTTTTGTTGGTACCCTCTGTCCCTTCCTGACACAATCGGGTTTTCCTTACCCCAATTACTTTCCAGCGCTGCTTCTTTGTCTTTTCTCTTTAGCATTCTAGACTTCCCTCCATCGGGACCCTCCACTCCCCCGCTTATTTAGTTTAAAGCCCTACCGACCTCCCTAGTTATTCGATTCGCTAGAACTCTGATCCCAGCATGGTTCAGGTGTAGTCCGTCCCAACTGTTGTTAGTACTGGTGCCAGTGCCCCACGAATCGAAACCCAGTTCTCCAAAACAATCTTTGAGCCACGCATTCATCTTCCTGATCCTATTGACCCTGTGCCAATTTGCTCGTGGCTCAGGTAATAATCCAGAGATCATCACCTTTGTGTTTCTGCTTTTTAATTTAGTCCTGAGCTGCTCAAGATCTCTTAGCAGAACCTTATTCTTAGTCCTACCTATGTCGTTGGTACATACGTGGACCACGACAACTGGATCCTTCCCCTTTCACTTCAATTTCTTCTCCAGCCCGGAGGAGATGTCCTTAACCTTGGCACCGGGTGGGCAACATAACCTTCGGGACTCTGGCTGCAGTGAACAGTGTCTATCCCCCTAACTATACTGTCGCCAACTACAACCACCTTCCTTTTCACTCCCCCGAATTGAACGGCTTCGTGTTCCACGGTGCCGTGGTCAGTTTGCTTGTCCTCCCCGCAGTCCCCGCACTTGTCCACAAGGGTTGCAAGAACCTCAAATCTATTGGACTAGCGCAGGGACTGAGGCTCCTTCAATACTAACTGCTGGATCCCCGTACCTGCCTCACTCGCAGTCAAACCTTCCTGTCCCTGACCACGTGTCAATTTTGAAGTATTTAATCTAAGGGGTATGGTTGTGTCCTGAAGCAAAATGTCCAGGTAGCTTTCTCCCTCCCTGATATCTCGCAATGTCCACAGCTCGAACTCCAGCTCCTCAACTCGGAGCCGAAGTTCCTCGAGCTGCAGACAGGGCTGTCGTCGCCCTGGACAAAATGTCCACAAGCTCTGACATATTGCAGCAGCAACACATTTCCTGTTCTCCCATTATTGTATTTAATTAATTTAGTGTTAATCAAATTATTTACCTTGTTTAATTTTAGATTAATTAAATTAAATTTAATTGTTAAAATTTAGTTATATGCTCCATGTTAACTTAAATCTTAGCCCACAGTCACTATCAATCACTTACCTGTCTCACCTGTGAGTCACACTGCAGTGTTCTCTTGTTGCAGGTCTGCTGCTTTTATCCCCGCTCTCGAACTTCTGCTGCTCAGGTCCGCCGCCGCTCTGCAGAACAAGTTAGGAAAATCAAGGCAAATCAGCATCTCCATCCACCACTTCACCGAACTCCCACACTTACCAACCTCTGAAGCTGTTCACCCTGTGCTGGTTGCACTCACAAGCCCCTGTGTTTCTACTGTTTTTGACTCAGATGATTGTAAACAATTTTACAACACCAAGTTATAGTCCAGCAATTTTATTTTAAATTCACAAGCTTTCGGAGATTTCCTCCTTCCTCAGGCAAATGTTTCAAGAGCTCCTTGAAGCCTACTCATTTATACATATAGAACAATACATGGTGTTTACAGACTGCCCCTGCAACTGCCCGTTGCCAAGCTTGTGAATTTAAAATAAAATTGCTGGACTATAACTTGGTGTTGTAAAATTGTTTACAATTGTCAACCCCAGTCCATCACCGGCATCTCCACATCTTGACTCAGATGAGTCAGCCCTGCTCTGCTACTGATTCAGGAACCAGTTTAATCTTGCTAACCAATTAACTAACTACAGCAGCTCTGCAGTAGGAGAGCTTGCTTGTTTTTCTCTGCTTAAGCCTGACAGATACTTAAAAAATTAACTTTTAAAATTGAACTTTAACAGTTCATTTACATTAGATTTTAAAAGCGATTCACTCTTAAACTCCCACACTTACCAAACTCTCAAGCTGTTCGCTCTGTGTCTGCTACACTCACAGAATGGGTCTAGATTCTCTGGAATTTAGAAGAATGAGAGATGATCTCATTGAAACTTATAAGGTTCTGAGGGGGCTTGACAGGGTAGATGCTGAAAGGTTGTTTCCCCTGGCTGGAGAGTCTAGAACTAGCCGGCATAGTCGCAAGAAAAGGGGTCGGCGATGAGAAGGAATTTCACCAATCAAAGGTTTGTGAATCTTTGGAATTCTCTACTCAAGAGGGCAGTGGATGTTGAGTCGTTGAGTCTATTGAAGGCTGCGTTGGATAGATTTTTGGACTCTAGAGGAACCAAGGAATAAGGCGATCAGTCAAGAAAGTGGAGTTAAGGTTGAAGATCAGCCATGATATGATTGAATGACGGAGCTGGCTCGAGGGGTCGTATGGCCTACTCCTGCTCCTATTTTTTATGTTCTTATGTTATGATCGATCAATCTAACTTCGATGCTGGGAAAACTGCGAGAGACCATTTTCAAGGACAAAATTAATTCTAACTTTGAGAAGCATGGGTTAATAAGGGAAGCCAGCACGGATTTGTTTAAGGTAAATCGTATCTGACTAACCTGATTGAGTTATTTGACGAAGTAATAGTCAGGGTGGAATGAGATAGTGCAATAGATCTCCTCCAACTATATATTGGGAAGACTGAAGCGAATGGTTTTCAACCCTACGACAAACTCCGTTCCAGAGCCAGTGACTTCATCCCTCTCCCCGGCCACTGTCTGAAGTTGATCCAGACCGTTCGTAACCTTGGTGCCTTATTTAACCCTGAGATGAGCTTGTGACAACATACCCGCTCCATAACCAAGGCAGTCTACATCCACCTTCATAACATCGCCTGTCCATGCCCCTGCCTCAGCTTATCTGCTGCTGAAACCCTCATCCATGCCTTTTTTACCTCCAGACTCGAATATTCCAATGATTTCCTGGCCTTCCTCCCATCTTCCACCCTCCATAAACTTGAGCTCATCTAAGTCTCTGCTGCCCATATCCTAATTGGTGAGCAAGATAGCAGCAGACTTCAGGAAAACATAGACAGACGGGTGAAATGGGCAGACACATAGCAAGTGCAACTTAATGCCGATAAGTGTGAAATGACTCAATTTGGGAGGAACAACATGGAGAGGCAGTTTGAACTAAATGGTACTGTTTTGAGGGGGAGCAAGAGCAGAGGGACCTGGGGATGCATATTCACAAATCTTTGAAGGTGGCAGGACAATTTGATAATATGGTTCATTAAGTATACGGGACACTCAGCTTTGGTCTGGAAAGGGTCGTTTCTGAGAGGATGTTACCCATGGCTGGAGAGCCAAGAACTAGGCGACATAGTCTCAGGATATGGGGTCGGGCATTTAAGGCTGAAATGAGGAGGAATTTCTTCACTCAGAGGGTCGTGAATATTTGGAATTCTCTACCCCATTGTGCTGCGGATGCTGAGTCGTTGAGAATATTCAAGACTGAGATCGATAGATTTTTGGACACTAAGTGAATCAAGGGATAAGGGGATCGGGCGTGAAAGTGGAGTTGAGGTAGAAGATCAGCCATTATCTTATTGAATGGTGGAGCAGGCTCGAGGGGCCGTATGCCCTACTCATGTTCCTATTTCTTATGTTTCTTAAATAGGGACGTTGAATACAAAAACAAGGAAGTCATACTAATACTTTAGAAATCACTGGTTAGGCCTCAGCTGGAATATTGTGAATAATTCTGGACATCACACTTTTGGAAGGGTGTCAAGGCCTTGGAGATGGATCAGAGGAGGTTTACCAGGATGATATCAGGGATGAGGAACTTCAGTTATGTGGAGCGATTGGAGAAGCTGGGATTGCTCTCCTTAGTGCAGAGAAGGTTAACAAGGGACCTAATAGAAGTATTCACATCTGTGAGGGGTTTTGATGGAGCAAGTAAGGAGAAACTGTTTCCTCTGGTAAGTGGGTCAGAACCAGAGGTCATAAAATTAAAATAATTGACAAACGAACGAGAGGGGAAATTCGGAGTTTTTTCACACTAAGGGTTGTTAAGATCTGGAACGCACTTCATGAAATTGTGTTGGTATCAGACTCGATAGAAACTTTCCAAAGGCAATTGAACATGTACTTAAAAAGAAATAACCTGCAGGGCTACGGAGAACAAGCTGGGGAGTGGGGCTAATTTGGACAGATCCTTCAGAGAGACGGCACATATGGTTCTATGATTCTACACATCGACAAAATTCTCTCATCTCTATTTGACATCATCAGGATATATCTGTTATTCTTTATGCTTCTGGACTTCTGAAGTGCCGAGTAGATGATTCAACTCGGCCTCCTCCCGATATCCCCACCATCACAGAAGCCAGTCTTCAGCCAATTCCATTAATTCCACGTGATATCATGAAGCGGCTGAGTGCAGTGGATACAACAAAGGCTACGGGCCCCGACAACATCCAGGCTTTAGTTCTGAACACTTGCGCTCCAGAACTAGCCGCTCCTTTAGCCAAATTATTCCAGTACAGTAACAACACTGATATTTAGCAAACAATGTGGAAAACTGCCCAGGTATGTCCTGTCCACAAAAAGCAGGACAAATCCAATTTGGCCAATTACCGCCCCAGCAGTCTGCTCTCAATCATCAGCAAAGTAATGGAAGATGTCATCGACAGTGCTATCAGGCGGCATTTACTCACCAATAACCTGCTCACCTATGTTCAGTTTGGGTTCTGCCAAGACCACTCGGCTGCAGACCGCATTACAGCCTTGGTCGAAACATGGACAAAAGAGCTGAATTCCAGAAGTGAGGTGAGAGTGAATGCCCTTGACATCAAGGCAGCATTTGACCGAGTGGAGTGTGGCACCAAGGAGCCCTCGTAAATTGAAGTCAATGGGAATCAGGGGGGAAACTTTCCAGTGGCTGGAGTTATACCTAGCACAAAGGAAGATGGTAGTGGTTGTTGGAAGCCAATCATCTCAGCCGCAGGACATTGCTGCAGGATTTCCTCAGGACAGTGTCTGAGGCCCAACCATCTTCAGCTGCTTCATCAATGACCTACCCTCCATCATAAGGTCAGAAATCGGGAAGTTCGCGGACGATTGCACAGTTTACAGTTCCATTCACAGCCCCTCAGATAATGACGTAGTCCGTGCCCGAATGCAGCAAGACCTGGACAACATCCAGGCTTGGGCTGATAAGTGGCAATTAACATTTGCGCCAGGCAAGTGCCAGGCAATGACCATCTCCAACAATACACAGTCTAACCACATCCCTTTGACATTCAACGGCATTATCATTGCCTACTCCCGCATCATCAACATCTGGGGATCACCATTGACCAGAAACTTAACTCGACCAGCCAAATAAATACTGTGGCTACAAGAGCAGGTCTGAAGCTGGGTATTCTGTGGCAAGCGACTCACCTCCTGACTCCCCAAAGTCTTTCCACCACCTACATCAGATATATAATTGGATGCTTCATTGGGTATCATGGGGATCAGATGCACCGCTCATTCCATTTATTTGTCCAGCAGCAAACAGAAATCATTCTCTTCAACTGTTCTCGCCCGAAGGAAAAGGAAACAACATAAACTGATTCGCCCTTTGTTCTGCCTTGTTCTGTTGGTTTTCACCCACTCACCGAGAAAATGACGGAGAGACTGAAAGGTTAGAACGGCTGTTTCATTTTATAATTCATTACCATTTGTACTTATTGTAAGAGATGGTTCCATCCCAACTACCCATGTCTAATATTCTTATTGACACTAAGATGTGCTTTAAAAGAGTTTCTACTATTTGCACATTGCGGACAAAAGCTGAACATCGAAAACTGCTCTGAAACCAGCTTCGCTTCGCACCCTTGAGTGGGAGGTGGGTTGCTGGTTATAAATAAAGAAGTTCTTACAATCAGCCCCCAAGACCAGAATCCACAAAATGTGTTCCGGATACATTCTGCGTGTCAGCAGTATGGAGGAGCACTTCTGCGCTGCAATTCTGGAATCCGTTCCTTGTTGGCTCCTGAACTCAGACAAATAACGCCGTGGGATTTTTTTTTACTTCAATTCACAAATTAGTAAGTATCACTACGGAAAGTAAGACAAACGAAAGTCTCGCTGGGAGTCGAACCCGGGATCTAAATCCGATTTATTAAACAAGTTATTTCTTTAACTAAGCCACGGTGCCAAATCTCGCCAGCTCTCTCGTTGATATCTATCGGTTGCCTTAGAGCAGATCAGGTTAGTTTGATGAATGTGAGGCCACTTTTTACTCATCAATTTCTCTTGCCTATTTCCCTATGGTTTCCAGAGACTGCCTGTGTATCTCGCTGTGTTTATCTCTGTGTCCATCTGAATGTAAACGTGTGTTTGTGTTTGGTTCTTCCATGAAATAAATGAGGGGATCATGCAATTCACCCTTTGACACTGAGGAACTAATCAGCCAAATTTTATTGTGATGCAGCAAAGAAAAGATGCCATCTTGAATGATGTAGCCTCAGTGACGTCCAAAAAGAAACTCTGACCACAACATATTTCGAAAAAAACGCCTTTTAAGTTGATGTCAGGCATGCTATTATTGAACCTCGAGGTTTAGGCACTGCACTGATGACCTTCATTAATCTATGGGCTGTTCAGACACTTCGTGTGACACAAGACCTTTCTAATCACTACCAGCTCCTGGAGACGGAGACATCCGTCAGAAGCAGCATTCAACGCTCGGGCCGATATCGCGCTCGGATTCATGGCCTGCTCTCAGCGGACGGCAGCAAACCCAATGCTTAATATACAAAGCAATACGAACAGTGTCTGGAAACAGTTCACCGTTCAGTGAGCAGATTTTGGTGAGAACTGTAAACAGGATCCATGGAATTTATAAACTCGGCCCGTGTACATGACTGCGCTTTTGCTTTATAAAATATGGGAGTATATATATATATATATATATATATGAGTGCGAGGTTTCCATATGAAGTGTGGGTGTGTATGAATCAGTGTGAAGTTTATATTGAAGACTGGGTGTGTATGTGATGTTTATAGGAACATAGGAACAGAAGTAGGTGATTCAGCCCCTCGAGTCTGTTTCGCCATTTTATTGGACCGTGGCTGATCTGTGTCTTCACTCATTCTACCCGTCTTGGTTCCCTAACCCTTAATAAACTCGCCTAACAAAAATCTATCAATCTCAGTTTTAACATTTTCAATTAACTTCGACAGCTTTTTTTGCGGAAAAAGTTCCAAATTTCCAATAGCCTTTGTATAAAGAAGTGTTTCCTGGCAACAGCTCTGAAAGGCCTAGCTCTAATTTAAAGGTTATGCCTCCTTGTTCCAGAAAATCCCACGAGAATAAATAGTTTCTCTCCATCTACCCTATCAACTCCTTTAATCATCTTGAACACGTCCATCAGATCACCCTTTAATGTTCTATATTTAAGGGAATACAAGACTTGTATAAGGAGCTTGTCCTCAAAATTTAACCCTTATAGCCCCGGTATCATTCCAGTGAATCTGCACTGCACCCCCGCCCCGCAAGGCCAGTATGTCCTTCCTGATTTGCGGTGTCCAGAACTGAATGCAGTGCTCCAGTTGCAGTCTAACCTGAGTTTTATATAACACGCCTTTGTATTTCAACCCCCTTGAGATTCCATTCGCCTTTTCAATTATCTTGTGTACCTGTGTACTAGATTTTAATGATTTATGTACTTTGATCCCTACATCTCTCTGCTGCTACACAGTTCCAAGCTACTCACCAGTTAGAAAATATTCTGATATATATATATATATGTATATTAGGTCCAAAGTGAATGTCCTCACATTTCTCCACGTTGAACGCCATCTGCCACAGTTTGTCCACGCAATTATTTATCAATATCCTTTTGCACATTTCAGCTCCTATCTACATTATTTACGTTCCCACCTAATTTGGCGTCGTCAGCAAACTTGGATGTATATCTCTCCATTCCTTCATCGAAGTCATTTATAAATAAAGTGAAAAGCTGCAGCCCCCATAGAAATTTCTGGTAGACACCCCTAGTCACATCTTGCCAATTTGAATACATAATCATAATACCTAATCTCTATCTCCTACTTCTTAACCAATTCCCTATCCATGTCAATAGGTTGCCTCCAATTCCATGTGCTCTCATTTTTTATTAACATTCTGTTGTGTGGAACCTTGCCGAATGCCCTCTAGAATTCCATATAAATAACATCAACAGACGTTCCCTTATCCACCACGTTGCTTACATCGTCAAAAGATTTAATTAGGTTCGTTAGACGTGACTTACACTTTAAAAAGCCATGCTTGCTATATCTGATCAGTTCATGTTCGTCGAAGGGCTCAGTAACCCTGTCCCTAATAACAGGTTCTTTGAACTTCCCCACAACAGACGCAACACAATTAGACCTATAATTTCCTAGTTTATCTCTCCCGCCCTTCTGAAATAATGGCTTGCAATTTTCCAATCCAAGAGGACATTTTCCGAATCAAGCGAGATGTGGAAGATCATGGCTGAAACATCTACAATTACCTCATCTATTACTTTTATTACCTTGGGGTGGGGACCATCACGTCCTGGAGATTTGTCTGTCTTTAGTCTCCTTATTTTCTCGATTGCCATTTTTTTTGCACAGATTCATTGGCAGCATGGGGCTGAAACGCCATACACACCTGGCACGATCCTGGTACACTGTGAAACCGCAAACAGAACTGGCAGGATCCTGATACAGTCTGAACGGCCATACACACCAAGCAGGATCCTAATGCACTGAGAAATAAGTGGCTACCTTGCCATTGACGCTTCCACACCCTGAGAAAAATATATATATATATTATATATTTCTTAATTATGGAGCCCCTTACTTGCCAATTTGCTCCCTAGCAGAAACATTTTTGTAATTTCCAAAGCTGCAGTATCTGAATCTCATATATTAAAATGTAACAATGGGGTGTAATTATTGGCAAAACAATTGAAAAGAACTCCGAATGTTTTCAGTTCTAATATTACACTGATCGGTGATATGCCAGGGTTGTTAAATAAAAGTATACATCCAGTTTCCGTATGTGTATAACCACTTAAAAACTCTTCGCATTTTATAAAACACAATACAACAGGAGAATGTTTAGGGACAGGAAAAGCCCATCTATCCCAAATAAGCCTGTCCCTGTTCCAGAGGACGCCACCTACCACTCCTCTCAGTGTATCTACAGAAACACATTCAAATTATCTTTTCACCCCACTTACACTGCCCCTTTAGTGTCCTTCCCTGGTACCCCCTGCTACATCAGAATATTCAGGCGGTGAAGGATTGGATACTGAAACCAAGTCGTCTGTTGTTCACAAGCTTTTATTTACTGAGATGCACATCGCACACCATGCTTTACAAAAAGCTCTCCCCTTCCTAAGCTTGCTCCCTTATAAATAATTCTAAGAAATTTCCTGATTGATACGTGCTCCTGAACCCAATAACATAATTTGGCACAAATCGCATGTCAATAATTAACACTTCCGCTCTATTATTCTGAATTCCCTTCTTGATCCCGACATCCCCATTTCAGTTTTCTCCGTTATTAATTAATTGGGGTCACTCAAGTGTCTTTCCTGCATTAATTTTGTGAACTCCGTTCAGATATTTCAATAATTGAGACTCTTCCCCAAATAAAACAAATCCAACTCCTATGCGCTTTCCTCAGCCTTAATTCCTGACATGTAATCACTGTTCTCATCTCCCTCTGTGTCAAATTATTCATCCTGTTCAGTCGACTAGACACAATACCCCAGGTAACCTGTTCAATGCCTGTTACAATAACAGTGGAAATTCTGTCCATTCAGAGTCTGTCCCCCTCCCAGTGCGCACAACACCCCAGATAACCTGCCCTGGGCCTGATACAATAACATTCACAGTCTGTCCCTCTCCCGTTGCACACAATACCCCAGATAACCTGCCCTAGGCCTGATAGAGTAATAGTGGAACTTCTGTCCATTCACAGTCTGTCTCTCTCCCATTGCACACATTACCCCAGATAACCTGCCCTAGGCCTGATAGAGTAACAGTCGAACTTCTGTCCATTCACAGTCTGTCCCGCTCCCACTGATACCCAACACTCTATTTGCCATTTCTGCAGCAGGTAAGCACCACTGACGGTTTCAAAGATCGATCCACTAGAACCTCTACTGCTGTATAACCAGAATCATGGGTGGATTTGTAAAGAAAGGTCTACAATACAAGGCAGGGCTGATAGCTATAACCATCAGAGGGAAAATATCACCTCCATAGATGTCTCCATGTTCAATAAATGTTGGAATCAAGTGAGGATTTGAAACTTTTCACAGCCATTGGTTACCTTCAAGCGAGGTTTCCATTAACGTTGTTTTCATTTCCTGCACTCTCCTCTCATGAACCTGTTAATGAAGTCTTGCAACATTTTACCAAATAGTACAATGATATTGAGAAGTTGTTTTATCTCAATACAGCTGACATTGAAAACCACTTTTTTCTACTCTAATTGAAGATGTTCAACAGAAACACAAGGAAACATTCCGGGAACAAACTGAAACATTGATTTCCCAGCTGGTTGATCGATTCGTTGAGCTAACGGTCATTTCTATTGTTCGACGTTGGACACTTGTGGAACATGAAATGTTGGCAAGAGGCCGTGGCCATGAAAAGTGGAGAGAAAGACCATCACCCAACTATATTCCTATTATATTTATAGTATTCTGTAAAACCATGGCCGAGAGATTGAAAGCCCCCATAATGTGTTACTGAAGATCGGTGAGATGGCCTTCACATGAGTCTCCGAGTAGAATATTGTGTTTAGAAATAAAGATTTGAGTACAAGTACAATCTGCAACCTTCCCAGTTCCTGTCTAGGTTCATGATGGAACTTTTGGAGAGAGATCATTCTGCCCAGACCGTGGTGTACACATTCCCGCATGTCACCATCCAAGAGTTTGCAGCTGGCCTCCCACAATTCCTGACTCCAGATCCAGGTGACAACCGGAAACGCCTCAGTGAAGCCCACAGCAAGGAAGATAGGCGGTTTGAGATATTTCTCCATTTTGTTGCTGGTCTCTCCTCTCCACACAGTCAGCTCGGCACCTGAAGGAGATTCTGGGTCCATTTCTTCATCAAACCACCTGACGAGTTACTGACTTGTTGAAGGAGATGGTTGAAGGCAGATTGGAAATACAGGGAGTTTTACTGGTAAAAGGGACCTCCTGAACACATTTCACTACCTGTTTGAGTCTCAGAATAAAGCACTAACACGGGCCACAGTAGGAGCTGTGGAAAAAAATGTATTTGGAGACTGGAACCCACACAAAGCATTAAGACTGACCCCAATTGGCTGTGCAGTGCTGGCTCATGTCATCGAATTCTGCGATATAATATAACAGCTCGATCTACAGAGCTGCGACATTCTGTGTGAAAGGCTCCAGTGACTGGCACCCGCACTATACAAATGCCGGGTGTGAGGTAACTGTTTATTTATCTATAACTGTTAGGCAAATTATAGAACAGACTTGGATTGTGTTGTTGCTCAGTAATGAAAGAAAACAAACATTTCAGTTAAACCAGAAAGAAGCAGATTTTACACAACTGTGACAAAGGATAACAGGATCGGAGTATCTAAAATAGATCCTCTGAACAAGTAGGGATTTGACAATCATTATCGGATCAGTAAATACAGGTCACTGAAAGAGTCTGATAATTTAATTGCAATAAATGACATTTATTGCTGTTTTTCTCACTGCCCAAGATACGTCCACTGAAGAGGCTCCTTCTCACTGTTTCTTGCACGTCGGCCGACACCAACTACAGCAGTCTGTATGTCAGAGCATCCCACCCTCTTGCTGAGGTTTAGGGGCAAGCCTCAGCCACCGGACTGTCAACGTGTGTAGGAGAGGGAAGCAGAAACACCAAACATTCAGTAACAAAGAGCAAAATACAGCTTGCGAGTCCACGTCGGTTTCTATGCAAGAGCAATCCAGCCAGTCCCACTCCCCCGCCCTTTCCCCGAAGCTCTGCAATTGTTTTTACCTCCAAGTACTTATCCAGTTCCCCTTTGAAGGCCATGATTTAATCTGCCTCCACCATCCCCTCGGGCAGTGCATTCCAGATCCGAAACACTCGCTGTGTAAAAAAGTGTTTCCTCATGTCACCCTTGGTTCTTCTTCCTCATGTCACCTTTAGTATCAGTAATACTGTTATTAATAAACACTGTACATTATTAGTATGATTAATAGTGTTAATAAACACTGCACATTATTATTATCAGTAATAAAGCTATTAATGTGTTATTAATTAACACTGCACATGATTATTAGTATCAGTGACAGTGTTATTAATAAACACAGGTGGTTTATCCTGATTCCTGTTATTTCTCTCTCTGTCTCGTTATATGTCTCGCTCTCGCTTTCACTCTCAGTGATCCCCAGGCTGAATTATTACGGTCGCACAGAATCTTTTGCAGAGGATCTCGCCTCCGCTCTGAATACCAACCGGTCATTGACGGTTCTGTTCTTGGATAAAAATAATCAGGGAGATTCAGGAGTGAAACTGCTGTCTGCAGCTCTGAGGAACCCGGAGTGTAAAATACAGAAACTGCAGTAAGTACCAGACTGTGTGAGATTGTGTTTTTAATAACTGGATGCCTAACACTACATTATTATTAGTATCAGTAATATTGTTATTAACAAACACTGTACATTATTAGTGTCAATGTTACTAAAAGTAAAGTAGTGTTTATTAATATCAGTAATACTGTTATTAATGAACACTGGGGATTTACCCTGATTCCTGTTATTTCTCTCTCCATGGTCCCCAGACTGGATCGTGTGGGTTTCACAGATTCTTGTACTAATTGATCTCGTCTCTGGCCTCAGGACAAACCGGTCACTGACGTTTCTGTCCCTGAGATTAAACTCCTTCACAGACCGACCTGTCCCCGCTCTCCGCTCCCTCATACTGACCCGCGAGAGTCTGGAGTGGATCGGGTGAGTATTTGTGTTAATGCATAATGTAATGAATAAAATATCAATGGGATTCAGTCCCTTTTATGGTGATACTTGTCTGTAATTATGATTGAAATATTAGCTCGAGTCTCCCTGTTACTTATACTGATGTGCATTCGGATTATTTCCTGTTTAATCTTTAATCTGTTTCAGGCTGTCGAGGGATCAAACGGCAGGAGACACCTGGAATCGCTGTGGCAATCCAGACCCGGATTGAGAGCGGAATTTGATCATTTCAGTTTATAAACATTATTGGTCTCATTGTCTGGACATTTTTGGCCGATTCCCGGTCCCTCCCCTTTAACCGGCCCCGCTCCAGGTTTAAATCCTAACGGCCCTTTAACGGTTTCCGGCTCGAGCTGAGCGAGCGCCGTCTCCCATTGTGACGTCAGAGGCCCAGCGACAGGGTCACGAGGATCAGTCACCCGGTCCCCCAGCGCTGATTCCGCCGGTGACCTGGGACTGGATGGTCCCCAATGGGGAACTGGGTAAACGCACAGACAGTAAGGTCCCAGGGTGGGGCTCAGTCTGGGCTGCAGTGGGAATCTGGGTAAAATCACAGACAGTGAGGTCCCAGGGTGGGGCTCAGTCTGGGCTGCAGTGGGAATCTGGGTAAAATCACAGACAGTGAGGTCCCAGGGTGGGGCTCAGTCTGGGCTGCAGTGGGAATCTGGGTAAACGCACAGACAGTAAGGTCCCAGGGTGGGGCTCAGTCTGGGCTGCAGTTGGAATCTGGGTAAACGCAAAGACAGTGAGGTCCCAGGGTGGGGCTCAGTCTGGGCTGCAGTGGGAATCTGGGTAAAATCACAGACAGTGAGGTCCCAGGGTGGGGCTCAGTCTGGGCTGCAGTGGGAATCTGGGTAAACGCACAGACAGGAAGGTCCCAGGGTGGGGCTCAGTCTGGGCTGCAGTGGGAATCTGGGTAAAATCACAGACAGTAAGGTCCCAGGGTGGGGCTCAGTCTGGGCTGCAGTGGGAATCTGGGTAAACGCACAGACAGTAAGGTCCCAGGGTGGGGCTCAGTCTGGGCTGCAGTGGGAATCTGGGTAAAATCACAGACAGTAAGGTCCCAGGGTGGGGCTCAGTCTGGGCTGCAGTGGGAATCTGGGTAAAATCACAGACAGTAAGGTCCCAGGGTGGGGCTCAGTCTGGGCTGCAGTGGGAATCTGGGTAAAATCACAGACAGTGAGGTCCCAGGGTGGGGCTCAGTCTGGGCTGCAGTGGGACTCTGGGTAAACGCACAGACAGTGAGGTCCCAGGGTGGGGCTCAGTCTGGGCTGCAGTGGGAATCTGGGTAAACGCACAGACAGTGAGGTCCCAGGGTGGGGCTCAGTCTGGGCTGCAGTGGGAATCTGGGTAAACGCACAGACAGTGAGGTCCCAGGGTGGGGCTCAGTCTGGGCTGCAGTGGGACTCTGGGTAAAATCACAGACAGTAAGGTCCCAGGGTGGGGCTCAGTCTGGGCTGCAGTGGGACTCTGGGTAAACGCACAGACAGTAAGGTCCCAGAGTGGGGCTCAGTCTGGGCTGCAGTGGGAATCTGGGTAAAATCACAGACAGTGAGGTCCCAGGGTGGGGCTCAGTCTGGGCTGCAGTGGGACTCTGGGTAAACGCACAGACAGTAAGGTCCCAGGGTGGGGCTCAGTCTGGGCTGCAGTGGGACTCTGGGTAAACGCACAGACAGTAAGGTCCCAGGGTGGGGCTCAGTCTGGGCTGCAGTTGGAATCTGGGTAAACGCACAGACAGGAAGGTCCCAGGGTGGGGCTCAGTCTGGGCTGCAGTGGGAATCTGGGTAAAATCACGGACAGTAAGGTCCCAGGGTGGGGCTCAGTCTGGGCTGCAGTGGGAATCTGGGTAAACGCACAGACAGTAAGGTCCCAGGGTGGGGCTCAGTCTGGGTTGCAGTTGGAATCTGGGTAAACGCACAGACAGTAAGGTCCCAGGGTGGAGCTCAGTCTGGGCTGCAGTGGGAATCTGGGTAAACGCACAGACAGTGAGGTCCCAGGGTGGGGCTCAGTCTGGGCTGCAGTGGGAATCTGGGTAAAAGCACAGACAGTAAGGTCCCAGGGTGGGGCTCAGTGTGGGCTGCAGTGGGAATCTGGGTAAATGCACAGACAGTAAGGTCCCAGGGTGGGGCTCAGTCTGGGCTGCAGTGGGAATCTGGGTAAACGCACAGACAGTAAGGTCCCAGGGTGGGGCTCAGTGTGGGCTGCAGTGGGAATCTGGGTAAATGCACAGACAGTAAGGTCCCAGGGTGGGGCTCAGTCTGGGCTGCAGTGGGAATCTGGGTAAAATCACAGACAGTAAGGTCCCAGGGTGGGGCTCAGTCTGGGCTGCAGTGGGAATCTGGGTAAAATCACAGACAGTGAGGTCCCAGGATGGGGCTCAGTCTGGGCTGCAGTGGGAATCTGGGTAAAATCACAGACAGTAAGGTCCCAGGGTGGGGCTCAGTCTGGGCTGCAGTGGGAATCTGGGTAAAATCACAGACAGTAAGGTCCCAGGGTGGGGCTCAGTCTGGGCTGCAGTGGGAATCTGGGTAAATGCACAGACAGTGAGGTCCCAGGGTGGGGCTCAGTCTGGGCTGCAGTGGGAATCTGGGTAAAATCACAGACAGTAAGGTCCCAGGGTGGGGCTCAGTCTGGCCTGCAATGGAAACTGGGTAAATTATCAATACTTTCCTGCCTTCCCAAAATGAGAAAACAATCGTTGCTGAAACAATTTCTTTGGTACAGATTCCTGTCATTTACACACTGAAGGGTGAATTTTTAAACAGCTGGAACTACACAAGGGGACTGGAGAGAGTGAAATTGAAGAACTTGTAATGATAAATTCACCCACCCGCTCATAAAGTAAAACGTTGTGAAAGTTTATTCAACCAGTGGAAATTATACTGCAGCAAGTGGGCAGGACCCATGTCAGGCCCTCCAGTCTGAACTACTCTGGGCCTAAAAAATAAGCAGAAGATGGTCTAAATACACAGCTGGTTCGTCAGCATTTGAGCGGAAAGAAGATAGTTTGATGTTTCTGGTCATGTTGCTTATGATGTAACTTTTTGTGATGAGACTATTTTTCAGGTCCTGACAGATCTGCTGTATATTTATATTATTTTCTGTTTTATTTTAAGTTCACCATCATAAGCAGTTTTTCTCCCCTCTCCACTCTGGGATAACAAAATACCAAAACTTCTCACTGTCTTCATCATACGTCAAAAATCAAGAGATGGGACCCAATAATCCATTGTACTGAGCAATGGTCAGATTAGAACAACAAACACATACAAGGAATATGAACCGATCTACAGACTGACCGATCGAGGGGGCGGGAGACTCGACTATGGTTTAATGCCAAATATCACAACACAGACATGTCATAATAATCACTATACACGAAGCAATAATATATATATAGTGGGTTGAACAAGTAATCGGAAGAAGAAAAGAAAATACTTGCATTTTCTAACACCTTTCATGTACTTTTGAGCTGAGTAACTGTGGTAATGTCGGCACACCAGGCAACCAATTCTCTCTCATATCCCAACAAATTGCAATGAGATATCAGGCCATTTAATGGACTAGATTCCAACTATCACGATACGGTAGTGTAGTGATTATATTACTGGACTGATAATCCAGAAACGGTGTTAATAACCCAGCGAACTTGAGTTCAAATGGCAGTTTGAGAATTCTAATTCAGTTGAAAAGAAATTGGATCTTTTAAAAAGTGATATTACAGACCATTAAACTGTCCCAGTTTCATTTAAAACAGGTTTATCAATGATTTTTGGGAAGGAAACCAGCCGTCTTTACCCGGTCTGACCTATATATGCCTCCAATCCCTCAGCAATGTGTTCGACTGTTAGGTTACCTGCTCTCAGAAGTGCCCGAGTGAGCCATTCAGTTGTATGAAACAGCGACGTCAACCGTTGAAGAAGGCCCACCAGCAACTTCTCAGGGTAATTGAAGTGAGCAATTAATGTGGCCTTACCAGCGACGCCCACAGCTCAAGAATGAACAAACAAAAACTTAACACTCGGGCGTAGAACTGGTGTTTCTGATGATTGAAATGAAAATCGAACAACTTCTGTGAATCCGCTGATTTCTACCGCCAGTTTCACACCCGAGCAGAAAGTTGGGGGATAAATGTTCATTGGAACATCGGGGGACTCTCCTACTCTTCACGCCTTAGTGCTGTCGGATCTGTTCCGTCCACTGAAACAGATAGAGGGGGCCCTGGTTCAACATCTCATCGGGAAAAGCAACAGTCAATGGAAAAGGAAATCGGACCGAGCACCAAACAGGGCTGCCTAATCGCTATTGCCCGTTTTGCTCCAACGTCCGAGGCGAAATTATTCTGTAATCTGTTCAGTAGACAGGCGAGCTAATGCTGTTAAAATGTCAGATATCTAAATAGTTAATCTTGGGGGAGGGGAATGTGTCAGATTTTTGGGGGAGGGAACTATGTCAAATTTTGTGGGATGGGGACTGTGTCATATTTTAGGAGGAGGGGACTGTGTCAGATTTTTGGGTGGAGGGGACTGTGTTAGACGTTGGAGGAGGGGACTGTTTCAGATTTTTGGGGGAGGGGACTGTGTCTGATTTTTGGGGGAGGGGACTGTGTCTGATTTTTGGGGGAGGGGACTGTGTCTGATTTTTGGGGGAGGGGACTGTGTCTGATTTTTGGAGGAGGGGACTGTGTCTGATTTTTGGAGGAGGGGACTGTGTCAGATTTTAGGAGGAGGGGACTGTGTCAGATTTTGGAGGAGGGGACTGTGTCTGATTTTTGGGGGAGGGGACTGTGTCTGATTTTTGGAGGAGGGGACTGTGTCAGATTTTAGGAGGAGGGGACTGTGTCTGATTTTTGGAGGAGGGGACTGTGTCTGATTTTTGGAGGAGGGGACTGTGTCTGATTTTTGGGGGAGGGGACTGTGTCTGATTTTTGGGGGAGGGGACTGTGTCAGATTTTGGAGGAGGGGACTGTGTCTGATTTTTGGAGGAGGGGACTGTGTCTGATTTTTGGAGGAGGGGACTGTGTCTGATTTTTGGGGGAGGGGACTGTGTCTGATTTTTGGGGGAGGGGACTGTGTCTGATTTTTGGGGGAGGGGACTGTGTCTGATTTTTGGGGGAGGGGACTGTGTCTGATTTTTGGAGGAGGGGACTGTGTCTGATTTTTGGGGGAGGGGACTGTGTCTGATTTTTGGAGGAGAGGACTGTTTCAGATTTTGGGGGGAGGGGGCTGTGTCTGATTTTTGGGGGAGGGGGCTGTGTCAGATTTTGGGGGGAGGGGACTGTGTCTGATTTTTGGGGGAGGGGACTGTGTCTGATTTTTGGAGGAGGGGACTGTGTCAGATTTTTGGGGGAGGGGACTGTGTCTGATTTTTGGAGGAGGGGACTGTGTCTGATTTTTGGGGGAGGGGACTGTGTCTGATTTTTGGAGGAGGGGACTGTGTCAGATTGTGGGGGGAGGGGACTGTGTCTGATTTTTGGGGGAGGGGACTGTGTCTGATTTTTGGGGGAGGGGACTGTGTCAGATTGTGGGGGGAGGGGACTGTGTCTGATTTTTGGGGGAGGGGACTGTGTCTGATTTTTGGAGGAGGGGACTGTGTCTGATTTTTGGGGGAGGGGACTGTGTCTGATTGTGGGGGGAGGGGACTGTGTCAGATTTTTGGGGGAGGGGACTGTGTCTGATTGTGGGGGGAGGGGACTGTGTCAGATTTTTGGAGGAGGGGACTGTGTCTGATTTTTGGAGGAGGGGACTGTGTCTGATTTTTGGGGGAGGGGACTGTGTCTGATTGTGGGGGGAGGGGACTGTGTCTGATTTTTGGAGGAGGGGACTGTGTCTGATTTTTGGGGGAGGGGACTGTGTCTGATTTTTGGAGGAGGGGACTGTGTCAGATTTTTGGGGGAGGGGACTGTGTCTGATTTTTGGGGGAGGGGACTGTGTCTGATTTTTGGGGGAGGGGACTGTGTCTGATTTTTGGGGGAGGGGACTGTGTCTGATTTTTGGGGGGAGGGGACTGTGTCTGATTTTTGGAGGAGGGGACTGTGTCTGATTTTTGGGGGAGGGGACTGTGTCTGATTTTTGGGGGAGGGGACTGTGCCTGATTTTTGGGGGAGGGGACTGTGTCTGATTTTTGGGGGAGGGGACTGTGTCTGATTTTTGGAGGAGGGGACTGTGTCTGATTTTTGGAGGAGGGGACTGTGTCTGATTTTTGGGGGAGGGGACTGTGTCTGATTGTGGGGGGAGGGGACTGTGTCTGATTGTGGGGGGAGGGGACTGTGTCTGATTGTGGGGGGAGGGGACTGTGTCTGATTTTTGGAGGAGGGGACTGTGTCTGATTTTTGGGGGAGGGGACTGTGTCTGATTTTTGGAGGAGGGGACTGTGTCAGATTGTGGGGGGAGGGGACTGTGTCTGATTTTTGGGGGAGGGGACTGTGTCTGATTTTTGGAGGAGGGGACTGTGTCTGATTTTTGGAGGAGGGGACTGTGTCTGATTTTTGGGGGAGGGGACTGTGTCTGATTTTTGGGGGGAGGGGACTGTGTCAGATTGTGGGGGGAGGGGACTGTGTCTGATTTTTGGAGGAGGGGACTGTGTCTGATTTTTGGGGGAGGGGACTGTGTCTGATTTTTGGGGGAGGGGACTGTGTCTGATTTTTGGGGGAGGGGACTGTGTCTGATTTTTGGGGGAGGGGACTGTGTCTGATTTTTGGGGGAGGGGACTGTGTCTGATTTTTGGGGGGAGGGGACTGTGTCAGATTGTGGGGGGAGGGGACTGTGTCTGATTTTTGGGGGAGGGGACTGTGTCTGATTTTTGGGGGGAGGGGACTGTGTCAGATTGTGGGGGGAGGGGACTGTGTCTGATTGTGGGGGGAGGGGACTGTGTCTGATTTTTGGAGGAGGGGACTGTGTCTGATTTTTGGGGGAGGGGACTGTGTCTGATTTTTGGAGGAGGGGACTGTGTCTGATTTTTGGAGGAGGGGACTGTGTCTGATTTTTGGAGGAGGGGACTGTGTCTGATTTTTGGGGGAGGGGACTGTGTCTGATTGTGGGGGGAGGAGACTGTGTCTGATTTTTGGGGGGAGGGGACTGTGTCTGATTTTTGGGGGAGGGGACTGTGTCTGATTTTTGGAGGAGGGGACTGTGTCTGATTTTTGGAGGAGGGGACTGTGTCTGATTTTTGGGGGAGGGGACTGTGTCTGATTTTTGGGGGAGGGGACTGTGTCTGATTTTTGGGGGAGGGGACTGTGTCTGATTTTTGGAGGAGGGGACTGTGTCTGATTTTTGGAGGAGGGGACTGTGTCTGATTTTTGGAGGAGGGGACTGTGTCTGATTTTTGGGGGAGGGGACTGTGTCTGATTTTTGGGGGAGGGGACTGTGTCTGATTTTTGGAGGAGGGGACTGTGTCTGATTTTTGGAGGAGGGGACTGTGTCTGATTTTTGGGGGAGGGGACTGTGTCTGATTTTTGGGGGAGGGGACTGTGTCTGATTTTTGGGGGAGGGGACTGTGTCTGATTTTTGGAGGAGGGGACTGTGTCTGATTTTTGGGGGAGGGGACTGTGTCTGATTTTTGGAGGAGGGGACTGTGTCAGATTGTGGGGGGAGGGGACTGTGTCAGATTGTGGGGGAGGGGACTGTGTCTGATTTTTGGGGGAGGGGACTGTGTCTGATTGTGGGGGGAGGGGACTGTGTCTGATTTTTGGGGGAGGGGACTGTGTCTGATTGTGGGGGGAGGGGACTGTGTCTGATTTTTGGGGGAGGGGACTGTGTCTGATTGTGGGGGGAGGGGACTGTGTCTGATCCTATTCATTCAATTCGGTGGGATCTGATAATATGCGTTTAATTCGCTGGGATCTGATCCCATGCCTTTAATTCGATGTGATTTGATCCCATTCAATTAATTCTCTGGGATATGATCCCATGCCTTTAATTAACTGGAATCTGATCCCATTCATTTAATTTGCTGAGATCTGATTCCAACCATCTAATTGGCTGCGATCTCATCCCATGCTTTTAATTCGCTGGGATCTGATCCCATGTTTTTAACTCACTGGGTTTTGATCCCATTCCATAATTTTCTGCGATCTGATCACATTCCTTTAATTCTCTGGAATCTGATCACATTCCTTTAATTCACTGGGATCTGATCCCATTCCATAATTCTCTGCGATCTGATCACATTGCTTTAATTCTCAGCGATCTGATCACATTCCTTTAATTCATTGGGATCTAATCACATTTCTTTAATTCCATGGGATCCGATCCCATGCCTTTAATCCACTGGATCTGATCCCATTCCTTTAATTCACTGGGATCTGATCCCATGCATTTAATCCATTGGATCTGATCCCATTCCTTTAATTCACTGGGAGCTGATCCCATTCCTTTAATTCACTGGGATCTGATCCCATTCCTTTCGGCCGTACTGTGCTCAGTGGATTGGAATACAGTTACTGAGCCAGCAGTAACTGGATGAAACACCAGTTCCAAAACATTGACGGGACGAATGGGCTAGAATGTAAATCTAATTATCACGATGTAAGGGAAAATCACTGATAACGTGACCTCCTCTTCAAGACATTTTATAAGCATCCTGACTTTGCAGGGCACGACACAGGTTTTCCCCTCCCTCACCGGCTCCCGAGCAACGTTAACTTTTAGCACACCACAAAACTCAGTTTGTTGATATAAGAACATAAGAACATCAGAAATAGGAGCAGGAGTAGGCCATATGGCCCCTCGAACCTGCTTCACCATTCAATCAGATCATGGCTCAGCTTCGACCTCAACTCCACTTTCCCGCCCGATTCTCATATCGCTTGATTCCACTAGAGTCCAAAATCTATTCATCTCAGCCGTGAAAATATTCAATAATCTGCACCCAAAGGCAAATCAGGACAAGGAAAAGAAACGGACCAAACACTTCCCACAAGGCCCAAGAGACAAGCTGGCGGGTGGAAAGTGACGAGTTATTTGAAGAATGAAGAGGCGCTTAAAAGAGATCAACTTACAAGGTGGTAGTTTACAAGGGGGCAGTTTACACGAGAGCAGGTTACAAGGGATCAGTTTACAAGGGGGCAGTTTACACGAGAGCAGGTTACAAGGGATCAGTTTACAAGGGGGCAGTTTACACGAGAGCAGGTTACAAGGGATCAGTTTACAAGGGGGCAGTTTACACGAGAGCAGGTTACAAGGGATCAGTTTACAAGGGGGCAGTTTACACGAGAGCAGCTTGCAAGGGATCAGTTTACAAGGGGCTGTTTAAAAGAGAGCAGTTTAAAAGGGATCAGTTTACAGGGATCAGTTTACAATGGATCAGTTTACAAAGGGTCAGTTTACAATGGGGCAGTTTACGAGTGATCAGTTTACAAGGGGGCAATTTACAAGGAGGCAGTTTACAACGGGGCAGTTTAAAAGGGGACAGTTTACAAGGGAACAGTTTACAAGACGCAGTTTACAAGGGATCTGTTTACAAGAGATCAGCTTACAAGGCATCATTTTACAAGGAGGCAGTTTTTAAGGCACCAGTTTATAAGGGAATAGTTTACAAGGGAACAGTTTACAAGGGATCAGTTTACAAGGGAACAGTTTATAAGGGATCAGTTTACAAGGGATCAGTTTACAAGGGAACAATTTATAAGGGGAAAGTTTACAAGGGATCAGTTGACAAGGGAACGGTTTATAAGGGATCAGTTTACAAGGGAACAGTTTATAAGGGGACAGTTTACAAGGGATCAGTTTACAAGGGATCAGTTTACAAGGGAACAATTTATAAGAGGAAAGTTTACAAGGGATCAGTTTACAAGGGAACAGTTTACAAGGGATCAGTTTACAAGGGGGTAATTTACAAGGGAGCAGTTTACAAGGGAGCATTATACAAGGGATCAAGTTACAAGTGGGCAGTTTACAAGGGACCAATTTACAAGGGATCAGTTTACAAGGGACCAGTTTATAAGGGAGCAGTTTACAACGGATCCATTTACAAAGGGGCGGTTTGCAAGGGATCATTTTACAAGGGGACAGTTTACAAGGGAGCAGCTGCCAAGAGGGCAGTTTAAAAGGGAGCAGTTTACAAGGGTTGAGTTTAAAAGGGACGTTATCATAAGTGACCAGGACACTTATGATAAAGTGAGCATTACCCATGAATGCCAACCTGAGCAGTGATACCTGGTAAAGATAGGAGGGTGGCTCCATGTTAGAGGTGTGTTTGGGAAACAAGTACTGTGTCCACCACGGTCAGTACCATACTGCTAATCTACCCGAATCTGATAGACATTCCATCTCAAAAGCCAGGCCATCAATCAAAAGCTAGCAGGATCCTGATCCTGAAGGTTCACCTTACTGTTTGGATCTAGCAGCCGTGAATAACAATCAATTAGATCTGTTTGTGCTGGAAGCCAGAGTGTGTTCCCTTGCAGTGCCCACCCTTCTCGCCCTGAGTACCACTCGGACTGTGTCCAGCAGTGTGTGGAGTACGTCCGAATGAAGAATGAAGATTCCATAAGAAAGGTAGAGTCATAGAACCACAGAAAGTTACGGCATAGAAGGACGTAATTCGGCCCATTGCGTCCGTGCCGGCAGAAAAAGAGCTATCCAGCTTAATCCCACTTTCCAGCACATGGTCCGTAGCCCTGTAGGTTACGGCATTTCAAGTGTGCATCCAATTACTTTGCCAATGATTTGAGGGTTTCTGCCTCCACCACTCTTTCAGGCAGTGAGTTCCAGACCTCCACCACCCTCTGGGTAAAAAAAAAATTCTCCTCAGCTGCCGACTAATCCGCAGACCAATTACTTTAAAGCTATGCCCCCTGATCACTGACCCCTCTACTAAGGGAAAAAGGTCCTCCCTATCCACTCTATCTAGTCCCATCATAATTTTACATACCTAAATTAAATCTCCCAATTAGCCTCCTTTGTTCCAAAGAAAACAGCCCCAGCCTATCCAATCTTTTCTCATAGCTAAAATTCTCAAGCCCTGGCAACATCCTCGTAAATCTTCTCTGTAGCCTCTCTAGTGCAATCACATATTTCCTGTAATATAGTGACGAGAACTGTACGCAGTACTCAAGCTGTGGACTAACCAATGTTTTATACATTTCCAGCATAACCTCCCTGCTCTAATATTCTATGCCACGGCTAATAAAGGGAAGTATTCCGTATGCCTTTTTAACCAGCTTATCGACTTGTCCTGCTACTTTCAGGATCTGTGGACATGCACTCCAAGGTCCCTTTTGTTTCTCAATATCCTACCATTTATTGTGTACTCCCTTACCTTGTTTGACCTCCCCAAATGCATTACCTCACACTTCCCTGGATTGAATTCTATTTGCCACTTTTCTGCCCGCCTGACCAGTCCATCGATATCGTCTTGCAGACTATAGCTTTCCTCCTCACTACCAAACTCACAGCCAATTTTTATATCGTCTGCAAACTTCTTGATCAAGCCCCCCACATTCAAGTCCAAATCATTAATATATACCACAAAAAGCAAGGGACCTAGTACTGAGCCTTGTGGTAACCCACTGGAAACAGCCTTCCAATCACGAAAAAAACCATCAACCATTACCCTTTGTTCTTACCACTGAGCCAATTCTGGAGCAACTAGCCCCTTTCCCTTGGATTCCATGGGCTTTTACTTTGTTAACCAGTCTGCCATGTGGGACCTTGTCAAAAGCCTTGCAAAAATCCATGTACACTACATCGTATATGTTACCCTGATCAACCCTCCTTGTTAAGTGCACAAAAAATTGAATCAAATTATTTAGACACAAACTTCCCTTAACAAATCCATGCTGAATGTCCTTGATTAACCTGTGCCTTTCTAAATGACGATTATGCTGTCCCTCAGAATCGATTCCAATTATTTGCCCACCATCGAGGTTACACTCACTGGTTTTTAATTACTCGGTCTTTCTGTTTCTCGCTTTTTAAACAACCGTACAACATTAGCATTCCTGCAATCCTCTGGCCGAGCCAGTGAGGATTGGAAAGTGATAGTCAAAGCCTCCGTTATTTCCTCCCTTGCTTCTCTTAACAGCCTGAAATGCATTCCATCCGGGCCTGGCGGTTTATCTACTTTCATAAATGCTAAACCCCTTAATACTTCCTCTCTCACTATGTTAATCCCATCCATTATTTCACACTCATTCTTAATTTCAATCTCTGCATCATTCCCTGTTTTTGTGAAGAAACATGCAAAGTATTAATTGAGAACCATACCCATATCTTCCATCTCCACACATATGTTAACTTTTCGATCTCTAATAGACCTTATAGGGTCTTCAAAAGACTTGGTGTTCTCCCGTGGACTCCTCAAGTCAGACTGGCAGCATTCAAAACCGGAGTGCCTGAGAAGCACGGTTTGTGAGGCCAGGAAAGGTTTAACGAGAATCACGTTCTGCTGTAATTTTCTACAGCATTCTGGAGATCAGGCAATCCTGAACAACATAATCTAGAAACAAAAGAATGAGAGACTATCCCAGTCTCCACCCTGACTGCCTGAGGTCCTTTAGCAGATTGGTGATTGTCCAGTAATGTGAGCAAGTTGATTGATTTGTTAACTCCCCAACTCCTGATGATATTCTGGACTACCTACGTGTGGATCATCCACTCGTCAGGGTGGATTACAAGTTAGCTGAGTGTGCCGACTGTTTTATTGTCCATCCCGACCAAAATTGGCACCAAGAATATCAACCCATGCTTCAAGCACCAATGGGAAGTAACGTGTCATGTTGACAGAGGTACCGGGTCTGGGCCCCTCCCTGTTTGTAGGCGCTCCGGACTACTGTCAAATTGTGTGTCTGGAGGCGCAGTGACTTACGCCGCATCAAGTCTGAAGGTATATAATGTCTTATTGTAGCATTCAAACCTTGAGCCTGTTGAAATGCCAAGTGAACTCATCCATATCGATTGGCCTAGAAGTCCATTGATCCTGAATGTAGCCTCCCACCCATATCGAAGCTGAACAGCCTGATGGCTGCAGCACCAATACCTGGAGAACACTGTGATCTCAGGACCAGCAGCTCTAGTTCAGATGCTGTGACAAAGGAGGCCTGTGGAAACTTAATTGATGGAGCAAGGCTTAACTGGTGAAATATCCCCAACAGTTCGTCCTTCTGGAGGAAGAAGATGACTATGACTATCACTCACTCGCTCTCAGTGTGGATGGTCGAAGATACTGATCTCAACTGCCAGTTTGCCCATTAGTAGCTGGTTGCTTTGATGGTCAAACCAAACTACATTATGAAAACATGAAGGCTCAAGGAGCTAATGCATTGGATGCTCACTAATTCTGGTCTCCGAGGCCCAAGTGTCCCGAGTGATCCATTTCCACATGGAAGTAGTAGAAATGGCTCATCCATCCACATCTGTGGTGGGCTATCAAAGGCAGGAATCACTGCTTGGAGAGGGAGAGCTGGAGAGGGCCTTGAAGGTTACTTGTTGCGTGCTCCCTGCTTTCCAGGTCCTAATCTGGAAACACGGGCTAACATGACACAAAGACATTGCAGTCCGGCGAAAGCTTTGAAAAGACTGCTGTCCCTGAAAGGGCCTGTAGATGGGGTGGGCTCAGCTGCAAAGTGAGACAGTGTCTCCTTGCATGCCAATCCGGGAATGCCTGAAAGTTCTGCTGGAGATGCTTGTACCCTGAAGCAGCTCCTCCACTCGCTCGCCACAGAAGCCCTCAGCATCTAAGGGCATCTGCAGTGGTTGTTGCTGCAGTTACTGAAGGAACTCCAAGATGCGCAGCCAAGCTAAGTGGTGATACAAGATCCACTGGACGATAGACCCTGCTCCTTTATTAATGGCAGCCACACAACCTGCTGCTGCAGTGATGCTCTCTGAAAGTGGTCCTCACTCTGTGGCAGGGATTGCTCCCTCAATTCACCTGTGAGGCATTATCCTGCAATAAGTAAAGCTGGCCACTATGGATTTGGTGGTGGAGAACACGAATATGCGTCAAACACTGAAGGAAGCTCCGCCAAACCCACATGTCCCACTATTTGGATTGTGGTGGGTGGAACAGGACTAGTTTCCTGAGCGATGACTTTCCCTCTGATGCTTTCACGACTGAAGTTCAGCAGTTGGATCAGTGAACTGAAAAGTGTGAAGCAGGTTGGCGGAGGCACTATAGACGCTGTCTACATTGGCCACAACCGGAGGGTGCTGATCAAGACCGACCAAACGGCCCTGGAGTTTGGTAGATCGCATCCAGCAAAGGTCGATGGCTGAGACCTTTGCAAGACCCCAATAAAGACTCAATTCTCCAGGTGCAGGGACTTCCAGAACCTCCAGTTTCAGACTCTGCGTCACACATGTGTTGAATACATGAATAAGCCTCAGTGACTGGAGGTTGTGGTCGGACTCAGGCTCCCAACTGGACTTCCGAAGGTGGGAAGCCGCCAAGCAGCTTCTGTGGGCTGAACCGACAGAGAAGGTTCATAACGGGATGCAACCAACAGAGTACCCTTTGTCGTCCAGTACTTCCCCGGAGCGGAGAAACTACGCCATGTTCTCCGCAGCCTTCAACATGTCATCAATGACGACGAACACCTCGCTATGGCCATCCCCACACCTCCACTACTCGCCTTCAAACAGCCACCCAACCTCAAACAGATCATCGTTCGCAGCAAATTACCCAGCTTTCAGGAGAACAGCGTCCACGACACCACACAACCCTGCCACGGTAACCTCTGCAAGACATGCCAGATCATCGACACAGATACCACCATCACACGAGAGGACACCACCCACCAGGTGCATGGTTCATACTCCTGTGACTCGGCCAACGTTGTCTACCTCATACGTTTCAGGAAAGGATGACCCAGAGCATGGTACATTGGCGAGACCATGCAGACGCTGCGACAACGGATGAACGGACACCGCGCAACAATCGCCAAACAGGAGGGTTCCCTCCCAGTCGGGGAACACTTCAGCAGTCATGGACATTCATCCACCGACCTTCGGGCAAGCGTACTCCAAGGCGGCCTTCGAGACACACGACAACGCAAAATCGTCGAGCAGAAATTGATAGCCAAGTTCCGCACCCATGAGGACGGCCTCAACCGGGATCTTGGGTTCATGTCACGCGACACGTTACCCCACCAGCGAACAAATGTTATCTGTTTTTAATATAACGGGTCAGTTGCTGTCTTTTCTATGTTTCTACCTCTCTATCTCTGTTTATTTTTGTTTGTTTTTTTTTTGGTGATTTGTATATTCTGAGACCTTGCAGGTAACAACTGTCTGTCTGCACACTGATTGCCTTGGCAACGGGCAGTTGAAAAAACTGTCTGTAATCATCAAGCAATGTTCTGTGAATTATAAATGCGATTTCATTTCGAGGATTTCATTTCGTTCACCTGAGGAAGGAGGAAGCCTCCGAAAGCTTGCGAATTTAAAATAAAATTGTTGGACTATAACTTGGTGTTGTAAAATTGTTTACATTTCTTTAAAATGTGTTGACACTGATCAAAGTTTGTGGGAAGATTTTTGTTGCCATTTCTCCCAAGATTCGGAAAAGACCTGTTGCTTGTCACTTTAATTGTCGCCAACTTTTAACTGTAGCTCACAGTGTCAGAACAGTAACTGTTCTCATTAGCCATTTATGTCTCTCCTGGCACGACATCTCCTTAACAACACCAACTAATCACAGCACCTCTTTCTTCAAATTGAATTCCAGTGTAAAAAATGAGCGTTTTCAAAGCTAAGGAAGATGTGCAAGATTGGAAGGAGTGTGCGACTGGAGATAATGGGCCTGAGGCAGTGAGAACATCTCTTGAACATTATCAGTACCTAAAAGGAGGGAGATGAGATCTTTGAGTTTATTTCTCCTGGCATCAGCAAAACCCATCGTCCCTCAATGCCCAACATCTTTCATCCATTTCGAGTGCATGCCGACCCGAACTTGGTGCTGTCATTGTCTGAACAAGTGTTTCATGTTCTTCGATGACCGTCGCAGACACGATGGGCCGAATGGCCTCCTTCTGTGCCCTGAATGTTCTGTGTTTCTATGTACGAAAAGAAAATGCCATTTTGGCCGAGCAGCTTGTTTGGGGAGAAAGGGACGTGAAATGCAGAGACAAATAGGAAAAAGAGGCTTGGACTGATGGCCTGCAAGATCGTGCCATGTGCTTCCCTGGTGGTCTAGTGGTTAGGATTCGGCGCTTTCACCGCCGCGGCCCGGGTTCGATTCCCGGTCAGGGAAAGTTATTTGCAAAGTGCTGTTCGTTCTGATGCCAGTGATTGCTCCTGATCGCTATCAGTTTTACACTGCTGTGGTTGCAACAAGGGGCTGCCCATCATTCCTTTATCTCACAACCCATTGGAGTGACACACAATGTACTTTCTTGCCTTCTGTAAAATGCCAGTATTTATTTTTAAAGAGTCGTGACGCTGATCAAAGTTTGTGGGAAGGTTTTTGTTGCCATTTCTAACAGATTTGGAAAAGATCTGCTGCCTGACACTCTAATTGTCGCCAACCTTTAACTATAGCTCACAGTGTCAGCACAGTCACTGTTTTTTTAGACTTTTATGTCTCTTCTGCCACTACATCTCCTTAACAACACCAGCTGATCACAGCACCGCTTTCTTCAAAATGAGGCCCAGTGTAAAAAAAAATGCACGGTTTCAAAGCGAAGGGAGGTGTGCAAGATTGGAAGGAGTGTGCGACTGGATATAATGGGCCTGAGGCAGTGAGAACATCTCTTGAGCATAAAGACATTCAGTATCTGAAAGAAGCAGGCTGATGAGCTCTTTCAGTTTATTTATCCTGGCATCTGCAAAACCCATCGTCTCTCAAAGTCCATCATCTTTCATCCATTTTGTGTGCATGCATACCCGAACTTGGTGCTGTCATTGTCTGAACCAGTGTTTTATGTTGTTCGATGACCGTCACAAACACGATGGGCCGAATGGCCTCCCACTGTGCCGTGAATGTTCTATGTTCCAATGTGCTAAAAGAAAATGCCATTTTGGGCGAGCAGCTTTTTTTTGGATCGAAAGAGACCTGAATTTCAAAGGGACAATTAGGAAAGAAAAGGTTGGACTCCTCTCTCGCATGCATCAGCCGTAGCTTCCCTGGTGGTCTAGTGGTTAGGATTCGGCGCTCTCACCGCCGCGGCCCGGGTTCGATTCCCGGTCAGGGAAGATTGCTTTCTTGGTGCTCGTCGTTCTGGTGCCAACGAATGTCCCATCACTGAGCCCAATGCTTGCTCCTGATCAACATTAGCTTTTTCGCCAACATAAATGCTAATCGAGCAGCGGGCAGCCGATCATTCTTTAATCTAACAAGCCATTAGAGCGACATACAATGCACTTTCATGCCTTCTGTAAAATGCCTACATTTCTTTAAAATGTGTTGACGCTGATCAAAGTTTGTGGGAAGATTTTTTTTGCCATTTCTCCCAAGATTCGGAAAAGACCTGTTGCTTGTCACTTTAATTGTCGCCAACCTTTAACTGTAGCTCACAGTGTCAGAACAGTAACTGTTCTCATTAGCCATTTATGTCTCTCCTGGCACGACATCTCCTTAACAACAGCAACTAATCACAGCACCTCTTTCTTCAAATTGAATTCCAGTGTAAAAAATGAGCGTTTTCAAAGCTAAGGAAGATGTGCAAGATTGGAAGGAGTGTGCGACTGGAGATAATGGGCCTGAGGCAGTGAGAACATCTCTTGAACATTATCAGGACCTGAAAGGAGGGAGATGAGATCTTTGAGTTTATTTCTCCTGGCATCAGCAAAACCCAACGTCCCTCAATGCCCAACATCTTTCATCCATTTCGAGTGCATGCCGACCCGAACTTGGTGCTGTCATTGTCTGAACAAGTGTTTCATGTTCTTCGATGACCGTCGCAGACACGATGGGCCGAATGGCCTCCTTCTGTGCCCTGAATGTTCTGTGTTTCTATGTACGAAAAGAAAATGCCATTTTGGCCGAGCAGCTTGTTTGGGGAGAAAGGGACGTGAAATGCAGAGACAAATAGGAAAAAGAGGCTTGGACTGATGGCCTGCAAGATCGTGCCATGTGCTTCCCTGGTGGTCTAGTGGTTAGGATTCGGCGCTTTCACCGGCGCGGCCTGGGTTCGATTCCCGGTCAGGGAACGTTATTTGCAAAGTGCTGTTCGTTCTGATGCCAGTGGTTGCTCCTGATCGCTATCAGTTTTACACTGCTGTGGTTGCAACAAGGGGCTGCCCATCATTCCTTTATCTCACAACCCATTAGAGTGACACACAATGTACTTTCTTGCCTTCTGTAAAATGCCAGTATTTATTTTTAAATAGTCGTGACGCTGATCAAAGTTTGTGGGAAGGTTTTTGTTGCCATTTCTAACAGATTTGGAAAAGATCTGCTGCCTGACACTCTAATTGTCGCCAACCTTTAACTATAGCTCACAGTGTCAGCACAGTCACTGTTTTTTTAGACTTTTATGTCTCTTCTGCCACTACATCTCCTTAACAACACCAGCTGATCACAGCACCGCTTTCTTCAAAATGAGGCCCAGTGTAAAAAAAAATGCACGGTTTCAAAGCGAAGGGAGGTGTGCAAAATTGGAAGGAGTGTGCGACTGGATATAATGGGCCTGAGGCAGTGAGAACATCTCTTGAGCATAAAGACATTCAGTATCTGAAAGAAGCAGGCTGATGAGCTCTTTCAGTTTATTTATCCTGGCATCTGCAAAACCCATCGTCTCTCAAAGTCCATCATCTTTCATCCATTTTGTGTGCATGCCTACCCGAACTTGGTGCTGTCATTGTCTGAACCAGTGTTTTATGTTGTTCGATGACCGTCACAAACACGATGGGCCGAATGGCCTCCCACTGTGCCGTGAATGTTCTATGTTCCAATGTGCTAAAAGAAAATGCCATTTTGGGCGAGCAGCTTTTTTTTGGATCGAAAGAGACCTGAATTTCAAAGGGACAATTAGGAAAGAAAAGGTTGGACTCCTCTCTCGCATGCATCAGCCGTAGCTTCCCTGGTGGTCTAGTGGTTAGGATTCGGCGCTCTCACCGCCGCGGCCCGGGTTCGATTCCCGGTCAGGGAACATTGCTTTCTTGGTGCTCGTCGTTCTGGTGCCAACGAATGTCCCATCACTGAGCCCAATGCTTGCTCCTGATCAACATTAGCTTTTTCGCCACCATAAATGCTAATCGAGCAGCAGGCAGCCGATCATTCTTTAATCTAACAAGCCATTAGAGCGACATACAATGCACTTTCATGCCTTCTGTAAAATGCCTACATTTCTTTAAAATGCGTTGACGCTGATCAAAGTTTGTGGGAAGATTTTTTTTGCCATTTCTCCCAAGATTCGGAAAAGACCTGTTGCTTGTCACTTTAATTGTCGCCAACCTTTAACTGTAGCTCACAGTGTCAGAACAGTAACTGTTCTCATTAGCCATTTATGTCTCTCCTGGCACGACATCTCCTTAACAACAGCAACTAATCACAGCACCTCTTTCTTCAAATTGAATTCCAGTGTAAAAAATGAGCGTTTTCAAAGCTAAGGAAGATGTGCAAGATTGGAAGGAGTGTGCGACTGGAGATAATGGGCCTGAGGCAGTGAGAACATCTCTTGAACATTATCAGTACCTGAAAGGAGGGAGATGAGATCTTTGAGTTTATTTCTCCTGGCATCAGCAAAACCCAACGTCCCTCAATGCCCAACATCTTTCATCCATTTCGAGTGCATGCCGACCCGAACTTGGTGCTGTCATTGTCTGAACAAGTGTTTCATGTTCTTCGATGACCGTCGCAGACACGATGGGCCGAATGGCCTCCTTCTGTGCCCTGAATGTTCTGTGTTTCTATGTACGAAAAGAAAATGCCATTTTGGCCGAGCAGCTTGTTTGGGGAGAAAGGGACGTGAAATGCAGAGACAAATAGGAAAAAGAGGCTTGGACTGATGGCCTGCAAGATCGTGCCATGTGCTTCCCTGGTGGTCTAGTGGTTAGGATTCGGCGCTTTCACCGCCGCGGCCTGGGTTCGATTCCCGGTCAGGGAACGTTATTTGCAAAGTGCTGTTCGTTCTGATGCCAGTGGTTGCTCCTGATCGCTATCAGTTTTACACTGCTGTGGTTGCAACAAGGGGCTGCCCATCATTCCTTTATCTCACAACCCATTAGAGTGACACACAATGTACTTTCTTGCCTTCTGTAAAATGCCAGTATTTATTTTTAAATAGTCGTGACGCTGATCAAAGTTTGTGGGAAGGTTTTTGTTGCCATTTCTAACAGATTTGGAAAAGATCTGCTGCCTGACACTCTAATTGTCGCCAACCTTTAACTATAGCTCACAGTGTCAGCACAGTCACTGTTTTTTTAGACTTTTATGTCTCTTCTGCCACTACATCTCCTTAACAACACCAGCTGATCACAGCACCGCTTTCTTCAAAATGAGGCCCAGTGTAAAAAAAAATGCACGGTTTCAAAGCGAAGGGAGGTGTGCAAAATTGGAAGGAGTGTGCGACTGGATATAATGGGCCTGAGGCAGTGAGAACATCTCTTGAGCATAAAGACATTCAGTATCTGAAAGAAGCAGGCTGATGAGCTCTTTCAGTTTATTTATCCTGGCATCTGCAAAACCCATCGTCTCTCAAAGTCCATCATCTTTCATCCATTTTGTGTGCATGCCTACCCGAACTTGGTGCTGTCATTGTCTGAACCAGTGTTTTATGTTGTTCGATGACCGTCACAAACACGATGGGCCGAATGGCCTCCCACTGTGCCGTGAATGTTCTATGTTCCAATGTGCTAAAAGAAAATGCCATTTTGGGCGAGCAGCTTTTTTTTGGATCGAAAGAGACCTGAATTTCAAAGGGACAATTAGGAAAGAAAAGGTTGGACTCCTCTCTCGCATGCATCAGCCGTAGCTTCCCTGGTGGTCTAGTGGTTAGGATTCGGCACTCTCACCGCCGCGGCCCGGGTTCGATTCCCGGTCAGGGAACATTGCTTTCTTGGTGCTCGTCGTTCTGGTGCCAACGAATGTCCCATCACTGAGCCCAATGCTTGCTCCTGATCAACATTAGCTTTTTCGCCACCATAAATGCTAATCGAGCAGCAGGCAGCCGATCATTCTTTAATCTAACAAGCCATTAGAGCGACATACAATGCACTTTCATGCCTTCTGTAAAATGCCTACATTTCTTTAAAATGCGTTGACGCTGATCAAAGTTTGTGGGAAGATTTTTTTTGCCATTTCTCCCAAGATTCGGAAAAGACCTGTTGCTTGTCACTTTAATTGTCGCCAACCTTTAACTGTAGCTCACAGTGTCAGAACAGTAACTGTTCTCATTAGCCATTTATGTCTCTCCTGGCACGACATCTCCTTAACAACAGCAACTAATCACAGCACCTCTTTCTTCAAATTGAATTCCAGTGTAAAAAATGAGCGTTTTCAAAGCTAAGGAAGATGTGCAAGATTGGAAGGAGTGTGCGACTGGAGATAATGGGCCTGAGGCAGTGAGAACATCTCTTGAACATTATCAGTACCTGAAAGGAGGGAGATGAGATCTTTGAGTTTATTTCTCCTGGCATCAGCAAAACCCAACGTCCCTCAATGCCCAACATCTTTCATCCATTTCGAGTGCATGCCGACCCGAACTTGGTGCTGTCATTGTCTGAACAAGTGTTTCATGTTCTTCGATGACCGTCGCAGACACGATGGGCCGAATGGCCTCCTTCTGTGCCCTGAATGTTCTGTGTTTCTATGTACGAAAAGAAAATGCCATTTTGGCCGAGCAGCTTGTTTGGGGAGAAAGGGACGTGAAATGCAGAGACAAATAGGAAAAAGAGGCTTGGACTGATGGCCTGCAAAATCGTGCCATGTGCTTCCCTGGTGGTCTAGTGGTTAGGATTCGGCGCTTTCACCGCCGCGGCCCGGGTTCGATTCCCGGTCAGGAAACGTTATTTGCAAAGTGCTGTTCGTTCTGATGCCAGTGATTGCTCCTGATCGCTATCAGTTTTACACTGCTGTGGTTGCAACAAGGGGCTGCCCATCATTCCTTTATCTCACAACCCATTAGAGTGACACACAATGTACTTTCTTGCCTTCTGTAAAATGCCAGTATTTATTTTTAAAGAGTCGTGACGCTGATCAAAGTTTGTGGGAAGGTTTTTGTTGCCATTTCCAGCAGATTTGGAAAAGATCTGCTGCCTGACACTCTAATTGTCGCCAACCTTTAACTATAGCTCACAGTGTCAGCACAGTCACTGTTTTTTTAGACTTTTATGTCTCTTCTGCCACTACATCTCCTTAACAACACCAGCTGATCACAGCACCGCTTTCTTCAAAATGAGGCCCAGTGTAAAAAAAAATGCACGGTTTCAAAGCGAAGGGAGGTGTGCAAGATTGGAAGGAGTGTGCGACTGGATATAATGGGCCTGAGGCAGTGAGAACATCTCTTGAGCATAAAGACATTCAGTATCTGAAAGAAGCAGGCTGATGAGCTCTTTCAGTTTATTTATCCTGGCATCTGCAAAACCCATCGTCTCTCAAAGTCCATCATCTTTCATCCATTTTGTGTGCATGCCGACCCGAACTTGGTGCTGTCATTGTCTGAACCAGTGTTTTATGTTGTTCGATGACCGTCACAAACACGATGGGCCGAATGGCCTCCCACTGTGCCGTGAATGTTCTATGTTCCAATGTGCTAAAAGAAAATGCCATTTTGGGCGAGCAGCTTTTTTTTGGATCGAAAGAGACCTGAATTTCAAAGGGACAATTAGGAAAGAAAAGGTTGGACTCCTCTCTCGCATGCATCAGCCGTAGCTTCCCTGGTGGTCTAGTGGTTAGGATTCGGCGCTCTCACCGCCGCGGCCCGGGTTCGATTCCCGGTCAGCGAGCAATGCTTTCTTGGTGCTCGTCGTTCTGGTGCCAACGAATGTCCCATCACTGAGCCCAATGCTTGCTCCTGATCAACATTAGCTTTTTCGCCAACATAAATGCTAATCGAGCAGCGGGCAGCCGATCATTCTTTAATCTAACAAGCCATTAGAGCGACATACAATGCACTTTCATGCCTTCTGTAAAATGCCTACATTTCTTTAAAATGTGTTGACGCTGATCAAAGTTTGTGGGAAGATTTTTGTTGCCATTTCTCCCAAGATTCGGAAAAGACCTGTTGCTTGTCACTTTAATTGTCGCCAACCTTTAACTGTAGCTCACAGTGTCAGAACAGTAACTGTTCTCATTAGCCATTTATGTCTCTCCTGGCACGACATCTCCTTAACAACACCAACTAATCACAGCACCTCTTTCTTCAAATTGAATTCCAGTGTAAAAAATGAGCGTTTTCAAAGCTAAGGAAGATGTGCAAGATTGGAAGGAGTGTGCGACTGGAGATAATGGGCCTGAGGCAGTGAGAACATCTCTTGAACATTATCAGTACCTGAAAGGAGGGAGATGAGATCTTTGAGTTTATTTCTCCTGGCATCAGCAAAACCCATCGTCCCTCAATGCCCAACATCTTTCATCCATTTCGAGTGCATGCCGACCCGAACTTGGTGCTGTCATTGTCTGAACAAGTGTTTCATGTTCTTCGATGACCGTCGCAGACACGATGGGCCGAATGGCCTCCTTCTGTGCCCTGAATGTTCTGTGTTTCGATGTACGAAAAGAAAATGCCATTTTGGCCGAGCAGCTTGTTTGGGGAGAAAGGGACGTGAAATGCAGAGACAAATAGGAAAAAGAGGCTTGGACTGATGGCCTGCAAAATCGTGCCATGTGCTTCCCTGGTGGTCTAGTGGTTAGGATTCGGCGCTTTCACCGCCGCGGCCCGCGTTCGATTCCCGGTCAGGGAACGTTATTTGCAAAGTGCTGTTCGTTCTGATGCCAGTGATTGCTCCTGATCGCTATCAGTTTTTCACTGCTGTGGTTGCAACAAGGGGCTGCCCATCATTCCTTTATCTCACAACCCATTAGAGTGACACACAATGTACTTTCTTGCCTTCTGTAAAATGCCAGTATTTATTTTTAAAGAGTCGTGACGCTGATCAAAGTTTGTGGGAAGGTTTTTGTTGCCATTTCTAACAGATTTGGAAAAGATCTGCTGCCTGACACTCTAATTGTCGCCAACCTTTAACTATAGCTCACAGTGTCAGCACAGTCACTGTTTTTTTAGACTTTTATGTCTCTTCTGCCACTACATCTCCTTAACAACACCAGCTGATCACAGCACCGCTTTCTTCAAAATGAGGCCCAGTGTAAAAAAAAATGCACGGTTTCAAAGCGAAGGGAGGTGTGCAAGATTGGAAGGAGTGTGCGACTGGATATAATGGGCCTGAGGCAGTGAGAACATCTCTTGAGCATAAAGACATTCAGTATCTGAAAGAAGCAGGCTGATGAGCTCTTTCAGTTTATTTATCCTGGCATCTGCAAAACCCATCGTCTCTCAAAGCCCATCATCTTTCATCCATTTTGTGTGCATGCCTCCCCGAACTTGGTGCTGTCATTGTCTGAACCAGTGTTTTATGTTGTTCGATGACCGTCACAAACACGATGGGCCGAATGGCCTCCCACTGTGCCGTGAATGTTCTATGTTCCAATGTGCTAAAAGAAAATGCCATTTTGGGCGAGCAGCTTTTTTTTGGATCGAAAGAGACCTGAATTTCAAAGGGACAATTAGGAAAGAAAAGGTTGGACTCCTCTCTCGCATGCATCAGCCGTAGCTTCCCTGGTGGTCTAGTGGTTAGGATTCGGCGCTCTCACCGCCGCGGCCCGGGTTCGATTCCCGGTCAGGGAACCATGCTTTCTTGGTGCTCGTCGTTCTGGTGCCAACGAATGTCCCATCACTGAGCCCAATGCTTGCTCCTGATCAACATTAGCTTTTTCGCCAACATAAATGCTAATCGAGCAGCGGGCAGCCGATCATTCTTTAATCGAACAAGCCATTAGAGCGACATACAATGCACTTTCATGCCTTCTGTAAAATGCCTACATTTCTTTAAAATGTGTTGACGCTGATCAAAGTTTGTGGGAAGATTTTTGTTGCCATTTCTCCCAAGATTCGGAAAAGACCTGTTGCTTGTCACTTTAATTGTCGCCAACCTTTAACTGCAGCTCACAGTGTCAGAACAGTAACTGTTCTCATTAGCCATTTATGTCTCTCCTGGCACGACATCTCCTTAACAACACCAACTAATCACAGCACCTCTTTCTTCAAATTGAATTCCAGTGTAAAAAATGAGCGTTTTCAAAGCTAAGGAAGATGTGCAAGATTGGAAGGAGTGTGCGACTGGAGATAATGGGCCTGAGGCAGTGAGAACATCTCTTGAACATTATCAGTACCTGAAAGGAGGGAGATGAGATCTTTGAGTTTATTTCTCCTGGCATCAGCAAAACCCAACGTCCCTCAATGCCCAACATCTTTCATCCATTTCGAGTGCATGCCGACCCGAACTTGGTGCTGTCATTGTCTGAACAAGTGTTTCATGTTCTTCGATGACCGTCGCAGACACGATGGGCCGAATGGCCTCCTTCTGTGCCCTGAATGTTCTGTGTTTCTATGTACGAAAAGAAAATGCCATTTTGGCCGAGCAGCTTGTTTGGGGAGAAAGGGACGTGAAATGCAGAGACAAATAGGAAAAAGAGGCTTGGACTGATGGCCTGCAAGATCGTGCCATGTGCTTCCCTGGTGGTCTAGTGGTTAGGATTCGGCGCTTTCACCGCCGCAGCCCGGGTTCGATTCCCGGTCAGGGAACGTTATTTGCAAAGTGCTGTTTGTTCTGATGCCAGTGATTGCTCCTGATCGCTATCAGTTTTACACTGCTGTGGTTGCAACAAGGGGCTGCCCATCATTCCTTTATCTCACAACCCATTCGAGTGACACACAATGTACTTTCTTGCCTTCTGTAAAATGACAGTATTTATTTTTAAAGAGTCGTGACGCTGATCAAAGTTTGTGGGAAGGTTTTTGTTGCCATTTCCAGCAGATTTGGAAAAGATCAGCTGCCTGACACTCTAATTGTCGCCAACCTTTAACTATAGCTCACAGTGTCAGCACAGTCACTGTTTTTTTAGACTTTTATGTCTCTTCTGCCACTACATCTCCTTAACAACACCAGCTGATCACAGCACCGCTTTCTTCAAAATGAGGCCCAGTGTAAAAAAAAATGCACGGTTTCAAAGCGAAGGGAGGTGTGCAAGATTGGAAGGAGTGTGCGACTGGATATAATGGGCCTGAGGCAGTGAGATCATCTCTTGAGCATAAAGACATTCAGTATCTGAAAGAAGCAGGCTGATGAGCTCTTTCAGTTTATTTATCCTGGCATCTGCAAAACCCATCGTCTCTCAAAGTCCATCATCTTTCATCCATTTTGTGTGCATGCCTACCCGAACTTGGTGCTGTCATTGTCTGAACCAGTGTTTTATGTTGTTCGATGACCGTCACAAACACGATGGGCCGAATGGCCTCCCACTGTGCCGTGAATGTTCTATGTTCCAATGTGCTAAAAGAAAATGCCATTTTGGGCGAGCAGCTTTTTTTTGGATCGAAAGAGACCTGAATTTCAAAGGGACAATTAGGAAAGAAAAGGTTGGACTCCTCTCTCGCATGCATCAGCCGTAGATTCCCTGGTGGTCTAGTGGTTAGGATTCGGCGCTCTCACTGCCGCGGCCTGGGTTCGATTCCCGGTCAGGGAAGATTGCTTTCTTGGTGCTCGTCGTTCTGGTGCCAACGAATGTCCCATCACTGAGCCCAATGCTTGCTCCTGATCAACATTAGCTTTTTCGCCAACATAAATGCTAATCGAGCAGCGGGCAGCCGATCATTCTTTAATCTAACAAGCCATTAGAGCGACATACAATGCACTTTCATGCCTTCTGTAAAATGCCTACATTTCTTTAAAATGTGTTGACGCTGATCAAAGTTTGTGGGAAGATTTTTGTTGCCATTTCTCCCAAGATTCGGAAAAGACCTGTTGCTTGTCACTTTAATTGTTGCCAACCTTTAACTGTAGCTCACAGTGTCAGAACAGTAACTGTTCTCATTAGCCATTTATGTCTCTCCTGGCACGACATCACCTTAACAACACCAACTAATCACAGCACCTCTTTCTTCAAATTGAATTCCAGTGTAAAAAATGAGCGTTTTCAAAGCTAAGGAAGATGTGCAAGATTGGAAGGAGTGTGCGACTGGAGATAATGGGCCTGAGGCAGTGAGAACATCTCTTGAACATTATCAGTACCTGAAAGGAGGGAGATGAGATCTTTGAGTTTATTTCTCCTGGCATCAGCAAAACCCATCGTCCCTCAATGCCCAACATCTTTCATCCATTTCGAGTGCATGCCGACCCGAACTTGGTGCTGTCATTGTCTGAACAAGTGTTTCATGTTCTTCGATGACCGTCGCAGACACGATGGGCCGAATGGTCTCCTTCTGTGCCCTGAATGTTCTGTGTTTCTATGTACGAAAAGAAAATGCCATTTTGGCCGAGCAGCTTGTTTGGGGAGAAAGGGACGTGAAATGCAGAGACAAATAGGAAAAAGAGGCTTGGACTGATGGCCTGCAAGATCGTGCCATGTGCTTCCCTGGTGGTCTAGTGGTTAGGATTCGGCGCTTTCACCGCCGCGGCCCGGGTTCGATTCCCGGTCAGGGAACGTTATTTGCAAAGTGCTGTTCGTTCTGATGCCAGTGATTGCTCCTGATCGCTATCAGTTTTACACTGCTGTGGTTGCAACAAGGGGCTGCCCATCATTCCTTTATCTCACAACCCATTAGAGTGACACACAATGTACTTTCTTGCCTTCTGTAAAATACCAGTATTTATTTTTAAAGAGTCGTGACGCTGATCAAAGTTTGTGGGAAGGTTTTTGTTGCCATTTCTAACAGATTTGGAAAAGATCTGCTGCCTGACACTCTAATTGTCGCCAACCTTTAACTATAGCTCACAGTGTCAGCACAGTCACTGTTTTTTTAGACTTTTATGTCTCTTCTGCCACTACATCTCCTTAACAACACCAGCTGATCACAGCACCGCTTTCTTCAAAATGAGGCCCAGTGTAAAAAAAAATGCACGGTTTCAAAGCGAAGGGAGGTGTGCAAAATTGGAAGGAGTGTGCGACTGGATATAATGGGCCTGAGGCAGTGAGAACATCTCTTGAGCATAAAGACATTCAGTATCTGAAAGAAGCAGGCTGATGAGCTCTTTCAGTTTATTTATCCTGGCATCTGCAAAACCCATCGTCTCTCAAAGTCCATCATCTTTCATCCATTTTGTGTGCATGCCTACCCGAACTTGGTGCTGTCATTGTCTGAACCAGTGTTTTATGTTGTTCGATGACCGTCACAAACACGATGGGCCGAATGGCCTCCCACTGTGCCGTGAATGTTCTATGTTCCAATGTGCTAAAAGAAAATGCCATTTTGGGCGAGCAGCTTTTTTTTGGATCGAAAGAGACCTGAATTTCAAAGGGACAATTAGGAAAGAAAAGGTTGGACTCCTCTCTCGCATGCATCAGCCGTAGTTTCCCTGGTGGTCTAGTGGTTAGGATTCGGCGCTCTCACCGCCGCGGCCCGGGTTCGATTCCCGGTCAGGGAAGATTGCTTTCTTGGTGCTCGTCGTTCTGGTGCCAACGAATGTCCCATCACTGAGCCCAATGCTTGCTCCTGATCAACATTAGCTTTTTCGCCAACATAAATGCTAATCGAGCAGCGGGCAGCCAATCATTCTTTAATCTAACAAGCCATTAGAGCGACATACAATGCACTTTCATGCCTTCTGTAAAATGCCTACATTTCTTTAAAATGTGTTGACGCTGATCAAAGTTTGTGGGAAGATTTTTGTTGCCATTTCTCCCAAGATTCGGAAAAGACCTGTTGCTTGTCACTTTAATTGTCGCCAACCTTTAACTGTAGCTCACAGTGTCAGAACAGTAACTGTTCTCATTAGCCATTTATGTCTCTCCTGGCACGACATCTCCTTAACAACACCAACTAATCACAGCACCTCTTTCTTCAAATTGAATTCCAGTGTAAAAAATGAGCGTTTTCAAAGCTAAGGAAGATGTGCAAGATTGGAAGGAGTGTGCGACTGGAGATAATGGGCCTGAGGCAGTGAGAACATCTCTTGAACATTATCAGTACCTGAAAGGAGGGAGATGAGATCTTTGAGTTTATTTCTCCTGGCATCAGCAAAACCCATCGTCCCTCAATGCCCAACATCTTTCATCCATTTCGAGTGCATGCCGACCCGAACTTGGTGCTGTCATTGTCTGAACAAGTGTTTCATGTTCTTCGATGACCGTCGCAGACACGATGGGCCGAATGGCCTCCTTCTGTGCCCTGAATGTTCTGTGTTTCGATGTACGAAAAGAAAATGCCATTTTGGCCGAGCAGCTTGTTTGGGGAGAAAGGGACGTGAAATGCAGAGACAAATAGGAAAAAGAGGCTTGGACTGATGGCCTGCAAGATCGTGCCATGTGCTTCCCTGGTGGTCTAGTGGTTAGGATTCGGCGCTTTCACCGCCGCGGCCCGGGTTCGATTCCCGGTCAGTGAACGTTATTTGCAAAGTGCTGTTCGTTCTGATGCCAGTGATTGCTCCTGATTGCTATCACTTTTATACTGCTGTGGTTGCAACAAGGGGCTGCCCATCATTCCTTTATCTCACAACCCATTAGAGTGACACACAATGTACTTTCTTGCCTTCTGTAAAATGCCAGTATTTATTTTTAAAGAGTCGTGACGCTGATCAAAGTTTGTGGGAAGGTTTTTGTTGCCATTTCTAACAGATTTGGAAAAGATCTGCTGCCTGACACTCTAATTGTCGCCAACCTTTAACTATAGCTCACAGTGTCAGAACAGTCACTGTTTTTTTAGACTTTTATGTCTCTTCTGCCACGACATCTCCTTAACAACACCAGCTGATCACAGCACCGCTTTCTTCAAAATGAGGCCCAGTGTAAAAAAAAATGCACGGTTTCAAAGCGAAGGGAGGTGTGCAAGATTGGAAGGAGTGTGCGACTGGATATAATGGGCCTGAGGCAGTGAGAACATCTCTTGAGCATAAAGACATTCAGTATCTGAAAGAAGCAGGCTGATGAGCTCTTTCAGTTTATTTATCCTGGCATCTGCAAAACCCATCGTCTCTCAAAGTCCATCATCTTTCATCCATTTTGTGTGCATGCCTACCCGAACTTGGTGCTGTCATTGTCTGAACCAGTGTTTTATGTTGTTCGATGACCGTCACAAACACGATGGGCCGAATGGCCTCCCACTGTGCCGTGAATGTTCTATGTTCCAATGTGCTAAAAGAAAATGCCATTTTGGGCGAGCAGCTTTTTTTTGGATCGAAAGAGACCTGAATTTCAAAGGGACAATTAGGAAAGAAAAGGTTGGACTCCTCTCTCGCATGCATCAGCCGTAGCTTCCCTGGTGGTCTAGTGGTTAGGATTCGGCGCTCTCACCGCCGCGGCCCGGGTTCGATTCCCGGTCAGGGAAGATTGCTTTCTTGGTGCTCGTCGTTCTGGTGCCAACGAATGTCCCATCACTGAGCCCAATGCTTGCTCCTGATCAACATTAGCTTTTTCGCCAACATAAATGCTAATCGAGCAGCGGGCAGCCGATCATTCTTTAATCTAACAAGCCATTAGAGCGACATACAATGCACTTTCATGCCTTCTGTAAAATGCCTACATTTCTTTAAAATGTGTTGACGCTGATCAAAGTTTGTGGGAAGATTTTTGTTGCCATTTCTCCCAAGATTCGGAAAAGACCTGTTGCTTGTCACTTTAATTGTCGCCAACCTTTAACTGTAGCTCACAGTGTCAGAACAGTAACTGTTCTCATTAGCCATTTATGTCTCTCCTGGCACGACATCTCCTTAACAACACCAACTAATCACAGCACCTCTTTCTTCAAATTGAATTCCAGTGTAAAAAATGAGCGTTTTCAAAGCTAAGGAAGATGTGCAAGATTGGAAGGAGTGTGCGACTGGAGATAATGGGCCTGAGGCAGTGAGAACATCTCTTGAACATTATCAGTACCTGAAAGGAGGGAGATGAGATCTTTGAGTTTATTTCTCCTGGCATCAGCAAAACCCATCGTCCCTCAATGCCCAACATCTTTCATCCATTTCGAGTGCATGCCGACCCGAACTTGGTGCTGTCATTGTCTGAACAAGTGTTTCATGTTCTTCGATGACCGTCGCAGACACGATGGGCCGAATGGCCTCCTTCTGTGCCCTGAATGTTCTGTGTTTCTATGTACGAAAAGAAAATGCCATTTTGGCCGAGCAGCTTGTTTGGGGAGAAAGGGACGTGAAATGCAGAGAGAAATAGGAAAAAGAGGCTTGGACTGATGGCCTGCAAGATCGTGCCATGTGCTTTCCTGGTGGTCTAGTGGTTAGGATTCAGTGCTTTCACCGCCGCGGCCCGTGTTCGATTCCCGGTCAGGAATCGTTATTTGCAAAGTGCTGTTCGTTCTGATGCCAGTGATTGCTCCTGATCGCTATCAGTTTTACACTGCTGTGGTTGCAACAAGGGGCTGCCCATCATTCCTTTATCTCACAACCCATTAGAGTGACACACAATGTACTTTCTTGCCTTCTGTAAAATGCCAGTATTTATTTTTAAAGAGTCGTGACGCTGATCAAAGTTTGTGGGAAGGTTTTTGTTGCCATTTCTAACAGATTTGGAAAAGATCTGCTGCCTGACACTCTAATTGTCGCCAACCTTTAACTATAGCTCACAGTGTCAGCACAGTCACTGTTTTTTTAGACTTTTATGTCTCTTCTGCCACTACATCTCCTTAACAACACCAGCTGATCACAGCACCGCTTTCTTCAAAATGAGGCCCAGTGTAAAAAAAAATGCACGGTTTCAAAGCGAAGGGAGGTGTGCAAGATTGGAAGGAGTGTGCGACTGGATACAATGGGCCTGAGGCAGTGAGAACATCTCTTGAGCATAAAGACATTCAGTATCTGAAAGAAGCAGGCTGATGAGCTCTTTCAGTTTATTTATCCTGGCATCTGCAAAACCCATCGTCTCTCAAAGTCCATCATCTTTCATCCATTTTGTGTGCATGCCTACCCGAACTTGGTGCTGTCATTGTCTGAACCAGTGTTTTATGTTGTTCGATGACCGTCACAAACACGATGGGCCGAATGGCCTCCCACTGTGCCGTGAATGTTCTGTGTTCCAATGTGCTAAAAGAAAATGCCATTTTGGGCGAGCAGCTTTTTTTTGGATCGAAAGAGACCTGAATTTCAAAGGGACAATTAGGAAAGAAAAGGTTGGACTCCTCTATCGCATGCATCAGCGGTAGCTTCCCTGGTGGTCTAGTGGTGAGGATTCAGCGCTCTCACCGCCGCGGCCCGGGTTGGATTCCGGGTCAGGGAAGATTGCTTTCTTGGTGCTCGTCGTTCTGGTGCCAACGAATGTCCCATCACTGAGCCCAATGCTTGCTCCTGATCAACATTAGCTTTTTCGCCAACATAAATGCTAATCGAGCAGCGGGCAGCCGATCATTCTTTAATCTAACAAGCCATTAGAGCGACATACAATGCACTTTCATGCCTTCTGTAAAATGCCTACATTTCTTTAAAATGTGTTGACGCTGATCAAAGTTTGTGGGAAGATTTTTTTTGCCATTTCTCCCAAGATTCGGAAAAGACCTGTTGCTTGTCACTTTAATTGTCGCCAACCTTTAACTGTAGCTCACAGTGTCAGAACAGTAACTGTTCTCATTAGCCATTTATGTCTCTCCTGGCACGACATCTCCTTAACAACACCAACTAATCACAGCACCTCTTTCTTCAAATTGAATTCCAGTGTAAAAAATGAGCGTTTTCAAAGCTAAGGAAGATGTGCAAGATTGGAAGGAGTGTGCGACTGGAGATAATGGGCCTGAGGCAGTGAGAACATCTCTTGAACATTATCAGTACCTGAAAGGAGGGAGATGAGATCTTTGAGTTTATTTCTCCTGGCATCAGCAAAACCCATCGTCCCTCAATGCCCAACATCTTTCATCCATTTCGAGTGCATGCCGACCCGAACTTGGTGCTGTCATTGTCTGAACAAGTGTTTCATGTTCTTCGATGACCGTCGCAGACACGATGGGCCGAATGGCCTCCTTCTGTGCCCTGAATGTTCTGTGTTTCTATGTACGAAAAGAAAATGCCATTTTGGCCGAGCAGCTTGTTTGGGGAGAAAGGGACGTGAAATGCAGAGACAAATAGGAAAAAGAGGCTTGGACTGATGGCCTGCAAGATTGTTCTATGTGCTTCCCTGGTGGTCTAGTGGTTAGGATTTGGCGCTTTCACCGCCGCGGCCCGGGTTCGATTCCCGGTCAGGGAACGTTATTTGCAAAGTGCTGTTTGTTCTGATGCCAGTGATTGCTCCTGATCGCTATCAGTTTTACACTGCTGTGGTTGCAACAAGGGGCTGCCCATCATTCCTTTATCTCACAACCCATTAGAGTGACACACAATGTACTTTCTTGCCTTCTGTAAAATGCCAGTATTTATTTTTAAAGAGTCGTGACGCTGATCAAAGTTTGTGGGAAGGTTTTTGTTGCCATTTCCAGCAGATTTGGAAAAGATCTGCTGCCTGACACTCTAATTGTCGCCAACCTTTAACTATAGCTCACAGTGTCAGCACAGTCACTGTTTTTTTAGACTTTTATGTCTCTTCTGCCACTACATCTCCTTAACAACACCAGCTGATCACAGCACCGCTTTCTTCAAAATGAGGCCCAGTGTAAAAAAAAATGCACGGTTTCAAAGCGAAGGGAGGTGTGCAAGATTGGAAGGAGTGTGCGACTGGATATAATGGGCCTGAGGCAGTGAGAACATCTCTTGAGCATAAAGACATTCAGTATCTGAAAGAAGCAGGCTGATGAGCTCTTTCAGTTTATTTATCCTGGCATCTGCAAAACCCATCGTCTCTCAAAGTCCATCATCTTTCATCCATTTTGTGTGCATGCCTACCCGAACTTGGTGCTGTCATTGTCTGAACCAGTGTTTTATGTTGTTCGATGACCGTCACAAACACGATGGGCCGAATGGCCTCCCACTGTGCCGTGAATGTTCTATGTTCCAATGTGCTAAAAGAAAATGCCATTTTGGGCGAGCAGCTTTTTTTTGGATCGAAAGAGACCAGAATTTCAAAGGGACAATTAGGAAAGAAAAGGTTGGACTCCTCTCTCGCATGCATCAGCTGTAGCTTCCCTGGTGGTCTAGTGGTTAGGATTCGGCACTCTCACCGCCGCGGCCCGGGTTCGATTCCCGGTCAGGGAAGATTGCTTTCTTGGTGCTCGTCGTTCTGGTGCCAACGAATGTCCCATCACTGAGCCCAATGCTTGCTCCTGATCAACATTAGCTTTTTCGCCAACATAAATGCTAATCGAGCAGCGGGCAGCCGATCATTCTTTAATCTAACAAGCCATTAGAGCGACATACAATGCACTTTCATGCCTTCTGTAAAATGCCTACATTTCTTTAAAATGTGTTGACGCTGATCAAAGTTTGTGGGAAGATTTTTTTTGCCATTTCTCCCAAGATTCGGAAAAGACCTGTTGCTTGTCACTTTAATTGTCGCCAACCTTTAACTGTAGCTCACAGTGTCAGAACAGTAACTGTTCTCATTAGCCATTTATGTCTCTCCTGGCACGACATCTCCTTAACAACACCAACTAATCACAGCACCTCTTTCTTCAAATTGAATTCCAGTGTAAAAAATGAGCGTTTTCAAAGCTAAGGAAGATGTGCAAGATTGGAAGGAGTGTGCGACTGGAGATAATGGGCCTGAGGCAGTGAGAACATCTCTTGAACATTATCAGTACCTGAAAGGAGGGAGATGAGATCTTTGAGTTTATTTCTCCTGGCATCAGCAAAACCCATCGTCCCTCAATGCCCAACATCTTTCATCCATTTCGAGTGCATGCCGACCCGAACTTGGTGCTGTCATTGTCTGAACAAGTGTTTCATGTTCTTCGATGACCGTCGCAGACACGATGGGCCGAATGGCCTCCTTCTGTGCCCTGAATGTTCTGTGTTTCTATGTACGAAAAGAAAATGCCATTTTGGCCGAGCAGCTTGTTTGGGGAGAAAGGGACGTGAAATGCAGAGACAAATAGGAAAAAGAGGCTTGGACTGATGGCCTGCAAGATCGGGCCATGTGCTTCCCTGGTGGTCTAGTGGTTAGGATTCGGCGCTTTCACCGCCGCGGCCGGTGTTCGATTCCCGGTCAGGGAATGTTATTTGCAAAGTGCTGTTCGTTCTGATGCCAGTGATTGCTCCTGATCGCTATCAGTTTTACACTGCTGTGGTTGCAACAAGGGGCTGCCCATCATTCCTTTATCTCACAACCCATTAGAGTGACACACAATGTACTTTCTTGCCTTCTGTCAAATGCCAGTATTTATTTTTAAAGAGTCGTGATGCTGATCAAAGTTTGTGGGAAGGTTTTTGTTGCCATTTCTAACAGATTTGGAAAAGATCTGCTGCCTGACACTCTAATTGTCGCCAACCTTTAACTATAGCTCACAGTGTCAGCACAGTCACTGTTTTTTTAGACTTTTATGTCTCTTCTGCCACTACATCTCCTTAACAACACCAGCTGATCACAGCACCGCTTTCTTCAAAATGAGGCCCAGTGTAAAAAAAAATGCACGGTTTCAAAGCGAAGGGAGGTGTGCAAAATTGGAAGGAGTGTGCGACTGGATATAATGGGCCTGAGGCAGTGAGAACATCTCTTGAGCATAAAGACATTCAGTATCTGAAAGAAGCAGGCTGATGAGCTCTTTCAGTTTATTTATCCTGGCATCTGCAAAACCCATCGTCTCTCAAAGTCCATCATCTTTCATCCATTTTGTGTGCATGCCTACCCGAACTTGGTGCTGTCATTGTCTGAACCAGTGTTTTATGTTGTTCGATGACCGTCACAAACACGATGGGCCGAATGGCCTCCCACTGTGCCGTGAATGTTCTATGTTCCAATGTGCTAAAAGAAAATGCCATTTTGGGCGAGCAGCTTTTTTTTGGATCGAAAGAGACCTGAATTTCAAAGGGACAATTAGGAAAGAAAAGGTTGGACTCCTCTCTCGCATGCATCAGCCGTAGCTTCCCTGGTGGTCTAGTGGTTAGGATTCGGCGCTCTCACCGCCGCGGCCCGGGTTCGATTCCCGGTCAGGGAAGATTGCTTTCTTGGTGCTCGTCGTTCTGGTGCCAACGAATGTCCCATCACTGAGCCCAATGCTTGCTCCTGATCAACATTAGCTTTTTCGCCAACATAAATGCTAATCGAGCAGCGGGCAGCCGATCATTCTTTAATCTAACAAGCCATTAGAGCGACATACAATGCACTTTCATGCCTTCTGTAAAATGCCTACATTTCTTTAAAATGTGTTGACGCTGATCAAAGTTTGTGGGAAGATTTTTTTTGCCATTTCTCCCAAGATTCGGAAAAGACCTGTTGCTTGTCACTTTAATTGTCGCCAACCTTTAACTGTAGCTCACAGTGTCAGAACAGTAACTGTTCTCATTAGCCATTCATGTCTCTCCTGGCACGACATCTCCTTAACAACACCAACTAATCACAGCACCTCTTTCTTCAAATTGAATTCCAGTGTAAAAAATGAGCGTTTTCAAAGCTAAGGAAGATGTGCAAGATTGGAAGGAGTGTGCGACTGGAGATAATGGGCCTGAGGCAGTGAGAACATCTCTTGAACATTATCAGTACCTGAAAGGAGGGAGATGAGATCTTTGAGTTTATTTCTCCTGGCATCAGCAAAACCCATCGTCCCTCAATGCCCAACATCTTTCATCCATTTCGAGTGCATGCCGACCCGAACTTGGTGCTGTCATTGTCTGAACAAGTGTTTCATGTTCTTCGATGACCGTCGCAGACACGATGGGCCGAATGGCCTCCTTCTGTGCCCTGAATGTTCTGTGTTTCTATGTACTAAAAGAAAATGCCATTTTGGCCGAGCAGCTTGTTTGGGGAGAAAGGGACGTGAATTGCAGAGACAAATAGGAAAAAGAGGCTTGGACTGATGGCCTGCAAGATCGTGCCATGTGCTTCCCTGGTGGTCTAGTGGTTAGGATTCGGCGCTTTCACCGCCGCGGCCCGGGTATGATTCCCGGTCAGGGAACGTTATTTGCAAAGTGCTGTTCGTTCTGATGCCAGTGATTGCTCCTGATCGCTATCAGTTTTACACTGCTGTGGTTGCAACAAGGGGCTGCCCATCATTCCTTTATCTCACAACCCATTAGAGTGACACACAATGTACTTTCTTGCCTTCTGTAAAATGCCAGTATTTATTTTTAAAGAGTCGTGACGCTGATCAAAGTTTGTGGGAAGGTTTTTGTTGCCATTTCTAACAGATTTGGAAAAGATCTGCTGCCTGACACTCTAATTGTCGCCTACCTTTAACTATAGCTCACAGTGTCAGAACAGTCTCTGTTATATAAGTCTTTTATGTCTCTTCTGCCACTACATCTCCTTAACAACACCAGCTGATCACAGCACCGCTTTCTTCAAAATGAGGCCCAGTGTAAAAAAATGCACGGTTTCAAAGCGAAGGGAGGTGTGCAAGATTGGAAGGAGTGTGCGACTGGAGATAATGGGCAGTGAGAACATCTCTTGAGCACAAAGACATTCAGTATCTGAAAGAAGCAGGCTGATGAGCTCTTTCAGTTTATTTATCCTGGCATCTGCAAAACCCATCGTCTCTCAAAGTCCATCATCTTTCATCCATTTTGTGTGCATGCCTACCCGAACTTGGTGCTGTCATAGTCTGAACCAGTGTTTTATGTTGTTCAATGACCGTCACAAACACGATGGGCCGAATGGCCTCCCGCTGTGCCGTGAATGTTCCATGTTCCGATGTACTAAAAGAAAATGCCATTTTGGGCCAGCAGCTTTTTTTTGGATCGAAAGAGACCTGAATTTCAAAGGGACAATTAGGAAAGAAAAGGTTGGACTCCTCTCTCGCAGGCATCAGCCGTAGCTTCCCTGGTGGTCTCGTGGTTCGGATTTGGTGCTCTCACCGCCACGGCCCGGGTTCGATTCCCGTTCAGGGAACATTGCTTTCTTGGTGCTCGTCGTTCTGGTCCCAACGAATGTCCCACCACTGAGCCCAATGCTTGTTCCTGATCAACATTTGCTTTTTCGCCACCATAAATGCTAATCGAGCAGCGGGCAGCCGATCATTCTTTAATCTAACAAGCCATTCGAGCGACTTTGATGCCTTCTGTAAAATGCCTATTTTTCTTTAAAAAGTGTTGACGCTGATCAAAGTTTGTGGGAAGATTTTCTGTCTGAAGATGCTGTCAACATTGGGTCATTGGGAGTCTCATGGTCGCGTGTAACGCAAATTAAACCACTTGGAACACAAAAGGGGGAAATGAGAAAAAATCAGGAGTGAGACACATTATTCCATCGTACAAATTATTTTGTTTTCACTGTCTCTGTAAAAAGACTGTCTGAATGGTATTGTCTCTTTAAAAGCCTTTGTCAATATTTCGATGCTGTTGGCTGTGGCTCCGTTTCCTTCCCTCAAGTTTAAAGGATCTACTGCTGTCTCTGTGATAACAATCTGATGAAATCTAGTGAAATGGACTACAGCATTGTTGCACAGTGTTAAAGTCAGAGTAGACGACTTCGAAAAAAAAATCTGGGTTTAGTTGTATTCGGAACTTTGAGCATGTTTAGCAGACACGATATCTTTATAAGAGAAGAATGGAATGTTGCTCTTCTTCATTTGGCAAAGTTTTTTTTAAAAGTTAACTTGAAAGCTGTGAATGGCTGTGTGGCACAGGTTGGTGATGCCTGTGTCCGTCTTCTTCCTGCTAAGAAGTTGACGGCTTCCACAAAAAATTGTGTATCTTTTTTTTTTGGTTTCTAGTATGTGCTTGACTCTGCTTGAACCTTGTCAACAATCAGAAGAAGGAGAAAATGTTGAAGTGAACGATGAAAACGTTGTTACTCTTACAGATGAGCGCTAATAAAGAATCCCTGGTAGTGAATCGAGCCACGATCCAATGCGATTGAGAGAAATGGCATCGTGGTTATACTCTCTTGTCTGTGGTATGTTTTTGCTCATGGTTGGTTTACAATGGTACTGAATAAAACTCTCACCTATGAAACGTTTGCCTTTGTCCAACCGAGCCTTGTTATCCATCGGGCTGAATGGGTGGAAGAAGTAAATGATCACTGTCGTATCTCTGGGACTGCTTTTACCGATGTGACCCGAGATGAGTCTTTGTGTTGGTATAATTGCTCGGTGAAATGCTTTGAGAATCAATGAATCAGTTTTGGACGGCAGAGTTAAGGTCCTTACAACAATGGAATGCGGGGACAATATTATATTTCTGTTATGTTTGCGCCAGGGTGCTTACGGTGTAAATTAAATAACAACTTTGTACGTGTATTAAGAAAGAGGATTGCGCGTCGCAGCTGCAGCCTTTTATGTGATGCAGTGACGAATGTATGGGACACTATGATTGTTTACAATAAAAAGTCCGTTATCAGATAGTTCACAAAAGGGGCTTGGCCTCCGTGTGGAGTGATCTCAATGGTCTGGGGTAATGATGGAACCATCCTCAGTCACTTTCTCACTGCGTGGTGGCATGGTAATGAAACCTCTTACACGTAAAACTTTTCAACCAACAATAGAATATTGCCATGAACATCTGTGTAAATACTTCACATACGTACACAGGCAATATTGGGAGGTTGCACGTAACACTTCCACTCTCCTGACATTTTTGTGTGGGAGAGCAGGCAATATGATATCGTTTCCTATAAGGGTGAAACATTTATCCTATCCTAATGTGATTTGTCGCAGAAGTATAATAAATGTTCACGGTCCTTGTCCAGTGTCCAAATTAGAGTAAAACATGACCGTCTAGATACCCAAGCGGCCTGAGTAACACTGGGAGCGGCGTCCCTTAATGCTGAGTAATGAGGTCCTCATGAACAAATTACAAAGCGTTGTAAGATGTACAAGCAGTGGCCCACTCCATGAAAGGTGAGCTCGGGGCTGAATCAGCCATGGCTCAGGAGCTTGTAAATATGGTAATTACTGAATCATAAGATTTATGGGATAAAATTAAGAGCAATTACTTCGGATCCTTTAAAGATATCTTGGGCTGTGGTCTGTCTCGATATTCAAGCTGTCATGGATGGCTAGAAAATGTCACTACAACAGACCATAGGCACTCAATTACCCTACTGGGCTGGAGTCAACTTTCTAGTCATCTTAGCCAGTTTGCTAATGGTAACCTGCGCTCCTGGGCCCTACTGTCCGGACTGTGTACTGAAATGGTTTGCCAATAGTTCTGGTGAATCCCACAGGATGTTAATGCTATACTCTTATGTCGACGTGAGACTAATTATAGGGGGGCTCCGATACGTTTGTAAAGACCGAGAAGACTGGGGATCCACCTTTGATACCGCAACAGGCAGCTATCTGCACTATCATGTAACAAGTTGCCTGGATAATAAGTTTGGATGGATAAGCTTTCCACCCACTCAGCCGATTAGAGAGAACGTAACTCGGGTGATTGTAACCCATGTGTGGAAACTTGTGAGCCTATGTTATATAGTGCTAGACGTGGACTGTTATGTTTTAGAACTAAATGTAATATTGTGACTATTGATATGATCGATTGTCAGACTATATATATATGTATTGTATTGTGTACACGGTACTCGATCGATATCAATGTGTGACGGTTCCTTGTTGAATGCTCCACAATGGTATATTGTAAGACTGTGGGACAGTTTAACTATTCGATTAGTAATATGGAGGTGGGACTAAATATCAAGAAAAGTAGACAATTAATAGGTAATGAGCATGTGAAGATGGAACTGAACAAGTTGAAATATAGTGATTGGAGGTTAGATTTGGGAACTGAAGACGATATGGATCAGATAAAGGTGATCCAAACGAGAACAGAGCGTGAGTTTAAGCACTCATGGTGGGAGTCGTTACTAGGGTGGGAGCCGTTAAGAGGGTGGGAGCCTTTACTGGGTCGCATTGTTACTAGGCTGGGAGTCTTTGCTAGGGTGGGAGCTGTTACTCGGGTGGGAGATATTACAAGGGTGGGAGTCGTTTCTAAGTGGGAGCAGTAACTAGCGTGGTCACCATCAGCCACTGGAAATTTCGAATATTGCATTGCACCCCATAGTTTGCATTGTGACCTCTCAGATTCTGTTACTGATCATCATGTTAACACTTTGCAGTTGGGCGAAGAAGATAATGTCATTGACCCAACTGTCAGAAGAGCAACTGAAGCCTGTAATGTACACACAGTCCACCTCACCATACACAGTCCATCTCATCATACACAGTCCACCTCACTATAGGAGAAACTACGCCATGTTCTCCGCAGCCTTCAACATGTCATCAATGAGGACAAACACCTCGCTGTGGCCATCCCCACACCTCCACTACTCGCCTTTAAACAGTCACCCAACCTCAAACAGACCATCGTTCGCAGCAAATTACCTAGCTTTCAAGAGAACAGCGTCCACGACGCCACACAACCCTGCCACGGTAACCTCTGCAAGACATGCCAGATCATCGACACAGATACCACCATCACACGAGAGGACACCACCCACCAGGTGCATGGTTCATACTCCTGTGACTCGGCAAACGTTGTCTACCTCATACGTTGCAGGAAAGGATGCCCCAGAGCATGGTACATTGGCGAGACCATGCAGACGCTGTGACAACGGATGAACGGACACCGCGCAACAATCGCCAAACAGGAGGGTTCCCTCCCAGTCGGGGAACACTTCAGCAGTCATGGACATTCATCCACCGACCTTCGGGTAAGCGTACTCCAAGGCGGCCTTCGAGACACACGACAACGCAAAATCGTCGAGCAGAAATTGATAGCCAAGTTCCGCACCCATGAGGACGGCCTCAACCGGGATCTTGGGTTCATGTCACGCTACACGTTACCCCACCAGCGAACAAATGTTATCTGTTTTTAATATAATGGGTCATTTGCTGGCTCTCTCTGCCTTCCGGATGTTTCTGCCTCTCTCTGTTTTTTTTCCCTGTTTGTTTTTTTGTTGAATGTGTATTCGGGGGTTCTGCAGGTGACACCTCTCTGTCTGAACACGGTGATTGCCTTGGCAACGGGCAGTTGCAGGGGCAGTCTGTAAACACCATGTATTGTTCTATATGTATAAATGCGTAGGCTTCAAGGAGCTCCTGAAACATTTACCTGAGGAAGGAGGAAGTCTCCGAAAGCTTGTGAATTTAAAATAAAATTGCTGGACTATAACTTGGTGTTGTAAAATTGTTTACAATTGTCAACCCCAGTCCATCACCGGCATCTCCACATCATCACTATATGATGCATAAGAAGAAATAAAAAGTGGTGAATATGTTGGAAATGTTGGAGAGTTAATGGTTAATAATCGAAATAACCTGTATAACTACAAATGGTTATGAAAGCAACAGGCTTTATAAGATAAACAGGAAACTAGAAGGGAATTGGGAGAAGAGGCGATGGACTTCTTCAAGTGTCTGATAACAATCTACAAAGGGGTGTTGCAAAGAGATAGTGTTTGGGATTGCATCGACCATGAGTGATTATTGTACAACTTAGTGATTAGTGTAATAAACATAGGTAGAGGGATCAATTAACCATGGTATAGAGTGGTGGTTTAGGTAAATAAGCTGTCAATAAACTGTTCTTGAAAGGTTCCGAGGACAGTTTGTCAGGAAGTCTTGTTTATGGAATGTACTCAACTAAGACTGTTTATTTAATAAGTTGTTCTTGAAAGAATCCAAGAACAGATCAGTCATGAAGTCTTATCTGTGAGGTATACCTTTGAAGTCAGAAAACTGAAGTGTATAAGAAGGGTGGATAGTTCCAGAGTTAGTTGGGAGAGCTCGAAAGAGAGAGGGATCCGGAGCTATTCCTGTATACGGTATAAATTGACCACCTGCACTGTAAAGGATTACAGTCTGTTCTGTATATTCCACCATCAAGTGTCTTGTACTTACTCGAAGCATGTGGTGGTGAAACTTAGGAGGAAGAAGGTCAACAGCCCGCAAGGATCTATCCTTGACACCCTCCGATTTCTCCGCTACATGCAGCATCAGATACACACATGTACTCTAACCATACCCAGCTCTACCTCACCTACCTACCTCTCTCGATCCTTCCACTGCCTTCGATTTGTCACGCTGCTTGTCCGAAATTCAGTAATGAATTTTCCTCCAATTAAATATTGGGAAGACCGAAACCATTGTCTTTGGCCCCACCACAAACTCCATTTCATAGCCACCGACTCGATCCACCTGCTGAGCCACTGTCTCAAGCTGAACCAAACTTTTCACAATGTCGGAGTCCTATTTGACTCTGTGCTGAGCTTTTGACCATATAGTCTCTCCTCACCAAGTCGGTCTATTTCCACCTCTGTAACATCGCCCGTCTACACCCTGCCCATCTCCCGTTGAAACCCTCATCGATGCTTTTGTTACCTCTAGACTTGACTATTCCAATGCTCTCCTGGCCGACCTCCGGTATCCCACCCTCCATAAACTTGAGCTCATCCAAAACCCTGCTGTCCATATCCAAACTCACACCAAGGCCCGTTCACCCTTCACCCCTATGCTTGTTGACATACATTAGCTCCCGTTCCGACAACGGCTCGATTTAAAATTAACATTCTTTCGTTCAAATCCCCCTCTATCTCTGTAACCTCCTCCAGCCCGATAACCCTCTCTGCATACCTTCAATTACTGCCTTTTGCGCATCCCCGATTTTAATCGCTCCACCAATCGCGGCAGTTCCTTCAAATACCTAGGCCCGAAGCTCTGGAATTCACTCTCTAAATCTCTCAGCCTCTCTACCTCTCACTCATCCGTTAAGACGCCCCTTAAAACGTAACTTTTTTTGACCAAGTTTTAGGTCACCTGCCCTAATATCTCATTTTGTGGATCGGTACCAAATTTTATCTGATAACGCTCCTGTGAAGCACCTTGGGGTGTTTTCTTTAGTTAAAGGCGCTATGTATGCAAGTTGTTGTTAATTGTAAGGTCTCCCACCATTTAAAGAAGTAAGGATATGGTAGTGAGCTTGATAACTGCAAAGCATCTATTGCTGCACCGTGTCCATCACCAACCCAGATGAACCCTTTCGAGAGGATGTATAAAGTGCGGCTAAGGATATATCACGGGGTGAAGCACCAAGCACCAGCGAGCAGGAGTAGCTGGAAATAGTTCTATATTTCTCCCCTGGGGAGGCCGAGAAACAACTGTCCTTGGCTGAGGGTCCCAGTCTTCAAGAGAATTAAGACTTGGTCGCACAGACCTAATGTGCAGGCCGTGGAGACATTCATCTCCCACATTCTGGAGATGGCCGATTAGTTGGAGAAGTTCAAGAGCCGCATTTGTAAGACAACGCATGAGGTATGTGAGGCCAGGCAGATCACTCTGGACAATGTGACAGTCCAGGTGATTCCAGCAGCAGCAAGGAATCTGGTGGAGATTCTAAGGGCGTTCGTTACTTCTGAATGGCAGCTATTACGGCTTCCATTGATTAATTGTGTGATGCCTTTAACAACATCATATCTCAGGGCTTTCACAACTTCATTGTAACAATTTGGTCTGTCTTACGCTGACCTTCAGCGCAACCGAGCCCATTCCCAGTACCAATGACATGCAAGAAATGGTTGCTGATTTCAGTGTTTCTGATGACGTGGTTAATGAGGTTGTTTCATTCCAGTTTGTGGTTATGGACTGAACCCAGTAGGCATGGCAAGTACAAGTGAGATGAGAGCAGAAGCAGGCCCTGCGAGCACATCAACATTCTATCTCGTAGAAGCTGCGGCAGAGAAGCAGGCCATTCGGCCCAACAGGTCCAGCCAGTTTTTACGCTCCTCCCTCCCTACTTCACCTCACCGTATCAGAATATCCTCCTATTCCTTTCTCCCTCGTGTGCTTATCTAACTTCCTCTTGAATGCATCTATGCTAGTCGCCTCAACTACTCCTTGTGGGAGCACATTGCACATTCTAACCACTCTCTCGATAAAGAAGTTTCTCCTGAATTCCTTAGAAAACATAAACATAGAAAATAGGAGCAGGAGTAGGACATTCGTCCCTTCGAGCCTGCTCCGCCATTCAATATGATCATGGCTGATCCTTTATCTCATGTCCAAGTCTCATTGCTGTTCCGGTATTGAACCTGACACAGAATGGCTGACGGGAAGATAGTTTGCGTTAGATTGATAACAGTCATAAATTAAAATGTTATATTCCTTATACTCAAGTTGACCAGGCTTAAACAATGTTTTGGTGCAGGAATTAAGTGTTCGACTATCCGAGATGTGGAAAGATATGGGCTGCTTGACAGGTGTTCAATGATTTCAGTCTGGAGTCAATCGGCTGAGTGCCCCGGATCAGGTCGGAGGCTGGTGGCTGCACCCTGTGGATTATCAGGGATGAAATGTAACTTCGGCGGGGCGGAATTATAGGCCGCAGTGCATCGGCCGCTCGTTTTGCACCCCATGACTTCAATGGAAAGGAGAATTGAGTGGGATGTATAATGGGCGGCCCATCCATTACCGTCTGTGTTGTGCCCTGGTCGAAGTTGAATTTTACCCTCCTTGTTTCTGAGTTGCTTTCACCAGGGTTTTCTGTATTTGCACGTTTAGAATCTGCTTCTTTAGAAACTAAAGGTCTGACACAACTGGTGGAGTGGCGGGATGGGGAAATCTCGGGCCCACAGACGGGTTGCGTCTGACTCCAGTCGGTTTAAATTAGTGGGTAGAAAATAAAGCGCTGCGGCCTTGTGTTTGAGAGCTCGGCTCTCCCCGAGAGTGGCGCTCATCGCTGGGAGCGCCCATTCGTGGAATCAGCCCTGACATCAACAGCACTTGCAGAATGAAATCTTTCCATCACAAACTGTTCTCTGGCAGACTGTACACACAATCGCAGAGTATCCCATCGCACACTACTTCCCCAGATGACTTACAAAATTCAATGCTCTCTGAAAAAAAACTGGGGTTGAAATTGGTCTCCGGCAGTAGTGCAAAATGAGCGAAAGCGCAAAATGAGCGACAGTGTAAAATGAGCGAAAGAGCACCAGCAGCCCGTTTTATTGTTGGTCCGATTTTCCAAACAATTAATTTCAATGTTAAAGGAAATCGGGCGGATTGTAGAAGGGGCTGCTGATTCGTTACCGAACGTTTTACACTACGGCCGGAAATCAATTTATGCCCTATGGTTCACAAAGCTTTCCATAGCTCATATCTGGGTCTGTTGTCGACTCATTGGGGTAGATTGGGACTTTGTGCGGTCGTGTAAAACGGGTGACAGGGAATCCGCAGCAGGTTTTACATCTCAATGAAATAAAAATTGGAGAGATGTAAAAGGGACTGTCAATTCATTCTCACCCCTTTTACACGATCACAATGTGTCACAATCTAGCCCATTGATGGTGATCGAGTGCTATGATTAATCACCAACTTCATTATCATTGTATCGGACTAGCTGGACCTTGCTCATCTTTTGTCCAGCGATTATTATGTGTTTAATTCCCCCCTTCCGGGGTGATATTTACGGTTAATTCTCTATTTTTCGCAAGTCCCCTACACATTTTTATTCCACATCTGCTCCCTGAGGTGATTTTTATATTTAGGTCCTTGTTTCTTCCCAATATTTGCCCCTATTTTCATGTTTTCCCTCTCTCCCTGCTATCATGATTTTGCTGCTAAATCTGTATTCCTACTTCCGGATCCGATCTCTGTGTTTTTCCTTGTGTCTCTGCCAGAAGTCATTTTTAGATTGAAATCTTTGCTGATTCTTGGCATCAGATCCTTCCACTAATTTATTCGCTCTCTTCTTCCTGAGGTGATTTCCATGTTTAATCTCTGTTCATTCCTAATTTCATTCCCTCTCTGCAGGTTATTCCCAGTCTCTCTCCTGACGTGCCTGTGATCAGTTTAAGGCCCTCTTCGCAGCTTATTCCCAGTCTCACTGCTGAAGGGTTCGTGAACAGTTACAGGCCATTCTCTGTTTGTAATTTCAATTTTTTCCTTCCTTTGGTGATTTATGTCTTTAATTTTATGTCGTTCCCAAATTTCAGACCGTTTCTCCATGTTTACACTCTCTCCTTCCTGAGCAGATTTAGTTTATATTTAAATCTCTATATCTATGTGTATAATATAGTAAAAAAAAGAATAAGAATACAAAAGTCAGTATTAATGTATTATGAGAATGTATTATTTTAATAGAGGCTACACTTGTTTTAGATTAGGTCGTTAGGATTCTGCCGGGGTAGGCAAAGTAAGGATGAAGGTGTCAGTTTAATGAAATTTAATGAAGAATCAAAGGCTTTGTGTAAAAATCATAGCTGGTTTGGAGACAACATATCTTATGTTTCAACCGTTACTATTCTATTAAAGTGTGATGATTATAACCGTGCAAAATTGTTTCATCTTCGTCATGAACAAAACACACATTCCAGTCAAAACTTGTTATGGTGAGAGCCACGGAGAGGGGTCATTTGCTGTTCCTGTTGAATCACTGTTGCACTATAATTAAAGATACAAACTGAGTGAGAATGGCACTATCTGGTGTTTAAGACAAAGACAGTGGTGCAGTGAGTGAATTAAACACTAAAACGTGAACTTCTGCAAATAAAATCGATTAACATTTGGTTATTTCGACATAATGCTTACAGAGATGGAGAGACCAGACATTCGGAGGGAAGGTCAAATTAGCCATTTTGTGTAGAGAATGCAATTCCAGCTTCTAGTAAATAAATCAAAGTAAAATTGAACTCAACGTTAAAGTAGTTCGGATCTAGGTTTGCGTTCTCCATTATTGATATTTCAATTTAATCTGATGCAATAACAGTATTTGTAACAGTAGCATTGCAGAAGAGAGCTGCGGGACCCTGTCCACTTTAGTAACACTGCAGAGGGGGTAAGAGTACATTGTGATTTATTATAGAATCCAACAGGTCTCTGGGAAAGTTACACATGGGACAGATGTTGGAGCAAAAAGGTGCAAAGTGATTTTACATTTTAATTTGGGGCAATGTCTTTTTATCTCCACAAGATTTAATTTTATGGAGTCTTTTTTCTAAAGAAACTTCAGGCACAAACCAGGGTTTTATAAAAAAAAAACAATCATTTATTATTAATACACTAGAAAATTGACATTAGATTTTAAACAAAATATTGGGTTGGTGCCCGATTTAGAATTGCTTTAACAACAGCAAAACAACACATTCTGAATTCTCAAAATGCATAACAGTTTGGAAATCAAATGTTTATCTTAGACTAACCCCATAAGGAAAGTCATATCCTTATAGTTGGCTCAAGATTGCCGGAAAGATTCCAGGTATTTTGATGGATACCGTTGTAGGGTCGCATGGCTTTCTCTTGCAACCAGTTCATCTGATTCACAGGCAGTCTCTAAACCTGCATGGAGGCATCAAACTGGGAGGCAGGGAGCAGCCTTGAAGATTGAAGTGTGGTGGCGCTGCCAGGAAGCGAAGGGCGAGATTGGAGCAGTCCTGGTGGATCGGTGTCTCTTCCCACTCAACTTCTGCCAGCTTTCAAAGACCTTTTTAACACAGAACCACACCTCTGGGGCGGTGGCTTTTCCACAACAGGTTGCTACAAATACAACCCACGATTGATTGACACTTCACTTGTTTTGTCTTAGCGGCCACAACGTAACCACATTAAGCAGGCAGGTGTTCAAACGACCTCTAGCCCTTCTGGAATCGTTCTTGATGCTCTGGCGATCCATCCTCTGTTGTGTGATCTTTTACAATGTGTCCTTAACACTCCTTTTAACAGTCCTTTCACTTTTTAAGAATCCTTTTTGTTCAGACATACTGGAGCCGATTTAATATCAGGCTTTCGTTTATCAGGTGAATTTTTACTACAAAAATGCTCTGGGGAAACTCCTGCAATAAGTAATGGTCAGGGTCAGTTGAACAAGACTGGGTGACTTTATTTTGCAGCCTCGAGGCATCACCTTTAGAACTCTCAACATTATATAAACAAGAGCATTACCCCGGAACAAACATGAACCGTCTGGCCTGCTTCATCTGCTGCTGTTCTGCTAGTCAGCACTCTCACACACTCCAGGCTGATTACACAGTTTGTTTGGTTATTGCATGCTTTCTGTGTTCTATTCTCATTCCTGTTTCTACCCTTCTGTCAATATATATGGTTGTCCATCTTTTATTGTGTTTGTTCTCTGTGTAATATCGTTGATCCTTTTTTTATTTTCTGTTTGTTTTTCTATCTTGTTATTTCTACTTCTATTTAATTTCCATCTCTCTGCCGCTGTTTATGTCTCAACCTTTTCTATCTGTTACTCTTGGCTTCTTTTCTACTCATCTCTCTCTCTCTGTTTCTATGTCGCTGCCTGTCTTCTCTCTCTGCCTTCTCTGCAGGCAGAGAGAACGGAGCACGGGATCAGAGATAAAAGGAAGAGCGAGAGAGGAGAGAGAAAGCGGAAGGCGGGATCAGCGATAAGAGGAGCGAGAGAGGAGAGGGAGATGAGCGCGTGTTCAGCGATAAAAGGAGGAGCAAAAGAGGAGAGAGAGAGAGCGGAACGCGGGATCAGCGATAAAAGGAGGAGCGAGAGAGCGGAGCGCCGGATCATGGATAATACAAGAGAAGGGACGGAGAGCGGAGCACCGGCGGGAAGAGAGGTAAAAAAAAAATACCTGAAGTGAATTCAGCACAAGGGAAGGAGCTGATTGGTGAGTAGCTGGTGAGTATTTTTTCTGGTGAGTTTTTTTAAAAGTTTTTTCGTTTTTTTAAGTTTAGTTAATAATATAATAAATCGAGTCATACAGGGCACCTCAGACCAGTTGAATGCACGGCCTGTGCCATGTGGGAACTCCAGGAAACTTTCCCTCTCCTGGAGTGCAGGAAGTGTCATCAACTGCAGGAGCTTGAGCTCCGGTTTTCGGAGCTTGAGCAGCGGCTGGTGCCACTGCAGTGCAGCCGCTAGGCTGAAAGTTTCATGGATAGCACGTTTCAGAAGGTGGTCACCCCACAGTTTAAGAGAGTGCAGGCAGAGAGGGACTCGGTGACCGCCTGACAGAGAAGGAGGACGAGGCAGGTAGAGCAGGTCTCCACTGAGGGCATCTCACTCTCTAGCCAGTATTCAAATGTAAATACTGGTGGGGGAGAGGGTTCCTCTGGGGAGTGCAGCCAGATCCAAGTCCACAGCACCATGGGTGGCTCAGCTGTAAGGGGAGGAAGAGCATGGTCAGGAGAGCGATAGTGATAGGGGATTCTATAGTTAGGGGGACAGATAGGCGTTTCTGCGGCTGCAGACATGATTCCGGGATGGTATATTGCCTCCCTTGTGCCAGGGTCAAAGATGTTATCGAGCAGATGCAGTACATTCTGAAGGGGGAGGGTGAACAGCCAGAGGTCATGGCCCATATTGGTACCAATGACATAGATAGAAAGGGGGATGAGGTCCTGTAGACAGATTTTAAGGAGTTAGGAAAGAGATTAATAAGCAGGACCTCAAAGGAAGTAATCTCTGATTACTCCCAGTGCCATGCACTATCGGTTGTAGAAATAGGAGGATAAAGCAGATGAACGCGTGGCTGGAGAGATGGGGAAGGAGGGGGGGCTTTAGATTCCTGGGGCATTGGGTTCACTTCAGGGGGAGGTGAGACCTGTACAAGTCGGACAGGTTGCACCTCAACAGGGCCGGGACCAATATCCTTGTGGTGTGGTTTGCTCGTGATGTTGGGGAGGGTTCAAATGAGCTTGGCAGGGGGATGGGAACCTGAGCATAGATTCAGAAGGGCGAGAAGCAGAGCTGGAAATGGAAGGCAGAAAATTAGTTTTAAAGGCAGAGGAAACAAAGGTTAGATACTAGACAACAAAAGTATTTGGCCATGCTTAATGGTATATACCTCAATGCAAGGATTATAGTGAATATAAGGCAGATGAGCTAAAGGCACAGATAGATACGTGGAAGTACGATATCTTAGCTAGTACAGAAGCATGGCTTAAACAGGGGCAGGAATAGCAGCTCAACCTTCCTGGTTACAGAGTTTTCAGACGAGATGGAGAGGGAGATAAAGAAATAGGGGGAGTTGCAATATTGGTTACAAAAAACAATTATGGCTGTGAGGAGGAATTATATGTTAAAAGGATCATCAAATTAGGCCACATGGGTTGAGCTGGAGAACAAAAAAGGGGCAGCCACACTGCTGGAAGTGTACTATAGACCACCAAACATTCAGAGGGAGATAGCAGAGCAAATATGTAAGCAAATTTCTGAGAAGTGCTAAAACAATAGAGCAATAATAGTAGGGGATGTCAACTACCCTAATATTAACTGGGATCGAATCGGTGCTAAAGGTATAGAGAGCACAGAATTCTTAAAGTGCATTCAGGAAAACTTTTTTAGCCAGTACGAAGCAAGCCCAACAAGTAGGGGCAGTTCTGGACTTAGTTTTGGGGAATGAAGCTGGGCACGTGGAAGGAGTATCAGTGGGAGAGCATTTTGCTGGTAGTGATCATAATTCAGTTAGATTTAGTATAGTTATGGAAAAGGACAGAAATAGAACAGGATTACTGTTCTAAATTGGGGAAAGGCCAATTTTACTAAGCTGAGAAGTGATTTAGCAAAAGTGGACAGAAACAGCTACTTGAAGGTAAATCAGTGTCAGAGCAGTGGGAGGCATTCAAGAGGGAGATTCAAGGGGTTCAGAGGAAACATGTTCCCACAAAGAAAAAGGGCGGTACTGCCAAATCTAAAGCCCCGTGAATGACAAGAAGCATACAGGATAAGATAAGTCAAAAAGTGAATCTTATGTCAGACAGCGAGATCTCAATACTGCAGAAAGCCAAGACAAGTATAGAACGTGCAGGGGTGATATTAAAACGGAAATTAGGAAAGCAAAGTTGGGGGGGGCATTAAGAAATCCTGCAACTAAAATTAAGGAATACCCAAAAATGTTTGAAAATACATAAAGAGTAAAAAGATAACTAAAGAAAGTACAGTTAACCTATGTGTGGAGTCTGAAGATGTGTTTATGTTATTTAATGAATACATTGCGTCTTTCTTCAGAAAAGCGAGGGACGATGCAGAGAATGTAGTTAAGGAGGAGGATTATGAAATATTGAATGAGGTAAAGATGTTTAGCATCTATGAAAGTCGATAAATCGCCAGACACAGAGGAAATATATCCCCAGCTGCTAAGAGAAGCAAGGGAGAAAATAACAGAGGCTCTAAAATCATATTCCAATCTCCCATGGACACAGGCATGGTGCCGGAGGATTGGAGGACTGCTAACATCGTACCGTTGTTTAAAAAGGGAGAAAGTGATAGACCGAGTAATTATATTCCAGTCAGTCTAACCTCGATGGTGGGCAAATTATTGGAATCGATTCTGAAGGACAGCATAAATCGTCATTTAAAAAGGAACGAGTTAATCAAGGATAGTCAGCATGGATTTGTTAAGGGAAGGTCATGTCTGACTAACTTGATTGATTTGTTTGAGCAGGTAACAAGAAGGGGCCATGAGGGTAACGCATTTGAGGTAGTGTACATGGATTTACCAAGGCTTTTGACAAGGTCCCACATGGCAGACTGGTCAAAAAAGTAAAAGCCCGTGGGATGAAAGGGAAAGTGGCTAATTGGATCCAAAATTGTCGCAGTGGCAGGAAGCAAAGTGTAATGGTTGACAAGTGTTTTTGTGACTGGAAGGCTGTTCCCTGTGATACAAGGTCCCTTGCTTTTTGTGGTATATTTTAATGATTTGGACTTGAATGAGAAGTTTGAGAAGGCTTGATCAAGAAGTTTGCAGATGATACAAAAATTGGCTGTGTAGTTGATAGTGAAGAGTAAAGCTGTAGACTGCAGGAAGATATCAATGGACCGGACAGGTGGGCAGAGAAAATGGAATTCAATCCAAGGAAGTGTGAGTTAATGCATTTGGAGAGGGCAAATAAGACAAAGCAGTACACAGTAAATGGGAGGATAATTCGAGGTGTAGAGGATCAAAAGCGACCTTGGAGTGCACGTCCACAGATCCATGAAGGTAGCAGGACTGGTAGATAAAGTGGTTAAAAAGGCATAATGGATACCTTCCTTACTAGCCGAGGCATACAATATAAGAGCAGGGAGGTTATGACAGAACTGTATAAAATACTGGTTAGGCCACAGCTTGAGTACTGCATACACTTCTGGTCACCACATTACAGGAAAAACGTGATTGCACTAGAGAGGGTACAGAGGAGATTTACGAGGATGCTGCCAGGGCTAGAGAATTTTAGTTATGAGAAAAAATTGGATAGGATGGGGTTGTTTTCTTTGGAACAAAGGAGGTTGAGGGGTGATTTAGTTAAGGTATGTAAAATTATAACAGGACTAGATAGAGTGAAGAGAGATGACCTATTTCGCTTAGCAGAGGTGCCAGTGAACAGGGGGCATAGATTTAAAGTGATTGTAAGGGGATTAGAGGGGAGCTGAGGAGAATCTTTTTCACCCAGAGGGTGGTGGGGGTCTGGAAATCACTGCCTGAAAGGGTGGCAGAGGCAGAAACCCTCACGTCATTAAAAAAGTACTTGGATGTGCGCTCGAAGTTCTGTAGCCTACAGGGCTATGGACCAAGTGCTGGAAAGTGGGATTAAACTGGACTGCTGTTTTTCGGCCGGCACGGACACGACAGGCCGAATGGCCTCCTTCTCTGCGGTAACTTTCTATGATTCTGCCTTTTTTACATCTGCCTCCCTGTGCCCCTCTCTCTCTCTCTCTTTCTCCCTCCTGATTTCATCCGTCTTTTTGTCTTTCCACCTCTGTCTCCATATCCATCACTCTCTTTCTGTTTGCTTCTGTTTATCTCTATCTTTGTTTCTCTCTGTGTGTCTTTTCTTTCTCTCCATCTCTTTCGTCCTCCTCCCCTTTGTTTCATACTGTTTGTTTCTCAATCTCTCCAACTCTGCTTCTGACCACTTCTTTCTCTCTGTTTCTAGTTGATTTCTCGAACTCTTCTTTGCATCTGTATCAGTATTTCATTCCATTTCTGTCAATCTCAGTTTTAATCATTATAATCCCCCTCTCCTGCTTCCTATTTTTCTCCTTGCTTTCTATTCCTCTTTCTCTCTTTCTCTTACTATTTATTTTACGCCGGACGCTATCCTGCCCTGCCTCCCTCTCAGTCTCTAATTATTTTGGTTTGATTTGTTGACTATTTAAGCCTCCGTTTCTAACACTTTGTAATTCTTTGTCAGTGTCTCGCTCTCGAAACATCGATGTCTGCTTCCTCGCTCTCTCTCTCTCTCTATATATATATATATGCATTTTTCATGTCTTTATTTTTCTCTTCTGTCTTATTAACTCTATTTATCTCCGTCTCTGAGCAACTCTGTCCCTTCCCCTCTTTGATTCTATCTCTGTCATACGCACACACTCCCACCCTTTTACGTGAATCGTTCTTAATTTTCTTTGCGTTCTTAATCGTTCCATTTCTTTTGTCCTTTTGTTCTCTCTCCGTGTCTATCTTTCTATTTTTATTTTTGTCTCTCTTCATATCACTTCTTTTCTCTGGCCCACTTTCTGTCTTCTCTATGTCTCTTCACTTCATTCTTTTCCATTTCTTTCTTTTTTCTGACTATCTGTGTTTCTTTCTCCGTCTCGATCTTTGTCTGTCTTTATGTCTTTCTAGTGTTCTCGTGTTTTTTTCTTATCTTTACCTTTCTCCTCCTCAGTCACTGTCTACTATCTTGCATTTCCCTCCCTCCTCATTTCTATCTCTCTCTTTCCTGATCTCTCTCTCTAAATCTCTATATCTGTTTCTGACTTTAAATCTGCCATTCTCTCACTCTCCCTTTCTGTCTGCCTGCATTGGTATGTTGTCTACTTGTGTAACTATGTCTCTTACGTTACATGCCGCTCTCCCTATCACTCGCTCTCACTCACTCACTCACTCTCTCACTCTCTCTCACTCACTATCTCACGTCTCACTCTCTCACTCTCTGTCAACCTCTCTCACTCTAACTCTCTCGCTCTCTCACTCTCTCTCTCACTCACTTTCTCTCGCTCTCTCTATCATACACTCCCTCACGCTCTCTCTAACACTTTCTCTCTCTCGCTCTAGCAGTCGCTCTCTCTCACTCACACACACTCAAGAACAGACGCTCCCATTCAATCGCCAGAAGCAGTGATGAATATCCTGCAGCTGTTGTGCTACACAATGCAGTTACAGTATAGTAGCAGACTTCAAGAGGACATAGACAGACTGGTGAATTGGACCGACAAGTGGCAGATGAAATTTAATGCACAGAAGTGTGAAGTGATGCATTTTGGATGGAAGCATGAGGACAGGCAATATGAACTAAATGGTACAATTTTAAAGGGGATTCAGGGACAGATCGATCTAGGGATTTAGGTACACAAATCATTGAAGATGAAAGGACAGATTGATAATGCTCAAGAAAAACATACAGGATCCTTGGCTTTATAAAGATTGGTCAGGGGAAATTTAGAGCGGGAATTATCGAAGGGGAGTTCAATATAGGGTGAATATAAAAGTGATTATAACTGTAAGGAATAGGCACCACCTGCAACACTCCATTTCTCTTTTGGTCTCCGTCTCCACTGCTCTGGACTTCTCTCTCCTTCTCTTTTGCATACTTTGTTTTTCTCTCTCGGTTTACCTCGTTCTTTCTCTCCCACCTCTCTCACTATCTCTCTGTTTATCGCTCGTTTTCTCTTTCTCTCATTCGGGCTCTCTTTTCCTCTATTTTTCTCTTTTTGTTTCACTGCCTCTTTCTCTGTGTCCATCCCTTTCTCTATGTGTGTGGCTGTTTCTCTCTTTCTCATTCTCTTTCTCTCCCCCATCTCTCTTTTTCTCTTTCTCTGTCTCTCTTTGTCTCTGTCTCTCACTCTGTTTCTCTCTCTGTCTGTCTCTCTGCGTCTCACTCTGTCTCTGTCTCTGTCTCACCCTGTCTCTCAGTCTCTCTCTGTCTATCTGTCTCTGCCTCCCTCTTTCTCTCGCTCTCTGTCTCTCTGTCTCTCTCCCTCTCTCCCTCCCTTTATGTGGAGTGCACCCATTCTGATCAGCCCCACATCAGCTACTTTCATTGGCAGGTTTGCCCATTTTGCAGGGCGGCCATTTAGATGAAGTCAGCTGAGCTCTTCGGTGCAGCCATTTTAAGCTACAATTCATGTGCTGCCTGCAGAGCAAATCCTGCCTCAATAGGTCAGATAATCAATAAAATATATCAGAATCAGATTTGAGGTCATTTCATGGCTCCGTGCTGCTAACATAAAATGAACTTTCAGTCTCCAGGGGATGGTGTATGAAATGGGATTTAATTCTATTGCTTGAAACCCTTTAACTTTCTCTATGATTTCACTAATTTAACAATTAGATTGAATGGGTATTTCACCGCGTTCTTCAGCTCCTCCCTGAATTTAGTCTGGGTCAGGACATAAATACACGTATTTGTGCAGGAACTGAGAAGCTGCAGCATAACTGATGCCTGTTCTGTGATATAACGAGGGTCTGAGTAGGAGTAATAATACTGAATGTCTGTAATTCGTGCATAAATATAAAATGCAACATGTGTCATCCATAACAGTATAAAACTGCCCGATATACTAAAGAGTAAAATGATGGATTTCTTTCGGTTTTCCATCTCTGGATCCTTGTGATTCTCTCCATTGCTGCGGCCCCGGAATCCCTTGCGAACTCGACTGGACACTAAAATACGTCTGACCGTCAGAACATTGAGCAGCAAAATCAGACAGAACGGGACACAAGGTGTTAAAATGAGGTGAAACATGTCAAATGCGGCCCACGTGGGGGAAGTAAAGAAGCTGGCTTTAGTCACACAACGCCAGGGAACATTATAACTTATATATCGAGGTTCATATGTAAAGTTCCAAGGGACGTTCTCTAAACAGCCCAGCACACTCACTGTTCCCAGAACCACAGCCGCCGTTCTCTCGGTGCAATATTTAGTTTTCAGTTTCTCACAACAAATGGCCACAAATCGATCAAAGGTGAAAGTGACTGTGAGCCAGACAGAAACCACCGTGGCTGCATAACCCAAGAACTTAATAAAACTACACACGGGCGTAATGTCCAGGAATGACAATGGGAGATAAATCACCTTAATCCGCACCAATATCACATCAGCGATAACGACCATGAGATCGGCCACTGCCATTCCCACCAGGTAGACACTGATACATTTGGAGAGACCGCACTTTCCTCGGGACAGGATCACAATCGCCACCAAGTTAACTGTGAGAGAGAGAACAGGAAGCAGAGAAATTACTGATCAGACCCGGAGACAAAGCAGCAGTTTGAGACGATCTGGGGGAAAAATTCCAGTTTTGTTTCATCATCAAATGGTGGAAAGTGGTTCACTGATCTGGGCTGCGTTTTTGGGCAGAGAGATATTTTTAAACACAAAGATCAATAATGAATTGGGCGATCGATACAGAAAACGATTAATGTGAGCAGCGGATCCACTGGAAGGGCTGAGTGAGGGCGCAGTGCCGGTGGGGAAATGATATTGTCTTTTACACGCCGGGAATCCATCGGATTAAAGCCGGATTAGGGCTCCAGGTGGAAGGGAATGAGAGTGGACAGGGGGAGGTGCAGTTGTTTTGTTGCACTGGGTCATGAGGGCCGAAAGGGGCTGACGCAAATCGGGAAAGGCAGCTGGGGACTCAGCCAGTGAGTGAGATTGGGCGTATGACAAGGAAAAGGACATGTCGGAGCTGGAGGGGAGTCAGGAGCAGATGGTTTGCGAAAGAGGATCAACTGAAACAAGGGATGAGGAGACAGAGGATTCATTGCATTGGGAGGAGAGGCTGGGATTCACAGGGAGAGACTGCAGCAGAGTGTTAGAGGAAATTTAATCTATAGGCCCCACTAACACAATTCAACTAATACACTCAACAGTTCACTTCTGTGGTTATTGGTGTCAGTGAGCCTGTGTTGGGTATAAAATGTGTTCAATAAATTTACTTTGTACATTCAATTAAAATTAAATTTAGAAGTATTAATTAAATCAAGCTCGTTGTTTATTGATATCAGCCAAGCTTTGAAAATACAATATCCTATTAATTCTTATGATCAAGAAATTATTGATTCCATTCTTGAAGTTAACTTCAATTACCTTTAGTGTTAAGTTGGAAAACAAGGAACGTTCATAGAAACAGACTGAGGACCTGACAGAGATATAAACATGAGGAGCGAGTCCCACAATAAAAACTCACCCAATCTGACCACATCATAATAACTCCTTCAAATCACCTCTTTTATGTTGAATTGTACTGGAAGATTCAGCAGTTCATTCTGATGAATTATTCACACCACAGCCTCTTTATCTCTCACTCTACTCTCTTTCTCAAGTCCATTTTCTTATCTAATGAAATTCTATCATCCTGTGCCTGCATTCTGTTCACCAGTCCCATGTTCCACCGATCCTATTCTCACTGTCAGTTTGTTAAATAGTGAAGCCTCTGTGGAATAGTTTCATGTTTCTACAGATCATTCGGGTCTCCACCTGTTCACCTACACTGTTCACTTCATCTACAAATCATGGAATAAATAGCATCAAAAGCCTCTTTCAGATAGATCACAAAATAATTGAGATTCCTGAAATTATACAGTAAAGCGATAGATGGCGGGATTGTTCAATTAACAAAACGCCAACATCATACTTATAATCTACAAATAAAGAGAAGGGCTCCTGATTGCAACAGATACAGTGCAAACTGAGACAACATGACATCAAAACATTTCAGTTTTACAATGAATTCCAATGATCGTCAGTGAATTCACCAACAGTGAAGCAGAGCAGGAGATGTGCAAGAGTCAGCAGCAAACTCAGCTCAGTGGCCAGACATCTGAAGCGGCGTCAGATACAAACCTAATGGAATAATATTTCATAACTGTGATAACCAATAAATACATTGCAATCCCAGTTAAAGGGAAACATGTTATTTGGGGAGGGAGGACATTGTGCTGCCTCCTTGTAGCACTGAGACCGTGAGCTGTCTCATTATCAATCACTGAAAACACACTGATAAAAACATATTCCAGGATGAGTTAGTTCCACTATATGAAACTGTTAACAACTCCTGATGGTCTGATACCAGCTCTTAGCTCAAATGCTTGATTCCAATATATTCAGTACAGAGGATAATCCAGTAACAATGGATATGCAAAGGTCATTACAGATATAATGCAACTCCTACAATACCGGACGTCGAGAAGCCAAGGGAACACCATTATTCAACATTGCATTCACTACAGAGAATAATCTCGTAACAATGCCAGGTTTGGATATACAAAGGTCACTACAAATATGTTGCAGCTCCTACAAGACCGAACGTTTAGACGTTAAAGAGATACCATTATTCAACAATACATTCAGTACGGAGAATAATCCAGTAACAAAGCCAGGGTTGCATACAGAGAGTTCATTACGGATATAATGCAACTCCTACAAGACCGAAAGAGCAGAGAATTAACACATTACATCATTCAGCCAGTAGAATAGAACATGTTACTGTGTAAAACATGCAGGGAGAAAACTAATTTGCCAAGTACAGCAGCAGAGTTATCATCGATTTACACCATTAACAGATAAGATAACGGCTTACCTGGAACTCCAATGGCTGAAAGAACAGGATAATAAATTAATATTATCTGACCGATTACCGAAGAATGCATTTCTGTGAGAAGCAGTGACTTCTGTTCGCCTGGAAAGCACAGCTCCGGCAGGCACTCTGAGATGATCCATTCCAACAAGCCCTGATTTATACACAGGATAAGTTTCCACTGACATGGTTATACTTCTGATCACTGCTATTAGTTAAAGTTACTTGAACAAACACATTACATCACAGCTTTGACTCCGATGTAAATAATGTTATGAATATAACACATACATCTGAAAGTCCAGGACATTATCTTAATCAGAACTCTCCCAGGAATAAAGTTAAAATACGTGCTCGTATAGGACTGAACCAATAATAATGAGCGGATTCATTTATATTTTCCATGTAATTTTATGGACCATGTTCACTTCTGGTGATTCACTTATAAATGTTACCGATTCTCCGTGGGCGTAGACTGAATCCAGGGACACAAGCAGACCCGTTTCACTCTGTTCCTGCTATTTCCCAGTTAAAATATGAATTGTGAGTCTCTGACACGAGAATAGTTAAAGGGCGGGATGGGGAATGCAGCCTGTAAATTCCTGTGGGGAATATTAGGGGACGGACACTGGACGTGCCACATTGTCATCCCTCTCTCCGCTATTTCACTGCAAATGTTTACCCGTTGTCCAACATTGGTTAACGGCTCCAGTAAAATTGGTCCCTTGTAACACCGAGCTGAGCTCATGGTCCAATTTATCTCCATCACAAAGGTCCCGTGATTCCCTCACAGACTCCATTCCTTCCTCAGCCCATTGCCATTGAAACTCTCCTCAATGCATCTGTCCCCTCCAGACTCCACTCCTCCAATACACTCCTGATCGGCCACACAAACTCCACCTTCCATAAATGTGAGCTCGTCCAAAACTCTGGTGTCCGTGACCAACCAGCACCAGGTCCTGCTCCACCTCATTGACCCTCACTGGCTCCCAATTCAATATCCCTTAAATTTGGAATTCTCATCCTTGGTTTTAAATCCCTCCATGGGCCACCCCTCCCCATCTCCACTCCTACAGGTAACCCACCCGTCAACTCGTCATTCACCGGACACTGGCCTCTTTTGGTGGGACTGCACTCGCTTGGTTCCTCTCAATATCTGAACAGAGCCAGGAGAGTTTCTCTTCCCACCCTATCATCGTTATCTCTGATGTCTCTAAAGGTCCAATTCTTCGCTCCCTCCGCTCCCTCATCAACATGCTGCCCTTTGGTGACATAGTCCACAGACATGGACCAGCTTTCAGATGAACGCTGACGAAACCATCGCCTCTCATGACCCATCCAATGACTTTATGTTGTTAGAACCACATTCTGTTTGAGATGAGACACAATTTCCTACGGTTAACAATTGGGAAGTCATGAACTTGGGTCCCACAATCCTTGCCGCAGATTCCATCCCACCCCTGGCTCACCAATCACGCAAGCCCTTTCTGACCTGCATTGAATTCCAGTATCCTAAGCCTGTAGTTTATTTATATTCTTTCTTACACTTAAATCTATCAGGGCCTCATCCCTCCCTATCTCTCTGACGACCTGCAGCCCTGCAGCCCCTCCCAACACTGTGTTCCTCCACCTCTGGGAGCTTGTAAATCTGCAGTTCCTTTTGCCCTACATTTCACAGCCATGCCTTCAGCCATATCCACGCTCCAGGATGCCCACCATGAGCCCCTCCATTCCCCACCCCCACATTCAGGTGTCAGCCGTGGCTCAGTGGTAGCAGTCTTGTCTCTGAGTTAGAAAGTTGTCAGTTCAAGTTCCACTCCACAGGCTTGAACACATAGTCCCGGCTGACATTGCAATGCAGTGCTGAGGGAGTGCTGCACCGTTGGAGCGTCAGGACTGAGGGAGACCTGCACCATCGGAGGGTCAGTACTGAGGGGGCACTGTACTGTAGAAGGGTCAGTACTGAGGGAGCACTGCACTGTCGGAGGGGTAGTACTAATGCAGTGATGCGCTGTAGGAGGTGCTGACTTTCGGATGACACATTAACTGAGGTCCCCTCTCAGGTATAAGTAAAAGATCCCATGGCACTATTCAAAAAAGTGCAGGGAGTTCTCCCCAGTGTCCTGGCCAATAATTTTCCCACAACCAAAATTATTAAAACCGATTTTCTGATCATTTATCTCATTGCAGTGTGTGAGAGCTCGCTGTTTGCAAAATGGCTGCCGCGTTTCCTACATTATCACGCTGACCACACTTCACAATGTACTTCGTTGACTGTTTGGGACGTTCTGAGATCTTGAAAGGCTCTATATAAAGGCAAGTTCTTTCCTTCTTTCGGACCTCCTATGAAACCCATCTCTTGCTTCAAGCTTTTGTCATCCCTCCTAATATCTCCTTCTTTGGCCAGGCGTCCATTTTTGTCCATCAGACATCTGAATTCTCCTCTTGAATATCAATCCTATCCCCTCCGACTCCCCATTTATTTTTCCTCCTTTTAAATCCTCCTTCAACCCACTCTTTGACCAAGGTTTTCGCCAGTCCTCCTGATATCTTCTTATTCCTTTTGTGCCTGTTTTCCCCTCACTCCTCCATGAATCGCCCGGGAATGTTGATTGCATGAAAGGCGATCTGTGCGAGCAAGTTGTTGTTAACTTTCATTGGAACGTGTTCATTAGTTGCCCATTTTATGAGCAAATGTAATATCTGGGATCATATTCTTGTACAAGAAAGAGATTTATGTCATAGACGGACTTGTTGAAATAAATTAACGTTGTCAACTATTCGTGGACACCGCTTTTTTAGAACCACATAACTCGGCTTATATACAGACATCGCACTGAAATAGGTTTGTACAACTCTGAGGCAGGCTTTAGGGAGTCCTCTATCTAATAGGAGGCCAGCAACACTGAGTAGGATGAAGCTTTATCAGTTATTTGTCTTTTTCCTCTTTGATTATAACCCATTTTACTGCTCCCTGGGACTGGTGACTAGGATTAACATTTATTACTTATACTCTTTTGTCAAAGCCCGTAGCTCCAGAATATAGTGTGCATTTTTGGGCCCCATTATGGTGTTGACCGGAGGTCACCGGTTACAGTTATTGGCTTAGTACAAAGAGGAGCAGAGTCAATTCTCTCTTAACTCTCAATTCGCTTTATTCACGTCGTTAGATCATATACATATAGCTTATACGTCTGGTTAAATATAGACATGCAGTTTGCACCAGATCATACAGTTTTATACCCAAAATAGGATCTAAACGCACACACTAGGTTTCTCTGACACTCCCTGAGTGGTCACAGAATATAAAAGATAATACCCGAAAAGGAGAGCTGATGCTGGCCAGGCGTTCTGTTCTCTCTGTCTCTCTCTCGACGTCATCTCTACGTTCCTGTAGCAAGACCTAGTTACTCTCACACTCCAACCGCCTTGCAATAAAGGCTAACATACCATTTGCCTTCGTAATTGTTTGCTGTAACTGCATGTTAACTTTCTGTGTTACGTGTGCAAGGACCACCCAAATCCCTCTGACAACACTTAATAGTTTCTCATCATTTAAAAAATACTCCGTTTTTCTATTTTTCCTACCAAAGTGAATAACCTCACATTTCCCCACAGTATACTCCATCTGCCACCTTCTTGCCCGCTCACTTAAACTGTCGATATCCCTTTGCAAAGTCTTTGCGTCCTCCTCACAGCTTACCTTCCCACCTAGCTTTGTATCGTCAGCAAATTTGGATACATTACACTCGGTCCCCTCATCTAAGTCATTGATATAGATTGTAAACAGCTGAGGCCCAAACACTGAACCTTGCATCACCCCACTAGTTATAACCTGCCACCCGAAAATAACCCGTTTATTCCTTATCCCTCTTTTCGGCCCATTAACCAATCCTCAATCCATACAAATATATTACTTCCAATCTCTGAGCCCTAATTTTGCATAACAACCTCTTGTGTGACACCTTATCGAATGTCTTTTGAAAATCCAAATATACTACCTCCTCTGGTTCCCCCTTATCTACCCTGCTAGTTACACCCTCATAGAACTCTAATAGATTTGTCAAATACGATTTGCCTTTCATAAATCCGTGTTGACTCTGCCAAATCTTATTATAATTTTTAAGTGCCCTACTACTAAGTCCTTTAGAATAAATTCTACCATTTTCCCTACTACTGATGTTAGGTTAACTGTTTTCTCTCTCCCTCCTTTCTTGAATACTCTCCAATCTACGGGGAACGTTCTAGGTTCTAGGGAATTCTAGAAGATCAACACCACTATCTCTGCAGCCACCTATTTTAAACTCCTAGGCTGTAGGCCATCAGGTCCGGGGGATTTGTTAGGTTTTAGTCCCATTAATTTCTCCAGTACTTTTTCTTTACTAATCTTAATTACTTTAAGTTCCTCACACTCATTAGCCCCTTGGTTCCTCACTATTTCCGGTATGTTTTGTGTCTTCTGCTGTGAAAACATATACAAAATATTTGTGTAACGTCTCTGCCATTTCCTTACTCCGCATTATAATTTCTCCTATCTCTGGATCTAAGGGACCGACGTTTACTTTCGCTAATCACTTCCTTTTTACATACTTCTCAATATCGATTTCTTGGCCATTGCTGACTTGTAAAACCCTCCCAATCCTCACGCTTACTACTCTTTTTTGGCAACATTTTAAGCCTTTCTTTTAATGTATTCCATGAACTCGTCATCCAAACTATCATTGCCAATTTGGTTTGCACAGTATGTATGAAGATTAAAGTCCCCCATGATTATTGAATTAACCTTGTTATATACTCCTCTCATTTCCTGGTTCATACTCTGTCCAACACAATAACTACTGTGAGGGGGACACCTGTGTTTTCTGCACCTTTTTATTTCTTAGCTCCACCCATATTGAATTTCTGAGCTAAGATCCTTTCTCACTACTGTCCTTATTTCATCCTTTATTATCAAGTCTACCACTCCTCCTTTTCCATTTTGCCTATCTTTTCTAAACGTCAAGTAGCCTGCAATATTTAATTCCAAACCTTGGTCACCCTGCAACCACGTCTTAATAATGGCTACTAGATCAAACCCATTTATCTCTATTTGCCCCATTAATTATCTATCATGTTACGAATTCGTCGTGCATTCAGATATAGAGCCTTTAATTCTAACTTTTTACAAATTTTCCGTGATGTGACCTTAGTCACAAATGCCCGAAAACCTTTGTTAAACACTCTGTCCCTTCTTGACACACTCTGCATGCTTTTACCCAAATCGCTAATCTACTCCACAGCCGTGACTGTTTTATTTAGACTTATAAACTTATCTTTACCTAACCCCCACCCCACCCCCACCCCCCTTACGTGTTTCAAGTCCTGTCTACCTACCTAGCAATTTGTTTCGCCAGGACACTGGTCCCAAGCCTGGTTTAAGTGGAACTTGTACCAATTCAACAGCTCCCTCTCTTCCCAGCACCAGTGTCAGTGTCCCATGAATTGAAAACCCTGCTTCCCACACCACTCTTTCAGCCACACATTTAACCATCTATTCTCTTTGTCCGGAAGCAATTTGTTCAGGTAGTATTCCAGAGATTATTACCTTTCAGGTTCTGCATTTTAATTCGGACCCTAGCTCCTCAAATGCCCTCAGCAGAACCTCATTCCTAGTTCGACCTATGTCATTGGTTCCTATATGGACCACGACAACTGGATCCTCCCCATCCTGCTCACGTTCTTCTCCAGCCGCAAATAGATATCCTTAACCCTGGCACGAGGCAGGCAACACATCCTTAGGGACTCCCGATCGCAGCTGCAGAGAACAGTATCTATTTCCCTGACTATACTACCTCCTAATAGTACAACATTCCTTTTCGCTCCCCCCACTTGAATGGCCTCCTCTATCATGGTTCCATGGTCAATTTGTCCATCCTCCCTGCATATTTTCGTTCACATCCGTATCTTGCACCTGTTAGACAAGGGCAAAGGCTGAGGCGCCTCCAGCACTGCATCTGGGGTTCCCTTACCTCCATGACTCGCAGTCACATCCACCTGTCCCTGACCACTGACCAAATCTAAACTAGTACCTAACCAAAGGGGTGTGACTGCTTCCTGAATCAAAAGTGTCCACATAACTCTTCCCGCTCCCTGATGCATCACAATGACTGCAGCTCAGACTCCAGCTGGACAAGTCTGAGCCGAAGTTCTGCGAGTTGCAGACATTTACTGCAGATGGTATTGCCTGGGATCAAGTTGTTTTCCACAAACTCCCACATGTTACAGTTATAGCACACCACCTGCCTTGGCTTCTCTATAGAACCTTGTTTTATTTATTTGCCTCATTAAAGTCTTTATATAATTAATTCACTCGGTTTATTTTTGGTTATTTTGAATTAATTTATTTATCTAATTTAAGTTATTAATTTAATACAATATTAGCAAGTTATAGATTTCTTCTTAACCCACTCCCCGAGCTTAGAGAGCAAAACAAATGTATTACTCACCAACCAGTCACCAACATGCTGTCCTCTGATTTTATCTGCTAACGCTCCTGTGAAGCGACTTGGGGGGTTTCATTACGTTAAAGGCGCTATATAAATGCAAGTTGTTGTTAATTGTAAGGTCTCACACCATTTAAAGAAGTAAAGATATGACAGTAAGCTTCGTAACTCCGAAGCATCTTTTGCGGCACCAGATTCACCGTTTCCATTACTAGCCCAGATGCCCCCTTCTCGAGAGGATGTCTATAGTGAGACTGAGGGTATATCACAGGGTGAAGCACCGAGCACCAATGAGCAGGAGGAGCTGGAAATAATTCTATGTTCATCCCCTGGCGAGGCCGAGAAATAACTGCCTTTGGCTGAAGAGCCCAAAGCCCCAGATCCCAGGACCGCAGTCTTCAACAGAACTAAGGCTTGGTAGCACAGACCTAATGTGCAGGCCGTGGAGACAGTCACCTCCCACATTCTGGAGATGGCCGTTCATTTGGGGGAGTTCAAGATCCGCATTTGTAAGACAACACAGGAGATATGTAAGGCCATGCAGAGCAACCTGGACAATATGGCAGTCAAGGTGATTCATGCAGCCGCAAGGGATCTGATGGAGAATCGAAGGGAGTTCGTTACTTGGGGAGTGGCAGCCATGACCGCTTATTCCAGGGCTTTCACAGCTTCATTGTAACAATTTGATCTGTCTCACTCTGACCTTTAGCCCAACCGAGCCCAATCCCAGCACCAGTGACCTGCATGGAACCGTTGCAGATTTCACTGTTTCTGATGGCGTCGTTTCTAGTTTCGTTCCAGTGTGTGTTTCTGGACTAAACCCAGTAGGCATTGCATGGATAAGTGAGATGAGAGAAGAAACAGTTCCTGCAAGCGCATCAACATCCCATCAGCCCAAGTTCCATTGCTGTTGCTGTGTTGGACCTGACACGGAATGGCTCGAGTGAAGATAGTTTGCGTTACATTGATAATAGGGGTAAAAGTAATATGTTATATTCCGCAGACTCAATTTGAGGAACCCAGAAATAAACAGTGTATTGGTACAGGGATAAAGTGTCTGACTATTCGAAATGTGGAAAGTGACTTGAAACTTTGGGCTGCTTGACAGATGTTCAGTGATCCTGCTGAGTGCCCCGAATCAAATCGGAGGCTGGTGGCTGCGCCCTATGGATTATCATGGATGAATATAACTTCGGCGGGGCGGAATTACAGGCGGTAGCTAATCGGCCGCCCGTTTTACACCCCGTGAATTCAGTGGAAAGGAGAATTGAGTTGGATGTATGATAGGCGGCCAATCCACTACCGCCTGTGCTGCGCCCTGATCGAAGTCGAGTAGCGGGGTGGATAAATCTCTGGCCCACAGACGGGTTTCTTCTGTGTTCAGCCGGTTTAAATTAGTGGGTAGAAAATAAATAGCTGCGGCCTTGCGGTTTATAGATCGGCTCTCCCCGAGAGTGGCGCTCATCGCTCGGAGCGCCCGTTCCTGGAATGAGCCCTGGCATCAACAGCACTTTCGGAATGAAATTATTCCATCACAAGCTTCCCTCTGGCGGACTGTAAACCCAATCGCAAGATATCCCATCGCACACTGTTTCTCCGGATGAATTACAGAATTCAATGCTATCTGAAAAAAACTGGGGATAAAATCGGTCTTCGGCAGTGATGCAGAATGAGCGATGGTGAAAAATGAGTGATGGCGTAAAATGAGTGAGAGTGCAAAATGAGTGATAGTGCAACATGAGCGATGGTGAAAAATGAGTGATATTGCAAAATGAGCGACAGTGCAAAATGTGCGTTAGTGCAACAGCACCCCGTTTTGTTGTTCGTCTGATTTTCCCATCAATTGACTTCAATGGAAAAGGACATCGGGCTGATTGTAGAAGGGGCTGCTGATTGGTGCCGTCCGTTTTATACTACTGCCCAAGACCAATTTATACCTTAAGGTTCAAAAAGTTTTCCACAGTTCATGTCTGGGTCTGCTGGAGACCAATTTATGCCCTAAGGTTCACGAAGCTTTCCACAGCTCATGTCTTTGTCTGCTGTAGACTCATTGGGGTAGATTGTGACCTTGTGCGATAGTGAAAAACGGTAATAGCGAATCCACAGCTGGTTTTACATCTCTCCCCATTTTATTTCCATTGACTTCAATGAAATAAAAATTGGAGAGTTGTAACAGGAACTATCGATTTACTCTCACCCGTTTTACACTATCGCAACATGTCACAATCTACACCTTTGATGGAGATCGATTGTTAAGATTAATCACCAACTCCGTTATCATTGTATCGAACAAGATGGACCGTACTCATTTTATGTCCAGCAATTCTTATGTTCGTATGTTCTCCCTTCCGAGGTGATATTTATATATAATTCTCTTCATATCTCCACTTTCAGTCCCCTACACTCTGTTATTTCACATCTGCTCCCTGAGGTGATTTATATATTTAAGTCCTTGTTTATTCCCAATATTTGCCCCTTTCTTCATGTTTTCCCTCTCTCCCTGCTATCGTGATTTTGCTATTGAAATTAGTATTCCCACTTTCAGACCCTATCGCTGTGTTTATCCTTGTGTCACTCTCGAACACAATTTTAGATTTAAATCTTTGTCATTTCCAAGTATCAGATCCTTATACTAATTTATTCGCTCTCTTCTTCCTGGGTGATTTTCATTCTCAATCTCTGTTCATTCCTTAATTCATTCCCTCTCTGCAGGTTATTCCCACTCTCCCTCCTGAGGTGTCCGTGACCAGTTTCAGGCCCTCTCTGCAGGTTATTCCCATTCTCTCTCCTGAAGTGTTCGTGACCAGTTTCAGGCTCTCTCTGTATGTTATTTCCTTTTTTTCCTTCCTTTGGTGATTTTTGTCTTTAAGTTTATGTTTGTCCCCCAGTTTCAGACCGTCTCTCCATGTTTCCCCTATTCCCTTCCGGCGGAGATTTGTTTTATATTTAAATCTCTGTACCCATGTGGAGCACAGTGTGTAATATAAGAAAAATGCGTTAAGAATATAAAAGTCAGTATTAATGTATTACGAGAATGAATTCTGTGTGATAGAGGTTGTTAGGATTCCACAGAGAAGGAAAATTAAGAAGGTGTCAGTTTAATGCAATTAAATGAAGCAATAAAGGGTTTGTGTAAACATTAAATCTAGTTTGGAGACAACATGTCTTACGTGTCAACTGTATGATGTTTATAACCATGCAAAATTGTCTCATATTATACATGAACAAAACACACATTTCAGTTAAAGCTTGTTATGGTGAGACACAGAGAGGGTTCATTTGCTGTTCCTGTCAAATCACTGTTGCACTATAATTAAAGATACAAACTGAGTGAGAATGGCATTAGCCAGTGTTTAAAAGAAAGACAGCTTTGCAGTGTGGTAATTAAACTACCATGTGAACTTCTCCAAAAACATAATCAATTAATATTTGGTTATTTCCATGTAATGCTTATGGAGAAGGACAGACCAGACATTCGGAGGAAAGGTCAAATTAGCCATTTCATGTAGAGAATGCAATTCTAGCTCCTATTAAATAAATCAGAGTAAAATTGGACTCAATCTCAATCGGATCTAGGATTCTGGTAATTTCTCCATATTCATATTTTTCTTCAATCTGAAACAATAACCGTATTTGTAACAGTAACACAGCAGGAAAATGCTGCGGGGCCCTGTCCAATTTAGTAACACAGCAGAAGGGGTAAGAGTACATTGTGATTTATTACAGAATCCAGCAGCTCACTGGGAATGTTACATATGGTCCAGATGGAGGAGAAAAAAGGGGCAAAGTTAATTTACATTATAATTTGGGGCAATGCTTTTTATCTCCAAGGTTTAATGTTATGGGCTTTTCATCCTAAAGAAACTTCAAACACAAACTATAGCTTTATTAAAAAAAACAATCATTTATCATTAATACACTATAAAATTGACTTTAGAATTTGAACAACATCTTGGGTTTATGCTCGATAGCATTCGATTTAACAACAATAAAACAACACACTCTGAATTACCAAAATACATATCCGTTTGGAAATCAAATGTCTATCTTAGACTAAACCAATAACGAAAATTATCTCCTTATGGTTGGCTCAAGCTTACCGGGAAGATGGAGACCATTGTAGTGTAACACGGCTCTCTCTTGTAACCAGGTCATCTGATTCAAAGACAATCTGTTAACCTGCATCGAGGCATGAACTGGGAGGTGGCCAGCAGTCAGGAAGATCCCAGGTGAGGTGGTGCCGCCAGGAAGCGAGGGTGAGGTTGAAGCAGTCGTGGTGGATCTGTGTCTCGCCCCACTCAACTTCTGCCCAGCCTTTAAAGACCTTTTTTTTTAACACAGAACCACACCTCTGGGACGGTGGCTTGTCAACAAAAGGTTTCTACAAATACAGCCCACGATTGATTGACACTTCATTTATTTTCTTTCAGTTTCCACAACGCAACCAGGTTAAGTCGGCAGGTGTTCAAACGACATCGAGCCGTCCTGGCATCGTTCTTGTCGCTATTGTTATTTATCGTCTGCTGTGTGATTGTTTACACTGTGTCGTTAACAATCTTTCTAACAATCCTTCCATCTTTTGACAGTCTTTTCCCTTCAGACATGCTGAAGCCGAATTAATATCAGACTTTCGTTTATCAAAAGAATTTTTACTACACAGAGCAGTGGGGACACTCCTGCAGTAAGTAATGGTCAGGGTCAGGTACACAAGACTGAGGGGCTTTATTGTGCAGTCTTCCGGAATCATTTTTAGAAATGTCAAAATTAAATCCACAAGAGTGTTACCCCGGAACAAACATGAACTGTCTGGCCTGCTCCATCTGCTGCTGTTCTGCTAGTCAGAACTCTCACACACTCCAGGTTATACAGCTTGTTTGGTTATTTAATGTTTTTATTTATGTTCTATTGTCACCCTCTCTACCCTCCTTTCACTTTATATGTTTGTCCATCTTTCATTGTTTTCTGTGTATATTATTTATCTCTTCTTTTTTCTGTATGTTTTTCTATTTTGTTATTTCCACTTCTACTTTAACTTTCACCTCGCTGTCGCTGTTCATGTCTCTATATTTTTCTATCTGTTACTCTTGGCTTTTTTCTACGCGCGTCTCTCTGTCTCTATGTCGCTGCCTGTCTTCTATCTCTGCCTTCTCTGTATTTTGCATTTGCCTCCCTAGCCCCATCGCTCGCTGTCTCTCTCCTAATTTCATCCGTCTTTTTGTCTTTCCACCTTTGTCTCCGTATCCTTCTCTCTCTTTCTGTTTGCCTCTGTTTATCTCTGTCTTTGTTTCTACTTTTCCCTTTTCTTTCTCTCTATCTCTTTCTTCCTCCTCCCCTTTTCAACTGTCTTTGTTTCATTCTGTTTCTTTCTCGATCTCTCCAACTCTGCTTCTGTCGACTTCTTTCTTTCTGTTTCCAGTTGATTTCTCGAACACTTCTTTCCATCTGTTTCTGTATTTCATTCCATTTCTTTCTATCTCTGCTTCACACTTTATGTTTCTCCCCCTCTCTCCTGTTTTCTATTTTTCTCACGGCTTTCTATTCCTCTTTCTCTCTTTCTCTAATTGTCTTTTTATGTCTGCCACTTTCCTGCTCCGCCTCTCTCTCAGTCTCTAGATATTTTGAATTGATTTCTTCTGCCTATTTATCTTTCCGCTTCTATGACTTTGTAATTCTTTGTCAGTGTCACGCTCTCCTTCCATCCATGTCTGCTTTCTCGCTCTTTCCCTCTGTGTGTATATATATAAATAAATATATATAGATATTAATATCTATAAATATCTATATATATTTACATAACTGCTTTCTTCCTCTCTTTAATTTTCTCTCCTGTCTTAACAACTCACTTTAATGCTCTCCGTCTCTGAGTAACTGTCTCTACCCCTCTTAGTTTCTATCTCTCGCTCACACACACTCCCTCCCTTTTATGTGAATCTGTCTTAATTTTCTCTGTCTTTTTAATCGTTACATTTCTTTTGTCCTTGTGTTCTCTCTCCGTGTCTTACTTTCTATTTTTATTTTTGTCTCTCTCCATCTCACTTCTTTCCTCAGGCCCACTTTCTGTCTTCTCTCTGTCTCTTCACTTCTTTCTTTTCCCTTTCTGTCTTTTCTTCTAACTATCTCTGTGTGTTTGTCCATCTATATCTCAATCTGACTTCATGTCTTTCTCGTGGTCTCATATTTTTTCCCTATCTTTACCTTTCTCCTCCTCAGTCACTCTATTATTTTGTATTTTCCGTCCTTCTCCTTTCAATCTCTGTCTTCCCTGATCTCTCTCTCTCTATATCGGTTTCTGATTTTGACTCTGCCATTCTCTCAATCACCCTTTCTGTCTGCTTGTATTAGTATGTTTGTCTCCTTGTGTAACTGTGCCTCTTACTTTCCATGCCTCTCTTCCTATCAAATTCACTCATTCGCTCACTCACTCACTCTTACTACAATTGTAGCGGGCTTTGGTGAAACCTCACTTGGAGTACTATATACAGTTTTGGTCTCCTTATCTAAGGAAGGATATAATTGCCTTAGAGGCGGTGCAACGAAGGGTCACTAGATTAATTCCTGGGATGGGAGGATTGTATTATGAGGAGAGGTTGAATAGAATGGGCGGATACTCTCTGGGGTTTAGAAGAATGAGCGGTGATCTCGATGAAACATATAAAATTATGAGAAGCTTGACAATGTAGATGCTGAGAGGTTGATTCCCTGGCTAGAGAATCGAGAACCAGGAAGCACAGTCGCAGGATAAGATGAGGAGGAATTTCTTCACTCAGAGGCTTGTGAATCTTTGGAATTATCTACCCCTTAGGGCTGTGGATGCTGAGTCGTTGAATATATTCAAGGCTGAGATCGATAGAGTTTTGAACTCTAAGGGAATCAAGGGATATGGGGATCGGAGATAAAAGTGGAGTTGAGCTCGAAGATCATCCATAATCTGATTGAACGACGGAGCAGGCTCGAGGGACCGTATGACCTGCACCTGCTCCTGTTTCTAAGCTCTTATGTTCCTACGTTATCTTCCACTGACTCGCTCAATCTCAAACTCTCTCTCACTTAATCTCTCTCTTCCACTCCGTCACTCACTCTTCCTCTCTCACTCTCTCTCGTTCACTCACTTTCTATCTCTCTCATGCTCTCTCACCCAAGCACGCTGAAGAACAGAGGCACCTAAACACTCTCCAGAAGCAGCGGTGAATATCCTACAGGGATACTTCTGCACAATGTAGAATAGTAGCAGATTTCAGGAGGATATAGACAGACTGGTGAAATGGGCAGAAACGTGGCAGATGAAATTTAATGCAGATAATTGTGAATTGGTGCATTTTGGATGGAAGAATGAGGAGAAGCAATCTAAACTAAAGGGTACAGTTTTGATGGGGGTGTATGAACACAGAGACCCGGGGTTTAGGTACACAAACCATTAAAGATCGCATGACAGATTGATAAGGCTCATTGAAAAGCATACGGGATATTAGTCAGGGGTAATTTAGAGCCCGCATTATAGAAGGAGAAATCTATATAGGAGGGATATTACACTGATTATACTTGGAAGGATTCGGCACCACCTACAAATTTCAATTTCCCTTTTGGTCTCCATCTCTGCCCTTCTGGTTTTCGCTCTCTTTCATACTTCGTTTTTCTCGATCTATCTCTGTCTCTTCCTCCGTCTCCGCCTCTGTCGCTGTTTCTGTCTTTCTGCGTCTGTCTCTCTCTGTGTCTCTCTCTCTCTGTCACCCTCCCTCTCTCTCTCCCTTTATCTGGAGCATACACATTCTGATCGGGCCCACAGCAGCTCCTTTGATTGGCAGGTTTGCCCTTTTTGCAGGGCGGCCATTGAGATGAAGTCCAGCAGAACTCTTCAATGCCGCCATTTCGAGCAACAATTCATGTGTCGTCCGCAGAGCAAATCCCGCCTCAATAGGTCAGATTATCAATAAATATGAAATCAGAACCAGATTTTAGGTCATGTCATGGCTCTGTGCTGTTAATATAAAATGTACTTTCCGTCCCCTGGGAAGTGTAGGGAATGGAGGATGAAATGGGATTTATTCCAGTGCTTTAAACCCTTCAGCTCTTTCTATGATTTCATTAATTTAACAATTAGATTGAATGGATATTTCATCGCGTTCATCAGCTCCTCCCTGAATTTGGTCTGGGTCAGGACATAAATACACGTGTTTGTGCAGGAACTGAGAAGCTGCAGCATAACTGATGTCTGTTCTGTGATATAACGAGGGTCAGAGTAGGAATAATAATACTGAATGTCTGTAATTCGTCCATAAATATAGAATGCAACATGTGTCATCCATAACAGTATAAAACTGCCCGATATACTGAAGAGTAAAATGATGGATTTCTTTCGGTTTTCCATCTCTGGGTCCTTGTGATTCTCTCCATTGCTGCGGCCCCGGAGTCCCTTGCGGACTCGACTGGACACTAAAATACGCCTGACCGTCAGAATATTGAGCAGCAAAATCAGACAGAACGGGACACAAGGGGTTAAAATGAGATGAAACATGTCAAATGCGGCCCACTTGGGGGAAGCAAAGAAGCTGGCTTTAGTCACACAACGCCAGGGAACATTATAAATTACATATCGAGGTTTATATGTAAAGTACCAGGGGAGACTCTCGAAACAGCCCAGCACACTCACTGTTCCCAGAACCACAGCCGCCGTTCTCTCGGTGCAATATTTAGTTTTCAGCTTCTCAAAACAAATGGCCACAAATCGATCAAAGGTAAAAGCCACTGTGAGCCAAACAGAAACCACCGTGGCTGCATAACTCAAGAACTTAATAAAACTACACACGGGCGTAATGTCCAGGAATGACAATGGGAGATAAATCACCTTAATCCGCACCAATATCACATCAACGATAACGACCATGAGATCGGCCACTGCCATTCCCACCAGGTAGCGACTGATACATTTGGAGAGACCGCACTTTCCTCGGGACAGGATCACAATCGCCACCAAGTTAACTGTAAGAGAGAGAAAATGAAGCAGAGAAATTACTGATCAGACCCGGAGACAAAGCAGCAGTTTGCGAGGATCTGCAGTCAGATTTCCAGCTTTGTTGCTACGTCGAAGGGTGGAAAGTGATTGATTGACCTGGGCAGCGCTTTCAGACAGAGAGATGTTTTTAAACACAATGATCAATAATGAATTGGAAGATGAATAAAGAAAGTGAATAAAGTGAGCACCGGATCCACTGGAAGGGCTGAGTGAGAGCGCAGTGCCGGTGGGGAAGGGAGAATGGGTTTTACACACTCGGAATCCAGCGGAATTAAAGCCGGATTTGAGTTCCAGAAGGAGAGGAAAGAGAGCGAAGTGTAGGGAACGTGAGAGGACGGAGAACGGGGGGAAGGGGACGGGGGGAGGTGCAGCTGGTTTATTGCTCAGGGTTAAGAAAGCTGACGAGGCAGGCTGCAAACGGGAAAGAAAGCTGGAGACTGAGCCAGTGAGTGAGATTGGAAAGGAGACAAGGAAAAGGACATGCAGGAGCTGGAGGGGAGTCAGGAGCAGATGGTTTGGGAAAGCGGACAAAATGAAGCAAGGGATGAGGAGACAGAGGATTCAATGCAATGGGAGGAGAGGCTGGGATTCACAGGGAGAGACTGCAGCAGAGTGTTAGAGGGAATCTAATCTATAGGTCCCAATAACACAATCCATAGAGTCATAGAGTCATAGAGTTATACAGCACGGATAGAGGTCCTTCGGCCCATCGTGTCCGCGCCGGCCATCAGCCCTGTCTACTCTAATCCCATATTCCAGCATTTGTTCCGTAGCCTTGTATGCTATGGCATTTCAAGTGCTCATCCAAATGCTTCTTGAATGTTGTGAGGGTTCCTGCCTCCACAACCCTTTCAGACAGTGAGTTCCAGACTCCAACCACCCTCTGAGTGAAAAAGTTCTTTCTCAAATCCCCTCTAAACCTCCCGCCTTTTACCTTGAATCTATGTCCCCTTGTTATAGAACCCTCAACGAAGGGAAAAAGCTCCTTAGTATCCATCCTATCTGTGCCCCTCATAATTTTGTACACCTCAATCATGTCCCCCCTCAGCCTCCTCTGCTCCAAGGAAAACAAACCCAATCTTCCCAGTCTCTCTTCATAGCTGAAGCTCTCCAGCCCTGGTAACATCCTGGTGAATCTCCTCTGCACCCTCTCCAAAGCGATCACATCCTTCCTGTAGTGCGGCGACCAGAACTGCACACAGTACTCCAGCTGTGGCCTAACCAGTGTTTTATACAGCTCCATCATAACCTCCTTGCTCTTATATTCTATGCCTCGGCTAATAAAGGCAAGTATCCCATATGCCTTCTTTACCACCTTATCTACCTGTTCCGCCGCCTTCAGGGATCTGTGAACTTGCACACCAAGATCCCTCTGACCCTCTGTCTTGCCTAGGGTCCTCCCATTCATTGTGTATTCCCTTGCCTTGTTAGTCCCTCCAAAGTGCATCACCTCGCACTTTTCCGGGTTAAATTCCATTTGCCACTGTTCCGCCCATCTGACCAACCCATCTATATCGTCCTGCAGACTGAGGCTATCCTCCTCGCTATTTACCACCCTACCAATCTTTGTATCATCAGCGAACTTACTGATCATACCTTTTACATTCATATCCAAGTCATTAATGTAGACCACAAACAGCAAGGGACCCAGCACCGATCCCTGTGGTACCCCACTGGCCACAGGCTTCCAGTCACAAAAACAACCTTCGACCATCACCCTCTGCCTTCTGCCACTAAGCCAGTTTTGTATCCAAAGTGCCAAGGCACCCTGGATTCCATGGGCTCCAACTAACACAATCAACAGTTCATTACTGTGGTTATTGGTGTCAGGGAACCTGTGATGGGTACAAAACGTGGTCAATAAATTACTTTGTACATTCAATTAAAATTAAATTTGAAAGTATTAATTAATTCAACCACGTTGTTTATTGAATTCAGCCGAGCTTTAAAAATACAGTATCCAAAAAATTAATTAGGGTCAAGGAATTACTGATTCATATTCTGAAAATAAATGTTAATTATATTTGGTGTTAATTTAGAAAACAAGGAACATTCACAAAAACAGGGCCTGACAGGGATATAAACATGAGGAGCGAGTCCCACAATAAAAACTCACCCAATCTGACCACATCATAATAACTCCTTCAAGTCACATTTTATATTTTTAATTGTACTGGAAGTTTCAGCAGTTCATTCTGATTAATTATTCACACCAGAGCCTCTCCCTTTCCCTCTCAATCACTCACTCTACTCTCTTTCTTAAGTCCATTTTCATATCTGATTAAATCCTATCATCCTGCGCCTGAGTTCTGTTCACCAGCCCCGTGTCCCACCGATCCTATTCTCAGTTTGTTAGTGAAGCCTCTGTGAAATAGTTTAATGTTTCTAAAGATCCTTCAAGTCTCCAGCTGTTCACCTACACTGTTCATATCATCTACAAATCATGGAATAAACAGCATCAAAAGCCTCTTTCAGACAGATCTCAAAATAATTGAGATTCCTTCTCATGTATTTATAATGTAAAGCGATAAATACCGGGACTGTCCAATTAATAAAACGCCAACATCTTAATATTCCAGCATATGTTTGTTCCACAACATGGTACATGGAACATGTTAACAGCTCCTCCTGGTCTGATACCACCTCTTAACGCCTGATTCCGATACATTCATTACAGAGAATAATCCAGTAACAATGGATATAAAATGTCATCACAGATATAATGTAACTCCTACAATAATGAACGTTTGGAAGCTAAGGAGGTGCCATTATTCAGCAATACAGTAAGTACAGAGAATAATCCAATAACAATGCCAGGGTTGGAAAAGCAAAGACCATTACGGATAGAATGCAGCTCTTACAAGATTGAACCTTTTGAAGTTCAAGAGATACCATTATTCAACAATACATTCAGTACAGAGAATAGGCCAGTAACAATGCCAGGGTCGGATATACCGAGTTCATTACGGATAAAACGCAGCTCCTACAAGATTGAACCTTTTGCAGTTCAAGAGATACCATTATTCAACAATACATTCAGTACAGAGAATAGGCCAGTAACAATGCCAGGGTCGGATATACCGAGTTTATTACGGATAAAACGCAGCTCCTACAAAAATGAAAGAGTAGAGACTTAATACGTTCCATCATTCAGCTGTGTAAAATATGCAGGGAGAAGAAATATCAGCAGAGTTAACATCGATTTACACCATTCGCAGTGAATATAAAGGCTTACCCGGAACTCCAACGGCTGCAAGAACAGGAAAATAAATTAATATTATCTGACGGATTAATGAAGAATGCATTTCTGAGAGAAGCAGTGACTTCTGTTGGCCTGAAAACCACAGCTCTAACAGGCAACCTGAGTTGATCCATTATAACAAGTCCAGATTTATGCACGGGATAAGTCTCTACTGACAAGGTTATGCCCCTGATCATTGCTATTACTTATAGTTACTTGAACAAACATGTTACATTAGCAACTTTGACTCCGATGTAAATAATGTGGTGATATCACACAAACATTTCAAAGTTCAAGACATTATCTTAATCAGACTTCTCTCGGGAATAAAGTTGAAAGCTGTGCTCATACAGCACTGATAAAGCAATAATGAGCGGCTTCATTTACAGTTTCCATACAATTGTATTGACCATGTTCACTCCTGCTAATTTAATTATAAATTTTATCGATTCGTCCGCAGTTTAGTCTGAATCCAGGGACACAAGCAGACCAGTTCCACGTGTTCCTGCAGTTTCCCAATTAAAATTTGAATATCTAGTCTCTGACATGGAGACCGTTAAAGGACAGGTTGAGGATTGCAGCCTCGAAACGACTGAGGGTGATATTAGGGGACGGACACTGAACGTGCCGCTATTTTACTGCAGATGTTTACCCGTTTATTCGACATTGGTTAACGGCTCCAGTAAAATTGGTCCCGTGTAACACTGAGCTGAGCTCATGACCCGATTTGACCTTCATCACAAAGGCCCCTTGATTCCCTCACCCGCCTCCAATCCTTCCTCAGCCCATTGCCATTGAAACCCTCATCAATGCCTCTGTCCTCTCTCGACTCCATTCCTCCAATACACTCCTGACCGGCCACCCAACCTCCGCCTTCCATAAACAGGAGCTCGTCCAAAACTCTGTTGTCCGTGTCCAACCAGCACCAGGTCCTGCTCGGCTTCACTGACACTCACTGGCTCCCAGTTCCACATCCATTATATTTAAAATCTCATCTTTGGGTTTAAATTCCTCCATGGCCCACCCCTCCCCATCTCCACACATGCAGCAATCCCACCCGTTAACTCGTCATTCGTCGGACACTGGCCTCTTGTGGTGGGACTCCCCTCGCTTGGTTCCACTCACCTTTCTGATCAGAGCCAGAAGAAGCTTCTCTTCCCACCCTATCATCGTTATCTCTGATGTTTCTAAATCTGCAATCCTTGGCTCCCTCCGCTTCCTGCTGCCCTTTGGTGACATCGTCCACAGACATTGGCCGGCTTTCAGACGGACGCTGACAAAACACTCGCCTCTCTTGACCCTTCCAATGAATTTGTGTTGTCAGACCCACATTCTGTTTGAGATGAGCCACAATTTCCTCAAGTAATAAATGGGAAGTCATGATCTTTGACCCCACAACCCCCCCATCCTTACAACTGATTCCATCCCCACCCTGGCTCTTTGGTGAATCCCTCACCAATCACTCAAGCCCTTACTGACCTGAAATGGATTCCAGCCTCCGAAGTCTGTAGTTTATTTTCATTATTTCTTACACTTAAATCCATGAGGGCCTCACCCCTCACTATCTCTGTACAATCCCTCCCAAACATTCTGCTCCTTCACCTCTGGCCACCTGTGCATCCACAGTTCCTTTCCCTTCAGCCATATTCACGCTCCAGAAAGCCCCTCCACCCCCTCCCCCCTTTCAGGTGTCAGCCGTGACTCAGTGGAAGCATTCTCGCCTCTGAGCCAGAAGTTGTGAGTTCACGACTCAGTCCAGAGACTTGAACACATAATCCAGGCTGACACTGCAGCGTAGTGCTGAGGGAGCGCAATACTGTTGGAGGGTCAGTAATGAGGGCCTGCTGCACTTTCAGAGGGGTAGTACTGGGGGAGTGCGGTACTGTTGGAGGGTCAGTACTGAGGGAGCGCTGCAATGTCAGAGCGGCAGTACGGAGGGAGTGTTATAATGTCAGAGGGTCAGTACTGAGAGAGCGCTGTACTGTCGGAGGTGCCGACCTTTGTGTGGCACGTTAAACCGAGAGCCCATCTTCCCTCTCAGTTAGATGTAAATGATCCCATGGGACTATTCAAAAAACAGATGAGGTGTTCTCCCCGGTGGCCTGGCTGCTATTTATCCCTCAACCAACATTACTGAAACCGATTTCCTGGTCATTTATCTCATTGCAGTGTGTGGGACCTTGCTGTGTGCAAAATGGCTGCCGCGTTTCTTACATTAGAACAGTGATTACACTTCACAATTTTTAATTCATTGGCGGTTTTGGGAAGTCCTGAGGTCTTGAAAGGCGGTATATAAAGGGAACTTCTTTCCTTCATTCCGACCTTCCATGAAACCCATCTCTTGCTTCAAGCTTTTGATATCCCTCCTAATATCGCCTTCATTGGCCGGGGGTCCAATATTGTTCTTCAGACACCTAAATTCTACCCTTAAAACCAACCTTATCCCCTCCAACTTTCCATTTACTTTTCCTCCTTTTACACCCTCCTTAAACACACTCTCTGGCCAAGGTTTTGGCCAATCCTCCTGATACCTTCTTATTCCTTTTGTGTCCATTTTCCTCACTCCTCCGTGAAGCCCATTTGGAATGTTTGTTACATTAAAGGCGGTCTGTGAAAGCAAGTTTTTGTTGACTTTCATTGGAATGTGTCATTAGTTGTCCACTGTACTAGCAAAATTAATTTCTGGGCGAATATTCTTATGCCAGGAAAAGATTTATATCATGGACCTATTTGTTGAGATAAATTAACATTGGCAACTACTCGTGGACACCGACTTGTAGAACACATAACGACATTTTTGTAGAGACATCGCACGGAAATCGGTTTGTACAACTATGAGGCAGCCTTTTGGGAGACCTCTAACTAATAGGAGATCAACAACAGTGACTAGGATGAAGCTTTATTAGTTATTTGTCCTTTAACTCTTTGGTCATAATCCGTTTTGCTGCTCTCTGTGACTGATGACGAGGATGAAGCTTTATTAGTTATTCTTTTTGGTTGAATCCGTAGTTCCATAGTTTTATGTGCGATTTTTGTGCCCCATTATAGAAACAACATTAAAGCCATAGAGAGAGCACAGTGTAGATTCACACGAATGAGGCCAGGGCAGGGAAACTTATGAGGGAAGAGTTTAAATACCGGGATTACTTCCACGGGAAAATAGAAAAGACTTAAAATTTACGGACCAGATGGGAGTGAATCGTTCCCTTTTACCCACTCCCAAACTCTCTGTCTCTATCTTACTCTATCTGTGTATTGTACAATTACATAAGCTGACACTGAGAAACACATGAGCTGTGCATTGTGAGACAGGAGTGAATCGTTCTCTTTGGTCCACAGTGTACTGTACATGTACAGGAGCTGACACTGAGACACACAAGGGCCGTACATTACCAGACGGGAGTGAATCGTATCCTTTTACCCTCTCCGTACTGTACATGTACGAGAACTGATACTGAGACACACATGAGCCGTACAGTACAGAGAGGGGAGTGAATCGTTCCCTTTGACTCGCTGTGTGCTGTATAAGTACAGGAGCCGAGATTAAGATACATAAGGGCCGTACATTACCAGACGGTAATGAATTGCTCCCTTTTACCCGTTGTGTACTGTACATGTACAGGAACTGATACTGAGACACACATGAACCGTACAGTACAGAGACGAGGTACAGACTGAGAAAGACATTTTGTTTAAATGTAAATGCAGTGATTTTGTTTCAGCTGCAAGCCTCAATTTTGTGTTTATTCAGGGCCACCATTTTGTATTAACACAGCACTGGGACATTTATTACGGGGTACCTCTCCTCACTGGGAAAGACACATACTTTGTACTGGGCAAGAAATACAAAGGGAAACACAGATACAGGTCTGAACGGAGATCAGAAAGTGTACAAGTAAAATGCAAGTGCAGGTCTTGTCGTTATGTTTAAAAACTGTTTTTTTAAATTTAAAATATTGAATAAATATTTGTCAAAACTACATCCGACATCCTCCAACTTGCATACCAGACCCGACCAATCTGACAATCTGAGTTTGTACCAGTCCATTTCTCTGTTTCTGTTTCAGTCTCTCTCTTACTTAAACCCTCTATCGCATTCAGTCTCGCTCTGTTTCTCAGTTTCCCTCTCTTTGTTCCTCTCTCCCCCTGACTTTCTTTCTCTCTCTTTTCCGTGACTCTTTGAATCCCTATCTGCTTTTTTCTCTCGCTCACCCTCTGCCATTATCTGTCCATCTCTGTCCTTTTCACTCTCTGTTTCTTGCTCTCTACCTCTTTCCCTCTGTCTCACTTTCTCTCACACGGTGTCTCATTGACTCTCCCTTTCACTGTCTCTCTCTCCAGCTGTCTCTCTCTGCGATACTCACCCTGCCTGTCTCTCGGTCTCATTCCCTCTGTCTTTTTCTGCCTCATTGGGCATGGTTTTAGCTGGGAGCGGGGAACCCAGCGCATCAGCAGATAATCGCATGGCAAACCCGAAAGCCAATGGAGTGCGCCGCAATCTGCAATCGCAACACAAGGGAAGTTCAGTATTTGTGCCTTCGTGTTTCCCACGCACCAAGTAGCCAGATTGACAAGCTGGCTGCCTCTCGGAAGAGAAAGAAGGGTGGCGAGAGGGAGAGAGATCGTGGGCGGTGGAACAAATCAGAGGGGTGGTGGGAGGTGCGGAAATATGAATGAAATGGGGTTGGCCTTTAAGATCGGGGAGCATCCACCATGGCGGGGGGGGGGGGCGGATCCAGTATTGGGGACATCCATTCTCGGGGGGATTCCAGCATCGGGGGTGTTCAGTATCGGGAGTGGGGGCAGCATCATGGGGGGGGAGGGGGAGCAGCATCGGGAGGGGGCAGCATCTGGAGAGGCAGCAGCATCGGGGTACCAGCATCAGTGGGGGGGTCACCAACATCGGGGGGTGGGTGGTGATTCCACCAGCATCGGGTTGAGGGGCAGCAGCATGGGGTGGGGTGGGGGGCGTTTCCACCATTTGGGGATGGTGTCTTCCGATCTGGGTGACCTGTCGGCCAGGTGAGCTTGTTAGGCTTGGATGGAATACTCCTTCACCTCTGGGCTCACAAGCAGTGCAATAAAGGCCCTCACCAATCTCATGGACCCGGACCTTGCCGCCTGCTTTCACCTGACATGAATCGGAAGCGATGGGAAGCTAAGGTTAAATTAATTTTACTTTGTAATGTACAAGAAATTAAATGCCCCAACGATTCCAATGAGGTACATTGCCCTTTATGTATCGGTCCGCCGGCTTTAAGTGCGGTGGACTTCTGGGTGTCTGTTAAGCGCAAGCTTCCGAACGCACCTGGGTCAAACGCATATTGTTCTACTCCAAAAAGCTGTTATTTTAAACTCAGATCCGCCCCCAACCCACCCGCTCTTGGGGGTTAAAATTACTCCCGTTCTCTCTGAATCTATCTTATTCTATCTGTGTACTGTATAATTACAGGAGCTGACACTGAGGAACACATGAGCTGTGCATTGTGAGACAGGAGTGAATCGTTCTCTTTTATCCACAGTGTGCCGTACATGTGCAGGAGCTGACACTGAGACACACACTGACAGGACAGTACCAGACGGGAGTGAATCGTTCCCTTTCACCCGCCGTGTACTGCACATGTACAGAAGCTGATACTGAGGCACACAACGGCCGTACAATACAAAGAGGGAAATAAGACTGACAGAGACATTTTATTTAAAAGTAAAATCAATGATTTTGATTCAGATGCAGGCCTCAATTGTGCGTTTATTCAGGGCCACCATTGTGTGTTAACCCAGCACTGGAGCATTTATTACAGAGTACCTCACCTCACTGGGAAAGACACGCACTGTACAGAGGGCATGAAATACAAACGGAAACATAGATACAGGTCTGAACGGGGATTGGAAATTATACAAATAAAACATAGATGCAGGCCTTTTTTAAAAACTGTTGTTTTATTTAAACTACTGAATAAAGGTTTCTCAAATCTACATCCTACATCCACCAATCTGCAAGGCAGACCCGCCAAATCTGCCGATCTGAGTTTACACCAGTCCATTTCTCAGTTTCTGTTTCAGTCTCTCTCTCACACACATTCTTTACCTCATTCAGTCCTACTGTTTCTCATTGTTTCCCTCTTTCTGTTTCTCTCTCCCTCTCACTTTTTTTAATCTTTCTCTCTTTTACATGAATCTTTGATTCCCTGTCTGCTTTTTTCTCTCTCTCACCCTCTGCCATTATTTGTCTCTCTCTGTCTTCTTCGCTCTCTGTTTCTTGCTCTCTACCTTTTTCTTGCTGTCTCACTTCCTCTCACACGATGTCTCATTGTCTCTCGCTTTTACTGCCTCCATAGGACCATAAGAGATAGGAGCAGGAGTAGGCCATTCGGCCCTTCGAGCCTGCTCCACCATTTAGCGAGATCATGGCTGATCTGATTTTTATCTCAACTCCACTTTCCCGCCCTTTCCCCATATCTTTTGACTCCCTTGCTGATCAAAAATTTGTCCAACTCAGCCTTGAATGTATTCAATGTCTCAGCCTCCACAGCTTTTTGGGGTAAAGAATTCCAAAGATTCACGACCCTCTGGATGAAGAAATTCCTCCTCATTTCGGTCTTACACGGGCGATGCCTTATTCTGAGACTATGTCCCCTAATTTTAGATTCCCCCATGAGGGGTAACATCCTCTCAGCAACTACCCTATGGAGTCCCCTCAGAATCTTGCATGTTTCAATAAGATCTCCTCTCATTCTTCTAAACTCAAATCAGTATACACCCAACCTGTCCAATCTTTCCTCATAAGAAAACCCTTCCATACCCGGAATCAACCGAGCGAGCCTCCTCTGAACTGTCTCCAATGCAAGTATGTCCTTCCTTAAATAAGGGCACCAGAACTGTACGCAGTACTCCAGGTCTGGTCTCACCAGCACTCTGTACAGTTGTAGCACGACTTCCCTGCTTTTATACTCCATCCCCCTCGAAATAAAGGCCAATATTCCGTTTGCCTTCCTGATTTCCTGCTGCTATGTTGACTTTTTGTGTTTCATGTATGAGGACACCCAAATCTTTCTGTACTGCAGCATTTTGTAGTATTTCTCCATTCAAATAATATTTTGCTTTTTTTTTATTTTTCCTCCCAAAATGGATGACTTCACATTTTGACACACTCTTTTTATCATTACCCCCATCACTTTCCTGTACTACTTCCTTGTCTTTTCTCTTTATCAATTTAAACTCCCCCCTCTATTCAGTTTAATGCCTTCTCTACCGCCCTAGTTATTCAGTTTGCCAGAACTCTGGTCCCAGCATGGTTCAGGTGAAGCCTGTCCCAAAAGAACAGCTCCCTCTTTCCCCAGCAGAACATTTTTTCTTAGTCCGACCTATTTCGTTGGTACCTACATGGACCATGACAATTGGAACCTCCCCCTCCCACTCCAAATTTCTCTTCAGCCCTGAGATGTCCTTTACCCTAGCACTGGGTAGGCAACACATTCTTCGGGACTCTAGCTCTTGGCTGCACAGAACGTTGTCTATCCCTCTAACTATACTGTCGCCTACTAAAACGACATTCCTTTTTATTTCCCCACTTGAATGACCCCCTGAACCACGCTGCTGTGGCCAGTTTGCTCATCCTCCCTGCAGTCCCTGCATTCGTCCATCTATTGGACAAGTGCAGAGGCTGAGGCTCCTGCATTGCTTCCTACTGGATCCCCGTAACTGCCTCACTCGCAGTCACACCCTTCTGTCCCTGACCACGTGTCAATTCTAGGGGCGTGACTGCCTCCTCCATCAAAGTGTCCAGGTAAATTTCTCCATCCCTGATGCATCGCAATGTCTTCAGCTCGGACTCCAGCTCCTCAACTCGGAGCCGAAGTTCCTCGAGCTGCAAACACTTACCACAGTTGTAGTCGCCCTGGACAAAACTGTCCAGTAGCTCCCACATATTGCAGCTGCCTAACACATCTCCTGTCCTGTCATAACTATTTATTTAATTGATTACTACAATGCCAATCAAATTATTTTTAGGTTGAACCAAGTACTGGCCTTGTTAAGTTTAGTTTTTTTTATTTAGTTTTATACTATAAGTTATTTAGCCCACAGTCCTAAGAAAGAAGAACACAGAAGAGATGCTCACCACCAACCATCTACCTGCCTTACCTGTATGTTTTGTTGTTGCTGTGTCCCGCTCTCGGGACGCTCCTCTCCGCTCTCGGTACGCTCCTCTCCGCTGACTAATCAAATGCACCTCACCCATTACTGCACCGAATCCCCTCACTCAACAAATTCCGAATTATAGACTCTGTCGAAACTAGACTTCACCGATAGCTGCTACTCCGTGCGTTTGCAAAACCCTTCTGAATTTATGATAGCTGGAATGCCAATCACCTGAGTCAGCCCCAGCTGACAGTAGATTACCAGTTCTAACCAGTCACCTAACTAACTAGGTGACCAACTGCCACTTCAGGCTGCTTGTTTACCATTAACTGAAAACTGCAAGTAAGGATTAAGTTTAAGTTAAATGCTTGATACCAAACTTAGTCAAATTTTAGATAAAGATCAACCCTTAAAAATCCCCTCACTCACCTAATTCCCAATTATAAACTCTGTCTCTCTTTCCCTCTGTCTCTCTCTCTACCATACTATGTCTGTTTCTCTGTGTCAATCGCTCTTTCTTTGTCAATCTCATTCGCGCTCTCTCCCTTTCTGTCTCTCATTCTGCCTCTCTGTCACTTTTTCTCTTTGTCTCATTCTCTTTCTCTGCCTGTCTCTCTGTCTCATTCTATCTGTGTGCTGTACATGTACAGGCGCTGACACTGAGTCAACATTTCTCTCTCCCTGTCCACATCTCTGGCCCTCTTTCTCTGCTTTTTTTATTTCACCCTGTCTCTCTCCCTCGCTCTCTGATTTTTTTCTTGATTGAAAAGTACTGTGAAATATTTCAGTCTCATTGTTTAAAATGACAACGATGAAACAAATTTCTATAGCATTTTAATATATTAAATCATAGAATCATAGAAAATATACGACATAGAAGTAGGCAAATCGGCCCATCGTGTTCGTGCCGGATGAGAAACAAGCCAACCAGCCTAATCCCACTTTTCCGCATTTGGTCCGCAGCCTGCAGGTCACAGCTCTTCAGGTGCACATGCAGGTATTTTTAAATGAGTTGAGGGTTTCTGCTTCTACCACCCTCTCAGCCAGTGAGTTTGAGGCCCCCACCACCCGCTGGGTGAAAATGTTTTCCTCTTTTCTGCTCTAATCCTTCTACCAATCACTTTAAATCTATGCCCCCTGGTTATTGACTGCTCCGCTAAGGGAAATAGATCCTTCCTATCCACTCTATCAAGGACACTCATAATTTTGTACACCTCAATCAAATCACCCCTCAGCCTCCTTTGTTCCAAGGAAAATAACCCCAGCCTATCCAATCCATCATAGCTAAAATTCTCCAGTCCTGGCAACATCCTCGGAAATCTCCACTGTACCCTCTCTAGTGCAATTACATCCTTCCTGTAATGTGGTGACCAGAACTGTGTGCAGTACTCAAGCTGTGGCCTAACTAGTGTTTGATAAAGTTCTGGCATAACATCCCTGCTTTTATATTCTATGCTTCGGCTAATAAAGGAAAACATTCCATATGCCTTCTTATCCACCTTATCTACCTGTCCTGCTACCTTCAGGGATCTGTGGACATGCACTCCAAGGTCCCTCACTTCCTCTACACCTCTCAGTATCCTCCCACTTATTGTGTATTCCCTTGCCTTGTTTGGTCTCCCCAAATGCATTACCTCACACTTCACCGGATTGAACTCCATTTGCCACTTTTCTGCCCACCTGACCAGTCCATTGATATCTTCCTGCAGTCTACAGCTTTCCTCCTCACTATCAACCACACGGCCTATCATTGTGCCATCTGCAAATTTCTTAATCATGCCCCCTACGTTTAAGTCCAAATCGTTAATATATACCACAAAACGCAAAGGACCTAGTACCGAGCCCTGTGGCAGCCCACTGGAAACAGCTTTTCAGTCACAAAAACACCCGTCGACCATTATCCTTTGCTTCCTGCCACTGAGACAATTTTGGATCCAATTTGCCACATTCCCTTGGATCCCATGGGCCTTTACTGTTTTGACTTATCTGCCATGTGGGACCTTGTCAAAAGCCTTGCTAAAGTCCATGTAGACTACATCAATTACGCTACCCTCATCGATCCTCCTTGTCATCTCCTCGAAAAATTCAATCAAGTTAGTCAGACACGACCTCCCCTTAACATATCCCTGCGACTGTCCTTGATTAGTCCGTGCCTTTCTAATTGACAGTTTAACCTGTCCCTTAGAATTGATTCCAATAATTTGCTCACCACTGAGGTTAGACTGACTGGCCTGTAATTACTCAGTCTATCCTTCGCTCCCTTTTTAAACAACGGTACAAAGTTAGCAGTCCTCCAATCATCCGGGACTATGCCTGTATCCAGTGAAGTTGGGATAATGATTGTTAAAGCCTCCGCTATTTCCTCCCTGGCTTCTTCTAACAGTCTGGAATACATTTCATTCGGCCCTGGTGATTGACCCTGGTGACTGTCAAAGATGCTAACCCTCTTAATACTTCCTGTCTCACTGTGTTTATCCCATCCAATATTTCACACCCCTCCTCCTTAACTTCAATCCCTGCATCATCCCTCTCTCTTGTGAAGACAGATGCAAAGTATTCATTAAGAACCATACCCACTTCTTCCGCCTCCACATATAGTTTACCTTCTTGGTCTCTAATAGGCACTATTCTTTCCTTAGTCATCACCTTGCTCTCAACGTATTTATAAAACACCTTTGGGTTTTCCCTGATTTTGCCTGCTATTTTTTTCATGCCCTCCCTTTGCTTTCCTAATTTCCTTTTTAACTTCACCCCTGCACTTTGTATACTCCTCTAAGCATTCCGTTATATTGAGTTCCCGGTGTCTATCATAGGCTTTCTTTTTCTGTGTTATCTTAGCCTGATTACTTCTTGACATCCAGGGGACTCTAGGTTTGACAGCCCATCCATTTTTCTTTGTGGGAACATGTTTACCCTGAACCCCTTGAATCTCCCCTTTGAATGTCTCCCACTGCTCTGACACTGATTTACCTTCAAGTAACTGTTTCCAGTTTAATTCTGCTAAATCACTTATTAGCTTAGTAAAATTGGCCTTTCCCCGATTGAAAACTTTAACTGCTGCTTTGTCTTTGTCCTTTTCCATAACTATGCTAAAACTAACAGTATTATGATCATTACCACCAAAGTTCTCCCCGACTGCTACTTCTTCCACCTGCCCCTCTTCATTTCCTAGAACTAAATCCAGAACTGCCCCCCCGCCCCCACCTCCTCTCTCTTTGGGCTTGCTATGTACTGGCTAAAAAAATCTCCCGTATGCAATTTAAGAATTCTGCCCCTCTATATCATTCACACTATTTGTATCCCAGTTAATATTAGGGTAGTTGAAATCCCCTACTATTACTGCCCTATTGTTTTTGCAATTCTCAGAAATTTGTCGACATATTTGCTCTTCTCTCTCCCTCTGACTGATTGGGCGTCTATATTACACTCCCAGTAGTTTGACTGCCCTTTCTTGCTCTTTAGCTCAACCCATATGGCCTCATTTCATGCTCCTTGTAAAATATCATCCCTCCTCACAACTGCAATTGTTTCCTTAACCAAAATTGCCACCCCTCCCTTTTTAATCCCACTCTCTAGCGCGTCTGAAAACCCTGTAACCAGGGATGTTGTGCTGCCAGTCCTGGCCCTCTTTAAGCCATGTTTCTGTAATAGTTAAGATATCATACTGCCACGTGTCTATCTGTGCCCTCAGCTCATCCGCCTTCTTTCCTATACTCCTTACATTGAGGTAAATACATTTAAGGACTGCCAAACTCCTCTGTTGTTTATTTTCTGACCTTCGTTCTCTCTGCCTTCTGGATTCACTCACTAATTTTCTGCCTTCTATTTCCAGTTCTGACTTTATCTCATTTGAATCCACACTCATGTTCCCATCCCCCTGCCAAGCTAGTTCAAACCCTCCCCGTCAGCAATGGCGAAACTTCCTGAAAGGATATTGTTCCCGGCCCTGTCCAGGTGGAACCTATCCGGCTTGTACAGGTCCCACCTTCTCCCAGAACCGGTCCCAATGGCCCAGGAATCTAAAGCCCTCCCCCTTGCACCACTTTTACAGCCACGCATTCCACTGATCTATCCTCCTCTTTCTATACTCACTAGCATGTGGCACTTGGATTAATCGGAGGTTACTGCCTTTGAGGTCCTGCTTTTTAATCTTTTTCCTAACTCCTTAAACTCTGCCTGCAGGTCCTCATCCCTCTTTCTACCTCTGTCATTGGTCCCGATAAGGACCATGACCTCTGGCTGTTCACCCTCCACTTCCCCCCCCCCCCGCCTCCCCCAGAATGTTCTGCAGCTGCTCAATGACATCCATGACCCTGGCACCAGGGAGGCAACATACCATCCTGGAATCGCACCTGCAGCTGCAGAAACGCCTGCCTGCTCTCCTAACTATGGAATCTCCTACCACTGTTGCTCTCCCGACCTATCTCCTCCCACCCCACCCTGTACAGCTGTGCCACCCATGGTGTTCTGGTCTTGGCTCTGGCTGCACTCCCCAGGGGAACCCGTTCCCCCACCAGTATTCAGAACTGAATATTGGTTAGAGAGTGAGATGCCTGGTCCTCCCTGTCTGTCTGGCGGTCACCCAGTCCCCCTCCGCACTCTCTTAAGCTGCCAGGTGACCACCTCCTGAAACGTGCTATCCACGAAACTCTCAGCCTCCCGGATGCACTACAGTGACGCCAGCTGCTGCTCAAGGTCCAAAACCCTGAGCTCCAGCTCCTCCAGCTGACGACACTTCCTGCACACGTGGTTGTCCAGGACACCGGAAGCGTCCTCGAGTTCCGACATGGCACAGGATGCGCATTGCACGGGTCTGAGCTGCACTGCCACGCCTCTGTTGTTAGATTATTAACTAAACTAAAGCAAATCAAGCCTTAAAATCGGTTATTTATAGTTTTATTAGTCTAGTTAATAAGCTAGTTTCAGTTTTCTTTATACGATCTTTTAAAGATTGAGTTAGCGGCTGGAAATCTGTCAGGTAAATTTAATTTCTCAACCCAAAAGATTTTAATGTTTAAAATTGTGCTGGGACCTGAGATCAGAAGCTGTTTCCCATTCAGGCATTCCAGAATTTTGGAAGTCCCTGTTATCGTTACAAAGACAGGAGATGGGATTGTTCTATGGAGATGGAAGATTTGTTCAACTAAATAGTCAGTAACACACGTCCCCTGTATGTGCTGACCTATTTATGACCCAATGAGGGGATCCAGGGGATGGAGAGTGAGTTGCGAGGAATTGCAAGGTCTGATTTTACATCGCTATCTCCTCTCTCGGTGGTGGTATGGGGGGAGGCAATGAACCCCCACAAACCAAAACCCCTCCCTGGGGCCGATGCCCTCGCCCCCAGTCACAACTGTTGCCTTCTCACTCGGGATCGGGCCATGATTGTAGCCAGGAAGAGGGGAGGGGCGGAGGTGGAGGAAGAGAGAGGAGGGCCGAGGCCCATCTGAAGTTGGCCTCAGGCTTCAGTTTAATAGCAGTGACTTTCATTTGCAACTGTCAATCTATCCGAAGGCCTTGATTTCAGGCGGCCGCCAGGGTGGGCCCAAGTAAAACAAAATAGCGGGTAGACATTGTTTGACCTCCATCCAAGGCCTCATCCCTCCCTGTCTCTGTAACCTCCTCCAGCCCTACACACCTCCGAGAAGTCTGTGTGACACAAACTCTTACCTGTGCATCCCCCACATCCTTCGCTCCACCGTTGGCGGCTGTGCCTTCAGTTGCCTCGGCCCCGAGCTCGTTGACCAATTTTGGTCACTTGTCCTGATATCGCCTTCAACCAGCTCGGTTTCAATTTTTTGATATAACACTCTTGTGAAGCGCCTTGGATCGTTTTACTACGTCAAAGGCGCTATGCAAATGCAAGTTGTTGTTGCTGTGCTTCCATTGGCCTCAGATTTGCCAGACAATATCAGCCAGGAATTATGGCTGCGATGCTCCCCTTAAACTGGCAGCTCGCTGAACAGGCCCACAAGTTCAGAATTATCACTTGACAAGGTACCGGAGGGAAAACAGTGACAGGGGCCTGACCCCATCATCACACAGCACCTTCAGGGGAGAAACAGTGACTGGGACTGAACCCCATCATCACACAGCACCTTCAGGGGGGAGAAACAGTGAGTGGGACTGAACCACATCATCACACAGCACCTTCAGGGGAGAAACAGTGAGTGGGACTGAACCCCATCATCACACAGCACCTTCAGGGGAGAAACAGTGAGTGGAACTGAACCCCACCATCACACAGCACCTTCAGGGGGGAGAAACAGTGAGTGGGACTGAACCCCATCATCACACAGCACCTTCAGGGGAGAAACAGTGAGTGGAACTGAACCCCACCATCACACAGCACCTTCAGGGGGGAGAAACAGTGACTGGGACCGAACCCCATCATCACACAGCACCTTCAGGGGAGAAACAGTGAGTGGAACTGAACCCCATCATCACACAGCACCTTCAGGGGGGAGAAACAGTGACTGGAACTGAACCCCATCATCACACAGCACCTTCAGGGGGGAGAAACAGTGAGTGGGACTGAACCCCATCATCACACAGCACCTTCAGGGGGGAGAAACAGTGACTGGAACTGAACCCCATCATCACACAGCACCTTCAGGGGGGAGAAACAGTGACTGGGACTGAACCCCATCATCACACAGCACCTTCAGGGGGGAGAAACAGTGACTGGGACCGAACCCCATCATCACACAGCACCTTCAGGGGGAGAGAAACAGTGAGTGGGACTGAACCCCATCATCACACAGCACCTTCAGGGGAGAAACAGTGACTGGGACTGAACCCCATCATCACACAGCACCTTCAGGGGAGAGAAACAGTGACTGGGACTGAACCCCATCATCACACAGCACCTTCAGGGGGGAGAAACAGTGAGTGGGACTGAACCCCATCATCACACAGCACCTTCAGGGGGGAGAAACAGTGACTGGGACTGAACCCCATCATCACACAGCACCTTCAGGAGAGTATCAGTGACTGGGACTGAACCCCATCATCACACAGCACCTTCAGGGGGGAGAAACAGTGAGTGGGACTGAACCCCATCATCACACAGCACCTTCAGGGGGAGAAACAGTGACTGGGACTGAACCCCATCATCACACAGCACCTTCAGGGGGAGAAACAGTGACTGGGACTGAACCCCATCATCACACAGCACCTTCAGGGGGAGAAACAGTGACTGGGACTGAACCCCACCATCACACAGCACCTTCAGGGGAGAGAAACAGTGACTGGGACTGAACCCCATCATCACACAGCACCTTCAGGGGGAGAAACAGTGACTGGGACCGAAACCCATCATCACACAGCACCTTCAGGGGGAGAAACAGTGACTGGGACTGAACCCCATCATCACACAGCACCTTCAGGGGAGAGAAACAGTGACTGGGACCGAACCCCATCATCACACAGCACCTTCAGGGAGAGAAACAGTGAGTGGGACTGAACCCCATCATCACACAGCACCTTCAGGGAGAGAAACAGTGAGTGGGACTGAACCCCATCATCACACAGCACCTTCAGGGGGGAGAGAAACAGTGAGTGGGACTGAACCCCATCATCACACAGCACCTTCAGGGGGGAGAAACAGTGACTGGGACTGAACCCCATCATCACACAGCACCTTCAGGGGGGAGAAACAGTGACTGGGACTGAACCCCATCATCACACAGCACCTTCAGGGGGAGAAACAGTGACTGGGACTGAACCCCATCATCACACAGCACCTTCAGGGGGGAGAAACAGTGACTGGGACTGAACCCCATCATCACACAGCACCTTCAGGGGGGAGAAACAGTGACTGGGACTGAACCCCATCATCACACAGCACCTTCAGGGGGGAGAAACAGTGACTGGGACTGAACCCCATCATCACACAGCACCTTCAGGGGGGAGAAACAGTGACTGGGACTGAACCCCATCATCACACAGCACCTTCAGGAGAGAAACAGTGACTGGGACTGAACCCCATCATCACACAGCACCTTCAGGGGGAGAAACAGTGACTGGGACTGAACCCCATCATCACACAGCACCTTCAGGGGGGAGAAACAGTGAGTGGGACTGAACCCCATCATCACACAGCACCTTCAGGAAAGAAAGGGATGAGAATTAAAGCCTGCGATGAATCTGGATTTGGAACAGTGAGGTCGTGGCAAGGAGGGTGTGCGTGTGGGAAGGGGAATTTACAGCTTAGGACGGGCAAAGAGGGAGAGTGCGTGGGACGGGGAATTTACAGTTTAGGAGGGGCAAGGGGGGAGAGTGTTTGGGAAAGGGATTTACAGCGTTGGAGGGGCCAGAGATGAATGTTCCTTGAGTATATGAGATTAAGGGGTACTTTAATTGAGGTGTTTTAGATGTTCAAGGGAGTTGATAGAGTAGATAGAGAGAAACTATTTCCTCTGGTAGGGAAGAACAATACAAGGGGCCATAACATTAAATTAGAGCTAAGCCGTTCAAGGTTGATGTCAGAAAGCACTTCTTCACACAAAGGGTAGTGGAAATCTGGAACTCTCTCCCCCAAAAAGCTTTTCAGGCTGAGGATCAAGTGAAAGTTTCAAAACTGATATTGATAGATTTATGTTAGGCAAGGGCATTAGGAGTTATGGAAATAAGATATAGATCGGCCATGATCTTATTGAATAGCGGAACAGGCTTGATAGGCTGAATGGCCAACTCCTATTTTTATGTTCCTACAAATAAAACATGAGGAAAGGCCCAAAAAAGGAACAGTCGGTATCTGGACATCAATTAGCCTGCTCTTTTTATTAGACTTAGTAATGAGTATGAGCCAGACTTAGTTAATAATCTAACAGTAAGGGAACATTTATCTAACAGTGATCATAATATAATCCAATTCAATGTTAGGTTTGAAAAGGAAAAACTTAACACAGTGACTAAGGTTATAGATTTTGGTACGGCTAACTTTAACGGGATGAGACAGAGACTGACCACAGCAAACTGGTCAAAACTGTTATCGGGTAAAACTACTGATGAACAGTGGGAGGTGTTCAAAAAAGAATTTAGCTTAATACAGGTCCAGTATATATCCCTAAGGGGCAAGAGCTGGACTTACCATATAAAACAGCCACGAGCGACAAAACGTGTGAGTGATAACAAAGCTAAAGTGAAGATCATACGAAAGTGTGAAGAATAGTGTAGATCCAGGGAATGGGAGAGATATGAAGAACAACAAAGGAAGTCAAAAAGATAGTAAGAGCTGCAAAAATGGAACACGAAAGAAAGTTGTGAGGGTTGTCAAGATTAACACAGAGTTTTTACAGTTATATTAGAAGAAAAGGGGGTTGTCAAAGATAATGTGGGCCCTTTAAAAACAAAGAAGGGTAATATTGCAAAAAAAATATGGAAATGGCAGACTTGTTGAATAATTACTTTGTGTCACAGTAGAGGAAGAGGATAATATACCTTACATTCCAGCAAAACTATTAATACATCAAAGACTGTAACGTACTAAAGTTAAAGTAAACAAGAAAACAACATTAGCAAAAATAATGGCACTAAAGACTGATAAAGAGGACATAGATGCACTGGAGAAGGTGCAGAAATATTTCGCAAGGATGATACCAGATCTGAGAGGATATACTTATCAGGAAAGGCTTCAAATAATCAAAAAAGCTAACGGAATACTAGCCTTTATATCTAGAGAGCTAGAATATAAAGGGAAAGAAGTTTTGCTGCAGCTATATAAAGCCCAGGTTAGAGCACATCTGGAGTACTGTGTTCAGTTCTGGGCACCGTACCTTCGAAAGGAAATATTGGCCTTGGAAGAAGTACAGTGCAGATTCATTAGAATGTTATCAGGGTTGCAAGGTTTAGATTATGAGGAGAGATTTCATAAACTAGGCTTGTATTGCCTGGAATATATATGGTTCAGTCTTCATTTGACTGAGGTTTTTAGGATTTTGAAAGGAATTGATAGGGTAGATAGAGAAAAACATTTTCCTCTGGTGGGGGAGTCTAGTAAAAAGGGGCATAACCTTAAAATCAGAGTCAGGTCGTTCAGGAGAGAAGTTAGGAAACATTTCGTCACACAAAAGATTGTAAAAGTGTGGAACTCTCTCTCGCAAGAAGCAGTAGATGCTAGCTCAATTAATCATTCTAAATCTGACATCAATATATTTTTGCTGCGCAAGGCTATTAAGGGGTATGGAGCTAAGACGGGTGGTTGGAGTTAAGATACAGATCAGCCATTATCTTACTGAATGTTGGAATGGGCTTAAGAGGCTGAATAGCCAACTCCTGTTGCTATGTTCCTAATTTGCCATGTTGCCATCCCCTTTGAGCCTGAGCTGAATATTAAATCCCACGTAATCTCCTTCACCATGAATACATACTTCCATGTATGGAATACTGTCAACTCTACGCTGCCACAAGCCTTCCCCTGCTGAAAGCCTTACACCGTCCTTTGTCACCTTCAAACTTCACTGCGCGAATTCAGCCTTGCTGGCCTCCCATCCACCAGCCTCCATAAATTCGTCCATGTCCAAAGCTCTGCTGTCCGTACCCTGTCCTGCACCAATTCCTGCTCACCATCAATACCATCCACCATGACCTACGATCGCACTCTATCCCTCAATGCATTTAATTTACAATTCTCATCTTGATGTGAGGCCCTCCATAGCTTCAAACCATCCTATCTTTAATCCCCTCCAGGCCTATACCTCCTGCACACTTTCCTGAACAACTTGCTTCCTTGAGAACAGCCTTCTATCCATTCTCTCTTCTGGGCTCCAACACTGGTAACAGAGCTGTCGGAAATGTCGGTGCAACTCTCTGGAAGGCTCTCAGTATATGCACTGTACAAAGGACGGGAAACGCTACACACACTGTACAGTCGATGGGAAACGCTACACACTGTACAGTCGATGGGAAACGCTACAAGCACTGCAGTCAATGGGTAACACTGCATCAACTGTACAGTCGATGGGCATCGCTACGTACACTGCACAGTCGATGGTTAACTGCACATACACTACACAGTCGATGGATAATTCTTCATACATATGCATATACAAACACTCCTCAAGGGCTCTTTTCAGGGGTGGACCTTTACTTCTCTTGACCTCTCACTTTTGTTCTCACCTGACTGAGAAAGGTCTCCACCCACTCCAGCCTCAATTACTTCTTAAGGGTGAGGTGTCTTAAAAAGGAACATACCCCTCCTCTTAAAGAGGAGTTCTCCTTAAAAGGTCCATACTCTTATTCAGGGATCAGAGTCCTCAGTTGCTCTACTGCACATCCTCCTCCGCCAACGCCCCCCACCACCCCCGCCCCCACCCCAGCATAGAGCCATGGGCTCTGATGGCCTGCGCCACGAGGCAATACACTCGGGAGAAGGCATCGGAATTCCCGTGAGCTCCTCCCGTCCGGTGTGCCACCTGGAAACAAAAGGGCTGGAGTGACAGAAGCGACCGGATAACCCGGGCATTTTTCTTCCTGTTCGACCGCATCAATTTGAGGGGTGCGTGATTGGCCACTAGGAGAAACCGGCGCCCCAACAGGTAGCATTTTAAGTTTCTACCGCCAATTTAATCGACAGGCACTCCTTCTCCAACATAACGTATCACTGCAACGGTTTCCTGCTCAGGTAAAGCACAGGATGTTCCTCTCCCTTCACTATTTGAGAGTATGGCTTCCAAATCTACGTTGGAGGCATTGGTTTGCAAGACAAACTTTTGACTACAGTCTGGGACCATAAGCACAGGATCATTACACAGCACTTGGCTCAGGACCCTTAAAGCAGCTTCCGTCTCAGGCTCCCACTGTACCAGGTTTGGTGCCTTTGATGTAGTCAGGTCCGTATGAATGTGGGGGGGGGGCGGCTTGGGAAGCAAAATCAGGAATAAAGCGCTGGTAGTAACCGACGACACCCCAAAAGGCCCCGACTTGCTTCTTATTCACCATTCGGGGCAAGTCTTCATAACTTCAACTTTATTCACCAGAGACTTCATCATCCCGCCCCCTACAGGATAACCGAGGTATTTGGCCTCCGACAAACCCATGTGGCACTTCGCTGGGTTTGCTGTGAGTCCAAGTATCCTTAGGCTGTCTAATACAGCCTCTACTCCATGTAAATGTGAACCTCAGTCCGGACTATCGACGATTTCATCATTCAGGTATGCAGCTGCATAGCAGGTACGAGGTCTCATCACTTAGTTCACGAGTCTTTGGAAGGTGGCTGGTGCTCCATACAATGCAAATGGCAAGACGGCGTACTGGGAGAGCCAACCCCCCACCCCCCCCCCCCCCCCCACCCCGGGGCCTGAACGCATTTTTCTCTTTCGCCTACTCTGTTAAAGGGACCTGCCAGTAACCTTTGCCCATATCTAAAGTGGTAAGATAATTGGCTTTTCCCAATCTCTCAATCAAACACATCCTCGGGAAAGCATCAAACTTAGATCCTCGTTCAGTTTCGGGTATCGAAACCAAATCAACGGGCTATTCCACTCACCATGTGATTCTTCAATCACACCTGGTTCCAACATCCTCTGAATCTCATGGTTAACTTCCCTCCGTTTAGTTTCTGGGATTTGGTACGGTCTTATCTTCATTGTCACTACTGGTGGCGTCACCAGGTAATAGCAGATCGCTCTCATCCTCCCGAATATATGGAAATATATCGTTGTTCTGATCTACCATGTGCTGAGCCTGTCGATACTAATCCTCAGTCAGTTGACTCGAGAGGTGAATACATCGTGGTTCTGGTCTACAACATGTATCAAGAAAAGCAATGATCCTATTACCGACCCCTGGGGAACACCACTGTATACCTTCCACGAGCCCGAAAAACAATCGTTCACCACACTCTCTGTTGCCTGTCACTCAGCCAATTTTGTATCCATGCTGCCACTGCCCTTTTATTACATGGGCTTCAATTTTGCTGACAAGCCTTTTATTTGTGTCTTTATCAAACGCCTTTTGAAACTCCATATACACATCAACCGCATTGCCCTCTCCGTTACATCATCAAAAAACTCAATCAAGTTAAACAAGTTAGTTGGGCAGGTCCCTTTAACAGAGCAGGCGAAATAAAAAAATATGTGTTCAGGCCCCCGGGGGGCTCTCCCAGTACGCCGTCTTGCCATTTGCCATTTGCAGCCACCTTCCAAAGACTCGGAAACCAAGTGAAGAGACCTCGTACCTGCTATGCAGCAGCATACTTGAATGATGAAATCGTCTATAGTACGGACTGAGGTTCACAAATTCGTGCTGGCTTTCCTTTATTAATCCACACTTGTCCAATTAACTATTAACTTTGTCCCGGATAATCGTTTCAAACTGATTCCCACCACCGAGATTCAACTGACTGGCCTGTAGTTGCCGGGTTTATCCATAAACGCTTTTTTGAGCAAGGGTGTGATACTTTCAATTCTCCAATCCTTTGGCACCACCCCCGAATCTAAGGATTGGAAGATTACGGCCAATTCCTCTGCAATTTCCTACCTTACTTCCCTCAGCAACCTAGGATGCATCCCAACCGAACAGGGTGACTTATCTAATTTAAGCATAGTCAGAACATAAGAACATAAGAAATAGGAGCAGGAGTAGGCCAATCGGCCCCTCGAGCCTGCTCCGCCATTCAATAAGATCATGGCTGATCTGATCCCAACCACAAATCTAAAGAACACAAGAAGTAGGAGCAGGACACGGCCACTCAGCCCCTGGGCCCTCTCCGCCACCCATAGGGCCTTGACCGATCCGAACTCAGCTTCATGTCCAATTTCCTGCCCGCTCCCCATAACCCCTAATTCCCTTTACTTCTAGAAAACTGTCTATTTCTGTTTTAAATTTATCTAATGATGTAGCTTCCACAGCTTCCTGGGTCAGCAAATTCCACAGACCTACCACCCTCTGAGTGAAGAAGTTTCTCCTCATCTCAGTTTTGAAAGAGCAGCCCCTTATTCCAAGATTATGCCCCCTAGTTCTAGTTTCACCCATCTTTGGGAACATCCTAACTGCATCCACCCGATCAAGCCCCTTCACAATCTTACATGTTTCAATAAGATCGCCTCTCATTCTTCTGAACTCCAATGAGTAGAGTTCCAATCTACTCAACCTCTCCTCATATGTCCACACCCTCATCCCCGGGATTAACCGAGTGAGCCTTCTTTGTACTGCCTCGAGAGCAAGTATGTCTTTTCTTAAGTGTGGACACCAAAACTATATGCAGTATTCCAGGTGCGGTCTCACCAATACCTTATATAACTGCAGCAATACCTCCCTGTTTTTATATTCTATCCCCCTAGCAATAAAAGCCAACATTCAGTTGGCTTTCTTGATCACCTGCTGCACCTGCATACCAACTTTTTGATTTTCTTGCACTAGGACCCCCAGATCCCTTTGTACTGCAGTACTTTCCAGTCTCTCGCCATTAAGAAAATAACTTGCTCTCTGATTTTTCCTGCCAAAGTGCATAACCTCACATTTTCCAATATTATATTACATCTGCCAAATCTCCGCCCACTCACCCAGCCTGTCTATATCCCCTTGCAGGTTTTTTATGTCCTCCTCACTCTCTACTTTCCCTCCCATCTTTGTATCATCTGCAAATTTTGATATGTTGCACTCGGTCCCATCCTCCAAATCGTTAATATAGATTGTAAAGAGTTGGGGACCCAGCACCGATCCCTGTGGAACACCACTGGTTACTGGTTGCCAGTCCGAGAATGAGCCATTTATCCCAACTCTCTGCTTCCTGTTCGATAACCAATCCTCCACCCATGCCAGAATATTACCCCCAATCCCGTGATTTTTTATCTTAAGTATTAATCTTTTATATGGTACCTTGCGAATGCCTTCTGGAAGTCTAAATAAACTACGTCCACTGGTTCCCCTTTATCCACCCTGTACGTTATATCCTCAAAGAACTCAAGCAAATTTGTCAGACATGACTTCCCCTTCATAAAGCCATGCTGACTTTGTCCTATTAAACTATGCTTATCTAAATGTTTCGTTACTGTCTCCTTAATAATAGACTCCAAAATTTTACCCACCACAGATGTTAGGCTAACTGGCCTATGATTTCCAGCCTTCTGCCGACTACCCTTTTTAAATAACGGTGTTACATTAGCAGTTTTCCAATCTGCCGGGACCTCTCCTGAGTCCAGGGAATTTTGGAAAACTATCACCAAAGCATCCACAATCCCTACTGCCACTTCCCTCAAGACCCTAGGATGTAAGCCATTCAGGTCCAGGGGATTTATCCGCTTTGAGTCCCATTATTTTACTGAGTACCATCTCCTGAGTGATTTTATTCGTATTTAGCTCCTCCCCCTCTGGAGTCCCCTGTTTGTCCGGTGTTGGGATATTCTTAGTGTCCTCTACCGTAAAGACTGAAACAAAATATTTGTTCAGCATTTTTGCCATCTCCATGTTTCCCACCATTAATTTCCCGGTCTCATCCTCTAAGGGACCTATGTTTGCCTTAGCCACCCTTTTGCTTTTTATATAACTATAGAAACTCTTGCTATCTGTTTTTATATTTTTTGCTAATTTCTTTTCATAATCTAACTTCCCTTTCTTAATCAATCCTTTAGTTACTTTTTGCTGTCTTTTGAAGACTTCCCAATCTTCTATCCTCCCACTAAGTTTGGCTACCTTATATGTCCTTGTTTTTAGTCGGATACTATCCTTGATTTCTTTACTTAGCCACGGATGGCTGTCATTTCTTTTACACCCTTTTTTCCTCAGTGGAATATATTTATTTTGAAAGTTGTAAAATAACTCCCTAAATGAACACCACTGCTCATGTACCGTCTTACCCTTTAATCTATGTTCCCAGTCCACTTTAATCAATTCCGCTCTCATACCATCATAGTCTCCTTTATTCAAGCTCAGTACGCTTGTTTGAGAATCAACCTTCTCACCCTCTAATTGGATATGGAATTCAACCATGTTGTGGTCGCTCGTTCCAAGGGGATCCTTAACTAGGACATTATTAATTAATCCTGACTCATTACACAGGACCAGGTCCAAGGTTGCCTGCCCCCTTGTAGGATCAGTTACATACTGCTCAAGAAATCCATCCCTGATGCACACAATGAACGCGTCCTCAAGGCTGCTCTGCCCAATTTGATTTGGCCAGTTAATATGATAGTTAAAATCCCCCATAATTATAGCTGTTCCCTTATTACATGCCCCGACTATTTCCTGATTAATACTTCTTCCAGCAGAGTTGCAACTATTAGGAGGCCTATATACTACGCCCACTAGTGTTTTTTCCCCTTACTTTTCCTTATCTCCACCCAAACTGTTTCATTATCTTGATGCTTTGTCCCAATATCATTTATCTGTATTACAGTGATTCCTTCCTTTATTAACATAGCCACCCCAACTCCCCTTCCTTCCTGCCTGTCCTTCCTTATTGTTAAATACCCTGGTATATTTAATTCCCAGTCGTTGTCACCCTGCAGCCATGTTTCTGGAATGGCCACAAGATCATACCCATACGTAGTTATTTGTGCCGTTAACTCGTCCATTTTGTTACGAATGCTACGTGCATTCAGATAAAGAATTTTCAAATCTGTTTTGTGACGCTTAGTTCCTGCTTTTTCCTTTTTTAACACTTTACCTATTACTCCATACCTTCTGTGCCTTCCTGTTACGCTTTCCTCTGTCTCCCTGCTCAGGTTCCCAACCCCCTGCCACTTTAGTTTAAACCCTCCCCAACAGCACTAGCAAACACTCCTCCTAGGACAGCGGTCCCGGCCCTGCCCAAGTGCAGACCGTCCGGTTTGTACTGGTCCCACCTACCCCAGAACCGTTTCCAGTGTCCCAGGAATTTGAATCCCTCCCCCTTGCACCATTCCTCTAGCCACGTATTCATTTGAAATATCCTCCTATTTCTACTCCGACTAGCACGTGGCACTGGCAGCAATCCTGAGATTACTACCTTTGAGGTCCTATTTCTTAATTTACCTCCTAACTCCCTATATTCTGCTTTTAGGACCTCATCCCCTTTTTTACCTATATCGTTGGTGCCTATGTGCACCACGACAGCTGGCTGTTCGCCCTCACCCTCCAAAATGTTCTGTAGCCGCTCCGAGACGTCCTTGATCCTTGCACCAGGGAGGCAACACACCATCCTGGAGTCTCGGTTGCGGCCGCAGAAACGCCTGTCTATTCCCCTTACAATTGAGTCCCCTATCACTATAGCTCTGCCACTCTTTTTCCTCCCAGCCTGTGCAGCAGAGCCACTCGTGGTGCCACGAAGTTGGCTGCTGCTGCCTTCCCCTGATAAGTCATCCCCCCCAACAGCATCCAAAGTGGCATATCTGTTTGAGAGGGGGATGGCCACAGGGGACCCCTGCACTACCTGCCTGCACCTCTTACTCTTCCTGGTGGTCACCCATTCACTTCCTGCCTGTACACCCTTTACCTGCGGTGTGACCAACTCGCTAAACGTGCTATCCACGAGTTTCTCTGCATCGCGGATGCTCCGCAGTGAATCCACCCGCAGCTCCAGCTCCGAGATACGATCGGTCAGTAGCTGCAGGTGGACACACTTCCTGCACATATGGTCGGCAGTGACACTGGTAGTGCCCATGACTTCCCACATCTTGCAGGAGGGTCAGCCTTTCTAGTAACTCCACTTTATCAATTTTCACACCTTCTAGTATCTCAACTACCTCCCCTTTTACCGTGACTTTGGCAGCATCTTCTTCCTTCGTAAAGACAGATGCAAAGTATTCATTTAGTACTTCGGCCATACCCTCTGCCTCCATGCGTAAATCTCCTTTTTGGCCTAACCAACGCAACCCACCCCCACCCCCCACCATTCACTACATTTTTACGATTTAAGTTTCTGTACGAGACTTTTCGATTCCGTTTTATTATAGCCGCCAGTGTATTCTCGTACTCGATCTTTGGCCCTCTTATTTCCTTTTTCGCGTCTCCTCTCTACTTTCTAGATTCAGCCTGATTCTCACTTGTATTATCAACCTGACATCTGTCATACGCCCCCTTTCTGCTTCATTTTACTCTCTATCTCTTTTGTCATCCAGGGAGCTCTGGCTTTGCACCTCGTGGGAATGTACGAAGACTGTACCCCAACCAATTCCTCTTTAAAAGCTGCCCATTGTTCGATTACAGTTTTGCCTGCCAATCTTTGATTCCAATTTACCCGGGCCAGATCTGCACACAACACATTGAAACTGGCCCTCCTCCAATTAAGTATTTTTTTTCTCTAGATTGCTCCTTGTCTTTTTCCATAACTAATCTAAACCTTGTGATACTATGATTACTGTTCCCTAAATGTTCCCCCACTGACTCTTGCTCCACTTGATGCACCTCATTGTCCAGACCCAGATCCAGTAATGCCTCCTTCCTCGTTGGACCAGAAACATACTGATCAAGAAAGTTCGCCTGAACACACTTCAGAAATTCCTCCCCCTCTTTGCCCTTTACATTATTACTATTCCAATCTATATTAGGATAGTTGAAGTCCCCCATTATCACTACTCTATAGTTCTTGCATCTCTCTGTAATTTCCCTTCAAATTTGCTCCTCTATATCCTTTCCACTAGTTGGTGGCTTGCAGAAAACACCTAATCGTGCAATGGGACCTCCATACTTTCTTAACTCGAACTAAATAGATTCTGTCCTTGACCCCTCAAGGACATCCTCTCCCTCTAGCACTGTAATATTCTACTTAATCAGTACTGCCACCACATCCTCCGTTTTTTCCTTCCCCATCTTTCTTGAACATCTTGTATTCAGGAATATCTAGTGCCCAATCCTGTCCTTTTTTGAGCCAGGTCTCCGTTATCGCCATGACATCATAGTCACATGTGGCTATTTGCACCTGCAGCTCACCAACCTTATTTACCACGCTTCATGAGTTTACACACATGCACCCTAAACCTATCTTCGACCTTCTCTTATTCTCTCTTGGTCTGATCCCACCTAATATTGTACTATTTCTCTAGCCACTCATTAACCTACCGTTTCTTCCCATTTTTGTACTCACTAGCGCGTGGAACTGGGGGTAATCCAGAGATTACTACTTTTGAGGTCCTGCTATTTAACTTCCTCCCTAGCTTCTGCCACAGGATCACCATCCTACATCATTGGTACCGACATGGACCACGACTTCTGGCTGTTCCCCTTCTCCCCACATCATGTTCTGCACCATCTCTGTGATGTCCTCTACCCTGGCACCAGGGAGGCAACACACCATGCGAGACTCACATCGGCGGTCACAGAAACGCCTGTCTGTTCCACTGACTATCGAATCTCCTGTGCGTACTGCATTTCTGCACTTTACTGTGCCCCCCTGTGCAGCCATTTGCCCCATGGTGCCATGCATAGGACTGCACTCCTTCGAGGTCGTCTCTCTCACTGGTATCCAATGCTGAATGCTGGTTTGGGAGTGGCGCACACCCAGAAGATTCCTGCACTGCCTAATGCTTCCTACCCTTTCGGATTGCCACTCACTTGCTATCCTGAACTCTCTGTGGCTGTGGAATGGCCACATCCTGGAACATACGATCCATGAAAACTTCAGCCTCCCTTATCCTCTGCAGTGACTCCAGCCGCCCATCAAGCTCAAAAATCCTCAGCTTGAGCTCGAGCAACTGGAGACATTTCCTGCACATTTGCCCTTTCAGGACACATGAAGCGTCCTGAAGTTCCCACATCGCGAAGGAATGGCAGGTAATGGGTCTCAGCTGCCTGTCCGTTATATTTAGAAACCATTTTTTTGCTAAACTCCCTTTAGATACCCGATTATTATCACTTTACTTACTCTTTACTTACCGCAATTAACCTATCCTTTTATTCCTGGTCTCTCAGATCTCTTCTTCTCTGTTCACTGTCCTTCCCCCTCTACACCTAATTCCCACTCTGAACAAATACTCATGTTCCCACTCAGTTCACTATCCATTCCGTTCACAATGCGCTCCATAGTTCAGAGAGAAAAGTTGGGAGAGACAGAAGGACACTCAGGACAGACTGAAGACCACAGACTGACTGAGAGATTGTGTCCACGCTTGGAGAGAAAGAGGGAAGGGTTTGGGATGCGACATCCCCTAGCCCCGCATCCTCCCCCAGGTGAGCTTCTTGCTTGAGCCTTTGGCATGTTGGGATGCCCCTCAGTCTGCCCGCTTGGAGGCCCGTCCATTGTCATTTTAATCCAGGGACAGCCCAGGACCCGATTACTTTGGCTAGGAGAACTGTTTGTTAGGCCCCAGTCCATTTTCATGTTAATCTAAGGACAGCACAGGAACAGGATAGCTTGACCAGGAGACCTGCTTGTTGGAACGAGCCACATTCCAAGGACCTGTTTTGCTGATTTGAAATTCTTTGCCTCTTGCCCTTGTTGAGACTACCACCGCAGTTTTGGAAAATATCAAACCCTAATCCTACTCACGAAGCTTTCACAGGACTGGGCAAAGAACAGGCTCCCAGGGAAACAGGTAAATCCGACCCACAGCTCATACCAAACCCCCACAGGGCTGGGCCAGAACTAATTGAACATTGGAGCTCTCCTTCCACATCCCCCCATCCCTCCATCTCTCCCTTGTCTGCACAACACAGGCTGCCTGGGTCCCCTGGTAGCCTATCTCCCCCTCCCCCTGTGGCCCAAGCACTCCATGGACACCTGGCACATCCCACACTGCACAGCGAAGACATATAAAGAACTAAATTTAAAAAGAATCGGCTCCAAAGACGATAGATACAGAAACGGAAATGATGCTGACAACTTCCTTCTGCTCTGGCCTCGACCTAAGATTTTGAATATTCTCCCATCAGCTCTTCCTTTATGTGTTTTGTCATTTTGAAGTTTTTCATAATTTGTTTAACCATTTCATTGTCTCAGGGTGTTTACTGTAAACAACTTCAATCCTGTGTAGATATGATGGACACAATCAATTCTCATCCTATTGAATCGAACAAATCGTCCATATCCATTGAATAATCCCATCTGCTGTCTCTGTAAAGATAACAGGGACTTTAAAAATGCTGGAATGTCTGAAAGGGAAACGGCTTTTGATCTTCAGGACCCAGCACAATTTTAAACTGTAAAATCTTTCAGGTTGAGAAATTAGATTTACCTGACAGATTTCCAGCCGCAAACTGAATTTTTAATATATAAAGATGATATTCAAATATGATTTGTTGTTGTTATTTTAAACAATGATACTGAAATATATCACAATACTTTTCAATCAAGAAAAATTCAGAGAGACAACAGAGGGAGAGAAGGGAGAGTGAATGAACGACAGAGAGAAGCGGAGAGACAGGGTAAGGTATAGGAGCAGAGAGGGAGCCATAGAAAGGGACAAGGAGAAAGGGAGAGAAAGAATCAGTAACTTGTTGTCAGCTCCTGTCCATGTACAGTACACAATGGGTAAAGGGAACGATTCACTCCCGTCTGGCACTGTACGAATTGTGCGTGTCTCAGTGTCAGCTCCTGTATTTGTACAGTATACAAATAGAATGAAATAGAGAGAGACTGAGAGAATGCGACAGGGAGCGGCAGACAGAGAGGGAATGAGACGGGAATGGAAAGAGAGAATGAGACAGAGAGACAAGGAGAGTGAAATAAGGGATGAGAGAGACAGAGGAAAAGAGGGACAGTGAAAGAGAGAGACAATGAGACATAGTGCGAGAGAAAGTGAGACAGAGTAAAAGAGGCACAGACTGGAAACACAGAGTGAGAAAGACAGGGAGAGACAGATCGTGGCAAAAGGCGAGAGAGAGAGAAAACAAAGCAGATAGGGAGACAAAGAGTCGTGTGGAAAAAGAAAAAGTGAAAGAAAGTCAGAAGGGGGAGAGAAACAGAGAGAGAGAATGAATGAATGAGAAACAGAGCAGGAGTGAATGAGACAGAGTGGTGTAAGTGAGAGAGAGTCACTGAAACAGAAACAGAGAAATGCAATGGTACAAACTCAGATCGGCAGATTGGTCGGGTCTGGTACTCAGATTGGAGGATGCACGATGTAGTTTTGAGAAACCTTTATTCAATAGTTTGAAATAAAAGAACAGTTTTTAAACATAACGACAAGTGCTGCATATGTGTTTTGCTTGTGCAATTTCTGATCTCTGTAAACATCTGTATCTATGTTTAACTGTGCATTTCTTGCCCACTATATAGTGTGTGTCTTTCCCAGTGAAGGATGGTACCCTGTAATAAATGTCCCGGTGCTGTGTTAACGCAAAATGGTGGCACTGAATAAACACAAAATTGAGGCCTGCACCTGAATCAAACGCAAGCTTTTACACTTAAACAAAATGTCTCTCTCAATCTTATTTTTTTTCTGTACTGTACTGTCACTGTGTGTCCCAGTGCCAATTCCTGTGCATTACAGTACACACAGCGTGTAGATAGGAAACATTCATCCCCGCCCTGAATCGCACTAAAAATAAAGGAGATGCACATATTCACTCCCGCCCTAATCAAAATATCCACCAGTAAGGCAACCAACTCACTGAGGGGCAAGGCAGCCATCTTACTGAAGGGCAAGGTCATTAAAATACCAAACAAAGCACTGGGATTCATTTCTAGAGGGATAGAATTGAAATGCAGGGAAGATATGTTAATCTTGTATCGGACCTTAGTTAGACCAGACTAAGAATACTGTAATAAAAACAAAAAATGCTTCAAACACAAAACAGGCTGCATCTGTGGAGAGCGAAACGGAGTTAACGTTTCAGCTCTGTGCACAGTTCTGGTCTCCATATTATAAAAAGGAGATAGAGGCACTGGAGAAGGGGCAAAAAAGATTCACAAGAATGGTACCAGAATTGAGAAGTTATAAATATCAGGAAAGACTGAACAAGCTGGGGCTTTTTGATCTGGAAAAAAGGGAAGGTTGAGGGGCCCCTTCATAGAGGTCTTTACAATTATGAAGGGGTTTGTTAGGTTAGAGGTAGAGAAGATATTTCCACTTATGGGGGAGTAAAAAACTCGGGTTCATCAATATAAAATAATCACTAACAAATCCAACAAGGAATTCAGGAGAAACTTTTTTACCCAGAGTGGTTAGAATTTTGGAACTTGCTACTACATGAAGTGGTTGAGGTGAATTTTAATGGGGAAGTTAGATAAACACACGAGAGAGAAAAGAATGGAAGGATATCCTGATAGCGTTCGATGAAGTCGGGAAGGAGGAATCTCGTTTGGAAGATAAACACTGGCTCGGACCAGCTGGATCGAATGACCTGTTTCTATTTAAATTTGAAGTCTCCCTCTTCTCTATTCCCGGTATTTCAAGCCTTTTCTAATAAGTTTCCCTTCCCTGGCCGTATTCAAGTGAAACTACACTGTGCTCTCTCTATGGTTAATGTTGCTTTTATAATGGGGCACCAAAACTGCATACTATGCTCTGGGACTATGGACTTTAACAAAAGAGAACAACGAATAAAGCTTCATCCGATTCGCCAGTCCCTGGGAGCAGTAAAACGGGTTATAAATGCAATGAAATAAGTGATCAGAAAATCAGTTTTATAATATTGGTTGACAGGACGCCGGAAAGAGCTCTACTGCCCTTTTTTGAATATTGCCGGGTGATTTTTTATATCTACCTGAGAGGGTGCCACAGATTAAATTGTCCTACGAAAGTCAGTACCTCTGACAGCACAGCGCTCCGTCATTACTTACCCTCCAACAGTGCAGTACTCCCTCAGTACTGATCCTCCAACAGTGCAGCGCGCCGTTAGTACTGTCCCTCCGATATTGCAGCACTCTCTCAGTACTGCCCCTCCAACAGTGCAGCACTCCCTCAGTACTGATCCTCCAACAGTGCAGCGCGCCGTTAGTACTGTCCCTCCGATATTGCAGCACTCTCTCAGTACTGCCCCTCCAACAGTGCAGCACTCCCTCAGTACTGCCCCTCCGACAGTGCTCCATTCCCTCAGTACTGATCCTCCTACAGTACCGCACTCTCTCAGTGCTACCCCTCCGACAGTTCTGTGCTCCCTAAGTACTGCATTGCAGTGTCAGCCTGAATTATGTGTTCAAGTCTCTGGAGCGTAACTTGAACTCACAACCTTTTGACCTCAGAGGTGAGACAAATACCACGGAGCTACGGCAGACACCTGAAAGGGGGAAAGGAAGATGGAAGAGCTCAGGGAGGCTATTCTGGAGCGTGGATATGGCTGAATCATACGTTGTCAAAAGTAGGGCAAATGGACTGCGGATTTACAAGCGGCCAGGGGTCGAGGAACAGAGTGGTTGGCAGGGGCTGTGGGGCTGGGGGAGGTTCCAGAGATATCGAGTGGTGAGGCCCTGATGGATTTAAGTGCATGGAAGAATAAAAATAAACAACAGGCTTAGGAGACTGGAATCCAATGCAGGTCAGTAAGGTTTGGGTGATTCGTGAGGGACTCACCAATCAAAATGCCAGGGATCGGGTTGGAATCCATGGCAAGCATGTGGAGATTGTGGATCCAAAGATCATAGAATCATAGAATGGTTACAGCACAGAAGGGGGCCATTCAGCCCATTGAGCTCTTTGCAAGAGAAACGCAGTTAGTTCCATTCCCACCCGAAAGCGCTCCCAGGTCAATGATTCACTTTCCACCATTCGATGCAGCAACAAAGCTGGAAATTTCTGCTTTGGCTCCGGGTCTGATCAGTAATTGATCTGCTTGATTTTCTCTCTCTTACACTTAACTTGGTGGCGATTGTGATCCTGTCCCGAGAAAAGTGGGGTCTCTCCAAATGTATCAGTCGTTACCTGGTGGGAATGCCAGCGTCCGATCTCCAGGTCGTTATCTCTGATCCCATATTGACACGCATTAATGCGTTTTATCTTCCATTATCATTCCTGCACTTATTCGATTTTGTAGCCAGGGTGGCTTCTGTCTGTCTCACAGTCGCTTTCACCTTTGATCAATTTGTGACCATTTGTTGTGAGAAGCTGAAACAAAATATTGCATCAAGAGAACGGGGACTGTGGTTCTGGGAACAGTGAGTGTGCTGGGCTGTTTCGTGAGTGTCCCCTGGTACTTTATATATAAACATTATCATATAATTTATAATGTTCCCATGGGTTGTAGGAATAAACCGAGTTTCCGTACTTATACCGCACGGGCCGCATTTGAGATGTTTCACCGCATTTTAACCCCTTGTGTCCCGTTCTGCCTGATTTTGCTGCTCAATGTTCTGACGGTCAGACGTATTTTAGTGTCCAGTCGAGTCCGCAGGGGACTCCGGGGCCGAAGCAATGGAGAGAATCACAAGGACCCAGAGATGGAGAACCAAAAGAAATCCATAATTTTACTCTTCAGTGTATCGGGTAGTTTTACACTGTTATTTGTGACACAGGTTGTATTTTCCATTGATGCACGAATAACAGACACTCGGTCTTATTCCTCCTTCTCTGACCCTATTTATATCACACAACACACAGCAAAGATGCTGCAGCTTCTCAGTTCCTGCACAAACACGTGTATTTATGTCCTGACCCAGACTAAATTCCGAGGAGCTGAAGAACGCGGTGAAATACCCGCTCAATCTGATTGTTAAATTAGTGAAATCACAGAAAAAGCTGAATGGTTTCAAGCACTGGAATAAATCCCATTTCATCCTCCATCCCCTACACTTCCCAGGGGACGGAAAGTACATTTTATATTAACAGCACAGAGTCCTGAAATGATCTTAAATCTGGTTCTGCTATTATATTTTATTGATAATCTGCTCTTTTGAGATGGGATTTGCTCTGCAGACAACACATAAATTGCTGCTCAAAATGGCGGCACCAAAGAGCTAAGCTGGACTGCAACTAAATGGCCGCCGTGCAAAATGGGCAAACCTGGCAATCAAAGTAGCTGCTGTGGGCCTGATCAGAATGGGAGCACTCTGCATAAATGGACAGAGCGAGAGGGGAGAGAGACAGACAGACAGACAGAGCGAGACAGACACAGAGGGGGAGATAGGCAGAGAAAGAGAAAGACAGGGACCGACAGACGAGAGAGAGAAAGAGATAGAGAGAGAGAGAGAAGCAGGGGGAAAGACAGAGAGAGAAAGAGACAGACAGAAGGAGAGAGAGGGAGAGACAGAGAGAGAGAGAGGGAGAAAGAGATGGAGAGAGTCAGGGAGAGAGACAGAGACAGAGGGAGAATGAAAGAGAGAGATATATCCAGAGGGAGAGAGGCAGGCAGAAGGAGAGAGAGACAAAGAGAACGAGGGAGAGATATATAAAGGGAGAAATAGAGAGACAGAAAGAAACATACATATACACGTACAGAGAAAAAGGGAGGGAAATAGAGAGAGAGAAAGAGACCGTGGAACAAAAAGTGAAAAACAGAGGAAAAGAGAGGTAGAACGAGAGAGAGAAAGAGGGCGCGATAAACAGAGACATAGCGAGCAAGATGGGAGAGAAAGAAATAGGTAAACCGTGAGAGGAAAACAGAGTATGAGGAAAAAAAGGAGAAAAAACAGAGCGGTGAAGACGGAGATCAAAAGAGAAATAGAGAGTTGCAGGTAGTGCATGATCCTTCCAAGTGTAATCATTGTTATATTCCCCCGATATAGAATTCGCCTTCTTTAATTCTCGATCTAAATTTTCCCTGATCAATACCTCTCACTAGGCTTATGGAAATGAAGGTTCTTGATCTCTCGACATCTAACATAACTCCCGTAGCAAACACAAACATAGAATCGTGGAATTATAGAATCATACAGCACAGGAGGAGGCCATTCGACCCATCGTGCCTTTGCCAGCTCTTTGAACGAGCTATCCAATTCGCCCCACTCCCCGCTCTTTCGCTATAGCCCTGAAATTTGCTCCCCTTCAAGTATTTATCCAATTCCCTTTTTAAAGTTACTATTGAACCTGCTTCCATCACCCTTTCAGAGAGTTCATTCCAGACCATAACAACTCGTTGCATAAAAACATGCCTCCTCATCTGCCCTCTGGTTCTTTTGACAATTGTCTTTAATCTGTGTCCCCTGGTTGCTCCTCTCCTGCCAGTGGAAACAGTTTCTCCATATTTACTCTATCAATGCTACTCATAATTTTGAACAGCTTTACTAAAGCTCCCCATAACCTTCTCTGCTCTACGCAGAACAATCCAAGCTTATAGAATCATAGAAGTTACAACATGGAAACAGGCCCTTCGGCCCAACATGTCCATGTCGCCCAGTTTATACCACTAAGCTAGTCCCAATTGCCTGCACTTGGCCCATATCCCTCGATACCCATCTTCCCCATGTAACTGTCCAAATGCTTTTTAAAAGACAAAATTGTACCCGCCTCTACTACTGCCTCTGGCAGCTCGTTCCAGACACTCACCACCCTTTGAGTGAAAAAATTGCCCCTCTGGATCCTTTTGTATCTCTCCCCTCTCACCTTAAATCTGTGCCCCCTCGTTATAGACTCCCCTACCTTTGGGAAAAGATTTTGACTATCGACCTTATCTATGCCCCTCATTATTTTATAGACTTCTATAAGATCACCCCTTAACCTCCTACTCTCCAGGGAATAAAGTCCCAGTCTGTCTAACCTCTCCCTGTAAGTCAAACCATCAAGTCCCGGTAGCATCCTAGTAAATCTTTTCTGCACTCTTTCTAGTTTAATAATATCCTTTCTATAATAGGGTGACCAGAACTGTACACAGTACTCCAAGTGTGGCCTCACCAATGCCCTGTACAACTTCAACAAGACATCCCAACTCCTGCATTCAATGTTCTGACCAATGAAACCAAGCATGCTGAATGCCTTCTCCAGTCTCTCCACTTAAAGTAAATCCCTCATCCCTGGTACCATTCTAGTAAATATCCTCTGCACCCTCTCTAAGGCCTTGACATCCTTCCTAAAGTGTAGTGCACAGAATTAGTACAATACTCCAGCTGAGGCCCAGCAGGTGATTTATAAAGATTTACCTTAAATTCCTTGCATATATACTCTATGTCTCTATTTATCAAGCCAAGGATCCCGTTTGCTGTTTTTTATGAGCCTTATCAATCTGTCCTGCCACCTTCAAATGTGTGTGTACCTATACCCATTGGTCTCCCTGTTACAGCAGCCACTTTAAAATTATACTATTTTGTTTATATTGCCTCTCCTCATTCTTCCTACCAAAATGCATCATTTCACTCTTCGCTGTATTAAATTTCATCGGCCACGTGTCTGCCCATTTACCAGTCGGTCTATGTCCTCCTGAAATTAGTTACTATCCTGTAGCTACATTGTATAGAACTACCCCCATAGGATATTTACTGCTGCTCCTGGAGAGTGAATGTGTGTGTTTGTGTTTGTATGTCTGTTCGATTGAGAGAAAGAGAAAGAAAGATCGAAATTGAGAGAGGCATGGAAAGGGACACAGTTACACAAGGATACATACTAATACAGACAGTCAGAAAGGAAGAGTGAGAGAATGGCAGAGTCAAAGTCAGAAACAGATATAGAGATAGAGAGAGGGATCAGGGAAAAGAGAGATAGAAAGGAAGAGGTAGGGAAATGCAAAATAATAGACAGTGATTGAGGAGGGGAACGATAAAGAAAGGGAAAAAAAACTTGAGAGGCCACAAAAAAGACATAAAGACAGATAGAGATATAGACGGAGAAACAAACGTAGATAGTCAGAAAAAAAGCCAGAAAGGGAAAGAAAGAAGTGAAGAGACAGCGAGAAGACAGAAAGTGGGCCACAAAAAAGAAGTGATATGGAGGGAGACAAAAATAAAAATAGAAAGAGACACGGAGAGGGAACACAGGGACAAAATAAATGTAACGATTAAAAAAGTGCAGAAAATGACGACAGATTCACATAAAAGGGAGGGTGTGTGAGAGAGTGATAGAAACAAAGAGGGTCAAAGACAGAGTTACTCAGAGACGAAGAGAAATAGAGAGTTATTAAGACAGGAGATAAATATAAAGAGAGAAAGAAAGCAGATCTCTCTGAGACAGAACAAAGACATGGATAGATTGAGCGAGAGAAACTGAAAAGAAATATAAAGTGTTAGAAGCAGGGAGGTAAATAGACAGAAGAAATCAAATCAAATTAACTAGAGACTGAGAGAGAGGCAGAACAAGAGAGTGTCAGATATAAACAGACAGTAAGAGGATCAGAGAAAGAGGACTAGAAAGCAAGGCAAAAAATAGAAAACAAGAGAGAGGGGGAAATACAAAGATTAATACAGAGATAGAAAGTAATTGAATGAAATTCAGAAACAGCAAAAAAGAGATAGGGAATTCCAATTGAAACAGAAAGAAAGAAATATGCAGAAGCAGAGCTGGAGAGAGTAAAAAAGAAACAGAATGAAATAAAGACAGGTGAGAAGGGAAGGAGAAAGGACCAGATCGAGAGAAAGAAAAGGGAAAAGTAGATACACAGGGAGAAAGACAGACAGAGGCAAACAAAAAGAGAAGGATACGGAGACAGACGTGGGAAGATAAAAAGACGGGTGAAGTCAGAGAAGGCGAGAGAGAGAGTGACAACGAGCGAGAGGGACAGGGAGCCAGATATAAACTAAAACAGAGAAGGCAGAGAGGAAAGACTGGTAACGACATAGAGGGTCGCACAGAAAAGAAACCAAGAGTAACAGATAGAAAAAGAAAGAGACATAAACAGCGGCAGAGGGACAGAAATGGAAGTAGAAGTAGAAATAATAAGATAAACAGACAGAAAATAAACAGAGATAAACAGAGAAAAGACACAATGAAAGGCGGACAGACATCTAAAGTGACAGGAGGGTAGAGACAAGAGTGAGAATAGAACACAGAAAGCATTAAATAACCAAACAGACTGTGTGATCAGCCTGAAGTGTGTGAGAGTGCTGACCAGCAGAACAGCAGCAGATGGAGCAAGTCAGAAAGTTCATGTTTGTTCTGGGTTATTACTCTTGTGGATTTAATTTTGACATTTATAAAGGTGATGCCTGGAGGCTGCACAATAAAGTCCCTCAGTCTTGTGTCCCTGATCCTGACCATTACTCACTGCAGGAGTTTCCAAGCTACTCTGTGTAGTAAAACTTAATCTGATAAACGAAAGCCTGAGACTAAATCGGCTTCAGCATGTCTGATGGAAAAGGACTCTTAAAAGGATTGATAATGACACATTGTAAAAGACCACACAGCATAGATAGATCACCATATTAACCAGAGCGATTCCAGGAGGGCTGGAGGTGGTTTGAACACCTGCCGACTTAACTTGGTTACGTTGTGGAAACTGAAAGAAAACAAATGAAGTGTTAATCAATTGTGGGTTGTATTTATAGAAACCTATTGTTGACAAGCCAGCGCCCCAGAGTTGTAGTTCTGGCAGCAGCACCTGACGTAGAATCTTAATCACTGTTCGCTACCTCACAGCTTGATGCCTCGATGCAGGTTACAGATTGCCTGTGATGCAGATGGCTACAAGTGAAAGCCACGCTACACTACAACGGGATCCATCAAAATACCTGGAATCGTCCCAACAAGCTTGAGCCAACCATATGTGCATAACTTTCGTTATGGGGTTAGTCTAAGGTAGACATTTGATTTTCAAACGGTTATGCATATTGGGAACTCAGAATGTGTTGTTTTATTGTTGTTAAAGCAGTTCAAAATCGGGCATAAACCCAAGATTTTGTTTAAAATCTAATGTCATTTTTTCTAGTGTCTTAATAATAAATGATTGTTTTCTTTACAAAACCATGATTTGTGCCTGAAATTTCTTTAGGAAAAAACAGTCCATTAAGTTAAATATCAAATTCAATGTTGTGCAGATAAAAAGACATTGCCACAATTTTTTTTTTAATTGCCCACTATTTAAAAAAGGAGGAAGAGAAAAAACAGGGAATTACAGACCAGTTAGCCTAACATCAGTATCGGGGAAAATGCTAGATTCTATTATAAAAGGTGTGATAACAGAGCACTTGGAAGACATTAACGGGATTGGACAAAGTCAGCAAATCTACTAGAGTTTTTTGAGGATGTAACTCGTAGAATAGATAGGGGAGAACCAGTGGATGTGGTGTACTTGGATTTTCAGAAGGCTTTTGATAAGTCCCACACAAGAGATTAGTGTGCAAAATTAAAGCACATGGGAATTGGGGGGAATACACTGGCATGGATTGAGAATTGGTTGAGAGACAGGAAACAGAGAGTAGGAATAAACGGGTCTTTTTGTGGATGGCAGGAAGTGACTAGTGGGGTACCGCAGGGATCAGTGCTTGGGCCCCAGCTATTCACAATATATATCAATGATTTGGATGAGGGAACTAAATGTAACATTTCCAAGTTTGCAGACGACTCAAAACTGGGATGGAATGTGAACTGTGAGGAGGGTGCAAAGAGGTTCCAATGTGATTTACACAATTTGGGTGAGTAGGCAAGAACATAGCAGATGCAGTATAACGTGGATCAATGTGAGGTGATCCACTTTGGTTGTAAAAACAGAAAGGCAGATTATTATCTGAATGGTGATAGATTGGGAAAAGGGGAGGTGCAACGAGACCTGGGTGTCCTTGTACACCAGTCGTTGAAAGCGAGCATTCAGGTGCAGCAAGCAGTTAGGAAGGCGAATGGTATGTTGGCCTTCATTGCAAGAGGATTTGAGTACAGGAGCAGGGATGTCTTACTGCAGTTATACAGGGCCTTGGTGAGACCACACCTGGAGTATTGTGTGCAGTTTTGGTCTCCTTATCTGAGGAAGGATGTCCTTGCCATGGAGGGAGCGCAACGAAGGTTTACCAGACTGATTCCTGGGATGGCAGGACTGACGTATGAGGAGAGATTGGGTCGACTAGGCCTATTTTCACTAGAGTTGAGAAAAATGAGAGGTGATCTCATCAAAACATATAACATTCTAACAGGACTCGACAGACTAGATGCAGGGAGGATGTTCCTGATGGCTGGGGAGTCCAGAATCAGGGGTAACAATCTCAGGATATGGGGTATGCCAATTAGAACCGAGATGAGGAGAAATTTCTACACTCAAAGAGTGGTGAATCTATGGAATTTCCTACCACAGAAGGCAGTGGAGGCCAAGTCATCAAATAAGTTCAAGAAGGAGTTAGATATATTTCTTAATGCTAAAGGGATCAAGGGATATGGGGGAAAAGCGGGAACACGGTACTGAGTTCCACGATCAGCCATGATCAGTTTGAATGGTGGAGCAGGCCCAAAGGGCCGAATGGCCTACTTTTGCTCCTATTTTCTATGTTTCTATGTGGTCGCTTTGTATCTGTGAGCATGTTGGTGACTAGGTTCACTTTGATATAGGTCGCTTTCAATTTAAAAAAATTTCTCCAACGTCAGGGGAAAAGAAACCGAGAATCGAATTGTCCCTGTAAGTGATGAAGGGAATGTCGCTCCAAGCAGATCTGGAAAATGCGCAGTTAAATCGCTCAGCAATTCCAAATCCACCCTCGAGCCACCCGACAATCATATTAACTGAACATTACTCTGGTCCAGTGTTACCCCACTGAAATTGAGTATTTCTCCAGCACGTTTCTCTTAACTTCATAGTTGCTGGTTTAATTCTGAAGACCAGCTCGATGGATTTTCACTCCTTCAAGCTTCAATCATTCATTTTGGAAAAGTAAACTGACAGTAGACAACGGTTCTATTGGTCGCTGCAAAGACAAGCTTTAGCTCAGTGAATTATTGGTTTAGCAGATAACCAATTTACCTGTCTCGGTGGTGCTATCAGTTAGCGCAGAATGTTGATAGTTCGAGCCTTTTTTATTTTTTTCCTCAGGATTCATCCCCTCAAAGTTCCAGGATTTCAATATGTGTTTTGGATGCAATGAATGTGCTGTTATCATTGCCAGCTGACCAGGGCTGGAAGTCCACAGTTTACCCTGCGGTCGGATATCAGGCACATGAAAAAATGAATGTTACATTGGCTTCACGGAAATCACAATTCTTCTTGACATTGATGACCCCTAAAGGCCCGAAGGGAGGCCGCAAAGGTTGTCAGAAAGCTGGTTCGCTGTGACATGGAGATTTCTGTAGTGAGCGAGACCAGACTGTTTCTATGTTCAGAGAATAAATTTCACATCCTTTATTTTGGAAAAGCAAAACGGTGTGGATTTTTGTCACAGCCCATTGCCTTTTGTTTTGTATCAGATATTCCTCCTTGCGTTATTTCCACCTTGATCGCAGAACCGGTTTGGCCGTTCCTGTGATAAATAGCGTCAATTGCCTGTTATTGTCAATTTTGATGTGGAGATGCCGGTGATGGACTGGGTTGACAAATGTAAAGAATCTTACAATACCAGGTTATAGTCCAACAATTTTATTTGAAAATCACAAGCTTTCAGAGATTATCTCCTTCGTCAGGTGAGCGTGGGACTCCTTGAACGTTTCGCATTTATAGTCAGAGAACAATACCTGGTGATTACAGATAATCTTTCCAACTGCCCTTTGTCAAGGCAATCAAAGTGTTCAGACAGAGAGGTGTTACCTACAGGATCACCGAATACACAAACGGCCAGAACACAAGACAGAGAGAGAGAGAGGGAGAAACATCCGAAAGGAAGAGAAAGACAGAGAATGACCCGTTGTATTAAAAACAGATAACCTTTATTCGCTGGTGGGGTTATGTGTAGCATGACATGCGCCCAAGATCCAGGTTGAGGATGTCCTCATGGGTGCGGAACTTGGCTATCAATTTCTGCTCAACAATTTTGCGTTGTCGTGTGTCTCGAAGGCCGCCTTGGAGAATGCTTACCCGAAGATCGGTGGCTGAATGTCCTTGACTGCTGAAGTGTTCCCCGACTGGGAGGGAACCCTCCTGTCTGGCGATTGTTGCGCGGTGTCCGTTCATCCATTGTCGCAGTGTCTGAATGGTCTCGCCAATGTACCATGCTCCGGGGCATCCTTTCCTGCAACGTATGAGGTAGATAACGTTGGCCGAGTCACAGGAGCATGAACCATTTACCTGGTGGGTGGTGTCCTCTCGTTTGATGGTGGTATCTGTGTCGATGATCTGGCATGTCGTGCAGAGGTTGCCGTGGCAGGTTTGTGTGATGTCGTGGATGCTGTTCTCCTGAAAGCTGGGTAATTTGCTGCGAACGATGGTCTGTTTGAGGTTGGGTGACTGTTTAAAGGCGAGTAGTGGAGGTGTGGGGATGGCCTTAGCGAGGTGTTCGTCGTCATCGATGACATGTTGAAGGCTCCGGAGAACATGGCATAGTTTCTCCGCTCCAGGGAAGGACTGGACGACGAAGGGTACTCTGTTGGTTGCGTCCCGTGTCCACCGCACAACAATCGCCAGACAGGAGGGTTCCCTCCCAGTCGGGGAACACTTCAGCAGTCAAGGACATTCAGCCACCGATCTTCGGGTAAGCGTTCTCCAAGGCGGCCTTCGAGACACAGGACAACGCAAAATCGTCGAGCAGAAATTGATAGCCAAGTTCCGCACCCATGAGGACGACCTCAACCAGGATCTTGGGTTCATGTCACGCTACACGTAACCCCACCAGCGAATAAAGGTTATCTGTTTTTAATACAACGGGTCATTCTCTGTCTTTCTCTTCCTTTCGGATGTTTCTCCCTCTCTCTCTCTCTCTCTGTCTTGTGTTCTGGCCGTTTGTGTATTCGGTGATCCTGTAGGTAACACCTCTCTGTCTGAACACTTTGATTGCCTTGACAAATGGCAGTTGGAAAGATTATCTGTAATCACCAGGTATTGTTCTCTGACTATAAATGCCAAACGTTCAAGGAGTCCCACTCACTCACCTGACGAAGGAGATAATCTCTGAAAGCTTGTGATTTTCAAATAAAATTGTTGGACTATAACCTGGTGTTGTAAGATTCTTTACAATTGTCAATTTTAACACCGGCTGCACCAGATTCCTGGTGTCATCAGCTCTGGACTTTTAATCACACTCTTAAGATACAGCCTATAAAATGACGAAATTTCATCACATGCAAAGCACAAAAATCTTGTCAAATTTTTGACTCTCTCTCCCGGTAACCATGTCAGCACCTCCTTCAGTCTGAAATAGAAAGTTATAAGCTAATTATTAGTGATTAAAACAATGCGATAACGACAAACAAGTTTTAATTAGCTTGATGTAATTAATTAAATAGCTTCATCAATCTTGTTAAAGTTAAATCCCTGACCGTGAATCGAATCACGTGATGGTGAGGGCGCCGAATCCTAATCACCAGTCAAGTAGGGAACTCTCAAGATTGCCCGCCAGACACCGTGGAACTGATGACATTTATTTTTCTTTCACTCTTTTGTGATTCATTCAGCTCAGTGTTTATTCTCAGGCCTCTCGTCTCTCCCTTCTTTTCAGCTTTTGGCTGCGGATATTCTTGTGGTTAAATATGAATAATATTCAATATCTCACAGCCCCGGTATATTAACCCTTTCTCTGTACAGTTGTGTACAAAATCAAACTGTACACAGATATCGACAGTGTCTCTCCCTCACTCCCAACAGAAGCAGCAGGAGATGCCACTTTAAATTGCCAGTTCCTTCAAATAATGCACAAGGGACCTGCGTTGTTTTCAGCTTTCAAAGGAGCTGCATTGATTGGGTGCGTGAATTTTGGAAATGGAAACATGTCCGTCAGCAGCTTGTGGGAGTATTTTACCTCACTTTCCATTTCATGTTCATGCCCACTTGCACTTGGTGCTGTCACTGCCTGAACATTACTTTCTGGCGCGATAGGAGTTCTAACAGAAATTCCCGTTTTGTGCGAGCAGCTTGTCTGGCACGAAAATTATCTGAATTACGAAGGGGCAAGTAGCAAAGGCTGCTTGCTTGCTTGCTTTCACCAAAGAAATATCAGAATTACCTTGTGGTCTATTCGTTAGGATTCGGCACTTTAATCACCCTGGCAATGGTTCGATTGGTGTCTGTCTCGCCATCCGCATATTATACACTTTACCATAGGTGTACTCTACTCAAATTGCTGATTTTTTCACTGCGAGGACGAAGATACATAAATGTGGAGACATTAGCTACGAATTCATCAGCTGGGTTGCACCTTTGCTTTTCCTACCGTCTCAGTCTTTCTATCTTTACCCTTCTCTGTCCGTGTTGCAGGTTCGATCAGCCTTGGCCGTTCAAGGAAGCCTGAGAAGTCCATGCGGGGAAAACACAGAGAATCATGAGACAGATACAGGGAGAGACTAAAGTAAAGAAAAAAATAGTTTAAATGTCAAGTTCTGCGAACAAACAGATTTTAAAATGAAGCTTGGGAGAGATTCCTTCACGTGTCTTGCAATTTTGCAAGAGTCCCTTACTGTCAGAAACGGGAGAATTTATAATGGGGAACAAGGAAATAGCAGAGCAATTAAAGAAATACTTTGGTTCTGTCTTCATGGAAGAGGACACAAGTAACTTCACAGAAATGCTAGGGAACCAAGTGTCTACTGAGAAGGAGGAATTAAAGGAAATTAGAATTAGTAAAAAAAAGGGGTGGAGAAATCAATGGGACTGAAAGCCGATAAATCCCCAGGGCCTGATAATCTGCATCCCAGAGTACTAAAAGAGGTAGCCATGGAAATAGTGGATGCATTAGTTGTCATCTTCCAAAATTCTATAGATTATGGAACATTTCCTGCAGACGGGAGGGTGGCAAATGTAACCCCACCATTTAAAAAAAGGAGGGAGAGAGAAAACATGGAACTACAGACCGGTTAGCCTAACATCATTAGGAGGGAAAATGCTCGAGTCTATTACAAAGGATGTGATAACAGGACACTTGGAAAATATCAACGGGATTAGACAAAGCCAACATGGATTTATGAAAGGGAAATCATGTTTGACAAACCTACTGGAGTTTTTTGAGGGTGTAACTGGTAGAATAGATAAGGGGGAACCAGTGGATGTGGTATATTTGGATTTTTAGAAGGCCTTTGATAAAGTCCCACAAAAGAGGTTAGTGTGCAAAATTAAAGCACATGGGATTGGTGGTAATATACTGGCATGGATTGAAAATTATTTAACAGACAACAAACAGAGAGTAGGAAGTGACTAGTGGGGTACCACAGGGATCAGTGCTTGGGCCCAGTTATTCACAATATGAGGGAATCAAATCTAATATTTCCAAGTTTGCTGCTGTCGCAAAACTAGCTGGGATTGTGAGTTGTGAGGAAGATGCAAAGAGGCTTCAAGTCGATTTAGACAAGTTGAGTGAATGGGCAAAAACATGGCAGATGCAGCATAATGTGGATAAATGTGCAGTTATCCACTTCGGAAGGAAAAACAGAAAGGCAGAGTATTATTGAAATGGTGATAGATTCGGGAATGTTGATGTACAAAGGGACCTGGCTGTCCTTGTACACCAGTCACTAAAAGCAAACATGCAGGTGCAGCAAACAGTTAGGAAGGCAAATGGTATGTTGGCCTTCATTGCAAGAGGATTTGAGTACAGGAGTAAGGATGTCGTACTGCAGTTATACAGGGCCTTGGTGAGACCACACCTGGAGTATTGTGTGCAGTTTTGGTCTCCTTATCAAAGAAAGGATATACTTGCCATAGAGGGAGTGCAGCAAAGGTTCTCCAGACTGATTCCTGGGATGGCAGGACTGTCGTATGAGGAGTGATTGGGTCGACTCGGCCTGTATTCACTCGAGTTTAGAAGAATGAGAGAGGATCTCATTAAAACATATAAAATTCTGACAGGGCTAGACAGAATGGATGCAGGGAGGATGTTTCCCCCGGCAGGGGGGTCCAGAATGAGGGGTCAGAGTCTCAGGATATGGGGTAGGTCATTTAGGACTGAGATGAGGAGAAATTTCTTCACTCAAAGGGTGGTGAACCTGTGGAATTCTCTACCACAGAAGGCTGTGGAGGCCAAGTCACTGAATATATTTACGAAGGAGATAGATAGATTTCTGGACACAAACGGTATCAAGGGGTATGGGGAGAGAGCGGGAATACGGTATTGAGATAGAGAATCAACCTTTATTTTGTCTGCCACCTGTCCACCCATTCCATAGGCTTCAATTTCGCTGACTAGCCTGTTATGTGGCACTTTATCAAACGCCTTTTGAAAGTCCATGTACACAACATCAACCGCATTGCCCTCATCAACCCTGTCTGATACCTCATCAAAGACTCAATCAAGTTAGTTAATCACGATTTGCCATTAACAGATCGCTGCTGGCTTTCCTTTAATAATCCACACTTGTCCAAGTGACTATTAATTTTGTCTCGCATTCTCGTTTCTAAAAGCTTCCCCAACATCGAGGTTTAACTGATCGGCTTGTAGTTTCCAGTTTTAACCTGACACCTCTTTGTTGCACAAGGGTGTAACATTTGCAATTCTCCAGTCCTCTGGCACCATCCCCGTATCTAAGGACGTTTGGAAGATTATGACCAGTACCTCCGCAATTTTCACCCTTACTCCCCTCAGCATCCTAGGATGCATCGTATCCAGACCGGGTGACCTATCCGCTTTAAGTACAGCCAGCCTTTCTAGTACCTCCTCTTTTTCAATTTTTAGCCCATCCAGTATCTCTACTACCTCCTCTTTTATTGATTCTGGCAGCTTCTTCTTCCTTGATAAAGGCAGATTCAAAGTACGAATGTAATACTTCAGCCTCCATGCATACATTTAATTTCTCGTCCCTAATCTCACTTTCTGATCCGATGTACGGCAAGATCAAGTTGTACTCAAACTATTTCACTAACCTCTCCATCAAATTCGTTTGTGATGCATTTTCTTACAGTGAAAACACGCATTGAAATCCTCGATATTGTATCGTCCCTGGATGGTCTTGAGTCGCCAAATTATTGGTAAGCAGCCGAACGCGCTAAATGATTACACCAGAGAGACGCAACGCATCACATGTTAAACAAAAATGGTATTTCACCGAGCTAAAGCTTGAGGTTGCAGTGACCGATGAACGTTACTAAATTAATTAATAAAACTAATGAAAGTCTGTGAAAGATGAATAATTGTTGTAATCGCCATTGGTCATCCGATAACTTTCTGCTGCAGGCTCACGGAAATACTAACATTGATAGTGAAACATTAAATAAGTTTTTTTGCTTCGGAAGTGATGGATTTTCATCCATTCTCATTTTCCAGACTGTTTTAAGAGTCTGGTTAAAAATCTTGAGTGTTCATGACACCAGGAATCTGGTGCAGCCGGTGTTCAATTTAACAGGAACGAACGATTATCGCCCCTTCTCAAAGAACAAATTTACTCCTGGAGGTTCATCTGGAGCAAGTCCCCAAACAGTCTTTCACGCCCGCGATTGAACCGAGGACCTTTCGCGTGTAAAACGAACGTGAGAACCGCTACACGACCGAAATCTCCACAGCACAGCAGCAAGTCAGAGGATTTGTTCAGATAGAAGGTGAACCGCTGAGTTCTTTCTCTGCACTGATTGGAATCGCATTGCTTCTCCGTTAAACAACATCGCATCTCTCCCACACATAAAGACTTTCAATCCTTCTCCTCCGTTCTCTTTCACAATCATTTCACTAATCAAAACTTCATAAGTCACCCAGGTAAAAGAATTAATTTCAAAATCATCAAAATCCAGAAGGAGCTGCGAGGACAGACTGACCAAACCTGCGTTCAGTCGTGAAGGTTATGGGCGTGTTCTCATCATGTGACATGGAGCGAAGGCAGGAGCTCAGAAATGTGGCCGTTCAGGTCCATAAATGGGCAGACACTCAGTCACAGTCATTCATTCCGGTAGTTGGTCAGTCCGGTAGTTGGTCAGTCAGTTGGGCAGGGAAGACTGCAGCCAGCAAACAAAAAGCATTTGAGTAAGGCAGAGACGCCATCAGACGGATATGCAAGGAGAGAGAGAGACAGGCAGAGACAGAGAAGCTGGCAGGAACTCAGCCCTGCAGATAAGCAGAATGTATCGTTTGCTTTTTACCCTGATTTGTCAGTAATAATTTTAAACAGCTTCTGGATCGGTCCCTTCCTTTAATCCTGTGCAGCAGCAGTGACAATAACTTTGTGTATTTGAGGGTTGGGTCAAATCCGAGAGAGTTCCCCAGTCCCCAGGAGAAATTCCCCAATTCATGGGCACTTTGCATTAAGCAGAAGTTAGCAGCAAAAAGTGTTACTAATGGGAGTAGTGGGAGTGAGAAAGTTTTAAACTGCCGGCACCCTGTAAAACAGAACTCCAACGATCGGTTTAGATAAAGTCCTGAACTGACTGAACTAATGGAGGGCAGATGAGGATTGAATTAAATCCCAATTCACTGAATCTAAACAACATTTAAAGACGTGAATCTGACAGGAGTGGGATTCCTGAGCCTGTGTGTGAGCTGCACCTGGATCGGTCCCGTTCAGTAAAAAGAGACGTGCAGGCGGTTACAAGACACGGCTCAGGCCAGGGCCGGCAGCGGCTACATTCGAGAACGGGAATCTTGCGTTGGTGCTGCCGATGCTTCCGTCTCTCGCACTCCGAGAGTCCCTGCGGCGGTCGGTACCGATCTCACTGCTATGGCTCTCCGAATTCATCCACTCGGTGTGGAACTCGTGGTGCAAACAGGAGCGCGTCTGATTCCTTTTTGTTGGAATCACGTTGGGGTTGCAATAGCTCAGGGTCCTGCTCATCGCTTTTATGTTTTTTATTCGATCATGGGATGTGGGCGTCGCTGGCGAGGCCAGCATTTATTGCCCATCCATAATTGCCCTCGGTTTTATAGCGGGGCAGTGTTTTAGGGATAGGCTGTTCATTGTTCATAAAATAATAATTATCAGAATTAAATTTGATGCATTAAAGTGCTCTTTATCTTTTACTTTCGATTTACACCCTCGTCAGTTTAAGGGATGTGGTTTGTTCAATGTTTCTGCAATAACTCTGCCCCCAGTATGAGAAGTAAAACACCGACTGTCCAATGCGTGGCTCAAGCCTATGCCCATCGACCATATTAATCATCCATTCGTTCAGTTAGTTAAAATATTGTGCTAATAACACCAAGGTTGTGGGTTCGATCCCCAGAAGGGCGTTCAGCGTTTTACGATGTTAGTAAATTTTAAAATCGAGAATTTACAAACAAGCAAATCCACACAAAAAAAAACACGCGGATTATTTTTTGAATAACATCCATTACAATGTTTGATATATCTTTGCCCGTGGGGCGTAGAAACACATAATTCTTTTTATTTTTATTTTCTCCATCTTTTCTCACTCACCTTTCTGCATCACCATCTCTTTCCATCTGTCTCTTTTCTCTCTTTTTCTATCTCTCTATTTCTTTCCATTCACGAAATCATTTCCCCGGGTGTGTTTTCTGACACACATTTCACCCTGTGTCACTCAGTATCCGGGCATGTTTATAAACACAGAAAACTGACACACCAGGGGAGACCTCACGGCCTTGGATACGGAGTGAAATACACTGAAGTGTTTATAAAAAGTTTCTGAACACACTTTGTCTGTAGAATTATTCGTTGTTTTCTCGGCATTGACGGGCTGTGAAGGGAGAGACGAGCCCGACCTCCCTCTGCTGGGTTGTGAAGGGAGAGACGGGCCCGAGCTCCCTCTGATGGGTTGTGAGGGGAGAGACGGGCCCGAGCTCCCTCTGATGGGCTGTGAAGGGAGAGACGGGCCCGAGCTCCCTCTGATGGGTTGTGAAGGGAGAGACGGGCCCGAGCTCCCTCTGATGGGTTGTGAAGGGAGAGACGGGCCCGAGCTCCCTCTGATGGGTTGTGAAGGGAGAGACGGGCCCGAGCTCTCTCTGATGGGTTGTGAAGGGAGAGACGGGCCCGAGCTCCCTCTGATGGGTTGTGAAGGGAGAGGTCGGCCCGAGCTCCCTCTGATGGGTTGTGAAGGGGGAGACGGCCCGAGCTCCCTCTGATGGGTTGTGAAGGGAGAGACGGGCCCGAGCTCCCTCTGATGGGCTGTGAAGGGAGAGACGGCCCGAGCTCCCTCTGATGGGTTGTGAAGGGAGAGACGGGCCCGAGCTCCCTCTGATGTGTTGTGAAGGGAGAGACGGGCCCGAGCTCCCTCTGCTGGGTTGTGAAGGGAGAGACGGGCCCGAGCTCCCTCTGATGGGTTGTGAAGGGGGAGACGGGCCCGAGCTCCCTCTGATGGGTTGTGAAGGGAGAGACGGGCCCGAGCTCCCTCTGATGGGTTGTGAGGGGAGAGACGGGCCCGAGCTCCCTCTGATGGGTTGTGAAGGGAGAGGTGGGCCCGAGCTCCCTCTGATGGGTTGTGAAGGGAGAGGTGGGCCCGAGCTCCCTCTGATGGGTTGTGAAGGGAGAGGTGGGCCCGAGCTCCCTCTGATGGGTTGTGAAGGGAGAGACGGGCCCGAGCTCCCTCTGATGGGTTGTGAAGGGAGAGACGGCCCGAGCTCCCTCTGATCCGCACTGACCCCGAGCAGCGGGTGAAATAAAGTCGAGTTCAACCTGTAGCAGCGAGCGGTTGGAGAGCGATCAAGGTCCAGAGTCAAGGAGGACATTTATGATACTGTCTTTGAATCACATTTGCATCAAATACGCCTTGAACTCCCTGCCTGGGGAATTCATCACCTGTGAAAACAGTCTAAAAATTAAAATATAAACCACCCAACTTGGGGTTCGAACCCATGAACCTGAGAATAAGTTTACTCAGCATAAGGCTGGAGACTGACTGCGTCTTTCCAGTTCAGAGTGGGGCGCATTCCCACCCTGGGAAAGATCAAATCATAGAATCATAGAAAGGGTAACAATACAGAAAAAGTCCGTTCGGCCCATCGAGTCCGTGCTGGTTCTCTGCAAGTGCAATCCAGCTCGTCCCACTCCCCCGTCCTATCCCCGTAGCCCTGTATTTATTTGTTCCCTTCAAGTACTTATCCAGTTCCCTTTTGAAGGCCATGATTGAATCTGCCTCCACCATCCCCTCAGACAGTGCATTCGTGATCCTAAACACTCGCTGTGTAAAAAAGTTTTTCCTCATGTCATCTTTGATTCCTTTGCCAATCTCCTTAAAGCTATGTCCCCTGGTTCTTGACACGTCCGTCAATGGGAACAGTTTCTCTCTATCTACTATGTCTAGACACTTCATGATTTTCAATACCTCTATCAAATTGCCTCGCAACCGTTTCTGTTCTAAGGAGAGCAACCACAGCTTCTCCAATCTATCCACGTAACTAAAGTCCCTCATCCCTAGAATCATTTTAGTAAACCTGTTCTGCACCCTCTCCACGGCTTCAGATCTTTCCTAAAGTGTGGTGCCCAAAACTGAACACAAGACTCCAGTTGTGGACAAACCAGTGTTTTTTTAAAGTTTCATCATAACCTCCTTACTTTTGTACTCTATGCCTCTATTTATAAAGCCCAGGGTCCCGTATGCTTTCTCAACCTACTCTGCCACCTTCAATGATTTGTGCACATATACCCCCAGATCTCTCTGTTCCTGTACGCCTTTTAGAATTGTGCCCTCTAGTTTATATTGCCTTTCCTCATTCTTCATACTGAAATGTATCACCTTGCATTTTTCTGCATTAAATTTCATCTGCCATGTGTCTGCCCATCCCACCAGCCTGTCTATATCCTCTTGAAGTCTATCACCATCATCCTCACTGTTCACTACAATTCCAATTTTTGTTTCTTCCACAAATTTGGAAATTGTGCCCTGTACGCCCAAGTCCAAGTCATTAATATATATCAAGGAATGCAGTGGTCCCAGCACTGACCCCTGGGGAACACCACTGTACACCTCCCTCCACGGAAAAACAGTCGTTCACCATTACTCTCCGTTTTTTGCAACTTAGCCAATTCTGTATCCATGCTGCTCATGCCCCTTTTATTCCATGGAGTTAATCTTGACGACAAGCCTATTATGCGGCACTTGATGAAACGTCTTTTGAAAGCACATATACACCACATCAACTGCATTACCCGCATCGACCCTCTCTGTTATTTCATCAAAAAACTCTACCAATTTGATTAAACATGTTTTGCTTTTTACAAATCCATGTTGGCTTTCCTTAATCAGTCCAAGTGACTGCTAATTCTCTCCCAGATTATCATTTCTAAAAATTTCCCCATCACCAAGGTTAAACTGACTGGCTGAAAGTTGCTGGAATTATCCTTACACCTTCTTTTGAACAATGGTGTAACATTTGCGATTCTCCAGTCCTTTGGCACCACGCCCGTATGTATGGATGTTTTCAAGATTATGGCCAGTACCACTGCAATTTCCACCCTTACTTCCCTCAGCAACCTAGAATGCATCCCATCCAGACAGGGTGAGTTATCGACTTTAAGTACTGCTAGCCTTTCTAGTACCTCTTTATCAATTTTTAGCCCATCCAATATCTCAACTACATCTTCCTTTACTGAGACTCTGGCAGCATCTTCTTCCTTGGTAAAGACAGATGCAAAGTACTCATTTAGCACTTCTGCCATGCCCTCTGCCTCCATGAGTAGATCTCCTTTTTCATGGCAATTCGATCCCGACCCTCTTCTTCCTACCCGTTTGTTGTCTACATGCCTATAGTAGACTTTTGGATTCCCTTTTATGTTGGCCGCCATTCTATTCTCATACTCTCTCTTTGCCCCACTTATTTAGTTTTTCACTTCCCCTCTGATTTTTTTAATATTCAGCCTGGATCTCACTTGTACTATCAACCTGACATCTGTCATATGCCCTTTTTTTCTGCTTCATCGTGCTCTCTATTTCCTTTTCCAGGGAGCTCTGGCTTTAGTTGCCCTACCTTTCCCTCTCATGGGAATGTGCCTAGACTGTACCCGAACCACCTCCTACTTAAAGGCTGCCCACTGTTAAATTACAGTTTTGCCTGCCAATCTTTGATTCCAATTTACCCGGGCCAGATCTGTTCTCATCCCACCGAAATTAACTCTCCTCCAGGTGAGTATTTTTACTTTAGAGTGGTCCGTTTCCTTTTCCATAGCTATTCTAAACCTTATGATACCATGATTGCTGCTCCCTAAATGCTCCCCCACTGACACTTGCTCCACTTGGCCCACCTCATGCCCATGAACCAAGTCCAGCAATGCCTCCTAGCTATTCTAAACCTTATGATACTATGCTCACTGATCCCGAAATGTTCCCCTTGGCCTGTTTCATTGCCAGATAACAGAGCACAGGCCGAGGATCGAGCCTGGGCCTTTCCTGCTCTGTGTGAGGCTCAATATGTAAATGAACCTGCTCTCTCCTCACATCAGTGTTGTCAGACTGCGTGTCTCATAGTTTCTGTTCTTCCAAATATTCATTAAAATAATATACTGATCTTTGGGCTTTCTATCCTTGTAATATTTGGTAAGTATATGTTATGTTATAAAAACTGTTTGGTTTAAAGTTGTTAACTGAATCTGTTTGATCAGTGAATGTAATTAATATCAGTCTCCATGGGCCCTAATTGTGTCACTGGAGTGTTTCTCTCTGCTATTAATAAGCGACTTCTTTCAACGTGTTATCCCATAGTGTCAGTGGGAGCATCACCTCCGGCACTAACAGGGATCAGTGACTCCACAGAGAGGGAAAGAATAGATCAGAATCTGACAGCAGTAGATTGTAATGTTAAACAATTTATCAGAATGGGAGAACAATAGATTATAATGTTAAACAATGGAACAGAATCTGAGAACAATAGATTGTAATGTTATACACGGGATCAGAATCTGAGAACAATAGATTGTAATGTTATACACGGGATCAGAATCTGAGAACAATAGATTGTAATGTTATACACGGGATCAGAATCTGTGAACAATAGATTGTAATGTGAAACAATGGGTCGGAATCTGAGAACAGTAGATTGGAATAGCCCATTATGGACTTTTATGGACTTTTCAAGTTGTGTATCTACTTTATGATTCACTGGCATTCGAGGAGCGGGCACTTTATGTGATTCTTGGTCTACAAGTAATTTACTATCCTCCCCTCGCTGCTGTTGGTGTCTCTGGTAAGTCTCGATATCCAGCTATTAATCCTATAACCAATGATTCACTTATGACTGTTCTTGTAGTACCCTGTCCCACACTCGCTGCAGTTCGATTTGATGACAAGTCTCCATATCCAGCTGTTAATTATATAAACCATGTCTTACTGTATTGCTCTTCTAGTCATTTACTGACCAACACTCGCTGCTGTCGATGTCACTGGTAAGTCTCGATATCCAGCTGTTAATTCTATGAACCATGTTTCACTGCATTACTGTTCTTTTTTGCCCTGTCCCATACTCACTGCCATTGTTGTTCCAGGTAATTCACTTTATCCAGTTATTAATTCTATAAACCAGGTTTCACTGTATCACTGTTATTTTTGTCCCCTGCCCTGCATTTGCTGCTGTACGATTTGATGGTAAATTTTTATATCCAGCTCAAAAATTAAAGGGGGCACTCGGGAAGGGAGATATATTGATGGGTGGAACAGGGATGGGAGATATATTTAAGGGGATTTTCTGGGTGTGAGATTTAATTCACAATGGATCCCTGAGAGTGAGGCTGTATTTCAGGGATTCTGAATGTATGCATGTTTCACAGGGTCCTTGGGGTGTGTCAGTATTTGAATGGGGTCCAGACATGGCACTAATATACAAGGGATCCAGTAATGGTACTAATATACAAGGGGTCCAGAGACAGTGATAATATACAGCAGATTCAGAGATGGTACTAATATACAGGGGATACTGAAACGGTGCGAATGTTCAGGGGATCCAGAGGCGGTGTTAATATACAGGGGGTGCAGAGATGGTGCTAATATTTACAAAGGGAAGCTATGAACAATTGCAGGGGATCGAGAGACAGTACTAATATTTATAGAGAGATCCAGAGACGCTATTAATAACTACAAAGGATCCAGAGATGGTGCTAACATACATGGGATCCAGAGACGGTGCTAATATTTACAGGGGATCCAGAAACGGTGCTAATAATAACAGAGGATAAAGAGATGGAAATAATACATACTGGGTATCCAGAGACAGTACTAATATTTACTGGGTATCCAGAGACGGTACTAATATTGACAGGGGATACAGAGACAGTGCAAATATTTACAGCGGATGCAGAGACATTATTAATATGTACAGGGGATGTAGAGAAGATACAAATATTTTCAGGGGATCCAGAGATTGTTCCAATATTGACAGGCCATCCAGTGAGGGTACGAATATTTACAAGGGATCTGGAGATTGTACTGATAGTTACAGGTGATGTAGAGACGTTACAAATAAATATCGCGGATGTAGAGATGGTACAAATATTTACACAGGATCCAGCGATGGAATTAATATTTACAGGAGATGTAGAAAATTCATTGGTATTTACAGGGGATCCAGGGATTGTACTAATATTTACAAGTAATTAAGAAACTGTCCTATTATTCACAGGGGAACCAAAGATGGTATTAATATTCCAAGGGGGAATCCAGAGATGGTTGTAATATTTAGAGAGGGATCTAGCAATGATACTAATGTATACTGGGGTTGCAGAGACGGTAGTTACATTTACAGGGCATCTAGAATTGGTACTAACATTTCCAGGACATACAGGTACGGTACTAATATTTACAGGTGGTCCAGAGACGGTACTAATATTTTCAGTGAATCCAGAGGCGGTACTAATTTATACAGCTGATCCGGAGATGGTAATAATATTTGCAGGGAATCCCGATGCGGTACTAATATATAAAGGGGATCCAGAGATGGTAATAATGTTTACAGGGAATCCAGAAATGATGCGAATAATTATAGGGAATCCAGAAATGGTAGCAATATTAGAGGGGAAACGGAGGTTGTACGATTATATACAGGGGATTCATAGACCGTGCTCATACTTACAGGGAATCCAGAGGCGATGCTAAAATTTATAGGTGAACCACAGCTGGCACTAATATTTACAGGGGATCTGGAGATGGTACTAATATTTACAGGGGATCTGGAGATGGTACTAATATTTACAGGGGATCAAGAGACGCTCGTACTATTACAGGGGATCCAGAGGCGGTACTAATATTTAAAGGTATTCCAGGGACGGTACTAATATTTACAGGGGATGTAGATATGGTAATAATATTTACAGGCGATTTAGAGAATGTACTAATACTTACAGGGGATCCCGATTCGGTACTAATATTTACAGGGGAGGTATAGACATAATTAATATTTACAGGTGATGTAGGGAAGCTACTAATAATTCCATGGGATCCAGGAATGGTACTAATATTACAGAGGATCCAGAGATGGTATTAATATTTAAAGGGGATTCAGGGTCGTTATAACAGTTATAGTGGATCTAGAGACGGTACAAATAAATAAAGGGGATGTAGAGAAGGCACAAATATTTACACGGGATCCAGCGATTGAACTAATAATTACAGGAGATGTTGAGCATGTATTGGTATTTACAGGGAATCCAGGGAGGGTACTAATATTTACTGTGTATGTAAGACAGTGCTAATATATACAGGGGATCCAGAGAAGGTAGTAATGTTTACCATGGATCCATAGATGGTATTAATATTTACAGGGGATCCAGAAATGATACTAATATTAACATGTGCTCCATAGACAGTACTAATATTTATAGGTGATCCGGAGACGGTACTAATATTTACAGTGGACCCAGAGACTGTACAAATATTTAAATGGGACCCAGCAACGCAATTAATATTCACAGTGGGACCTGGAGACGGTGATAATATTTACAGGAGACCGAGAAAGGTGGAAACATTTACAGGGGGTCCAGAGATGGTAATAATATATACAGGGAAACCAGAAATTGTATTAATATTTACAGAGGATTCCAGAGAGGGTACTAATGTTAACAGACGATCCAGAGAGGGTACTAACATTTGAAATTGATATAGGGACGGTTATAATATTTACAAGGGATCCGGATATGGTATTAATATTTACAGGGGATTCAGAGACGGTACTAATATTCACAGTTTGTTCCGCAGATGGTTATGTAATTTAGAGAGGGATCCAGGGATGGTTCGGATATTTACAGGCGACCCAAAGACGGTACTAATATTTATAGGGGGATCCAGAAACGGTACTAACATTTAGAGGGGGATCCAGAGACGGTACTAATTTTTAGAGGGAGATCCAGAGGCGGTACTAATATTTGCAGGGGGATCCAGAGGCGGTACTAATATTTACAGGGAATGCAGATATGGTACTAACATGAAACAAAAATGTTACTAATATTCACAGTAGGATCCGGAGATGGTGATAATATTTACAGGGGACCCAGAGACGGTGCTAATACTTATAGAGGACCAAAAGTCGATACTGAAGTTTACAGGGAGTCCAGAGATGGTGCTAATATAACAGATGTGGTACTAATATTTACAGTGGGTCCACAAACAGTGCTGATATATACAGGGGATCCAGAGACGGTGCTAATACTTACACGGGATCCAGAGATGGTACTAATATTCATAGAGGGAGCCAGACACGTTAATAATATTTACAGGGTTTCAAGGGACAGTACTTAATTATAATCTGGAGCCAGAGACGGTAGTAATATTTACAGGGGATCCAGTGTTGGTACGAATATTTACAGGTAATACAGAGACGGTATTAATAGTTACAGGTGGACCAGACATGGCACTAATATTTACAATGGAAATTGGGATGGTAGTAACATGTACAGGGGGTTCCAGGGATGGTACTAATATTCACAGGGGATCGAGAGACGGTACTAATATTTACAGATGATCCAGGGATGGTACGTTCATAATAGATCCAGGGACAGTACAAAAATTTACACGGGTTCCAGAGACGATACTAATATTGACAGGGATCCAGAGACAGTATTTATATTTACTGTGGGCCCACGGATGGTACTAATATTTACAGGAGATCCAGAGATGGCACTAATACTTACACGGGATACGGAAATGGTACTAATATTCATTGCAGGATCCATATGCAGTAATAATACTTACAGCAGATTCAGGCACTGTATTAATATATACTGAGGATCCAATATTTAAAGCGGTTCTAGAGTTGGTACTAATATTTACAGGGGATGCAGAGATAGTACTAATATTTACAGGGGATGCAGAGATAGTACTAATATTTACAGGGGATGCAGAGATAGTACTAATATTTACAGGGGATGCAGAGATAGTACTAATATTTACAGGGGATGCAGAGATAGTACTAATATTTACAGAGGGATACAGAGATGGTAACAATTTTTACAGCTATTCCAGAAACAGTACTAATATTTACAGGCTATCCAGAGACAGTACTAATATTTAAAGGGAATACAGAGGAGATACTAATATTCACAGAGGATCAAGAAATGGTACCAATAATCACAGGGGGATCCATTGGCGGGAACAATATTTACAGAGGGATCCAGTGATGGCCCTAATATTTACAATGCATCCAGAGACAGTACTACTATTTAAAGGGGGTCCAGAAATAGTAATAATATTTTCAGGAGATTCAGAGACGTCACTGATATTTATATGGGATGTAGACACGTTATTAATAATTACAGGGGATGTAGAGAAGGTACTAATATTTAGAGGGGATCCAGGTGAGGTTTAAATATTTACAGTGGAGCTGGAGATGGTACTAATATTTACATGGGATCAAGAGACAGTACTGATATTTACAGGGGATCTAGAGAGAGTACTAATATTACAACGGATCCAAAGACCTTACTAATATTTACATGGGATACAGAGACGGTGCTAATATTCGCAGGGTGAACCAGAGACTGTGATAATATTTACAGAGGAATCCAGAGACGGTACTAATATTTATAGGTTATCCAGGGGCTTTACCAATATTTGCAGATGATCCAGAGACTGTACTAATATTATAGGCAATCCAGAGATGGTAATAATATTTACAGGGGATCCAGAGTTGGTACTAATATTCACAGTGGGATCCAGAGATGGTACTAATATTCACAGGGGATCCAGAGATGGTAATAATGTTTACAGGGGATCCAGAGATGGTATTAATATTCACAGTGGGATCCAGACACAGTAATAATATTTACAGAGGATCCAGAGGCGGAATTAATATGTACAGAATATCCAGAGACGGTATTGATACTTATAGGGGCTCCAGAGACTGTGCTAATATTTACACAGTGTCCCTGCCTGATGTATAATTCCCCTGTTTCTTTCCCTTTCTTACAGTTAACTTACTGGCGATTGTGACCCTGTCTCGGGGAAAGTGTGGTCTCTCCAAATGTGTCACTCGCTACCTGGTGGCGATGGCAGCGGGGGATTTAATGGTCATTATCTTCGATCTGATACTCAGACAGATTCCCATTGCCTTTGGAGGGCAGTTTCGTTTCCTGTACTCCATCCCTGTGTGTAATATCCACGCCGTCCTGCTTTTTGCAGCCACAGACTGTTCTGTCTGGTTCACCGTCACTTTCACCTTTGATCGATTTGTGGCCATTTGTTGTGAGAAGCTGAAAACTAAATATTGCACCGAGAGAACGGCGGCTGTGGTTCTGGGAACAGTGATTTTGCTGAGCTGTTTGAAGAACATTTCCTGGTACTTTATGTTCACGGGTTGGTATCAACTTCACAATACGCCCTGGTTTTGTTTGGTAACAGTCAGTGTTCTGGAATCACGTGTGTGGGGAGTGATCGAACTCCTGCATTATATCCTCACCCCGGGGGTCCCATTTGTTCTGATTCTGCTGCTCAATGCTTTCACCGTCAGATGCATTTTAGTGGCCAGCAGAGCCCGCAGGAGACTCCGGGGTCACAGCAGTGGGGAGAGTCCCAGAGACCCAGAGATGGAGAGCAGAAGGAAATCCATCATTTTACTGTTTCTTATCTCGGGGAATTTCATACTGTTATGGGCATTGTTATTAGTGTATTCCATATGGAACCGGATGTTTTATTTGGGGTTTGAGTCTGTATTTCTACCTGAGTTGATACTCGAACTGGGATACATGCTCCAGCTCCTGAGTTGCTGCACAAACACTTTTATTTATGCCGTGACCCAAACGAAATTCAGAGAGCAGTTGAAGAATGTGGTGAAATATCCCTTCATTGCAAGTGTTCAAATCATTAAATCATGAGAGGATCTGAAGACTTTCTCAGAGCAGAGTCAGTTTTGTATCATACGGTGTCTGATTCTCTCTCCACCAGACACTGTGTATTCTGCAATCACTGAAACCTTTATAACTTGAGGCTATTTATCAACTCATTTCAGAGCGTGTCCCAAAGTTCATGGGGTAAAAATTGGATAGGGGCCGTTTTCGGGCGTTGGTAGCGTGATGTGCTATTACCCCCGCCCGATGACTCCTGCACAGGCAGGTCACAAGTTTCAGCCCACCAGAGGACTGACCTGCAATCAGGACTCCATTCCAGGCCTTGCAGGTGGAATCAATGCAATTCGCACTTTCCACCACCAGGGGAGCTCAATCCCTTAAAGGGAGGATGTTTCTTAGAAATTTCTTAAAGGTAGCTGGTACCTGTTATTTGCTAAAAATAACAGTCTACTGTCTGCACGGAGTCTGAACAGAGATCAGACATCGCACACGTAAAACACAGATGCAGGTCTCATCCCTAAGTTTACACACAGATGAGTTATGTTGTGGTAAAGTCCAAACTCTCTCCCCCACACACCCCTGCGGAGAGCAGTGAGTGGTAAAGTCCACACTCTCCCCACACACACCCCTGGGGAGAGCAGTGAGTGGTAAAGTCCACACTCTCCCCCCACACACCCCCCTGGGGAGAGCAGTGAGTGGTAAAGTCCACACTCTCCCCCCACACACCCCCCTGGGGAGAGCAGTGAGTGGTAAAGTCCATACTCTTTCCCCACACACCCCTGGGGAGAGCAGTGAGTGGGAAAGTCCACACTCTCCCCCCACACACACCCCTGGGGAGAGCAGTGAGTGGTAAAGTCCACACTCTTCCCCCCCCCCACACACCCCTGGGGAGAGCAGTGAGTGGTAAAGTCCACACTCTCCCCACACACCCCCCTGGGGAGAGCAGTGAGTGGTAAAGTCCACACTCTCCCCACACACACCCCCCTGGAGTGAAATACATTGATGTTATCGAAAGCTGACCGACCAGGGGAGACCTCACAGTGTTGGAGACGGAAAGTATTGGTTGAACTCGTGCTTTATGAGATCAAGCACAAAGCTGGCCTGATTTGAATGATTCACTTGTGTTTATTAAATAATTATCATGTGCCTGTTGCAGGCAGTAACTGTTCAGGGTCAGCCAATGGGGAATAGTCTTGTTTCAGCAATAACCCATTGAAATTGCATTCCAGCCTCCATATGAATGATAATCCGTTTTGCGTTAGCTGTTCAATATAACTCTTCGCATTGATACTGCAAAAATAATAATGAAATGTCCATACATCATTATACTAAACTCTAGTGGAAGTTATGCAAATATTATGCAAACCATTTTAAAATTAACATATGATTCGAAATTAGCTTATGAAATCGATGTGAAATCTCCAGCAAAAAGCGAACCTGCAAACAAATTCTCTTTAATTCAAACATTAATGGGCCGGATTTTGCTGTGAGCAGCGAGCGAATGGCACCAGGTGTAGGTTAGACTTGCCCATAGACCCTCTCTGGGGTTTTACACAGCAAGTTACTGGGAATGGAACATCAAACGATGTGACCCCCCTCAGCAGGGCATCTGGAACCTGTGTGTACAGGGCGAGCAACTGTATATCTCCGTAATCAATCAGATTGAAGAATTGGTAATGAGAGCACAGAGACTGAACCAGGAAGTGTCAGAATGGTGAATTCAATGTCAAATCAGGTCCAGTAAGAGAAATAAAGAGAGGGAAGAAAAGATTGGATTAAGAGACAGAAAGAAAAGAGACAGAAAGAAAACGTAAAAAATTTTAAATTATTTCTTTTATCTCCAACATGAATTAAAAGCTGAGGGAATGAGAGTGCTCACTTCGAACAGTCAGTTTTCAGTGCCTGAGAGGTTTTTTTTAGCAGTAATTAAGACTTAACATATTCTTAAAAGGGGACAAGCCCGAACTTTTTTTGTGACGAGTTTGGTCCGTATCTATGACATCAGGACAGTAACTTCACACCGTTCAATGTATTTCAATGGGGAGCCAATCGGTGAGGTGCCCTCGTCACACAGCTTACGGAGGGGGCAACACATCACAGACAGCAACTTCTGGATTTCCCCATTTAACTGAGCCTGTGGGCTCGCCGGAAGTTACTGTTCAATTTGCACATGAATAACGGTGAGCACTGTTCGTCTCATCCTTACTTAGAATCAGAGAATCGTAGAAAGGTTACAGACAGAAGGAGGCCATTTGGCGCATCAAATGCGCGCCATCTCTCTGCGCGAACAATCCAGCGAGTCCCACTCCCCCGCCCTATCCCCGTAGCACTGCATTTTTTTTTTGTTTCAAATACTTATCCAGTTCCCTTTTGAAGGCCATGATTGAATCTGCCTCCACCACCCCCACGGGCAGTGCATTCCAGATCCTAATCAATCGCTGTGTAAAAAAGATTTTCCTCATGTCACCTTTAATTTTTTGCCAATCACCTTAAATCTATGTCCCCTGGTCCTTGAACCTTCTGCCAATGGGAACAGTTTGTCTCTATCTACTTTTTCTAGACCCTTCATGATTTTGAATACCTCTATCAAATCTCCTTAAAACCGTCTTTATTCAAAAGGAGAACAACCCCAGCTTCTCCAGTCTATCCACGTAACTAAAGTCCCTCATGCCTGGAATCATTCTCGTAAATCTCTTCTCTCTAAGGCCTTCACATTTTTCCTAAAGTGCGGTGCCCTGAACTGGACACAATACTCCAGTTGTGGCCGAACCAGTGTTTTATAAAGGTTCATCATGACTTTCTTGCTTTTGTACTCTATGCCTCTATTTATAAAACCCAGGATCCCATATGCTTTTTTAATCACTTTCTCATCCTGCCCTGCCACCTTTAACATAAGAACATAGGAACAGAATAGGCCATTTGGCCCCTCGTGCCTGCTCCACCATTTGATAAGATCATGGCTGATCTGTGATCTAACTCCTGCCTTTGGCCCATTTCCCTTAATACCTTTGGTTGCCAAAAAGCTATCTAGCTCAGATTTAAATTTAGCAATTGAGCTAGTATCAATTGCCGTTTGCTGAAGAGAGTTCCAAACTTCTACAACCCTTTGTGTGTAGAAATGTTTTCTAATCTTGCTCCTGAAAGGTCTGCCTCTAATTTTTAGATTGTGCCCCCTACTCCTAGAATCCCCAACCAGCGGAAATAGTTTCTCTCTATCCACTCTATCCGTTCCCCTTAATATCTTATAAACTTCGATCAGATCACCCCTTAACCTTCGAGACTCCAGAGAATACAACCCCAATTTGTGTAATCTCTCCTCGTAACTTAACCCTTGAAGTCTGGGTATCATTCTAGTAAACTTACACTGCACTCCCTCCAAGGCCAATATGTCCTTCCGAAGGTGCGGTGCCCAGAACTGCTCACAGTACTCCAGGTGCGGTCCAACAATTTGTGCACATATACCCCCAGATCTCACTGTTCCTGTACCCCTTTTGCAGTTGTGCCCTCCACTTTATATTGCCCATATATTTACACCACAAAATCCAGTCCATTGCTTCAGCTCGATGAAAAAGTTCTGGCATTACAATACATTTTCCAAGGGACACATGTACAATTCTTGGGCAGTAGTGACCAGGGTCACTGCCAAAACCAGCTTACCGCTCGTTCTCTCCCGTTCTTCGAAAGCTGAATCTGTTTCAGCAACTGGAACCTCTGCTCCATCAGCAAGGTCGGCCCAGACGAGAAGGCTGAAATATCATTGTCAAGCTGGGAATTTAGAAAAAAAAGGGGCAATTCCCCAAATTGTAAATGTCGAACCTCCTGTGTGACGGCCTTAGTGTCTTAAATATACTGATGGGGAAGGAAATTATGAGGAGAGGTTGCATAAACTTTGTTTGTATTCCCTTGAGTTTCGAAGGTTGACAGGTGATCTAATCTGATGATTGCAGGATTTGATAGGGTAGATAGAGAGAAACTATTTCCTCTGGTGGGGGGAGTCCAGAACAAGTGGTCATAATCTTAAAATGAGATCTAGGCCGTTCAGGGGTGATGTCAGGAAGCATTTCTTTACACAAATGAGTATGGAAATCAGGAACTCTTTCTCCCAAAAAGGCTGTGGATGCTGGGGATAATTTGGAAACTTCAAGATCAATAGAGTTTTGTGGGGTAAGGATATCAACAGATATGGAGCAAATGCGGGTAAATGGAGTTAAGATACTGATCAGCCACAATCTAGTTGAATGGAGGAACAGGCTCAAGGGGCTGAATGGTCTACTCCTGCTTAACATAAGAATGTAAGAAATAGGAGCAAGGGTAGGCCTTATGGCCCCTCGAGCCCGCTCTACCATTCAATAAGATCATGGCTGATCCTCATCCTCAACTCCACTTTCCTGCCCGATTCCCATATCCAGAGTCCAAAAATCTATCGATCTCAGCCTTGAATATATTCAATGACTCAACATCCACAGCCCTCCTGGGGTAGAGAATTCCAAAGGTTGACAACCCTCTCAGTGAAGAATTTCCTCCTCGTCTCAGTCTTAAATGGCCAACCCCTTATCTTGAGACTATGCCCCCTAATTCTAGACTCTCAACATCTACCCTGTCAAGCCCTCTCGGAATCTTATATGTTTCATAGTGATCAACTCTCATTCTTCTAAACTCCAGCGAGTATAAGCCCATTCTATACAACTTCTCCTCACAGGACATCGTTCTCATCCCAGGAATCAATCGAGTGAACTTTCATTGCACTGCCTCCAAGGCACATATAGCCTTCCTTAGATAAGGAGACTAAAACTATACACAGCAATCCTGGTAAGGTCTCACCAAAGCCCTATACAATTGTATAAAGATTTTCTTACTCTTGTACTCCAACATGGCACGTGGGAACAACACCACCTGCACGTTCCCCTCCAAGTCACACAGCATCCCGACTTGGAAATATATTGCCGTTCCTTCATCGTCACTGGGTCAAAATCCTGGAACTCCCTTCCTAACAGCACTGTGGGAGAACCTTCACCACACGGACTGCAGCGGTTCAAAAAGGCGGCTCACCACCACCTTCTCAAGGGCAATTATGGATGGGCAATAAATGCTGGCCTTGTCAGCGATGCCCACATCCTATGAACGAATAAAGAAAAACCATACAATAAAGGCCAACATAACATTTGACTTCCTAATTGCTTACTATACCTGCCTGCTAACTTTCTGTGTTTCGTGCACAAGGACACCCAAATCCCACTGAACACCAACATTTCTTAGTCTCTCACCTTTTAAAAAATATCCTGTTTTTCTATTCTTCCTACCAAAGTGAAGAATCTTACTTTTCCCCACATTATACTCCATCTGCCACCTTCTTGCCCACTTGCTTACCCTGTCTATATCCCTTTTTAGACTTTTTGGGTTCGATTTTAAACATAAATTGTGGGTGTGTTGATGGCGGGGGGTCTGCAAAAATTGCAGAAATGCAGAGCAGGTTCAGAAGCCGACTCCAACCCGCCGACTTCCGAGTTCCCCACAGATGCACCTGTCTGCACTCGGGCGTCCCGAATCTGGAAGTCCCGCTGGTAATTAAAGCCGGTTGTAATGATAGTTAAACAACCAAATGTGCCTCTCTGAGGTACTTATGGCACTTTACTTGTGATATATTCGGTAGTTAGTGCTATTTTTAAACTTACCTAGGCGGTTTTCCCATTGCTTCTCGTTCACACCTGGTGAAACCAGTGCCGGATCAGGCAAAAAGAAACAAAATAAATTAAAGAACAAACCACTGCACAAAGTTAAAACACAAAATCAACCTAACTTCTCACCTTGCTCCGATGTCCGAAGTCTCCCTCTCTGATCTCCCCATCTTTCGCCCACTTCCCCCTGATCTCCCCTGCTTTACCCCCCCCATGTACACCCGATCTCAACCCCCGATATTCCACTCTCCTCCCCGTCTTCCGCTCTCCCCCATCTTCCCCTCCCTCGATCTTCCCCTCTCTCCCCCGATCTTCCCCTCTCTCCCCCGATCTTCCCCTCTCCCCCGATCTTCCCCTCTCTCTCCCCCGATCTTCCCATCCTCCCAATCTTCCCCTCTCTCCCCCGATCTTCCCCTCTCTCTCCCCCGATCTTCCCCTCTCTCCCCCGATCTTCCCCTCTCTCCCCCGATCTTCCCCTCTCTCCCCCGATCTTCCCCTCTCTCTCCCCCGATCTTCCCCTCTCTCCCCCGATCTTCCCCTCTCTCTCCCCCGATCTTCCTCTCTCTCCCCCGATCTTCCCCTCTCCCCCCGATCTTCCCCTCTCTCCCCCGATCTTCCCCTCTCTCTCCCCCGATCTTCCCCTCTCTCTCCCCCGATCTTCCCCTCTCTCCCCCGATCTTCCCCTCTCTCCCCCGATCTTCCCATCCTCCCAATCTTCTTCTCTCTACCCCGATCTTCCCCTCTCTCCTCCCGATCTTCTTCTCTCTCCCCTGATCTTCCCCTCTCTCCCCGATCTTCCCCTCTCCTCACCCCCAATTTTCCCCTCTCCCCCGATCTTCTCCTCTCGCCCCACCGATCTTCCACTCTCCACGCCCCCCCGATCTTCCCCTCTCTCCCCCACCCCCAATCTTCCACTCTCCACGCCCCCCCGATCTTCCCCACTCTCCCCACCCCCCATCTTCCATTCCACCGCAGGCTGATGTCTCGCTCTCTCTCTTTCTCTCACACTCCCCACCCACCCCCCCTCGCATTGCAGCTCCTGTCGGCAGCCAGCCTGTCAATCAGGGGCTGCCCAGCGCGAAACCTGGAAAGAACTTTAATCACCACCAATTACATTGCAATCACATCGGAAACGGTAAGTTTTGTTTATTCGGGTTCACCACACGGACCTCACTACCTCCCCCACCCCCCGCCAACCTGTCAACATTTCAAAATTAACCCCTTTATGTCCTCCTTCCAGCTTACTTTGACAGTTCTGAATTAAAGGGCCACCCACGCTACAATCAATGCAATCAACAAACAATCAGAAACTTCCCCATCCGCCCAGCTGGAACGAAAATACTTACAGAAGGCTTAAAAATATCAGCCTGACACTACTTTTTAAAGTGCAGAGACTTATAATGACGGCAAAACAACAAACAATTAATTTTTTTAAATGTGGGATGCCTGATTATTCCTATTTTCATATTTTTTCAACATTAAAGAAATTTATTAAAAAATACAAATTTTATTCTTATTAACTTTTAATTTCTGCATGTTTCAGTACATTACAAATAATTTCCTTGTCTTTTTATAATATGGTATGTTATTATGTTATTATTTTATTTAGACTAACGTAGAGAATGCCACTTTAAATGAATGAGGATCACTTGCCTGATTGTGGGCGGGGCTTCCATTCCCACAGTCTTTGCATCTGCACATGGTCTGAACTGATCACAGAGCGCTCATGGCCTGTGTTGTTCATGGAGCGCTCATGGCCTGTGTTGTTCATGGAGCGCTCATGGCCTGTGTTGTTCATGGAGCGCTCATGGCCTGTGTTGTTCATGGAGCGCTCATGGCCTGTGTTGTTCATGGAGCGCTCATGGCCTGTGTTGTTCATGGAGCGCTCATGGCCTGTGTTGTTCATGGAGCGCTCATGGCCTGTGTTGTTCATGGAGCGCTCATGGCCTGTGTTGTTCATGGAGCGCTCATGGCCTGTGTTGTTCATGGAGCGCTCATGGCCTGTGTTGTTCATGGAGCGCTCATGGCCTGTGTTGTTCATGGAGCGCTCATGGTCTGAACTGATCACAGAGCGCACATGGTCTGCACTGATCACAGAGCGCTCATGGTCTGCACTGATCACAGAGCGCTCATGGTCTGCACTGATCACAGAGCGCTCATGGTCTGCACTGATCACAGAGCGCTCATGGTCTGCACTGATCACAGAGCGCTCATGGTCTGAACTGATCACGGAGCGCTCATGGCCTGTGTTGTTCATGGAGCGCTCATGGCCTGTGCTGTTCATGGAGCGCACATGGTCTGCACTGATCATGGAGCGCTCATGGCCTGCACTGATCACGGAGCGCTCATGGTCTGTGCTGATCACAGAGCGCTCATGGCCTGCACTGATCACGGAGCGCTCATGGTCTGTGCTGATCACAGAGCGCTCATGGTCTGCACTGATCACAGAGCGCTCATGGCCTGTGTTGTTCATGGAGCGCTCATGGCCTGTGCTGTTCATGGAGCGCACATGGTCTGCACTGATCATGGAGCGCTCATGGTCTGCACTGATCACGGAGCACACTACTGGAGAAGATTTCAAAATGGAGCAAGTGGACGTGGTGGGCCACGCAGTGAGTACACAGAAAGCTGACACACCAGGGGAGGCCTCACTGTGTTGGGCATGGACTAAATTGCACTGAAGCGTTTACAAAGCAGAAATCTGACAGACCAGGGAAGTGAAATACATGTGGGTTTGTAAACACAGACTGGACTCTTCACACAGTCCGATGTTAGGAGAACCGTTCACATATCAGTGACTCCCTGGCCTCACAAGCTGCCAAGTGAGCCACTGTACTGCCCATGGGTTGCTCCTGCTCCTCCTCCTCCTCCGCCTCCTCCTTCTCCTCCTCCTCAATGTGGGTGGCAGATGCGGATGCGGTCTCCTCAAGCGGCACCCCTCCCAAGTTGTGCAAGGCGCAACACACGACTATAATGCATCCCACTCTGTCTGATGCGTATTGAAGCGCTCCCCCAGAATGATCAAGGCACCTAAATCGCATCTTGAGCAGCCCTATAACATGCTCAATTGTAGACCTGGTAGCGATGTGGCTGTCGTTGTATCGACACTGTTGCTCGGTGATGGGGTTCCTCAGAGGTGTCGTGAGCCACATGTGTAGGAGGTATCCCTTGTCCCCGAGGAGCCAGCCCTTGCGGTTGTTCGGTGCGTGGAAGAGGGGCAGGATGTTGGACTCCTGGAGGATGAAGGAATCGTCACAGCTGCCAGGGAATCTGGTGCACAAATGAAAGAATCTCTTGCGGTGGTCATAAATGAGCTGAGTGTTGATGGAGTGATAGCCCTTCCTGTTGATGAACAGTCCTGGCTCATGTGGAGGTGCTCGTATTGCTATATGGGTGCAATCGATTACACCCTGCACCCATGGGAAGCCAGCCACAGAATGGAATCCCACTGCCCTCTCCGTCTGGCTGAGGTCGTCCATGGGGAAGTTGACGTAGTGTGAGGTCCTGCGAAACAAGCCGTCGGTGACCTGCCTTATGCACTTGTGTGCAGACGACTGAGAGACCCTGGCGATGTGCCTGGTGGCACCCTGGAATGATCGGGAATAGAAGAAGTTGAGGGTAATTATGACTTTGACAGCGACAGGAAAGGAGATGCTGCTTGCCAGCTAGGAGCAGCTCGGCATGAAGGAGGCTGCAGATGTCTGCGACTACCTGGTGATTGACTCAGCCTCTTCCTGCACTGCTCCTCAGAGAGGTCCAGGAAGCTGAGCCTCGGTCTGTAGACCCTGTGGCGAGGGTAGTGCCTCCTGCGACATCGCTCTCTCTGTTGTTGCCCTCCCTGCTCTTGTGCAGGTGCCTGTGGTGCAGCACTGTGTGTGGAGCTCCACGTGGCGGAGGTGGATGTCGTGCCTGGCGAGGTTGGTGATGTTGCTCGGCCTCGGATGAAGTGATGAATGCAGCCATGGCACCCCCATCCTGACGGTATGAGTTTGAGGGGGTCCGCAAAGTAGGTAAATATGTTTGCACAGCAGAGTTTTGGGTGAAAAGTAAGAATTTTGAGTGAAAACACAAAGGTCTTGCAGCCAAAACTTTGTCTCAAGTGACAGAGTGTCCTGCTGCAATAAATGACGTTTTCTCCCCATGTGTCAAATAATCTTTTGCATCTCCCACTGGCTGCTGGCTGAAATACGTCTGCTCCAACAGGGAGTGTTTCCCACAGCACGGGAGGCAAGCTGAGGATCCTTTTAAATTGCACCCCTGCCAAAATGCCTGGTCAATCAAGTAGTTCAACTACCTCAACTATCAGAGAAACTTTGCAAATTATCATTCCGCCGGCTTTAATTGCCTGTGGGACTCCCGCAATCGGGAGCTGCGCGTGGACCTGGACACGTCACTGGGGAACCCGGGAGTCAGCAGGTTGGAGCTGGGCTCTGAACCCGCTCGGGACTTTTGCGATTTTCGGAGCCCCCCCACATTCCCAAAGCACCCGGCTCCGTCATCCGAAAATCTGCCCTATAGACAGAGAGACCGAGAGACAGACAGAGTGAGAGAGAGACAGAGAGTGTTACAGACTGAGAGTGAGAGAGCTAGAGAGAGAAAGTGACAGACAGAAAATGAGAGAGAGACAGTGAGAGAGAGACAGAGAGAGAGAGAGACAGAGACAGACAGAGAGACAGAGAGAGAGAGAGACGGATAGAGAGTGAGAGAGAGACAGAGAGCGAGAGAGAGACAGGTGAGAGAGCGACAGAGAGTGTGACAGACAGAGAGTGAGAGAGAGCTAGAGAGAGAAAGTGACAGACAGAAAATGAGAGAGAGACAGTGAGAGAGAGACAGAGAGAGAGAGAGACAGAGACAGAGAGAGAGACAGAGACAGAGAGTGTGATAGACAGAGAGTGAGAGAGAGCTAGAGAGAGAAAGTGACAGACAGAAAATGAGAGAGAGACAGAGAGAGAAAGTGACAGAGCATGAGAGAGAGACAGTGAGAGAGAAACAGAGAGAGAGAAAGACAGAGACAGAGGGCTCGAATTTAGCAGGCCTGCGGGTTCCCAGCGGGTGGTCCTCCGGGAGCGTCGAAAACGCGAACGGTGAAATTAGTGGGTTGCCCACGCGATCGTAGAAGGCAATGCACTAATAGGATCCAATTACCTGCTCCTCCGGGGTCCACGGCGCTGGCCTGCGCTTCGATCGGGCTGCGCATGCGCAGTACGATCTGTCAGCTGGAGGCTCTCTAGTTAAAGGGGCAGTCCTCCACTGACAGATGCTGCAACCAATGGGACAAATTGCAGCATGGAGCAGCCCAGGGGGAAGGCTGCTCGCAGTTTAAAGATGCCTCACCCCAGGTATCATCAGATGGGGTGAGGAGGAGGGGGAGGACAGAGATCTTCCATCCGGTGGGCGGGAGGAAGCGGCCTGCCTCTGCCACCAAGAAGGCCTGGCTCGAGGTGGCAGAGGAGGTCACCTGCACCACCAACATATCGCCCACCTGCATACAGTGCAGGAGGCGCTCCAATGACCGCAGTAGGTCAGCCAAAGTGAGAACACGTAGTCTTTCCCCTACACTCCGTATGCCACAACACTGCCCCCACCCCAAATCTCCTTCGGCACCGCCAACACTATTCTGTCACATCACCCTTCACGCCCACTCACACCCCATCCTCATCTTACCTCCACCTACTCACCTCGCCAGTACTCATCCTGCCACTAACACGCGACCCAATCCTCATACAATCTCATGGCTCCATCCCATACTCACCCTCTCGTGCATCTCCCTCACGGCCAGCCTCACTCAACCTGCCACCACCTGTGCTGCAGCCACAGGGCATGCATCACATATGTGCAGTAGGCAGGGTAAGGCAAACGTCTCGTCAGCATGAAGTGGGTGCACAAGGGTGTCGGAGGGTTTGTCATGGGTGTTACCCATATTGAATTTCAGAGCCACAAACAGCACACATTATATTGACACCACCACTGCCATGTCTCCGCGAATCCTGTCCATTGTGTCCAATAATGCCCGCTCCTGGGTATCACTATGAGGACCCACCACTGATGCCACCCATCGTGTTACTGCAGAGTAGGTGCAGGTGTATTTGCAGGGCTCTTCCGCGCAGACGACTGAGAGACATCGGCGGTGTAGCCGGCTGCACCCTGGAAGGATGCGGAGGAGAAGGTGTGGAGGGCAGTGGTGACTTTGCCAGCGACAGGTAAGCAGTTGGTGCTGGGGCCAGCCAGGAGCAGCTCGGCATGAAAGAGGCTGCAGATCTCCACGACTACATGTCGAGCGAATCTGCGCCTCCGTGTGCACTGCTGCTCGGAGAGGTCCGGGGAGCTGCGCCTCGGTCTGTGGACCCTGTGGCGAGGGTAGTGCCCTCTGCGACGCGTCTCTCTCTGCGGTAGACCTCCCTCCTGCTGTGCAGGTGGGCGTGCAACCACACCGTGTTGGGGGGATCCACGTCTCTGCGGCGGGCGGCGTGGACTGCGAGGCTGCTGGGGCTGGTCATGCTCTTCGTCCTCTGAGGGTGTCCACGCACCACCCAACTGGCAGGTGTTGGTCTGTGGGGTTGTGCAGGGTAGGTGGGTGGGTCCTCGGAGTGGGGCTGCGGTTTCGTGTCGGTCTGTCCTCTGGCTTGGCCGGGGGGTGGTGGGGGGCAGGGGTTGCCCTATGTGACGCGGTGGCCTCCTGCGTGGGTGAGGGCTCTCCCCCGTGGAGCGCACCTTGGCACCTGCCACAGGCTGCTGGCTGCAACACGCCTGGTTTGAAGGGTCCTGTTTCCCCCAGTGTGGGAAACTGACTGCTTTGAACCTAAAATCCCACACTTCCTCTTTTGACAGCTGCTTCAGCTCATTAACTGACCACAACGAGCAAGTTAAGTGCTCTCAAGTGGAACCCCGCTGGCTTTAATTGCCTGCGGGATTCCCACCAGCGGGGCTTGCGCGCGCAGCCCCGCACGTCAGCGCGGTACCCGGAAGTGGCCGGGATTTCGTCCGAATCCGGTCACGTGATCGGAGATCAGGATTTTCGGGGCCCCCCCGCTGGAAACCCGCAGGTAACCCGACCCTAAAATCGAGCCCCTGGTGTCATAAACCCTTAACATTTTAACCAACTCCTAAAATACCGTCTGTAAAATGAGAACGGATTCTACACATGCAAATCACAAGGAACTTTTTAAACTTTGGACTGTTACTCGGTAACCATGTTAGGATTTCCTTCAGTCTGAAAAAAGAATCTTTTCGGTTGATTAATGGCGTTTGTAACAATTTTCATCTTCTTACAGAGTTTAATGAGTTTTGTGTAATTAATACTGTTTTGTAAAAGTTAATTCGCTGAAGAGGAATCGAAAGCTGCGCTGAAAGCCTTTGTCGACCGCAAATACGGTTTCTTCTGAGTTGATCCCATAATAACTTGCAAGCAACAGTTTCCGGAGTGCAGTGATTATCCTGATCACTTAACATGCGAAATAGTCCCCAGTTCGAAGCTGAGGCGGGAACACTTTCTTGTGGAATCTTGTGCTACGGGGAATGCTAACTGAAGAATTGGGTTTCGTTTTCATGGCAGTTGGATCTTTTCTCTTAAAACAGCAATTATGATGTTAATTGAAACATACTTGTGACAGCCTCAATTTCAGCGGGGTCACATTGCCGGGAATTCAGAGTGGGGTTCGCCCGGCAAAGTAGCATACAACTTTCCCATACGTAGGGACATATGGGGCGTCCAAAGCTAGAGCTCCCTGCACGACAAAGGAAATAGACGTTATAGTAAAACAGAGAAAGGAGGTTTGTGACAAATGTCAGGTAAAGATAACAGTCGAAAATCAGGCAGAGTGTAGGGGGAAATTGAAAACGGATACGAGCAGGGCAAAGAGAAAGTATGAGAAAATATTAATGGGTAACACAAAAGGGAACCCAAAAATCTTTTACAAATTTATAAAAAAGTAAAAGGATAGTTAAAGGAAGGGTGGGGCCGACTAGGGACAGAAAAGGCAATCTTCTTGTGGAGGCAAAGGGCATGACTGGGATACTTAATTAATATTTGCATCTCTCTTCAAAAAAGATGGACGTTAATGTCGCAGTAGAGGAGGGCGGGAGTAGAGATATTGGATTGGATAAAAACAGACAGAAAGGAGGTGCCAAATAAGTTGACATAATTCAAAGTTAACAAGTCACCCTTTCCAGATGGATACATACTAGGTTGCTGAGGGAATCAAGGATGGGGATAGCAGGAGCTCTGACCACAATCTTTCAATCCTCCTTGGATATGGGAGTGTTGTCAGGGGACTGGGCGATTGCAAATGTTACACCCCTGTTCAAAAGAGGGGAGAGGGATAAACCGAGTAATTACAGGCCAATTAGGGAAAAGGCTATTTTAAACAACGTTTTGTGTAATGAGACATGTTAATTAATAATCAAACAGTAAATGATCTTCTGGGGAAGAATGACCAAAATATGTTTAAATTTCACCTTGAGTTTGAAAGTCACGTACTTAAGTCGGACACTAGAGTCCTAAACTTGAATGAAGCCAATTACATAGATAAGAGCGGCGAGTTGGTTAAGGTAAATTGGGAAATTAAATTAACCTGTATGACAGTTGAAAAGCAATGGCAAACATTTAAATAAATATTTCAATATTCTCAACAATTTACATTCCATTGAGAAATAAAACTCCATGGGAAAAGTGATTCGCCTGTGACTAATTAAGGAAGTTAAGAATATATTAGATTAAAAGAAGAGGTCTACAATGTTGCCAAGAAGAGTAGGAAGCCTGAAGTTTGGGAAAGGTTCAAAAACTAGCAAAGGACGAACAAAAAAAATGAGAAAAGGGAGAAAATAGAATATGAAAATAAACTGGAAGGAAATATACAATTGGATTTTAAGAGCTTCCACAAGTATGTAAAAAGAAAGAGAGCAGCAAATGTAAACGTTGGTCACGTGGTGGCTGTCACAGGATAAATTATAATGGGGAATCAGGAAATGACAGATGTGTTAAACAGATATTTTGTATCTGTCTTCACAGTAGAAGAAAAAAGCATACCAGAAATAGTGGGGGACCAAGAGGCTAATGACAGTGAGGAACTTAAAGTAATTATTATCAGTAGAGAAAAAGTACTTGAGGAACTAACGGGACTAAAAGCCAATAAATCCCCTGGACCCGATGGCCTACATCCGAGGGTTCTAAAAGATGTGGCTGCAGAGGCAATGGATGCATCAGTTATGACCTTCCAAAATTCCCAAGATTCTAGAACGGTCCCAGCGGATTGGAAGGTAACAAATGTGACCCCGCGATTTAAGAAAGGACGGAGAGAGAAAATAGGGAACTACAGGCCAGTTAACCTGATATCAGTCGTGGGAAGATGCTGGAATCCATTATTAAGGAAGCGGTAACAGGACACTTAGAAAAACATAATATGACTCGACAGAGTCAACGTGGCTTTAAGAAGGGGAAACCGTGTTTAACAAATGTATTAGACTTTTAATGAGGTAACTAGCAGGGTAGATACAGGGGAACCAGTGGTTGTAGTATATAAGGATTTCCAAAAGGCATTTGATAAGGTGCTACATAAAAGGTTGTAACACAAGATAAGGGCTCATGTGGTTGGGGGATAACCTATTAGCAAGGATATAGGATTGGTTAAAGGACAGAAAAGAGAGAGTAGGGATAAACGGGTCATTTTCAGGTTGGCAGGCTATAACTAGTGTGGTGCCACAAGGATCAGTGCTTGGGCCTCAGCTATTTACAATCTATAATGACTTGTATGAAGGGACCGAGTGTAATGTATCCAAATATGCTGGTGATACAAAGCTAGGTGGGAAAGTAAGCATTAAGGAGGACACAAAGAGTCTGCAAAGGGATATAGACAGGTTAAGTGAATTGGCAAGAAGGTGTCAGGTGGATTAAAATGTTGGGAAATGTGAGGTTATTCATTTTGGTAGGAAGAATAGAAAAACTGAATTTTGTTTTAAATGGTGAGAAGCTATTATATGTTGGTGTCAAGAAAGACTTCGATGTCCTGGTAAAAGAAACACAAAACGTTAGCATGCATGTACAGCAGGCAATTAGGAAAGCAAATGGCATGTTGTCCTTTACTGCAAGTTGTTTGGAGTACAAGAGTAAGGAAGTCTTACTGCAATTGTATAGGGCGTTGGTGAGACCTTAACTGGAGTACTGCGTAGAGTTTTGGTCTCCTTACCTAAGGAAGGACACACTTGCCTTAGAGGCGATGCAATGAAGGTCCACTAGATTAATTCCTGGGACAAGAGGGTTTTCTTATGAGGAAAGGTTGACCAGAAACACAGAAACATAGAAAATAGACGCAAGAGTAGGCCATTCGGCACTCCGAGCATGCTACACCATTTAATATGATCATGGTTGATCCTCCATCTCAATATCATATTCCCGCACTCTCCCAACACCCATTGATGCCTTTTGTGTCTGGAAATCTAACTAGCTCCTTCTTAAATATGTTCTGTGGTAGGGAATTCCACAGGTTCACCACCCTTTGAGTGAATAAATTTCTCCTCATCTCAGTCCTAAGTGTCCTACCCCGTATCCTGAGACTGTGACCCCTCGTTCTGGACCCTCCAGCCAGGGGAAACATCCTCCTTGCATCCAGTCTGTCTAGCCCTGTCAGAACTTTATATGTTTCAATGAGATCACCTCTCATTCTTCAAAACTCGAGTGAAACAGGCCGAGTCGAACCAATCTCTCCTCATATGACAGTCCTGCCATCCCAGGGATCAGTCTGGTGAACCCTCGCTGCACTCCCTCTATGGCAAGTTTATCCTTTCTTAGGTAAGGAGACCAAAACTGCACACAATACTCCAGCTGTGGTCTCACCAATGCCCTGTATAACTGCAGTAAGACATCCTTGCTCCTGTACACAAATCCTCTTGCAATGAAGGCCAACATATCATTTGCCTTCCTAACTGCTTGCTGCACCTGCATGTTTGCTTTCAGTGACTGGTGTACAAGGACACCCAGGTCCCTTTGTACATCAACATTTCCCAATCTATCACCATTTAAATAATACTCTGCCTTTCTGTTTTTCCCTCCGAAGGGGATAATTTCACATTTATCCATATTATACTGCATTTGTCATGTATTTACCCACTCACTCAACTTGTCTAAATCGCCTTAAAGCCTCTTTGCATCCTCCACACAACTCAAGATTCCATCTAGTTTTGTGCCGTCAGGAAACTTGGAAATATTACATTTGGTTCCCTTATCCAAATCATTGATATATATTGTGAATAGCTGGGCCCAAGCATTGATCCCTGCGGTACCCGATAGTCACTGCCTGCCACCCCGAGAAAGACCCATTTCTTCCTACTCTCTGTTTCCTGTCTGCCAGCCAGTTTTCAATCTATGCCAGTAGATTACCACCAATCCCATGTGCTTTCATTTTACACACTAACCTCATATGTGGGACTTTATCAAAGGCCATCTGAAAATCCAAATGCACCACATCCTTTGGTTCTCCCTTATCTATTCTACCATTTACATCCTCAAAAATCCCCAATAGGTTTGTCAAACATAATTTCCCTTTCATAAATCCATGGTGGCTTTGACTAATCCCGTTGATATTTTCCAAGTGTCCTGTTATCACATCCTTTATAATGGAAGCTAGCATTTTCTCTTCTACTGATGTTAGTCTAACCGGTCTGTAGTTCCCTGTTTTGTCTCTCCCTCCATTTTCAAATAGTGGGGTTACATTTGCCACCCTCCATTCTTCAGGAACTGTTCCATAATCCATAGAATTTTGGAACATGACAACCAATGCATCCATTATTTCCATGGCTACCTCTTTTAGTACTCCATTAATTACTCCAGCACTATTTTTTTAGTAATATTAATTTCCTTCAATTCCTTCTTCTCACTAGTCCCTTGATTCCTTAGCATTTCTGAGAAGTTATTTGTGTCCTCTTCCGTGAAGACAGAAACAAAGTATTTGTTTAATTGTTCTGCCATTTCCCTGTTCCCCACGATAAATTCCCCCGTTTCTGACTGTAAGGGACCTACATTTGTCTTCACTAATCCTTTTCTTTTTACATACTTGTAGGAGCTTTTACAGTCCACTTTTATGTTCCTTGCAAGTTTACTCTCATACTCTATTTGTCCCGTCTTAATCAATCTCTTGGTCCTATTTGCTGATTTCTAAACTGCTCCCAATCCTCAGGCTTGCTATTTATTTTGATAACATGACATGACTCATCTTTGGATATAACACTATCCTTAATTTCTTTTGTTTGCCATGTTTGGGCCGCATTTTCGTTTGTGTTTTTTTGCGCCAGAAAGGAATGTATAATTGTTGCAATTCACGTATTTGTTCCTTAAATGTTAGCCATTGCCGATCCACCGTCATGTCTTTTAATGAAGCTTCCAAATCTATCATAGCCAACTCACTCCTCATAACTTTGTAGTTTCCTTTGTTTAGATTTAGGACCCTAGTTTCGGAGTGGACTGCTTCACATTCCATCTTAATGAAGAATTCTAGCATGTCATCGTTACTCTTCCCTAAAGGACCAAGAAAAACAAGATTATTAATTCACCCCTTCTCATTGCACAATACCCAATCTAGGATAGCCTGTTCCCTGGTTGGTTCCTCAATGTACTGGTCTAAAAAAACATCTCGTAAGTATTCGAGGAATTCATCCTCCACAGTATTTTTGCTAATTTGGTTTGGCCAGTCTACATGCAGATCAAAGTCACCGATGATTACTGTAGTACCCTTGTTACATGGATCTCTAATTTCCTGTTTCATCCCATCCCCTACATTATCACTACTGTTTGGAGTCCTATACACAACTCCCACCAGTGTTTTCTGCCCCTTGGTGCTTCTTAACTCCACCCAGACTGATTCTACATCTTGATTTTCTGAGCCATTATCCTTTCTCACTAATGCTTTGAGTTCATCCTTTATTAACAACGCCACCCCACCACTTTTTCCTTTTTGCCTGTCCTTCCTAAATATCAATTAACCTTGGATACTCAGTTCCCAGCCTTGGTCACCCTGTAGCGATGTCTCTGTTATTGCTATTATATCATATCCATTTACATCTATTTGAGCTGTTAATACGTCTAACTTATTACAAACGCTTCGTGCATTCAGATACAATGCCTTTAGATTTATCTTTTTCACATTTTTAGACATCTTAATATTTTGTGTACTATGATCCTATTTGTCTTATGACCATTTTTTCTGACTCGGACCCTATTTTTTGTCTTTTGTTGGTACCCTCTGTCCCTTCCTGAAACAATCGGGTTTTCCTTACCCCAATTACTTTCCAGCGCTGCTTCTTTGTCTTTTCTCTTTAGCATTCTAGACTTCCCTCCATCGGGACCCTCCCCTCCCCCGCTTATTTAGTTTAAAGCACTATCGACCTCCCTAGTTATTCGATTCGCTAGAACTCTGATCCCAGCATGGTTCAGGTGTAGTCCGTCCCAACTGTTGTTAGTACTGGTGCCATTGCCCCACGAATCGAAACCCAGTTCTCCAAAACAATCTTTGAGCCACGCATTCATCTTCCTGATCCTATTGACCCTGTGCCAATTTGCTCGTGGCTCAGGTAATAATCCAGAGATCATCACCTTTGTGTTTCTGCTTTTTAATTTAGTCCTGAGCTGCTCAAGCTCTCTTAGCAGAACCTTATTCTTAGTCCTACCTATGTCGTTGGTACATACGTGGACCACGACAACTGGATCCTTCCCATTTCACTTCAATTTCTTCTCCAGCCCGGAGGAGATGTCCTTAACCTTGGCACCGGGTGGGCAACATAACCTTCGGGACTCTGGCTGCAGTGAACAGTGTCTATCCCCCTAACTATACTGTCGCCAACTACAACCACCTTCCTTTTCACTCCCCCGAATTGAACGGCTTCGTGTTCCACGGTGCCGTGGTCAGTTTGCTTGTCCTCCCCGCAGTCCCCGCACTTGTCCACAAGGGTTGCAAGAACCTCAAATCTATTGGACTAGTGCAGGGACTGAGGCTCCTTCAATCCTAACTGCTGGATCCCCGTACCTGCCTCACTCGCAGTCAAACCTTCCTGTCCATGACCACGTGTCAATTTTGAAGTATTTAATCTAAGGGGTATGGTTGTGTCCTGAAGCAAAATGTCCAGGTAGCTTTCTCCCTCCCTGATATCTCGCAATGTCCACAGCTCGAACTCCAGCTCCTCAACTCGGAGCCGAAGTTCCTCGAGCTGCAGACAGGGCTGTCGTCGCCCTGGACAAAATGTCCACAAGCTCTGACGTATTGCAGCAGCAACACATTTCCTGTTCTCCCATTATTGTATTTAATTAATTTAGTGTTGATCAAATTATTTACCTTGTTTAATTTTAGATTAATTAAATTAAGTTTAATTGTTAAAATTTAGTTATATGCTCCATGTTAACTTAAATCTTAGCCCACAGTCACGAGCAATCACTTACCTGTCTCACCTGTGAGTCACACTGCAGTGTTCTCTTGTTGCAGGTCTGCTGCTTTTATCCCCGCTCTCGATCTTCTGCTGCTCAGGTCCGCCGCCGCTCTGCAGAACAAGTTAGGAAAATCAAGGCAAATCAGCATCTCCATCCACCACTTCACCGAACTCCCACACTTACCAACCTCTGAAGCTGTTCACCCTGTGCTGGTTGCACTCACAAGCCCCTGTATTTCTACTGTTTTTGACTCAGATGAGTCAGCCCTGCTCTGCTACTGATTCAGGTACCAGTTTAATCTAGCTAACCAATTAACTAACTACAGCAGCTCTGCAGCAGGAGAGCTTGCTTGTTTGTCTCTGCTTAAGCCTGACAGATACTTAAAAAATTAACGTTTAAAATTGAACTTTAACAGTTCATTCACACTAGATTTTAAAAGCGATTCACTCTTAAACTCCCACACTGACCAAACTCTCAAGCTGTTCGCTCTGTGTCTGCTACACTCAGAAAATGGGTCTATATTCTCTGGAATTTAGAAGAATGAGAGATGATCTCATTGAAACTTATAAGGTTCTGAGGGGGCTTGACAGGGTAGATGCTGAAAGGTTGTTTCCCCTGGTTGGAGAGTCCAGAACTAGCCGGCATAGTCGCAAGAAAAGGGGTCAGCCATTTAAGACTGCGATGAGAAGGAATTTCACCAATCAAAGGTTTGTGAATCTTTGGAATTCTCTACTCAAGAGGGCAGTGGATGTTGAGTCGTTGAGTCTATTGAAGGCTGCGTTGGATAGATTTTTGGACTCTCGAGGAACCAAGGAATAAGGCGATCGGTCAAGAAAGTGGAGTTAAGGTTGAAGATCAGCCATGATATGATTGAATGACGGAGCTGGCTCGAGGGGTCGTATGGCCTACTCCTGCTCCTATTTTTTATGTTCTTATGTTATGATCGATCAATCTCACTTCGATGCTGGGAAAACTGCGAGAGACCATTTTCAAAGACAAAATTAATTCTAACTTTGAGAAGCATGGGTTAATAAGGGAAGCCAGCACGGATTTGTTTAAGGTAAATCGTATCTGACTAACCTGATTGAGTTATTTGACGAAGTAATAGTCAGGGTGGAATGAGATAGTGCAATAGATCTCCTCCAACTATATATTGGGAAGACTGAAGCGAATGGTTTTCAACCCTACGACAAACTCCGTTCCAGAGCCAGTGGCTTCATCCCTCTCCCCGGCCACTGTCTGAAGTTGATCCAGACCGTTCGTAACCTTGGTGCCTTACTTAACCCTGAGATGAGCTTGTGACAACATACCCGCTCCATAACCAAGGCAGTCTACATCCACCTTCATAACATCGCCTGTCCATGCCCCTGCCTCAGCTTATCTGCTGCTGAAACCCTCATCCATGCCTTTTTTACCTCCAGACTCAAATATTCCAATGCTTTCCTGGCCTTCCTCCCATCTTCCACCCTCTATAAACTTGAGCTCATCGAAGTCTCTGCTGCCCATATCCTAATTGGTGAGCAAGATAGCAGCAGACTTCAGGAAAACATAGACAGACGGGTGAAACGGGCAGACACATAGCAAGTGCAACTTAATGCCGATAAGTGTGAAATAACTCAATTTGGGAGGAACAACATGGAGAGGCAGTTTGAACTAAATGGTACTGTTTTGAGGGGGAGCAAGAGCAGAGGGACCTGGGGATGCATATTCACAAATCTTTGAAGGTGGCAGGACAATTTGATAATATGGTTCATTAAGTATATGGGACACTCAGCTTTGGTCTTGAAAGGGGCGTTTCTGAGAGGATGTTACCCATGGCTGGAGAGCCAAGAACTAGGCGACATAGTCTCAGGATATGGGGTCGGGCATTTAAGGCTGAAATGAGGAGGAATTTCTTCACTCAGAGGGTCGTGAATATTTGGAATTCTCTACCCCATTGTGCTGCGGATGCTGAGTCGTTGAGAATATTCAAGACTGAGATCGATAGATTTTTGGACACCAAGTGAATCAAGGGATAAGGGGATCGGGCGTGAAAGTGGAGTTGAGGTAGAAGATCAGCCATTATCTTATTGAATGGTGGAGCAGGCTCGAGGGGCCGTATGCCCTACTCATGTTCCTATTTCTTATGTTTCTTAAATAGGGGCGTTGAATACAAAAACAAGGAAGTCATGCTAATACTTTAGAAATCACTGGTTAGGCCTCAGCTGGAATATTGTGAATAATTCTGGACACCACAATTTAGGAAGGGTGTCAAGGCCTTGGAGATGGATCAGAGGAGGTTTACCAGGATGATATCAGGGATGAGGGACTTCAGTTATGTGGAGAGATTGGAGAAGCTGGGATTGCTCTCCTTAGTGCAGAGAAGGTTAACAAGGGACCTAATAGAAGTATTCACATCTGTGAGGGGTTTTGATGGAGCAAGTAAGGAGAAACTGTTTCCTCTGGTAAGTGGGTCAGAACCAGAGGTCATAAAATTAAAATAATTGACAAACGAACGAGAGGGGAAATTCGGAGTTTTTTCACACTAAGGGTTGTTAAGATCTGGAACGCACTTCATGAAATTGTGTTGGTATCAGACTCGATAGAAACTTTCCAAAGGCAATTGAACATGTACTTAAAAAGAAATAACCTGCAGGGCTACGGAGAACAAGCTGGGGAGTGGGGCTAATTTGGACAGATCCTTCATAGATCCTTCATGGTTCTATGATTCTACACATCGACAAAATTCTCTCATCTCTATTTGACATCATCAGGATATATCTGTTATTCTTTATGCTTCTGGACTTCTGAAGTGCCGAGTAGATGATTCAACTCGGCCTCCTCCCGATATCCCCACCATCACAGAAGCCAGTCTTCAGCCAATTCCATTAATTCCACGTGATATCATGAAGCGGCTGAGTGCAGTGGATACAACAAAGGCTACGGGCCCCGACAACATCCAGGCTTTAGTTCTGAACACTTGCGCTCCAGAACTAGCCGCTCCTTTAGCCAAATTATTCCAGTACAGTAACAACACTGATATTTAGCAAACAATGTGGAAAACTGCCCAGGTATGTCCTGTCCACAAAAAGCAGGACAAATCCAATTTGGCCAATTACCGCCCCAGCAGTCTGCTCTCAATCATCAGCAAAGTAATGGAAGGTGTCATCGACAGTGCTATCAGGCGGCATTTACTCACCAATAACCTGCTCACCTATGTTCAGTTTGGGTTCTGCCAAGACCACTCGGCTGCAGACCGCATTACAGCCTTGGTCGAAACATGGACAAAAGAGCTGAATTCCAGAAGTGAGGTGAGAGTGAATGCCCTTAACATCAAGGCAGCATTTGACCGAGTGGAGTGTGGCACCAAGGAGCCCTCGTAAATTGAAGTCAATGGGAATCAGGGGGGAAACTTTCCAGTGGCTGGAGTTATACCTAGCACAAAGGAAGATGGTAGTGGTTGTTGGAAGCCAATCATCTCAGCCGCAGGACATTGCTGCAGGATTTCCTCAGGACAGTGTCTGAGGCCCAACCATCTTCAGCTGCTTCATCAATGACCTACCCTCCATCATAAGGTCAGAAATCGGGAAGTTCGCGGACGATTGCACAGTTTACAGTTCCATTCACAGCCCCTCAGATAATGACGTAGTCCGTGCCCGAATGCAGCAAGACCTGGACAACATCCAGGCTTGGGCTGATAAGTGGCAATTAACATTTGCGCCAGGCAAGTGCCAGGCAATGACCATCTCCAACAATACACAGTCTAACCACATCCCTTTGACATTCAACGGCATTATCATTGCCTACTCCCGCATCATCAACATCTGGGGATCACCATTGACCAGAAACTTAACTCGACCAGCCAAATAAATACTGTGGCTACAAGAGCAGGTCTGAAGCTGGGTATTCTGTGGCAAGCGACTCACCTCCTGACTCCCCAAAGTCTTTCCACCACCTACATCAGATATATAATTGGATGCTTCATTGGGTATCATGGGGATCAGATGCACCGCTCATTCCATTTATTTGTCCAGCAGCAAACAGAAATCATTCTCTTCAACTGTTCTCGCCCGAAGGAAAAGGAAACAACATAAACTGATTCGCCCTTTGTTCTGCCTTGTTCTGTTGGTTTTCACCCACTCACCGAGAAAATGACGGAGAGACTGAAAGTTTAGAACGGCTGTTTCATTTTATAATTCATTACCATTTGTACTTATTGTAAGAGATGGTTCCATCCCAACTACCCATGTCTAATATTCTTATTGACACTAAGATGTGCTTTAAAAGAGTTTCTACTATTTGCACATTGCGGACAAAAGCTGAACATCGAAAACTGCTCTGAAACCAGCTTCGCTTCGCACCCTTGAGTGGGAGGTGGGTTGCTGGTTATAAATAAAGAAGTTCTTACAATCAGCCCCCAAGACCAGAATCCACAAAATGTGTTCCGGATACATTCTGCGTGTCAGCAGTATGGAGGAGCACTTCTGCGCTGCAATTCTGGAATCCGTTCCTTGTTGGCTCCTGAACTCAGACAAATAACGCCGTGGGATTTTTTTTTACTTCAATTCACAAATTAGTAAGTATCACTACGGAAAGTAAGACAAACGAAAGTCTCGCTGGGAGTCGAACCCGGGATCTAAATCTGATTTATTAAACAAGTTATTTCTTTAACTAAGCCACGGTGCCAAATCTCGCCAGCTCTCTCGTTGATATCTATCGGTTGCCTTAGAGCAGATCAGGTTAGTTTGATGAATGTGAGGCCACTTTTTACTCATCAATTTCTCTTGCCTATTTCCCTATGGTTTCCAGAGACTGCCTGTGTATCTCGCTATGTTTATCTCTGTGTCCATCTGAATGTAAACGTGTGTTTGTGTTTGGTTCTTACATGAAATAAATGAGGGGATCATGCAATTCACCCTTTGACACTGAGGAACTAATCAGCCAAATTTTATTGTGATGCAGCAAAGAAAAGATGCCATCTTGAATGATGTAGCCTCAGTGACGTCCAAAAAGAAACTCTGACCACAACATATTTCGAAAACAACGCCTTTTAAGTTGATGTCAGGCATGCTATTATTGAACCTCGAGGTTTAGGCACTGCACTGATGACCTTCATTAATCTATGGGCTGTTCAGACACTTCGTGTGACACAAGACCTTTCTAATCACTACCAGCTCCTGGAGACGGAGACATCCGTCAGAAGCAGCATTCAACGCTCGGGCCGATATCGCGCTCGGATTCATGGCCTGCTCTCAGCGGACGGCAGCAAACCCAAAAGCAATACGAACAGTGTCTGGAAACAGTTAACCGTTCAGTGAGCAGATTTTGGTGAGAACTGCAAACAGGATCCATGGAATTTATAAACTCGGCCCGTGTACATGACTGCGCTTTTGCTTTATAAAATATGGGAGTATATATATATATATATATATATGAGTGCGAGGTTTCCATATGAAGTGTGGGTGTGTATGAATCAGTGTGAAGTTTATATTGAAGACTGGGTGTGTATGTGATGTTTATAGGAACATAGGAACAGAAGTAGGTGATTCAGCCCCTCGAGTCTGTTTCGCCATTTTATTGGACCGTGGCTAATCTGTGTCTTCACTCATTCTACCCGTCTTGGTTCCCTAACCCTTAATAAACTCGCCTAACAAAAATCTATCAATCTCAGTTTTAACATTTTCAATTAACTTCGCCTCTACAGCTTTTTTTGCGGAAAAAGTTCCAAATTTCCAATAGCCTTTGTATAAAGAAGTGTTTCCTGGCAACAGCTCTGAAAGGCCTCGCTCTAATTTTAAGGTTATGCCTCCTTGTTCCAGAAAATCCCACGAGAATAAATAGTTTCTCTCCATCTACCCTATCAACTCCTTTAATCATCTTGAACACGTCCATCAGATCACCCTTTAATGTTCTATATTTAAGGGAATACAAGACTTGTATAAGGAGCTTGTCCTCAAAATTTAACCCTTATAGCCCTGGTATCATTCCAGTGAATCTGCACTGCACCCCCGCCCCGCAAGGCCAGTATGTCCTTCCTGATTTGCGGTGTCCAGAACTGAATGCAGTGCTCCAGTTGCAGTCTAACCTGAGTTTTATATAACACCCCTTTGTATTTCAACCCCCTTGAGATTCCATTCGCCTTTTCAATTATCTTGTGTACCTGTGTACTAGATTTTAATGATTTATGTACTTTGATCCCTACATCTCTCTGCTGCTACACAGTTCCAAGCTACTCACCAGTTAGAAAATATTCTGATATATATATATATATGTATATTAGGTCCAAAGTGAATGTCCTCACATTTCTCCACGTTGAACGCCATCTGCCACAGTTTGTCCACGCAATTATTTATCAATATCCTTTTGCACATTTCAGCTCCTATCTACATTATTTACGTTCCCACCTAATTTGGCGTCGTCAGCAAACTTGGATGTATATCTCTCCATTCCTTCATCGAAGTCATTTATAAATAAAGTGAAAAGCTGCAGCCCCCATAGAAATTTATGGTAGACACCCCTAGTCACATCTTGCCAATTTGAATACATAATCATAATATCTCTATCTCCTACTTCTTAACCAAATCCCTATCCGTGTCAATAGGTTGCCTCCAATTCCATGTGCTCTCATTTTTTATTAACATTCTGTTGTGTGGAACCTTGCCGAATGCCCTCTAGAATTCCATATAAATAACATCAACAGACGTTCCCTTATCCACCACGTTGCTTACATCGTCAAAAGATTTAATTAGGTTCGTTAGACGTGACTTACACTTTAAAAAGCCATGCTTGCTATATCTGATCAGTTCATGTTCGTCGAAGGGCTCAGTAACCCTGTCCCTAATAACAGGTTCTTTGAACTTCCCCACAACAGACGCAACACAATTAGACCTATAATTTCCTAGTTTATCTCTCCCGCCCTTCTTAAATAATGGCTTGCAATTTTCCAATCCAAGAGGACATTTTCTGAATCAAGCGAGATGTGGACGATCATGGCTAAAGCATCTACAATTACCTCATCTATTACTTTTATTACCTTGGGGTGGGGACCATCAGGTCCTGGAGATTTGTCTGTCTTTAGTCTCCTTATTTTATCGATTGCCATTTTTTTTACACAGATTCATTGGCAGCATGGGGCTGAAACGCCATACACACCTGGCACGATCCTGGTACACTGTGAAACCGCAAACAGAACTGGCAGGATCCTGATACAGTCTGAACGGCCATACACACCAAGCAGGATCCTAATACACTGAGAAATAAGTGGCTACCTTGCCATTGACGCTTCCACACCCTGAGAAAAATATATATATATTATATATTTCTTAATTATGGAGCCCCTTACTTGCCAATTTGCTCCCTAGCAGAAACATTTTTGTAATTTCCAAAGCTGCAGTATCTGAATCTCATATATTAAAATGTAACAATGGGGTGTAATTATTGGCAAAACAATTGAAAAGAACTCCGAATGTTTTCAGTTCTAATATTACACTGATCGGTGATATGCCAGGGTTGTTAAATTAAAGTATACATCCAGTTTCCGTATGTGTATAACCACTTAAAAACTCTTCGCATTTTATAAAACACAATACAACAGGAGAATGTTTAGGGACAGGAAAAGCCCATCTATCCCAAATAAGCCTGTCCCTGTTCCAGAGGACGCCACCTACTACTCCTCTCAGTGTATCTACAGAAACACATTCAAATTATCTTTTCACCACACTTACACTGCCCCTTTAGTGTCCTTCCCTGGTACCCCCTGCTACATCAGAATATTCAGGCGGTGAAGGATTGGATACTGAAACCAAGTCGTCTGTTGTTCACAAGCTTTTATTTACTGAGATGCACATCGCACACCATGCTTTACAAAAAGCTCTCCCCTTCCTAAGCTTGCTCCCTTATAAATAATTCTAAGAAATTTCCTGATTGATACGTGCTCCTGAACCCAATAACATAATTTGGCACAAATCGCATGTCAATAATTAACACTTCCGCTCTATTATTCTGAATTCCCTTCTTGATCCCGACATCCCCATTTCAGTTTTCTCCGTTATTAATTAATTGGGGTCACTCAAGTGTCTTTCCTGCATTAATTTTGTGAACTCCGTTCAGATATTTCAATAATTGAGACTCTTCCCCAAATAAAACAAATCCAACTCCTATGCGCTTTCCTCAGCCTTAATTCCTGACATGTAATCACTGTTCTCATCTCCCTCTGTGTCAAATTATTCATCCTGTTCAGTCGACTAGACACAATACCCCAGGTAACCTGTTCAATGCCTGTTACAATAACAGTGGAAATTCTGTCCATTCAGAGTCTGTCCCCCTCCCAGTGCGCGCAACACCCCAGATAACCTGCCCTGGGCCTGATACAATAACATTCACAGTCTGTCCCTCTCCCGTTGCACACAATACCCCAGATAACCTGCCCTAGGCCTGATAGAGTAATAGTGGAACTTCTGTCCATTCACAGTCTGTCTCTCTCCCATTGCACACATTACCCCAGATAACCTGCCCTAGGCCTGATAGAGTAACAGTCGAACTTCTGTCCATTCACAGTCTGTCCCGCTCCCACTGATACCCAACACTCTATTTGCCATTTCTGCAGCAGGTAAGCACCACTGACGGTTTCAAAGATCGATCCACTAGAACCTCTACTGCTGTATAACCAGAATCATGGGTGGATTTGTAAAGAAAGGTCTACAATACAAGGCAGGGCTGATAGCTATAACCATCAGAGGGAAAATATCACCTCCATAGATGTCTCCATGTTCAATAAATATTGGAATCAAGTGAGGATTTGAAACTTTTCACAGCCATTGGTTACCTTCAAGCGAGGTTTCCATTAACATTGTTTTCATTTCCTACACTCTCCTCTAATGAACCTGTTAATGAAGTCTTGCAACATTTTACTAAATAGTACAATGATATTGAGAAGTTGTTTTATCTCAATACAGCTGACATTGAAAACCACTTTTTTCTACTCTAATTGAAGATGTTCAACAGAAACACAAGGAAACATTCCGGGAACAAACAGAAACATTGATTTCCCAGCTGGTTGAGCTAACGGTCATTTCTATTGTTCGACGTTGGACACTTGTGGAACATGAAATGTTGGCAAGAGGCCGTGGCCATGAAAAGTGGAGAGAAAGACCATCACCCAACTATATTCCTATTATATTTATAGTATTCTGTAAAACCATGGCCGAGAGATTGAAAGCCCCCATAATGTGTTACTGAAGATCGGTGAGATGGCCTTCACATGAGTCTCCGAGAAGAACATTGTGTTTAGAAATAAAGATTTGAGTACAAGTACAAACTGCAACCTTCCCAGTTCCTGTCTAGGTTCATGATGGAACTTTTGGAGAGAGATCATTCTGCCCAGACCGTGGTGTACACATTCCCGCATGTCACCATCCAAGAGTTTGCAGCTGGCCTCCCACAATTCCTGACTCCAGATCCAGGTGACAACCGGAAACGCCTCAGTGAAGCCCACAGCAAGGAAGATAGGCGGTTTGAGATATTTCTCCATTTTGTTGCTGGTCTCTCCTCTCCACACAGTCAGCTCGGCACCTGAAGGAGATTCTGGGTCCATTTCTTCATCAAACCACCTGACGAGTTACTGACTTGTTGAAGGAGATGGTTGAAGGCAGATTGGAAATACAGGGAGTTTTACTGGTAAAAGGGACCTCCTGAACACATTTCACTACCTGTTTGAGTCTCAGAATAAAGCACTAACACGGGCCACAGTAGGAGCTGTGGAAAAAAATGTATTTGGAGACTGGAACCCGCACAAAGCATTAAGACTGACCCCAATTGGCTGTGCAGTGCTGGCTCATGTCATCGAATTCTGCGATATAATATAACAGCTCGATCTACAGAGCTGCGACATTCTGTGTGAAAGGCTCCAGTGACTGGCACCCGCACTATACAAATGCCGGGTGTGAGGTAACTGTTTATTTATCTATAACTGTTAGGCAAATTATAGAACAGACTTGGATTGTGTTGTTGCTCAGTAATGAAAGAAAACAAACATTTCAGTTAAACCAGAAAGAAGCAGATTTTACACAACTGTGACAAAGGATAACAGGATCGGAGTATCTAAAATAGATCCTCTGAACAAGTAGGGATTTGACAATCATTATCGGATCAGTAAATACAGGTCACTGAAAGAGTCTGATAATTTAATTGCAATAAATGACATTTATTGCTGTTTTTCTCACTGCCCAAGATACGTCCACTGAAGAGGCTCCTTCTCACTGTTTCTTGCACGTCGGCCGACACCAACTACAGCAGTCTGTATGTCAGAGCATCCCACCCTCTTGCTGAGGTTTAGGGGCAAGCCTCAGCCACCGGACTGTCAACGTGTGTAGGAGAGGGAAGCAGAAACACCAAACATTCAGTAACAAAGAGCAAAATACAGCTTGCGATTCCACGTCGGTTTCTATGCAAGAGCAATCCAGCCAGTCCCACTCCCCCGCCCTTTCCCCGAAGCTCTGCAATTGTTTTTACCTCCAAGTACTTATCCAGTTCCCCTTTGAAGGCCATGATTTAATCTGCCTCCACCACCCCCTCGGGCAGTGCATTCCAGATCCTAAACACTCGCTGTGTAAAAAAGTGTTTCCTCATGTCACCCTTGGTTCTTCTTCCTCATGTCACCTTTAGTATCAGTAATACTGTTATTAATAAACACTGTACATTATTAGTATGAGTAATAGTGTTAATAAACACTGCACATTATTATTATCAGTAATAATGCTATTAATGTGTTATTAATTAACACTGCACATTATTATTAGTATCAGTGACAGTGTTATTAATAAACACAGGTGGTTTATCCTGATTCCTGTTATTTCTCTCTCTGTCTCGTTATATGTCTCGCTCTCGCTTTCACTCTCAGTGATCCCCAGGCTGAATTATTACGGTCGCACAGAATCTTTTGCGGAGGATCTCGCCTCCGCTCTGAATACCAACCGGTCATTGACGGTTCTGTTCTTGCATAAAAATGATCAGGGAGATTCAGGATTGAAACTGCTGTCTGCAGCTCTGAGGAACCCGGAGTGTAAAATACAGAAACTGCAGTAAGTACCAGACTGTGTGAGATTGTGTTTTTAATAACTGGATGCCTAACACTACATTATTATTAGTATCAGTAATATTGTTATTAACAAACACTGTAGATTATTAGTGTCAATGTTACTAAAAGTAAAGTAGTGTTTATTAATATCAGTAATACTGTTATTAATGAACACTGGGGATTTACCCTGATTCCTGTTATTTCTCTCTCCATGGTCCCCAGACTGGATCGTGTGGGTTTCACAGATTCTTGTACTAATTGATCTCGTCTCTGGCCTCAGGACAAACCGGTCACTGACGTTTCTGTCCCTGAGATTAAACTCCTTCACAGACCGACCTGTCCCCGCTCTCCGCTCCCTCATACTGACCCGCGAGAGTCTGGAGTGGATCGGGTGAGTATTTGTGTTAATGCATAATGTAATGAATAAAATATCAATGGGTTTCAGTCCCTTTTATGGTGATACTTGTCTGTAATTATGATTGAAATATTAGCTCGAGTCTCCCTGTTACTTATACTGATGTGCATTCGGATTATTTCCTGTTTAATCTTTAATCTGATTCAGGCTGTCGAGGGATCAAACGGCAGGAGACACCTGGAATCGCTGTGGCAATCCAGACCCGGATTGAGAGCGGAATTTGATCATTTCAGTTTATAAACATTATTGGTCTCATTGTCTGGACATTTTTGGCCGATTCCCGGTCCCTCCCCTTTAACCGGCCCCGCTCCAGGTTTAAATCCGAACGGCCCTTTAACGGTTTCCGGCTCGAGCTGAGCGAGCGCCGTCTCCCATTGTGACGTCAGAGGCCCAGCGACAGGGTCACGAGGCTCAGTCACCCGGTCCCCCAGCGCTGATTCCGCCGGTGACCCGGGACTGGATGGTCCCCAATGGGGAACTGGGTAAACGCACAGACAGTGAGGTCCCAGGGTGGGGCTCAGTCTGGGCTGCAGTGGGAATCTGGGTAAACGCACAGACAGTGAGGTCCCAGGGTGGGGCTCAGTGTGGGCTGCAGTGGGAATCTGGGTAAAATCACAGACAGTGAGGTCCCAGGGTGGGGCTCAGTCTGGGCTGCAGTGGGAATCTGGGTAAAATCACAGACAGTAAGGTCCCAGGGTGGGGCTCAGTCTGGGCTGCAGTGGGAATCTGGGTAAACGCACAGACAGTGAGGTCCCAGGGTGGGGCTCAGTCTGGGCTGCAGTGGGAATCTGGGTAAACGCACAGACAGTAAGGTCCCAGGGTGGGGCTCAGTCTGGGCTGCAGTGGGAATCTGGGTAAACGCACAGACAGTAAGGTCCCAGGGTGGGGCTCAGTCTGGGCTGCAGTGGGAATCTGGGTAAAATCACAGACAGTAAGGTCCCAGGGTGGGGCTCAGTCTGGGCTGCAGTGGGAATCTGGGTAAAATCACAGAAAGTGAGGTCCCAGGGTGGGGCTCAGTCTGGGCTGCAGTGGGAACTGGGTAAAATCACAGACAGTAAGGTCCCAGGGTGGGGCTCAGTCTGGGCTGCAGTGGGAACTGGGTAAAATCACAGACAGTAAGGTCCCAGGGTGGGGCTCAGTCTGGGCTGCAGTGGGACTCTGGGTAAACGCACAGACAGTAAGGTCCCAGGGTGGGGCTCAGTCTGGGCTGCAGTGGGAATCTGGGTAAACGCACAGACAGTAAGGTCCCAGGGTGGGGCTCAGTCTGGGCTGCAGTGGGAACTGGGTAAAATCACAGACAGGAAGGTCCCAGGGTGGGGCTCAGTCTGGGCTGCAGTGGGAATCTGGGTAAAATCACAGACAGTGAGGTCCCAGGGTGGGGCTCAGTCTGGGCTGCAGTGGGAATCTGGGTAAACGCACAGACAGTAAGGTCCCAGGGTGGGGCTCAGTCTGGGCTGCAGTGGGAATCTGGGTAAACGCACAGACAGTAAGGTCCCAGGGTGGGGCTCAGTCTGGGCTGCAGTGGGAATCTGGGTAAACGCACAGACAGTAAGGTCCCAGGGTGGGGCTCAGTCTGGGCTGCAGTGGGAATCTGGGTAAACGCACAGACAGTAAGGTCCCAGGGTGGGGCTCAGTCTGGGCTGCAGTGGGAATCTGGGTAAACGCACAGACAGTAAGGTCCCAGGGTGGGGCTCAGTCTGGGCTGCAGTGGGAATCTGGGTAAACGCACAGACAGTAAGGTCCCAGGGTGGGGCTCAGTCTGGGCTGCAGTGGGAATCTGGGTAAAATCACAGACAGGAAGGTCCCAGGGTGGGGCTCAGTCTGGGCTGCAGTGGGAACTGGGTAAAATCACAGACAGTAAGGTCCCAGGGTGGGGCTCAGTCTGGGCTGCAGTGGGAACTGGGTAAAATCACAGACAGTGAGGTCCCAGGGTGGGGCTCAGTCTGGGCTGCAGTGGGAACTGGGTAAAATCACAGACAGTAAGGTCCCAGGGTGGGGCTCAGTCTGGGCTGCAGTGGGAATCTGGGTAAATGCACAGACAGTGAGGTCCCAGGGTGGGGCTCAGTGTGGGCTGCAGTGGGACTCTGGGTAAACGCACAGACAGTAAGGTCCCAGGGTGGGGCTCAGTCTGGGCTGCAGTGGGAATCTGGGTAAACGCACAGACAGTAAGGTCCCAGGGTGGGGCTCAGTCTGGGCTGCAGTGGGAATCTGGGTAAACGCACAGACAGTAAGGTCCCAGGGTGGGGCTCAGTCTGGGCTGCAGTGGGAATCTGGGTAAAATCACAGACAGTGAGGTCCCAGGGTGGGGCTCAGTCTGGGCTGCAGTGGGAATCTGGGTAAAATCACAGACAGTAAGGTCCCAGGGTGGGGCTCAGTCTGGGCTGCAGTGGGAATCTGGGTAAAATCACAGACAGTAAGGTCCCAGGGTGGGGCTCAGTCTGGGCTGCAGTGGGAATCTGGGTAAATGCACAGACAGGAAGGTCCCAGGGTGGGGCTCAGTCTGGGCTGCAGTGGGAATCTGGGTAAACGCACAGACAGTGAGGTCCCAGGGTGGGGCTCAGTCTGGGCTGCAGTGGGAATCTGGGTAAAATCACAGACAGTGAGGTCCCAGGGTGGGGCTCAGTCTGGGCTGCAGTGGGACTCTGGGTAAAATCACAGACAGTAAGGTCCCAGGGTGGGGCTCAGTCTGGGCTGCAGTGGGAATCTGGGTAAACGCACAGACAGTGAGGTCCCAGGTTGGGGCTCAGTCTGGGCTGCAGTGGGAATCTGGGTAAACGCACAGAGAGTAAGGTGCAGGGTGGGGCTCAGTCTGGGCTGCAGTGGGAATCTGGGTAAACGCACAGACAGTGAGGTCCCAGGGTGGGGCTCAGTCTGGGCTGCAGTGGGAATCTGGGTAAAATCACAGACAGTGAGGTCCCAGGGTGGGGCTCAGTCTGGGCTGCAGTGGGACTCTGGGTAAAATCACAGACAGTAAGGTCCCAGGGTGGGGCTCAGTCTGGGCTGCAGTGGGAATCTGGGTAAACGCACAGACAGTGAGGTCCCAGGGTGGGGCTCAGTCTGGGCTGCAGTGGGACTCTGGGTAAACGCACAGACAGTGAGGTCCCAGGGTGGGGCTCAGTCTGGGCTGCAGTGGGAATCTGGGTAAACGCACAGACAGTAAGGTCCCAGGGTGGGGCTCAGTCTGGGCTGCAGTGGGAATCTGGGTAAAATCACAGACAGTGAGGTCCCAGGGTGGGGCTCAGTCTGGGCTGCAGTGGGAATCTGGGTAAAATCACAGACAGTAAGGTCCCAGGGTGGGGCTCAGTCTGGGCTGCAGTGGGAATCTGGGTAAACGCACAGACAGTAAGGTCCCAGGGTGGGGCTCAGTCTAGGCTGCAGTGGGACTCTGGGTAAACGCACAGACAGTAAGGTCCCAGGGTGGGGCTCAGTCTGGGCTGCAGTGGGAATCTGGGTAAACGCACAGACAGTAAGGTCCCAGGGTGGGGCTCAGTCTGGGCTGCAGTGGGAATCTGGGTAAAATCACAGACAGTGAGGTCCCAGGTTGGGGCTCAGTGTGGGCTGCAGTGGGACGCTGGGTAAACGCACAGACAGTGAGGTCCCAGGGTGGGGCTCAGTCTGGGCTGCAGTGGGAATCTGGGTAAAATCACAGACAGTAAGGTCCCAGGGTGGGGCTCAGTCTGGGCTGCAGTGGGAATCTGGGTAAAATCACAGACAGGAAGGTCCCTGGGTGGGGCTGAGTGTGGGCTGCAGTGGGACTCTGGGTAAACGCACAGACAGGAAGGTCCCAGGGTGGGGCTCAGTCTGGGCTGCAGTGGGAATCTGGGTCAACGCACAGACAGTAAGGTCCCAGGGTGGGGCTCAGTCTGGGCTGCAGTGGGAATCTGGGTAAAATCACAGACAGTAAGGTCCCAGGGTGGGGCTCAGTCTGGGCTGCAGTGGGAATCTGGGTAAAATCACAGACAGTAAGGTCCCAGGGTGGGGCTCAGTCTGGGCTGCAGTGGGAATCTGACTAAAATCACAGACAGTGAGGTCCCAGGGTGGGGCTCAGTCTGGGCTGCAGTGGGAATCTGGGTAAAATCACAGACAGTAAGGTCCCAGGGTGGGGCTCAGTCTGGGCTGCAGTGGGAATCTGGGTAAAATCACAGACAGTAAGGTCCCAGGGTGGGGCTCAGTCTGGGCTGCAGTGGGAATCTGGGTAAAATCACAGACAGGAAGGTCCCTGGGTGGGGCTGAGTGTGGGCTGCAGTGGGACTCTGGGTAAACGCACAGACAGGAAGGTCCCAGGGTGGGGCTCAGTCTGGGCTGCAGTGGGAATCTGGGTAAAATCACAGACAGTAAGGTCCCAGGGTGGGGCTTAGTCTGGGCTGCAGTGGGAATCTGGGTAAACGCACAGACAGTAAGGTCCCAGGGTGGGGCTCAGTCTGGGCTGCAGTGGGAATCTGGGTAAAATCACAGACAGTAAGGTCCCAGGGTGGGGCTCAGTCTGGGCTGCAGTGGGAATCTGGGTAAAATCACAGACAGTAAGGTCCCAGGGTGGGGCTCAGTCTGGGCTGCAGTGGGAATCTGGGTAAACGCACAGACAGTGAGGTCCCAGGGTGGGGCTCAGTCTGGGCTGCAGTGGGAATCTGGGTAAAATCACAGACAGTAAGGTCCCAGGGTGGGGCTCAGTCTGGGCTGCAGTGGGAATCTGGGTAAAATCACAGACAGGAAGGTCCCAGGGTGGGGCTCAGTCTGGGCTGCAGTGGGAATCTGGGTAAAATCACAGACAGTAAGGTCCCAGGGTGGGGCTCAGTCTGGGCTGCAGTGGGAATCTGGGTAAAATCACAGACAGGAAGGTCCCAGGGTGGGGCTCAGTCTGGGCTGCAGTGGGAATCTGGGTAAAATCACAGACAGGAAGGTCCCAGGGTGGGGCTCAGTCTGGGCTGCAGTGGGAATCTGGGTAAAATCACAGACAGTAAGGTCCCAGGGTGGGGCTCAGTCTGGGCTGCAGTGGGAATCTGGGTAAAATCACAGACAGTAAGGTCCCAGGGTGGGGCTCAGTCTGGGCTGCAGTGGGAATCTGGGTAAACGCACAGACAGTAAGGTCCCAGGGTGGGGCTCAGTCTGGGCTGCAGTGGGACTCTGGGTAAAATCACAGACAGTAAGGTCCCAGGGTGGGGCTCAGTGTGGGCTGCAGTGGGAATCTGGGTAAAATCACAGACAGTAAGGTCCCAGGGTGGGGCTCAGTCTGGGCTGCAGTGGGACTCTGGGTAAAATCACAGACAGTAAGGTCCCAGGGTGGGGCTCAGTCTGGGCTGCAGTGGGAATCTGGGTCAACGCACAGACAGTAAGGTCCCAGGGTGGGGCTCAGTCTGGGCTGCAGTGGGAATCTGACTAAAATCACAGACAGTAAGGTCCCAGGGTGGGGCTCAGTCTGGGCTGCAGTGGGAATCTGGGTAAAATCACAGACAGTAAGGTCCCAGGGTGGGGCTCAGTCTGGGCTGCAGTGGGAATCTGGGTAAAATCACAGACAGTAAGGTCCCAGGATGGGGCTCAGTTTGGGCTGCAGTGGGAATCTGGGTCAACGCACAGACAGTAAGGTCCCAGGGTGGGGCTCAGCCTGGGCTGCAGTGGGAATCTGGGTAAAATCACAGACAGTGAGGTCCCAGGGTGGGGCTCAGTGTGGGCTGCAGTGTGAATCTGGGTAAACGCACAGACAGTGAGGTCCCAGGGTGGGGCTCAGTGTGGGCTGCAGTGGGAACTGGGTAAAATCACAGACAGTAAGGTCCCAGGGTGGGGCTCAGTCTGGGCTGCAGTGGGAACTGGGTAAAATCACAGACAGTAAGGTCCCAGGGTGGGGCTCAGTCTGGGCTGCAGTGGGACTCTGGGTAAACGCACAGACAGTCAGGTCCCAGGGTGGGGCTCAGTCTGGGCTGCAGTGGGAATCTGGGTAAACGCACAGACAGTAAGGTCCCAGGGTGGGGCTCAGTCTGGGCTGCAGTGGGAACTGGGTAAAATCACAGACAGTAAGGTCCCAGGGTGGGGCTCAGTCTGGGCTGCAGTGGGAATCTGGGTAAACGCACAGACAGTAAGGTCCCTGGGTGGGGCTCAGTCTGGGCTGCAGTGGGACTCTGGGTAAACGCACAGACAGTAAGGTCCCAGGGTGGGGCTCAGTCTGGGCTGCAGTGGGAATCTGGGTAAAATCACAGACAGTGAGGTCCCAGGGTGGGGCTCAGTCTGGGCTGCAGTGGGACTCTGGGTAAATGCACAGACAGTAAGGTCCCAGGGTGGGGCTCAGTCTGGGCTGCAGTGGGACTCTGGGTAAACGCACAGACAGTAAGGTCCCAGGGTGGGGCTCAGTCTGGGCTGCAGTGGGAATCTGGGTAAACGCACAGACAGTAAGGTCCCAGGGTGGGGCTCAGTCTGGGCTGCAGTGGGAATCTGGGTAAACGCACAGACAGTGAGGTCCCAGGGTGGGGCTCAGTCTGGGCTGCAGTGGGACTCTGGGTAAAATCACAGACAGTAAGGTCCCAGGGTGGGGCTCAGTCTGGGCTGCAGTGGGAATCTGGGTAAACGCACAGACAGTAAGGTCCCAGGGTGGGGCTCAGTCTGGGCTGCAGTGGGAATCTGGGTAAAATCACAGACAGTAAGGTCCCAGGGTGGGGCTCAGTCTGGGCTGCAGTGGGAATCTGGGTAAAATCACAGACAGTGAGGTCCCAGGGTGGGGCTCAGTCTGGGCTGCAGTGGGACTCTGGGTAAAATCACAGACAGTAAGGTCCCAGGGTGGGGCTCAGTCTGGGCTGCAGTGGGAATCTGGGTAAACGCACAGACAGTGAGGTCCCAGGGTGGGGCTCAGTCTGGGCTGCAGTGGGAATCTGGGTAAAATCACAGACAGTGAGGTCCCAGGGTGGGGCTCAGTCTGGGCTGCAGTGGGAATCTGGGTAAACGCACAGACAGTGAGGTCCCAGGGTGGGGCTCAGTCTGGGCTGCAGTGGGAATCTGGGTAAACGCACAGACAGTGAGGTCCCAGGTTGGGGCTCAGTCTGGGCTGCAGTGGGAATCTGGGTAAAATCACAGACAGTGAGGTCCCAGGGTGGGGCTCAGTCTGGGCTGCAGTGGGAATCTGGGTAAATGCACAGACAGTGAGGTCCCAGGGTGGGGCTCAGTCTGGGCTGCAGTGGGAATCTGGGTAAACGCACAGACAGTGAGGTCCCAGGTTGGGGCTCAGTCTGGGCTGCAGTGGGACGCTGGGTAAAATCACAGACAGTAAGGTCCCAGGGTGGGGCTCAGTCTGGGCTGCAGTGGGACGCTGGGTAAAATCACAGACAGTAAGGTCCCAGGGTGGGGCTCAGTGTGGGCTGCAGTGGGAATCTGGGTAAAATCACAGACAGTAAGGTCCCAGGGTGGGGCTCAGTCTGAGCTGCAGTGGGAATCTGGGTAAAATCACAGACAGTAAGGTCCCAGGGTGGGGCTCAGTCTGGGCTGCAGTGGGAATCTGGGTAAAATCACAGACAGGAAGGTCCCAGGGTGGGGCTGAGTGTGGGCTGCAGTGGGACTCTGGGTAAACGCACAGACAGGAAGGTCCCAGGGTGGGGCTCAGTCTGGGCTGCAGTGGGAATCTGACTAAAATCACAGACAGTGAGGTCCCAGGGTGGGGCTCAGTCTGGGCTGCAGTGGGAATCTGGGTAAAATCACAGACAGTAAGGTCCCAGGGTGGGGCTCAGTCTGGGCTGCAGTGGGAATCTGGGTAAACGCACAGACAGTAAGGTCCCAGGGTGGGGCTCAGTCTGGGCTGCAGTGGGAATCTGGGTAAAATCACAGACAGTAAGGTCCCAGGGTGGGGCTCAGTCTGGGCTGCAGTGGGAATCTGGGTAAAATCACAGACAGGAAGGTCCCAGGGTGGGGCTCAGTCTGGGCTGCAGTGGGAATCTGGGTAAAATCACAGACAGTAAGGTCCCAGGGTGGGGCTCAGTCTGGGCTGCAGTGGAAACTGGGTAAATTATCAATACTTTCCTGCCTTCCCAAAATGAGAAAACAATCGTTGCTGAAACAATTTCTTTAGTCCAGATTCCTGTCATTTACACACTGAAGGGTGAATTTTTAAACAGCTGGAACTACACAAGGGGACTGGAGAGAGTGAAATTGAAGAACTTGTAATGATAAATTCACCCACCCGCTCATAAAGTAAAACGTTGTGAAAGTTTATTCAACCAGTGGAAATTATACTGCAGCAAGTGGGCAGGACCCATGTAAGGCCCTCCAGTCTGAACGACTCTGGGCCTAAAAAATAAGCAGAAGATGGTCTCAATACACAGCTGGTTCGTCAGCATTTGAGCGGAAAGAAGATAATTTGATGTTTCTGGTCATGTTGCTTATGATGTATCTTTTTGTGATGAGACTATTTTTCAGGTACTGACGGATCTGCTGTATATTTATATTATTTTCTGTTTTATTTTAAGTTCACCACCATAAGCAGTTTCTCTCCCCTCTCCACTCTGGGATAACAAAATACCAAAACTTCTCACTGTCTTCATCATACGTCAAAAATCAAGAGATGGGACCCAATAATCCATTGTACTGAGCAATGGTCAGATTAGAACAAACACATACAAGGAATATGAACCGATCCACAGACTGACCGATCGAGGGGGCGGGAGACTCGACTATGGTTTAATGCCAAATATCACAAGACAGACATGTCATAATAATCACTATACACTAAGCAATAATATATATATATTGTGGGTTGAACAAGTAATCGGAAGAAGAAAAGAAAATACTTGCATTTTCTAACACCTTTCATGTACTTTTGAGCTGAGCAACTGTGGTAATGTAGGCACACCAGGCAACCAATTCTCTCTCATATCCCAACAAATTGCAATGAGATATCAGGCCATTTAATGGACTAGATTCCAACTATCACGACACGGTAGTGTAGTGATTATATTACTGGACTGATAATCCAGAAACGGTGTTAATAACCCAGCGAACTTGAGTTCAAATGGCAGTTTGAGAATTCTAATTCAGTTGAAAAGAAATTGGATCTTTTAAAAAGTGATATCACAGACCATTAAACTGTCCCAGTTTCATTTAAAAACAGGTTTATCAATGATTTTTGGGAAGGAAACCAGCCGTCTTTACCCGGTCTGACCTATATATGACTCCAATCCCTCAGCAATGTGTTCGACTGTTAGGTTACCTGCTCTCAGAAGTGCCCGAGTGAGCCATTCAGTTGTATGAAACAGCGACGTCAACCGTTGAAGAAGGCCCACCAGCAACTTCTCAGGGTAATTGAAGTGAGCAATTAATGTGGCCTTACCAGCGACGCCCACAGCTCAAGAATGAACAAACAAAAACTTAACACTCGGGCGTAGAACTGGTGTTTCTGATGATTGAAATGATAATCGAACAACTTCTGTGAATCCGCTGATTTCTACCGCCAGTTTCACACCCGAGCAGAAAGTTGGGGGATAAATGTTCATTGGAACATCGGGGGACTCTCCTACTCTTCACGCCTTAGTGCTGTCGGATCTGTTCCGTCCACTGAAACAGATAGAGGGGGCCCTGGTTCAACATCTCATCGGGAAAAGCAACAGTCAATGGAAAAGGAAATCGGACCGAGCACCAAACAGGGCTGCCTAATCGCTATCGCCCGTTTTGCTCCAACGTCCGAGGCGAAATTATTCTGTAATCTGTTCAGGAGACAGGCGAGCTAATGCTGTTAAAATGTCAGATATCTAAACAGTTAATCTTGGGGGAGGGGAATGTGTCAGATTTTGGGGGGAGGGAACTATGTCAAATTTTGTGGGATGGGGACTGTGTCATATTTTAGGGGGAGGGGACTGTGTCAGATTTTTGGGGGAGGGAACTATGTCAAATTTTAGGAGGAGGGGACTGTGTCTGATTTTTGGGGGGAGGGGACTGTTTCAGATTTTGGAGGAGGTGACTGTGTTAGACGTTGGAGGAGGGGACTGTGTCTGATTTTTGGAGGAGGAGACTGTGTCAGATTTTTGGAGGAGGGGACTGTGTCTGATTTTTGGGGGAGGTGACTGTGTCTGATTTTTGGGGGAGGGGACTGTGTCTGATTTTTGGAGGAGGGGACTGTGTCTGATTTTTGGGGGAGGGGACTGTGTCTGATTTTTGGGGGAGGGGACTGTGTCTGATTTTTGGAGGAGGGGACTGTGTCAGATTTTTGGAGGAGGGGACTGTGTCAGATTTTTGGAGGAGGGGACTGTGTCTGATTTTTGGGGGAGGGGACTGTGTCTGATTTTTGGAGGAGGGGACTGTTTCAGATTTTTGGGGGAGGGGACTGTGTCTGATTTTTGGGGGAGGGGACTGTGTCTGATTTTTGGGGGAGGGGACTCTTTCAGATTTTTGGGGGAGGGGACTGTGTCTGATTTTTGGGGGAGGGGACTGTGTCTGATTTTTGGGGGAGGGGACTGTGTCTGATTTTTGGAGGAGGGGACTGTGTCTGATTTTTGGGGGAGGGGACTGTGTCTGATTTTTGGGGGAGGGGACTGTGTCTGATTTTTGGAGGAGGAGACTGTGTCTGATTTTTGGGGGAGGGGACTGTGTCTGATTTTTGGGGGAGGGGACTGTGTCAGATTTTTGGGGGAGGGGACTGTGTCTGATTTTTGGGGGAGGGGACTGTGTCTGATTTTTGGGGGAGGGGACTGTGTCAGATTTTTGGGGGAGGGGACTGTGTCAGATTTTTGGGGGAGGGGACTGTGTCAGATTTTTGGAGGAGGGGACTGTGTCTGATTTTTGGGGGAGGGGACTGTGTCAGATTTTTGGGGGAGGGGACTGTGTCAGATTGTGGGGGGAGGGGACTGTGTCTGATTTTTGGAGGAGGGGACTGTGTCAGATTGTGGGGGGAGGGGACTGTGTCTGATTGTGGGGGGAGGGGACTGTGTCAGATTGTGGGGGGAGGGGACTGTGTCTGATTTTTGGGGGAGGGGACTGTGTCTGATTTTTGGGGGAGGGGACTGTGTCTGATTTTTGGAGGAGGGGACTGTGTCAGATTGTGGGGGGAGGGGACTGTGTCTGATCCTATTCATTCAATTCGGTGGGATCTGATAATATGCGTTTAATTCGCTGGGATCTGATCCCATGCCTTTAATTCGATGTGATTTGATCCCATTCAATTAATTCTCTGGGATATGATCCCATGCCTTTAATTTACTGGAATCTGATCCCATTCATTTAATTTGCTGAGATCTGATTCCAACCATCTAATTGGCTGCGATCTCATCCCATGCTTTTAATTCGCTGGGATCTGATCCCATGTTTTTAACTCACTGGGTTTTGATCCCATTCCATAATTTTCTGCGATCTGATCACATTCCTTTAATTCTCTGGAATCTGATCACATTCCTTTAATTCACTGGGATCTGATCCCATTCCATAATTCTCTGCGATCTGATCACATTCCTTTAATTCATTGGGATCTAATCACATTTCTTTAATTCCATGGGATCCGATCCCATGCCTTTAATCCACTGGATCTGATCCCATTCCTTTAATTCACTGGGATCTGATCCCATGCATTTAATCCATTGGATCTGATCCCATTCCTTTAATTCACTGGGATCTGATCCCATTCCTTTAATTCACTGGGATCTGATCCCATTCCTTTCGGCCGTACTGTGCTCAGTGGATTGGAATACAGTTACTGAGCCAGCAGTAACTGGATGAAACACCAGTTCCAAAACATTGACGGGACGAATGGGCTAGAATGTAAATCTAATTATCACGATGTAAGGGAAAATCACTGATAACGTGACCTCCTCTTCAAGACATTTTATAAGCATCCTGACTTTGCAGGGCACGACACAGGTTTTCCCCTCCCTCACCGGCTCCCGAGCAACGTTAACTTTTAGCACACCACAAAACGCAGTTTGTTGATATAAGAACATAAGAACATCAGAAATAGGAGCAGGAGTAGGCCATATGGCCCCTCGAACCTGCTTCACCATTCAATCAGATCATGGCTCAGCTTCGACCTCAACTCCACTTTCCCGCCCGATTCTCATATCGCTTGATTCCACTAGAGTCCAAAATCTATTCATCTCAGCCGTGAAAATATTCAATAATCTGCACCCAAAGGCAAATCAGGACAAGGAAAAGAAACGGACCAAACACTTCCCACAAGGCCCAAGAGACAAGCTGGCGGGTGGAAAGTGACGAGTTATTTGAAGAATGAAGAGGCGCTTAAAAGAGATCAACTTACAAGGTGGTAGTTTACAAGGGGGCAGTTTACACGAGAGCAGGTTACAAGGGATCAGTTTACAAGGGGGCAGTTTACACGAGAGCAGGTTACAAGGGATCAGTTTACAAGGGGGCAGTTTACACGAGAGCAGCTTGCAAGGGATCAGTTTACAAGGGGCTGTTTAAAAGAGAGCAGTTTAAAAGGGATCAGTTTACAGGGATCAGTTTACAATGGATCAGTTTACAAAGGGTCAGTTTACAATGGGGCAGTTTACGAGTGATCAATTTACAAGGGGGCAATTTACAAGGAGGCAGTTTACAACGGGGCAGTTTAAAAGGGGACAGTTTACAAGGGAACAGTTTACAAGACGCAGTTTACAAGGGATCTGTTTACAAGAGATCAGCTTACAAGGCATCATTTTACAAGGAGGCAGTTTTTAAGGCACCAGTTTATAAGGGAAGAGTTTACAAGGGAACAGTTTACAAGGGATCAGTTTACAAGGGAACAGTTTATAAGGGATCAGTTTACAAGGGATCAGTTTACAAGGGAACAATTTATAAGGGGAAAGTTTACAAGGGATCAGTTGACAAGGGAACGGTTTATAAGGGGACAGTTTACAAGGGATCAGTTTACAAGGGAACAATTTACAAGGGATCAGTTTACAAGGGACCAGTTTATAAGGGAGCAGTTTACAACGGATCCATTTACAAAGGGGCGGTTTGCAAGGGATCATTTTACAAGGGGACAGTTTACAAGGGAGCAGCTGCCAAGAGGGCAGCTTAAAAGGGAGCAGTTTACAAGGGTTGAGTTTAAAAGGGACGTTATCATAAGTGACCAGGACACTTATGATAAAGTGAGCATTACCCATGAATGCCAACCTGAGCAGTGATACCTGGTAAAGATAGGAGGGTGGCTCCATGTTAGAGGTGTGTTTGGGAAACAAGTACTGTGTCCACCACGGTCAGTACCATACTGCTAATCTACCCGAATCTGATAGACATTCCATCTCAAAAGCCAGGCCATCAATCAAAAGCTAGCAGGATCCTGATCCTGAAGGTTCACCTTACTGTTTGGATCTAGCAGCCGTGAATAACAATCAATTAGATCTGTTTGTGCTGGAAGCCAGAGTGTGTTCCCTTGCAGTGCCCACCCTTCTCGCCCTGAGTACCACTCGGACTGTGTCCAGCAGTGTGTGGAGTACGTCCGAATGAAGAATGAAGATTCCATAAGAAAGGTAGAGTCATAGAACCACAGAAAGTTACGGCATAGAAGGACGTCATTCGGCCCATTGCGTCCGTGCCGGCAGAAAAAGAGCTATCCAGCTTAATCCCACTTTCCAGCACATGGTCCGTAGCCCTTTAGGTTACGGCATTTCAAGTGTGCATCCAATTACTTTGCCAATGATTTGAGGGTTTCTGCCTCCACCACTCTTTCAGGCAGTGAGTTCCAGACCTCCACCACCCTCTGGGTAAAAAAAAAATTCTCCTCAGCTGCCGTCTAATCCGCAGACCAATTACTTTAAAGCTATGCCCCCTGATCACTGACCCCTCTACTAAGGGAAAAAGGTCCTCCCTATCCACTCTATCTAGTCCCATCATAATTTTACATACCTAAATTAAATCTCCCAATTAGCCTCCTTTGTTCCAAAGAAAACAGCCCCAGCCTATCCAATCTTTTCTCATAGCTAAAATTCTCAAGCCCTGGCAACATCCTCGTAAATCTTCTCTGTAGCCTCTCTAGTGCAATCACATATTTCCTGTAATGTAGTGACGAGAACTGTACGCAGTACTCAAGCTGTGGACTAACCAATGTTTTATACATTTCCAGCATAACCTCCCTGCTCTAATATTCTATGCCACGGCTAATAAAGGGAAGTATTCCGTATGCCTTTTTAACCAGCTTATCGACTTGTCCTGCTACTTTCAGGATCTGTGGACATGCACTCCAAGGTCCCTTTTGTTTCTCAATATCCTACCATTTATTGTGTACTCCCTTACCTTGTTTGACCTCCCCAAATGCATTACCTCACACTTCCCTGGATTGAATTCTATTTGCCACTTTTCTGCCCACCTGACCAGTCCATCGATATCGTCTTGCAGACTATAGCTTTCCTCCTCACTACCAAACTCACAGCCAATTTTTATATCGTCTGCAAACTTCTTGATCAAGCCCCCCACATTCAAGTCCAAATCATTAATATATACCACAAAAAGCAAGGGACCTAGTACTGAGCCTTGTGGTAACCCACTGGAAACAGCCTTCCAATCACGAAAAAAACCATCAACCATTACCCTTTGTTCTTACCACTGAGCCAATTCTGGAGCAACTAGCCCCTTTCCCTTGGATTCCATGGGCTTTTACTTTGTTAACCAGTCTGCCATGTGGGACCTTGTCAAAAGCCTTGCAAAAATCCATGTACACTACATCGTATATGTTACCCTGATCAACCCTCCTTGTTAAGTGCACAAAAAATTGAATCAAATTATTTAGACACAAACTTCCCTTAACAAATCCATGCTGAATGTCCTTGATTAACCTGTGCCTTTCTAAATGACGATTATGCTGTCCCTCAGAATCGATTCCAATTATTTGCCCACCATCGAGGTTACACTCACTGGTTTTTAATTACTCGGTCTTTCTGTTTCTCGCTTTTTAAACAACCGTACAACATTAGCATTCCTGCAATCCTCTGGCCGAGCCAGTGAGGATTGGAAAGTGATAGTCAAAGCCTCCGTTATTTCCTCCCTTGCTTCTCTTAACAGCCTGAAATGCATTCCATCCGGGCCTGGCGGTTTATCTACTTTCATAAATGCTAAACCCCTTAATACTTCCTCTCTCACTATGTTAATCCCATCCATTATTTCACACTCATTCTTAATTTCAATCTCTGCATCATTCCCTGTTTTTGTGAAGAAACATGCAAAGTATTAATTGAGAACCATACCCATATCTTCCATCTCCACACATATGTTAACTTTTCGATCTCTAATAGACCTTATAGGGTCTTCAAAAGACTTGGTGTTCTCCCGTGGACTCCTCAAGTCAGACTGGCAGCATTCAAAACCGGAGTGCCTGAGAAGCACGGTTTGTGAGGCCAGGAAAGGTTTAACGAGAATCACGTTCTGCTGTAATTTTCTACAGCATTCTGGAGATCAGGCAATCCTGAACAACATAATCTAGAAACAAAAGAATGAGAGACTATCCCAGTCTCCACCCTGACTGCCTGAGGTCCTTTAGCAGATTGGTGATTGTCCAGTAATGTGAGCAAGTTGATTGATTTGTTAACTCCCCAACTCCTGATGATATTCTGGACTACCTACGTGTGGATCATCCACTCGTCAGGGTGGATTACAAGTTAGCTGAGTGTGCCGACTGTTTTATTGTCCATCCCGACCAAAATTGGCACCAAGAATATCAACGCATGCTTCAAGCACCAATGGGAAGTAACGTGTCATGTTGACAGAGGTACCGGGACTGGGCCCCTCCCTGTTTGTAGGCGCTCCGGACTACTGTCAAATTGTGTGTCTGGAGGCGCAGTGACATACGCCGCATCAAGTCTGAAGGTATATAATGTCTTATTGTAGCATTCAAACCTTGAGCCTGTTGAAATGCCAAGTGAACTCATCCATATCGATTGGCCTCGAAGTCCATTGATCCTGAATGTAGCCTCCCACCCATATCGAAGCTGAACAGCCTGATGGCTGCAGCACCAATACCTGGAGAACACTGTGATCTCAGGACCAGCAGCTCTAGTTCAGATGCTGTGACAAAGGAGGCCTGTGGAAACTTAATTGATGGAGCAAGGCTTAACTGGTGAAATATCCCCAACAGTTCGTCCTTCTGGAGGAAGAAGATGACTATGACTATCACTCACTCGCTCTCAGTGTGGATGGTCGAAGATACTGATCTCAACTGCCAGTTTGCCCATTAGTAGCTGGTTGCTTTGATGGTCAAACCAAACTACATTATGAAAACATGAAGGCTCAAGGAGCTAATGCATTGGATGCTCACTAATTCTGGTCTCCGAGTCCCAAGTGTCCCGAGTGATCCATTTCCACATGGAAGTAGTAGAAATGGCTCATCCATCCACATCTGTGGTGGGCTATCAAAGGCAGGAATCACTGCTTGGAGAGGGAGAGCTGGAGAGGGCCTTGAAGGTTACTTGTTGCGTGCTCCCTGCTTTCCAGGTCCTAATCTGGAAAGACGGGCTAACATGACACAAAGACATTGCAGTCCGGCGAAAGCTTTGAAAAGACTGCTGTCCCTGAAAGGGCCTGTAGATGGGGTGGGCTCAGCTGCAAAGTGAGACAGTGTCTCCTTGCATGCCAATCCGGGAATGCCTGAAAGTTCTGCTGGAGATGCTTGTACCCTGAAGCAGCTCCTCCACTCGCTCGCCACAGAAGCCCTCAGCATCTAAGGGCATCTGCAGTGGTTGTTGCTGCAGTTACTGAAGGAACTCCAAGATGCGCAGCCAAGCTAAGTGGTGATACAAGATCCACTGGACGATAGACCCTGCTCCTTTATTAATGGCAGCCACACAACCTGCTGCTGCAGTGATGCTCTCTGAAAGTGGTCCTCACTCTGTGGCAGGGATTGCTCCCTCAATTCACCTGTGAGGCATTATCCTGCAATAAGTAAAGCTGGCCACTATGGATTTGGTGGTGGAGAACACGAATATGCGTCAAACACTGAAGGAAGCTCCGCCAAACCCACATGTCCCACTATTTGGATTGTGGTGGGTGGAACAGGACTAGTTTCCTGAGCGATGACTTTCCCTCTGATGCTTTCACGACTGAAGTTCAGCAGTTGGATCAGTGAACTGAAAAGTGTGAAGCAGGTTGGCGGAGGCACTATAGACGCTGTCTACATTGGCCACAACCGGAGGGTGCTGATCAAGACCGACCAAACGGCCCTGGAGTTTGGTAGATCGCATCCAGCAAAGGTCGATGGCTGAGACCTTTGCAAGACCCCAATAAAGACTCAATTCTCCAGGTGCAGGGACTTCCAGAACCTCCAGTTTCAGACTCTGCGTCACACATGTGTTGAATACATGAATAAGCCTCAGTGACTGGAGGTTGTGGTCGGACTCAGGCTCCCAACTGGACTTCCGAAGGTGGGAAGCCGCCAAGCAGCTTCTGTGGGCTGAACCGACAGAGAAGGTTCATAACGGGATGCAACCAACAGAGCACCCTTTGTCGTCCAGTACTTCCCCAGAGCGGAGAAACTACGCCATGTTCTCCGCAGCCTTCAACATGTCATCAATGACGACGAACACCTCGCTATGGCCATCCCCACACCTCCAATACTCGCCTTCAAACAGCCACCCAACCTCAAACAGACCATCGTTCGCAGCAAATTACCTAGCTTTCAAGAGAACAGCGTCCACGACACCACACAACCCTGCCACGGTAACCTCTGCAAGACATGCCAGATCATCGACACAGATACCACCATCACACGAGAGGACACCACCCACCAGGTGCATGGTTCATACTCCTGTGACTCGGCCAACGTTGTCTACCTCATACGTTTCAGGAAAGGATGACCCAGAGCATGGTACATTGGCGAGACCATGCAGACGCTGCGACAACGGATGAACGGACACCGCGCAACAATCGCCAAACAGGAGGGTTCCCTCCCAGTCGGGGAACACTTCAGCAGTCATGGACATTCATCCACCGACCTTCGGGCAAGCGTACTCCAAGGCGGCCTTCGAGACACACGACAACGCAAAATCGTCGAGCAGAAATTGATAGCCAAGTTCCGCACCCATGAGGACGGCCTCAACCGGGATCTTGGGTTCATGTCACGCGACACGTTACCCCACCAGCGAACAAATGTTATCTGTTTTTAATATAACGGGTCAGTTGCTGTCTTTTCTATGTTTCTACCTCTCTATCTCTGTTTATTTTTGTTTGTTTTTTTTTTGGTGATTTGTATATTCTGAGACCTTGCAGGTAACAACTCTCTGTCTGCACACTGATTGCATTGGCAACGGGCAGTTGAAAAAACTGTCTGTAATCATCAAGCAATGTTCTGTGAATTATAAATGCGATTTCATTTCGAGGATTTCATTTCGTTCACCTGAGGAAGGAGGAAGCCTCCGAAAGCTTGCGAATTTAAAATAAAATTGTTGGACTATAACTTGGTGTTGTAAAATTGTTTACATTTCTTTAAAATGTGTTGACACTGATCAAAGTTTGTGGGAAGATTTTTTTTGCCATTTCTCCCAAGATTCAGAAAAGACCTGTTGCTTGTCACTTTAATTGTCGCCAACCTTTAACTGTAGCTCACAGTGTCAGAACAGTAACTGTTCTCATTAGCCATTTATGTCTCTCCTGGCACGACATCTCCTTAACAACACCAACTAATCACAGCACCTCTTTCTTCAAATTGAATTCCAGTGTAAAAAATGAGCGTTTTCAAAGCTAAGGAAGATGTGCAAGATTGGAAGGAGTGTGCGACTGGAGATAATGGGCCTGAGGCAGTGAGAACATCTCTTGAACATTATCAGTACCTGAAAGGAGGGAGATGAGATCTTTGAGTTTATTTCTCCTGGCATCAGCAAAACCCATCGTCCCTCAATGCCCAATATCTTTCATCCATTTCGAGTGCATGCCGACCCGAACTTGGTGCTGTCATTGTCTGAACAAGTGTTTCATGTTCTTCGATGACCGTCGCAGACACGATGGGCCGAATGGCCTCCTTCTGTGCCCTGAATGTTCTGTGTTTCTATGTACGAAAAGAAAATGCCATTTTGGCCGAGCAGCTTGTTTGGGGAGAAAGGGACGTGAAATGCAGAGACAAATAGGAAAAAGAGGCTTGGACTGATGGCCTGCAAGATCATGCCATATGCTTCCCTGGTGGTCTAGTGGTTAGGATTCGGCGCTTTCACCGCCGCGGCCCGGGTTCGATTCCCAGTCAGGGAACGTTATTTGCAAAGTGCTGTTCGTTCTGATGCCAGTGATTGCTCCTGATCGCTATCAGTTTTACACTGCTGTGGTTGCAACAAGGGGCTGCCCATCATTCCTTTATCTCACAACCCATTAGAGTGACACACAATGTACTTTCTTGCCTTCTGTAAAATGCCAGTATTTATTTTTAAAGAGTCGTGACGCTGATCAAAGTTTGTGGGAAGGTTTTTGTTGCCATTTCCAGCAGATTTGGAAAAGATCTGCTGCCTGACACTCTAATTGTCGCCAACCTTTAACTATAGCTCACAGTGTCAGAACAGTCACTGTTTTTTTCGACTTTTATGTCTCTTCTGCCACTACATCTCCTTAACAACACCAGCTGATCACAGCACCGCTTTCTTCAAAATGAGGCCCAGTGTAAAAAAAAATGCACGGTTTCAAAGCGAAGGGAGGTGTGCAAGATTGGAAGGAGTGTGCGATTGGATATAATGGGCCTGAGGCAGTGAGAACATCTCTTGAGCATAAAGACATTCAGTATCTGAAAGAAGCAGGCTGATGAGCTCTTTCAGTTTATTTATCCTGGCATCTGCAAAACCCATCGTCTCTCAAAGTCCATCATCTTTCATCCATTTTGTGTGCATGCCTACCCGAACTTGGTGCTGTCATTGTCTGAACCAGTGTTTTATGTTGTTCGATGACCGTCACAAACACGATGGGCCGAATGGCCTCCCACTGTGCCGTGAATGTTCTATGTTCCAATGTGCTAAAAGAAAATGCCATTTTGGGCGAGCAGCTTTTTTTTGGATCGAAAGAGACCTGAATTTCAAAGGGACAATTAGGAAAGAAAAGGTTGGACTCCTCTCTCGCATGCATCAGCCGTACCTTCCCTGGTGGTCTAGTGGTTAGGATTTGGCGCTCTCACCGCCGCGGCCCGGGTTCGATTCCCGGTCAGGGAAGATTGCTTTCTTGGTGCTCGTCGTTCTGGTGCCAACGAATGTCCCATCACTGAGCCCAATGCTTGCTCCTGATCAACATTAGCTTTTTCGCCAACATAAATGCTAATCGAGCAGCGGGCAGCCGATCATTCTTTAATCTAACAAGCCATTAGAGCGACATACAATGCACTTTCATGCCTTCTGTAAAATGCCTACATTTCTTTAAAATGTGTTGACGCTGATCAAAGTTTGTGGGAAGATTTTTGTTGCCATTTCTCCCAAGATTCGGAAAAGACCTGTTGCTTGTCACTTTAATTGTCGCCAACCTTTAACTGTAGCTCACAGTGTCAGAACAGTAACTGTTCTCATTAGCCATTTATGTCTCTCCTGGCACGACATCTCCTTAACAACACCAACTAATCACAGCACCTCTTTCTTCAAATTGAATTCCAGTGTAAAAAATGAGCGTTTTCAAAGCTAAGGAAGATGTGCAAGATTGGAAGGAGTGTGCGACTGGAGATAATGGGGCTGAGGCAGTGAGAACATCTCTTGAACATTATCAGTACCTGAAAGGAGGGAGATGAGATCTTTGAGTTTATTTCTCCTGGCATCAGCAAAACCCATCGTCCCTCAATGCCCAACATCTTTCATCCATTTCGAGTGCATGCCGACCCGAACTTGGTGCTGTCATTGTCTGAACAAGTGTTTCATGTTCTTCGATGACCGTCGCAGACACGATGGGCCGAATGGCCTCCTTCTGTGCCCTGAATGTTCTGTGTTTCTATGTACGAAAAGAAAATGCCATTTTGGCCGAGCAGCTTGTTTGGGGAGAAAGGGACGTGAAATGCAGAGACAAATAGGAAAAAGAGGCTTGGACTGATGGCCTGCAAGATCGCGCTAAGTGCTTCCCTGGTGGTCTAGTGGTTAGGATTCGGCGCTTTCACCGCCGCGGCCCGTGTTTGATCCCCGGTCAGGGAACGTTATTTGCAAAGTGCTGTTTGTTCTGATGCCAGTGATTACTCCTGATCGCTATCAGTTTTGCACTGCTGTGGTTGCAACAAGGGGCTGCCCATCATTCCTTTATCTCACAACCCATTAGAGTGACACACAATGTACTTTCTTGCCTTCTGTAAAATGCCAGTATTTATTTTTAAAGAGTCGTGATGCTGATCAAAGTTTGTGGGAAGGTTTTTGTTGCCATTTCCAGCAGATTTGGAAAAGATCTGCTGCCTGACACTCTAATTGTCGCCAACCTTAAACAATAGCTCACTGTGTCAGCACAGTCACTGTTTTTTTAGACTTTTATGTCTCTTCTGCCACTACATCTCCTTAACAACACCAGCTGATCACAGCACCGCTTTCTTCAAAATGAGGCCCAGTGTAAAAAAAAATGCACGGTTTCAAAGCGAAGGGAGGTGTGCAAGATTGGAAGGAGTGTGCGACTGGATATAATGGGCCTGAGGCAGTGAGAACATCTCTTGAGCATAAAGACATTCAGTATCTGAAAGAAGCAGGCTGATGAGCTCTTTCAGTTTATTTATCCTGGCATCTGCAAAACCCATCGTCTCTCAAAGTCCATCATCTTTCATCCATTTTGTGTGCATGCCTACCCGAACTTGGTGCTGTCATTGTCTGAACCAGTGTTTTATGTTGTTCGATGACCGTCACAAACACGATGGGCCGAATGGCCTCCCACTGTGCCGTGAATGTTCTATGTTCCAATGTGCTAAAAGAAAATGCCATTTTGGGCGAGCAGCTTTTTTTTGGATCGAAAGAGACCTGAATTTCAAAGGGACAATTAGGAAAGAAAAGGTTGGACTCCTCTCTCGCATGCATCAGCCGTAGCTTCCCTGGTGGTCTAGTGGTTAGGATTCGGCGCTCTCACCGCCGCGGCCCGGGTTCGATTCCCGGTCAGGGAAGATTGCTTTCTTGGTGCTCGTCGTTCTGGTGCCAACGAATGTCCCATCACTGAGCCCAATGCTTGCTCCTGATCAACATTCGCTTTTTCGCCAACATAAATGCTAATCGAGCAGCGGGCAGCCGATCATTCTTTAATCTAACAAGCCATTAGAGCGACATACAATGCACTTTCATGCCTTCTGTAAAATGCCTACATTTCTTTAAAATGTGTTGACGCTGATCAAAGTTTGTGGGAAGATTTTTTTTGCCATTTCTCCCAAGATTCGGAAAAGACCTGTTGCTTGTCACTTTAATTGTCGCCAACCTTTAACTGTAGCTCACAGTGTCAGAACAGTAACTGTTCTCATTAGCCATTTATGTCTCTCCTGGCACGACATCTCCTTAACAACAGCAACTAATCACAGCACCTCTTTCTTCAAATTGAATTCCAGTGTAAAAAATTAGCGTTTTCAAAGCTAAGGAAGATGTGCAAGATTGGAAGGAGTGTGCGACTGGAGATAATGGGCCTGAGGCAGTGAGAACATCTCTTGAACATTATCAGTACCTGAAAGGAGGGAGATGAGATCTTTGAGTTTACTTCTCCTGGCATCAGCAAAACCCATCGTCCCTCAATGCCCAACATCTTTCATCCATTTCGAGTGCATGCCGACCCGAACTTGGTGCTGTCATTGTCTGAACAAGTGTTTCATGTTCTTCGATGACCGTCGCAGACACGATGGGCCGAATGGCCTCCTTCTGTGCCCTGAATGTTCTGTGTTTCTATGTACGAAAAGAAAATGCCATTTTGGCTGAGCAGCTTGTTTGGGGAGAAAGGGACGTGAAATGCAGAGACAAATAGGAAAAAGAGGCTTGGACTGATGGCCTGCAAGATCGTGCCATGTGCTTCCCTGGTGGTCTAGTGGTTAGGATTCGGCGCTTTCACCGCCGCGGCCTGGGTTCGATTCCCGGTCAGGGAACGTTATTTGCAAAGTGCTGTTCGTTCTGATGCCAGTGATTGCTCCTGATCGCTATCAGTTTTACACTGCTGTGGTTGCAACAAGGGGCTGCCCATCATTCCTTTATCTCACAACCCATTAGAGTGACACACAATGTACTTTCTTGCCTTCTGTAAAATGCCAGTATTTATTTTTAAAGAGTCGTGATGCTGATCAAAGTTTGTGGGAAGGTTTTTGTTGCCATTTCTAACAGATTTGGAAAAGATCTGCTGCCTGACACTCTAATTGTCGCCAACCTTTAACTATAGCTCACAGTGTCAGCACAGTCACTGTTTTTTTAGACTTTTATGTCTCTTCTGCCACTACATCTCCTTAACAACACCAGCTGATCACAGCACCGCTTTCTTCAAAATGAGGCCCAGTGTAAAAAAAAATGCACGGTTTCAAAGCGAAGGGAGGTGTGCAAAATTGGAAGGAGTGTGCGACTGGATATAATGGGCCTGAGGCAGTGAGAACATCTCTTGAGCATAAAGACATTCAGTATCTGAAAGAAGCAGGCTGATGAGCTCTTTCAGTTTATTTATCCTGGCATCTGCAAAACCCATCGTCTCTCAAAGTCCATCATCTTTCATCCATTTTGTGTGCATGCCTACCCGAACTTGGTGCTGTCATTGTCTGAACCAGTGTTTTATGTTGTTCGATGACCGTCACAAACACGATGGGCCGAATGGCCTCCCACTGTGCCGTGAATGTTCTATGTTCCAATGTGCTAAAAGAAAATGCCATTTTGGGCGAGCAGCTTTTTTTTGGATCGAAAGAGACCTGAATTTCAAAGGGACAATTAGGAAAGAAAAGGTTGGACTCCTCTCTCGCATGCATCAGCCGTAGCTTCCCTGGTGGTCTAGTGGTTAGGATTCGGCGCTCTCACCGCCGCAGCCCGGGTTCGATTCCTGGTCAGGGAAGATTGCTTTCTTGGTGCTCGTCGTTCTGGTGCCAACGAATGTCCCATCACTGAGCCCAATGCTTGCTCCTGATCAACATTAGCTTTTTCGCCACCATAAATGCTAATCGAGCAGCGGGCAGCCGATCATTCTTTAATCTAACAAGCCATTAGAGCGACATACAATGCACTTTCATGCCTTCTTTAAAATGCCTACATTTCTTTAAAATGTGTTGACGCTGATCAAAGTTTGTGGGAAGATTTTTGTTGCCATTTCTCCCAAGATTCGGAAAAGACCTGTTGCTTGTCACTTTAATTGTCGCCAACCTTTAACTGTAGCTCACAGTGTCAGAACAGTAACTGTTCTCATTAGCCATTTATGTCTCTCCTGGCACGACATCTCCTTAACAACAGCAACTAATCACAGCACCTCTTTCTTCAAATTGAATTCCAGTGTAAAAAATGAGCGTTTTCAAAGCTAAGGAAGATGTGCAAGATTGGAAGGAGTGTGCGACTGGAGATAATGGGCCTGAGGCAGTGAGAACATCTCTTGAACATTATCAGTACCTGAAAGGAGGGAGATGAGATCTTTGAGTTTATTTCTCCTGGCATCAGCAAAACCCATCGTCCCTCAATGCCCAACATCTTTCATCCATTTCGAGTGCATGCCGACCCGAACTTGGTGCTGTCATTGTCTGAACAAGTGTTTCATGTTCTTCGATGACCGTCGCAGACACGATGGGCCGAATGGCCTCCTTCTGTGCCCTGAATGTTCTGTGCTTCGATGTACGAAAAGAAAATGCCATTTTGGCCGAGCAGCTTGTTTGGGGAGAAAGGGACGTGAAATGCAGAGACAAATAGGAAAAAGAGGCTTGGACTGATGGCCTGCAAGATCGTGCCATGTGCTTCCCTGGTGGTCTAGTGGTTAGGATTCGGCGCTTTCACCGCCGCGGCCCGGGTTCGATTCCCGGTCAGGGAATGTTATTTGCAAAGTGCTGTTCGTTCTGATGCCAGTGATTGCTCCTGATCGCTATCAGTTTTACACTGCTGTCGTTGCAACAAGGGGCTGCCCATCATTCCTTTATCTCACAACCCATTAGAGTGACACACAATGTACTTTCTTGCCTTCTGTAAAATGCCAGTATTTATTTTTAAAGAGTCGTGACGCTGATCAAAGTTTGTGGGATGGTTTTTGTTGCCATTTCCAGCAGATTTGGAAAAGATCTGCTGCCTGACACTCTAATTGTCGCCAACCTTTAACTATAGCTCACAGTGTCAGCACAGTCACTGTTTTTTTAGACTTTTATGTCTCTTCTGCCACTACATTTCCTTAACAACACCAGCTGATCACAGCACCGCTTTCTTCAAAATGAGGCCCAGTGTAAAAAAAAATGCACGGTTTCAAAGCGAAGGGAGGTGTGCAAAATTGGAAGGAGTGTGCGACTGGATATAATGGGCCTGAGGCAGTGAGAACATCTCTTGAGCATAAAGACATTCAGTATCTGAAAGAAGCAGGCTGATGAGCTCTTTCAGTTTATTTATCCTGGCATCTGCAAAACCCATCGTCTCTCAAAGTCCATCATCTTTCATCCATTTTGTGTGCATGCCTACCCGAACTTGGTGCTGTCATTGTCTGAACCAGTGTTTTATGTTGTTCGATGACCGTCACAAACACGATGGGCCGAATGGCCTCCCACTGTGCCGTGAATGTTCTATGTTCCAATGTGCTAAAAGAAAATGCCATTTTGGGCGAGCAGCTTTTTTTTGGATCGAAAGAGACCTGAATTTCAAAGGGACAATTAGGAAAGAAAAGGTTGGACTCCTCTCTCGCATGCATCAGCCGTAGCTTCCCTGGTGGTCTAGTGGTTAGGATTCGGTGCTCTTACCGCCGCGGCCCGGGTTCTATTCCCGGTCAGGGAAGATTGCTTTCTTGGTGCTCGTCGTTCTGGTGCCAACGAATGTCCCATCACTGAGCCCAATGCTTGCTCCTGATCAACATTAGCTTTTTCGCCAACATAAATGCTAATCGAGCAGCGGGCAGCCGATCATTCTTTAATCTAACAAGCCATTAGAGCGACATACAATGCACTTTCATGCCTTCTGTAAAATGCCTACATTTCTTTAAAATGTGTTGACGCTGATCAAAGTTTGTGGGAAGATTTTTGTTGCCATTTCTCCCAAGATTCGGAAAAGACCTGTTGCTTGTCACTTTAATTGTCGCCAACCTTTAACTGTAGCTCACAGTGTCAGAACAGTAACTGTTCTCATTAGCCATTTATGTCTCTCCTGGCACGACATCTCCTTAACAACACCAACTAATCACAGCACCTCTTTCTTCAAATTGAATTCCAGTGTAAAAAATGAGCGTTTTCAAAGCTAAGGAAGATGTGCAAGATTGGAAGGAGTGTGCGACTGGAGATAATGGGCCTGAGGCAGTGAGAACATCTCTTGAACATTATCAGTACCTGAAAGGAGGGAGATGAGATCTTTGAGTTTATTTCTCCTGGCATCAGCAAAACCCATCGTCCCTCAATGCCCAACATCTTTCATCCATTTCGAGTGCATGCCGACCCGAACTTGGTGCTGTCATTGTCTGAACAAGTGTTTCATGTTCTTCGATGACCGTCGCAGACACGATGGGCCGAATGGCCTCCTTCTGTGCCCTGAATGTTCTGTGTTTCGATGTACGAAAAGAAAATGCCATTTTGGCCGAGCAGCTTGTTTGGGGAGAAAGGGACGTGAAATGCAGAGACAAATAGGAAAAAGAGGCTTGGACTGATGGCCTGCAAGATCGTGCCATGTGCTTCCCTGGTGGTCTAGTGGTTAGGATTCGGCGCTTTCACCGCCGCGGCCCAGGTTCGATTCCCGGTCAGGGAACGTTATTTGCAAAGTGCTGTTCGTTCTGATGCCAGTGATTGCTTCTGATCGCTATCAGTTTTACACTGCTGTGGTTGCAACAAGGGGCTGCCCATCATTCCTTTATCTCACAACCCATTAGAGTGACACACAATGTACTTTCTTGCCTTCTGTAAAATGCCAGTATTTATTTTTAAAGAGTCGTGACGCTGATCAAAGTTTGTGGGAAGGTTTTTGTTGCCATTTCCAGCAGATTTGGAAAAGATCTGCTGCCTGACACTCTAATTGTCGCCAACCTTTAACTATAGCTCACAGTGTCAGAACAGTCACTGTTTTTTAGACTTTTATGTCTCTTCTGCCACTACATCTCCTTAACAACACCAGCTGATCACAGCACCGCTTTCTTCAAAATGAGGCCCAGTGTAAAAAAAAATGCACGGTTTCAAAGCGAAGGGAGGTGTGCAAAATTGGAAGGAGTGTGCGACTGGATATAATGGGCCTGAGGCAGTGAGAACATCTCTTGAGCATAAAGACATTCAGTATCTGAAAGAAGCAGGCTGATGAGCTCTTTCAGTTTATTTATCCTGGCATCTGCAAAACCCATCGTCTCTCAAAGTCCATCATCTTTCATCCATTTTGTGTGCATGCCTACCCGAACTTGGTGCTGTCATTGTCTGAACCAGTGTTTTATGTTGTTCGATGACCGTCACAAACACGATGGGCCGAATGGCCTCCCACTGTGCCGTGAATGTTCTATGTTCCAATGTGCTAAAAGAAAATGCCATTTTGGGCGAGCAGCTTTTTTTTGGATCGAAAGAGACCTGAATTTCAAAGGGACAATTAGGAAAGAAAAGGTTGGACTCCTCTCTCGCATGCATCAGCCGTAGCTTCCCTGGTGGTCTAGTGGTTATGATTCGGCGCTCTCACCGCCGCGGCCAGGGTTCGATTCCCGGTCAGGGAAGATTGCTTTCTTGGTGCTCGTCGTTCTGGTGCCAACGAATGTCCCATCACTGAGCCCAATGCTTGCTCCTGATCAACTTTAGCTTTTTCGCCAACATAAATGCTAATCGAGCAGCGGGCAGCCGATCATTCTTTAATCTAACAAGCCATTAGAGCGACATACAATGCACTTTCATGCCTTCTGTAAAATGCCTACATTTCTTTAAAATGTGTTGACGCTGATCAAAGTTTGTGGGAAGATTTTTTTTGCCATTTCTCCCAAGATTCGGAAAAGACCTGTTGCTTGTCACTTTAATTGTCGCCAACCTTTAACTGTAGCTCACAGTGTCAGAACAGTAACTGTTCTCATTAGCCATTTATGTCTCTCCTGGCACGACATCTCCTTAACAACAGCAACTAATCACAGCACCTCTTTCTTCAAATTGAATTCCAGTGTAAAAAATGAGCGTTTTCAAAGCTAAGGAAGATGTGCAAGATTGGAAGGAGTGTGCGACTGGAGATAATGGGCCTGAGGCAGTGAGAACATCTCTTGAACATTATCAGTACCTGAAAGGAGGGAGATGAGATCTTTGAGTTTATTTCTCCTGGCATCAGCAAAACCCATCGTCCCTCAATGCCCAACATCTTTCATCCATTTCGAGTGCATGCCGACCCGAACTTGGTGCTGTCATTGTCTGAACAAGTGTTTCATGTTCTTCGATGACCGTCACAGACACGATGGGCCGAATGGCCTCCTTCTGTGCCCTGAATGTTCTGTGTTTCGATGTACGAAAAGAAAATGCCATTTTGGCCGAGCAGCTTGTTTGGGGAGAAAGGGACGTGAAATGCAGAGACAAATAGGAAAAAGAGGCTTGGACTGATGGCCTGCAAGATCATGCCATGTGCTTCCCTGGTGGTCTAGTGGTTAGGATTTGGCGCTTTCACCGCCGCGGCCCGTGTTCAATTCCCGGTCAGGGAACGTTATTTGCAAAGTGCTGTTCGTTCTGATGCCAGTGATTGCTCCTGATCGCTATCAGTTTTACACTGCTGTGGTTGCAACAAGGGGCTGCCCATCCTTCCTTTATCTCACAACCCATTAGAGTGACACACAATGTACTTTCTTGCCTTCTGTCAAATGCCAGTATTTATTTTTAAAGAGTCGTGATGCTGATCAAAGTTTGTGGGAAGGTTTTTGTTGCCATTTCCAGCAGATTTGGAAAAGATCTGCTGCCTGACACTCTAATTGTCGCCAACCTTTAACTACAGCTCACAGTGTCAGCACAGTCACTGTTTTTTTAGAATTTTATGTCTCTTCTGCCACTACATCTCCTTAACAACACCAGCTGATCACAGCACCGCTTTCTTCAAAATGAGGCCCAGTGTAAAAAAAAATGCACGGTTTCAAAGCGAAGGGAGGTGTGCAAGATTGGAAGGAGTGTGCGATTGGATATAATGGGCCTGAGGCAGTGAGAACATCTCTTGAGCATAAAGACATTCAGTATCTGAAAGAAGCAGGCTGATGAGCTCTTTCAGTTTATTTATCCTGGCATCTGCAAAACCCATCGTCTCTCAAAGTCCATCATCTTTCATCCATATTGTGTGCATGCCTACCCGAACTTGGTGCTGTCATTGTCTGAACCAGTGTTTTATGTTGTTCGATGACCGTCACAAACACGATGGGCCGAATGGCCTCCCACTGTGCCGTGAATGTTCTATGTTCCAATGTGCTAAAAGAAAATGCCATTTTGGGCGAGCAGCTTTTTTTTGAATCGAAAGAGACCTGAATTTCAAAGGGACAATTAAGAAAGAAAAGGTTGGACTCCTCTCTCGCATGCGTCAGCCGTATCTTCCCTGGTGGTCTAGTGGTTAGGATTCGGCGCTCTCACCGCCGCGGCCCGGGTTCGATTCCCGGTCAGGGAAGATTGCTTTCTTGGTGCTCGTCGTTCTGGTGCCAACGAATGTCCCATCACTGAGCCCAATGCTTGCTCCTGATCAACATTCGCTTTTTCGCCAACATAAATGCTCATCGAGCAGCGGGCAGCCAATCATTCTTTAATCTAACAAGCCATTAGAGCGACATACAATGCACTTTCATGCCTTCTGTAAAATGCCTACATTTCTTTAAAATGTGTTGACGCTGATCAAAGTTTGTGGGAAGATTTTTTTTGCCATTTCTCCCAAGATTCGGAAAAGACCTGTTGCTTGTCACTTTAATTGTCGCCAACCTTTAACTGTAGCTCACAGTGTCAGAACAGTAACTGTTCTCATTAGCCATTTATGTCTCTCCTGGCACGACATCTCCTTAACAACACCAACTAATCACAGCACCTCTTTCTTCAAATTGAATTCCAGTGTAAAAAATGAGCGTTTTCAAAGCTAAGGAAGATGTGCAAGATTGGAAGGAGTGTGCGACTGGAGATAATGGGGCTGAGGCAGTGAGAACATCTCTTGAACATTATCAGTACCTGAAAGGAGGGAGATGAGATCTTTGAGTTTATTTCTCCTGGCATCAGCAAAACCCATCGTCCCTCAATGCCCAACATCTTTCATCCATTTCGAGTGCATGCCGACCCGAACTTGGTGCTGTCATTGTCTGAACAAGTGTTTCATGTTCTTCGATGACCGTCGCAGACACGATGGGCCGAATGGCCTCCTTCTGTGCCCTGAATGTTCTGTGTTTCTATGTACGAAAAGAAAATGCCATTTTGGCCGAGCAGCTTGTTTGGGGAGAAAGGGACGTGAAATGCAGAGACAAATAGGAAAAAGAGGCTTGGACTGATGGCCTGCAAGATCGTGCCATGTGCTTCCCTGGTGGTCTCGTGGTTCGGATTCGGTGCTTTCACCGCCGCGGCCCGGGTTCGATCCCCGGTCAGGGAACGTTATTTGTAAAGTGCTGTTCGTTCTGATGCCAGTGATTGCTCCTGATCGCTATCAGTTTTACACTGCTGTGGTTGCAACAAGGGGCTGCCCATCATTCCTTTATCTCACAACCCATTAGAGTGACACACAATGTACTTTCTTGCCTTCTGTAAAATGCCAGTATTTATTTTTAAAGAGTCGTGACGCTGATCAAAGTTTGTGGGAAGGTTTTTGTTGCCATTTCTAACAGATTTGGAAAAGATCTGCTGCCTGACACTCTAATTGTCGCCAACCTTTAACTATAGCTCACAGTGTCAGCACAGTCACTGTTTTTTTAGACTTTTATGTCTCTTCTGCCACTACATCCCCTTAACAACACCAGCTGATCACAGCACCGCTTTCTTCAAAATGAGGCCCAGTGTAAAAAAAAATGCACGGTTTCAAAGCGAAGGGAGGTGTGCAAGATTGGAAGGAGTGTGCGACTGGATATAATGGGCCTGAGGCAGTGAGAACATCTCTTGAGCATAAAGACATTCAGTATCTGAAAGAAGCAGGCTGATGAGCTCTTTCAGTTTATTTATCCTGGCATCTGCAAAACCCATCGTCTCTCAAAGTCCATCATCTTTCATCCATTTTGTGTGCATGCCTACCCGAACTTGGTGCTGTCATTGTCTGAACCAGTGTTTTATGTTGTTCGATGACCGTCACAAACACGATGGGCCGAATGGCCTCCCACTGTGCCGTGAATGTTCTATGTTCCAATGTGCTAAAAGAAAATGCCATTTTGGGCGAGCAGCTTTTTTTTGGATCGAAAGAGACCTGAATTTCAAAGGGACAATTAGGAAAGAAAAGGTTGGACTCCTCTCTCGCATGCATCAGCCGTAGCTTCCCTGGTGGTCTAGTGGTTAGCATTCGGCGCTCTCACCGCCGCGGCCCGGGTTCGATTCCCGGTCAGGGAAGATTGCTTTCTTGGTGCTCGTCGTTCTGGTGCCAACGAATGTCCCATCACTGAGCCCAATGCTTGCTCCTGATCAACATTAGCTTTTTCGCCAACATAAATGCTAATCGAGCAGCGGGCAGCCGATCATTCTTTAATCTAACAAGCCATTAGAGCGACATACAATGCACTTTCATGCCTTCTGTAAAATGCCTACATTTCTTTAAAATGTGTTGACGCTGATCAAAGTTTGTGGGAAGATTTTTGTTGCCATTTCTCCCAAGATTCGGAAAAGACCTGTTGCTTGTCACTTTAATTGTCGCCAACCTTTAACTGTAGCTCACAGTGTCAGAACAGTAACTGTTCTCATTAGCCATTTATGTCTCTCCTGGCACGACATCTCCTTAACAACACCAACTAATCACAGCACCTCTTTCTTCAAATTGAATTCCAGTGTAAAAAATGAGCGTTTTCAAAGCTAAGGAAGATGTGCAAGATTGGAAGGAGTGTGCGACTGGAGATAATGGGCCTGAGGCAGTGAGAACATCTCTTGAACATTATCAGTACCTGAAAGGAGGGAGATGAGATCTTTGAGTTTATTTCTCCTGGCATCAGCAAAACCCATCGTCCCTCAATGCCCAACATCTTTCATCCATTTCGAGTGCATGCCGACCCGAACTTGGTGCTGTCATTGTCTGAACAAGTGTTTCATGTTCTTCGATGACCGTCGCAGACACGATGGGCCGAATGGCCTCCTTCTGTGCCCTGAATGTTCTGTGTTTCTATGTACGAAAAGAAAATGCCATTTTGGCCGAGCAGCTTGTTTGGGGAGAAAGGGACGTGAAATGCAGAGACAAATAGGAAAAAGAGGCTTGGACTGATGGCCTGCAAGATCGTGCCATGTGCTTCCCTGGTGGTCTAGTGGTTAGGATTCGGCGCTTTCACCGCCGCGGCCTGGGTTCGATCCCCGGTCAGGGAACGTTATTTGCAAAGTGCTGTTTGTTCTGATGCCAGTGATTGCTCCTGATCGCTATCAGTTTTACACTGCTGTGGTTGCAACAAGGGGCTGCCCATCATTCCTTTATCTCACAACCCATTAGATTGACACACAATGTACTTTCTTGCCTTCTGTAAAATGCCAGTATTTATTTTTAAAGAGTCGTGACGCTGATCAAAGTTTGTGGGAAGGTTTTTGTTGCCATTTCTAACAGATTTGGAAAAGATCTGCTGCCTGACACTCTAATTGTCGCCAACCTTTAACTATAGCTCACAGTGTCAGCACAGTCACTGTTTTTTTAGACTTTTATGTCTCTTCTGCCACTACATCTCCTTAACAACACCAGCTGATCACAGCACCGCTTTCTTCAAAATGAGGCCCAGTTTAAAAAAAAATGCACGGTTTCAAAGCGAAGGGAGGTGTGCAAGATTGGAAGGAGTGTGCGACTGGATATAATGGGCCTGAGGCAGTGAGAACATCTCTTGAGCATAAAGACATTCAGTATCTGAAAGAAGCAGGCTGATGAGCTCTTTCAGTTTATTTATCCTGGCATCTGCAAAACCCATCGTCTCTCAAAGTCCATCATCTTTCATCCATTTTGTGTGCAAGCCGACCCGAACTTGGTGCTGTCATTGTCTGAACCAGTGTTTTATGTTGTTCGATGACCGTCACAAACACGATGGGCCGAATGGCTTCCCACTGTGCCGTGAATGTTCTATGTTCCAATGTGCTAAAAGAAAATGCCATTTTGGGCGAGCAGCTTTTTTTTGGATCGAAAGAGACCTGAATTTCAAAGGGACAATTAGGAAAGAAAAGGTTGGACTCCTCTCTCGCATGCATCAGCCGTAGCTTCCCTGGTGGTCTAGTGGTTAGGATTCGGCGCTCTCACCGCCGCGGCCCGGGTTCGATTCCCGGTCAGGGAAGATTGCTTTCTTGGTGCTCGTCGTTCTGGTGCCAACGAATGTCCCATCACTGAGCCCAATGCTTGCTCCTGATCAACATTAGCTTTTTCGCCAACATAAATGCTAATCGAGCAGCGGGCAGCCGATCATTCTTTAATCTGACAAGCCATTAGAGCGACATACAATGCACTTTCATGCCTTCTGTAAAATGCCTACATTTCTTTAAAATGTGTTGACGCTGATCAAAGTTTGTGGGAAGATTTTTGTTGCCATTTCTCCCAAGATTCGGAAAAGACCTGTTGCTTGTCACTTTAATTGTCGCCAACCTTTAACTGTAGCTCACAGTGTCAGAACAGTAACTGTTCTCATTAGCCATTTATGTCTCTCCTGGCACGACATCTCCTTAACAACACCAACTAATCACAGCACCTCTTTCTTCAAATTGAATTCCAGTGTAAAAAATGAGCGTTTTCAAAGCTAAGGAAGATGTGCAAGATTGGAAGGAGTGTGCGACTGGAGATAATGGGCCTGAGGCAGTGAGAACATCTCTTGAACATTATCAGTACCTGAAAGGAGGGAGATGAGATCTTTGAGTTTATTTCTCCTGGCATCAGCAAAACCCATCGTCCCTCAATGCCCAACATCTTTCATCCATTTCGAGTGCATGCCGACCCGAACTTGGTGCTGTCATTGTCTGAACAAGTGTTTCATGTTCTTCGATGACCGTCGCAGACACGATGGGCCGAATGGCCTCCTTCTGTGCCCTGAATGTTCTGTGTTTCTATGTACGAAAAGAAAATGCCATTTTGGCCGAGCAGCTTGTTTGGGGAGAAAGGGACGTGAAATGCAGAGACAAATAGGAAAAAGAGGCTTGGACTGATGGCCTGCAAGATCGTGCCATGTGCTTCCCTGGTGGTCGAGTGGTTAGGATTCGGCGCTTTCACCGCCGTGGCCCGGGTTCGATTCCCGGTCAGGGAAAGTTATTTGCAAAGTGCTGTTCGTTCTGATGCCAGTGATTGCTCCTGATCGCTATCAGTTTTACACTGCTGTGGTTGCAACAAGGGGCTGCCCATCATTCCTTTGTCTCACAACCCATTAGAGTGACACACAATGTACTTTCTTGCCTTCTGTAAAATGCCAGTATTTATTTTTAAAGAGTCGTGATGCTGATCAAAGTTTGTGGGAAGGTTTTTGTTGCCATTTCCAGCAGATTTGGAAAAGATCTGCTGCCTGACACTCTAATTGTCGCCAACCTTTAACTATAGCTCACAGTGTCAGCACAGTCACTGTTTTTTTAGACTTTTATGTCTCTTCTGCCACTACATCTCCTTAACAACACCAGCTGATCACAGCACCGCTTTCTTCAAAATGAGGCCCAGTGTAAAAAAAAATGCACGGTTTCAAAGCGAAGGGAGGTGTGCAAGATTGGAAGGAGTGTGCGACTGGATATAATGGGCCTGAGGCAGTGAGAACATCTCTTGAGCATAAAGACATTCAGTATCTGAAAGAAGCAGGCTGATGAGCTCTTTCAGTTTATTTATCCTGGCATCTGCAAAACCCATCGTCCCTCAATGCCCAACTTCTTTCATCCATTTCGAGTGCATGCCGACCCGAACTTGGTGCTGTCATTGTCTGAACAAGTGTTTCATGTTCTTCGATGACCGTCGCAGACACGATGGGCCGAATGGCCTCCTTCTGTGCCCTGAATGTTCTGTGTTTCGATGTACGAAAAGAAAATGCCATTTTGGCCGAGCAGCTTGTTTGGGGAGAAAGGGACGTGAAATGCAGAGACAAATAGGAAAAAGAGGCTTGGACTGATGGCCTGCAAGATCGTGCCATGTGCTTCCCTGGTGGTCTAGTGGTTAGGATTCGGCGCTTTCACCGCCGTGGCCCGGGTTCGATTCCCGGTCAGGGAAAGTTATTTGCAAAGTGCTGTTTGTTCTGATGCCAGTGATTGCTCCTGATCGCTATCAGTTTTACACTGCTGTGGTTGCAACAAGGTGCTGCCCATCATTCCTTTATCTCACAACCCATTGGAGTGACACACAATGTCCTTTCTTGCCTTCTGTAAAATGCCAGTATTTATTTTTAAAGAGTCGTGACGCTGATCAAAGTTTGTGGGAAGGTTTTTGTTGCCATTTCTAACAGATTTGGAAAAGATCTGCTGCCTGACACTCTAATTGTCGCCAACCTTTAACTATAGCTCACAGTGTCAGAACAGTCACTGTTTTTTAGACTTTTATGTCTCTTCTGCCACTACATCTCCTTAACAACACCAGCTGATCACAGCACCGCTTTCTTCAAAATGAGGCCCAGTGTAAAAAAAAATGCACGGTTTCAAAGCGAAGGGAGGTGTGCAAGATTGGAATGAGTGTGCGACTGGATATAATGGGCCAGAGGCAGTGAGAACATCTCTTGAGCATAAAGACATTCAGTATCTGAAAGAAGCAGGCTGATGAGCTCTTTCAGTTTATTTATCCTGGCATCTGCAAAACCCATCGTCTCTCAAAGTCCATCATCTTTCATCCATTTTGTGTGCATGCCTACCCGAACTTGGTGCTGTCATTGTCTGAACCAGTGTTTTATGTTGTTCGATGACCGTCACAAACACGATGGGCCGAATGGCCTCCCACTGTGCCGTGAATGTTCTATGTTCCAATGTGCTAAAAGAAAATGCCATTTTGGGCGAGCAGCTTTTTTTTGGATCGAAAGAGACCTGAATTTCAAAGGGACAATTAGGAAAGAAAAGGTTGGACTCCTCTCTCGCATGCATCAGCCGTAGCTTCCCTGGTGGTCTAGTGGTTAGGATTCGGCGCTCTCACCGCCGCGGCCCGGGTTCGATTCCCGGTCAGGGAAGATTGCTTTCTTGGTGCTCGTCGTTCTGGTGCCAACGAATGTCCCATCACTGAGCCCAATGCTTGCTCCTGATCAACATTAGCTTTTTCGCCAACATAAATGCTAATCGAGCAGCGGGCAGCCGATCATTCTTTAATCTAACAAGCCATTAGAGCGACATACAATGAACTTTCATGCCTTCTGTAAAATGCCTACATTTCTTTAAAATGTGTTGACGCTGATCAAAGTTTGTGGGAAGATTTTTTTTGCCATTTCTCCCAAGATTCGGAAAAGACCTGTTGCTTGTCACTTTAATTGTCGCCAACCTTTAACTGTAGCTCACAGTGTCAGAACAGTAACTGTTCTCATTAGCCATTCATGTCTCTCCTGGCACGACATCTCCTTAACAACACCAACTAATCACAGCACCTCTTTCTTCAAATTGAATTCCAGTGTAAAAAATGAGCGTTTTCAAAGCTAAGGAAGATGTGCAAGATTGGAAGGAGTGTGCGACTGGAGATAATGGGCCTGAGGCAGTGAGAACATCTCTTGAACATTATCAGTACCTGAAAGGAGGGAGATGAGATCTTTGAGTTTATTTCTCCTGGCATCAGCAAAACCCATCGTCCCTCAATGCCCAACATCTTTCATCCATTTCGAGTGCATGCCGACCCGAACTTGGTGCTGTCATTGTCTGAACAAGTGTTTCATGTTCTTCGATGACCGTCGCAGACACGATGGGCCGAATGGCCTCCTTCTGTGCCCTGAATGTTCTGTGTTTCTATGTACGAAAAGAAAATGCCATTTTGGCCGAGCAGCTTGTTTGGGGAGAAAGGGACGTGAAATGCAGAGACAAATAGGAAAAAGAAGCTTGGACTGATGGCCTGCAAGATCGTGCCATGTGCTTCCCTGGTGGTCTAGTGGTTAGGATTTGGCGCTTTCACCGCCGCGGCCCGGGTTCGATTCCCGGTCAGGGAACGTTATTTGCAAAGTGCTGTTTGTTCTGATGCCAGTGATTGCTCCTGATCGCTATCAGTTTTACACTGCTGTGGTTGCAACAAGGGGCTGCCCATCATTCCTTTATCTCACAACCCATTAGAGTGACACACAATGTACTTTCTTGCCTTCTGTAAAATGCCAGTATTTATTTTTAAAGAGTCGTGATGCTGATCAAAGTTTGTGGGAAGGTTTTTGTTGCCATTTCTAACAGATTTGGAAAAGATCTGCTGCCTGACACTCTAATTGTCGCCAACCTTTAACTATAGCTCACAGTGTCAGCACAGTCACTGTTTTTTTAGACTTTTATGTCTCTTCTGCCACTACATCTCCTTAACAACACCAGCTGATCACAGCACCGCTTTCTTCAAAATGAGGCCCAGTGTAAAAAAAAATGCACGGTTTCAAAGCGAAGGGTGGTGTGCAAAATTGGAAGGAGTGTGCGACTGGATATAATGGGCCTGAGGCAGTGAGAACATCTCTTGAGCATAAAGACATTCAGTATCTGAAAGAAGCAGGCTGATGAGCTCTTTCAGTTTATTTATCCTGGCATCTGCAAAACCCATCGTCTCTCAAAGTCCATCATCTTTCATCCATTTTGTGTGCATGCCTACCCGAACTTGGTGCTGTCATTGTCTGAACCAGTGTTTTATGTTGTTCGATGACCGTCACAAACACGATGGGCCGAATGGCCTCCCACTGTGCCGTGAATGTTCTATGTTCCAATGTGCTAAAAGAAAATGCCATTTTGGGCGAGCAGCTTTTTTTTGGATCGAAAGAGACCTGAATTTCAAAGGGACAATTAGGAAAGAAAAGGTTGGACTCCTCTCTCGCATGCATCAGCCGTAGCTTCCCTGGTGGTCTAGTGGTTAGGATTCGGCGCTCTCATCGCCGCGGCCCGGGTTCGATTCCCGGTCAGGGAAGATTGCTTTCTTGGTGCTCGTCGTTCTGGTGCCAACGAATGTCCCATCACTGAGCCCAATGCTTGCTCCTGATCAACATTAGCTTTTTCGCCAACATAAATGCTAATCGAGCAGCGGGCAGCCGATCATTCTTTAATCTAACAAGCCATTAGAGCGACATACAATGCACTTTCATGCCTTCTGTAAAATGCCTACATTTCTTTAAAATGTGTTGACGCTGATCAAAGTTTGTGGGAAGATTTTTGTTGCCATTTCTCCCAAGATTCGGAAAAGACCTGTTGCTTGTCACTTTAATTGTCGCCAACCTTTAACTGTAGCTCACAGTGTCAGAACAGTAACTGTTCTCATTAGCCATTTATGTCTCTCCTGGCACGACATCTCCTTAACAACACCAACTAATCACAGCACCTCTTTCTTCAAATTGAATTCCAGTGTAAAAAATGAGCGTTTTCAAAGCTAAGGAAGATGTGCAAGATTGGAAGGAGTGTGCGACTGGAGATAATGGGCCTGAGGCAGTGAGAACATCTCTTGAACATTATCAGTACCTGAAAGGAGGGAGATGAGATCTTTGAGTTTATTTCTCCTGGCATCAGCAAAACCCATCGTCCCTCAATGCCCAACATCTTTCATCCATTTCGAGTGCATGCCGACCCGAACTTGGTGCTGTCATTGTCTGAACAAGTGTTTCATGTTCTTCGATGACCGTCGCAGACACGATGGGCCGAATGGCCTCCTTCTGTGCCCTGAATGTTCTGTGTTTCTATGTACGAAAAGAAAATGCCATTTTGGCCGAGCAGCTTGTTTGGGGAGAAAGGGACGTGAAATGCAGAGACAAATAGGAAAAAGAGGCTTGGACTGATGGCCTGCAAGATCGTGCCATGTGCTTCCCTGGTGGTCTAGTGGTTAGGATTCGGCGCTTTCACCGCCGCGGCCCGGGTTCGATTCCTGGTCAGGAAACGTTATTTGCAAAGTGCTGTTCGTTCTGATGCCAGTGATTGCTCCTGATCGCTATCAGTTTTACACTGCTGTGGTTGCAACAAGGGGCTGCCCATCATTCCTTTGTCTCACAACCCATTAGAGTGACACACAATGTACTTTCTTGCCTTCTGTAAAATGCCAGTATTTATTTTTAAAGAGTCGTGATGCTGATCAAAGTTTGTGGGAAGGTTTTTGTTGCCATTTCCAGCAGATTTGGAAAAGATCTGCTGCCTGACACTCTAATTGTCGCCAACCTTTAACTATAGCTCACAGTGTCAGCACAGTCACTGTTTTTTTAGACTTTTATGTCTCTTCTGCCACTACATCTCCTTAACAACACCAGCTGATCACAGCACCGCTTTCTTCAAAATGAGGCCCAGTGTCAAAAAAAATGCACGGTTTCAAAGCGAAGGGAGGTGTGCAAGATTGGAAGGAGTGTGCGACTGGATATAATGGGCCTGAGGCAGTGAGAACATCTCTTGAGCATAAAGACATTCAGTATCTGAAAGAAGCAGGCTGATGAGCTCTTTCAGTTTATTTATCCTGGCATCTGCAAAACCCATCGTCCCTCAATGCCCAACTTCTTTCATCCATTTCGAGTGCATGCCGACCCGAACTTGGTGCTGTCATTGTCTGAACAAGTGTTTCATGTTCTTCGATGACCGTCGCAGACACGATGGGCCGAATGGCCTCCTTCTGTGCCCTGAATGTTCTGTGTTTCGATGTACGAAAAGAAAATGCCATTTTGGCCGAGCAGCTTGTTTGGGGAGAAAGGGACGTGAAATGCAGAGACAAATAGGAAAAAGAGGCTTGGACTGATGGCCTGCAAGATCGTGCCATGTGCTTCCCTGGTGGTCTAGTGGTTAGGATTCGGCGCTTTCACCGCCGTGGCCCGGGTTCGATTCCCGGTCAGGGAACGTTATTTGCAAAGTGCTGTTTGTTCTGATGCCAGTGATTGCTCCTGATCGCTATCAGTTTTACACTGCTGTGGTTGCAACAAGGTGCTGCCCATCATTCCTTTATCTCACAACCCATTGGAGTGACACACAATGTCCTTTCTTGCCTTCTGTAAAATGCCAGTATTTATTTTTAAACAGTCGTGACGCTGATCAAAGTTTGTGGGAAGGTTTTTGTTGCCATTTCTAACAGATTTGGAAAAGATCTGCTGCCTGACACTCTAATTGTCGCCAACCTTTAACTATAGCTCACAGTGTCAGAACAGTCACTGTTTTTTAGACTTTTATGTCTCTTCTGCCACTACATCTCCTTAACAACACCAGCTGATCACAGCACCGCTTTCTTCAAAATGAGGCCCAGTGTAAAAAAAAATGCACGGTTTCAAAGCGAAGGGAGGTGTGCAAGATTGGAATGAGTGTGCGACTGGATATAATGGGCCAGAGGCAGTGAGAACATCTCTTGAGCATAAAGACATTCAGTATCTGAAAGAAGCAGGCTGATGAGCTCTTTCAGTTTATTTATCCTGGCATCTGCAAAACCCATCGTCTCTCAAAGTCCATCATCTTTCATCCATTTTGTGTGCATGCCTACCCGAACTTGGTGCTGTCATTGTCTGAACCAGTGTTTTATGTTGTTCGATGACCGTCACAAACACGATGGGCCGAATGGCCTCCCACTGTGCCGTGAATGTTCTATGTTCCAATGTGCTAAAAGAAAATGCCATTTTGGGCGAGCAGCTTTTTTTTGGATCGAAAGAGACCTGAATTTCAAAGGGACAATTAGGAAAGAAAAGGTTGGACTCCTCTCTCGCATGCATCAGCCGTAGCTTCCCTGGTGGTCTAGTGGTTAGGATTCGGCGCTCTCACCGCCGCGGCCCGGGTTCGATTCCCAGTCAGGGAAGATTGCTTTCTTGGTGCTCGTCGTTCTGGTGCCAACGAATGTCCCATCACTGAGCCCAATGCTTGCTCCTGATCAACATTAGCTTTTTCGCCAACATAAATGCTAATCGAGCAGCGGGCAGCCGATCATTCTTTAATCTAACAAGCCATTAGAGCGACATACAATGCACTTTCATGCCTTCTGTAAAATGCCTACATTTCTTTAAAATGTGTTGACGCTGATCAAAGTTTGTGGGAAGATTTTTGTTGCCATTTCTCCCAAGAGTCGGAAAAGACCTGTTGCTTGTCACTTTAATTGTCGCCAACCTTTAACTGTAGCTCACAGTGTCAGAACAGTAACTGTTCTCATTAGCCATTCATGTCTCTCCTGGCACGACATCTCCTTAACAACACCAACTAATCACAGCACCTCTTTCTTCAAATTGAATTCCAGTGTAAAAAATGAGCGTTTTCAAAGCTAAGGAAGATGTGCAAGATTGGAAGGAGTGTGCGACTGGAGATAATGGGCCTGAGGCAGTGAGAACATCTCTTGAACATTATCAGTACCTGAAAGGAGGGAGATGAGATCTTTGAGTTTATTTCTCCTGGCATCAGCAAAACCCATCGTCCCTCAATGCCCAACATCTTTCATCCATTTCGAGTGCATGCCGACCTGAACTTGGTGCTGTCATTGTCTGAACAAGTGTTTCATGTTCTTCGATGACCGTCGCAGACACGATGGGCCGAATGGCCTCCTTCTGTGCCCTGAATGTTCTGTGTTTCTATGTACGAAAAGAAAATGCCATTTTGGCCGAGCAGCTTGTTTGGGGAGAAAGGGACGTGAAATGCAGAGACAAATAGGAAAAAGAGGCTTGGACTGATGGCCTGCAAGATCGTGCCATGTGCTTCCCTGGTGGTCTAGTGGTTAGGATTCGGCGCTTTCACAGCCGCGGCCCGTGTTCGATTACTGGTCAGGGAAAGTCATTTGCAAAGTGCTGTTCATTCTGATGCCAGTGATTGCTCCTGATCGCTATCAGTTTTACACTGCTGTGGTTGCAACAAGGGGCTGCCCATCATTCCTTTATCTCACAACCCATTAGAGTGACACACAATGTACTTTCTTGCCTTCTGTAAAATGCCAGTATTTATTTTTAAAGAGTCGTGACGCTGATCAAAGTTTGTGGGAAGGTTTTTGTTGCCATTTCTAACAGATTTGGAAAAGATCTGCTGCCTGACACTCCAATTGTCGCCAACCTTTAACTATAGCTCACAGTGTCAGCACAGTCACTGTTTTTTTAGACTTTTATGTCTCTTCTGCCACTACATCTCCTTAACAACACCAGCTGATCACAGCACCGCTTTCTTCAAAATGAGGCCCAGTGTAAAAAAAAATGCACGGTTTCAAAGCGAAGGGAGGTGTGCAAGATTGGAAGGAGTGTGCGACTGGATATAATGGGCCTGAGGCAGTGAGAACATCTCTTGAGCATAAAGACATTCAGTATCTGAAAGAAGCAGGCTGATGAGCTCTTTCAGTTTATTTATCCTGGCATCTGCAAAACCCATCGTCCCTCAATGCCCAACTTCTTTCATCCATTTCGAGTGCATGCCGACCCGAACTTGGTGCTGTCATTGTCTGAACAAGTGTTTCATGTTCTTCGATGACCGTCGCAGACACGATGGGCCGAATGGCCTCCTTCTGTGCCCTGAATGTTCTGTGTTTCGATGTACGAAAAGAAAATGCCATTTTGGCCGAGCAGCTTGTTTGGGGAGAAAGGGACGTGAAATGCAGAGACAAATAGGAAAAAGAGGCTTGGACTGATGGCCTGCAAGATCGTGCCATGTGCTTCCCTGGTGGTCTAGTGGTTAGGATTCGGCGCTTTCACCGCCGTGGCCCGGGTTCGATTCCCGGTCAGGGAACGTTATTTGCAAAGTGCTGTTTGTTCTGATGCCAGTGATTGCTCCTGATCGCTATCAGTTTTACACTGCTGTGGTTGCAACAAGGTGCTGCCCATCATTCCTTTATCTCACAACCCATTGGAGTGACACACAATGTCCTTTCTTGCCTTCTGTAAAATGCCAGTATTTATTTTTAAACAGTCGTGACGCTGATCAAAGTTTGTGGGAAGGTTTTTGTTGCCATTTCTAACAGATTTGGAAAAGATCTGCTGCCTGACACTCTAATTGTCGCCAACCTTTAACTATAGCTCACAGTGTCAGAACAGTCACTGTTTTTTAGACTTTTATGTCTCTTCTGCCACTACATCTCCTTAACAACACCAGCTGATCACAGCACCGCTTTCTTCAAAATGAGGCCCAGTGTAAAAAAAAATGCACGGTTTCAAAGCGAAGGGAGGTGTGCAAGATTGGAATGAGTGTGCGACTGGATATAATGGGCCAGAGGCAGTGAGAACATCTCTTGAGCATAAAGACATTCAGTATCTGAAAGAAGCAGGCTGATGAGCTCTTTCAGTTTATTTATCCCGGCATCTGCAAAACCCATCGTCTCTCAAAGTCCATCATCTTTCATCCATTTTGTGTGCATGCCTACCCGAACTTGGTGCTGTCATTGTCTGAACCAGTGTTTTATGTTGTTCGATGACCGTCACAAACACGATGGGCCGAATGGCCTCCCACTGTGCCGTGAATGTTCTATGTTCCAATGTGCTAAAAGAAAATGCCATTTTGGGCGAGCAGCTTTTTTTTGGATCGAAAGAGACCTGAATTTCAAAGGGACAATTAGGAAAGAAAAGGTTGGACTCCTCTCTCGCATGCATCAGCCGTAGCTTCCCTGGTGGTCTAGTGGTTAGGATTCGGCGCTCTCACCGCCGCGGCCCGGGTTCTATTCCCGGTCAGGGAAGATTGCTTTCTTGGTGCTCGTTGTTCTGGTGCCAACGAATGTCCCATCACTGAGCCCAATGCTTGCTCCTGATCAACATTAGCTTTTTCGCCAACATAAATGCTAATCGAGCAGCGGGCAGCCGATCATTCTTTAATCTAACAAGCCATTAGAGCGACATACAATGCACTTTCATGCCTTCTGTAAAATGCCTACATTTCTTTAAAATGTGTTGACGCTGATCAAAGTTTGTGGGAAGATTTTTGTTGCCATTTCTCCCAAGATTCGGAAAAGACCTTTTGCTTGTCACTTTAATTGTCGCCAACCTTTAACTGTAGCTCACAGTGTCAGAACAGTAACTGTTCTCATTAGTCATTTATGTCTCTCCTGGCACGACATCTCCTTAACAACACCAACTAATCACAGCACCTCTTTCTTCAAATTGAATTCCAGTGTAAAAAATGAGCGTTTTCAAAGCTAAGGAAGATGTGCAAGATTGGAAGGAGTGTGCGACTGGAGATAATGGGCCTGAGGCAGTGAGAACATCTCTTGAACATTATCAGTACCTGAAAGGAGGGAGATGAGATCTTTGAGTTTATTTCTCCTGGCATCAGCAAAACCCATCGTCCCTCAATGCCCAACATCTTTCATCCATTTCGAGTGCATGCCGACCTGAACTTGGTGCTGTCATTGTCTGAACAAGTGTTTCATGTTCTTCGATGACCGTCGCAGACACGATGGGCCGAATGGCCTCCTTCTGTGCCCTGAATGTTCTGTGTTTCTATGTACGAAAAGAAAATGCCATTTTGGCCGAGCAGCTTGTTTGGGGAGAAAGGGACGTGAAATGCAGAGACAAATAGGAAAAAGAGGCTTGGACTGATGGCCTGCAAGATCGTGCCATGTGCTTCCCTGGTGGTCTAGTGGTTAGGATTCGGCGCTTTCACCGCCGCGGCCCGTGTTCGATTCCCGGTCAGGGAACGTTATTTGCAAAGTGCTGTTTGTTCTGATGCCAGTGATTGCTCCTGATCGCTATCAGTTTTACACTGCTGTGGTTGCAACAAGGGGCTGCCCATCATTCCTTTGTCTCACAACCCATTCGAGTGACACACAATGTACTTTCTTGCCTTCTGTAAAATGCCAGTATTTATTTTTAAAGAGTCGTGACGCTGATCAAAGTTTGTGGGAAGGTTTTTGTTGCCATTTCTAACAGATTTGGAAAAGATCTGCTGCCTGACACTCTAATTGTCGCCAACCTTTAACTATAGCTCACAGTGTCAGCACAGTCACTGTTTTTTTAGACTTTTATGTCTCTTCTGCCACTACATTTCCTTAACAACACCAGCTGATCACAGCACCGCTTTCTTCAAAATGAGGCCCAGTGTAAAAAAAAATGCACGGTTTCAAAGCGAAGGGAGGTGTGCAAGATTGGAAGGAGTGTGCGACTGGATATAATGGGCCTGAGGCAGTGAGAACATCTCTTGAGCATAAAGACATTCAGTATCTGAAAGAAGCAGGCTGATGAGCTCTTTCAGTTTATTTATCCTGGCATCTGCAAAACCCATCGTCTCTCAAAGTCCATCATCTTTCATCCATTTTGTGTGCATGCCTACCCGAACTTGGTGCTGTCATTGTCTGAACCAGTGTTTTATGTTGTTCGATGACCGTCACAAACACGATGGGCCGAATGGCCTCCCACTGTGCCGTGAATGTTCTATGTTCCAATGTGCTAAAAGAAAATGCCATTTTGGGCGAGCAGCTTTTTTTTGGATCGAAAGAGACCTGAATTTCAAAGGGACAATTAGGAAAGAAAAGGTTGGACTCCTCTCTCGCATGCATCAGCCGTAGCTTCCCTGGTGGTCTAGTGGTTAGGATTCGGCGCTTTCACCGCCGTGACCTGGGTTCTATTCCCGGTCAGGGAAGATTGCTTTCTTGGTGCTCGTCGTTCTGGTGCCAACGAATGTCCCATCACTGAGCCCAATGCTTGCTCCTGATCAACATTAGCTTTTTCGCCAACATCAATGCTAATCGAGCAGCGGGCAGCCGATCATTCTTTAATCTAACAAGCCATTAGAGCGACATACAATGCACTTTCATGCCTTCTGTAAAAAGCCTACATTTCTTTAAAATGTGTTGACGCTGATCAAAGTTTGTGGGAAGATTTTTTTTGCCATTTCTCCCAAGATTCGGAAAAGACCTGTTGCTTGTCACTTTAATTGTCGCCAACCTTTAACTGTAGCTCACAGTGTCAGAACAGTAACTGTTCTCATTAGCCATTTATGTCTCTCCTGGCACGACATCTCCTTAACAACACCAACTAATCACAGCACCTCTTTCTTCAAATTGAATTCCAGTGTAAAAAATGAGCGTTTTCAAAGCTAAGGAAGATGTGCAAGATTGGAAGGAGTGTGCGACTGGAGATAATGGGCCTGAGGCAGTGAGAACATCTCTTGAACATTATCAGTACCTGAAAGGAGGGAGATGAGATCTTTGAGTTTATTTCTCCTGGCATCAGCAAAACCCATCGTCCCTCAATGCCCAACATCTTTCATCCATTTCGAGTGCATGCCGACCTGAACTTGGTGCTGTCATTGTCTGAACAAGTGTTTCATGTTCTTCGATGACCGTCGCAGACACGATGGGCCGAATGGCCTCCTTCTGTGCCCTGAATGTTCTGTGTTTCTATGTACGAAAAGAAAATGCCATTTTGGCCGAGCAGCTTGTTTGGGGAGAAAGGGACGTGAAATGCAGAGACAAATAGGAAAAAGAGGCTTGGACTGATGGCCTGCAAGATCGTGCCATGTGCTTCCCTGGTGGTCTAGTGGTTAGGATTCGGCGCTTTCACAGCCGCGGCCCGTGTTCGATTACTGGTCAGGGAAAGTCATTTGCAAAGTGCTGTTCATTCTGATGCCAGTGATTGCTCCTGATCGCTATCAGTTTTACACTGCTGTGGTTGCAACAAGGGGCTGCCCATCATTCCTTTATCTCACAACCCATTAGAGTGACACACAATGTACTTTCTTGCCTTCTGTAAAATGCCAGTATTTATTTTTAAAGAGTCGTGACGCTGATCAAAGTTTGTGGGAAGGTTTTTGTTGCCATTTCTAACAGATTTGGAAAAGATCTGCTGCCTGACACTCCAATTGTCGCCAACCTTTAACTATAGCTCACAGTGTCAGCACAGTCACTGTTTTTTTAGACTTTTATGTCTCTTCTGCCACTACATCTCCTTAACAACACCAGCTGATCACAGCACCGCTTTCTTCAAAATGAGGCCCAGTGTAAAAAAAAATGCACGGTTTCAAAGCGAAGGGAGGTGTGCAAGATTGGAAGGAGTGTGCGACTGGATATAATGGGCCTGAGGCAGTGAGAACATCTCTTGAGCATAAAGACATTCAGTATCTGAAAGAAGCAGGCTGATGAGCTCTTTCAGTTTATTTATCCTGGCATCTGCAAAACCCATCGTCCCTCAATGCCCAACTTCTTTCATCCATTTCGAGTGCATGCCGACCCGAACTTGGTGCTGTCATTGTCTGAACAAGTGTTTCATGTTCTTCGATGACCGTCGCAGACACGATGGGCCGAATGGCCTCCTTCTGTGCCCTGAATGTTCTGTGTTTCGATGTACGAAAAGAAAATGCCATTTTGGCCGAGCAGCTTGTTTGGGGAGAAAGGGACGTGAAATGCAGAGACAAATAGGAAAAAGAGGCTTGGACTGATGGCCTGCAAGATCGTGCCATGTGCTTCCCTGGTGGTCTAGTGGTTAGGATTCGGCGCTTTCACCGCCGTGGCCCGGGTTCGATTCCCGGTCAGGGAACGTTATTTGCAAAGTGCTGTTTGTTCTGATGCCAGTGATTGCTCCTGATCGCTATCAGTTTTACACTGCTGTGGTTGCAACAAGGTGCTGCCCATCATTCCTTTATCTCACAACCCATTGGAGTGACACACAATGTCCTTTCTTGCCTTCTGTAAAATGCCAGTATTTATTTTTAAACAGTCGTGACGCTGATCAAAGTTTGTGGGAAGGTTTTTGTTGCCATTTCTAACAGATTTGGAAAAGATCTGCTGCCTGACACTCTAATTGTCGCCAACCTTTAACTATAGCTCACAGTGTCAGAACAGTCACTGTTTTTTAGACTTTTATGTCTCTTCTGCCACTACATCTCCTTAACAACACCAGCTGATCACAGCACCGCTTTCTTCAAAATGAGGCCCAGTGTAAAAAAAAATGCACGGTTTCAAAGCGAAGGGAGGTGTGCAAGATTGGAATGAGTGTGCGACTGGATATAATGGGCCAGAGGCAGTGAGAACATCTCTTGAGCATAAAGACATTCAGTATCTGAAAGAAGCAGGCTGATGAGCTCTTTCAGTTTATTTATCCTGGCATCTGCAAAACCCATCGTCTCTCAAAGTCCATCATCTTTCATCCATTTTGTGTGCATGCCTACCCGAACTTGGTGCTGTCATTGTCTGAACCAGTGTTTTATGTTGTTCGATGACCGTCACAAACACGATGGGCCGAATGGCCTCCCACTGTGCCGTGAATGTTCTATGTTCCAATGTGCTAAAAGAAAATGCCATTTTGGGCGAGCAGCTTTTTTTTGGATCGAAAGAGACCTGAATTTCAAAGGGACAATTAGGAAAGAAAAGGTTGGACTCCTCTCTCGCATGCATCAGCCGTAGCTTCCCTGGTGGTCTAGTGGTTAGGATTCGGCGCTCTCACCGCCGCGGCCCGGGTTCTATTCCCGGTCAGGGAAGATTGCTTTCTTGGTGCTCGTTGTTCTGGTGCCAACGAATGTCCCATCACTGAGCCCAATGCTTGCTCCTGATCAACATTAGCTTTTTCGCCAACATAAATGCTAATCGAGCAGCGGGCAGCCGATCATTCTTTAATCTAACAAGCCATTAGAGCGACATACAATGCACTTTCATGCCTTCTGTAAAATGCCTACATTTCTTTAAAATGTGTTGACGCTGATCAAAGTTTGTGGGAAGATTTTTGTTGCCATTTCTCCCAAGATTCGGAAAAGACCTGTTGCTTGTCACTTTAATTGTCGCCAACCTTTAACTGTAGCTCACAGTGTCAGAACAGTAACTGTTCTCATTAGTCATTTATGTCTCTCCTGGCACGACATCTCCTTAACAACACCAACTAATCACAGCACCTCTTTCTTCAAATTGAATTCCAGTGTAAAAAATGAGCGTTTTCAAAGCTAAGGAAGATGTGCAAGATTGGAAGGAGTGTGCGACTGGAGATAATGGGCCTGAGGCAGTGAGAACATCTCTTGAACATTATCAGTACCTGAAAGGAGGGAGATGAGATCTTTGAGTTTATTTCTCCTGGCATCAGCAAAACCCATCGTCCCTCAATGCCCAACATCTTTCATCCATTTCGAGTGCATGCCGACCTGAACTTGGTGCTGTCATTGTCTGAACAAGTGTTTCATGTTCTTCGATGACCGTCGCAGACACGATGGGCCGAATGGCCTCCTTCTGTGCCCTGAATGTTCTGTGTTTCTATGTACGAAAAGAAAATGCCATTTTGGCCGAGCAGCTTGTTTGGGGAGAAAGGGACGTGAAATGCAGAGACAAATAGGAAAAAGAGGCTTGGACTGATGGCCTGCAAGGTCGTGCCATGTGCTTCCCTGGTGGTCTAGTGGTTAGGATTCGGCGCTTTCACCGCCGCGGCCCGTGTTCGATTCCCGGTCAGGGAACGTTATTTGCAAAGTGCTGTTCGTTCTGATGCCAGTGATTGCTCCTGATCGCTATCAGTTTTACACTGCTGTGGTTGCAACAAGGGGCTGCCCATCATTCCTTTGTCTCACAACCCATTCGAGTGACACACAATGTACTTTCTTGCCTTCTGTAAAATGCCAGTATTTATTTTTAAAGAGTCGTGACGCTGATCAAAGTTTGTGGGAAGGTTTTTGTTGCCATTTCTAACAGATTTGGAAAAGATCTGCTGCCTGACACTCTAATTGTCGCCAACCTTTAACTATAGCTCACAGTGTCAGCACAGTCACTGTTTTTTTAGACTTTTATGTCTCTTCTGCCACTACATTTCCTTAACAACACCAGCTGATCACAGCACCGCTTTCTTCAAAATGAGGCCCAGTGTAAAAAAAAATGCACGGTTTCAAAGCGAAGGGAGGTGTGCAAGATTGGAAGGAGTGTGCGACTGGATATAATGGGCCTGAGGCAGTGAGAACATCTCTTGAGCATAAAGACATTCAGTATCTGAAAGAAGCAGGCTGATGAGCTCTTTCAGTTTATTTATCCTGGCATCTGCAAAACCCATCGTCTCTCAAAGTCCATCATCTTTCATCCATTTTGTGTGCATGCCTACCCGAACTTGGTGCTGTCATTGTCTGAACCAGTGTTTTATGTTGTTCGATGACCGTCACAAACACGATGGGCCGAATGGCCTCCCACTGTGCCGTGAATGTTCTATGTTCCAATGTGCTAAAAGAAAATGCCATTTTGGGCGAGCAGCTTTTTTTTGGATCGAAAGAGACCTGAATTTCAAAGGGACAATTAGGAAAGAAAAGGTTGGACTCCTCTCTCGCATGCATCAGCCGTAGCTTCCCTGGTGGTCTAGTGGTTAGGATTCGGCGCTTTCACCGCCGTGACCTGGGTTCTATTCCCGGTCAGGGAAGATTGCTTTCTTGGTGCTCGTCGTTCTGGTGCCAACGAATGTCCCATCACTGAGCCCAATGCTTGCTCCTGATCAACATTAGCTTTTTCGCCAACATCAATGCTAATCGAGCAGCGGGCAGCCGATCATTCTTTAATCTAACAAGCCATTAGAGCGACATACAATGCACTTTCATGCCTTCTGTAAAAAGCCTACATTTCTTTAAAATGTGTTGACGCTGATCAAAGTTTGTGGGAAGATTTTTTTTGCCATTTCTCCCAAGATTCGGAAAAGACCTGTTGCTTGTCACTTTAATTGTCGCCAACCTTTAACTGTAGCTCACAGTGTCAGAACAGTAACTGTTCTCATTAGCCATTTATGTCTCTCCTGGCACGACATCTCCTTAACAACACCAACTAATCACAGCACCTCTTTCTTCAAATTGAATTCCAGTGTAAAAAATGAGCGTTTTCAAAGCTAAGGAAGATGTGCAAGATTGGAAGGAGTGTGCGACTGGAGATAATGGGCCTGAGGCAGTGAGAACATCTCTTGAACATTATCAGTACCTGAAAGGAGGGAGATGAGATCTTTGAGTTTATTTCTCCTGGCATCAGCAAAACCCATCGTCCCTCAATGCCCAACATCTTTCATCCATTTCGAGTGCATGCCGACCCGAACTTGGTGCTGTCATTGTCTGAACAAGTGTTTCATGTTCTTCGATGACCGTCGCAGACACGATGGGCCGAATGGCCTCCTTCTGTGCCCTGAATGTTCTGTGTTTCTATGTACGAAAAGAAAATGACATTTTGGCCGAGCAGCTTGTTTGGGGAGAAAGGGACGTGAAATGCAGAGACAAATAGGAAAAAGAGGCTTGGACTGATGGCCTGCAAGATCGTGCCATGTGCTTCCCTGGTGGTCTAGTGGTTAGGATTCGGCGCTTTCACCGCCGCGGCCCGGGTTCGATTCCCGGTCAGGGAACGTTATTTGCAAAGTGCTGTTCGTTCTGATGCCAGTGATTGCTCCTGATCGCTATCAGTTTTACACTGCTGTGGTTGCAACAAGGGGCTGCCCATCATTCCTTTATCTCACAACCCATTAGAGTGACACACAATGTACTTTCTTGCCTTCTGTAAAATGCCAGTATTTATTTTTAAAGAGTCGTGACGCTGATCAAAGTTTGTGGGAAGGTTTTTGTTGCCATTTCTAACAGATTTGGAAAAGATCTGCTGCCTGACACTCTAATTGTCGCCAACCTTTAACTATAGCTCACAGTGTCAGCACAGTCACTGTTTTTTTAGACTTTTATGTCTCTTCTGCCACTACATCTCCTTAACAACACCAGCTGATCACAGCACCGCTTTCTTCAAAATGAGGCCCAGTGTAAAAAAAAATGCACGGTTTCAAAGCGAAGGGAGGTGTGCAAGATTGGAAGGAGTGTGCGACTGGATATAATGGGCCTGAGGCAGTGAGAACATCTCTTGAGCATAAAGACATTCAGTATCTGAAAGAAGCAGGCTGATGAGCTCTTTCAGTTTATTTATCCTGGCATCTGCAAAACCCATCGTCTCTCAAAGTCCATCATCTTTCATCCATTTTGTGTGCATGCCTACCCGAACTTGGTGCTGTCATTGTCTGAACCAGTGTTTTATGTTGTTCGATGACCGTCACAAACACGATGGGCCGAATGGCCTCCCACTGTGCCGTGAATGTTCTATGTTCCAATGTGCTAAAAGAAAGTGCCATTTTGGGCGAGCAGCTTTTTTTTGGATCGAAAGAGACCTGAATTTCAAAGGGACAATTAGGAAAGAAAAGGTTGGACTCCTCTCTCGCATGCATTAGCTGTAGCTTCCCTGGTGGTCTAGTGGTTAGGATTCGGCGCTCTCACCGCCGCGTCCCGGGTTCGATTGCAGGTCAGGGCAGATTGCTTTCTTGGTGCTCGTTGTTCTGGTGCCAACGAATGTCCCATCACTGAGCCCAATGCTTGCTCCTGATCAACATTAGCTTTTTCGCCAACATAAATGCTAATCGAGCAGCGGGCAACCGATCATTCTTTAATCTAACAAGCCATTAGAGCGACATACAATGCACTTTCATGCCTTCTGTAAAATGCCTACATTTCTTTAAAATGTGTTGACGCTGATCAAAGTTTGTGGGAAGATTTTTGTTGCCATTTCTCCCAAGATTCGGAAAAGACCTGTTGCTTGTCACTTTAATTGTCGCCAACCTTTAACTGTAGCTCACAGTGTCAGAACAGTAACTGTTCTCATTAGCCATTTATGTCTCTCCTGGCACGACATCTCCTTAACAACACCAACTAATCACAGCACCTCTTTCTTCAAATTGAATTCCAGTGTAAAAAATGAGCGTTTTCAAAGCTAAGGAAGATGTGCAAGATTGGAAGGAGTGTGCGACTGGAGATAATGGGCCTGAGGCAGTGAGAACATCTCTTGAACATTATCAGTACCTGAAAGGAGGGAGATGAGATCTTTGAGTTTATTTCTCCTGGCATCAGCAAAACCCATCGTCCCTCAATGCCCAACATCTTTCATCCATTTCGAGTGCATGCCGACCCGAACTTGGTGCTGTCATTGTCTGAACAAGTGTTTCATGTTCTTCGATGACCGTCGCAGACACGATGGGCCGAATGGCCTCCTTCTGTGCCCTGAATGTTCTGTGTTTCTATGTACAAAAAAAAAATGCCATTTTGGCCGAGCAGCTTGTTTGGGGAGAAAGGGACGTGAAATGCAGAGACAAATAGGAAAAAGAGGCTTGGACTGATGGCCTGCAAGATCGTGCCATGTGCTTCCCTGGTGGTCTAGTGGTTAGGATTCGGCGCTTTCACCGCCGCGGCCTGGGTTCGATTCCCGGTCAGGGAACGTTATTTTTCAAAGTGCTGTTCGTTCTGATGCCAGTGATTGCTCCTGATCGCTATCAGTTTTACACTGCTGTGGTTGCAACAAGGGGCTGCCCATCATTCCTTTATCTCACAACCCATTAGAGTGACACACAATGTACTTTCTTGCCTTCTGTAAAATGCCAGTATTTATTTTTAAAGAGTCGTGATGCTGATCAAAGTTTGTGGGAAGGTTTTTGTTGCCATTTCCAGCAGATTTGGAAAAGATCTGCTGCCTGACACTCTAATTGTCGCCAACCTTTAACTATAGCTCACAGTGTCAGAACAGTCACTGTTTTTTTAGACTTTTATGTCTCTTCTGCCACTACATCTCCTTAACAACACCAGCTGATCACAGCACCGCTTTCTTCAAAATGAGGCCCAGTGTAAAAAAAAATGCACGGTTTCAAAGCGAAGGGAGGTGTGCAAGATTGGAATGAGTGTGCGACTGGATATAATGGGCCTGAGGCAGTGAGAACATCTCTTGAGCATAAAGACATTCAGTATCTGAAAGAAGCAGGCTGATGAGCTCTTTCAGTTTATTTATCCTGGCATCTGCAAAACCCATCGTCTCTCAAAGTCCATCATCTTTCATCCATTTTGTGTGCATGCCTACCCGAACTTGGTGCTGTCATTGTCTGAACCAGTGTTTTATGTTGTTCGATGACCGTCACAAACACGATGGGCCGAATGGCCTCCCACTGTGCCGTGAATGTTCTATGTTCCAATGTGCTAAAAGAAAATGCCATTTTGGGCGAGCAGCTTTTTTTTGGATCGAAAGAGACCTGAATTTCAAAGGGACAATTAGGAAAGAAAAGGTTGGACTCCTCTCTCGCATGCATCAGCCGTAGCTTCCCTGGTGGTCTAGTGGTTAGGATTCGGCGCTCTCACCGCCGCGGCCCGGGTTCGATTCCCGGTCAGGGAAGATTGCTTTCTTGGTGCTTGTCGTTCTGGTGCCAACGAATGTCCCATCACTGAGCCCAATGCTTGCTCCTGATCAACATTCGCTTTTTCGCCAACATAAATGCTAATCGAGCAGCGGGCAGCCGATCATTCTTTCATCTAACAAGCCATTAGAGCGACACACAATGCACTTTCATGCCTTCTGTAAAATGCCTATTTTTCTTTAAAAAGTGTTGACGCTGATCAAAGTTTGTGGGAAGATTTTCTGTCTGAAGATGCTGTCAACATTGGGTCATTGGGAGTCTCATGGTAGCGTGTAACGCAAATTAAACCACTTGGAACACAAAAGGGGGAAATGAGAAAAAATCAGGAGTGAGACACATTATTCCATCGTACAAATTATTTTGTTTTCACTGTCTCTGTAAAAAGACTGTCTGAATGGTATTGTCTCTTTAAAAGCCTTTGTCAATATTTCGATGCTGTTGGCTGTCGCTCCGTTTCCTTCCCTCAAGTTTAAAGGATCTACTGCTGTCTCTGTGATAACAATCTGATGAAATCTAGTGGAATGGACTATAGCATTGTTGCACAGTGTTAAAGTCAGAGTAGACGACTTCGAAAAAAAAATCTGGGTTTAGTTGTATTCGGAACTTTGAGCATGTTTAGCAGACATGAAATCTTTATAAGAGAAGAATGGAATGTTGCTCTTCTTCATTCGGCAAAGTTTTTTTTAAAAGTTAACTTGAAAGCTGTGAACGGCTGTGTGGCACAGGTTGGTGATGCCTGTGTCCGTCTTCTTCCTGCTAAGAAGTTGACGGCTTCCACAAAAAATTGTGTATCTTTTTTTTTTGGTTTCTAGTATGTGCTTGACTCTGCTTGAACCTTGTCAACAATCAGAAGAAGGAGAAAATGTTGAAGTGAACGATGAAAACGTTGTTACTCTTACAGATGAGCGCTAATAAAGAATCCCTGGTCGTGAATCGAGCCACGATCCAATGCGATTCAGAGAAATGGCATCGTGGTTATACTCTCTTGTCTGTGGTATGTTTTTGCTCATGGTTGGTTTACAATGGTACTGAATAAAACTCTCACCTATGAAACGTTTGCCTTTGTCCAACCGAGCCTTGTTATCCATCGGGCTGAATGGGTGGAAGAAGTAAATGATCACTGTCGTATCTCTGGGACTGCTTTTACCGATGTGACCCGAGATGAGTCTTTGTGTTGGTATAATTGCTCGGTGAAATGCTTTGAGAATCAATGAATCAGTTTTGGACGGCAGAGTTAAGGTCCTTACAACAATGGAATGCGGGGACAATATTATATTTCTGTTATGTTTGCGCCAGGGTGCTTACGGTGTAAATTAAATAACAACTTTGCACGTGTATTAAGAAAGAGGATTGCGCGTCGCAGCTGCAGCCTTTTATGTGATGCAGTGACGAATGTATGGGACACGATGATTGTTTACAATAAAAAGTCCGTTCTCAGATAGTTCACAAAAGGGGCTCGGCCTCCGTGTGGAGTGATATCAATGGTCTGGGGTAATGATGGAACCATCCTCAGTCACTTTCTCACTGCGTGGTGGCATGGTAATGAAACCTCTTACACGTAAAACTTTTCAACCAACAATAGAATATTGCCATGAACATCTGTGTAAATACTTCACATACGTACACAGGCAATATTGGGAGGTTGCACGTAACACTTCCACTCTCCTGACATTTTTGTGTGGGAGAGCAGGCAATATGATATCGTTTCCTATAAGGGTGAACCATTTATCCTATCCTAATGTGATTTGTCGCAGAAGTATAATAAATGTTCACGGTCCTTGTCCAGTGTCCAAATTAGAGTAAAACATGACCGTCTAGATACCCAAGCGGCCTGAGTAACACTGGGAGCGGCGTCCCTTAATGCTGAGTAATGAGGTCCTCGTGAACAAATTACAAGCGTGGTAAGATGCACAAGCAGTGGCCCACTCCATGAAAGGTGAGCTCGGGGCTGAATCAGCCATGGCTCAGGAGCTTGTAAATATGGTAATTACTGAATCATAAGATTTATGGGATAAAATTAAGAGCAATTACTTCGGATCCTTTAAAGATATCTTGGGCTGTGGTCTGTCTCGATATTCAAGCTGTCATGGATGGCTAGAAAATGTCACTACAACAGACCATAGGCACTCAATTACCCTACTGGGCTGGAGTCAACTTTCTAGTCATCTTAGCCAGTTTGCTAATGGTAACCTGCGCTCCTGGGCCCTACTGTCCGGACTGTGTACTGAAATGGTTTGCCAATAGTTCTGGTGAATCCCACAGGATGTTAATGCTATACTCTTATGTTGACGTGAGACTAATTATAGGGGGGCTCCGATACGTTTGTAAAGACCGAGAAGACTGGGGATCCACCTTTGATACCGCAACAGGCAGCTATCTGCACTATCATGTAACAAGTTGCCTGGATAATAAGTTTGGATGGATAAGCTTTCCACCCACTCAGCCGATTAGAGAGAACGTAACTCGGGTGATTGTAACCCATGTGTGGAAACTTGTGAGCCTATGTTATATAGTGCTAGACGTGGACTGTTATGTTTTAGAACTAAATGTAATATTGTGACTATTGATATGATCGATTGTCAGACTATATATATGTATTGTATTGTGTACACGGTACTCGATCGATATCAATGTGTGACGGTTCCTTGTTGAATGCTCCACAATGGTATATTGTAAGACTGTGGGACAGTTTAACTATTCGATTAGTAATATGGAGGTGGGACTAAATATCAAGAAAAGTAGACAATTAATAGGTAATGAGCATGTGAAGATGGAACTGAACAAGTTGAAATATAGTGATTGGAGGTTAGATTTGGGAACTGAAGACGATATGGATCAGATAAAGGTGATCCAAACGAGAACAGAGCGTGAGTTTAAGCACTCATGGTGGGAGTCGTTACTAGGGTGGGAGCCGTTAAGAGGGTGGGAGCCTTTACTGGGTCGCATTGTTACTAGGCTGGGAGTCTTTGCTAGGGTGGGAGCTGTTACTAGGGTGGGAGATATTACAAGGGTGGGAGTCGTTTCTAAGTGGGAGCAGTAACTAGCGTGGTCACCATCAGCCACTGGAAATTTCGAATATTGCATTGCACCCCATAGTTTGCATTGTGACCTCTCAGATTCTGTTACTGATCATCATGTTAACACTTTGCAGTTGGGCGAAGAAGATAATGTCATTGACCCAACTGTCAGAAGAGCAACTGAAGCCTGTAATGTACACACAGTCCACCTCACCATACACAGTCCATCTCATCATACACAGTCCACCTCACTATAGGAGAAACTACGCCATGTTCTCCGCAGCCTTCAACATGTCATCAATGAGGACAAACACCTCGCTGTGGCCATCCCCACACCTCCACTACTCGCCTTTAAACAGCCACCCAACCTCAAACAGACCATCGTTCGCAGCAAATTACCTAGCTTTCAAGAGAACAGCGTCCACGACACCACACAACCCTGCCACGGTAACCTCTGCAAGACATGCCAGATCATCGACACAGATACCACCATCACACGAGAGGACACCACCCACCAGGTGCATGGTTCATACTCCTGTGACTCGGCCAACGTTGTCTCCCTCATACGTTGCAGGAAAGGATGCCCCAGAGCATGGTACATTGGCGAGACCATGCAGACGCTGCGACAACGGATGAACGGACACCGCGCAACAATCGCCAAACAGGAGGGTTCCCTCCCAGTCGGGGAACACTTCAGCAGTCATGGACATTCATCCACCGACCTTCGGGTAAGCGTACTCCAAGGCGGTCTTCGAGACACACGACAACGCAAAATCGTCGAGCAGAAATTGATAGCCAAGTTCCGCACCCATGAGGACGGCCTCAACCGGGATCTTGGGTTCATGTCACGCTACACGTTACCCCACCAGCGAACAAATGTTATCTGTTTTTAATATAATGGGTCATTTGCTGGCTCTCTCTGCCTTCCGGATGTTTCTGCCTCTCTCTGTTTTTTTTCCCTGTTTGTTTTTTTGTTGAATGTGTATTCGGGGGTTCTGCAGGTGACACCTCTCTGTCTGAACACGGTGATTGCCTTGGCAACGGGCAGTTGCAGGGGCAGTCTGTAAACACCATGTATTGTTCTATATGTATAAATGCGTAGGCTTCAAGGAGATCCTGAAACATTTAACTGAGGAAGGAGGAAGTCTCCGAAAGCTTGTGAATTTAAAATAAAATTGCTGGACTATAACTTGGTGTTGTAAAATTGTTTACAATTGTCAACCCCAGTCCATCACCGGCATCTCCACATCATCACTATATGATGCATAAGAAGAAATAAAAAGTGGTGAATATGTTGGAAATGTTGGAGAGTTAATGGTTAATAATCGAAATAACCTGTATAACTACAAATGGTTATGAAAGCAACAGGCTTTATAAGATAAACAGGAAACTAGAAGGGAATTGGGAGAAGAGGCGATGGACTTCTTCAAGTGTCTGATAACAATCTACAAAGGGGTGTTGCAAAGAGATAGTGTTTGGGATTGCATCGACCATGAGTGATTATTGTACAACTTAGTGATTAGTGTAATAAACATAGGTAGAGGGATCAATTAACCATGGTATAGAGTGGTGGTTTAGGTAAATAAGCTGTCAATAAACTGTTCTTGAAAGGTTCCGAGGACAGTTTGTCAGGAAGTCTTGTTTATGGAATGTACTCAACTAAGACTGTTTATTTAATAAGTTGTTCTTGAAAGAATCCAAGAACAGATCAGTCATGAAGTCTTATCTGTGAGGTATACCTTTGAAGTCAGAAAACTGAAGTGTATAAGAAGGGTGGATAGTTCCAGAGTTAGTTGGGAGAGCTCGAAAGAGAGAGGGATCCGGAGCTATTCCTGTATACGGTATAAATTGACCACCTGCACTGTAAAGGATTACAGTCTGTTCTGTATATTCCACCATCAAGTGTCTTGTACTTACTCGAAGTGTGTGGTGGTGAAACTTAGGAGGAAGAAGGTCAACAGCCCGCAAGGATCTATCCTTGACACCCTCCGATTTCTCCGCTACATGCAGCATCAGATACACACATGTACTCTAACCATACCCAGCTCTACCTCACCTACCTACCTCTCTCGATCCTTCCACTGCCTTCGATTTGTCACGCTGCTTGTCCGAAATTCAGTAATGAATTTTCCTCCAATTAAATATTGGGAAGACCGAAACCATTGTCTTTGGCCCCACCACAAACTCCATTCCATAGCCACCGACTCGATCCACCTGCTGAGCCACTGTCTCAAGCTGAACCAAACTTTTCACAACGTCGGAGTCCTATTTGACTCTGTGCTGAGCTTTTGACCATATAGTCTCTCCTCACCAAGTCGGTCTATTTCCACCTCTGTAACATCGCCCGTCTACACCCTGCCCATCTCCCGTTGAAACCCTCATCGATGCTTTTGTTACCTCTAGACTTGACTATTCCAATGCTCTCCTGGCCGACCTCCGGTATCCCACCCTCCATAAACTTGAGCTCATCCAAAACCCTGCTGTCCATATCCAAACTCACACCAAGGCCCGTTCACCCTTCACCCCTATGCTTGTTGACATACATTAGCTCCCGTTCCGACAACGGCTCGATTTAAAATTAACATTCTTTTGTTCAAATCCCCCTCTATCTCTGTAACCTCCTCCAGCCCGATAACCCTCTCTGCATACCTTCAATTACTGCCTTTTGCGCATCCCCGATTTTAATCGCTCCACCAATCGCGGCAGTTCCTTCAAATACCTAGGCCCGAAGCTCTGGAATTCACTCTCTAAATCTCTCAGCCTCTCGACCTCTCACTCATCCGTTAAGACGCCCCTTAAAACGTAACTTTTTTTTACCAAGTTTTAGGTCACCTGCCCTAATATCTCATTTTGTGGATCGGTACCAAATTTTATCTGATAACGCTCCTGTGAAGCACCTTGGGGTGTTTTCTTTAGTTAAAGGCGCTATGTATGCAAGTTGTTGTTAATTGTAAGGTCTCCCACCATTTAAAGAAGTAAGGATATGGTAGTGAGCTTGATAACTGCAAAGCATCTATTGCTGCACCGTGTCCATCACCAACCCAGATGAACCCTTTCGAGAGGATGTATAAAGTGCGGCTAAGGATATATCACGGGGTGAAGCACCAAGCACCAGCGAGCAGGAGGAGCTGGAAATAGTTCTATATTTCTCCCCTGGGGAGGCCGAGAAACAACTGTCCTTGGCTGAGGGTCCCAGTCTTCAAGAGAATTAAGACTTGGTCGCACAGACCTAATGTGCAGGCCGTGGAGACATTCATCTCCCACATTCTGGAGATGGCCGATTAGTTGGAGAAGTTCAAGAGCCGCATTTGTAAGACAACGCATGAGGTATGTGAGGCCAGGCAGATCACTCTGGACAATGTGACAGTCCAGGTGATTCCAGCAGCAGCAAGGAATCTGGTGGAGATTCTAAGGGCGTTCGTTACTTCTGAATGGCAGCTATTACGGCTTCCATAGATTAATTGTGTGATGCCTTTAACAACATCATATCTCAGGGCTTTCACAACTTCATTGTAACAATTTGGTCTGTCTTACGCTGACCTTCAGCGCAACCGAGCCCATTCCCAGTACCAATGACATGCAAGAAATGGTTGCTGATTTCAGTGTTTCTGATGACGTGGTTAATGAGGCTGTTTCATTCCAGTTTGTGGTTATGGACTGAACCCAGTAGGCATGGCAAGTACAAGTGAGATGAGAGCAGAAGCAGGCCCTGCGAGCACATCAACATTCTATCTCGTAGAAGCTGCGGCACAGAAGCAGGCCATTCGGCCCAACAGGTCCAGCCAGTTTTTACGCTCCTCCCTCCCTACTTCACCTCACCGTATCAGAATATCCTCCTATTCCTTTCTCCCTCGTGTGCTTATCTAACTTCCTCTTGAATGCATCTATGCTAGTCGCCTCAACTACTCCTTGTGGTAGCACATTGCACATTCTAACCACTCTCTCGATAAAGAAGTTTCTCCTGAATTCCTTAGAAAACATAAACATAGAAAACATAGAAAATAGGAGCAGGAGTAGGACATTCGTCCCTTCGAGCCTGCTCCGCCATTCAATAATGGGTGTATAATGGGCGGCCCATCCATTACCGTCTGTGTTGTGCCCTGGTCAAAGTTGAATTTTACCCTCGTTGGCTGATTCTTTATCTCATGTCCAAGTCTCATTGCTGTTACGGTATTGAACCTGACACAGAATGGCTGACGGGAAGATAGTTTGCGTTAGATTGATAACAGTCATAAATTAAAATGTTATATTCCTTATACTCAAGTTGACCAGGCTTAAACAATGTTTTGGTGCAGGAATTAAGTGTTCGACTATCCGAGATGTGGAAAGATATGGGCTGCTTGACAGGTGTTCAATGATTTCAGTCTGGAGTCAATCGGCTGAGTGCCCCGGATCAGGTCGGAGGCTGGTGGCTGCACCCTGTGGATTATCAGGGATGAAATGTAACTTCGGCGGGGCGGAATTATAGGCCGCAGTGCATCGGCCGCTCGTTTTGCACCCCATGACTTCAATGGAAAGGAGAATTGAGTGGGATGTATAATGGGCGGCCCATCCATTACCGTCTGTGTTGTGCCCTGGTCGAAGTTGAATTTTACCCTCGTTGTTTCTGAGTTGCTTTCACCAGGGTTTTCTGTCTTTGCACGTTTAGAATCTGCTTCTTTAGAAACTAAAGGTCTGACACAACTGGTGGAGTGGCGGGATGGGGAAATCTCGGGCCCACAGACGGGTTGCGTCTGACTCCAGTCGGTTTAAATTAGTGGGTTGAAAATAAAGCGCTGCGGCCTTGTGTTTGAGAGCTCGGCTCTCCCCGAGAGTGGCGCTCATCGCTGGGAGCGCCCATTCGTGGAATCAGCCCTGACATCAACAGCACTTGCAGAATGAAATCTTTCCATCACAAACTGTTCTCTGGCAGACTGTACACACAATCGCAGAGTATCCCATCGCACACTACTTCCCCAGATGACTTACAAAATTCAATGCTCTCTGAAAAAAAACTGGGGTTGAAATTGGTCTCCGGCAGTAGTGCAAAATGAGCGAAAGCGCAAAATGAGCGACAGTGTAAAATGAGCGATAGAGCACCAGCAGCCCGTTTTATTGTTGGTCCGATTTTCCAAACAATTGATTTCAATGTTAAAGGAAAATCGGGCGGATTGTAGAAGGGGCTGCTGATTCGTTACCGAACGTTTTACACTACGGCCGGAAATCAATTTATGCCCTATGGTTCACAAAGCTTTCCATAGCTCATATCTGGGTCTGTTGTCGACTCATTGGGGTAGATTGGGACTTTGTGCGGTCGTGTAAAACGGGTGACAGGGAATCCGCAGCAGGTTTTACATCTCAATGAAATAAAAATTGGAGAGATGTAAAAGGGACTGTCAATTCATTCTCACCCCTTTTACACGATCACAATGTGTCACAATCTAGCCCATTGATGGTGATCGAGTGCTATGATTAATCACCAACTTCATTATCATTGTATCGGACTAGCTGGACCTTGCTCATCTTTTGTCCAGCGATTATTATGTGTTTAATTCCCCCCTTCCGGGGTGATATTTACGGTTAATTCTCTATTTTTCGCAAGTCCCCTACACATTTTTATTCCACATCTGCTCCCTGAGGTGATTTTTATATTTAGGTCCTTGTTTCTTCCCAATATTTGCCCCTATCTTCATGTTTTCCCTCTCTCCCTGCTATCATGATTTTGCTGCTAAATCTGTATTCCTACTTCCGGATCCTATCTCTGTGTTTTACCTTGTGTCTCTGCCAGAAGTCATTTTTAGATTGAAATCTTTGCTGATTCTTGGCATCAGATCCTTCCACTAATTTATTCGCTCTCTTCTTCCTGAGGTGATTTCCATGTTTAATCTCTGTTCATTCCTAATTTCATTCCCTCTCTGCAGGTTATTCCCAGTCTCTCTCCTGACGTGCCTGTGATCAGTTTAAGGCCCTCTTCGCAGCTTATTCCCAGTCTCACTGCTGAAGTGTTCGTGAACAGTTACAGGCCATTCTCTGTTTGTAATTTCATTTTTTCCCTTCCATTGGTGATTTATGTCTTTAATTTTATGTCGTTCCCAAATTTCAGACCGTTTCTCCATGTTTACACTCTCTCCTTCCGGAGCAGATTTAGTTTATATTTAAATCTCTATATCCATGTGTATAATATAGTAAAAAAAGAATAAGAATACAAAAGTCAGTATTAATGTATTATGAGAATGTATTATTTTAATAGAGGCTACACTTGTTTTAGATTAGGTCGTTAGGATTCTGCCGGGGTAGGCAAAGTAAGGATGACGGTGTCAGTTTAATGAAATTTAATGAAGAATCAAAGGCTTTGTGTAAAAATCATAGCTGGTTTGGAGACAACATATCTTATGTTTCAACCGTTACTATTCTATTAAAGTGTGGTGATTATAACCGTGCAAAATTGTTTCATCTTCGTCATGAACAAAACACACATTCCAGTCAAAACTTGTTATGGTGAGAGCCACGGAGAGGGGTCATTTGCTGTTCCTGTTGAATCACTGTTGCACTATAATTAAAGATACAAACTGAGTGAGAATGGCACTATCTGGTGTTTAAGACAAAGACAGTGGTGCAGTGAGTGAATTAAACACTAAAACGTGAACTTCTGCAAATAAAATCGATTAACATTTGGTTATTTCGACATAATGCTTACAGAGATGGAGAGACCAGACATTCGGAGGGAAGGTCAAATTAGCCATTTTGTGTAGAGAATGCAATTCCAGCTTCTAGTAAATAAATCAAAGTAAAATTGAACTCAACGTTAAAGTAGTTCGGATCTAGGTTTGCGTTCTCCATTATTGATATTTCAATTTAATCTGATGCAATAACAGTATTTGTAACAGTAGCATTGCAGAAGAGAGCTGCGGGACCCTGTCCAGTTTAGTAACACTGCAGAGGGGGTAAGAGTACATTGTGATTTATTATAGAATCCAACAGGTCTCTGGGAAAGTTACACATGGTACAGATGTTGGAGCAAAAAAGTGCAAAGTGATTTTACATTTTAATTTGGGGCAATGTCTTTTTATCTCCACAAGATTTAATTTTATGGAGTCTTTTTTCTAAAGAAACTTCAGGCACAAACCAGGGTTTTATAAAAAAAAAACAATCATTTATTATTAATACACTAGAAAATTGACATTAGATTTTAAACAAAATATTGGGTTGGTGCCCGATTTAGAATTGCTTTAACAACAGCAAAACAACACATTCTGAATTCTCAAAATGCATAACAGTTTGGAAATCAAATGTTTATCTTAGACTAACCCCATAAGGAAAGTCATATCCTTATAGTTGGCTCAAGATTGCCGGAAAGATTCCAGGTATTTTGATGGATACCTTTGTAGGGTCGCATGGCTTTCTCTTGCAACCAGTTCATCTGATTCACAGGCAGTCTCTAAACCTGCATGGAGGCATCAAACTGGGAGGCAGGGAGCAGCCTTGAAGATTGAAGTGTGGTGGCGCTGCCAGGAAGCGAAGGGCGAGATTGGAGCAGTCCTGGTGGATCTGTGTCTCTTCCCACTCAACTTCTGCCAGCTTTCAAAGACCTTTTTAACACAGAACCACACCTCTGGGGCGGTGGCTTTTCCACAACAGGTTGCTACAAATACAACCCACGATTGATTGACACTTCACTTGTTTTGTCTCAGCGGCCACAAGGTAACCACATTAAGCAGGCAGGTGTTCAAACGACCTCTAGCCCTTCTGCAATCGTTCTTGATGCTCTGGCGATCCATCCTCTGTTGTGTGATCTTTTACAATGTGTCCTTAACACTCCTTTTAACAGTCCTTTCACTTTTTAAGAATCCTTTTTGTTCAGACATACTGGAGCCGATTTAATATCAGGCTTTCGTTTATCAGGTGAATTTTTACTACAAAAATGCTCTGGGGAAACTCCTGCAATAAGTAATGGTCAGGGTCAGTTGAACAAGACTGGGTGACTTTATTTTGCAGCCTCGAGGCATCACCTTTAGAACTCTCAACATTATATAAACAAGAGCATTACCCCGGAACAAACATGAACTGTCTGGCCTGCTTCATCTGCTGCTGTTCTGCTAGTCAGCACTCTCACACACTCCAGGCTGATTGCACAGTTTGTTTGGTTATTGCATGCTTTCTGTGTTCTATTCTCATTCCTGTTTCTACCCTTCTGTCAATATATATGGTTGTCCATCTTTTATTGTGTTTGTTCTCTGTGTAATATCGTTGATCCTTTTTTTATTTTCTGTTTGTTTTTCTATCTTGTTATTTCTACTTCTATTTAATTTCCATCTCTCTGCCGCTGTTTATGTCTGAACCTTTTCTATCTGTTACTCTTGGCTTCTTTTCTACTCATCTCTCTCTCTCTGTTTCTATGTCGCTGCCTGTCTTCTCTCTCTGCCTTCTCTGCAGGCAGAGAGAACGGAGCACGGGATCAGAGATAAAAGGAGGAGCGAGAGAGGAGAGAGAAAGCGGAAGGCGGGATCAGCGATAAGAGGAGCGAGAGAGAAGAGGGAGATGAGCGCGTGTTCAGCGATAAAAGGAGGAGAGAGAGAGGAGAGAGAGAGAGCGGAACGCGGGATCAACGATAAAAGGAGGAGCGAGAGAGCGGAGCGCCGGATCATGGATAATACAAGAGAAGGGACGGAGAGCGGAGCACCGGCGGGAAGACAGGTAAAAAAAAAACACCTGAAGTGAATTCAGCACAAGGGAAGGAGCTGATTGGTGAGTAGCTGGTGAGTATTTTTTCTGGTGAGTTTTTTTTAAAGTTTTTTCGTTTTTTTAAGTTTAGTTAATAATATAATAAATCGAGTCATACAGGGCACCTCAGACCAGTTGAATGCACGGCCTGTGCCATGTGGGAACTCCAGGAAACTTTCCCTCTCCTGGAGTGCAGGAAGTGTCATCAACTGGAGGAGCTTGAGCTCCGGTTTTCGGAGCTTGAGCAGCGGCTGGTGTCATTGCAGTGCAGCCGCTCGGCTGAAAGTTTCATGGATAGCACGTTTCAGAAGGTGGTTACCCCACAGTTTAAGAGAGTGCAGGCAGAGAGGGACTCGGTGACCGCCTGACAGAGAAGGAGGACGAGGCAGGTAGAGCAGATCTCCACTGAGGGCATCTCACTCTCTAGCCAGTATTCAAATATAAATACTGGTGGGGGAGAGGGTTCCTCTGGGGAGTGCAGCCAGATCCAAGTCCACAGCACCATGGGTGGCTCAGCTGTAAGGGGAGGAAGAGCATGGTCAGGAGAGCGATAGTGATAGGGGATTCTATAGTTAGGGGGACAGATAGGCGTTTCTGCGGCTGCAGACATGATTCCGGGATGGTATATTGCCTCCCTTGTGCCAGGGTCAAAGATGTTATCGAGCAGATGCAGTACATTCTGAAGGGGGAGGGTGAACAGCCAGAGGTCATGGCCCATATTGGTACCAATGACATAGATAGAAAGGGGGATGAGGTCCTGTAGACAGATTTTAAGGAGTTAGGAAAGAGATTAATAAGCAGGACCTCAAAGGAAGTAATCTCTTGATTACTCCCAGTGCCATGCACTATCGGTTGTAGAAATAGGAGGATAAAGCAGATGAACGCGTGGCTGGAGAGATGGGGATGGAGGGGGGGCTTTAGATTCCTGGGGCATTGGGTTCACTTCAGGGGGAGGTGAGACCTGTACAAGTCGGACAGGTTGCACCTCAACAGGGCCGGGACCAATATCCTTGTGGTGTGGTTTGCTCGTGATGTTGGGGAGGGTTCAAATGAGCTTGGCAGGGGGATGGGAACCTGAGCATAGATTCAGAAGGGCGAGAAGCAGAGCTGGAAATGGAAGGCAGAAAATTAGTTTTAAAGGCAGAGGAAACAAAGGTTAGAAACTAGACAACAAAAGTATTTGGCCATGCTTAATGGTATATACCTCAATGCAAGGATTATAGTGAATATAAGGCAGATGAGCTAAAGGCACAGATCGATACGTGGAAGTACGATATCTTAGCTAGTACAGAAGCATGGCTTAAACAGGGGCAGGAATAGCAGCTCAACCTTCCTGGTTACAGAGTTTTCAGACGAGATGGAGAGGGAGATAAAGAAATAGGGGGAGTTGCAATATTGGTGACAAAAAAACAATTATGGCTGTGAGGAGGAATTATATGTTAAAAGGATCATCAAATTAGGCCACATGGGTTGAGCTGGAGAACAAAAAAGGAGCAGCCACACTGCTGGAAGTGTACTATAGACCACCAAACATTCAGAGGGAGATAGCAGAGCAAATATGTAAGCAAATTTCTGAGAAGTGCTAAAACAATAGAGCAATAATAGTAGGGGATGTCAACTACCCTAATATTAACTGGGATCGAATCGGTGCAAAAGGTATAGAGAGCACAGAATTCTTAAAGTGCATTCAGGAAAACTTTTTTAGCCAGTACGAAGCAAGCCCAACAAGTAGGGGCAGTTCTGGACTTAGTTTTGGGGAATGAAGCTGGGCACGTGGAAGGAGTATCAGTGGGAGAGCATTTTGCTGGTAGTGATCATAATTCAGTTAGATTTAGTATAGTTATGGAAAAGGACAGAAATAGAACAGGATTACTGTTCTAAATTGGGGAAAGGCCAATTTTACTAAGCTGAGAAGTGATTTAGCAAAAGTGGACAGAAACAGCTACTTGAAGGTAAATCAGTGTCAGAGCAGTGGGAGGCATTCAAGAGGGAGATTCAAGGGGTTGAGAGGAAACATGTTCCCACAAAGAAAAAGGGCGGGACTGCCAAATCTAAAGCCCCGTGAATGACAAGAAGCATACAGGATAAGATAAGTCAAAAAGTGAATCTTATGTCAGACAGCGAGATCTCAATACTGCAGAAAGCCAAGACAAGTATAGAACGTGCAGGGGTGATATTAAAAAGGAAATTAGGAAAGCAAAGTTGGGGGGGGCATTAAGAAATCCTGCAACTAAAATTAAGGAATACCCAAAAATGTTTGAAAATACATAAAGAGTAAAAAGATAACTAAAGAAAGTACAGTTAACCTATGTGTGGAGTCTGAAGATGTGTGTATGTTATTTAATGAATACATTGCGTCTTTCTTCAGAAAAGAGAGGGACGATGCAGAGAATGTAGTTAAGGAGGAGGATTATGAAATATTGAATGAGGTAAAGATGTTTAGCATCTATGAAAGTCGATAAATCGCCAGACACAGAGGAAATATATCCCCAGCTGCTAAGAGAAGCAAGGGAGAAAATAACAGAGGCTCTAAAATCATATTCCAATCTCCCATGGACACAGGCATGGTGCCGGAGGATTGGAGGACTGCTAACATCGTACCGTTGTTTAAAAAGGGAGAAAGTGATAGACCGAGTAATTATATTCCAGTCAGTCTAACCTCGATGGTGGGCAAATTATTGGAATCGATTCTGAAGGACAGCATAAATCGTCATTTAAAAAGGAACGAGTTAATCAAGGATAGTCAGCATGGATTTGTTAAGGGAAGGTCATGTCTGACTAACTTGATTGATTTGTTTGAGGAGGTAACAAGAAGGGGCCATGAGGGTAACGCATTTGAGGTAGTGTACATGGATTTACCAAGGCTTTTGACAAGGTCCCACATGGCAGACTGGTCAAAAAAGTAAAAGCCCGTGGGATGAAAGGGAAAGTGGCTAATTGGATCCAAAATTGTCGCAGTGGCAGGAAGCAAAGTGTAATGGTTGACAAGTGTTTTTGTGACTGGAAGGCTGTTCCCTGTGGTACAAGGTCCCTTGCTTTTTGTGGTATATTTTAATGATTTGGACTTGAATGTGGGGGGCTTGATCAAGAAGTTTGCAGATGATACAAAAATTGGCTGTGTAGTTGATAGTGAAGAGTAAAGCTGTAGACTGCAGGAAGATATCAATGGACCGGACAGGTGGGCAGAGAAAATGGAATTCAATCCAAGGAAGTGTGAGTTAATGCATTTGGAGAGGGCAAATAAGACAAAGCAGTACACAGTAAATGGGAGGATAATTCGAGGTGTAGAGGATCAAAAGCGACCTTGGAGTGCACGTCCACAGATCCATGAAGGTAGCAGGACTGGTAGATAAAGTGGTTAAAAAGGCATAAGGGATACCTTCCTTACTAGCCGAGGCATACAATATAAGAGCAGGGAGGTTATGACAGAACTGTATAAAATACTGGTTAGGCCACAGCTTGAGTACTGCGTACACTTCTGGTCACCACATTACAGGAAAAACGTGATTGCACTAGAGAGGGTACAGAGGAGATTTACGAGGATGCTGCCAGGGCTAGAGAATTTTAGTTATGAGAAAAAATTGGATAGGATGGGGTTGTTTTCTTTGGAACAAAGGAGGTTGAGGGGTGATGTTAAGGTATGTAAAATTATAACAGGACTAGATAAAGTGAAGAGAGATTACCTATTTCGCTTAGCAGAGGTGCCAGTGAACATGGGGCATAGATTTAAAGTGATTGTAAGGGGATTAGAGGGGAGCTGAGGAGAATTTTTTTCACCCAGAGGGTGGTGGGGGTCTGGAAATCACTGCCTGAAAGGGTGGCAGAGGCAGAAACCCTCAAGTCATTTAAAAAGTACTTGGATGTGCGCTCGAAGTTCTGCAGCCAACAGGGCTATGGACCAAGTGCTGGAAAGTGGGATTAAACTGGACAGCTGTTTTTCGGCCGGCACGGACACGACGGGCCGAATGGCCTCCTTCTCTGCGGTAACTTTCTATGATTCTGCCTTTTTTACATCTGTCTCCCTGTGCCCCTCTCTCTCTCTCCCTCCTGATTTAATCCGTCTTTTTGTCTTTCCACCTCTGTCTCCATATCCATCACTCTCTTTCTGTTTGCTTCTGTTTATCTCTGTCTTTGTTTCTCTGTGTGTGCCTTTTCTTTCTCTCCATCTCTTTCGTCCTCCTCCCCTTTGTTTCATACTGTTTGTTTCTCAATCTCTCCAACTCTGCTTCTGTCCACTTCTTTCTCTCTGTTTCTAGTTGATTTCTCGAACTCTTCTTTGCATCTGTATCAGTATTTCATTCCATTTCTGTCAATCTCAGTTTTAATCATTATAATCCCCCTCTCCTGCTTCCTATTTTTCTCCTTGCTTTCTATTCCTCTTTCTCTCTTTCTCTTACTATTTATTTTACGCCGGACGCTATCCTGCCCTGCCTCCCTCTCAGTCTCTAATTATTTTGGTTTGATTTGTTGACTATTTAAGCCTCCGTTTCTAACACTTTGTAATTCTTTGTCAGTGTCTCGCTCTCGAAACATCGATGTCTCCTTCCTCGCTCTCTCTCTCTCTCTCTCTCGATATGCATATATATATATATAAATATAGATATATATATATATATATGCATTTTTCATGTCTTTATTTTTCTCTCCTGTCTTATTAACTCTATTTATCTCCGTCTCTGAGCAACTCTGTCCCTTCCCCTCTTTGATTCTATCTCTGTCATACGCACACACTCCCACCCTTTTACGTGAATCGTTCTTAATTTTCTTTGCGTTCTTAATCGTTCCATTTCTTTTGTCCTTTTGTTCTCTCTCCGTGTCTATCTTTCTATTTTTATTTTTGTCTCTCTTCATATCACTTCTTTTCTCTGGCCCACTTTCTGTCTTCTCTATGTCTCTTCACTTCATTCTTTTCCATTTCTTTCTTTTTTCTGACTATCTGTGTTTCTTTCTCCGTCTCGATCTTTGTCTGTCTTTATGTCTTTCTAGTGTTCTCGTGTTTTTTTCTTATCTTTACCTTTCTCCTCCTCAGTCACTGTCTACTATCTTGCATTTCCCTCCCTCCTCATTTCTATCTCTCTCTTTCCTGATCTCCCTCTCTAAATCTCTATATCTGTTTCTGACTTTAAATCTGCCATTCTCTCACTCTCCCTTTCTGTCTGCCTGCATTGGTATGTTGTCTACTTGTGTAACTATGTCTCTTACGTTACATGCCGCTCTCCCTATCACTCGCTCTCACTCACTCACTCACTCTCTCACTCTCTCTCACTCACTATCTCACGTCTCACTCTCTCACTCTCTGTCAACCTCTCTCACTCTAACTCTCTCGCTCTCTCACTCTCTCTCTCACTCACTTTCTCTCGCTCTCTCTGTCATACACTCCCTCACGCTCTCTCTAACACTTTCTCTCTCTCGCTCTAGCAGTCGCTCTCTCTCACTCACACACACTCAAGAACAGACGCACCCATTCAATCGCCAGAAGCAGTGATGAATATCCTGCAGCTGTTGTACTACACAATGCAGTTACAGGATAGTAGCAGACTTCAAGAGGACATAGACAGACTGGTGAATTGGACCGACAAGTGGCAGATGAAATTTAATGCAGAGAAGTGTGAAGTGATGCATTTTGGATGGAAGCATGAGGACAGGCAATATGAACTAAATGGTACAATTTTAAAGGGGATGCAGGGACAAATCGATCTAGGGATTTAGGTACACAAATCATTGAAGATGAAAGGACAGATTGATAATGCTCAAGAAAAACATACAGGATCCTTGACTTTATAAAGATTGGTCAGGGGAAATTTAGAGCGGGAATTATCGAAGGGGAGTTCAATATAGGGTGAATATAAAAGTGATTATAACTGTAAGGAATAGGCACCACCTGCAACACTCCATTTCTCTTTTGGTCTCCGTCTCCACTGCTCTGGACTTCTCTCTCCTCTTTTGCATACTTTGTTTTTCTCTCTCGGTTTACCTCGTTCTTTCTCTCCCACCTCTCTCACTATCTCTCTGTTTATCGCTCGTTTTCTCTTTCTCTCATTCGGGCTCTCTTTTCCTCTATTTTTCTCTTTTAGTTTCACTGCCTCTTTCTCTGTGTCCATCCCTTTCTCTATGTGTGTGGCTGTTTCTCTCTTTCTCTTTCTCTCCCCCATCTCTCTTTTTCTCTTTCTCTGTCTCTCTCTCACTCTGTCTCTCACTCTGTCTCTCTCTCTGTCTGTCTCTCTGCGTCTCACTCTGTCTCTGTCTCTGTCTCACCCTGTCTCTCAGTCTCTCTCTGTCTATCTGTCTCTGCCTCCCTCTTTCTCTCGCTCTCTGTCTCTCTCCCTCTCTCCCTCCCTTTATGTGGAGTGCACCCATTCTGATCAGCCCCACATCAGCTACTTTCATTGGCAGGTTTGCCCATTTTGCAGGGCGGCCATTTAGATGAAGTCAGCTGAGCTCTTCGGTGCAGCCATTTTAAGCTACAATTCATGTGCTGCCTGCAGAGCAAATCCTGCCTCAATAGGTCAGATAATCAATAAAATATATCAGAACCAGATTTAAGGTCATTTCATGGCTCTGTGCTGCTAACATAAAATGAACTTTCAGTCTCCAGGGGATGGTGTATGAAATGGGATTTAATTCTATTGCTTGAAACCCTTTAACTTTCTCTATGATTTCACTAATTTAACAATTAGATTGAATGGGTATTTCACCGCGTTCTTCAGCTCCTCCCTGAATTTAGTCTGGGTCAGGACATAAATACACGTATTTGTGCAGGAACTGAGAAGCTGCAGCATAACTGATGCCTGTTCTGTGATATAACGAGGGTCTGAGTAGGAATAATAATACTGAATGTCTGTAATTCGTGCATAAATATAAAATGCAACATGTGTCATCCATAACAGTATAAAACTGCCCGATATACTAAAGAGCAAAATGATGGATTTCTTTCGGTTTTCCATCTCTGGATCCTTGTGATTCTCTCCATTGCTGCGGTCCCGGAATCCCTTGCGAACTCGATTGGACGCTAAAATACGTCTGACCGTCAGAATATTGAGCAGCAAAATCAGACAGAACGGGGCACAAGGTGTTAAAATGAGGTGAAACATGTCAAATGCGGCCCACGTGGGGGAAGTAAAGAAGCTGGCTTTAGTCACACAACGCCAGGGAACATTATAACTTATATATCGCGGTTCATATGTAAAGTTCCAAGGGACGTTCTCTAAACAGCCCAGCACACTCACTGTTCCCAGAACCACAGCCGCCGTTCTCTCGGTGCAATATTTAGTTTTCAATTTCTCACAACAAATGGCCACAAATCGATCAAAGGTGAACGCGACTGTGAGCCAGACAGAAACCACCGTGGCTGCATAACCCAAGAACTTAATAAAACTACACACGGGCGTAATGTCCAGGAATGACAATGGGAAATAAATCACCTTAATCCGCACCAATATCACATCAGCGATAACGACCATGAGATCGGCCACTGCCATTCCCACCAGGTAGCGACTGATACATTTGGAGAGACCGCACTTTCCTCGGGACAGGATCACAATCGCCACCAAGTTAACTGTAAGAGAGAGAAAATGAAGCAGAGAAATTACTGATCAGACCCGGAGACAGAGCAGCAGTTTGCGAGGATCTGGGGGAAAATTTCCAGTTTTGTTTCATCATCAAACGGTGGAAAGTGGTTCACTGATCTGGGCTGCGTTTTTGGGCAGAGAGATATTTTTAAACACAAAGATCAATAATGAATTGGGCGATCGATACAGAAAACGATTAATGTGAGCAGCGGATCCACTGGAAGGGCTGAGTGAGGGCGCAGTGCCGGTGGGGAAATGATATTGGCTTTTACACGCCGGGAATCCATCGGATTAAAGCCGGATTAGGGCTCCAGGTGGAAGGGAATGAGAGCGAAGTGTCGGGAATGTGAGTGGACAGGGGGAGGTGCAGTTGTTTTGTTGCACTGGGTCATGAGGGCCGAAAGGGGCTGACGCAAATCGGGAAAGGCAGCTGGGGACTCAGCCAGTGAGTGAGATTGGGCGTATGACAAGGAAAAGGACATGTCGGAGCTGGAGGGGAGTCAGGAGCAGATGGTTTGCGAAAGAGGATCAACTGAAACAAGGGATGAGGAGACAGAGGATTCATTGCATTGGGAGGAGAGGCTGGGATTCACAGGGAGAGACTGCAGCAGAGTGTTAGAGGAAATTTAATCTATAGGTCCCAATAACACAATTCAACTAATACACTCAACAGTTCACTTCTGTGGTTATTGGTGTCAGTGAGCCTGTGTTGGGTATAAAATGTGTTCAATAAATTTACTTTGTACATTCAATTAAAATTAAATTTAGAAGTATTAATTAAATCAAGCTCGTTGTTTATTGATATCTGCCAAGCTTTGAAAATACAATATCCTATTAATTCTTATGATCAAGAAATTATTGATTCCATTCTTGAAGTTAACTTCAATTACGTTTAGTGTGAAGTTGGAAAACAAGGAACGTTCATAGAAACAGACTGAGGACCTGACAGAGATATAAACATGAGGAGCGAGTCCCACAATAAAAACTCACCCAATCTGACCATATCATAATAACTCCTTCAAATCACCTCTTTTATGTTGAATTGTACTGGAAGATTCAGCAGCACATTCTGATGAATTATTCACACCACAGCCTCTCGTTTTCCCTCTCAGTCACCCTCTCTATCTCTCACTCTACTCTCTTTCTGAAGTCCATTTTCTTATCTAATTAAATTCTATCATCCTGTGCCTGCATTCTGTTCACCAGTCCCGTGTCCCACCGATCCTATTCTCACTGTCAGTTTGTTAAATAGTGAAGCCTCTGTGGAATAGTTTCATGTTTCTACAGATCATCCAAGTCTCCACCTGTTCACCCACACTGTTCACTTCATCTACAAATCATGGAATAAATAGCATCAAAAGCCTCTTTCAGATAGATCACATAATAATTGAGATTCCTGTAATTATACAGTAAAGCGATAGATGGCGGGATTGTTCAATTAACAAAACGCCAACATCATACTTATAATCTACAAATAAAGAGAAGGGCTCCTGATTGCAACAGATACAGTGCAAACTGAGACAACATGACATCAAAACATTTCAGTTTTACAATGAATTCCAATGATCGTCAGTGAATTCACCAACAGTGAAGCAGAGCAGGAGATGTGCAAGAGTCAGCAGCAAACTCAGCTCAGTGGCCAGACATCTGAAGCGGCGTCAGATACAAACCTAATGGAATAATATTTCATAACTGTGATAACCAATAAATACATTGCAATCCCAGTTAAAGGGAAACATGTTATTTGGGGAGGGAGGATATTGTGCCTCCTCCTTGTAGCACTGAGACCGTGAGCTGTCTCATTATCAATCACTGAAAACACACTGATAAAAACATATTCCAGGATGAGTTAGTTCCACTATATGAAACTGTTAACAACTCCTGATGGTCTGATACCAGCTCTTAGCTCAAATGCTTGATTCCAATATATTCAGTACAGAGGATAATCCAGTAACAATGGATATGCAAAGGTCATTACAGATATAATGCAACTCCTACAATACCGGACGTCTAGAAGCCAAGGGAACACCATTATTCAACATTGCATTCACTACAGAGAATAATCTAGTAACAATGCCAGGTTTGGATATACAAAGGTCACTACAAATATGTTGCAGCTCCTACAAGACCGAACGTTTAGACGTTAAAGAGATACCATTATTCAACAATACATTCAGTACGGAGAATAATCCAGTAACAAAGCCAGGGTTGCATACAGAGAGTTCATTACGGATATAATGCAACTCCTACAAGACCGAAAGAGCAGAGAATTAACACATTACATCATTCAGCCAGTAGAATAGAACATGTTACTGTGTAAAACATGCAGGGAGAAAACTAATTTGCCAAGTACAGCAGCAGAGTTATCATCGATTTACACCATTAACAGATAAGATAACGGCTTACCTGGAACTCCAATGGCTGAAAGAACAGGATAATAAATTAATATTATCTGACCGATTACCGAAGAATGCATTTCTGTGAGAAGCAGTGACTTCTGTTGGCCTGGAAAGCACAGCTCCGGCAGGCACTCTGAGATGATCCATTCCAACAAGCCCTGATATATACACAGGATAAGTTTCCACTGACATGGTTATACTTCTGATCACTGCTATTAGTTACAGTTACTTGAACAAACACATTACATCACAGCTTTGACTCCGATGTAAATAATGTTATGAATATAACACATACATCTGAAAGTCCAGGACATTATCTTAATCAGAACTCTCCCAGGAATAAAGTTAAAATACGTGCTCGTATAGGACTGAACCAATAATAATGAGCGGATTCATTTATAATTTCCATATAATTTTATGGACCATGTTCACTTCTGGTGATTCACTTATAAATGTTACCGATTCTCCGTGGGCGTAGACTGAATCCAGGGACACAAGCAGACCCGTTTCACTCTGTTCCTGCTATTTCCCAGTTAAAATATGAATTGTGAGTCTCTGACACGAGAATAGTTAAAGGGCGGGATGGGGAATGCAGCCTGTAAATTCCTGTGGGGAATATTAGGGGACGGACACTGAACGTGCCACATTGTCATCCCTCTCTCCGCTATTTCACTGCAAATGTTTACCCGTTGTCCAACATTGGTTAACGGCTCCAGTAAAATTGGTCCCTTGTAACACCGAGCTGAGCTCATGGTCCAATTTATCTCCATCACAAAGGTCCCGTGATTCCCTCACCCAACTCCATTCCTTCCTCAGCCCATTGCCATTGAAACTCTCCTCAATGCATCTGTCCCCTCCAGACTCCACTCCTCCAATACACTCCTGATCGGCCACACAAACTCCACCTTCCATAAATGTGAGCTCGTCCAAAACTCTGGTGTCCGTGACCAACCAGCACCAGGTCCTGCTCCACCTCATTGACCCTCACTGGCTCCCAATTCAATATCCCTTAAATTTGGAATTCTCATCCTTGGTTTTAAATCCCTCCATGGGCCACCCCTCCCCATCTCCACTCCTACAGGTAACCCACCCGTCAACTCGTCATTCACCGGACACTGGCCTCTTTTGGTGGGACTGCACTCGCTTGGTTCCTCTCAATATCTGAACAGAGCCAGGAGAGTTTCTCTTCCCACCCTATCATCGTTATCTCTGATGTCTCTAAAGGTCCAATTCTTCGCTCCCTCCGCTCCCTCATCAACATGCTGCCCTTTGGTGACATAGTCCACAGACATGGACCAGCTTTCAGATGAACGCTGACGAAACCATCGCCTCTCATGACCCATCCAATGACTTTATGTTGTTAGAACCACATTCTGTTTGAGATGAGACACAATTTCCTACGGTTAACAATTGGGAAGTCATGAACTTGGGTCCCACAATCCTTGCCGCAGATTCCATCCCACCCCTGGCTCACCAATCACGCAAGCCCTTTCTGACCTGCATTGAATTCCAGTATCCTAAGCCTGTAGTTTATTTATATTCTTTCTTACACTTAAATCTATCAGGGCCTCATCCCTCCCTACCTCTCTGACGACCTGCAGCCCTGCAGCCCCTCCCAACACTGTGTTCCTCCACCTCTGGGAGCTTGTAAATCTGCAGTTCCTTTTGCCCTACATTTCACAGCCATGCCTTCAGCCATATCCACGCTCCAGGATGCCCACCATGAGCCCCTCCATTCCCCACCCCCACATTCAGGTGTCAGCCGTGGCTCAGTGGTAGCAGTCTTGTCTCTGAGTTAGAAAGTTGTCAGTTCAAGTTCCACTCCACAGGCTTGAACACATAGTCCCGGCTGACATTGCAATGCAGTGCTGAGGGAGTGCTGCACCGTTGGAGCGTCAGGACTGAGGGAGACCTGCACCATCGGAGGGTCAGTACTGAGGGGGCGCTGTACTGTAGAAGGGTCAGTACTGAGGGAGCACTGCACTGTCGGAGGGGTAGTACGAATGCAGTGATGCGCTGTAGGAGGTGCTGACTTTCGGATGACACATTAACTGAGGTCCCCTCTCAGGTATAAGTAAAAGATCCCATGGCACTATTCAAAAAAGTGCAGGGAGTTCTCCCCAGTGTCCTGGCCAATAATTTTCCCACAACCAAAATTATTAAAACCGATTTTCTGATCATTTATCTCATTGCAGTGTGTGAGAGCTCGCTGTTTGCAAAATGGCTGCCGCGTTTCCTACATTATCACGCTGACCACACTTCACAATGTACTTCGTTGACTGTTTGGGACGTTCTGAGATCTTGAAAGGCTCCATATAAAGGCAAGTTCTTTCCTTCTTTCGGACCTCCTATGAAACCCATCTCTTGCTTCAAGCTTTTGTCATCCCTCCTAATATCTCCTTCTTTGGCCAGGCGTCCATTTTTGTCCATCAGACATTTGAATTCTCCTCTTGAATATCAATCCTATCCCCTCCGACTCCCCATTTATTTTTCCTCCTTTTAAATCCTCCTTCAACCCACTCTTTGACCAAGGTTTTCGCCAGTCCTCCTGATATCTTCTTATTCCTTTTGTGCCTGTTTTCCCTCACTCCTCCGTGAATCGCCCGGGAATGTTGATTGCATGAAAGGCGATCTGTGCGAGCAAGTTGTTGTTAACTTTCATTGGAACGTGTTCATTAGTTGCCCATTTTATGAGCAAATGTAATATCTGGGATCATATTCTTGTACAAGAAAGAGATTTATGTCATAGACGGACTTGTTGAAATAAATTAACGTTGTCAACTATTCGTGGACACCGCTTTTTTAGAACCACATAACTCGGCTTATGTACAGACATCGCACTGAAATAGGTTTGTACAACTCTGAGGCAGGCTTTAGGGAGTCCTCTATCTAATAGGAGGCCAGCAACACTGAGTAGGATGAAGCTTTATCAGTTATTTGTCTTTTTCCTCTTTGATTATAACCCATTTTACTGCTCCCTGGGACTGGTGACTAGGATCAACATTTATTACTTATACTCTTTTGTCAAAGCCCATAGCTCCAGAATATAGTGTGCATTTTTGGGCCCCATGATGATGTTGACCGGAGGTCACCGGTTACAGTTATTGGCTTAGTACAAAGAGGAGCAGAGTCAATTCTCTCTTAACTCTCAATTCGCTTTATTCACGTCGTTAGATCATATACATATAGCTTAGACGTCTGGTTAAATATAGACATGCAGTTTGCACCAGATCATACAGTTTTATACCCAAAATAGGATCTAAACGCACACACCAGGTTTCTCTGACACTCCCTGAGTGGTCACAGAATATAAAAGATAATACCCGAAAAGGAGAACTGACGCTGGCCAGGCGTTCTGTTCTCTCTGTCTCTCTCTCGACGTCATCTCTACGTTCCTGTAGCAAGACCTAGTTACTCTAACACTCCAACCGTCTTGCAATAAAGGCTAACATACCATTTGCCTTCGTAATTGTTTGCTGTAACTGCATGTTAACTTTCTGTGTTACGTGTGCAAGGACCACCCAAATCCCTCTGACAACACTTAATAGTTTCTCATCATTTAAAAAATACTCCGTTTTTCTATTTTTCCTACCAAAGTGAATAACCTCACATTTCCCAACAGTATACTCCATCTGCCACCTTCTTGCCCGCTCACTTAAACTGTCGATATCCCTTTGCAAAGTCTTTGCGTCCTCCTCATAGCTTACCTTCCCACCTAGCTTTGTATCATCAGCAAATTTGGATACATTACACTCGGTCCCCTCATCTAAGTCATTGATATAGATTGTAAACAGCTGAGGCCCAAACACTGAACCTTGCATCACCCCACTAGTTATAACCTGCCACCCGAAAATAACCCGTTTATTCCTTATCCCTCTTTTCGGCCCATTAACCAATCCTCAATCCATACAAATATATTACTTCCAATCTCTGAGCCCTAATTTTGCATAACAACCTCTTGTGTGACACCTTATCGAATGTCTTTTGAAAATCCAAATATACTACCTCCTCTGATTCCCCATAATCTAGCCTGCTAGTTACACCCTCATAGAACTCTAATAGATTTGTCAAATACGATTTGCCTTTCATAAATCCGTGTTGACTCTGCCAAATCTTATTATGATTTTGAAGTGCCCTACTACTAAGTCCTTTAGAATAAATTCTACCATTTTCCCTACTACTGATGTTAGGTTAACTGTTTTCTCTCTCCCTCCTTTCTTGAATACTCTCCAATCTACGGGGAACGTTCTAGGTTCTAGGGAATTCTAGAAGATCAACACCACTATCTCTGCAGCCACCTATTTTAAACTCCTAGGCTGTAGGCCATCAGGTCCGGGGGATTTGTTAGGTTTTAGTCCCATTAATTTCTCCAGTACTTTTTCTTTACTAATCTTAATTACTTTAAGTTCCTCACACTCATTAGCCCCTTGGTTCCTCACTATTTCCGGTATGTTTTGTGTCTTCTGCTGTGAAAACATATACAAAATATTTGTGTAACGTCTCTGCCATTTCCTTACTCCGCATTATAATTTCTCCTATCTCTGGATCTAAGGGACCGACGTTTACTTTCGCTAATCACTTCCTTTTTACATACTTCTCAATATCGATTTCTTGGCCATTGCTGACTTGTAAAACCCTCCCAATCCTCACGCTTACTACTCTTTTTTGGCAACATTTTCAGCCTTTCTTTTAATGTATTCCATGAACTCGTCATCCAAACTATCATTGCCAATTTGGTTTGCACAGTATGTATGAAGATTAAAGTCCCCCATGATTATTGAATTAACCTTGTTATATACTCCTCTCATTTCCTGGTTCATACTCTGTCCAACACAATAACTACTGTGAGGGGGACACCTGTGTTTTCTGCACCTTTTTATTTCTTAGCTCCACCCATATTGAATTTCTGAGCTAAGATCCTTTCTCACTACTGTCCTTATTTCATCCTTTATTATCAAGTCTACCACTCCTCCTTTTCCATTTTGCCTATCTTTTCTAAACGTCAAGTAGCCTGCAATATTTAATTCCAAACCTTGGTCACCCTGCAACCACGTCTTAATAATGGCTACTAGATCAAACCCATTTATCTCTATTTGCCCCATTAATTATCTATCATGTTACGAATTCGTCGTGCATTCAGATATAGAGCCTTTAATTCTAACTTTTTACAAATTTTCCGTGATGTGACCTTAGTCACAAATGCCCGAAAACCTTTGTTAAACACTCTGTCCCTTCTTGACACACTCTGCATGCTTTTACCCAAATCGCTACTCTACTCCACAGCCGTGACTGTTTTATTTAGACTTATAAACTTATCTTTACCTAACCCCCACCCACCCCACCCCCACCCCCCTTACGTGTTTCAAGTCCTGTCTACCTACCTAGCAATTTGTTTCGCCAGGACACTGGTCCCAAGCCTGGTTTAAGTGGAACTTGTACCAATTCAACAGCTCCCTCTCTTCCCAGCACCAGTGCCAGTGTCCCATGAATTGAAAACCCTGCTTCCCACACCACTCTTTCAGCCACACATTTAACCATCTATTCTCTTTGTCCGGAAGCAATTTGTTCAGGTAGTATTCCAGAGATTATTACCTTTCAGGTTCTGCATTTTAATTCGGACCCTAGCTCCTCAAATGCCCTCAGCAGAACCTCATTCCTAGTTCGACCTATGTCATTGGTTCCTATATGGACCACGACAACTGGATCCTCCCCATCCTGCTCACGTTCTTCTCCAGCCGCAAATAGATATCCTTAACCCTGGCACGAGGCAGGCAACACATCCTTAGGGACTCCCGATCGCAGCTGCAGAGAACAGTATCTATTTCCCTGACTATACTACCTCCTAATAGTACAACATTCCTTTTCGCTCCCCCCACTTGAATGGCCTCCTCTATCATGGTTCCATGGTCAATTTGTCCATCCTCCCTGCATATTTTCGTTCACATCCGTATCTTGCACCTGTTAGACAAGGGCAAAGGCTGAGGCGCCTCCAGCACTGCATCTGGGGTTCCCTTACCTCCATGACTCGCAGTCACATCCACCTGTCCCTGACCACTGACCAAATCTAAACTAGTACCTAACCAAAGGGGTGTGACTGCTTCCTGAATCAAAAGTGTCCACATAACTCTTCCCGCTCCCTGATGCATCACAATGACTGCAGCTCAGACTCCAGCTGGACAAGTCTGAGCCGAAGTTCTGCGAGTTGCAGACATTTACTGCAGATGGCATTGCCTGGGATCAAGTTGTTTTCCACAAACTCCCACATGTTACAGTTATAGCACACCACCTGCCTTGGCTTCTCTATAGAACCTTGTTTTATTTATTTGCCTCATTAAAGTCTTTATATAATTAATTCACTCGGTTTATTTTTGGTTATTTTGAATTAATTTATTTATCTAATTTAAGTTATTAATTTAATACAATATTAGCAAGTTATAGATTTCTTCTTAACCCACTCCCCTAGCTTAGAGAGCAAAACAAATGTATTGCTCACCAACCAGTCACCAACATGCTGTCCTCTGATTTTATCTGCTAACGCTCCTGTGAAGCGACTTGGGGGGGTTCATTACGTTAAAGGCGCTATATAAATGCAAGTTGTTGTTAATTGTAAGGTCTCACACCATTTAAAGAAGTAAAGATATGACAGTAAGCTTCGTAACTCCGAAGCATCTTTTGCGGCACCAGATTCACCGTTTCCATTACTAGCCCAGATGCCCCCTTCTCGAGAGGATGTCTATAGTGAGACTGAGGGTATATCACAGGGTGAAGCACCGAGCACCAATGAGCAGGAGGAGCTGGAAATAATTCTATGTTCATCCCCTGGCGAGGCCGAGAAATAACTGCCTTTGGCTGAAGAGCCCAAAGCCCCAGATCCCAGGACCGCAGTCTTCAACAGAACTAAGGCTTGGCAGCACAGACCTAATGTGCAGGCCGTGGAGACAGTCACCTCCCACATTCTGGAGATGGCCGTTCATTTGGGGGAGTTCAAGATCCGCATTTGTAAGACAACACAGGAGATATGTAAGGCCATGCAGAGCAACCTGGACAATATGGCAGTCAAGGTGATTCATGCAGCCGCAAGGGATCTGATGGAGAATCGAAGGGCGTTCGTTACTTCTGGAGTGGCAGCCATGACCGCTTATTCCAGGGCTTTCACAGCTTCATTGTAACAATTTGATCTGTCTCACTCTGACCTTTAGCCCAACCGAGCCCAATCCCAGCACCAGTGACCTGCATGGAACCGTTGCAGATTTCACTGTTTCTGATGGCGTCGTTTCTAGTTTCGTTCCAGTGTGTGTTTCTGGACTAAACCCAGTAGGCATTGCATGGATAAGTGAGATGAGAGAAGAAACAGTTCCTGCAAGCGCATCAACATCCCATCAGCCCAAGTTCCATTGCTGTTGCTGTGTTGGACCTGACACGGAATGGCTCGAGTGAAGATAGTTTGCGTTACATTGATAATAGGGGTAAAAGTAATATGTTATATTCCGCAGACTCAATTTGAGGAACCCAGAAATAAACAGTGTATTGGTACAGGGATAAAGTGTCTGACTATTCGAAATGTGGAAAGTGACTTGAAACTTTGGGCTGCTTGACAGATGTTCAGTGATCCTGCTGAGTGCCCCGAATCAAATCGGAGGCTGGTGGCTGCGCCCTATGGATTATCATGGATGAATATAACTTCGGCGGGGCGGAATTACAGGCGGTAGGTAATCGGCCGCCCGTTTTACACCCCGTGAATTCAGTGGAAAGGAGAATTGAGTTGGATGTATGATAGGCGGCCCATCCACTACCGCCTGTGCTGCGCCCTGATCGAAGTCGAGTAGCGGGGTGGATAAATCTCTGGCCCACAGACGGGTTTCTTCTGTGTCCAGCCGGTTTAAATTAGTGGGTAGAAAATAAATAGCTGCGGCCTTGCGGTTTATAGATCGGCTCTCCCCGAGAGTGGCGCTCATCGCTCGGAGCGCCCGTTCGTGGAATGAGCCCTGGCATCAACAGCACTTTCGGAATGAAATTATTCCATCACAAGCTTCCCTCTGGCGGACTGTAAACCCAATCGCAAGATATCCCATCGCACACTGTTTCTCCCGATGATTTACAGAATTCAATGCTATCTGAAAAAAAATGGGGATAAAATCGGTCTTCGGCAGTGATGCAGAATGAGCGATGGTGAAAAATGAGTGATAGCGTAAAATGAGTGAGAGTGCAAAATGAGTGATAGTGCAACATGAGCGATGGTGAAAAATGAGTGATATTGCAAAATGAGCGATAGTGCAAAATGAGCGATGGTGAAAAATGAGTGATATTGCAAAATGAGCGACAGTGCAAAATGTGCGTTAGTGCAACAGCACCCCGTTTTGTTGTTCGTCTGATTTTCCCATCAATTGACTTCAATGGAAAAGGACATCGGGCTGATTGTAGAAGGGGCTGCTGATTGGTGCCGCCCGTTTTATACTACTGCCCAAGACCAATTTATACCTTAAGGTTCAAAAAGTTTTCCACAGTTCATGTCTGGGTCTGCTGGAGACCAATTTATGCCCTAAGGTTCACGAAGCTTTCCACAGCTCATATCTTTGTCTGCTGTAGACTCATTGGGGTAGATTGTGACCTTGTGCGATAGTGAAAAACGGTAATAGCGAATCCACAGCTGGTTTTACATCTCTCCCCATTTTATTTCCATTGACATCAATGAAATAAAAATTGGAGAGTTGTAACAGGAACTATCGATTTACTCTCACCCGTTTTACACTATCGCAACATGTCACAATCTACACCTTTGATGGAGATCGATTGTTAAGATTAATCACCAACTCCGTTATCATTGTATCGAACAAGATGGACCGTACTCATTTTATGTCCAGCAATTCTTATGTTCGTATGTTCTCCCTTCCGAGGTGATATTTATATATAATTCTCTTCATATCTCCACTTTCAGTCCCCTACACTCTGTTATTTCACATCTGCTCCCTGAGGTGGTTTATATGTTTAAGTCCTTGTTTATTCCCAATATTTGCCCCTTTCTTCATGTTTTCCCTCTCTCCCTGCTATCGTGATTTTGCTATTGAAATTAGTATTCCCACTTTCAGACCCTATCGCTGTGTTTATCCTTGTGTCACTCTAGAACACAATTTTAGATTTAAATCTTTGTCATTTCCAAGTATCAGATCCTTATACTAATTTATTCGCTCTCTTCTTCCTGGGTGATTTTCATTCTCAATCTCTGTTCATTCCTTAATTCATTCCCTCTCTGCAGGTTATTCCCACTCTCCCTCCTGAGGTGTCCGTGACCAGTTTCAGGCCCTCTCTGCAGGTTATTCCCAGTCTCTCTCCTGAAGTGTTCGTGACCAGTTTCAGGCTCTCTCTGTATGTTATTTCCTTTTTTTCCCTTCCTTTGGTGATTTTTGTCTTTAAGTTTATGTTTGTCCCCCAGTTTCAGACCGTCTCTCCATGTTTCCCCTATTCCCTTCCGGCGGAGATTTGTTTTATATTTAAATCTCTGTACCCATGTGGAGCACAGTGTGTAATATAAGAAAAATGCGTTAAGAATATAAAAGTCAGTATTAATGTATTACGAGAATGAATTCTGTGTGATAGAGGTTGTTAGGATTCCACAGAGAAGGAAAATTAAGAAGGTGTCAGTTTAATGCAATTAAATAAAGCAATAAAGGGTTTGTTTAAACATTAAATCTAGTTTGGAGACAACATGTCTTACGTGTCAACTGTATGATGTTTATAACCATGCAAAATTGTCTCATATTATACATGAACAAAACACACATTTCAGTTAAAGCTTGTTATGGTGAGACACAGAGAGGGTTAATTTGCTGTTCCTGTCAAATCACTGTTGCACTATAATTAAAGATACAAACTGAGTGAGAATGGCATTAGCCAGTGTTTAAAAGAAAGACAGCTTTGCAGTGTGGTAATTAAACTACCATGTGAACTTCTCCAAAACAAAATCAATTAATATTTGGTTATTTCCATGTAATGCTTATGGAGAAGGACAGACCAGACATTCGGAGGAAAGGTCAAATTAGCCATTTCATGTAGAGAATGCAATTCTAGCTCCTATTAAATAAATCAGAGTAAAATTGGACTCAATCTCAATCGGATCTAGGATTCTGGTAATTTCTCCATATTCATATTTTTCTTCAATCTGAAACAATAACCGTATTTGTAACAGTAACACAGCAGGAAAATGCTGCGGGACTCTGTCCAGTTTAGTAACACAGCAGAAGGGGTAAGAGTACATTGTGATTTATTACAGAATCCAGCAGCTCACTGGGAATGTTACATATGGTCCAGATGGAGGAGAAAAAAGGGGCAAAGTTAATTTACATTATAATTTGGGGCAATGCTTTTTATCTCCAAGGTTTAATGTTATGGGCTCTTTATCCTAAAGAAACTTCAAACACAAACTATAGCTTTATTAAAAAAAACAATCATTTATTATTAATACACTATAAAATTGACATTAGAATTTGAACAACATCTTGGGTTTATGCTCGATAGCATTTGCTTTAACAACAATAAAACAACACACTCTGAATTACCAAAATACATATCCGTTTGGAAATCAAATGTCTATCTTAGACTAAACCAATAACGAAAATTATCTCCTTATGGTTGGCTCAAGCTTACCGGGAAGATGGAGACCATTGTAGTGTAACGCGGCTCTCTCTTGTAACCAGGTCATCTGATTCAAAGACAATCTGTTAACCTGCATCGAGGCATGAACTGGGAGGTGGCCAGCAGTCAGGAAGATCCCAGGTGAGGTGGTGCCGCCAGGAAGCGAGGGTGAGGTTGAAGCAGTCGTGGTGGATCTGTGTCTCGCCCCACTCAACTTCTGCCCAGCCTTTAAAGACCTTTTTTTGAACACAGAACCACACCTCTGGGACGGTGGCTTGTCAACAAAAGGTTTCTACAAATACAGCCCACGATTGATTGACACTTCATTTATTTTCTTTCAGTTTCCACAACGCAACCAGGTTAAGTCGGCAAGTGTTCAAACGACATCGAGCCGTCCTGGGATCGTTCTTGTCGCTATGGTTATTTATCGTCTGCTGTGTGATTGTTTACACTGTGTCGTTAACAATCTTTCTAACAATCCTTCCATCTTTTGACAGTCTTTTCCCTTCAGACATGCTGAAGCCGAATTAATTTCAGACTTTCGTTTATCAAAAGAATTTTTACTGCACAGAGCAGTGGGGACACTCCTGCAGTAAGTAATGGTCAGGGTCAGGTACACAAGACTGAGGGGCTTTATTGTGCAGTCTTCCGGAATCATTTTTAGAAATGTCAAAATTAAATCCACAAGAGTGTTACCCCGGAACAAACATGAACTGTCTGGCCTGCTCCATCTGCTGCTGTTCTGCTAGTCAGAACTCTCACACACTCCAGGTTATACAGCTTGTTTGGTTATTTAATGTTTTTATTTATGTTCTATTGTCACCCTCTCTACCCTCCTTTCACTTTATATGTTTGTCCATCTTTCATTGTTTTCTGTGTATACTATTTATCTTTTCTTTTTTCTGTATGTTTTTCTATTTTGTTATTTCCACTTCTACTTTAACTTTCACCTCGCTGTCGCTGTTCATGTCTCTATATTTTTCTATCTGTTACTCTTGGCTTTTTTCTACGCGCGTCTCTCTGTCTCTATGTCGCTGCCTGTCTTCTATCTCTGCCTTCTCTGTATTTTGCATTTGCCTCCCTAGCCCCATCGCTCGCTGTCTCTCTCCTAATTTCATCCGTCTTTTTGTCTTTCCACCTTTGTCTCCGTATCCTTCTCTCTCTTTCTGTTTGCCTCTGTTTATCTCTGTCTTTGTTTCTACTTTTCCCTTTTCTTTCTCTCTATCTCTTTCTTCCTCCTCCCCTTTTCAACAGTCTTTGTTTCATTCTGTTTCTTTCTCGATCTCTCCAACTCTGCTTCTGTCGACTTCTTTCTTTCTGTTTCCAGTTGATTTCTCGAACACTTCTTTCCATCTGTTTCTGTATTTCATTCCATTTCTTTCTATCTCTGCTTCACACTTTATGTTTCTCCCCCTCTCTCCTGTTTTCTATTTTTCTCACGGCTTTCTATTCCTCTTTCTCTCTTTCTCTAATTGTCTTTTTATGTCTGCCACTTTCCTGCTCCGCCTCTCTCTCAGTCTCTAGATATTTTGAATTGATTTCTTCTGCCTATTTATCTTTCCGCTTCTATGACTTTGTAATTCTTTGTCAGTGTCACGCTCTCCTTCCATCCATGTCTGCTTTCTCGCTCTTTCCCTCTGTGTGTATATATATAAATAAATATATATAGATATTAATATCTATAAATATCTATATATATTTACATAACTGCTTTCTTCCTCTCTTTAATTTTCTCTCCTGTCTTAACAACTCACTTTAATGCTCTCCGTCTCTGAGTAACTGTCTCTACCCCTCTTAGTTTCTATTTCTCGCTCACACACACTCCCTCCCTTTTATGTGAATCTGTCTTAATTTTCTCTGTCTTTTTAATCGTTACATTTCTTTTGTCCTTGTGTTCTCTCTCCGTGTCTTACTTTCTATTTTTATTTTTGTCTCTCTCCATCTCACTTCTTTCCTCTGGCCCACTTTTTTCTTTTCTCTTCACTTCTTTCTTTTCCCTTTCTGTCTTTTCTTCTAACTATCTCTGTGTGTTTGTCCATCTATATCTCAATCTGACTTCATGTCTTTCTCGTGGTCTCATATTTTTTCCCTATCTTTACCTTTCTCCTCCTCAGTCACTCTATTATTTTGTATTTTCCGTCCTTCTCCTTTCAATCTCTGTCTTCCCTGATCTCTCTCTCTCTATATCGGTTTCTGATTTTGACTCTGCCATTCTCTCAATCACCCTTTCTGTCTGCTTGTATTAGTATGTTTGTCTCCTTGTGTAACTGTGCCTCTTACTTTCCATGCCTCTCTTCCTATCAAATTCACTCATTCGCTCACTCACTCACTCTTACTACAATTGTAGCGGGCTTTGGTGAGACCTCACTTGGAGTACTATATACAGTTTTGGTCTCCTTATCTAAGGAAGGATATAATTGCCTTAGAGGCGGTGCAACGAAGGGTCACTAGATTAATTCCTGGGATGGGAGGATTGTATTATGAGGAGAGGTTGAATAGAATGGGCGGATACTCTCTGGGGTTTAGAAGAATGAGCGGTGATCTCGATGAAACATATAAAATTATGAGAAGCTTGACAAGGTAGATGCTGAGAGGTTGATTCCCTGGCTAGAGAATCGAGAACCAGGAAGCACAGTCGCAGGATAAGGTGTCGTCCATTTAAGACGAAGATGAGGAGGAATTTCTTCACTCAGAGTCTTGTGAATCTTTGGAATTATCTACCCCTTAGGGCTGTGGATGCTGAGTCGTTGAATATATTCAAGGCTGAGATCGATAGAGTTTTGAACTCTAAGGGAATCAAGGGATATGGGGATCGGAGATAAAAGTGGAGTTGAGCTCGAAGATCATCCATAATCTGATTGAACGACGGAGCAGGCTCGAGGGACCGTATGACCTGCACCTGCTCCTGTTTCTAAGCTCTTATGTTCCTACGTTATCTTCCACTGACTCGCTCAATCTCAAACTCTCTCTCACTTGATCTCTCTCTTCCACTCCGTCACTCACTCTTCCTCTCTCACTCTCTCTCGTTCACTCACTTTCTATCTCTCTCATGCTCTCTCACCGAAGCACGCTGAAGAACAGAGGCACCTACACACTCTCCAGAAGCAGCGGTGAATATCCTACAGGGATACTTCTGCACAATGTAGAATAGTAGCAGATTTCAGGAGGATATAGACAGACTGGTGAAATGGGCAGAAACGTGGCAGATGAAATTTAATGCAGATAATTGTGAATTGGTGCATTTTGGATGGAAGAATGAGGAGAAGCAATCTAAACTAAAGGGTACAGTTTTGATGGGGGTGTATGAACACAGAGACCCGGGGTTTAGGTACAAAAACCATTAAAGATCGCATGACAGATTGATAAGGCTCATTGAAAAGCATACGGGATATTAGTCAGGGGTAATTTAGAGCCCGCATTATAGAAGGAGAAATCTATATAGGAGGGATATTACACTGATTATACTTGGAAGAATTCGGCACCACCTACACATTTCAATTTCCCTTTTGGTCTCCATCTCTGCCCTTCTGGTTTTCGCTCTCTTTCATACTTCGTTTTTCTCGATCTATCTCTGTCTCTTCCTCCGTCTCCGCCTCTGTCGCTGTTTCTGTCTTTCTGCGTCTGTCTCTCTCTGTGTCTCTCTCTCTCTGTCACCCTCCCTCTCTCTCTCCCTTTATCTGGAGCATACACATTCTGATCGGGCCCACAGCAGCTACTTTGATTGGCAGGTTTGCCCTTTTTGCAGGGCGGCCATTGAGATGAAGTCCAGCAGAACTCTTCAATGCCGCCATTTCGAGCAACAATTCATGTGTCGTCCGCAGAGCAAATCCCGCCTCAATAGGTCAGATTATCAATAAATATGAAATCAGAACCAGATTTTAGGTCATGTCATGGCTCTGTGCTGTTAATATAAAATGTACTTTCCGTCCCCTGGGAAGTGTAGGGAATGGAGGATGAAATGGGATTTATTCCAGTGCTTGAAACCCTTCAGCTCTTTCTATGATTTCATTAATTTAACGATTAGATTGAATGGATATTTCATCGCGTTCATCAGCTCCTCCCTGAATTTGGTCTGGGTGAGGACATAAATACACGTGTTTGTGCAGGAACTGAGAAGCTGCAGCATAACTGATGTCTGTTCTGTGATATAACGAGGGTCAGAGTAGGAATAATAATACTGAATGTCTGTAATTCGTCCATAAATATAAAATGCAACATGTGTCATCCATAACAGTATAAAACTGCCCGATATACTAAAGAGTAAAATGATGGATTTCTTTCGGTTCTCCATCTCTGGGTCCTTGTGATTCTCTCCATTGCTGCGGCCCCGGAATCCCTTGCGGACTCGACTGGACACTAAAATACGCCTGACTGTCAGAATATTGAGCAGCAAAATCAGACAGAACGGGACACAAGGGGTTAAAATGAGATGAAACATGTCAAATGCGGCCCACTTGGGGGAAGCAAAGAAGCTGGCTTTAGTCACACAACGCCAGGGAACATTATAAATTACATATCGAGGTTTATATGTAAAGTACCAGGGGAGACTCTCTAAACAGCCCAGCACACTCACTGTTCCCAGAACCACAGCCGCCGTTCTCTCGGTGCAATATTTAGTTTTCAGCTTCTCAAAACAAATGGCCACAAATCGATCAAAGGTAAAAGCCACTGTGAGCCAAACAGAAACCACCGTGGCTGCATAACTCAAGAACTTAATAAAACTACACACGGGCGTAATGTCCAGGAATGACAATGGGAGATAAATCACCTTAATCCGCACCAATATCACATCAACGATAACGACCATGAGATCGGCCACTGCCATTCCCACCAGGTAGCGACTGATACATTTGGAGAGACCGCACTTTCCTCGGGACAGGATCACAATCGCCACCAAGTTAACTGTAAGAGAGAGAAAATGAAGCAGAGAAATTACTGATCAGACCCGGAGACAAAGCAGCAGTTTGCGAGGATCTGCAGTCAGATTTCCAGCTTTGTTGCTACGTCGAAGGGTGGAAAGTCATTGATTGACCTGGGCAGCGCTTTCAGACAGAGAGATATTTTTAAACACAATGATCAATAATGAATTGGAAGATGAATAAAGAAAATGAATAAAGTGAGCACCGGATCCACTGGAAGGGCTGAGTGAGAGCGCAGTGCCGGTAGGGAAGGGAGAATGGGTTTTACACACTCGGAATCCAGCGGAATTAAAGCAGGATTTGAGTTCCAGAAGGAGAGGAAAGAGAGCGAAGTGTAGGGAACGTGAGAGGACGGAGAACGGGGGGAAGGGGACGGGGGGAGGTGCAGCTGGTTTATTGCTCAGGGTTAAGAAAGCTGACGAGGCAGGCTGCAAACGGGAAAGAAAGCTGGAGACTGAGCCAGTGAGTGAGATTCGAAAGGAGACAAGGAAAAGGACATGCAGGAGCTGGAGGGGAGTCAGGAGCAGATGGTTTGGGAAAGCGGACAAAATGAAGCAAGGGATGAGGAGACAGAGGATTCAATGCAATGGGAGGAGAGGCTGGGATTCACAGGGAGAGACTGCAGCAGAGTGTTAGAGGGAATCTAATCTATAGGTCCCAATAACACAATCCAACTAATACAATCAACAGTTCATTACTGTGGTTATTGGTGTCAGGGAATCGGTGATGGGTATAAAACGTGGTCAATAAATTACTTTGTACATTCAATTAAAATTAAATTTGAAAGTATTAATTAATTCAACCACGTTGTTTATTGAATTCAGCCGAGCTTTAAAAATACAGTATCCAAAAAATTCATTAGGATCAAGGAATTACTGATTCTATTCTGAAAATAAATTTTAATTATATTTGGTGTTAATTTAGAAAACAAGTAACATTCACAAAAACAGGGCCTGACAGGGATATAAACATGAGGAGCGAGTCCCACAATAAAAACTCACCCAATCTGACCACATCATAATAACTCCTTCAAATCACATTTTATATTTTTAATTGTACTGGAAGTTTCAGCAGTTCATTCTGATTAATTATTCACACCAGAGCCTCTCCCTTTCCCTCTCAATCACTCACTCTACTCTCTTTCTTAAGTCCATTTTCATGTCTGATTAAATCCTATCATCCTGCGCCTGAATTCTGTTCACCAGTCCCGTGTCTCACCGATCCTATTCTCAGTTTGTTAGTGAAGCCTCTGTGAAATAGTTTAATGTTTCTAAAGATCCTTCAAGTCTCCAGCTGTTCACCTACACTGTTCATATCATCTACAAATCATGGAATAAACAGCATCAAAAGCCTCTTTCAGACAGATCTCAAAATAATTGAGATTCCTTCTCATGTATTTATAATGTAAAGCGATAAATACCGGGACTGTCCAATTAATAAAACGTCAACATCTTAATATTCCAGCATATGTTTGTTCCACAACATGGTACATGGAACATGTTAACAGCTCCTCCTGGTCTGATACCACCTCTTAACGCCTGATTCCGATACATTCATTACAGAGAATAATCCAGTAACAATGGATATAAAATGTCATCACAGATATAATGTAACTCCTACAATAATGAACGTTTGGAAGCTAAGGAGGTGCCATTATTCAGCAATACAGTAAGTACAGAGAATAATCCAATAACAATGCCAGGGTTGGAAAAGCAAAGACCATTACGGATAGAATGCAGCTCTTACAAGATTGAACCTTTTGAAGTTCAAGAGATACCATTATTCAACAATACATTCAGTACAGAGAATAGGCCAGTAACAATGCCAGGGTTGGATATACCGAGTTCATTACGGATAAAACGCAGCTCCTACAAGATTGAACCTTTTGCAGTTCAAGAGATACCATTATTCAACAATACATTCAGTACAGAGAATAGGCCAGTAACAATGCCAGGGTCGGATATACCGAGTTTATTACGGATAAAACGCAGCTCCTACAAAAATGAAAGAGACTTAATACATTCCATCATTCAGCTGTGTAAAATATGCAGGGAGAAGAAATATCAGCAGAGTTAACATCGATTTACACCATTCGCAGTGAATATAAAGGCTTACCCGGAACTCCAACGGCTGCAAGAACAGGAAAATAAATTAATATTATCTGACGGATTAATGAAGAATGCATTTCTGAGAGAAGCAGTGACTTCTGTTGGCCTGAAAACCACAGCTCTAACAGGCAACCTGAGTTGATCCATTATAACAAGTCCAGATTTATACACGGGATAAGTCTCTACTGACAAGGTTATGCCCCTGATCATTGCTATTACTTATAGTTACTTGAACAAACATGTTACATTAGCAACTTTGACTCCGATGTAAATAATGTGGTGATATCACACAAACATTTCAAAGTTCAAGACATTATCTTAATCAGACTTCTCTCGGGAATAAAGTTGAAAGCTGTGCTCATACAGCACTGATAAAGCAATAATGAGCGGCTTCATTTACAGTTTCCATACAATTGTATTGACCATGTTCACTCCTGCCAATTCAATTATAAATGTTATCGATTCGTCCGCAGTTTAGTCTGAATCCAGGGACACAAGCAGACCAGTTCCACGTGTTCCTGCAGTTTCCCAATTAAAATTTGAATATCTAGTCTCTGACATGGAGACCGTTAAAGGACAGGTTGAGGATTGCAGCCGAGAAACGACTGAGGGTGATATTAGGGGACGGACACTGAACGTGCCGCTATTTTACTGCAGATGTTTACCCGTTTATTCTACATTGGTTAACGGCTCCAGTAAAATTGGTCCCGTGTAACACTGAGCTGAGCTCATGACCCGATTTGACCTTCATCACAAAGGCCCCTTGATTCCCTCACCCGCCTCCAATCCTTCCTCAGCCCATTGCCATTGAAACCCTCATCAATGCCTCTGTCCTCTCTCGACTCCATTCCTCCAATACACTCCTGACCGGCCACCCAACCTCCGCCTTCCATAAACAGGAGCTCGTCCAAAACTCTGTTGTCCGTGTCCACACAGCACCAGGTCCTGCTCGGCCTCACTGACCCTCACTGGCTCCCAGTTCCACATTCATTATATTTAAAATCTCATCTTTGGGTTTAAATTCCTCCATGGCCCACCCCTCCCCATCTCCACACATGCAGCAATCCCACCCGTTAACTCGTCATTCGTCGGACACTGGCCTCTTGTGGTGGGACTCCCCTCGCTTGGTTCCACTCACCTTTCTGATCAGAGCCAGAAGAAGCTTCTCTTCCCACCCTATCATCGTTATCTCTGATGTTTCTAAATCTGCAATCCTTGGCTCCCTCCGCTTCCTGCTGCCCTTTGGTGACATCGTCCACAGACATTGGCCGGCTTTCAGACGGACGCTGACAAAACACTCGCCTCTCTTGACCCTTCCAATGAATTTGTGTTGTCAGACCCACATTCTGTTTGAGATGAGCCACAATTTCCTCAAGTTAATAAATGGGAAGTCATGATCTTTGACCCCACAACCCCCCCCATCCTTACAACTGATTCCATCCCCACCCTGGCTCTTTGGTGAATCCCTCACCAATCACTCAAGCCCTTACTGACCTGAAATGGATTCCAGCCTCCGAAGTCTGTAGTTTATTTTCATTCTTTCTTACACTTAAATCCATGAGGGCCTCACCCCTCACTATCTCTGTACAATCCCTCCCAAACATTCTGCTCCTTCACCTCTGGCCACCTGTGCATCCACAGTTCCTTTACCTTCAGCCATATTCACGCTCCAGAAAGCCCCTCCACCCCCTCCCCCCTTTCAGGTGTCAGCCGTGACTCAGTGGAAGCATTCTCGCCTCTGAGCCAGAAGTTGTGAGTTCACGACTCAGTCCAGAGACTTGAACACATAATCCAGGCTGACACTGCAGCGTAGTGCTGAGGGAGCGCAATACTGTTGGAGGGTCAGTAATGAGGGCCTGCTGCACTTTCAGAGGGGTAGTACTGGGGGAGTGCGGTACTGTTGGAGGGTCAGTACTGAGGGAGCGCTGCAATGTCAGAGCGGCAGGACGGAGGGAGTGTTATAATGTCAGAGGGTCAGTACTGAGAGAGCGCTGTACTGTCGGAGGTGCCGACCTTTGTGTGGCACGTTAAACCGAGAGCCCATCTTCCCTCTCAGTTAGATGTAAATGATCCCATGGGACTATTCAAAAAACAGATGAGGTGTTCTCCCCGGTGGCCTGGCTGCTATTTATCCCTCAACCAACATTACTGAAACCGATTTCCTGGTCATTTATCTCATTGCAGTGTGTGGGACCTTGCTGTGTGCAAAATGGCTGCCGCGTTTCTTACATTAGAACAGTGATTACACTTCACAATTTTTAATTCATTGGCGGTTTTGGGAAGTCCTGAGGTCTTGAAAGGCGGTATATAAAGGGAACTTCTTTCCTTCATTCCGACCTTCCATGAAACCCATCTCTTGCTTCAAGCTTTTGATATCCCTCCTAATATCGCCTTCATTGGCCGGGGGTCCAATATTGTTCTTCAGACACCTAAATTCTACCCTTAAAACCAACCTTATCCCCTCCAACTTTCCATTTACTTTTCCTCCTTTTACACCCTCCTTAAACACACTCTCTGGCCAAGGTTTTGGCCAATCCTCCTGATACCTTCTTATTCCTTTTGTGTCCATTTTCCTCACTCCTCCGTGAAGCCCATTTGGAATGTTTGTTACATTAAAGGCGGTCTGTGAAAGCAAGTTTTTGTTGACTTTCATTGGAATGTGTCATTGTTGTCCACTGTACTAGCAAAATTAATTTCTGGGCGAATATTCTTATGCCAGGAAAAGATTTATATCATGGACCTATTTGTTGAGATAAATTAACATTGGCAACTACTCGTGGACACCGACTTGTAGAACACATAACGACATTTTTGTAGAGACATCGCACGGAAATCGGTTTGTACAAGTATGAGGCAGCCTTTTGGGAGACCTCTAACTAATAGGAGATCAACAACAGTGACTAGGATGAAGCTTTATTAGTTATTTGTCCTTTAACTCTTTGGTCATAATCCGTTTTGCTGCTCTCTGTGACTGATGACGAGGATGAAGCTTTATTAGTTATTCTTTTTGGTTGAATCCGTAGTTCCATAGTTTTATGTGCGATTTTTGTGCCCCATTATAGAAACAACATTAAAGCCATAGAGAGAGCACAGTGTAGATTCACACGAATGAGGCCAGGGCAGGGAAACTTATGAGGGAAGAGTTTAAATACCGGGATTACTTCCACGGGAAAATAGAAAAGACTTAAAATTTACGGACCAGATGGGAGTGAATCGTTCCCTTTTACCCACTCCCAAACTCTCTGTCTCTATCTTACTCTATCTGTGTATTGTACAATTACATAAGCTGACACTGAGAAACACATGAGCTGTGCATTGTTAGACAGGAGTGAATCGTTCTCTTTGGTCCACAGTGTACTGTACATGTACAGGAGCTGACACTGAGACACACAAGGGCCGTACATTACCAGACGGGAGTGAATCGTATCCTTTTACCCTCTCCGTACTGTACATGTACGAGAACTGATACTGAGACACACATGAGCCGTACAGTACAGAGAGGGGAGTGAATCGTTCCCTTTGACTCGCTGTGTGCTGTATAAGTACAGGAGCCGAGATTAAGATACATAAGGGCCGTACATTACCAGACGGTAATGAATTGCTCCCTTTTACCCGTTGTGTACTGTACATGTACAGGAACTGATACTGAGACACACATGAACCGTACAGTACAGAGACGAGGTACAGACTGAGAAAGACATTTTGTTTAAATGTAAATGCAGTGATTTTGTTTCAGCTGCAAGCCTCAATTTTGTGTTTATTCAGGGCCACCATTTTGTATTAACACAGCACTGGGACATTTATTACGGGGTACCTCTCCTCACTGGGAAAGACACACACTTTGTACTGGGCAAGAAATACAAAGGGAAACACAGATACAGGTCTGAACGGAGATCAGAAAGTGTACAAGTAAAATGCAAGTGCAGGTCTTGTCGTTATGTTTAAAAACTGTTTTTTTTTATTTAAAATATTGAATAAATATTTGTCAAAACTACATCCGACATCCTCCAACTTGCATACCAGACCCGACCAATCTGACAATCTGAGTTTGTACCAGTCCATTTCTCTGTTTCTGTTTCAGTCTCTCTCTTACTTAAACCCTCTATCGCATTCAGTCTCGCTCTGTTTCTCAGTTTCCCTCTCTTTGTTCCTCTCTCCCCCTGACTTTCTTTCTCTCTCTTTTCCGTGACTCTTTGAATCCCTATCTGCTTTTTTCTCTCTCTCACCCTCTGCCATTATCTGTCCATCTCTGTCCTTTTCACTCTCTGTTTCTTGCTCTCTACCTCTTTCCCTCTGTCTCACTTTCTCTCACACGGTGTCTCATTGACTCTCCCTTTCACTGTCTCTCTCTCCAGCTGTCTCTCTCTGCGATACTCACCCTGCCTGTCTCTCGGTCTCATTCCCTCTGTCTTTTTCTGCCTCATTGGGCATGGTTTTAGCTGGGAGCGGGGAACCCAGCGCATCAGCAGATAATCGCATGGCAAACCCGAAAGCCAATGGAGTGCGCCGCAATCTGCAATCGCAACACAAGGGAAGTTCAGTATTTGTGCCTTCGTGTTTCCCACGCACCAAGTAGCCAGATTGACAAGCTGGCTGCCTCTCGGAAGAGAAAGAAGGGTGGCGAGAGGGAGAGAGATCGTGGGCGGTGGAACAAATCAGAGGGGTGGTGGGAGGTGCGGAAATATGAATGAAATGGGGTTGGCCTTTAAGATCGGGGAGCATCCACCATGGCGGGGGGGGGGGCGGATCCAGTATTGGGGACATCCATTCTCGGGGGGGATTCCAGCATCGGGGGTGTTCAGTATCGGGAGTGGGGGCAGCATCGTGGGGGGTGGGGGGAGCAGCATCGGGAGGGGGCAGCATCTGGAGAGGCAGCAGCATCGGGGTACCAGCATCAGTGGGGGGGTCACCAACATCGGGGGGTGGGTGGTGATTCCACCAGCATCGGGTTGAGGGGCAGCAGCATGGGGGGGGGGGGTGGGGGGCGTTTCCACCATTTGGGGATGGTGTCTTCCGATCTGGGTGACCTGTCGGCCAGGTGAGCTTGTTAGGCTTGGATGGAATACTCCTTCACCTCTGGGCTCACAAGCAGTGCAATAAAGGCCCTCACCAATCTCATGGACCCGGACCTTGCCGCCTGCTTTCACCTGACATGAATCGGAAGCGATGGGAAGCTAAGGTTAAATTAATTTTACTTTTGTAATGTACAAGAAATTAAATGCCCCAACGATTCCAATGAGGTACATTGCCCTTTATGTATCGGTCCGCCGGCTTTAAGTGCGGTGGACTTCTGGGTGTCTGTTAAGCGCAAGCTTCCGAACGCACCTGGGTCAAACGCATATTGTTCTACTCCAAAAAGCTGTTATTTTAAACTCAGATCCGCCCCCAACCCACCCGCTCTTGGGGGTTAAAATTACTCCCGTTCTCTCTGAATCTATCTTATTCTATCTGTGTACTGTATAATTACAGGAGCTGACACTGAGGAACACATGAGCTGTGCATTGTGAGACAGGAGTGAATCGTTCTCTTTTATCCACAGTGTGCCGTACATGTGCAGGAGCTGACACTGAGACACACACTGACAGGACAGTACCAGACGGGAGTGAATCGTTCCCTTTCACCCGCCGTGTACTGCACATGTACAGAAGCTGATACTGAGGCACACAACGGCCGTACAATACAAAGAGGCAAATAAGACTGACAGAGACATTTTATTTAAAAGTAAAATCAATGATTTTGATTCAGATGCAGGCCTCAATTGTGCGTTTATTCAGGGCCACCATTGTGTGTTAACCCAGCACTGGAGCATTTATTACAGAGTACCTCACCTCACTGGGAAAGACACGCACTGTACAGAGGGCATGAAATACAAACGGAAACATAGATACAGGTCTGAACGGGGATTGGAAATTATACAAATAAAACATAGATGCAGGCCTTGTTTAAAAACTGTTGTTTTATTTAAACTACTGAATAAAGGTTTCTCAAATCTACATCCTACATCCACCAATCTGCAAGGCAGACCCGCCAAATCTGCCGATCTGAGTTTGCACCAGTCCATTTCTCAGTTTCTGTTTCAGTCTCTCTCTCACACACACTCTTTACCTCATTCAGTCCTACTGTTTCTCATTGTTTCCCTCTTTCTGTTTCTCTCTCCCTCTCACTTTTTAAAATCTTTCTCTCTTTTCCATGAATTTTTGATTCCCTGTCTGCTTTTTTCTCTCTCTCACCCTCTGCCATTATTTGTCTCTCTCTGTCATCTTCGCTCTCTGTTTCTTGCTCTCTACCTTTTTCTTGCTGTCTCACTTCCTATCACACGATGTCTCATTGTCTCTCGCTTTTACTGCCTCCATAGGACCATAAGAGATAGGAGCAGGAGTAGGCCATTCGGCCCTTCGAGCCTGCTCCACCATTTAGCGAGATTATGGCTGATCTGATTTTTATCTCAACTCCACTTTCCCGCCCTTTCCCCATATCTTTTGACTCCCTTGCTGATCAAAAATTTGTCCAACTCAGCCTTGAATGTATTCAATGACTCAGCCTCCACAGCTTTTTGGGGTAAAGAATTCCAAAGATTCACGACCCTCTGGATGAAGAAATTCCTCCTCATTTCGGTCTTACACGGGCGACGCCTTATTCTGAGACTATGTCCCCTAATTTTAGATTCCCCCATGAGGGGTAACATCCTCTCAGCAACTACCCTATGGAGTCCCCTCAGAATCTTGCATGTTTCAATAAGATCTCCTCTCATTCTTCTAAACTCCAATCAGTATACACCCAACCTGTCCAATCTTTCCTCATAAGAAAACCCTTCCATACCCGGAATCAACCGAGCGAGCCTCCTCTGAACTGTCTCCAATGCAAGTATGTCCTTCCTTAAATAAGGGCACCAGAACTGTACGCAGTACTCCAGGTCTGGTCTCACCAGCACTCTGTACAGTTGTAGCACGACTTCCCTGCTTTTATACTCCATCCCCCTCGAAATAAAGGCCAATATTCCGTTTGCCATCCTGATTTCCTGCTGCTATGTTGACTTTTTGTGTTTCATGTATGAGGACACCCAAATCTTTCTGTACTGCAGCATTTTGTGGTATTTCTCCATTCAAATAATATTTTGCTTTTTTTAATTTTTCCTCCCAAAGTGGATGACTTCACATTTTGACACACTCTTTTTATCATTACCCCCATCACTTTCCTGTACTACTTCCTTGTCTTTTCTCTTTATCAATTTAAACTCCCCCCTCTATTTAGTTTAATGCCTTCTCTACCGCCCTAGTTATTCAGTTTGCCAGAACTCTGGTCCCAGCATGGTTCAGGTGAAGCCTGTCCCAACAGAACAGCACCCTCTTTCCCCAGCAGAACATTTTTTCTTAGTCCGACCTATTTCGTTGGTACCTACATGGAACATGACAATTGGAACCTCCCCCTCCCACTCCAAATTTCTCTTCAGCCCTGAGGAGATGTCCTTTACCCTAGCACTGGGTAGGCAACACATTCTTCGGGACTCTAGCTCTTGGCTGCACAGAACGTTGTCTATCCCTCTAACTATACTGTCGCCTACTAAAACGACATTCCTTTTTATTTCCCCACTTGAATGACCCCCTGAACCACGCTGCTGTGGCCAGTTTTATCATCCTCCCTGCAGTCACTGCATTCGTCCATCTATTGGACAAGTGCAGAGGCTGAGGCTCCTGCATTGCTTCCTCCTGGATCCCCGTAACTGCCTCACTCGCAGTCACACCCTTCTGTCCCTGACCACGTGTCAATTCTAGGGGCGTGACTGCCTCCTCCATCAAAGTGTCCAGGTAAATTTCTCCATCCCTGATGCATCACAATGTCTTCAGCTCGGACTCCAGCTCCTCAACTCGGAGCCGAAGTTCCTCGAGCTGCAAACACTTACCACAGTTGTAGTCGCCCTGGACAAAACTGTCCAGTAGCTCCCACATATTGCAGCTGCCTAACACATCTCCTGTCCTGTCATAACTATTTATTTAATTGATTACTACAATGCCAATCAAATTATTTTTAGGTTGAACCAAGTACTGGCCTCGTTAAGTTTAGTTTTTTTTATTTAGTTTTATACTATAAGTTATTTAGCCCACAGTCCTAAGAAAGAAGAACACAGAAGAGATGCTCACCACCAACCATCTACCTGCCTTACCTGTATGTTTTGTTGTTGCTGTGTCCCGCTCTCGGTACGCTCCTCTCCGCTCTCGGTACGCTCCTCTCCGCTGACTAATCAAATGCACCTCACCCATTACTGCACCGAATCCCCTCACTCAACAAATTCCGAATTATAGACTCTGTCGAAACTAAACTTCACCGATAGCTGCTACTCCGTGCGTTTGCAAAACCCTTCTGAATTTATGATAGCTGGAATGCCAATCACCTGAGTCAGCCCCAGCTGACAGTAGATTACCAGTTCTAACCAGTCACCTAACTAACTAGGTGACCAACTGCCACTTCAGTCTGCTTGTTTACCATTAACTGAAATCTGCAAGTAAGGATTAAGTTTAAGTTAAATGCTTGATGCCAAACTTAGTCAAATTTTAGATAAAGATCAACCCTTAAAAATCCCCTCACTCACCTAATTCCCAATTATAGACTCTGTCTCTCTTTCCCTCTGTCTCTCTCTCTACCATACTATGTCTGTTTCTCTGTGTCAATCGCTCTTTCTTTGTCAATCTCATTCGCGCTCTCTCCCTTTCTGTCTCTCATTCTGCCTCTCTGTCACTTTTTCTCTTTGTCTCATTCTCTTTCTCTGCCTGTCTCTCTGTCTCATTCTATCTGTGTGCTGTACATGTACAGGCGCTGACACTGAGTCAACATTTCTCTCTCCCTGTCCACATCTCTGGCCCTCTTTCTCTGCTTTTTTTTATTTCACCCTGTCTCTCTCCCTCGCTCTCTGATTTTTTTCTTGATTGAAAAGTACTGTGAAATATTTCAGTCTCATTGTTTAAAATGACAACGATGAAACAAATTTCTATAGCATTTTAATATATTAAATCATAGAATCATAGAAAATATACGACATAGAAGTAGGCAAATCGGCCCATCGTGTCCGTGCCGGATGAGAAACGAGCCAACCAGCCTAATCCCACTTTTCCGCATTTGGTCCGCAGCCTGCAGGTCACAGCTCTTCAGGTGCACATGCAGGTATTTTTAAATGAGTTGAGGGTTTCTGCTTCTACCACCCTCTCAGCCAGTGAGTTTGAGGCCCCCACCACCCGCTGGGTGAAAATGTTTTCCTCTTTTCTGCTCTAATCCTTCTACCAATCACTTTAAATCTATGCCCCCTGGTTATTGACTGCTCCGCTAAGGGAAATAGATCCTTCCTATCCACTCTATCAAGGACACTCATAATTTTGTACACCTCAATCAAATCACCCCTCAGCCTCCTTTGTTCCAAGGAAAATAACCCCAGCCTATCCAATCCATCATAGCTAAAATTCTCCAGTCCTGGCAACATCCTCGGAAATCTCCACTGTACCCTCTCTAGTGCAATTACATCCTTCCTGTAATGTGGTGACCAGAACTGTGTGCAGTACTCAAGCTGTGGCCTAACTAGTGTTTGATAAAGTTCTGGCATAACATCCCTGCTTTTATATTCTATGCTTCGGCTAATAAAGGAAAACATTCCATATGCCTTCTTATCCACCTTATCTACCTGTCCTGCTACCTTCAGGGATCTGTGGACATGCACTCCAAGGTCCCTCACTTCCTCTACACCTCTCAGTATCCTCCCACTTATTGTGTATTCCCTTGCCTTGTTTGGTCTCCCCAAATGCATTACCTCACACTTCACCGGATTGAACTCCATTTGCCACTTTTCTGCCCACCTGACCAGTCCATTGATATCTTCCTGCAGTCTACAGCTTTCCTCCTCACTATCAACCACACGGCCTATCATTGTGCCATCTGCAAATTTCTTAATCATGCCCCCTACGTTTAAGTCCAATTCGTTAATGTATACCACAAAACGCAAAGGACCTAGTACCGAGCCCTGTGGCAGCCCACTGGAAACAGCTTTTCAGTCACAAAAACACCCGTCGACCATTATCCTTTGCTTCCTGCCACTGAGACAATTTTGGATCCAATTTGCCACATTCCCTTGGATCCCATGGGCCTTTACTGTTTTGACTAATCTGCCATGTGGGACCTTGTCAAAAGCCTTGCTAAAGTCCATGTAGACTACATCAATTACGCTACCCTCATCGATCCTCCTTGTCATCTCCTCGAAAAATTCAATCAAGTTAGTCAGACACGACCTCCCCTTAACATATCCCTGCGACTGTCCTTGATTAGTCCGTGCCTTTCTAATTGACAGTTTAACCTGTCCCTTAGAATTGATTCCAATAATTTGCTCACCACTGAGGTTAGACTGACTGGCCTGTAATTACTCAGTCTATCCTTCGCTCCCTTTTTAAACAACGGTACAAAGTTAGCAGTCCTCCAATCATCCGGGACTATGCCTGTATCCAGTGAAGTTGGGATAATGATTGTTAAAGCCTCCGCTATTTCCTCCCTGGCTTCTTCTAACAGTCTGGAATACATTTCATTCGGCCCTGGTGATTTACCCTGGTGACTGTCAAAGATGCTAACCCTCTTAATACTTCCTGTCTCACTGTGTTTATCCCATCCAATATTTCACACCCCTCCTCCTTAACTTCAATCCCTGCATCATCCCTCTCTCTTGTGAAGACAGATGCAAAGTATTCATTAAGAACCATACCCACTTCTTCCGCCTCCACATATAGTTTACCTTCTTGGTCTCTAATAGGCACTATTCTTTCCTTAGTCATCACCTTGCTCTCAACGTATTTATAAAACACCTTTGGGTTTTCCCTGATTTTGCCTGCTATTTTTTTCATGCCCTCCCTTTGCTTTCCTAATTTCCTTTTTAACTTCACCCCTACACTTTGTATACTCCTCTAAGCATTCCGTTATATTGAGTTCCCGGTGTCTATCATAGGCTTTCTTTTTCTGTGCTTTCTTACCCTGATTACTTCTTGACATCCAGGGGACTCTAGGTTTGACAGCCCATCCATTTTTCTTTGTGGGAACATGTTTACTCTGAACCCCTTGAATCTCCCCTTTGAATGTCTCCCACTGCTCTGACACTGATTTACCTTCAAGTAACTGTTTCCAGTTTAATTCTGCTAAATCACTTATTAGTTTAGTAAAATTGGCCTTTCCCCGATTGAAAACTTTAACTGCTGCTTTGTCTTTGTCCTTTTCCATAACTATGCTAAAACTAACAGTATTATGATCATTACCACCAAAGTTCTCCCCGACTGCTACTTCTTCCACCTGCCCCTCTTCATTTCCTAGAACTAAATCCAGAACTGCCCCCCCACCCCCACCTCCTCTCTCTTTGGGCTTGCTATGTACTGGCTAAAAAAATCTCCCGTATGCAATTTAAGAATTCTGCCCCTCTATATCATCCACACTATTTGTATCCCAGTTAATATTAGGGTAGTTGAAATCCCCTACTATTACTGCCCTATTGTTTTTGCAATTCTCAGAAATTTGTCGACATATTTGCTCTTCTCTCTCCCTCTGACTGATTGGGCGTCTATATTACACTCCCAATAGTTTGACTGCCCTTTCTTGCTCTTTTGCTCAACCCATATGGCCTCATTTCATGCTTCTTGTAAAATATCATCCCTCCTCACAACTGCAATTGTTTCCTTAACCAAAATTGCCACCCCTCCCTTTTTAATCCCACTCTCTAGCGCGTCTGAAAACCCTGTAACCAGGGATGTTGTGCTGCCAGTCCTGGCCCTCTTTAAGCCATGTTTCTGTAATAGTTAAGATATCATACTGCCACGTGTCTATCTGTGCCCTCAGCTCATCCGCCTTCTTTCCTATACTCCTTACATTGAGGTAAATACATTTAAGGACTGCCAAACTCCTCTGTTGTTTATTTTCTGACCTTCGTTCTCTCTGCCTTCTGGACTCACTCACGAATTTTCTGCCTTCTATTTCCAGTTCTGACTTTATCTCATTTGAATCCACACTCATGTTCCCATCCCCCTGCCAAGCTAGTTCAAACCCTCCCCGACAGCAATGGCGAAACTTCCCGAAAGGATATTGTTCCCGGCCCTGTCCAGGTGGAACCTATCCGGCTTGTACAGGTCCCACCTTCTCCCAGAACCGGTCCCAATGGCCCAGGAATCTAAAGCCCTCCCCCTTGCACCACTTTTACAGCCACGCATTCCACTGATCTATCCTCCTATTTCTATACTCACTAGCATGTGGCACTTGGATTAATCGGAGGTTACTGCCTTTGAGGTCCTGCTTTTTAAACTTTTTCCTAACTCCTTAAACTCTGCCTGCAGGTCCTCATCCCTCTTTCTACCTCTGTCATTGGTCCCGATAAGGACCATGCCCTCTGGCTGTTCACCCTCCACTCCCCCCCCCCCAAGAATGTTCTGCAGCTGCTCAATGACATCCATGACCCTGGCACCAGGGAGGCAACATACCATCCTGGAATCGCACCTGCAGCTGCAGAAACGCCTGCCTGCTCTCCTAACTATGGAATCTCCTACCACTGTTGCTCTCCCGACCTATCTCCTCCCACCCCACCCTGTACAGCTGTGCCACCCATGGTGTTCTGGTCTTGGCTCTGGCTGCACTCCCCAGGGGAACCCGTTCCCCCACCAGTATTCAGAACTGAATATTGGTTAGAGAGTGAGATGCCTGGTCCTCCCTGTCTGTCTGGCGGTCACCCAGTCCCCCTCCGCACTCTCTTAAGCTGCCAGGTGACCACCTCCTGAAACGTGCTATCCACGAAACTCTCAGCCTCCCGGATGCACTACAGTGACGCCAGCTGCTGCTCAAGGTCCAAAACCCTGAGCTCGAGCTCCTCCAGCTGACGACACTTCCTGCACACGTGGTTGTCCAGGACACCGGAAGCGTCCTCGAGTTCCGACATGGCACAGGATGCGCATTGCACGGGTCTGAGCTGCACTGCCACGCCTCTGTTGTTAGATTATTAACTAAACTAAAGCAAATCAAGCCTTAAAATCGGTTATTTATAGTTTTATTAGTCTAGTTAATAAGCTAGTTTCAGTTTTCTTTATATGATCTTTTAAAGATTGAGTTAGCGGCTGGAAATCTGTCAGGTAAATTTAATTTCTCAACCCAAAAGATTTTAATGTTTAAAATTGTGCTGGGACCTGAGATCAGAAGCTGTTTCCCATTCAGGCATTCCAGAATTTTGGAAGTCCCTGTTATCGTTACAAAGACAGGAGATGGGATTGTTCTATGGAGATGGAAGATTTGTTCAACCAAATAGAGTTGCAATTAAATTGTGTCCCTCACATCTACACAGGATTGAAGCTGTTTACAGTATACAGCCTGAGACAGTGAAACATACAAAACCTAAGGGCCAGACCAAAGCAGAAGGAAGGTGTCAGCTCCAATTCCAGTTCTGCATGCATTGTATCTTTGGAGAAGATTCTGTTTAACTTAAGTTCCTTTATTATCGTTGCTGGACAGTGTGGGATGCGCCAGGTGTCCGTGGGCTGCTAGGGCCTCAAGGGGAGGGGGAGACAGCCTGCGAAAAGACCAGGAGGGTTTGTGCCACAGGAGGAGGGAGAGAGAGGCTGTGAGAAGGCCCTGGAGGGTTTGGGTTACAGGGAGAGGGGGCGACAGGCTGTGTGAGGCTCCTGGGTTGCATTATGCGAGCAGTGACACCGATACACACACATATTGAATAGTCAGTAACACACGTACCCTGTATGTGCTGACCTATTTATGACCCAATGAGGGGATCCAGGGGATGGAGAGTGAGTTGCGAGGAATTGCAAGGTCTGATTTTACATCGCTATCTCCTCTCTCGGTGGTGGTATGGGGGGAGGCAATGAACCCCCACAAACCAAAACCCCTCCCTGGGGCCGATGCCCTCGCCCCCAGTCACAACTGTTGCCTTCTCACTCGGGATCGGGCCATGATTGTAGCCAGGAAGAGGGGAGGGGCGGAGGTGGAGGAAGAGGGAGGGCCGAGGCCCATCTGAAGTTGGCCTCAGGCTTCAGTTTAATAGCAGTGACTTTCATTTGCAACTGTCAATCTATCCGAAGGCCTTGATTTCAGGCGGCCGCCAGGGTGGGCCCAAGTAAAACAAAATAGCGGGTAGACATTGTTTGACCTCCATCCAAGGCCTCATCCCTCCCTGTCTCCGTAACCTCCTCCAGCCCTACACACCTCCGAGAAGTCTGTGTGACACAAACTCTTACCTGTGCATCCCCCACATCCTTCGCTCCACCGTTGGCGGCTGTGCCTTCAGTTGCCTCGGCCCCGAGCTCGTTGACCAATTTTGGTCACTTGTCCTGATATCGCCTTCAACCAGCTCGGTTTCAATTTTTTGATATAACGCTCTTGTGAAGCGCCTTGGATCGTTTTACGACGTTAAAGGCGCTATGCAAATGCAAGTTGTTGTTGCTGTGCTTCCATTGGCCTCAGATTTGCCAGACAATATCAGCCAGGAATTATGGCTGCGATGCTCCCCTTAAACTGGCAGCTCGCTGAACAGGCCCACAAGTTCAGAATTATCACTTGACAAGGTACCGGAGGGAAAACAGTGACAGGGGCCTGACCCCATCATCACACAGCACCTTCAGGGGAGAAACAGTGACAGGGGCCTGACCCCATCATCACACAGCACCTTCAGGGGGGGAGAAACAGTGAGTGGGACTGAACCCCACCATCACACAGCACCTTCAGGGGAGAAACAGTGACTGGGACTGAACCCCAGCATCACACAGCACCTTCAGGGGGGAGAAACAGTGAGTGGGACTGAACCCCATCATCACACAGCACCTTCAGGGGGGGAGAAACAGTGAGTGGGACTGAACCCCACCATCACACAGCACCTTCAGGGGAGAAACAGTGACTGGGACTGAACCCCAGCATCACACAGCACCTTCAGGGGGGAGAAACAGTGAGTGGGACTGAACCCCATCATCACACAGCACCTTCAGGGGGGAGAAACAGTGACTGGGACTGAACCCCATCATCACACAGCACCTTCAGGGGGGAGAAACAGTGACTGGGACTGAACCCCATCATCACACAGCACCTTCAGGGGAGAAACAGTGAGTGGGACTGAACCCCATCATCACACAGCACCTTCAGGGGGGAGAAACAGTGACTGGGACTGAACCCCATCATCACACAGCACCTTCAGGGGAGAAACAGTGACTGGGACTGAACCCCATCATCACACAGCACCTTCAGGGGAGAAACAGTGACTGGGACTGAACCCCATCATCACACAGCACCTTCAGGGGAGAAACAGTGAGTGGGACTGAACCCCATCATCACACAGCACCTTCAGGGGGGAGAAACAGTGACTGGGACTGAACCCCATCATCACACAGCACCTTCAGGGGAGAAACAGTGAGTGGGACTGAACCCCATCATCACACAGCACCTTCAGGGGGGAGAAACAGTGAGTGGGACTGAACCCCATCATCACACAGCACCTTCAGGGGAGAAACAGTGACTGGGACTGAACCCCATCATCACACAGCACCTTCAGGGGAGAAACAGTGAGTGGGACTGGACCCCATCATCACACAGCACCTTCAGGGGAGAAACAGTGAGTGGGACTGGACCCCATCATCACACAGCACCTTCAGGGGGGAGAAACAGTGAGTGGGACTGAACCCCATCATCACACAGCACCTTCAGGGGGAGAAACAGTGACTGGGACTGAACCCCATCATCACACAGCACCTTCAGGGGAGAGAAACAGTGACTGGGACTGAACCCCATCATCACACAGCACCTTCAGGGGAGAACCAGTGACTGGGACTGAACCCCATCATCACACAGCACCTTCAGGGGAGAAACAGTGACTGGGACCGAACCCCATCATCACACAGCACCTTCAGGGGGGAGAAACAGTGAGTGGGACTGAACCCCATCATCACACAGCACCTTCAGGGGGGAGAGAAACAGTGAGTGGGACTGAACCCCATCATCACACAGCACCTTCAGGGGGAGAAACAGTGACTGGGACTGAACCCCATCATCACACAGCACCTTCAGGGGAGAGAAACAGTGACTGGGACTGAACCCCATCATCACACAGCACCTTCAGGGGGGAGAAACAGTGACTGGGACTGAACCCCATCATCACACAGCACCTTCAGGGGAGAAACAGTGAGTGGGACTGAACCCCATCATCACACAGCACCTTCAGGGGGGAGAAACAGTGACTGGAACTGAACCCCATCATCACACAGCACCTTCAGGGGGGAGAAACAGTGACTGGGACTGAACCCCATCATCACACAGCACCTTCAGGGGGGAGAGAAACAGTGAGTGGGACTGAACCCCATCATCACACAGCACCTTCAGGGGGGAGAAACAGTGAGTGGGACTGAACCCCAGCATCACACAGCACCTTCAGGGGGGAGAAACAGTGACTGGGACTGAACCCCATCATCACACAGCACCTTCAGGGGGGAGAAACAGTGAGTGGGACTGAACCCCATCATCACACAGCACCTTCAGGGGGAGAAACAGTGAGTGGGACTGAACCCCATCATCACACAGCACCTTCAGGGGGAGAAACAGTGACTGGGACTGAACCCCATCATCACACAGCACCTTCAGGGGAGAAACAGTGAGTGGGACTGAACCCCATCATCACACAGCACCTTCAGGAGAGAAACAGTGACTGGGACCGAACCCCATCATCAAACAGCACCTTCAAGGGATAAACGGTGACAGGGACCGAGCCTCATCGTCACACAGCACCTTCAGGAAAGAAAGGGATGAGAATTAAAGCCTGCGATAAATCTGGATTTGGAACAGTGAGGTCGTGGCAAGGAGGGTGTGCGTGTGGGAAGGGGAATTTACAGCTTAGGACGGGCAAAGAGGGAGAGTGCGTGGGACGGGGAATTTACAGTTTAGGAGGGGCAAGGGGGGAGAGTGTTTGGGAAAGGGATTTACAGCGTTGGAGGGGCCAGAGATGAATGTTCCTTGAGTATATGAGATTAAGGGGTACTTTAATTGAGGTGTTTTAGATGTTCAAGGGAGTTGATAGAGTAGATAGAGAGAAACTATTTCCTCTGGTCGGGAAGAACAATACAAGGGGCCATAACATTAAATTAGAGCTAAGCCGTTCAAGGTTGATGTCAGAAAGCACTTCTTCACACAAAGGGTAGTGGAAATCTGGAACTCTCTCCCCCAAAAAGCTTTTCAGGCTGAGGGTCAAGTGAAAGTTTCAAAACTGATATTGATAGATTTATGTTAGGCAAGGGCATTAGGAGTTATGGAAATAAGATAGAGATCGGCCATGATCTTATTGAATAGCGGAACAGGCTTGATAGGCTGAATGGCCAACTCCTATTTTTATGTTCCTACAAATAAAACATGAGGAAAGGCCCAAAAAAGGAACAGTCGGTATCTGGACATCAATTAGCCTGCTCTTTTTATTAGACTTCGTAATGAGTATGAGCCAGACTTAGTTAATAATCTAACAGTAAGGGAACATTTATCTAACAGTGATCATAATATAATCCAATTCAATGTTAGGTTTGAAAAGGAAAAACTTAACACAGTGACTAAGGTTGTAGATTTTGGTACGGCTAACTTTAACGGGATGAGACAGAGACTGACCACAGCAAACTGGTCAAAACTGTTATCGGGTAAAACTACTGATGAACAGTGGGAGGTGTTCAAAAAAGAATTTAGCTTAATACAGGTCCAGTATATATCCCTAAGGGGCAAGAGCTGGACTTACCATATAAAACAGCCACGAGCGACAAAACGTGTGAGTGATAACAAAGCTAAAGTGAAGATCATACGAAAGTGTGAAGAATAGTGTAGATCCAGGGAATGGGAGAGATATGAAGAACAACAAAGGAAGTCAAAAAGATAGTAAGAGCTGCAAAAATGGAACACGAAAGAAAGTTGTGAGGGTTGTCAAGATTAACACAGAGTTTTTACAGTTATATTAGAAGAAAAGGGGGTTGTCAAAGATAATGTGGGCCCTTTAAAAACAAAGAAGGGTAATATTGCAAAAAAAATATGGAAATGGCAGACTTGTTGAATAATTACTTTGTGTCACAGTAGAGGAAGAGGATAATATACCTTACATTCCAGCAAAACTATTAATACATCAAAGACTGTAACGTACTAAAGTTAACGTAAACAAGAAAACAACATTAGCAAAAATAATGGCACTAAAGACTGATAAAGAGGACATGGATGCACTGGAGAAGGTGCAGAAATATTTCACAAGGATGATACCAGATCTGAGAGGATATACTTATCAGGAAAGGCTTCAAATAATCAAAAAAGCTAACGGAATACTAGCCTTTATATCTAGAGAGCTAGAATATAAAGGGAAAGAAGTTTTGCTGCAGCTATATAAAGCCCAGGTTAGAGCACATCTGGAGTACTGTGTTCAGTTCTGGGCACCGTACCTTCGAAAGGAAATATTGGCCTTGGAAGAAGTACAGTGCAGATTCATTAGAATGTTATCAGGGTTGCAAGGTTTAGATTATGAGGAGATATTTCATAAACTAGGCTTGTATTGCCTGGAATATATATGGTTCAGTCTTCATTTGACTGAGGTTTTTAGGATTTTGAAAGGAATTGATAGGGTAGATAGAGAAAAAACATTTTCCTCTGGTGGGGGAGTCTAGTAAAAAGGGGCATAACCTTAAAATCAGAGTCAGGTCGTTCAGGAGAGAAGTTAGGAAACATTTCGTCACACAACAGATTGTAAAAGTGTGGAACTCTCTCTCGCAAGAAGCAGTAGATGCTAGCTCAATTAATCATTCTAAATCTGACATCAATATATTTTTGCTGCGCAAGGCTATTAAGGGGTATGGAGCTAATGTTGGAATGGGCTTAAGAGGCTGAATAGCCAACTCCTGTTGCAATGTTCCTAATTTGCCATGTTGCCATCCCCTTTGAGCCTGAGCTGAATATTAAATCCCACGTAATCTCCTTCACCATGAATACATACTTCCATGTATGGAATACTGTCAACTCTACGCTGCCACAAGCCTTCCCCTGCTGAAAGCCTTACACCGTCCTTTGTCACCTTCAAACTTCACTGCGCGAATTCAGCCTTGCTGGCCTCCCATCCACCAGCCTCCATAAATTCGTCCATGTCCAAAGCTCTGCTGTCCGTACCCTGTCCTGCACCAATTCCTGCTCACCATCAATACCATCCACCCTGACCTACGATCGCACTCTATCCCTCAATGCATTTAATTTACAATTCTCATCTTGATGTGAGGCCCTCCATAGCTTCAAACCATCCTATCTTTAATCCCCTCCAAGCCGATACCTCCTGCACACTTTCCTGAACAACTTGCTTCCTTGAGAACAGCCTTCTATCCATTCTCTCTTCTGGGCTCCAACACTGGTAACAGAGCCGTCGGAAATGTCGGTGCAACTCTCTGGAAGGCTCTAAGTATATGCACTGTACAAAGGACGGGAAACGCTACACACACTGTACAGTCGATGGGAAACGCTACACACACTGTACAGTCGATGGGAAACGCTACAAGCACTGCAGTCAATGGGTAACACTGCATCAACTGTACAGTCGATGGGCATTGCTACGTACACTGCACAGTCGATCGTTAACTGCACATACACTACACAGTCGATGGATAATTCTTCATACATATGCATATACAAACACTCCTCAAGGGCTCTTTTCAGGGGTGGACCTTTACTTCTCTTGACCTCTCACTTTTGTTCTCACCTGACTGAGAAAGGTCTCCACCCACTCCAGCCTCAATTACTTCTTAAGGGTGAGGTGTCTTAAAAAGGAACATACCCCTCCTCTTAAAGAGGAGTTCTCCTTAAAAGGTCCATACTCTTATTCAGGGATCAGAGTCCTCAGTTGCTCTACTGCACATCCTCCTCCGCCAACGCCCCCCACCACCCCCGCCCCCACCCCAGCATAGAGCCATGGGCTCTGATGGCCTGCGCCACGAGGCAATACACTCGGGAGAAGGCATCGGAATTCCCGTGAGCTCCTCCCGTCCGGTGTGCCACCTCGAAACAAAAGGGCTGGAGTGACAGAAGCGACCGGATAACCCGGGCATTTTTCTTCCTGTTCGACCGCATCAATTTGAGGGGTGCGTGATTGGCCACTAGGAGAAACCGGCGCCCCAACAGGTAGCATTTTAAGTTTCTACCGCCAATTTAATCGACAGGCACTCCTTCTCCAACATAACGTATCACTGCAACGGTTTCCTGCTCAGGTAAAGCACAGGATGTTCCTCTCCCTTCACTATTTGAGAGTATGGCTTCCAAATCTACGTTGGAGGCATTGGTTTGCAAGACAAACTTTTGACTACAGTCTGGGACCATAAGCACAGGATCATTACACAGCACTTGGCTCAGGACCCTTAAAGCAGCTTCCGTCTCAGGCTCCCACTGTACCAGGTTTGGTGCCTTTGATGTAGTCAGGTCCGTATGAATTGGGGGGTGGGGGGCGGCTAGGGAAGCAAAATCAGGAATAAAGCGCTGGTAGTAACCGACGACACCCCAAAAGGCCCCGACTTGCTTCTTATTCACCATTCGGGGCAAGTCTTCATAACTTCAACTTTATTCACCAGAGACTTCATCATCCCGCCCCCTACAGGATAACCGAGGTATTTGGCCTCCGACAAACCCATGTGGCACTTCGCTGGGTTTGCTGTGAGTCCAAGTATCCTTAGGCTGTCTAATACAGCCTCTACTCCATGTAAATGTGAGCCTCAGTCCGGACTATCGACGATTTCATCATTCAGGTATGCAGCTGCATAGCAGGTACGAGGTCTCATCACTTAGTTCACGAGTCTTTGGAAGGTGGCTGGTGCTCCATACAATGCAAATGGCAAGACGGCGTACTGGGAGAGCCAAACCTCCCCCCCCACCCCCCCGGGGCCTGAACGCATTTTTCTCTTTCGCCTACTCTGTTAAAGGGACCTGCCAGTAACCTTTGCCCATATCTAAAGTGGTAAGATAATTGGCTTTTCCCAATCTCTCAATCAAACACATCCTCGGGAAAGCATCAAACTTAGATCCTCGTTCAGTTTCGGGTATCGAAACCAAATCAACGGGCTATTCCACTCACCATGTGATTCTTCAATCACACCTGGTTCCAACATCCTCTGAATCTCATGGTTAACTTCCCTCCGTTTAGTTTCTGGGATTTGGTACGGTCTTATCTTCATTGTCACTACTGGTGGCGTCACCAGGTAATAGCAGATCAGCAGATCGCTCTCATCCTCCCGAATATATGGAAATATATCGTTGTTCTGATCTACCATGTGCTGAGCCTGTCGATACTAATCCTCAGTCAGTTGACTCGAGAGGTGAATACATCGTGGTTCTGGTCTACAACATATATCAAGAAAAGCAATGATCCTATTACCAATCCCTGGGGAACACCACTGTATACCTTCCACGAGCCCGAAAAACAACCGTTCACCACACTCTCTGTTGCCTGTCACTCAGCCAATTTTGTATCCATGCTGCCACTGCCCTTTTATTACATGGGCTTCAATTTTGCTGACAAGCCTTTTATTTGTGTCTTTATCAAACGCCTTTTGAAACTCCATATACACATCAACCGCATTGCCCTCATCAACCCTCTCCGTTACATCATCAAAAAACTCAATCAAGTTAAACAAGTTAGTTAGGCAGGTCCCTTTAACAGAGCAGGCGAAATAAAAAAAAATGTGTTCAGGCCCCCGGGGGGCTCTCCCAGTACGCCGTCTTGCCATTTGCCATTTGCAGCCACCTTCCAAAGACTCGGAAACCAAGTGAAGAGACCTCGTACCTGCTATGCAGCAGCATTCTTGAATGATGAAATCGTCTATAGTACGGACTGAGGTTCACAAATTCGTGCTGGCTTTCCTTTATTAATCCACACTTGTCCAATTAACTATTAACTTTGTCCCGGATTATCGTTTCGAACTGATTCCCACCACCGAGATTCAACTGACTGGCCTGTAGTTGCCGGGTTTATCCATAAACGCTTTTTTGAGCAAGGGTGTGATACTTTCAATTCTCCAATCCTTTGGCACCACCCCCGGATCTAAGGATTGGAAGATTACGGCCAATTCCTCTGCAATTTCCTACCTTACTTCCCTCAGCAACCTAGGATGCATCCCATCTGAACCGGGTGACTTATCTAATTTAAGCATAGTCAGAACATAAGAACATAAGAAATAGGAGCAGGAGTAGGCCAATCGGCCCCTCGAGCCTGCTGCGCCATTCAATAAGATCATGGCTGATCTGATCCCAACCACAAATCTAAAGAACACAAGAAGTAGGAGCAGGACACGGCCACTCAGCCCCTGGGCCCTCTCCACCACCCACAGGGCCTTGAACGATCCGAACTCAGCTTCATGTCCAATTTCCTGCCCGCTCCCCATAACCCCTAATTCCCTTTACTTCTAGAAAACTGTCTATTTCTGTTTTAAATTTATCTAATGATGTAGCTTCCACAGCTTCCTGGGGCAGCAAATTCCACAGACCTACCACCCTCTGAGTGAAGAAGTTTCTCCTCATCTCAGTTTTGAAAGAGCAGCCCCTTATTCTAAGATTATGTCCCCTAGTTCTAGTTTCACCCATCTTTGGGAACATCCTTACTGCATCCACCCGATCAAGCCCCTTCACAATCTTACATGTTTCAATAAGATCGCCTCTCATTCTTCTGAACTCCAATGAGTGGAGTCCCAATCTACTCAACCTCTCCTCATGTGTCCACACCCTCATCCCCGGGATTAACCGAGTGAACCTTCTTTGTACTGCCTCGAGAGCAAGTATGTCTTTTCTTAAGTGTGGACACCAAAACTGTATGCAGTATTGCAGGTGCGGTCTCACCAATACCTTATATAACTGCAGCAATAACTCCCTGTTTTTATATTCTATCCCCTCAGCAATAAAAGCCAACATTCCATTGGCTTTCTTGATCACCTGCTGCACCTGCATACCAACTTTTTGATTTTCTTGCACTAGGACCCCCAGATCCCTTTGTACTGCAGTACTTTCCAGTCTCTCGCCATTAAGAAAATAACTTGCTCTCTGATTTTTCCTGCCAAAGTGCATAACCTCACATTTTCCAATATTATATTGCATCTGCCAAATCTCCGCCCACTCACCCAGCCTGTCTATATCCCCTTGCAGGTTTTCTATGTCCTCCTCACTCTCTACTTTCCCTCCCATCTTTGTATCATCTGCAAATTTTGATATGTTGCACTCGGTCCCATCCTCCAAATCGTTAATATAGATTGTAAAGAGTTGGGGACCCAGCACCGATCCCTGTGGAACACCACTGGTTACTGGTTGCCAGTCCGAGAATGAGCCATTTATCCCAACTCTCTGCTTCCTGTTCGATAACCAATCCTCCACCCATGCCAGAATATTACCCCCAATCCCGTGATTTTTTATCTTAAGTATTAATCTTTTATATGGTACCTTGTCGGATGCCTTCTGGAAGTCTAAATACACTACGTCCACTGGTTCCCCTTTATCCACCCTGTACGTTATATCCTCAAAGAACTCAAGCAAATTTGTCAGACATGACTTCCCCTTCATAAAGCCATGCTGACTTTGTCCTATTAAACTATGCTTATCTAAATGTTTCGTTACTGTCTCCTTAATAATAGACTCCAAAATTTTACCCACCACAGATGTTAGGCTAACTGGCCTATGATTTCCAGCCTTCTGCCGACTACCCTTTTTAAATAACGGTGTTACATTAGCAGTTTTCCAATCTGCCGGGACCTCTCCTGAGTCCAGGGAATTTTGGAAAACTATCACCAAAGCATCCACAATCCCTACTGCCACTTCCCTCAAGACCCTAGGATGTAAGCCATCAGGTCCAGGGGATTTATCCGTTTTGAGTCCCATTATTTTACTGAGTACCATCTCCTGAGTGATTTTATTCGTATTTAGCTCCTCCCTCTCTGGAGTCCCCTGTTTGTCCAGTGTTGGGATATTCTTAGTGTCCTCGACCATAAAGACTGAAACAAAATATTTGTTCAGCATTTTTGCCATCTCCATGTTTCCCACCATTTATTTCCCGGTATCATCCTCTAAGGGACCGACGTTTGCCTTAGCCACCCTTTTTCTTTTTATATAACTATAGAAACTCTTGCTATCTGTTTTTATATTTTTTGCTAATTTCTTTTCATAATCTAACTTCCCTTTCTTAATCAATCCTTTAGTTACTTTTTTCTGTCTTTTGAAGACTTCCCAATCTTCTATCCTCCCACTAAGTTTGGCTACCTTATATGTCCTTGTTTTTAGTCGGATACTATCCTTGATTTCTTTACTTAGCCACGGATGGCTGTCATTTCTTTTACACCCTTTTTTCCTCAGTGGAATATTTTTATTTTGAAAGTTGTAAAATAACTCCCTAAATGAACACCACTGCTCATGTACCGTCTTACCCTTTAATCTATTTTCCCAGTCCACTTTAATCAATTCCGCTCTCATACCATCATAGTCTCCTTTATTGAAGCTCAGTACGCTTGTTTGAGAATCAACCTTCTCACCCTCTAATTGGATATGGAATTCAACCATGTTGTGGTCGCTCGTTCCAAGGGGATCCTTAACTAGGACATTGTTAATTAATCCTGACTCATTACACAGGACCAGGTCCAAGGTTGCCTGCCCCCTTGTAGGATCAAGAAATCCATCCCCGATGCACACAATGAACTCTTCCTCAAGGCTGCTCTGCCCAATTTGATTTGTCCAGTTAATATGATAGTTAAAATCCCCCATAATTATAGCTGTTCCCTTATTACATGTCCCGACTATTTCCTGATTAATACTTCTTCCAGCAGAGTTGCAACTATTAGGAGGCCTATATATTACGCCCACTAGTGTTTTTTTTCCCCTTACTTTTCCTTATCTCTACCCAAACTGTTTCATTATCTTGATGCTTTGTCCCAATATCATTTATCTGTATTAAAGTGATTCCTTCCTTTATTAATGATGTGGAGATGCCGGTGATGGACTGGGGTTGACAATTGTAAACAATTTTACAACACCAAGTTATAGTCCAGCAATTTTATTTTAAATTCACAAGCTTTCGGAGGCTTCCTCCTTCGTCAGATTTTCACATCGTTCACCTGACGAAGGAGGAAGCCTCCGAAAGCTTGTGAATTTAAAATAAAATTGCTGGACTATAACTTGGTGTTGTAAAATTGTTTACAATTCCTTTATTAACATAGCCACCCCACCTCCCCTTCCTTCCTGCCTGTCCTTCCTTATTGTTAAATACCCTGGTATATTTAATTCCCAGTCGTTGTCACCCTGCAGCCATGTTTCTGTAATGGCCACAAGATCATACCCATACGTAGTTATTTGTGCCGTTAACTCGTCCATTTTGTTACGAATGCTACGTGCATTCAGATAAAGAACTTTCAAATCTGTTTTGTGACGCTTAGTTCCTGCTTTTTCCTTTTTTAACACTTTACCTATTACTCCGCACCTTCTGTGCCTTCCTGTTACGCTTTCCTCTGTCTCCCTGCTCAGGTTCCCAACCCCCTGCCACTTTAGTTTAAACCCTCCCCAACAGCACTAGCAAACACTCCTCCTAGGACAGCGGTCCCGGCCCTGCCCAGGTGCAGACCGTTCGGTTTGTACTGGTCCCACCTCCCCCAGAACCGTTTCCAGTGTCCCAGGAATTTGAATCCCTCCCCCTTGCACCATTCCTCTAGCCACGTATTCATTTGAAATATCCTCCTATTTCTACTCTGACTAGCACGTGGCACTGGCAGCAATCCTGAGATTACTACCTTTGAGGTCCTATTTCTTAATTTACCTCCTAACTCCCTATATTCTGCTTTTAGGACCTCATCCGCTTTTTTACCTATATCGTTGGTGCCTATGTGCGCCACAACAGCTGGCTGTTCGCCCTCCCCCTCCAAAATGTTCTGTAGCCGCTCCGAGACGTCCTTGATCCTTGCACCAGGGAGGCAACACACCATCCTGGAGTCTCGGTTGCGGCCGCAGAAACGCCTGTCTATTCCCCTTACAATTGAGTCCCCTATCACTATAGCTCTGCCACTCTTTTTCCTCCCAGCCTGTGCAGCAGAGCCACTCGTGGTGCCAGGAAGTTGGCTGCTGCTGCCTTCCCCTGATAAGTCATCCCCCCCAACAGCATCCAAAGTGGCATATCTGTTTGAGAGGGGAATGGCCACAGGGGACCCCTGCACTACCTGCCTGCACCTCTTACTCTTCCTGGTGGTCACCCATTCACTTCCTGCCTGTATACCCTTTACCTGCGGTGTGACCAACTCGCTAAACGTGCTATCCACGAGTTTCTCTGCATCGCGGATGCTCCGCAGTGAATCCACCCGCAGCTCCAGCTCCAAGATACGATCGGTCAGTAGCTGCAGGTGGACACGCTTCCTGCACATATGGTCGGCAGTGACACTGGTAGTGCCCATGACTTCCCACATCTTGCAGGAGGGTCAGCCTTTCTAGTAACTCCACTTTATCAATTTTCACACCTTCTAGTATCTCAACTACCTCCCCTTTTACCGTGACTTTGGCAGCATCTTCTTCCTTCGTAAAGACAAATGCAAAGTATTCATTTAGTACTTCGGCCATACCCTCTGCCTCCATGCGTAATTCTCCTTTTTGGCCTAACCAACGCAACCCACCCCCACCCCCCACCATTCACTACATTTTTACCATTTAAGTATCTGTACGAGACTTTTCGATTCCGTTTTATAATAGCCGCCAGTGTATTCTCGTACTCGATCTTTGGCCCTCTTATTTCCTTTTTCGCGTCTCCTCTCTACTTTCTAGATTCAGCCTGATTCTCACTTGTATTATCAACCTGACATCTGTCATACGCCCCCTTTCTGCTTCATTTTACTCTCTATCTCTTTTGTCATCCAGGGAGCTCTGGCTTTGCACCTCGTGGGAATGTACCAAGACTGTACCCCAACCAATTCCTCTTTAAAAGCTGCCCATTGTTCGATTACAGTTTTGCCTGCCAATCTTTGATTCCAATTTACCCGGGCCAGATCTGCACACAACACATTGAAACTGGCCCTCCTCCAATTAAGTATTTTTTTCTCTAGATTGCTCCTTGTCTTTTTCCATAACTAATCTAAACCTTGTGATACTATGATTACTGTTCCCTAAATGTTCCCCCACTGACACTTGCTCCACTTGATGCACCTCATTGTCCAGACCCAGATCCAGTAATGCCTCCTTCCTCGTTGGACCAGAAACATACTGATCAAGAAAGTTCGCCTGAACACACTTCAGAAATTCCTCCCCCTCTTTGCCCTTTACATTATTACTATTCCAATCTATATTAGGATAGTTGAAGTCCCCCATTATCACTACTCTATAGTTCTTGCATCTCTCTGTAATTTCCCTTCAAATTTGCTCCTCTATATCCTTTCCACTGGTTGGTGGCTTGCAGAAAACACCTAATCGTGCAATGGGACCTCCATACTTTCTTAACTCGAACTAAATAGATTCTGTCCTTGACCCCTCAAGGACATCCTCTCCCTCTAGCACTGTAATATTCTACTTAATCAGTACAGCCACCACATCCTCCGTTTTTTCCTTCCCCATCTTTCTTGAACATCTTGTATTCAGGAATATCTAGTGCCCAATCCTGTCCTTTTTTGAGCCAGGTCTCCGTTATCGCCATGACATCATAGTCACATGTGGCTATTTGCACCTGCAGCTCACCAACCTTATTTACCACGCTTCATGAGTTTACACACATGCACCCTAAACCTATCTTCGACCTTCTCTTATTCTCTCTTGGTCTGATCCCACCTAATATTGTACTATTTCTCTAGCCACTCATTAACCTACCGTTTCTTCCCATTTTTGTACTCACTAGCGCGTGGCACTGGGGGTAATCCAGAGATTACTACTTTTGAGGTCCTGCTATTTAACTTCCTCCCTAGCTTCTGCCACAGGATCAACATCCTACATCATTGGTACCGACATGGACCACGACTTCTGGCTGTTCCCCTTCTCCCCACATCATGTTCTGCACCATCTCTGTGATGTCCTCTAACCTGGCACCAGGGAGGCAACACACCATGCGAGACTCACATCGGCGGTCACAGAAACGCCTGTCTGTTCCACTGACTATCGAATCTCCTGTGCGTACTGCATTTCTGCACTTTACTGTGCCCCCCTGTACAGCCATTTGCCCCATGGTGCCATGCATAGGACTGCACTCCTTCGAGGTCGTCTCTCTCACTGGTATTCAATGCTGAATGCTGGTTTGGGAGTGGCGCACACCCAGAAGATTCCTGCACTGCCTAATGCTTCCTACCCTTTCGGATTGCCACTCACTTGCTATCCTGAACTCTCTGTGGCTGTGGAATGGCCACATCCTGGAACATACGATCCATGAAAACTTCAGCCTCCCTTATCCTCTGCAGTGACTCCAGCCGCCCATCAAGCTCAAAAATCCTCAGCTTGAGCTCGAGCAACTGGAGGCATTTCCTGCACATTTGGCCTTTCAGGACACATGAAGCGTCCTGAAGTTCCCACATCGCGAAGGAATGGCAGGTAATGGGTCTCAGCTGCCTGTCCGTTATATTTAGAAACCATTTTTTTGCTAAACTCCCTTTAGATACCCGATTATTATCACTTTACTTACTCTTTACTTACCGCAATTAACCTATCCTTTTATTCCTGGTCTCTCAGATCTCTTCTTCTCTGTTCACTGTCCTTCCCCCTCTACACCTAATTCCCACTCTGAACAAATACTCATGTTCCCACTCAGTTCACTATCCATTCCGTTCACAATGCGCTCCATAGTTCAGAGAGAAAAGTTGGGAGAGACAGAAGGACACTCAGGACAGACTGAAGACCACAGACTGACTGAGAGATTGTGTCCACGCTTGGAGAGAAAGAGGGAAGGGTTTGGGATGCGACATCCCCTAGCCCCGCATCCTCCCCCAGGTGAGCTTCTTGCTTGAGCCTTTGGCATGTTGGGATGCCCCTCAGTCTGCCCGCTTGGAGGCCCGTCCATTGTCATTTTAATCCAGGGACAGCCCAGGACCCGATTACTTTGGCCAGGAGAACTGTTTGTTAGGCCCCAGTCCATTTTCATGTTAATCTAAGGACAGCACAGGAACAGGATAGCTTGACCAGGAGACCTGCTTGTTGGAACGAGCCACATTCCAAGGACCTGTTTTGCTGATTTGAAATTCTTTGCCTCTTGCCCTTGTTGAGACTACCACCGCAGTTTTGGAAAATATCAAACCCTAATCCTACTCACGAAGCTTTCACAGGACTGGGCAAAGAACAGGCTCCCAGGGAAACAGGTAAATCTGACCCACAGCTCACACCAAACCCCCACAGGGCTGGGCCAGAACTAATTGAACATTGGAGCTCTCCTTCCACATCCCCCCATCCCTCCATCTCTCCCTTGTCTGCACAACACAGGCTGCCTGGGTCCCCTGGTAGCCTATCTCCCCCTCCCCCTGTGGCCCGGACACCTGGCACATCCCACACTGCACAGCGAAGACATATAAAGAACTAAATTTAAAAAGAATCGGCTCCAAAGACGATAGATACAGAAACGGAAATGATGCTGACAACTTCCTTCTGCTCTGGCCTCGACCTAAGATTTTGAATATTCTCCCATCAGCTCTTCCTTTATGTGTTTTGTCATTTTGAAGTTTTTCATAATTTGTTTAACCATTTCATTGTCTCAGGGTGTTTACTGTAAACAACTTCAATCCTGTGTAGATATGATGGACACAATCAATTCTCATCCTATTGAATCGAACAAATCGTCCATATCCATTGAATAATCCCATCTGCTGTCTCTGTAAAGATAACAGGGACTTTAAAAATGCTGGAATGTCTGAAAGGGAAACGGCTTTTGATCTTCAGGACCCAGCACAATTTTAAACTGTAAAATCTTTCAGGTTGAGAAATTAGATTTACCTGACAGATTTCCAGCCGCAAACTGAATTTTTAATATATAAAGATGATATTGAAATATGATTTGTTGTTGTTATTTTAAACAATGATACTGAAATATATCACAATACTTTTCAATCAAGAAAAATTCAGAGAGACAACAGAGGGAGAGAGAGGGAGAGTGAATGAACGACAGAGAGAAGCGGAGAGACAGGGTAAGGTATAGGAGCAGAGAGGGAGCCATAGAAAGGGACAAGGAGAAAGGGAGAGAAAGAATCAGTAACTTGTTGTCAGCTCCTGTCCATGTACAGTACACAATGGGTAAAGGGAACGATTCACTCCCGTCTGGCACTGTACGAATTGTGCGTGTCTCAGTGTCAGCTCCTGTATTTGTACAGTATACAAATAGAATGAAATAGAGAGAGACTGAGAGAATGCGACAGGGAGCGGCAGACAGAGAGGGAATGAGACGGGAATGGAAAGAGAGAATGAGACAGAGAGACAAGGAGAGTGAAATAAGGGATGAGAGAGACAGAGGAAAAGAGGGACAGTGAAAGAGAGAGACAATGAGACATAGTGCGAGAGAAAGTGAGACAGAGTAAAAGAGGCACAGACTGGAAACACAGAGTGAGAAAGACAGGGAGAGACAGATAGTGGCAAAAGGCGAGAGAGAGAGAAAAAAGCAGATAGGGAGACAAAGAGTCGTGTGGAAAAAGAAAAAGTGAAAGAAAGTCAGAAGGGGGAGAGAAACAGAGAGAGAGAATGAATGAATGAGAAACAGAGCAGGAGTGAATGAGACAGAGTGGTGTAAGTGAGAGAGAGTCACTGAAACAGAAACAGAGAAATGCAATGGTACAAACTCAGATCGGCAGATTGGTCGGGTCTGGTACTCAGATTGGAGGATGCACGATGTAGTTTTGAGAAACCTTTATTCAATAGTTTGAAATAAAAGAACAGTTTTTAAACATAACGACAAGTGCTGCATATGTGTTTTGCTTGTGCAATTTCTGATCTCTGTAAACATCTGTATCTATGTTTAACTGTGCATTTCTTGCCCACTATATAGTGTGTGTCTTTCCCAGTGAAGGATGGTACCCTGTAATAAATGTCCCGGTGCTGTGTTAACGCAAAATGGTGGCACTGAATAAACACAAAATTGAGGCCTGCACCTGAATCAAACGCAAGCTTTTACACTTAAACAAAATGTCTCTCTCAATCTTTATCTTTTTTTCTGTACTGTACTGTCACTGTGTGTCCCAGTGCCAATTCCTGTGCATTACAGTACACACAGCGTGTAGATAGGAAACATTCATCCCCGCCCTGAATCGCACTAAAAATAAAGGAGATGCACATATTCACTCCCGCCCTAATCAAAATATCCACCAGTAAGGCAACCAACTCACTGAGGGGCAAGGCAGCCATCTTACTGAAGGGCAAGGTCATTAAAATACCAAACAAAGCACTGGGATTCATTTCTAGAGGGATAGAATTGAAATGCAGGGAAGATATGTTAATCTTGTATCTGACCTTAGTTAGACCAGACTTAGAATACTGTAATAAAAACAAAAAATGCTTCAAACACAAAACAGGCTGCATCTGTGGAGAGCGAAACGGAGTTAACGTTTCAGCTCTGTGCACAGTTCTGGTCTCCATATTATAAAAAGGAGATAGAGGCACTGGAGAAGGGGCAAAAAAGATTCACAAGAATGGTACCAGAATTGAGAAGTTATAAATATCAAGAAAGACTGAACAAGCTGGGGCTTTTTGATCTGGAAAAAAGGGAAGGTTGATGGGCCCCTTCATAGAGGTCTTTACAATTATGAAGGGGTTTGTTAGGTTAGAGGTAGAGAAGATATTTCCACTTATGGGGGAGTAGAAAACTCGGGTTCATCAATATAAAATAATCACTAACAAATCCAACAAGGAATTCAGGAGAAACTTTTTTACCCAGAGTGGTTAGAATTTTGGAACTTGCTACTACATGAAGTGGTTGAGGTGAATTTTAATGGGGAAGTTAGATAAACACACGAGAGAGAAAAGAATGGAAGGATATCCTGATAGCGTTAGATGAAGTAGGGAAGGAGGAATCTCGTTTGGAAGATAAACACTGGCTCGGACCAGCTGGATCGAATGACCTGTTTCTATTTAAATTTGAAGTCTCCCTCTTCTCTATTCCCGGTATTTCAAGCCTTTTCTAATAAGTTTCCCTTCCCTGGCCGTATTCAAGTGAAACTACACTGTGCTCTCTCTATGGTTAATGTTGCTTTTATAATGGGGCACCAAAACTGCATACTATGCTCTGGGACTATGGACTTTAACAAAAGAGAACAACGAATAAAGCTTCATCCGATTCGCCAGTCCCTGGGAGCAGTAAAACGGGTTATAAATGCAATGAAATAAGTGATCAGAAAATCAGTTTTATACTATTGGTTGACAGGACGCCGGAAAGAGCTCTACTGCCCTTTTTTGAATATTGCCGGGTGATTTTTTATATCTACCTGAGAGGGTGCCACAGATTAAATTGTCCTACGAAAGTCAGTACCTCTGACAGCACAGCGCTCCGTCATTACTTACCCTCCAACAGTGCAGTACTCCCTCAGTACTGATCCTCCAACAGTGCAGCGCGCCGTTAGTACTGTCCCTCCGATATTGCAGCACTCTCTCAGTACTGCCCCTCCAACAGTGCAGCACTCCCTCAGTACTGCCCCTCCGACAGTGCTCCATTCCCTCAGTACTGATCCTCCTACAGTACCGCACTCTCTCAGTGCTACCCCTCCGACAGTTCTGTGCTCCCAAAGTACTGCATTGCAGTGTCAGCCTGAATTATGTGTTCAAGTCTCTGGAGCGTAACTTGAACTCACAACCTTCTGACCTCAGAGGTGAGACAAATACCACGGAGCTACGGCAGACACCTGAAAGGGGGAAAGGAAGATGGAAGAGCTCAGGGAGGCTATTCTGGAGCGTGGATATGCCTGAATCATACGCTGTCAAAAGTAGGGCAAATGGACTGCGGATTTACAAGCGGCCGGGGGTCGAGGAGCAGAGTGGTTGGCAGGGGCTGTGGGGCTGGGGGAGGTTCCAGAGATATCGAGTGGTGAGGCCCTGATGGATTTAAGTGCATGGAAGAATAAAAATAAACAACAGGCTTAGGAGACTGGAATCCAATGCAGATCAGTAAGGTTTGGGTGATTCGTGAGGGACTCACCAATCAAAATGCCAGGGATAGGGTTGGAATCCATGGCAAGCATGTGGAGATTGTGGATCCAAAGATCATAGAATCATAGAATGGTTACAGCACAGAAGGGGGCCATTCAGCCCATTGAGCTCTTTGCAAGAGAAACGCAGTTAGTTCCATTCCCACCCGAAAGCGCTCCCAGGTCAATGATTCACTTTCCACCATTCGATGCAGCAACAAAGCTGGAAATTTCTGCTTTGGCTCCGGGTCTGATCAGTAATTGATCTGCTTGATTTTCTCTCTCTTACACTTAACTTGGTGGCGATTGTGATCCTGTCCCGAGAAAAGTGGGGTCTCTCCAAATGTATCAAATGGTGGGAATGCCAGCGTCCGATCTCCTGGTCGTTATCTCTGATCCCATATTGACACGCATTAATGCGTTTTATCTTCCATTATCATTCCTGTACTTATTCGATTTTGTAGCCAGGGTGGCTTCTGTCTGTCTCACAGTCGCTTTCACCTTTGATCAATTTGTGACCATTTGTTGTGAGAAGCTGAAACAAAATATTGCATCAAGAGAACGGGGACTGTGGTTCTGGGAACAGTGAGTGTGCTGGGCTGTTTCGTGAGTGTCCCCTGGTACTTTACATATAAACATTATCATATAATTTATAATGTTCCCATGGGTTGTAGGAATAAACCGAGTTTCCGTACTTACACCGCACGGGCCGCATTTGAGATGTTTCACCGCATTTTAACCCCTTGTGTCCCGTTCTGTCTGATTTTGCTGCTCAATGTTCTGACGGTCAGACGTATTTTAGTGTCCAGTCGAGTCCGCAGGGGACTCCGGGGCCGAAGCAATGGAGAGAATCACAAGGACCCAGAGATGGAGAACCGAAAGAAATCCATCATTTTACTCTTCAGTGTATCGGGTAGTTTTACACTGTTATTTGTGACACAGGTTGTATTTTCCATTGATGCACGAATAACAGACACTCGGTCTTATTCCTCCTTCTCTGACCCTATTTATATCACACAACACACAGCAAAGATGCTGCAGCTTCTCAGTTCCTGCACAAACACGTGTATTTATGTCCTGACCCAGACTAAATTCCGAGGAGCTGAAGAACGCGGTGAAATACCCGCTCAATCTAATTGTTAAATTAGTGAAATCACAGAAAAAGCTGAATGGTTTCAAGCACTGGAATAAATCCCATTTCATCCTCCATCCCCTACACTTCCCAGGGGACGGAAAGTACATTTTATATTAACAGCACAAAGTCCTGAAATGATCTTAAATCTGGTTCTGCTATTATATTTTATTGATAATCTGCTCTTTTGAGATGGGATTTGCTCTGCAGACAACACATAAATTGCTGCTCAAAATGGCGGCACCAAAGAGCTAAGCTGGACTGCAACTAAATGGCCGCCGTGCAAAATGGGCAAACCTGGCAATCAAAGTAGCTGCTGTGGGCCTGATCAGAATGGGAGCACTCTGCATAAATGGACAGAGCGAGAGGGGAGAGAGACAGACAGACAGACAGAGCGAGACAGACACAGAGGGGGAGATAGGCAGAGAAAGAGAAAGACAGGGACCGACAGACGAGAGAGAGAAAGAGAGAGAGAGAGAGAGAAGCAGGGGGAAAGACAGAGAGAGAAAGAGACAGACAGAAGGAGAGAGAGGGAGAGAGACAGAGAGAGAGAGGGGGAGAAAGAGATGGAGAGAGTCAGGGAGAGAGACAGAGACAGAGGGAGAATGAAAGAGAGAGATATATACAGAGGGAGAGAGGCAGGCAGAAGGAGAGAGAGACAAAGAGAACGAGGGAGAGAGATATAAAGGGAGAAATAGAGAGACAGAAAGAAACATACATATACACGTACAGAGAAAAAGGGAGGGAAATAGAGAGAGAGAAAGAGACCGTGGAACAAAAAGTGAAAAACAGAGGAAAAGAGAGGTAGAACGAGAGAGCGAGAAAGAGGGCGCGATAAACAGAGACATAGCGAGCGAGATGGGAGAGAAAGAAATAGGTAAACCTTGAGAGGAAAACAGAGTATGAGAAAAAAAAGGAGAAAAAACAGAGGGGTGAAGACGGAGATCAAAAGAGAAATAGAGAGTTGCAGGTAGTGCATGATCCTTCCAAGTATAATCATTGTTATATTCCCCCGATATAGAATTCGCCTTCTATAATTCTCGATCTAAATTTTCCCTGATCAATACCTCTCACTAGGCTTATGGAAATGAAGGTTCTTGATCTCTCGACATCTAACATAACTCCCGTAGCAAACACAAACATAGAATCGTGGAATTATAGAATCATACAGCACAGGATGAGGCCATTCGACCCATCGTGCCTTTGCCAGCTCTTTGAAAGAGCTATCCAATTCGCCCCACTCCCCGCTCTTTCCCTATAGCCCTGAAATTTGCTCCCCTTCAAATATTTATCCAATTCCCTTTTTAAAGTTACTATTGAACCTGCTTCCATCACCCTTTCAGAGAGTTCATTCCAGACCATAACAACTCGTTGCATAAAAACATGCCTCCTCATCTGCCCTCTGGTTCTTTTGACAATTGTCTTTAATCTGTGTCCCCTGGTTGCTCCTCTCCTGCCAGTGGAAACAGTTTCTCCATATTTACTCTATCAATGCTACTCATAATTTTGAACAGCTTTACTAAAGCTCCCCATAACCTTCTCTGCTCTACGCAGAACAATCCTAGCTTCTCCAGTCTCTCCACTTAAAGTAAATCCCTCATCCCTGGTACCATTCTAGTAAATATCCTCTGCACCCTCTCTAAGGCCTTGACATCCTTCCTAAAGTGTAGTGCACAGAATGAGTACAATACTCCAGCTGAGGCCCAGCAGGTGATTTATGAAGATTTACCTTAAATTCCTTCCATATATACTCTATGTCTCTATTTATCAAGCCAAGGATCCCGTTTGCTGTTTTTTTATGAGCCTTATCAATCTGTCCTGCCACCTTCAAATGTGTGTGTACCTATACCCATTGGTCTCCCTGTTACAGCAGCCACTTTAAAATTATACTATTTTGTTTATATTGCCTCTCCTCATTCTTCCTACCAAAATGCATCATTTCACTCTTCGCTGTATTAAATTTCATCGGCCACGTGTCTGCCCATTTACCAGTCGGTCCATGTCCTCCTGAAATTAGTTACTATCCTGTAGCTACATTGTATAGAATTACCCCCATAGGATATTTACTGCTGCTCCTGGAGAGTGAATGTGTGTGTTTGTGTTTGTATGTCTGTTCGATTGAGAGAAAGAGAAAGAAAGATCGAAATTGAGAGAGGCATGGAAAGGGACACAGTTACACAAGGATACATACTAATACAAACAGTCAGAAAGGAAGAGTGAGAGAATGGCAGAGTCAAAGTCAGAAACAGATATAGAGATAGAGAGAGGGATCAGGGAAGAGAGAGATAGAAAGGAAGAGGTAGGGAAATGCAAAATAATAGACAGTGATTGAGGAGGGGAACGATAAAGAAAGGGAAAAAAAACTTGAGAGGCCACAAAAAAGACATAAAGACAGATAGAGATATAGACGGAGAAACAAACGTAGATAGTCAGAAAAAAAGCCAGAAAGGGAAAGAAAGAAGTGAAGAGACAGCGAGAAGACAGAAAGTGGGCCACAAAAAAGAAGTGATATGGAGGGAGACAAAAATAAAAATAGAAAGAGACACGGAGAGGGAACACAGGGACAAAATAAATGTAACGATTAAAAAAGTGCAGAAAATGACGACAGATTCACATAAAAGGGAGGGTGTGTGAGAGAGTGATAGAAACAAAGAGGGTCAAAGACAGAGTTACTCAGAGACGAAGAGAAATAGAGAGTTATTAAGACAGGAGATAAATATAAAGAGAGAAAGAAAGCAGATCTCTCTGAGACAGAACAAAGACATGGATAGATTGAGCGAGAGAAACTGAAAAGAAATATAAAGTGTTAGAAGCAGGGAGGTAAATAGACAGAAGAAATCAAATCAAATTAACTAGAGACTGAGAGAGAGGCAGAACAAGAGAGTGTCAGATATAAACAGACAGTAAGAGGATCAGAGAAAGAGGACTAGAAAGCAAGGCGAAAAATAGAAAACAAGAGAGAGGGGGAAATACAAAGATTAATACAGAGATAGAAAGTAATTGAATGAAATTCAGAAACAGCAAAAAAGAGATAGGGAATTCCAATTGAAACAGAAAGAAAGAAATATGCAGAAGCAGAGCTGGAGAGAGTAAAAAAGAAACAGAATGAAATAAAGACAGGTGAGAAGGGAAGGAGAAAGGAACAGATCGAGAGAAAGAAAAGGGAAAAGTAGATACACAGGGAGAAAGACAGACAGAGGCAAACAAAAAGAGAGAGAAGGATACGGAGACAGACGTGGGAAGATAAAAAGACGGGTGAAGTCAGAGAAGGCGAGAGAGAGAGTGACAACGAGCGAGAGGGACAGGGAGCCAGATATAAACTAAAACAGAGAAGGCAGAGAGGAAAGACTGGTAACGACATAGAGGGTCGCACAGAAAAGAAACCAAGAGTAACAGATAGAAAAAGAAAGAGACATAAACAGCGGCAGAGGGACAGAAATGGAAGTAGAAGTAGAAATAATAAGATAAACAGACAGAAAATAAACAGAGATAAACAGAGAAAAGACACAATGAAAGGCGGACAGACATCTAAAGTGACAGGAGGGTAGAGACAAGAGTGAGAATAGAACACAGAAAGCATTAAATAACCAAACAGACTGTGTGATCAGCCTGAAGTGTGTGAGAGTGCTGACCAGCAGAACAGCAGCAGATGGAGCAAGTCAGACAGTTCATGTTTGTTCTGGGTTATTACTCTTGTGGATTTAATTTTGACATTTATAAAGGTGATGCCTGGAGGCTGCACAATAAAGTCCCTCAGTCTTGTGTCCCTGATCCTGACCATTACTCACTGCAGGAGTTTCCCAGCTACTCTGTGTAGTAAAACTTAATCTGATAAACGAAAGCCTGAGACTAAATCGGCTTCAGCATGTCTGATGGAAAAGGACTCTTAAAAGGATTGATAATGACACATTGTAAAAGACCACACAGCATAGATAGATCACCATATTAACCAGAGCGATTCCAGGAGGGCTGGAGGTGGTTTGAACACCTGCCGACTTAACTTGGTTACGTTGTGGAAACTGAAAGAAAACAAATGAAGTGTTAATCAATTGTGGGTTGTATTTATAGAAACCTATTGTTGACAAGCCAGCGCCCCAGAGTTGTAGTTCTGGCAGCAGCACCTGACGTAGAATCTTAATCACTGTTCGCTACCTCACAGCTTGATGCCTCGATGCAGGTTACAGATTGCCTGTGATGCAGATGGCTACAAGTGAAAGCCACGCTACACTACAACGGGATCCATCAAAATACCTGGAATCGTCCCAACAAGCTTGAGCCAACCATATGTGCATAACTTTCGTTATGGGGTTAGTCTAAGGTAGACATTTGATTTTCAAACGGTTATGCATATTGGGAACTCAGAATGTGTTGATTTATTGTTGTTAAAGCAGTTCAAAATCGGGCATAAACCCAAGATTTTGTTTAAAATCTAATGTCATTTTTTCTAGTGTCTTAATAATAAATGATTGTTTTCTTTACAAAACCATGATTTGTGCCTGAAATTTCTTTAGGAAAAAACAGTCCATTAAGTTAAATATCAAATTCAATGTTGTGCAGATAAAAAGACATTGCCACAATTTTTTTTTTAATTGCCCACTATTTAAAAAAGGAGGAAGAGAAAAAACAGGGAATTACAGACCAGTTAGCCTAACATCAGTATCGGGGAAAATGCTAGATTCTATTATAAAAGGTGTGATAACAGAGCACTTGGAAGACATTAACGGGATTGGACAAAGTCAGCAAATCTACTAGAGTTTTTTGAGGATGTAACTCGTAGAATAGATAGGGGAGAACCAGTGGATGTGGTGTACTTGGATTTTCAGAAGGCTTTTGATAAGTCCCACACAAGAGATTAGTGTGCAAAATTAAAGCACATGGGAATTGGGGGGAATACACTGGCATGGATTGAGAATTGGTTGAGAGACAGGAAACAGAGAGTAGGAATAAACGGGTCTTTTTGTGGATGGCAGGAAGTGACTAGTGGGGTACCGCAGGGATCAGTGCTTGGGCCCCAGCTATTCACAATATATATCAATGATTTGGATGAGGGAACTAAATGTAACATTTCCAAGTTTGCAGACGACTCAAAACTGGGATGGAATGTGAACTGTGAGGAGGGTGCAAAGAGGTTCCAATGTGATTTACACAATTTGGGTGAGTAGGCAAGAACATAGCAGATGCAGTATAACGTGGATCAATGTGAGGTGATCCACTTTGGTTGTAAAAACAGAAAGGCAGATTATTATCTGAATGGTGATAGATTGGGAAAAGGGGAGGTGCAACGAGACCTGGGTGTCCTTGTACACTAGTCGTTGAAAGCGAGCATTCAGGTGCAGCAAGCAGTTAGGAAGGCGAATGGTATGTTGGCCTTCATTGCAAGAGGATTTGAGTACAGGAGCAGGGATGTCTTACTGCAGTTATACAGGGCCTTGGTGAGACCACACCTGGAGTATTGTGTGCAGTTTTGGTCTCCTTATCTGAGGAAGGATGTCCTTGCCATGGAGGGAGCGCAACGAAGGTTTACCAGACTGATTCCTGGGATGGCAGGACTGACGTATGAGGAGAGATTGGGTCGACTAGGCCTATTTTCACTAGAGTTGAGAAAAATGAGAGGTGATCTCATCAAAACATATAACATTCTAACAGGACTCGACAGACTAGATGCAGGGAGGATGTTCCTGATGGCTGGGGAGTCCAGAATCAGGGGTAACAATCTCAGGATATGGGGTATGCCAATTAGAACCGAGATGAGGAGAAATTTCTACACTCAAAGAGTGGTGAATCTATGGAATTTCCTACCACAGAAGGCAGTGGAGGCCAAGTCATCAAATATGTTCAAGAAGGAGTTAGATATATTTCTTAATGCTAAAGGGATCAAGGGATATGGGGGAAAAGCGGGAACACGGTACTGAGTTCCACGATCAGCCATGATCAGTTTGAATGGTGGAGCAGGCCCAAAGGGCCGAATGGCCTACTTTTGCTCCTATTTTCTATGTTTCTATGTGGTCGCTTTGTATCTGTGAGCATGTTGGTGACTAGGTTCACTTTGATATAGGTCGCTTTCAATTTAAAAAAATTTCTCCAACGTCAGGGGAAAAGAAACCGAGAATCGAATTGTCCCTGTAAGCGATGAAGGGAATGTCGCTCCAAGCAGATCTGGAAAATGCGCAGTTAAATCGCTCAGCAATTCCAAATCCACCCTCGAGCCACCCGACAATCATATTAACTGAACATTACTCTGGTCCAGTGTTACCCCACTGAAATTGAGTATTTCTCCAGCACGTTTCTCTTAACTTCATAGTTGCTGGTTTAATTCTGAAGACCAGCTCGATGGATTTTCACTCCTTCAAGCTTCAATCATTCATTTTGGAAAAGTAAACTGACAGTAGACAACGGTTCTATTGGTTGCTGCAAAGACAAGCTTTAGCTCAGTGAATTATTGGTTTAGCAGATAACCAATTTACCTGTCTCGGTGGTGCTATCAGTTAGCGCAGAATGTTGATAGTTCGAGCCTTTTTTATTTTTTTCCTCAGGATTCATCCCCTCAAAGTTCCAGGGTTTCAATATGTGTTTTGGATGCAATGAATGTGCTGTTATCATTGCCAGCTGAGCAGGGCTGGAAGTCCACAGTTTACCCTGCGGTCGGATATCAGGCACATGAAAAAATGAATGTTACATTGGCTTCACGGAAATCACAATTCTTCTTGACATTGATGACCCCCATAAGGCCCGAAGAGAGGCCGCAAAGGTTGTCAGAAAGCTGGTTCGCTGTGACATGGAGATTTCTGTAGTGAGCGAGACCAGACTGTTTCTATGTTAAGAGAATAAATTTCACATCCTTTATTTTGGAAAAGCAAAACGGTGTGGATTTTTGTCACAGCCCATTGCCTTTTGTTTTGTATCAGATATTCCTCCTTGCGTTACTTCCACCTTGATCGCAGAACCGGTTTGGCCGTTCCTGTGATAAACAGCATCAATTGCCTGTTATTGTCAATTTTGATGTGGAGATGCCGGTGATGGACTGGGTTGACAAATGTAAAGAATCTTACAACACCAGCTTATAGTCCAACAATTTTATTTGAAAATCACAAGCTTTCAGAGATTATCTCCTTCGTCAGGTGAGCGTGGGACTCCTTGAACGTTTCGCATTTATAGTCAGAGAACAATACCTGGTGATTACAGATAATCTTTCCAACTGCGCTTTGTCAAGGCAATCAAAGTGTTCCGACAGAGAGGTGTTACCTACAGGACCACCGAATACACAAACGGCCAGAACACAAGGCAGAGAGAGAGAGAGGGAGAAACATCCGAAAGGAAGAGAAAGACAGAGAATGACCTGTTGTATTAAAAACAGATAACCTTTATTCGCTGGTGGGGTTACGTGTAGCGTGACATGAACCCAAGATCCCGGTTGAGGACGTTCTCATGGGTGCGGAACTTGGCTATCAATTTCTGCTCGACGATTTTGCGTTGTCGTGTGTCTCGAAGGCTGCCTTGGAGAATGCTTACCCGAAGATCGGTGGCTGAATGTCCTTGACTGCTGAAGTGTTCCCCGACTGGGAGGGAACCCTCCTGTCTGGCGATTGTTGCGCGGTGTCCGTTCATCCATTGTCGCAGTGTCTGAATGGTCTCGCCAATGTACCATGCTCCGGGGCATCCTTTCCTGCAACGTATGAGGTAGATAACGTTGGCCGAGTCACAGGAGCATGAACCATGTACCTGGTGGGTGGTGTGCTCTCGTGTGATGGTGGTATCTGTGTCGATGATCTGGCATGTCTTGCAGAGGTTGCCGTGGCAGGTTTGTGTGATGTCGTGGATGCTGTTCTCCTGAAGGCTGGGTAATTTGCTGCGAACGATGGTCTGTTTGAGGTTGGGTGACTGTTTGAAGGCGAGTAGTGGAGGTGTGGGGATGGCCTTAGCGAGGTGTTCGTCGTCATCGATGACATGTTGAAGGGTCCGGAGAACATGGCGTAGTTTCTCCGCTCCAGGGAAGTACTGGACGACGAAGGGTACTCTGTTGGTTGCGTCCCGTGTCCACCGCACAACAATCGCCAGACAGGAGGGTTCCCTCCCAGTCGGGGAACATTTCAGCAGTCAAGGACATTCAGCCACCGATCTTCGGGTAAGCGTTCTCCAAGGCGGCCTTCGAGACACAGGACAACGCAAAATCGTCGAGCAGAAATTGATAGCCAAGTTCCGCACCCATGAGGACGACCTCAACCAGGATCTTGGGTTCATGTCACGCTACACGTAACCCCACCAGCGAATAAAGGTTATCTGTTTTTAATACAACGGGTCATTCTCTGTCTTTCCCTTCCTTTCAGATGTTTCTCCCTCTCTCTCTCTCTCTTGTGTTCTGGCCGTTTGTGTATTCGGTGATCCTGTAGGTAACACCTCTCTGTCTGAACAATTTGATTGCCTTGACAAAGGGCAGTTGGAAAGATTATCTGTAATCAACAGGTATTGTTCTCTGACTATAAATGCGAAACATTCAAGGAGTCCCACTCACTCACCTGACGAAGGAGATAATCTCTGAAAGCTTGTGATTTTCAAATAAAATTGTTGGACTATAACCTGGTGTTGTAAGATTCTTTACAATTGTTAATTTTAACACTGGCTGCACCAGATTCCTGGTGTCATAAGCTCTGGACTTTTAATCACACTCTTAAGATACAGCCTATAAAATGACGAAATTTCATCACATGCAAAGCACAAAAATCTTGTCAAATTTTTGACTCTCTCTCTCGGTAACCATGTCAGCACCTCCTTCAGTCTGAAATAGAAAGTTATAAGCTAATTATTAGTGATTAAAACAATGCGATAACGACAAACAAGTTTTAATTAGCTTGATGTAATTAATTAAATAGCTTCATCAATCTTGTTAAAGTTAAATCCCTGACCGTGAATCGAATCACGTGATGGTGAGGGCGCCGAATCCTAATCACCAGTCAAGTAGGGAACTCTCAAGATTGCCCGCCAGACACCGTGGAACTGATGACATTTATTTTTCTTTCACTCTTTTGTGATTCATTCAGCTCAGTGTTTATTCTCAGGCCTCTCGTCTCTCCCTTCTTTTCAGCTTTTGGCTGCGGATATTCTTGTTGTTAAATATGAATAATATTCAATATCTCACAGCCCCGGTATATTAACCCTTTCTCTGTACAGTTGTGTACAAAATCAAACTGTACACAGATATCGACAGTGTCTCTCCCTCACTCCCAACAGAAGCAGCAGGAGATGCCACTTTAAATTGCCAGTTCCTTCAAATAATGCACAAGGGACCTGCGTTGTTTTCAGCTTTCAAAGGAGCTGCATTGATTGGGTGCGTGAATTTTGGAAATGGAAACATGTCCGTCAGCAGCTTGTGGGAGTATTTTACCTCACTTTCCATTTCATGTTCATGCCCACTTGCACTTGGTGCTGTCACTGCCTGAACATTACTTTCTGGCGCGATAGGAGTTCTAACAGAAATTCCCGTTTTGTGCGAGCAGCTTGTCTGGCACGAAAATTATCTGAATTACGAAGGGGCAAGTAGCAAAGGCCGCTTGCTTGCTTGCTTTCACCAAAGAAATATCAGAATTACCTTGTGGTCTATTCGTTAGGATTCGGCACTTTAATCACCCTGGCAATGGTTCGATTGGTGTCTGTCTCGCCATCCGCATATTATACACTTTACCATAGGTGTACTCTACTCAAATTGCTGATTTTTTCACTGCGAGGACGAAGATACATAAATGTGGAGACATTAGCTACGAATTCATCAGCTGGGTTGCACCTTTGCTTTTCCTACCGTCTGTCTTTCTGTCTTTACCCTTCTCTGTCCGTGTTGCAGGTTCGATCAGCCTTGGCCGTTCAAGGAAGCCTGAGAAGTCCATGCGGGGAAAACACAGAGAATCATGAGACAGATACAGGGAGAGACTAAAGTAAAGAAAAAAAATAGTTTAAATGTCAAGTTCTGCGAACAAACAGATTTTAAAATGAAGCTTGGGAGAGATTCCTTCACGTGTCTTGCAATTTTGCAAGAGTCCCTTACTGTCAGAAACGGGAGAATTTATAATGGGGAACAAGGAAATAGCAGAGCAATTAAAGAAATACTTTGGTTCTGTCTTCATGGAAGAGGACACAAGTAACTTCCCAGAAATGCTAGGGAACCAAGTGTCTACTGAGAAGGAGGAATTAAAGGAAATTAGAATTAGTAAAAAAAAGTGGTGGAGAAATCAATGGGACTGAAAGCCGATAAATCCCCAGGGCCTGATAATCTGCATCCCAGAGTACTAAAAGAGGTAGCCATGGAAATAGTGGATGCATTAGTTGTCATCTTCCAAAATTCTATAGATTATGGAACATTTCCTGCAGACGGGAGGGTGGCAAATGTAACCCCACCATTTAAAAAAAGGAGGGAGAGAGAAAACAGGGAACTACAGACCGGTTAGCCTAACATCAGTAGGAGGGAAAATGCTAGAGTCTATTACAAAGGATGTGATAACAGGACACTTGGAAAATATCAACGGGATTAGACAAAGCCAACATGGATTTATGAAAGGGAAATCATGTTTGACAAACCAACTGGAGTTTTTTGAGGGTGTAACTGGTAGAATAGATAAGGGAAATCCACTTGATGTGGTATATTTGGATTTTTAGAAGGCCTTTGATAAAGTCCCACACAAGAGGTTAGTGTGCAAAATTAAAGCACATGGGATTGGTGGTAATATACTGGCATGGATTGAAAATTATTTAACAGACATCAAACAGAGAGCAGGAAGTGACTAGTGGGGTACCACAGGGATCAGTGCTTGGGCCCAGTTATTCACAATATGAGGGAATCAAATCGAATATTTCCAAGTTTGATGCTGTCGCAGAACTAGCTGGGATTGTGAGTTGTGAGGAAGATGCAAAGAGGCTTCAAGTCGATTTAGACAAGTTGAGTGAATGGGCAAAAACATGGCAGATGCAGCATAATGTGGATAAATGTGCAGTTATCCACTTCGGAAGGAAAAACAGAAAGGCAGAGGATGATTGAAATGGTGATAGATTCGGGAATGTTGATGTACAAAGGGACCTGGCTGTCCTTGTACACCAGTCACTAAAAGCAAACATGCAGGTGCAGCAAACAGTTTGGAAGGCAAATGGTATGTTGGCCTTCATTGCAAGAGGATTTGAGTACAGGAGTAAGGATGTCGTACTGCAGTTATACAGGGCCTTGGTGAGACCACACCTGGAGTATTGTGTGCAGTTTTGGATTCCTTATCAAAGAAAGGGTATACTTGCCATAGAGAGAGTGCAGCAAAGGTTCTCCAGACTGATTCCTGGGATGTCAGGACTGTCGTATGAGGAGAGATTGGGTCGACTCGGCCTGTATTCACTCGAGTTTAGAAGAATGAGAGGGGATCTCATTGAAACATATAAAATTCTGACAGGGCTAAACAGAATGGATGCAGGGAGGATGTTTCCCCCGGCAGGGGGGTCCAGAACGAGGGGTCACAGTCTCAGGATATGGGGTAGGTCATTTAGGACTGAGATGCGGAGAAATTTCTTCACTCAAAGGGTGGTGAACCTGTGGAATTCTCTACCACAGAAGGCTGTGGAGGCCAAGTCACTGAATATATTTACGAAGGAGATAGATAGATTTCTGGACACAAACGGCATCAAGGGGTATGGGGAAAGAGCGGGAATATGGTATTGAGATAGAGAATCAACCTTTATTTTGTCTGCCACCTGTCCACCCATTCCATAGGCTTCAATTTCGCTGACTAGCCTGTTATGTGGCACTTTATCAAACGCCTTTTGAAAGTCCATGTACACAACATCAACCGCATTGCCCTCATCAACCCTGTCTGATACCTCATCAAAGACTCAATCAAGTTAGTTAATCACGATTTGCCATTAACAGATCGCTGCTGGCTTTCCTTTAATAATCCACACTTGTCCAAGTGACTATTAATTTTGTCTCGCATTCTCGTTTCTAAAAGCTTCCCCAACATCGAGGTTTAACTGATTGGCTTGTAGTTTCCAGCTTTAACCTGACACCTCTTTGTTGCACAAGGGTGCAACATTTGCAATTCTCCAGTCCTCTGGCACCACCCCCGTATCTAAGGATGTTTGGAAGATTATGGCCAGTACCTCCGCAATTTCCACCCTTACTCCCCTCAGCAACCGAGGCTGCATCGTATCCAGACCGGGTGACCTATCCGCTTTAAGTACAGCCAGCCTTTCTAGTACCTCCTCTTTTTCAATTTTTAGCCCATCCAGTATCTCTACTACCTCCTCTTTTATTGATTCTGGCAGCTTCTTCTTCCTTGATAAAGGCAGATTCAAAGTACGAATGTAATACTTCAGCCTCCATGCATACATTTAATTTCTCGTCCCTAATCTCACTTTCTGATCCGATGTACGGCAAGATCAAGTTGTACTCAAACTATTTCACTAACCTCTCCATCAAATTCGTTTGTGATGCATTTTCTTACAGTGAAAACACGCATTGAAATCCTCGATATTGTATCGTCCCTGGATGGTCTTGAGTCGCCAAATTATTGGTAAGCAGCCGAACGCGCTAAATGATTACACCAGAGAGACGCAACACATCACATGTTAAACAAAAATGGTATTTCACCGAGCTAAAGCTTGAGGTTGCAGTGACCGATGAACGTTACTAAATTAATTAATGAAACTAATGAAAGTCTGTGAAAGATGAATAATTGTTGTAATCGCCATTGGTCATCCGATAACTTTCTGCTGCAGGCTCACGGAAATACTAACATTGATAGTGAAACATTAAATAAGTTTTTTTGCTTCGGAAGTGATGGATTTTCATCCATTCTCATTTTCCAGACTGTTTTAAGAGTCTGGTTAAAAATCTTGAGTGTTCATGACACCAGGAATCTGGTGCAGCCGGTGTTCAATTTAACAGGAACGAACGATTATCGCCCCTTCTCAAAGAACAAATTTACTCCTGGAGGTTCATCTGGAGCAAGTCCCCAAACAGTCTTTCACGCCCGCGATTGAACCGAGGACCTTTCGCGTGTAAAACGAACGTGAGAACCGCTACACGACCGAAATCTCCACAGCACAGCAGCAAGTCAGAGGATTTGTTCAGATAGAAGGTGAACCGCTGAGTTCTTTCTCTGCACTGATTGGAATCGCATTGCTTCTCCGTTAAACAACATCGCATCTCTCCCACACATAAAGACTTTCAATCCTTCTCCTCCGTTCTCTTTCACAATCATTTCACTAATCAAAACTTCATAAGTCACCCAGGTAAAAGAATTAATTTCAAAATCATCAAACTCCCGAAGGAGCTGCGAGGACAGACTGACCAAACCTGCGTTCAGTCGTGAAGGTTATGGGCGTGTTCTCATCATGTGACATGGAGCGAAGGCAGGAGCTCAGAAATGTGGCCGTTCAGGTCCATAAATGGGCAGACACTCAGTCACAGTCATTCATTCCGACACACGGTCCGGTAGTTGGTCAGTCAGTTGGGCAGGGAAGACTGCAGCCAGCAAACAAAAAGCATTTGAGTAAGGCAGAGACGCCATCAGACGGATATGCAAGGAGAGAGAGAGACAGGCAGACAGAGAAGCTGGCAGGAACTCAGCCCTGCAGATAAGCAGAATGTATCGTTTGCTTTTTACCCTGATTTGTCAGTAATAATTTTAAACAGCTTCTGGATCGGTCCCTTCCTTTAATCCTGTGCAGCAGCAGTGACAATAACTTTGTGTATTTGAGGGTTGGGTCAAATCCGAGAGAGTTCCCCAGTCCCCAGGAGAAATTCCCCAATTCATGGGCACTTTGCATTAAGCAGAAGTTAGCAGCAAAAAGTGTTACTAATGGGAGTAGTGGGAGTGAGAAAGTTTTAAACTGCCGGCACCCTGGAAAACCGAACTCCAACGATCGGTTTAGATAAAGTCCTGAACTGACTGAACTAATGGAGGGCAGATGAGGATTGAATTAAATCCCAATTCACTGAATCTAAACAACATTGAAAGACGTGAATCTGACAGGAGTGGGATTCCTGAGCCTGTGTGTGAGCTGCACCTGGATCGGTCCCGTTCAGTAAAAAGAGACGTGCAGGCGGTTACAAGACACGGCTCAGGCCAGGGCCGGCAGCGGCTGCATTCGAGAACGGGAATCTTGCGTTGGTGCTGCCGATGCTTCCGTCTCTCGCACTCCGAGAGTCCCTGCGGCGGTCGGTACCGATCTCACTGCTATGGCTCTCCGAATTCATCCACTCGGTGTGGAACTCGTGGTGCAAACAGGAGCGCGTCTGATTCCTTTTTGTTGGAATCACGTTGGGGTTGCAATAGCTCAGGGTCCTGCTCATCGCTTTTATGTTTTTTATTCGATCATGGGATGTGGGCGTCGCTGGCGAGGCCAGCATTTATTGCCCATCCCTAATTGCCCTCGGTTTTATAGCGGGGCAGTGTTTTAGGGATAGGCTGTTCATTGTTCATAAAATAATAATTATCAGAATTAAATTTGATGCATTAAAGTGCTCTTTATCTTTTACTTTCGATTTACACCCTCGTCAGTTCAAGGGATGTGGTTTGTTCAATGTTTCTGCAATAACTCTGCCCCCAGTATGAGAAGTAAAACACCGACTGTCCAATGCGTGGCTCAAGCCGATGCCCATCGACCATATTAATCGTCCATTCGTTCAGTTAGTTAAAAGATGGTGTTAATAACACCAAGGTTGTGGGTTCGATCCCCATAAGGGCGTTCAGCGTTTTACGATGTTAGTAAATTTTAAAATCGAGAATTTACAAACAAGCAAATCCACACAAAAAAAAAACACGGGGATTATTTTTTGAATAACATCCATTACAATGTTTGATATATCTTTGCCCGTGGGGCGTAGAAACACATCATTCTTTTTATTTTTATTTTCTCCATCTTTTCTCACTCACCTTTCTGCATCACCATCTCTTTCTATCTGTCTCTTTTCTCTCTTTTTCCATCTCTCTATTTCTTTCCATTCACGGAATCATTTCCCCGGGTGTGTTTTCTGACACACATTTCACCCTGTGTCACTCAGTATCCGGGCATGTTTATAAACACAGAAAACTGACACACCAGGGGAGACCTCACGGCCTTGGATACGGAGTGAAATACACTGAAGTGTTTATAAAAAGTTTCTGAACAGACTTTGTCTGTAGAATTATTCGTTGTTTTCTCGGCATTGACGGGCTGTGAAGGGAGAGACGGGCCCGACCTCCCTCTGATGGGTTGTGAAGGGAGAGACGGGCCCGAGCTCCCTCTGATGGGTTGTGAAGGGAGAGACGGGCCCGAGCTCCCTCTGATGGGTTGTGAAGGGAGAGACGGGCCCGAGCTCCCTCTGATGGGTTGTGAAGGGAGAGACGGGCCCGAGCTCCCTCTGATGGGTTGTGAAGGGAGAGACGGGCCCGAGCTCCCTCTGATGGGTTGTGAAGGGAGAGACGGGCCCGAGTTCCCTCTGATGGGTTGTGAAGGGAGAGACGGCCCGAGCTCCCTCTGATGGGTTGTGAAGGGAGAGGTGGGCCCGAGCTCCCTCTGATGGGTTGTGAAGGGAGAGACGGGCCCGAGTTCCCTCTGATGGGTTGTGAAGGGGGAGACGGCCCGAGCTCCCTCTGATCCGCACTGACACCGAGCAGCGGGTGAAATAAAGTCGAGTTCAACCTGTAGCAGCGAGCGGTTGGAGAGCGATCAAGGTCCAGAGTCAAGGAGGATATTTATGATACTGTCTTTGAATCACATTTGCATCAAATACGCCTTGAACTCCCTGCCTGGGGAATTCATCACCTGTGAAAACAGTCTAAAAATTAAAATATAAACCACCCAACTTGGGGTTCGAACCCATGAACCTGAGAATAAGTTTACTTAGCATAAGGCTGGAGACTGACTGCGTCTTTCCAGTTCAGAGTGGGGCGCATTCCCACCCTGGGAAAGATCAAATCATAGAATCATAGAAAAGGTAACAATACAGAAAAAGTCCGTTCGGCCCATCGAGTCCGTGCTGGTTCTCTGCAAGTGCAATCCAGCTCGTCCCACTCCCCCGTCCTATCCCCGTAGCCCTGTATTTATTTGTTCCCTTCAAGTACTTATCCAGTTCCCTTTTGAAGGCCATGATTGAATCTGCCTCCACCATCCCCTCAGGCAGTGCATTCGTGATCCTAAACACTCGCTGTGTAAAAAAGTTTTTCCTCATGTCATCTTTGATTACTTTGCCAATCTCCTTAAAGCTATGTCCCCTGGTTCTTGACACGTCCGTCAATGGGAACAGTTTCTCTCTATCTACTATGTCTAGACACTTCATGATTTTCAATACCTCTATCAAATTGCCTCGCAACCGTTTCTGTTCTAAGGAGAGCAACCACAGCTTCTCCAATCTATCCACGTAACTAAAGTCCCTCATCCCTAGAATCATTTTAGTAAACCTGTTCTGCACCCTCTCCACGGCTTCAGATCTTTCCTAAAGTGTGGTGCCCAAAACTGGACACAAGACTCCAGTTGTGGACAAACCAGTGTTTTTTAAAATTTCATCATAACCTCCTTACTTTTGTACTCTGTGCCTCTATTTATAAAGCCCAGGGTCCCGTATGCTTTCTCAACCTACTCTGCCACCTTCAATGATTTGTGCACATATACCCCCAGATCTCTCTGTTCCTGTACGCCTTTTAGAATTGTGCCCTCTAGTTTATATTGCCTTTCCTCATTCTTCATACTGAAATGTATCACCTTGCATTTTTCTGCATTAAATTTCATCTGCCATGTGTCTGCCCATCCCACCAGCCTGTCTATATCCTCTTGAAGTCTATCACCATCATCCTCACTGTTCACTACAATTCCAATTTTTGTTTCTTCCACAAATTTGGAAATTGTGCCCTGTACGCCCAAGTCCAAGTCATTAATATATATCAAGGAATGCAGTGGTCCCAGCACCGACCCCTGGGGAACACCACTGTACACCTCCCTCCACGGAAAAACAGTCGTTCACCATTACTCTCCGTTTTTTGCAACTTAGCCAATTCTGTATCCATGCTGCTCATGCCCCTTTTATTCCATGGAGTTAATCTTGACGACAAGCCTATTATGCGGCACTTGATGAAACGTCTTTTGAAAGCCCATATACACCACATCAACTGCATTACCCGCATCGACCCTCTCTGTTATTTCATCAAAAAACTCTACCAATTTGATTAAACATGTTTTGCTTTTTACAAATCCACGTTGGCTTTCCTTAATCAGTCCAAGTGACTGCTAATTCTCTCCCAGATTATCATTTCTAAAAATTTCCCCATCACCAAGGTTAAACTGACTGGCCGAAAGTTGCTGGAATTATCCTTACACCTTCTTTTGAACAATGGTGTAACATTTGCGATTCTCCAGTTCTTTGGCACCACGCCCGTATGTATGGATGTTTTCAAGATTATGGCCAGTACCACTGCAATTTCCACCCTTACTTCCCTCAGCAACCTAGGATGCATCCCATCCGGACAGGGTGAGTTATCGACTTTAAGTACTGCTAGCCTTTCTAGTACCTCTTTATCAATTTTTAGCCCATCCAATATCTCAACTACATCTTCCTTTACTGAGACTCTGGCAGCATCTTCTTCCTTGGTAAAGACAGATGCAAAGTACTCATTTAGCACTTCTGCCATGCCCTCTGCCTCCATGAGTAGATCTCCTTTTTCATGGCAATTCGATCCCGACCCTCTTCTTCCTACCCGTTTGTTGTCTACATGCCGATAGTAGACTTTTGGATTCCCTTTTATGTTGGCCGCCATTCTATTCTCATACTCTCTCTTTGCCCCACTTATTTAGTTTTTCACTTCCCCTCTGATTTTTTTTATATTCAGCCTGGATCTCACTTGTACTATCAACCTGACATCTGTCATACGCCCTTTTTTTCTGCTTCATCGTGCTCTCTATTTCCTTTTCCAGGGAGCTCTGGCTTTAGTTGCCCTACCTTTCCATCTCGTGGGAATGTGCCTAGACTGTACCCGAACCACCTCCTACTTAAAGGCTGCCCACTGTTAAATTACAGTTTTGCCTGCCAATCTTTGATTCCAATTTACCCGGGCCAGATCTGTTCTCATCCCACCGAAATTAACTCTCCTCCAGGTGAGTATTTTTACTTTAGAGTGGTCCGTTTCCTTTTCCATAGCTATTCTAAACCTTATGATACCATGATTGCTGCTCCCTAAATGCTCCCCCACTGACACTTGCTCCACTTGGCCCACCTCATGCCCATGAACCAAGTCCAGCAATGCCTCCAAGCTAATCTAACCCTTATGATACTATGCTCACTGATCCCGAAATGTTCCCCTTGGCCTGTTTCATTGCCAGATAACAGAGCACGGGCCGAGGATCGAGCCTGGGCCTTTCCTGCTCTGTGTGAGGCTCAATATGTAAATGAACCTGCTCTCTCCTCACATCAGTGTTGTCAGACTGCGTGTCTCATAGTTTCTGTTCTTCGAAATATTCATTAAAATAATATACTGATCTTTGGGCTTTCTAATCTTGTAATATTTGGTAAGTATATGTTATGTTATAAAAACTGTTTGGTTGAAAGTTGTTAACTGAATCTGTTTGATCAGTGACTGTAATTAATATCAGTCTCCATGGGCCCTAATTGTGTCACTGGAGTGTTTCTCTCTGCTATTAATAAGCGACTTCATTCAACGTGTTATCCCATAGTGTCAGTGGGAGCATCACCTCCGGCACTAACAGGGATCAGCGACTCCACAGAGAGGGAAAGAATAGATCAGAATCTGACAGCAGTAGATTGTAATGTTAAACAATTTATCAGAATGGGAGAACAATAGGTTATAATGTTAAACAATGGAACAGAATCTGAGAACAATAGATTGTAATGTTATACACGGGATCAGAATCTGAGAACAATAGATTGTAATGTTATACACGGGATCAGAATCTGAGAACAATAGATTGTAATGTTATACACGGGATCAGAATCTGAGAACAATAGATTGTAATGTTATACACGGGATCAGAATCTGAGAACAATAGATTGTAATGTGAAACAATGGGTCGGAATCTGAGAACAGTAGATTGGAATAGCCCATTATGGACTTTTATGGACTTTTCAAGTTGTGTATCTACTTTATGATTCACTGGCATTCGAGGAGCGGGCACTTTATGTGATTCTTGGTCTGCAAGTAATTTTCTATCCTCCCCTCGCTGCTGTTGGTGTCTCTGGTAAGTCTCTATATCCAGCTATTAATCCTATAACCAATGATTCACTTATGACTGTTCTTGTAGTACCCTGTCCCACACTCGCTGCAGTTCGATTTGATGACAAGTCTCCATATCCAGCTGTTAATTATATAAACCATATCTTACTGTATTGCTCTTCTAGTCATTTACTGACCAACACTCGCTGCTGTCGATGTCACTGGTAAGTCTCGATATCCAGCTGTTAATTCTATGAACCATGTTTCACTGCATTACTGTTCTTTTTTCCCCTGTCCCATACTCACTGCCATTGTTGTTCCAGGTAATTCACTATATCCAGTTATTAATTCTATAAACCAGGTTTCACTGTATCACTGTTATTTTTGTCCCCTGCCCTGCATTTGCTGCTGTACGATTTGACAGTAAATTTTTATATCCAGCTCAAAAATTAAAGGGGGCACTCGGGAAGGGAGATATATTGATGGGTGGAACAGGGATGGGAGATATATTTAAGGGGATTTTCTGGGTGTGAGATTTAATTCACAATGGATCCCTGAGAGTGAGGCTGTATTTCAGGGATTCTGAATGTATGCATGTTTCACAGGGTCCTTGGGGTGTGTCAGTATTTGAATGGGGTCCAGACATGGCACTAATATACAAGGGATCCAGTAATGGTACTAATATACAAGGGGTCCAGAGACAGTGATAATATACAGTAGATTCAGAGATGGTACTAATATACAGGGGATACTGAAACGGTGCTAATGTTCAGGGGATCCAGAGGCGGTGTTAATATACAGGGGGTGCAGAGATGGTGCTAATATTTACAAAGGGAAGCTATGAACAATTGCAGGGGATCGAGACACAGTACTAATATTTACAGAGAGATCCAGAGACACTACTAATAACTACAATGGATCCATAGACGGTGCTAATGTACTGGGGATCCAGAGACGGTGCTAATATTTACAGGGGATCCAGAAATGGTATCAATAATAACAGAGGATAAAGAGATGGAAATAATGCATACTGGGTATCCAGAGACAGTACTAATACTGACAGGGGATACAGAGACAGTGCAAATATTTACAGCGGATGCAGAGACATTAATAATATGTACAGGGGATGTCGAGAAGGTACAAATATTTTCAGAGAATCCAGAGATTGTTCCAATATTGACAGGCCATCCAGTGAGGGTACGAATATTTACAAGGGATCTGGAGATGGTACTAATATTACAGGTGAAGTAGAGACGTTACAAATAAATATAGCGGATGTAGAGATGGTACAAATATTTACACGGGATCCAGCGATGGAATTAATATTTACAGGAGATGTAGAAAATTCATTGGTATTTACAGGGGATCCAGGGATTGTACTAATATTTACAGGGGATCCAGGGATTGTACTAATATTTACAGGGGATCCAGGGATTGTACTAATATCTACAAGTAATTAAGAAACTGTCCTATTATTCACAGGGGAACCAAAGATGGTATTAATATTCCAAGGGGGAATCCAGAGATGGTTGTAATATTTAGAGAGGGATCTAGCAATTATACTAATGTATACTGGGGTTGCAGAGATGGTAGTTACATTTACAGGGCATCTAGAATTGGTACTAACATTTCCAGGACATTCAGGTACGGTACTAATATTTACAGGTGGTCCAGAGACGGTACTAATATTTTCAGTGAATCCAGAGGCGGTACTAATTTATACAGCTGATCCGGAGATGGTAATAATATTTGCAGGGAATCCCGATGCGGTACTAATATATAAAGGGGATCCAGAGATGGTAATAATGTTTACAGGGAATCCAGAAATGATGCGAATAATTATAGGGAATCCAGAAATGGTAGCAATATTAGAGGGGAAACGGAGGTTGTACGATTATATACAGGGGATTCATAGACCGTGCTCATACTTACAGGGAATCCAGAGGCGATGCTAAAATTTATAGGTGAACCACAGCTGGCACTAATATTTACAGGGGATCTGGAGATGGTACTAATATTTACAGGGGATCTGGAGATGGTACTAATATTTACAGGGGATCAAGAGACGCTCGTACTATTACAGGGGATCCAGAGGCGGTACTAATATTTACAGGAGAGCCAGAGGCGGTACTAATATTTAAAGGTATTCCAGGGACGGTACTAATATTTACAGGGGATGTAGATATGGTAATAATATTTACAGGCGATTTAGAGAATGTACTAATACTTACAGGGGATCCCGATTCGGTACTAATATTTACAGGGGAGGTATAGACATAATTAATATTTACAGGTGATGTAGGGAAGCTACTAATAATTCCATGGGATCCAGGAATGGTACTAATATTACAGAGGATCCAGAGATGGTATTAATATTTAAAGGGGATTCAGGGTCGTTATAACAGTTATAGTGGATCTAGAGACGGTACAAATAAATAAAGGGGATGTAGAGAAGGCACAAATATTTACACGGGATCCAGCGATTGAACTAATAATTACAGGAGATGTTGAGCATGTATTGGTATTTACAGGGAATCCAGGGAGGGTACTAATATTTACTGTGTATGTAAGACAGTGCTAATATATACAGGGGATCCAGAGAAGGTAGTAATGTTTACCATGGATCCATAGATGGTATTAATATTTACAGGGGATCCAGAAATGATACTAATATTAACATGTGCTCCATAGACAATACTAATATTTATAGGTGATCCGGAGACGGTACTAATATTTACAGTGGACCCAGAGACTGTACAAATATTTAAATGGGACCCAGCAACGCAATTAATATTCACAGTGGGACCTGGAGACGGTGATAATATTTACAGAGAAATATTTAGAAAGGGTGCCAGAGATTGTACTAATTACAGCCGATCCAGAGAAGGTACTGTTGTTCACAGGGAAATCCAGAGACGGTACTAATATTTACAGGAGACCCAGAAAGGTGGAAACATTTACAGGGGGTCCAGAGATGGTAATAATATATACAGGGAAACCAGAAATTGTATTAATATTTACAGGGGATCCAGAGAGGGTACTAATGTTAACAGACGATCCAGAGAGGATACTAATATTTGAAATTGATATAGGGACGGTTATAATATTTACAAGGGATCCGGATATGGTATTAATATTTACAGGGGATTCAGAGACGGTACTAATATTCACAGTTTGTTCCGCAGATGGTTATGTTATTTAGAGAGGGATCCAGGGATGGTTCGGATATTTACAGGCGACCCAAAGGCGGTACTAATATTTATAGGGGGATCCAGAAACGGTACTAACATTTAGAGGGGGATCCAGAGACGGTACTAATTTTTAGAGGGAGATCCAGAGGCGGTACTAATATTTGCAGGGGGATCCAGAGGCGGTACTAATATTTACAGGGAATGCAGATATGGTACTAACATGAAACAAAAATGTTACTAATATTCACAGTAGGATCCGGAGATGGTGATAATATTTACAGGGGACCCAGAGACGGTGCTAATACTTATAGAGGATCAAAAGTCGATACTGAAGTTTACAGGGAGTCCAGAGATGGTGCTAATATAACAGATGTGGTACTAATATTTACAGTGGATCCACAAACAGTGCTGATACATACAGGGGATCCAGAGACGGTGCTAATATATACAGATGTGGTACTAATATTTACAGTGGATCCACAAACAGTGCTGATACATACAGGGGATCCAGAGACGGTGCTAATATATACAGATGTGGTACTAATATTTACAGTGTATCCAGAGACGGCACTAATACTTACACGGGATCCAGAGATGGTACTAATATTCATAGAGGGAGCCAGACACGTTAATAATATTTACAGGGTTTCAAGGGACAGTACTTATATATAATCTGGAGCCAGAGACGGTAGTAATATTTACTGGGGATCCAGTGTTGGTACGAATATTTACAGGTAATACAGAGACGGTATTAATAGTTACAGGTGGACCAGACATGGCACTAATATTTACAATGGAAATTGGGATGGTAGTAACATGTACAGGGGGTTCCAGGGATGGTACTAATATTCACAGGGGATCGAGAGACGGTACTAATATTTACAGATGATCCAGGGATGGTACGTTCATAATAGATCCAGGGACAGTACAAAAATTTACACGGGTTCCAGAGACGATACTAATATTGACAGGGATCCAGAGACAGTATTTATATTTACTGTGGGCCCACGGATGGTACTAATATTTACAGGAGATCCAGAGATGGCACTAATACTTACATGGGATACGGAAATGGTACTAATATTCATTGCAGGATCCATATGCAGTAATAATACTTACAGCAGATTCAGGCACTGTATTAATATATACTGAGGATCCAATATTTAAAGCGGTTCTAGAGTTGGTACTAATATTTACAGGGGATGCAGAGATAGTACTAATATTTACAGGGGATGCAGAGATAGTACTAATATTTACAGGGGATGCAGAGATAGTACTAATATTTACAGGGGATGCAGAGATATTACTAATATTTACAGAGGGATACAGAGATGGTAACAATTTTTACAGCTATTCCAGAAACAGTACTAATGTTTACAGGCTATCCAGAGACAGTACTAATATTTACAGGGAATACAGAGGAGATACTAATATTCACAGAGGATCAAGAAATGGTACCAATAATCACAGAGGGATCCATTGGCGGGAACAATATTTACAGAGGGATCCAGTGATGGCCCTAATATTTACAATGCATCCAGAGACAGTACTACTATTTAAAGGGGGTCCAGAAATAGTAATAATATTTTCAGGAGATTCAGAGACGTCACTGATATTTATATGGGATGTAGACACGTTATTAATAATTACAGGGGATGTAGAGAAGGTACTAATATTTAGAGGGGATCCAGGTGAGGTTTAAATATTTACAGTGGAGCTGGAGATGGTACTAATATTTACATGGGATCAAGAGACAGTACTGATATTTACAGGGGATCTAGAGAGAGTACTAATATTACAACGGATCCAAAGACCTTAATAATATTTACATGGGATACAGAGACGGTACTAATATTTATAGGTTATCCAGGGGCTTTACCAATAGTTGCAGATGATCCAGAGACTGTACTAATATTATAGGCAATCCAGAGATGGTAATAATATTTACAGGGGATCCAGAGTTGGTACTAATATTCACAGTGGGATCCAGAGATGGTACTAATATTCACAGGGGATCCAGAGATGGTAATAATGTTTACAGGGGATCCAGAGTTGGTATTAATATTCACAGTGGGATCCAGACACAGTATTAATATTTACAGAGGATCCAGAGGCGGAATTAATAATAACAGAATATCCAGAGACGGTATTGATACTTATAGGGGCTCCAGAGACTGTGCTAATATTTACACAGTGTCCCTGCCTGATGTATAATTCCCCTGTTTGTTTCCCTTTCTTACAGTTAATTTACTGGCGATTGTGACCCTGTCTCGGGGAAAGTGTGGTCTCTCCAAATGTGTCACTCGCTACCTGGTGGCGATGGCAGCGGGGGATTTAATGGTCATTATCTTCGATCTGATACTCAGACAGATTCCCATTGCCTTTGGAGGGCAGTTTCGTTTCCTGTACCCCATCCCTGTGTGTAATATCCACGCCGTCCTGCTTTTCGCAGCCACAGACTGTTCTGTCTGGTTCACCGTCACTTTCACCTTTGATCGATTTGTGGCCATTTGTTGTGAGAAGCTGAAAACTAAATATTGCACCGAGAGAACGGCGGCTGTGGTTCTGGGAACAGTGATTTTGCTGAGCTGTTTGAAGAACATTTCCTGGTACTTTATGTTCACGGGTTGGTATCAATTTTCCAATATGCCCTGGTTTTGTTTGGTAACAATCAGTGTTCTGGAATCACGTGTGTGGGGAGTGATCGAACTCCTGCATTATATCCTCACCCCGGGGGTCCCATTTGTTCTGATTCTGCTGCTCAATGCTTTCACCGTCAGATGCATTTTCGTGGCCAGCAGAGCCCGCAGGAGACTCCGGGGTCACAGCAGTGGGGAGAGTCCCAGAGACCCAGAGACCCAGAGATGGAGAGCAGAAGGAAATCCATCATTTTACTGTTTCTTATCTCGGGGAATTTCATACTGTTATGGGCATTGTTATTAGTGTATTCTATATGGAACCGGATGTTTTATTTGGGGTTTGAGTCTGTATTTCTATCTCAGTTTATACTCGAACTGGGATACATGCTCCAGCTCCTGAGTTGCTGCACAAACACTTTTATTTATGCTGTGACCCAAACGAAATTCAGAGAGCAGTTGAAGAATGTGGTGAAATATCCCTTCATTGCAAGTGTTCAAATCATTAAATCATGAGAGGATCTGAAGACTTTCTCAGAGCAGAGTCAGTTTTGTATCATACGGTGTCTGATTCTCTCTCCACCAGACACTGTGTATTCTGCAATCACTGAAACCTTTATAACTTGAGGCTATTTATCAACTCATTTCAGAGCGTGTCCCAAAGTTCATGGGGGAAAAATTGGATAGGGGCCGTTTTCGGGCGTTGGTAGCGTGATGTGCTATTACCCCCGCCCGATGACTCCTGCACAGGCAGGTCACAAGTTTCAGCCCACCAGAGGACTGACCTGCAATCAGGATTCCATTCCAGGCCTTGCAGGTGGAATCAATGCAATTCGCACTTTCCACCACCAGGGGAGCTCAATCCCTTAAAGGGAGGATGTTTCTTAGAAATTTCTTAAAGGTAGCTGGTACCTGTTATTTGCTAAAAATAACAGTCTACTGTCTGAACAGAGATCAGACATCGCACACATAACACACAGGTGCAGGTTCTATCCCTACGTTTAAACACTGATGAGTTATGTTGTGGTAAAGTCCATACTCTCCCCACACACCCCTGGGGAGAGCAGTGAGTGGTAAAGTCCACACTCTCTCCCCCACACACCCCTGGGGAGAGCAGTGAGTGGTAAAGTCCACACTCTCCCCACACACGCCCCTGGGTAGAGCAGTGAGTGGTAAAGTCCACACACTCTCCCCCACACACCCCTGGGTAGAGCAGTGAGTGGTAAAGTCCACACTCTCCCCCACACACCCCTGGGGAGAGCAGTGAGTGGTAAAGTCCGCACTCTCCCCACACACACCCCTGGGTAGAGCAGTGAGTGGTAAAGTCCACACTCTCTCCCCCACACACCCCTGGGGAGAGCAGTGAGTGGTAAAGTCCACACTCTCCCCCCACACCCCCCCCTGGGGAGAGCAGTGAGTGGTAAAGTCCACACTCTCTCCCCACACACACCCCTGGGGAGAGCAGTGAGTGGTAAAGTCCACACTCTCCCCCCACACCCCCCCCTGGGGAGAGCAGTGAGTGGTAAAGTCCACACTCTCTCCCCACACACCCCTGGGGAGAGCAGTGAGTGGTAAAGTCCACACTCTCCCCCACACACCCCTGGGTAGAGCAGTGAGTGGTAAAGTCCACACTCTCCCCCACACACCCCTGGGTAGAGCAGTGAGTGGTAAAGTCCACACTCTCCCCCACACACCCCTGGGGAGAGCAGTGAGTGGTAAAGTCCACACTCTCTCCCCACACACCCCTGGGTAGAGCAGTGAGTGGTAAAGTCCGCACTCTCCCCACACACCCCCCCTGGGGAGAGCAGTGAGTGGTAAAGTCCACACTCTCTCCCCCACACACCCCCGGGTAGAGCAGTGAGTGGTAAAGTCCACACTCTCCCCACCCCCCCCCCCCCTGGGGAGAGCAGTGAGTGGTAAAGTCCACACTCTCCCCCCACACCCCTGGGGAGAGCAGTGAGTGGTAAAGTCCACACTCTCCCCCACACACCCCTGGGGAGAGCAGTGAGTGGTAAAGTCCACACTCTCCCCACACACCCCTGGGGAGAGCAGTGAGTGGTAAAGTCCGCACTCTCCCCACACACACCCCTGGGGAGAGCAGTGAGTGGTAAAGTCCACACTCTCCCACCACACACACCCCTGGGTAGAGCAGTGAGTGGTAAAGTCCACACTCTCCCCCCACACACACCCCTGGGGAGAGCAGTGAGTGGTAAAGTCCACACTCTCCCCACACACCTCCCCTGGGGAGAGCAGTGAGTGGAAAAGTCCACACTCTCCCCACCCCCCCCCTGGGGAGAGCAGTGAGTGGTAAAGTCCACACTCTCCCCACACACCCCTGGGGAGAGCAGTGAGTGGTAAAGTCCACACTCTCGACCCACACACACCCCTGGGGAGAGCAGTGAGTGGTAAAGTCCACACTCTCCCCACACACCCCTGGGGAGAGCAGTGAGTGGTAAAGTCCACACTCTCCCCACCCCCCCCCCCCCTGGGGAGAGCAGTGAGTGGTAAAGTCCACACTCTCCCCCCACACACACCCCTGGGGAGAGCAGTGAGTGGTAAAGTCCACACTCTCCCCCCACACACCCCTGGGGAGAGCAGTGAGTGGTAAAGTCCATACTCTTTCCCCACACACCCCTGGGGAGAGCAGTGAGTGGTAAAATCCGCACTCTCTCCCCCACACACCCCTGGGGAGAGCAGTGAGTGGTAAAGTCCACACTCTCCCCCCACACCCCCCTGGGGAGAGCAGTGAGTGGTAAAGTCCATACTCTTTCCCCACACACCCCTGGGGAGAGCAGTGAGTGGTAAAGTCCACACTCCCCCCACACACCCCTGGGGAGAGCAGTGAGTGGTAAAGTCCACACTCTCCCCACACACCCCCCTGGGGAGAGCAGTGAGTGGTAAAGTCCACACTCTCCCCACAGACACCCCCCTGGAGTGAAATTCATTGATGTTATCGAAAGCTGACCGACCAGGGGAGACCTCACAGTGTTGGAGACGGAAAGTATTGGTTGAACTCGTGCTTTATGAGATCAAGCACAAAGCTGGCCTGATTTGAATGATTCACTTGTGTTTATTAAATAATTATCATGTGCCTGTTGCAGGCAGTAACTGTTCAGGGTCAGCCAATGGGGAATAGTCTTGTTTCAGCAATAACCCATTGAAATTGCATTCCAGCCTCCATATGAATGATAATCCGTTTTGCGTTAGCTGTTCAATATAACTCTTCGCATTGATACTGCAAAAATAATAATGAAATGTCCATACATCATTATACTAGACTCTCGTAGAAATTATGCAAATATTATGCAAACCATTTTAAAATTAACATATGATTAGAAATTAGCTTATGAAATCGATGTGAAATCTCCAGCAAAAAGCGAACCTGCAAACAAATTCTCTTTAATTCAAACATTAATGGGCCGGATTTTGCTGTGAGCAGCGAGCGAATGGCACCAGGTGTAGGTTAGACTTGCCCATAGACCCTCTCTGGGGTTTTACACAGCAAGTTACTGGGAATGGAACATCAAACGATGTGACCCCCCTCAGCAGGGCATCTGGAACCTGTGTGTACAGGGCGAGCAACTGTATATCTCCGTAATCAATCAGATTGAAGAATTGGTAATGAGAGCACAGAGACTGAACCAGGAAGTGTCAGAATGGTGAATTCAATGTCAAATCAGGTCCAGTAAGAGAAATAAAGAGAGGGAAGAAAAGATTGGATTAAGAGACAGAAAGAAAAGAGACAGAAAGAAAACCTAAAAAAATGTTAATTATTTCTTTTATCTCCAACATGAATTAAAAGCTGAGGGAATGAGAGTGCTCACTTCGAACAGTCAGTTTTCAGTGCCTGAGAGGTTTTTTTTAGCAGTAATTAAGACTTAACATATTCTTAAAAGGGGACAAGCCCGAACTTTTTTTGTGACGAGTTTGGTCCGTATCTATGACATCAGGACAGTAACTTCACACCGTTCAATGTATTTCAATGGGGAGCCAATCGGTGAGGTGCCCTCGTCACACAGCTTACGGAGGGGGCAACACATCACAGACAGCAACTTCTGGATTTCCCCATTTAACTGAGCCTGTGGGCTCGCCGGGAGTTACTGTTCAATTTACACATGAATAACGGTGAGCACTGTTCGTCTCATCCTGACTTAGAATCAGAGAATCGTAGAAAGGTTACAGACGGAAGGAGGCCATTCGGCCCATCAAATCCGCGCCGTCTCTCTGCGTGAACAATCCAGCGAGTCCCACTCCCCCGCCCTATCCCCGTAGCACTGCATTTTTTTTTCCTTTCAAGTACTTATCCAGTTCCCTTTTGAAGACCATGATTGAATTTGCCTCCACCACCCCCTCGGGCAGTGCATTCCAGATCCTAACTACTCGCTGTGTACAAAAGTTTTTCCTCATGTCACCTTTGGTTTATTGCCAATCACCTTAACTCTCTGTCCCCTGGTCCTTGAACCTTCAGCCAATGGGAACAGTTTCTCTCTATCTCCTCTGTCTCGACCCTTCATGATTTTGAATACCTCTATCAAATCTCCTTACAACCGTCTCTATTCAAAAGGAGAACAACCCCAGCTCCTCCAGTCTATCCACGTAACTAAAGGCCCCCATGCCTGGAATCATTCTAGTAAATCTCTTCTGCACCCTCTCTAAGGCCTTCACATCTTTCCTAAAGTGCAGTGCCCGGAACTGGACACAATAATCCAGTTGTGGCCGAACCAGTGTTTTATAGAGGGTCATCATGACTTTCTTGCTTTTGTACTCTATGCCTCTATTTATAAAACCCAGGATCCCATATGCTTTTTTAATCACTTTCTCGTCCTGCCCTGCCACCTTCAACATAAGAACATAAAAACAGAAGTAGGCCATTCAGCCGCTCGTGCCTGCTCCGCCATTTGATAAGATCATGGCTGATCTATTTTTTTATTCGTTCACGGGATGTGGGCGTGGCTGGCGAGGCCAGCATTTATTGCCCATCTCTAATTGCCCTTGAGAAGGTGGTGGTGAGTCGCCTTCTTGAACCGCTGCAGTCCGTGTGGTGACGGTTCTCCCACAGTGCTGTTAGGAAGGGAGTTCCAGGATTTTGACCCAGCGACAATGAAGGAACGGTGATATATTTCCAAGTCGGGATGGTGTGTGACTTGGAGGGCAACGTGCAGGTGGTGTTGTTCCCATGTGCCTGCTGCTCTTGTCCTTCTAGGTGGTAGAGGTCGTGGGTTTGGGAGGTGCTGTCGAAGAAGCCTTGTCGAGTTGCTGCAGTGCATCCTGTGGATGGTACACACTGCAGCCACAGTGCGCCGGTGGTGAAGGGAGTGAATGTTTAGGGTGGTGGATGGGGTGCCAATCAAGCGGGCTGCTTTATCTTGGATGGTGTCGAGCTTCATAAGTGTTGTTGGAGCTGCACTCATCCCAGCAAGTGAAGAATATTCCATCACACTCCTGACTTGTGCCTTGTAGATGGTGGAAAGGCTTTGAGGAGTCAGGAGGTGAGTCACTCGCCGCAGAATACCCAGCCTCTGACCTGCTCTCGTAGCCACAGTATTTATATGGCTGGTCCAGTTAAGTTTCTGGTCAATGGTGACCCCCAGGATGTTGATGGTGGGGGATTCGGCGATGATAATGCCGTTGAATGTCAAGGGGAGGTGGTTAGACTCTCTCTTGTTGGAGATGGTCATTGCCTGGCACTTATCTGGCGCGAATGTTACTTGCCACTTATGAGCCCAAGCCTGGATGTTGTCCAGGTCTTGCTGCATGTGGGCTCGGACTGCTTCATTATTTGAGGGGTTGCGAATGGAACTGAACATTGTGCAGTCATCAACGAACATCCCCATTTCTGACCTTATGATGGGAGGAAGGTCATTGATGAAGCAGCTGAAGATGGTTGGACCTAGGACACTGCCCTGAGGAACTCCTGCAGCAATGTCCTTGGGCTGAGATGATTGGCCTCCAACAACCACTAATATCTTCCTTTGTGCTAGGTATGACTCCAGCCACTGGAGAGTTTTCCCCCTGGTTCCCATTGACTTCAATTTTACGGGGGCTCCTTGGTGCCACACTCGGTCAAATGCTGCCTTGATGTCAAGGGCAGTCACTCTCACCTCACCTCTGGAATTCAGCTCTTTTGTCCATGTTTGGACCAAGGCTGTAATGAGGTCTGGAGCCGAGTGGTCCTGGCGGAACCCAAACTGAGCATCGGTGAGCAGGTTATTGGTGAGTAAGTGCCGCTTGATCGCACTGTCGACGACACCTTCCATCACTTTGCTGATGATTGAGAGTGGACTGATGGGGCAGTAATTGGCTGGATTGGATTTGTCCTGCTTTTTGTGGACAGGACATACCTGGGCAATTTTCCATATTGTCGGGTATATGCCAGTGTTGTAACTGTAAATTTAGCAATTGAGCTAGTATCAATTGCCATTTGCAGAAGAGAGTTCCAAACTTCTACCACCCTTTGTGTGTAGAAATGTTTTCTAATCTCGCTCCTGAAAGGTCTGGCTCTAATTTTTAGACTGTGCCCCCTACTCCTAGAATCCCCAACCAAAGGAAATAGTTTCTCTCTATCCACCCTATCCGTTCCCCTTAATATCTTATAAACTTCAATCAGATCACCCCTTAATCTTCGATATTCCAGAGAATACAACCCCAATTTGTGTAATCTCTCCTCGTAACTTAAACCTTGAGGTCTGGTTATCATTCTGGTAAACCTACGCTGCTCTTCCTCCAAGGCCAATATGTCCTTCCGAAGATGCGGTGCCCAGAACTGCTCACAGTACTCCAGGTGCGGTCTAACAATTTGTGCACATATACCCCCAGATCTCTCTGTTCCCCTTTTGCAGTTGTGCCCTCCACTTTATATTACCCATATATTTACACCACAAAATCCGGTCCATTGCTTCAGCTCGGAGAACAAGTTCCGGCATTACAACACTTTTTCCAAGGGACACATGTACAATTCTTGGGCAGTTGTGACCAGGGTCACTGCCAAAACCAGCTTACCGCTCGTTCTCTCTCGTTCTTCGAAAGTAGAATCTGTTTCAGCATCTGGAACCACTGCTCCATCACCAAGGTCCGCCCAGACGAGAAGGCTGAAATATCATTGTCAAGCTGGGAATATAGAAAAAAAAGGGTCAATTCCCCAAAGAGTAAATGTCGAACCTCCTGTGTGACGGCCTTAGTGCTGGATCTTAAATGTACTGATGGGGAAGGAAATTATGAGGAGAGGTTGCATAAACTTTGTTCGTATTCCCTTGAGTTTCAAAGGTTGACGGGTGATCTAATCTGATGATTGCAGGATTTGATAGGGTAGATAGAGAGAAACTATTTCCTCTGGTGGGGGGAGTCCAGAACAAGGGGGCATAATCTTAAAATGAGAGCCAGGCCGTTCAGGGGTGATGTCAGGAAGCACTTCTTTACACAAATGGGAATGGAAATCAGGAACTCTTTCTCCCAAAAAGGCTGTGGATGCTGGGGATAATTTGGAAATTTCAAGATCAATAGAGTTTTGTGGGGTAAGGATATCAACAGATATGGAGCAAAGGCGGGTAAATGGAGTTAAGATACTGATCAGCCACAATCTAGTTGAATGGAGGAACAGGCTTAAGGGGCTGAATGGCCTACTCCTGCTTAACATAAGAACGTAAGAAATAGATGGCCCCTCAAGCTCGCTCCGCCATTCAATAAGATCATGGCTGATCCTCATCCTCAACTCCACTTTCCTGCCCGATTCCCATATCCCTTGATTTCTCCAGAGTCCAAAAATCTATTGATCTCAGCCTTGAATATATTCAATGACTCAGCATCCACAGCCCTCCTGGGCTAGAGAATTCCAAAGGTTGACAACCCTCTCAGTGAAGAAATTCCTCCTCGTCTCAGTCTTAAATGGCCAACCCCTTATCCTGAGACTATGCCCTCTAGTTCTAGACTCTCCAGCCAGGGGAAACATCCTCTCAACATCTACCCTGTCAAGCCCCCTCAGAATCTTGTATGTTTCAAAGTGATCAACTCTCATTCTTCTAAACTCCAGCGAGTATAAGCCCATTCTATACAACTTCTCCTCACAGGACATCGTTCTCATCCCAGGAATCAATCGAGTGAACTTTCGTTGCACCGCCTCCAAGGCACATATAGCCTTCCTTAGATCAGGAGACTAAAACTATACACAGCAACCCTGGCAAGGTCTCACCAAAGCCCTGTACAATTGTATTAAGATTTTCTTACTCTTGTACTCCAACATGGCACGTGGGAACAACACCACCTGCACATTCCCCTCCAAGTCACACAGCATCCCGACTTGGAAATATATCGCCGTTCCTTCATCGTCACTGGGTCAAAATCCTGGAACTCCCTTCCTAACAGCACTGTGGGAGAACCTTCACCACACGGACTGCAGTGGTTCAAAAAGACGGCTCACCACCACCTTCTCAAGGGCAATTATGGATGGGCAATAAATGCTGGCCTTGCCAGCTATGCCCACATCCAATGAACGAATAAAAAAAAACCTTGCAATAAAGGCCAACATAACGTTTGACTTCCTAATTGCTTACTATACCTGCCTGCTAACTTTCTGGGCCCGATTTTAGCACCCACTATCGGGTGCGTTCTCGGCGGGGGGGCCCCGAAAATCGCGAAATCCCGGAGCGGGACCGGATCCCGGCTCGATCCCGCCCACTTCCGGGTTCCGCGCTGATGTGCGGGGGTGCGTGCGCAGCCCCCGCTGGTGGGAATCCCGCAGGCAATTAAAGCCAGCGGGATGCCACTTGACAATATTTACTTTGCTTGTTCAGGTCATTAACTGACCTGATTAAGGGACTGTGTGTGATTTTGGATAAACATGGGGCTGTTTCACACACTGGGGGAAACAGTCCCAGTTGATTTGGATGTGTTGCAGCTGTCAGCCTGTGGCAGCTGCAAAGGTCCATTTGACAGGTGGTGGGGGGAGACCCTCACCCATTGCAGGAGGCCGCTCTGTCACTTGGGACAAAGTTTGGCCTCCACCACCCTCCTCCTGATGGTCAAAGTCACCAACCTGCACACTTACCCCGGGGTCCGGAGACATGTACCTACCTTGCGGACCCCCTCAGATGTACATCTTGGGGATGGGGGCCACCGTAGCTGCAGTCATGACCTCCTCGGAGGGCGAACAGCATCACCAGCCTCACCAGCTTCGCCATCCACGCTGTCCACCTCTGACACGTCCACCTGTACAGCAGGAGTGAGGGCTACCGCAGAGAGAGATGCATCACAGAGGGCACTACCCTCGCCACAGGGTCCACAGACCGAGGCTCAGTCTCCTGGACCTCTCTGAGCAGCTGTGCACACAGAGGCTCAGAGTCAGTCGACATGTAGCCGTGGACATCTGCAGTCTCTTTCATGCCGAGCTGCTCCTGGCTGGCCCGAGCACGATCTTCTTACCTGTCGCTGTCACAGTCACCACTGCCCTCCCGAACTTCTCCTCCGCATCCTTCCAGGCTTCAACCGGGGACATCCCCGATGTCTCTCAGTCGTCTGCGCAGAAGAGACCTGCAAATACACCTACACCCACTCTGCAGTGACACACTGGGTGGCATCAGTGGTGGGTCCTCATGGGGATACCCAGGAGCGGGCATTATTGCACAAACCGGACAGGATTCGCGAAGACATGGCAGTAGTGGTGCCAATATAATGTGTGATGTGAGTTGTTCTGAAATTCAATATAAGTAACACCCATGACAAACCCTCAAACACCCTTGTACATCCCCTTCATGCTCACGACACGTTTGCCTTACGCTGCCTACTGCACATATGTGATGCATGCCCTGTGGCTGCAGCACAGGTGGTGGCAGGTTGAGTGAGGCTGGCCGTGAGAGAGATGAACAAGAGGGTGAGTATGAGATAGAGCCATGAGATTGTATGAGGATGGGGTTGAGTGGTAGTGGCGGGATGAGTACTGGCGAGGTGAGTAAGTGCAGGTAAGATGAGGATGAGGTTTGAGTGGGTATGAGGAGTGATGTGACAGAGTAGTGTTGGCAGTGCAGAAGGAGATGTGGGGTGGGGGCAGTGATGTGGCATATGGAGTGTAGGGGAACGACTACGTGTACTCACTTTGGCTGACCTACTGAGATCATTGGAGCGCCTCCTGCACTGTGTGCAGGTGGGCGATATGTTGGTGGCGCAGGTGACCCCCTCTTCCACCTCGAGCCATGCTTCCTGGTGGCGGAGGCAGGCCGCTTCCTCCCGCCCGCCGGGTGGAAGATCTCTGTCCTCCCCCTCCTCCTCACCCCATGTATTGATATCTGGAGTGAGGCATCATTAGACTGGGAGCAGCCTTCCCCCTGGCCTGCTCCATGCTGTAATTTTTTCTGTTTGTTGCAGCAACTGTCAGCGCCTCCAGCTGACAGATCTTACTGAGCATGCGCAGCCCGCCCGACGCGCAGATCAGCAGCGGGGAACCCAGAGGAGCAGTTATGTGAATCCAATTAGTGGGTTGCCTGCTACGATCGCGCGGGCAACCCACTAATTTCACCGCGCCCGACAGACCACCCGCCGAGAACCCGCACCCCTGGTAAAATCGGGCCATTTTTGTTTCGTGTACAAGGACACCCAAATCCCACTGAACACCAACATTTCTTAGTCTCTCACCTTTTAAAAAATATCCTGTTTTTCTATTCTTCCTACCAAAGTGAAGAATCTTACTTTTCCCCACATTATACTCCATCTGCCACCTTCTTGCCCACTTGCTTACCCTGTCTATATCCCTTTATAGACTTTTTGGGTTCGATTTTAAACATAAATTGTGGGTGTGTTGATGGCGGGGGGTCTGCAAAAATTGCAGAAATGCAGAGCAGGTTCAGAAGCCGACTCCAACCCGCCGACTTCCGAGTTCCCCACAGACGCACCTGTCTGCACTCGGGCGTCCCGAATCTGGAAGTCCCGCTGGTAATTAAAGCCGGTTGTATGATAGTTAAACAACCAAATGTGCCTCACTGAGGTACTTATGGCACTTTACTTGTGATATATTAGGTAGTTAGTGCTATTTTTAAACTTACCTGGGCGGTTTTCCCAGGGCTTCTGATTCATGCCTGGTGAAACCAGTGCCTGATCAGGCAAAAAGAAACAAAATAAATTAAAGAACGAACCACTGCAGAAAGTTAAAGCACAAAATCGACCTAACTTCTCACCTTGCTCCGATGTCCGAAGTCTCCCTCTCTGATCTCCCCATCTTTCCCCCACTTCCCCCTGATCTCCCCTGCTTTACCCCCCCCATGTACACCCGATCTCAACCCCCGATATTCCACTCTCCTCCCCATCTTCCGCTCTCCCCCATCTTCCCCTCCCCCGATCTTCCCCTCTCTCCCCCGATCTTCCCCTCTCTCTCCCCCGATCTTCCCCTCTCCCCCGATCTTCCCCTCTCTCTCCCCCGATCTTCCCCTCTCTCTCCCCCGATCTTCCCCTCTCCCCCGATCTTCCCCTCTCTCTCCCCCGATCTTCCCCTCTCTCTCCCCCGATCTTCCCCTCTCTCTCCCCCGATCTTCCCCTCTCTCTCCCCCGATCTTCCCCTCTCTCTCCCCCGATCTTCCCCTCTCCCCCGATCTTCCCCTCTCCCCCGATCTTCCCCTCTCTCTCACCCGATCTTCCCATCCTCCCAATCTTCTTCTCTCTACCCCGATCTTCCCCTCTCTCCCCGATCTTCCCCTCTCCCCACCCCCAATCTTCCTCTCTCCCCCCGATCTTCTCCTCTCGCCCCCCCGATCTTCCCCTCTCTCCCCCACCCCCAATCTTCCACTCTCCACGCCCCCCCGATCTTCCCCTCTCTCCCCCACCCCCGATCTTCCACTCTCCACGCCCCCCCGATCTTCCCCTCTCTCCCCCACCCCCGATCTTCCACTCTCCACGCCCCCCCGATCTTCCCCTCTCTCCCCCACCGATCTTCCACTCTCCACGCCCCCCCGATCTTCCCCTCTCTCCCCCACCCCCCATCTTCCATTCCACCGCAGGCTGATGTCTCGCTCTCTCTCTTTCTCTCACACTCCCCACCCCCACCCCCCGGCGCGTTGCAGCTCCTGTCGGCAGCCAGCCTGTCAATCAGGGGCTGCCCAGCGCGAAACCTGGAAAGAACTTTAATCACCACCAATTACATTGCAATCACATCGGAAACGGTAAGTTTTGTTTATTCGGGTTTGCCACGCGGACCTCACCACCGCCCCCCCAACTGCCAACCTGTCACCATCTCAAAATTGAGCCCTTTATGTCCTCCTTCCAGCTTACTTTGACAGTTCTGAATTAAAGGGCCACCCACGCTACAATCAATGCAATCAACAAACAATCAGAAACTTCCCCATCCGCCCAGCTGGAACGAAAAGTGCAGAGACTTATAATGATGGCAAAACAACAAACAATTAAATGTTTTAAATGTGGGATGCCTGATTATTCCTATTTTCATGTTGCTGATCACGGAGCGCTCATGGCCTGCACTGATCACAGAGCGCTCATGGCCTGCACTGATCACGGAGCGCTCATGGCCTGCACTGATCACAGAGCGCTCATGGCCTGTGCTGATCACAGAGCGCTCATGGCCTGCACTGATCACGGAGCGCTCATGGCCTGTGCTGATCACAGAGCGCTCATGGCCTGCACTGATCACGGAGCGCTCATGGCCTGCACTGATCACAGAGCGCTCATGGCCTGCACTGATCACGGAGCGCTCATGGCCTGCACTGATCACAGAGCGCTCATGGCCTGTGCTGATCACAGAGCGCTCATGGCCTGCACTGATCACGGAGCGCTCATGGCCTGCACTGATCACGGAGCGCTCATGGCCTGTGCTGATCACAGAGCGCTCATGGCCTGCACTGATCACAGAGCGCTCATGGCCTGCACTGATCACAGAGCGCTCATGGCCTGTGCTGATCACGGAGCGCTCATGGCCTGCACTGATCACAGAGCGCTCATGGCCTGCACTGATCACGGAGCGCTCATGGCCTGTGCTGATCACGGAGCGCTCATGGCCTGCACTGATCACGGAGCGCTCATGGCCTGCACTGATCACAGAGCGCTCATGGCCTGCACTGATCACAGAGCGCTCATGGCCTGCACTGATCACAGAGCGCTCATGGCCTGCACTGATCACGGAGCGCTCATGGCCTGCACTGATCACGGAGCGCTCATGGTCTGCACTGATCACGGAGCGCTCATGGCCTGCACTGATCACAGAGCGCTCATGGCCTGCACTGATCACAGAGCGCTCATGGCCTGCACTGATCACGGAGCGCTCATGGCCTGCACTGATCACGGAGCGCTCATGGTCTGTGCTGATCACAGAGCGCTCATGGCCTGCACTGATCACGGAGCGCTCATGGTCTGCACTGATCACGGAGCGCTCATGGCCTGTGCTGATCACAGAGCGCTCATGGCCTGTGCTGATCACAGAGCGCTCATGGCCTGCACTGATCACAGAGCGCTCATGGCCTGCACTGATCACGGAGCGCTCATGGTCTGCACTGATCACGGAGCGCTCATGGCCTGCACTGATCACGGAGCGCTCATGGTCTGCACTGATCACAGAGCGCTCATGGCCTGCACTGATCACGGAGCGCTCATGGCCTGTGCTGATTACGGAGCGCTCATGGCCTGTGCTGATTACGGAGCGCTCATGGTCTGCACTGATCACGGAGCGCTCATGGTCTGTGCTGATCACAGAGCGCTCATGGCCTGCACTGATCACGGAGCGCTCATGGCCTGTGCTGATTACGGAGCGCTCATGGCCTGCACTGATCACGGAGCGCTCATGGCCTGCACTGATCACGGAGCGCTCATGGCCTGCGCTGATTACGGAGCGCTCATGGCCTGCGCTGATTACGGAGCGCTCATGGTCTGTGCTGATCACAGAGCGCTCATGGCCTGCACTGATCACGGAGCGCTCATGGCCTGCACTGATCACAGAGCGCTCATGGCCTGCACTGATCACAGAGCGCTCATGGTCTGTGCTGATCACAGAGCGCTCATGGCCTGCGCTGATTACGGAGCGCTCATGGCCTGCACTGATCACAGAGCGCTCATGGCCTGCGCTGATCACAGAGCGCTCATGGCCTGCACTGATCACAGAGCGCTCATGGCCTGCACTGATCACAGAGCGCTCATGGCCTGCGCTGATCACGGAGCGCTCATGGCCTGCACTGATCACAGAGCGCTCATGGCCTGCACTGATCACAGAGCGCTCATGGCCTGCGCTGATTACGGAGCGCTCATGGTCTGTGCTGATCACAGAGCGCTCATGGTCTGTGCTGATCACAGAGCGCTCATGGTCTGTGCTGATCACAGAGCGCTCATGGCCTGCGCTGATTACGGAGCGCTCATGGCCTGCACTGATTACGGAGCGCTCATGGTCTGTGCTGATCACAGAGCGCTCATGGTCTGTGCTGATCACAGAGCGCTCATGGTCTGTGCTGATCACAGAGCGCTCATGGCCTGTGCTGATTACGGAGCGCTCATGGCCTGTGCTGATCACAGAGCGCTCATGGTCTGTGCTGATCACAGAGCGCTCATGGTCTGTGCTGATCACAGAGCGCTCATGGTCTGTGCTGATCACAGAGCGCTCATGGTCTGTGCTGATCACAGAGCGCTCATGGCCTGCACTGATCACAGAGCGCTCATGGCCTGTGCTGATTACGGAGCGCTCATGGCCTGTGCTGATCACAGAGCGCTCATGGCCTGCACTGATCACGGAGCGCTCATGGTCTGTGCTGATCACAGAGCGCTCATGGCCTGTGCTGATTACGGAGCGCTCATGGCCTGCACTGATCACAGAGCGCTCATGGCCTGTGCTGATTACGGAGCGCTCATGGCCTGCACTGATCACAGAGCGCTCATGGCCTGTGCTGATTACGGAGCGCTCATGGTCTGCACTGATCACGGAGCGCTCATGGCCTGCACTGATCACAGAGCGCTCATGGCCTGCACTGATCACGGAGCGCTCATGGTCTGCACTGATCACGGAGCGCTCATGGCCTGCACTGATCACAGAGCGCTCATGGCCTGCACTGATCACAGAGCGCTCATGGCCTGCACTGATCACGGAGCGCTCATGGCCTGCGCTGATCACAGAGCGCTCATGGCCTGTGCTGATTACGGAGCGCACTACTGGAGAAGATTTCAAAATGGAGCAAGTGGACGTGGTGGGCCACGCAGTGAGTACACAGAAAGCTGACACACCAGGGGAGGCCTCACTGTGTTGGGCATGGACTAAATTGCACTGAAGCGTTTACAAAGCAGAAATCTGACAGACCAGGGGAGTGAAATACATGTGGGTTTGTAAACACAGACTGGACTCTTCACACAGTCCGATGTTAGGAGAACCGTTCACATATCAGTGACTCCCTGGCCTCACAAGCTGCCAAGTGAGCCACTGTACTGCCCATGGGTTGCTCCTGCTCCTTCTCCTCCTCCTCCCCCTCCTCCTCCTCCTCCTCAATGTGGGTGGCAGATGCGGATGCGGCCTCCTCAAGTGGCACCCCTCTCTGTTGTGCCATGTTGTGCATGACGCAACACACGACTAAAATGCATCCCACTCTGTCTGGTGCGTATTGAAGCGCTCCCCCAGAATGATCAAGGCACCTAAATCGCATCTTGAGCAGCCCTATAACATGCTCAATTGTAGACCTGGTAGCGATGTGGCTGTCGTTATATCGACACTGTTGCTCGGTGATGGGGTTCCTCAGAGGTGTCGTGAGCCACATGTGTAGGAGGTATCCCTTGTCCCCGAGGAGCCAGCCCTTGCGGTTGTTCGGTGCGTGGAAGAGGGGCAGGATATTGGACTCCTGGAGGATGAAGGAATCTTCACAACTGCCAGGGAATCTGGTGCACAAATGAAGGAATCTTTTGCGGTGGTCATAAACGAGCTGAGTGTTGATGGAGTGATAGCTCTTCCTGTTGATGAACAGTCCTGGCTCGTGTGGAGGTGCTCGTATTGCTATATGGGTGTAATCGATTACACCCTGCAACCATGGGAAGCCAGCCACAGAGTGGAATCCCACTGCCCTCTCCGTCTGGTTGAGGTCGTCCATGGGGAAGTTGACGTATTGCGAGGCCCTGTGAAACAAGCCATCGGTGACCTGCCTTATGCACTTGTGTGCAGACGACTGAGAGACCCTGGCGATGTGCCTGGTGGCACACTGGAATGATCGGGAAGTGAAGAAGTTGAGGGCAATGATGACTTTGACAGCAACAGGAAAGGAGATGCTGCTTGCCAGCTAGGAGCAGCTCGGCATGAAGGAGGCTGCAGATGTCTGCGACTACCTGGTGATTGACTCAGCCTCTTCCTGCACTGCTCCTCAGAGAGGTCCAGGAAGCTGAGCCTCGGTCTGTAGACCCTGTGGCGAGGGTAGTGCCTCCTGCGATGTCGATCTCTCTGTTGTTGCCCTCCCTGCTCTTGTGCAGGTGCCTGTGGTGCAGTACTGTGTGTGGAGCTCCACGGGGCGGAGGTGGATGTCGTGCCTGGCGAGGTTGGTGATGTTGCTCGGCCTCGGATGAAGTGATGAACGCAGCCATGGCGCCCCCCATCCTGATGGTGTGAGTTTGAGGGGGTCCGCAAAGTAGGTAAATATGTTTGCACAGCAGAGTTTTGGGTGAAAAGTAAGAATTTTGAGTGAAAATACAAAGATCTTGCAGCCAAAACTTTATCTGAAGTGACAGAGTGTCCTGCTGCAATAAATGACGTTTTCTCCCCATGTGTCAAATTATCTTTTGCATCTCCCACTGGCTGCTGGCTGAAACACGTCTGCTCCAACAGGGAGTGTTTCCCACAGCACGGGAAACACGCTGAGGATCCTTTTAAATTGCACCCCTGCCAAAATGCCTGGTCAATCAAGTAGTTCAACTACCTCAACTATCAGAGAAACTTTGCAAATTATCATTCCGCCGGCTTTAATTGCCTGTGGGACTCCCGCAATCGGGAGCTGCGCGTGGACCTGGACACGTCACTGGGGAACCCGGGAGTCAGCAGGTTGGAGCTGGGCTCTGAACCCGCTCGGGACTTTTGCGATTTTCGGAGCCCCCCCACATTCCCAAAGCACCCGGCTCCGTCATCCGAAAATCTGCCCTATAGACAGAGAGACCGAGAGACAGACAGAGTGAGAGAGAGACAGAGAGTGTTACAGACAGAGAGTGAGAGAGAGCTAGAGAGAGAAAGTGACAGACAGAAAATGAGAGAGAGACAGTGAGAGAGAGACAGAGAGAGAGAGAGACAGAGACAGAGAGAGAGACAGAGACAGAGAGTGTGATAGACAGAGAGTGAGAGAGAGCTGGAGAGAGAAAGTGACAGACAGAAAATGAGAGAGAGACAGAGAGAGAAAGTGACAGAGCATGAGAGAGAGACAGTGAGAGAGAGAGAGAGACAGACAGAGAGACAGAGAGAGAGAGAGACGGATAGAGAGTGAGAGAGAGACAGAGAGCGAGAGAGAGAGACAGGTGAGAGAGCGACAGAGAGTGTGACAGACAGAGAGTGAGAGAGAGATAGAGAGAGAGAGACAGACAGAGAGTGAGAGAGAGGCAGAGACAGAGTGACAGACAAAGTGAGAGAGAAAGATAGAGATAGTGATAGATAGAGAGTGAGAGAAAGACAGACAGAGGGAAAGAGACAGAGAGAGAGTGACAGCGTGAGAGTGACAGCGTGAGAGAGAATGATAGAGAGTGGGTGAGAGAGAGACAGAGAGAGAGTGATAGAGAGTGACAGACACAGAGAGAGTGACAGATAGACAGTGAGAGAGACAGACAGACAGACAGACAGAGGGTGAGTGACAAAGATAGTGAGTGTCAGAGTGAGTGACAGATGAAGAGTGAAAGAGAGACAGAGATAGAGAGAGAGTGTGACAGATAGTGAGAGGGAGTGACAGAGAGAGAGTGAGAGAGACGAGAAAGAGAGAGTGACATACAATGATTGAGAGAAAGAGATAGAGAGAAAGAGACAGAAACATAGAAACGTAATATAGAAACATAGAAAATGGGAGCAGGAGTAGGCCATTTGGCCATTCAATATGATCATCACTGATCCTCTATCAATACCATAATCCCGCTCTCTCCCCTTAACCCTTGATCCCTTCTGTCTAGAAATCTATCGAGCTCCTTCTTAAATATATTCAGTGACTTGGCCTCCACAGCCTTCTGTGGTAGAGAATTCCATATGTTCACCACCCTCTGAGTGAAGAAATTTCTCCTCATCTCAGTTCTAAATGTCCTACCCCGGATGCTGAGACTGTGACACCTCGTTCTGGACAACAATGAACACATCAACATTTCCCAATCTATCACCATTTAAATAATACTCAGCCTTTCTGTTTTTCCTTCCGAAGTGGATAACTTCACATTTATCCACATTATGCTGCATCTGCCATGTATTTGCCCACTCACTCAACTTGTCTAAATCGCATTGAAGCCTCTTTGCATCCTCCTCACAATGTTGTCAGCAAACTTGGAAATATTACTTTTCGTTCCCTCTTCCAAATCATTGATATATATTGTGAATAGCTGGGCCCAAGCACTGATCCCTGGGATACCTCACTAGTCACCGAAAAAGAGCCATTTATTCCTACTCTCTGTTTCCTGCCTCTTATCCAATTTTCAATCCATCATTTATAATAGACTCCAGCATTTTCCCTACTCCTGATATTAGGCTAACCGGTCTGTAGTTCCTTGTTTTCTCTCTCCCTCCTTTTTTAAGTAGTGGGATTACATTTGCCACCCTCCAATCTGCAGGAACTGTTCCATAATCTATAGAATTTTGGAAGATGACAACCAATGCATCCATTATTTCCATGGCAACCTCTTTTAGTACTCTGGGATGCAGATTATCAGGCCCTCGGAATTTATCGGCTTTCAGTCCCATTAATTTCTCCAGCACTATTTTTATACTAATGTTAATTTCCTTTAATTCCTCCTTCTCACTGGACCCCTGCTTCCTGAGCATTTCTGGGAAGTTACTTGTGTCCTCTTCTGTGAAGACAGAACTAAAGTATTTGTTTAATTGCTCTGCCATTTCCCTGTTCCCCAATATAAATTCTCCTGTTTCTGACTGTAAGGGACCTACATTTGTCTTCACTAATCCTTTTTCTTTTTACATACTTGTAGAAACTTTCATAGTCTGCTTTTATGTTCCTTGGAAGTTTACTCTCATAATCTATTTTTCCCGTCTTAATCAATCTCTTCGTCCTTTTTTGCTGAATTCTGAACTGTTCCCAATCCTCAGGCTTGCTATCACTTCTGGCAAATGTATATGACTCCTCTTTGGATCTAATACTATCCTTAATTTCTTTTGTTAGCCATGGTTGGGTTGCTTTTCCTTTTGTGTTTTTGTGCCAGAAAGGAATGTATAATTGTTGCAATTCATGCATTTGTTCCTTAAATGTTAGCCATTGCCTATCCACCATCATGACTTTTAATGAAGCTTCCTAATCTATCAGAGCCAACTCACTCCTCATACCTTCATAGTTTCCTTTGTTTAGATTTAGGACTCTAGTTTCGGATTGGACGACTTCACTTTCCATCTTAATGAAGAATTCTATCATGTTATGGTCACTCTTCCCTGAAGGACCCCACACAACAAGATTATTAATTAACCCCTTCTCATTGCACAATACCCAATCTAGGATAGCCTGTTCCCTGGTTGGCTCCTCAATGTACTGGTCTAAAAAAACCATCTCGTACACACTCCAGGAATTCATCCTCCACAGTATTATTGCTAATTTGGTTTGGCCAGTAGATTGAAGTCACCCATGATTACTGTAATACCCTTGTTACATGCATCTCTAATTTCCTGTTTGATGCCATCCCCTATATTACCACTACTGTTTGGAGCTCTATAGACAACTCCCACCAATGTTTTCTGCCCCTTGGTGCTTCTTAACTCCACCCAGACTGATTCTACATCTTGATTTTCTGAGCCAATATCCTTTCTCACTATTGCTCTGATTTCATCCTTTACTAACAACGTGACCCCACCTCCTTCTCCTTTTTGCCTGTCCTTCCTAAATATCGAATACCCTTGGATATTCAGCTCCCAGCCTTGGTCACCCTGCAGCCATGTCTCTGTAATCATAATTATATCGTATCCATTTACATCTATTTACACTGTTAATTCATCTACCTTATTACGAATGCTTCGTGCATTTGGATACGGTGCCTTTAGATTTGTGTTTAAAACATTTTTAGACATCTTAACATCTTTTTGTACTATGGCCCTATTTTCTTATTATCATTTTTTCTTACCCGGACCCTATTTGTTAGTGCACTCTTTTGTTATAGAGTCATAGAGTCATAGAGTTATACAGCACGGATAGAGGCCCTTCGGCCCATCGTGTCCGCACCGGCCATCAAGCCCTGTCTAATCTAATCCCATATTCCAGCATTTGGTCCATAGCCTTGTATGCTATGGCATTTCAAGTGCTCATCCAAATGCTTCTTGAATGTTGTGAGGGTTCCTGCCTCCACAACCCTTTCAGGCAGTGAGTTCCAGACTCCAACCACCCTCTGGGTGAAAAAGTTCTTTCTCAAATCCCCTCTAAACCTCCCGCCTTTTACCTTGAATCTATGCCCCCTTGTTATAGAACCCTCAACGAAGGGAAAAAGCTCCTTAGTATCCATCCTATCTGTGCCCCTCATAATTTTGTACACCTCAATCATGTCCCCCCTCAGCCTCCTCTGCTCCAAGGAAAACAAACCCAATCTTCCCAGTCTCTCTTCATAGCTGAAGCTCTCCAGCCCTGGTAACATCCTGGTGAATCTCCTCTGCACCCTCTCCAAAGCGATCACATCCTTCCTGTAGTGTGGCGACCAGAACTGCACACAGTACTCCAGCTGTGGCCTAACCAGTGTTCTATACAGCTCCATCATAACCTCCTTGCTCTTATATTCTATGCCTCGGCTAATAAAGGCAAGTATCCCATATGCCTTCTTTACCACCTTATCTACCTGTTCCGCCGCCTTCAGGGATCTGTGAACTTGCACACCAAGATCCCTCTGACCCTCTGTCTTGCCTAGGGTCCTCCCATTCATTGTGTATTTCCTTGCCTTGTTAGTCCCTCCAAAGTGCATCACCTCGCACTTTTCCGGGTTAAATTCCATTTGCCACTGTTCCGCCCATCTGACCAACCCATCTATATCGTCCTGCAGACTGAGGCTATCCTCCTCACTATTTACCACCCTACCAATTTTTGTATCATCAGCGAACTTACTGATCATACCTTTTACATTCATATCCAAGTCGTTAATGTAGACCACAAACAGCAAGGGACCCAGCACCGATCCCTGTGGTACCCCACTGGCCACAGGCTTCCAGTTGTTTGTACGCTCTGTCCCTTCCTGACTGAATCTGGTTACCCTTACCCCAATCACTTTCCTGCACTGCTTCCCTGTCTTTTATTTTAGCATTCCAGATTTCTCTCCCCCGCCTCCTCCCTTATTTAGTTAAACCTCTATCTACCTCCCTAATTATTTGATTTGCTTGAAATCTGGTCCCAGCATGGTTCAGGTGTCGTCCAGCCCAACGGAACAGCTCTCTCTTTCCCCAGTACTGGTGTCAGTGTCCCACGAATCGAAATCCACTTCTCCCACACCAATCTTTGAGCGACGCATTCATCTCTCTGATCCTATTGACCCTCTGCCAATTTGCTCGTGGATCAGCTAATAATCCAGAGATTATTACCTTTGTGGTTCTGCTTTTTAATTTAGTCCCTAGCTGCTCAAACTCTCTCAGAAACTTTTTCTTAGTCCTACCTATGTCGTTGGTACCTACGTGGACCACACCACAAGAACTGGATCCCCTCCCACTGCAAGTTCTTCTCCAGCCCGGAGGAGATGTCCTTAACTCTGGCATCGGGTAGGCATTATAGCCTTCGGGACTCATGCTTCTGGCTGCAGAGAGAGACAGAGAGAGAATGGTAGACTGAGACTGAGAAAGAGACAACGTGAGAGAGATATAGAGAGAGACAGAGAGAGTGACAGACAGAGAGTGAGTGAGAGAGAGAGAGAGAGAGTGATGGAGAGAAAGACAGAAAGGGAGAGTAACAGAAAGAGCGAGTGTGAGAGAGACACAGAGAGAGAGAGAGAAAGATGCTGAGAAAGAGAGACAGATTGTGAGAGAGTCAGAGAGTGAGAGACAGAGGGAGTGGCAGAGAGGGTGAGAGAGAGATACAGAGTGTGTTTTTTTCATTCGTTCATGGGATGTGGGCGTCGCTGGCGTGTGACTGACAGAGTGTGAGAGAAAGACAGAGCGAGAGAGTGACAGACAGATAGTGAGTGATAGAGAGAGAGAGACAGAGAGGAAGAGAGAGAGAGTGAGATAGAGTCAGACAGAGAGAGTGACAGATCGTGAGAGAGAGTGACAGATAGAGAGAGAGTGACAGGCAGAAAGTGAGAAAGAGACAGAGAGAGAGACAGTGAGAGAGTGAGTGACAGAGAGAGAGTGACAGATAGAGAGAGTGACAGACAGAAAGTGAGAGAGAGAGACAGAGAGAGAGAGTGACAGACAGAAAGTGAGAGAAAGGCTGAGAGAGGGAAACAGAGAATGAGATAGAGACAGAGGGAGAGAGAGAGTGGCAGGCAGAGAGTGAGGGAGAAAGATATAGCGAGTGTAAGAGAAAGACATATGAGAGTGAGAGAGACAGAGAAAAAGAGACAGCGAGAGTGACAGAGAGAGTGAGAGAGAGAAAGGCAGAGAGTGACAGACAGAGAGTGAGAGGGAAAGAGATACCGAATGTAAGGGAGACAGAGATTGAGAGAGAGACGGAGAGAGAGAGAGCAGAGTGAGTGAGATAGAGAGAGAGAGAGAGAGAGACAGAGAAAATGTGAGAGAGTGAGAGTGAGATAGACAGGGAAAGGCACAGACAGAGAGAGAGTGAGGGAGAGACAGAGAGACAGAGAGAGAGAGTGCGACACAGAGAGGGAGGAAGGCACAGACAGAGAGACAGAGAGAGTGTGAGGGAGAGAGAGAGTGAGAGAGAAATAGAGACTGAGTGAGAAAAAGAGAGTGACAGACAGAGTGTGAGAGAGAATGATGGACAGAGGGTGAGAGAGAGACAGAGCGAGAGAGAGCGACAGAGAGGGTGAGAGATAGACAGAGAGAGAGTGACAGAGAGATTGACAGAGAGAGAATGACAGAGCGAGAGAGAAAGACAGAGAGAGTGACAGATAGAGAGATTGAGAGATCACAGTGAGAGAGTGACAGACAGAGAGTGAGATAGAGAGATTGAGAGAAAGAGAGTGAAAGAGAGACAGAGTGAGAGACAGACAGACAGACAGAGAGAGACAGAGAGAGAGTGGGACAGACAGCGAGGGAGGCACAGAGAGTTAGTGGGGCACAGGGGGATAGAGAGAGAGACAGGGACAGGGACAGAAAAAGCAGACAGAGAAACAAAGAGAGAGAGGCAGAGAAACCAGACAGAGAGAGAGTGACAGGGAGAAAGAGAGAGACAGAAAAAGGCAGAGAGAGAGAGACAGACAGACAGACACAGAGAGACAGAGATAGGCAGAGACAGAGAGAATGGTACAGAGAGAGAGACACCGAGAGAGAGAGCGACTAAGAGAGAGACAGAGAGAGTGACACATAGAGAGAGAGAGTGACAGGCAGAAAGTGAGAGAGAGACAGAACGAGAGAGTGACAGACAGAAAGTGAGAGAGAGGCAGAGAGTGAGATAAAGACAGAGAGAGAGAGAGAGAGTGACAGAAATACAGAGAAGGGCACAGACAGAGAGACAGAGAGAATGAGGGAGACAGAGAGAGAGAAAGGCAGAGTGTCAGAGAGAGTGACAGACAGAGAGTGAGAGGGAAATAAATACCGAATGTAAGAGCGACAGAGACAGAGAGAGAGACAGAGCGAGAAAGTGTGTGAGAGAGACAGAGAGAGAGAGAAAGGCAAAGTGAGATAGACAGAGAGTGACCGACCGAGTGTGAGAGACAGAGAGAGAGTGAGAGAGACAGAGAGACAGAGAGAATGAGAGAGACAGAGAGAGAGAAAGGCACAGACAGAGAGACAGAGAGAGTGAGGGGGAGAGAGAGAGTGAGAGAGACAGTGAGAGATTGAGACAAAGAGAGAGGCAGAGAGAGAGAGACAGAGCAAGAAATAGCTACCAGTTGTAAGAGAAAGACAGAGAGAGTGAGAGAGACAGAGAGAGTGAGAGAGACAGTGTAGGGTTCTCAAAATTCCCACATTTTTCATATCATCAACAAGGATATGACTTTTTAGACTTTTATGGCAGAGGACCCAACTGCTGGGTTAAAAATGGATCCCTGCAGACATGCCTGGGCTTGTTGGGACAGTGTGGATTGTTCCTGAAAACCAGACAATGAGAGGAGCCCTTTAAAACAATCAACCCAGAGAAAGACTTCAGCTTACACAAAACTAAAGCCCATCAAAACCTTGCATAAATCAATCAATGCAATTATGCAAACCCATCAATACAATGGCTTTCAGTTCAAGCCTAGTTATGGGGACAGGAAACCAACAATCACCGGAAGAAGCCCACCATAATCAGACAAAGAACTAACCTTGTTTTGGAAATCAGATAAGAAATTCGAAAAAACAGTATAACTGGGGACCAGTTACGAAGCAGGAAGATTGGTTTTGGAGCAGGTTCTAAGCAGTTCAGTTTTAAACAGCAGTTTTGGAACAGCACAAGACAACTGCAGCCCTACATGAACATCGTCCACCCACAACTGCGCCTTACCGTACCAACAGACTCTATCCAACTGAAGAACCTTCGCAGATTCCACAGACCAGGACCACGTGGGGACGGCAGGGCCCAGAGGACACAAAGAGCTCACCCCAAAACTGCAACCGGCTTACCTGGCTGGATTTCGAACTGTCAAGGAACCCTGGTTTGGTGAGCATGATTCCTGACCTCTCCTAGTTCAATTTAGTTAGGTTTTAGGGGTGGGACAAGGGTAAGGGGATTAGTAGGGTGATTTTCCCTCGTTATGCCGTGTGTTCCCCATTCTTAACTAAGTGTACTTTGTATCTCAGTATTATCCTAACGTTATAAGTTCATTTGTGACTTCAATAAACCCAGTTTCTTTTCTTGTACCAAAACCAGTTGGCTGCTGCATTTTTTGTCACAACCCCCAAATAAGTCCAAGGTCTAGAACCCAGGGAGTGGGAGCGATTCGGACCACTCAGTAGTCAGAGGTGAAGCTGACACACACCACCACCCCCTACAACAGAGAGAGAGAGACAGCGAGACTGACATACAGAGAGTGAGGGGGAGAAAGGCAGAGAGTGACAGTGTGACAGACAGATAGTGAGAGGTAATGAGATACCGAATGTAAGAAAGAGAGTGAGAGGGAGAGAGAGAGAGACAGAGACAGAGACATAGTGAGAGACAGAGAGTGAGAGAAAGACAGAGAGAGAGGCAGAGAGAGAGACAGAGCGAGAGACAGAGTGTGAGAGCGACATAGAGAGAGAGAAAGGCACAGAGAGACAGAGATAGAGTGAGATAGACAGAGAGTAACCGACAGAGAGCGTGAGACAGAGGGAGAGTCAGAGAGACAGAGAAAGGTACAGACAGAGAGAGTGAGAGAGACAGAGAGAGAGCTAAAGGCACAGACAGAGATACAGAGAGTGAAAGAGACGGAGCGAGAGGGGGGAGAAAAGCACAGACAGAGAGACAGAGAGAGAGTGAGAGAGACAGAGAAATCGATAGAGAGAGACACACAGAGGGAAAGCAAGGGAGAGGCTGAGAGACAATCACAGGCACATGGGCAACACAACCTGCACGTTCCCCTCCAAGTCACACACCATCCCGACTTGGAAATATATCGCCGTTCCTTCATCGTTGCTGGGTCAAAGTCCTGGAACTCCCTTCCTAACAGCACTGTGGGAGAACCTTCACCACACGGACTGCAGTGGTTCAAGAAGGCAGCTCACCACCACCTTCTCAAGGGCAATTAAGGATGGGCAATAAATGCCAGCCTGGCCAATGATGCCCACATGCCATAAACGAATTAAAAAAAACATAGAGAATGAGATAGATAGATAGATAGAAAGACCGAGAGTGAGAGAGAGAGAAAGAGAGAGAGAGAAAGAGAGAAAGACATACAAAGAAAGACAGAGATAGAGACAGAGAGAGACAGAGAGAGAGAGAAATCAAGAGAGTGTGAGAGACAGAGAGAGCGAGAGAGACAGAGAGAGAGGCAGAGAGAGAGACAGGGAGAGACAGAGAGAGAGTCACAGAAAGAGAGTGAGCGAGACCGAGAGACAGACAGAGACAGAGAGGGGGAGAGACACAGAGAGTGTGCGACAGGCAGAAAGAGATGATGACAGATAGAGGGAGACAGTGACAGAGAGAGAGATAGAGTGACAGATAGAGAGAGATTGACAGACAGAAAGTGAGAGAGAGACAGAGGGAGAGAAAGAGACAGAGAGTGAGATAAAGACAGAGAGAGAGAGTGACAGACAGAGAGTGAGAGAGAAAGAGATACCGAGTGTAAGAGAAAGACAGAGAGTGAGGTAGAGACAGAGAGAGAGAAACAGTGAGAGTGACAAACAGGGAGTGAGAGAGAAAGGCAGAGAGTGACAGAGAGAGTGGCAGACAGAGAGTGAGAGGGAAAGAGATACCGAATGCAAGAGAGACAGTGAATGAGAGAGCGAGAGACAGAGAGAGTGTGAGAGAGACAGAGACAGAGAGAGAAAGGCACAGACAGAGACAGAGAGTGAGAGAGAGATTGAGATAGTCAGAGAGTGACCGACAGAGAGTGAGAGACAGAGAGAGAGAGCGACTAAGAGAGAGACAGACAGAGAGATAGAGAGAGGTGACAGACAGAGAGTGAGATACAGACAGAGACAGAGAGAGAGAGTGACAGAAAGACAGAGAAGGGCACAGACAAAGAGACAGAGAGAATGAGAGAGACAGAGAGAGAAAAAGTCAGAGAGTGAGAGAGTGACAGATAGAGAGTGAGAGGGAAATAGATACCAAATGTAAGAGAGTGAGAGAGAGAGAGCGAATGACAGAGAGACAGAGCGAGGGACAGAAAGAGTGTGAGAGAGACAGAGAGAGAGAGAAAGGCACAGACAGACAGAGAAAGAGTGAGAGAGAGAGAGTGAGATAGACAGAGATTGACCGACAGAATGTGAGAAACAGAGAGTGAGAGAGAGAGAGAGAGAAAGGCACAGACAGAGAGACAGAGCGAGTGAGGGCGAGTGAGGGGGAGTGAGAGAGAGAGAGACAGAGAGAGGGAGAGACAGCGAGAGTGACAGACAGAGAGTGAGAGGGAAAGAGATACCGAATGTGAGAGGAAAAGAGAGAGACAGAGAGAGAGAGCGAGAGAGAATGTGAGAGAGACAATAGAGAGAGAGAAAGGCACATACAGAGATACAGAGAGAGAGAGGGGAGAGAAAGTGAGTCAGACAAAGAGAGAGAGAGACAGGGAGAGAGTGAGAGAGGCAGAGAGAGAGAGAGGGAAAGGCACAGATAGAGAGACAGAGAGTGAGTGAGAGAGTGAGAGAGACAGAGTAAGAGAGCGATAGAGAGAGGGAGAGGCAGGGAGAGTGTACGAGAGGCACTCAGAGATTGTGACAGATAGAGGGAGAGAATGACAGAGAGAGAGATCGAGTGACAGAGAGAGAAAAAGTCAGAGAGTGAGAGAGAGGGTGACAGACAGAGAGTGAGAGGGAAATAGATACCGAATGTAAGAGAGTGAGAGAGAGAGAGAATGACAGAGACGGAGCGAGAGACAGAAAGAGTGTGAGAGAGACAGAGAGAGAGAGAAAGGCACAGACAGAGAGACAGAGCGAGTGAGGGGGGGAGAGAGAGAGAGAGAGACAGAGAGAGGGAGAGACAGCGAGAGTGACAGACAGAGAGTGAGAGGGAAAGAGATACCGAATGCGAGAGGGAAAGAGAGAGACAGAGAAAGACAGAGAGAGAGAGACAGAGCGAGAGAGAGTGTGAGAGAGACAATAGAGAGAGAGAAAGGCACAGACAGAGATACAGAGAGAGAGAGGGGAGAGAGAGAGTGAGTCAGACAAAGAGAGAGAGAGAGACAGAGAGAATGAGGGAGACAGAGAGAGAAAGGCAGAGTGTCAGAGAGAGTGACACACAGAGAGTGGGAGAGAAATAAATACTGAATGTAAGAGAGACAGAGACAGAGAGAGAGACAGAGCGAGAGAGTGTGTGAGAGAGACAGAGAGAGAGAGAAAGGCAAAGTGAGATAGACAGAGAGTGACTGACCGAGTGTGAGAGACAGAGAGAGAGTGAGAGAGACAGAGAGACAGAGAGAATGAGAGAGACAGAGAGAGAGAAAGGCACAGACAGAGTGACAGGGAGAGTGAGGGGAGAGATAGAGTAAGAGAGACAGTGAGAGATTGAGACAGAGAGAGAGGCAGAGAGAGAGAGACAGAGCAAGAAATAGCTACCAGTTGTAAGAGAAAGACAGGGAGAGTGAGAGAGACAGGGAGAGTGAGAGAGAGAGAGAGTGAGAGAGACAGAGAGAGTGAGAGAGACAGAGAGGGAGAGACAGCGAGATTGACATACAGAGAGTGAGGGGGAGAAAGGCAGAGAGTGACTGAGTGACAGACAGATAGTGAGAGGTAATGAGATACCGAATGTAAGAGAGAAAGAGAGTGAGAGGGAGAGGGGGAGACAGAGACAGAGACATAGTGAGAGAGGCAGAGAGAGAGACAGAGCGAGAGACAGAGTGTGAGAGAGACATAGAGAGAGAGAAAGGCACAGACAGAGAGACAGAGATAGAGTGAGATAGACAGAGAGTAACCGACAGAGAGTGTGAGACAGAGGGAGAGTCAGAGAGACAGGGAAAGGTAGAGACAGAGAGTGAGAGAGACAGAGAGAGAGCTAAAGGCACAGACAGAGATACAGAGAGAGAGTGTGAGAGAGGAAGAGTGAGAGAGCCACAGAGAGAGAGAGAGGGAAAAAAAAGCACAGACAGAGAGACAGAGAGAGAGTGAGAGAGACAGAGAGATCGATAGAGAGAGGGACACAGAGGGAAGTCAAGATAGAGGCTGAGAGACACTCACAGGCACATGGGAACAACACCACCTGCACGTTCCCCTCCAAGTCACACACCATCCCGACTTGGAAATATATCGCCGTTCCTTCATCGTCACTGGGTCAAAATCCTGGAACTCCATTCCTAACAGCACTGTGGGAGAACCTTCACCACACGGACTGCAGCGGTTCAAGAAGGCAGCTCACCACCACCTTCTCAAGGGCAATTAAGGATGGGCAATAAATGCCAGCCTGGCCAATGATGCCCACATACCATGAACGAATAAAAAAAACCATGGAGAATGAGATAGATAGATAGATAGATAGATAGAAAGACCGAGAGTGAGAGAGAGAGAAAGAGAGAGAGAGAAAGAGAGAAAGACATACAAAGAAAGACAGAGATAGAGACAGAGAGAGACAGAGAGAGTGTGAGAGACAGAGAGAGCGAAAGAGACAGAGAGAGCGAAAGAGACAGAGAGAGAGGCAGAGAGAGAGACAGGGAGAGACCGAGAGGGAGTCACAGAATGAGAGTGAGCGAGACCGAGAGACAGACAGAGACAGAGAGGGGGAGAGACACAGAGAGTGTGCGACAGGCAGACAGAGATGATGACAGATGGAGGGAGAGAGTGACAGAGAGAGAGATAGAGAGAGATTGACAGTCAGAAAGTGAGAGAGAGACAGAGGGAGAGACAGAGAGACAGAGAGTGAGATAAAGACAGAGAGAGAGAGTGACAGACAGAGAGTGAGAGAGAAAGAGATACCGCGTGTAAGAGAAAGACAGAGAGTGAGGTAGAGACAGAGAGAGAGAAACAGTAAGAGTGACAAACAGGGAGTGAGAGAGAAAGGCAGAGAGTGACAGAGAGAGTGGCAGACAGAGAGTGAGAGGGAAAGAGATACCGAATGCAAGAGAGACAGTGAATGAGAGAGCGAGAGACAGAGAGAGTGTGAGAGAGACAGAGACAGAGAGAGAAAGGCACAGACAGAGACAGAGAGTGAGAGAGAGATTGAGATAGTCAGAGAGTGACCGACAGAGAGTGAGAGACAGAGAGAGAGAGCGACTAAGAGAGAGACAGACAGAGAGATAGAGGTGACAGACAGAGAGTGAGATACAGACAGAGAGAGAGAGAGAGAGTGACAGAAAGACAGAGAAGGGCACAGACAAAGAGACAGAGAGAATGAGAGAGACAGAGAGAGAAAAAGTCAGAGAGTGAGAGAGTGACAGATAGAGAGTGAGAGGGAAATAGATACCAAATGTAAGAGAGTGAGAGAGAGAGAGCGAATGACAGAGAGACAGAGCGAGGGACAGAAAGAGTGTGAGAGAGACAGAGAGAGAGAGAAAGGCACAGACAGACAGAGAAAGAGTGAGAGAGAGAGAGTGAGATAGACAGAGATTGACCGACAGAATGTGAGAAACAGAGAGTGAGAGAGAGAGAGAGAGAAAGGCACAGACAGAGAGACAGAGCGAGTGAGGGCGAGTGAGGGGGAGTGAAAGAGAGAGAGACAGAGAGAGGGAGAGACAGCGAGAGTGACAGACAGAGAGTGAGAGGGAAAGAGATACCGAATGTGAGAGGGAAAGAGAGAGACAGAGAGAGAGAGCGAGAGAGAATGTGAGAGAGACAATAGAGAGAGAGAAAGGCACATACAGAGATACAGAGAGAGAGAGGGGAGAGAAAGTGAGTCAGACAAAGAGAGAGAGAGACAGGGAGAGAGTGAGAGAGGCAGAGAGAGAGAGAGGGAAAGGCACAGATAGAGAGACAGAGAGTGAGTGAGAGAGTGAGAGAGACAGAGTAAGAGAGTGATAGAGAGAGGGAGAGGCAGGGAGAGTGTACGAGAGGCACTCAGAGATTGTGACAGATAGAGGGAGAGAATGACAGAGAGAGAGATCGAGTGACCGACAGAAAGTGAGAGAGAGACAGAGGGAAAGAGAGTGACCGACAGAAAGTGAGAGAGAGAGAGAGACACAGAGAGTGACAGACCAAATGTGAGAGGGAGTAAGAGAGAGAGCGAGAGGCAGAGAGTAAGATAAAGACAGAGAGAGGGAGAGTGACAGACAGAGGGTGAGAAAGAAAGAGATACCGAGTGTAAGAGAAAGACAGAGAGAGTGAGGTAGAGACAGAAAGGGAGAGACAGTGAGATTGACAAAAGGGGAGTGAGAGAGAAATGCAGAGAGTGACAGAGAGAGCAAAAGGCAGAGAGTAAGATAAAGACAGAGAGAGGGAGAGTGACAGACAGAGGGTGAGAAAGAAAGAGATACCGAGTGTAAGAGAAAGACAGAGAGAGTGAGGTAGAGACAGAAAGGGAGAGACAGTGAGATTGACAAAAGGGGAGTGAGAGAGAAATGCAGAGAGTGACAGAGAGAGTGGCAGACAGAAAGTGAGAGGGAAAGAGATACAGAATGTAAGAGGGACAGAGATTGAGAGAGAGACAGAGCGAGAGACAGAGAGAGTGTATGTGAGAGAGAGAGAAAGGCACAATCAGAGACAAAGAGAGAGTGAGGGAGAGATTGAGATATTCAGAGAGTTACCGACAGAGAGTGAGAGACAGAGAGAAAGAGTGAGAGACAGAGAATGGCACAGACAGAGAGACAGAGAGAGAGTGAGGGAGAGAGAGGGTGAGTGAGAAAGAGAGAGATAGAGACAGAGAGAAAGACAGAGAGAGTGATAGACAGGGAGTGAAAGAGAGACAGAGAGAGAGTGAAAGAGAGATAGACAGACAGAGAGTGAGAGAAAGACAGAGAGAAAGAGAGACAGAGTGTGACAGATAGAGAGAGAGACAGTGAACAAGACAGAGAGAGAGTGACAGACAGAGAGAGAGAGAGCGACGGACAGAGGATGAGAGAGAGACAGAGCGAGAGAGAGATGCACAGAGGGTGAGAGATAGACAGAGAGAGAGAGACAGAGAGAGAGTGTGACAGAGAGAGAGCGAGAGAGAGACAGAATGATAGAGATTGACAGAGAGAGTGACAGACAAAGAGTGAGAGAGAGGGACAGAGAGAGAGGGAGACAGAGAGGGGGGGTTAGAGAGTGAGTGGGGAGCAGGGAGAGAGAGGGGGGGGACAGAGAAAGTGAGTCAGAGAAAGAGACAGGGCCAGGGACAGAAAGAACCAGGCAGAGAAACCAGAGAGAGAGAGAGAGACAGAGACAGAGACAGGGAGAAAGGGAGAGACAGAAAGAAGCAGAGACAGACAGAGAGACAGAGATAGGCAGAGACAGAGAGAGACACTGAGAGAGAGAGAGAGAGTGGCAGACAGAGAGTGAGAAAGAGAGAGAGCGAGAGAGAGAGACAGAGAAAGAGACAGACAGATACAGAAAGAAACAGACAGAGAAAAATAGAGAGCGAGAGGCAGAGAAAACCACAGAGAGAGAAGCAGACAGAGGGTGAGAGACAGAGAGAGTGAGAGAGAGAGCGACAGAGAGAGAGTGAGAGAGATGGAGAGAGAGTGACAGACAGTGAGATAAAAAGAGATACTGAATGTAAGAGAGACAGAGAGAGACAGCAACAGTGACAGACAGACAGTGAGAGAGAGAAACGCAGAGGGTGACAGAGAGAGTGACAGACAAAGAGTGAGATGGAAAGAGATACCGAATGTAAGAGAGACAGAGAGTGAGAGAGAGAGACAGAGAGAGGGACAGAAAGGGACTGAGCAAGACAGAGAGAGAGAGACAGACAGAGAGAGGGAGAGGCAGAGTGGGAGAGACAGAAAGAGTGATAGAGTGCGAGAGAGACAGAGAGAGAGAGACAGAGAGAGTGAGAGAAAGGCAGAGAGCGAGAGGGAAAGACAAAGAGAGGGAAAGACAGAGAGAGACAGAGAGAGGGAGAGTGACAGAGACACACGTCGACAGAGAAAGAGACATAGACTTGCAGAGAGAGAGACAGAGACACACAGAGACAGAGAGAGACAGGGAGTGAGAAAGACAGAGAGACGGAGAGAGAGTGACAGAGAGAAAGAAAGAGGCAGAGAGAGAGACAGACACATAGAGACAGTGATCGGCAGAGACAGAGAGAAAAATAGAGAGAGAGAGACAGAGACAACAAACGAGAGAGAGAGCGGCTAAGAGAGAGAGGAAGACAGAGAGAGAGGGACATGAGAGAGGGACAGTGACAGAGAGAGAGAGAGACAGGGAGAGTGGGACAGAGAGAGAGATACAGACAAAGAGACAATGAGAGACAGGAAGAGAGAGGGAGACAGAAAGTGAGAGAGACCAATAGATGGACAGAGGCTAAGAGAGAGAGAATGGAACAGAGAAAGAGGGAGAGAGAGTGAGAGAGAGAAAGAGACAGAATAACAGAAAGAGGGTGAGAGGGAGACAGAGAGAGCTAGAGTGAGAGAAAGAGAGTGTCAGACCGAGACAGTGAGTGACAGAGAATGAGAGACAGAGAGAGAGAGCGAGATGGAGAGAGAGACAGAGAGAGTGACTGGTAGAGAGTGAGAAAGAGAGAGAGAGCGACAGAGTGTGACAGATAGAGGGTGAGATAGAGAGAGAGCCAGAGAGAGTGACAGTACAGTCAGAGTGAGAGAGAGGCAGAGAGAGTGACAGAGAGGGAGAGAGAGATACAGAGAGTGAGAGAGAGAGAGAAAGAGTGTCAGATAGAGAGAGAGAGTGACAGACAGAAAGTGAGAGAGAGAGACAGAGAGAGAGAGTGAGTGACAGAGACACACAAAGACAGAGAAAGAGACAGAGACATGCAGAGACAGAGAGAGAGACAGACAGGGAGAGAAAGGGAGAGAGAAAGACAAAGAGACAGAGAGAGAGTGACAGAGAGAAAGAGAGATACAGAAAGAGGCAGATAGAGAGAGAGAGCGAGAGATACATGGAGACAGTGATAGGCAGAGACAGAGAGAAAAACAGAGAGAGAGACAGAGAAGCCAAGAGAGAGAGAGCAGCTAACAGAGAGAGAGGGAGACAGAGAAAGCGACAGTGAGAGACAGAAAGAGGGAGAGAGACAGACAGAAAGAGAGAGAGACGGAAAGAGAGAGAGGGACCAAGAGATGGACAGAGACCGAGAGAGAGAGAGAGAGAGAGACAGAGAATGGAACACAGAGTGGGAGAAAGAGGGAGAGAGAGAGAGTGAAAGAGACAGAGGCAAAGAGAGAGAGAGACAGAGAGTGACAGACAAAGAGTGCGAGAGAGAGAGCAGAGAGAGAGTGGCAGAGAGAGGGACAGAGAAAGAGAGACAGAGAGAGAGTGAGTGACAAAGAGAGAGTGACAGAGACACACAGATACGGAGAAAGAGAGAGACAGACACACAGAGACAGAGAGAGAGACAGGGAGAGAGAAAGACAGAGAAATATATATATAGAGAGACAGAAAAAGAGAGCGACAGAAAGAGGAAGAGAGAGGGAGACAGTCAGATACAGAGAGATAGCGATAGGCAGAGACAGAGAGAAAAATACAGAGTCAGAGACATCGAGGGAGAGAGTGACAAAGAGAGAGAGAAGGAGAAAGAGGGAGACAGACAGATATAGAGTGACAGAGAGAGGGACAGAGAGAGAGAGAGACGAGACAGTGAGAGACAGAGAGAGAGATAGACAGTGTGATAGACAGAGAGTGAGAGAGAGACAGAGAGAGTGACAGAGAGAGACTGAGTGACGGAGAGAGAGAGTGACAGACAAAGAGTGAGTGACAGGGAGAGAGAGAGAGTGAGAGAGAGTGACAGATGGAGAGTGATTGAGAGAGAGAGACAGAGAGAGAGGGACAGACAGGGTGTGACAGAGAGTGAGATAGAGAGAGAGACAGAGAGATTGACAGACAGAGCGTGAGAGAGAGACAGAGAGAGAGTGACAGTCAAAGAGTGACAGAGAGTGAGAGAGACAGACAGAGAGAGAGTGACAGAGAGAGAGAGACAGAGACAGTGATTGACAGAGAGTGAGAGACAGAGAGAGAGACAGAGAGAGTGAGAGGCAGAGAGATTGACAGATGGAGAGGGATTGAGAGAGAGAGAGTTAGAGACAGGGTGTGTGGCAGACAGAGAGTGAGAGACAGAGAGAGAGGGGCAGATAGAGAGTGAGAGAGATAAAGAGAGACAGACAGACAGGGTGTGACAGAGAGTGAGATAGAGAAAGAGACAGAGAGATTGACAGAGTGTGAGAGAGAGTGACAGACAGAGAGAGAGAGAGAGTGACAGACAGAAAGTGAGAGAGAGACAGAGAGACAGAGTGAGAGACAGAGAGAGAGAAAGAGAGAGACAGAGGGGAGAGAGTGACAGACAGATAGTGAGAGAGAGACAGAGAGAGAGACAGAGAGAGAGACAGACAGGTAGTCCGACTGGTCCGACTGTTTTTTTCAACTTTATTTCCCTACAGTCTGGATCCTGGCCGGAAATTCCCTCCCCTGGGCTGCAGTTCATTTCTCAACTGGTTCTGGATCTTAGAGAGATCCCCAACTTCACCATCGTTTCCCCGCCCTGCAATCGATTCCCTCAACATTCAGCCCCTCGAGACTGTTACATAGGAACAGGAGGAGGCCATTCAGCCCCTCGAGACTATTACATAGAAAAAGGAGGAGGCCATTCAGCCCAATGAACCTGTTACACAGGAAAGGGAGGAGGACATTCATCCCTGGAGACTGTTACATTGGAACAGGAGGAGGCCATTCAGCCCCTTGAGCCTGTTATGCAAGAACAGGAGGAGGCCATTCAGCCCCTCGAGCCTGTTATGCAAGAACAGGAGGGGGCCATTCAGCCCCTCGAGCCTGTTGCACAGGAACAGGAGGGGGCCATTCAGTTCATCGGCCTGTTACACAGGAACAGGAGAAAGCCATTCAGTCCCTCGAGCCTATTACAGAGAAACAAGGGGAGGCCAATCAGCCCCTCAAGTCTTTTACATAGCAACAGGTGAAGTCCATTCAGTCCCTCGAGCCAAATACATATCAACAAGAGGAGGCCAATCAGTTCCTCGAGCCTGATACAAGGAACAGGAGGAAACCATTTAGCCCCTCGATCCTGTTACTCAAGAACAGGAGGAGGCAAATCAGCGCATCGAACCTGTTACACTTAATCAGGAAGAGGTCATTCACCCCCTTGATACTGCAACACAGGAAGAGAAGGAGGCCATACTGCCCCTCGAGCCATTTTTTCTTCGTTCATGGGATGTGGGCGTCGCTGGCAAGGCCAGAATTTATTGCCCATCCTTCATTACCCTTGAGAAGGTGGTGGTGAGCCGCCTTCTTGAACCGCTGCAGTCCATGCGGTGAAGGTTCTCCCACAGTGCTGTAAGATAGGGAGTTCCAGGATTTTGACCCAGCGACGATGAAGGAACGGCGATATATTTCCAAGTCGGGATGGTGTGTGACTTGGAGGGGAACGTGCAGGTGGTGTTGTTCCCATGTGCCTGCTGCCCTTGTCCTTCTAGGTGGCAGAGGTCGTGGGTTTGGGAGGTGCTGTCAAAGAAGCCTTGGCGAGTTGCTACAGTGCATCCTGTGGATGGTACACACTGCAGCCACCGTGTGCCAGTGGTGAAGGGAGTGAATGTTTAGGGTGGTGGATGGGGTGCCAATCAAGCGGGCTGCTTTGTCCCGGATGGTGTCGAGCTTCTTGAGTGTTGTTGGAGCTGCACTCATCCAGACAAGTGGAGAGTATTCCATCACACTCCTGACTTGTGCCTTGTAGATGGTGGAAAGGCTTTGGGGAGTCAGGAGGTGAGTCACTCGCTACAGAATACCAAGCCTTTGAACTGCTCTTGTAGCCACAGTATTTATTTGGCTGGTCCAGTTAAGTTTCTGGTCAATGGTGACCCCCAGGATGTTGATGGTGGGGGATTCGGCGATGGTAATGCCGTTGAATGTCAAGGGGAGTTGGTTAGACTCTGTCTTGTTGGAGATGGTCATTGCCTGGCACTTGTCTGGCGCGAATGTTACTTGCCACTTATCAGCCCAAGCCTGGATGTTGTCCAGGTCTTGCTGCATGCGGGCACAGACTGCTTCATTATCTGAGGGGTTGCGAATGGAACTGAACACTGTGCAATCATCAGCGAAAAACCCCATTCTGACTTTATGATGGAGGGAAGGTCATTGATGAAGCAGCTGAAGGTGGTTGGGCCTAGGACACTGCCCTGAGGAACTCCTGCAGCAATGTCCTGGGGCTGAGGTGACTGGCCTCCAACAACCACTACCATCTTCCTTTGTGCTAGGTATGACTCCAGCCACTGGAGAGTTTTCCCCCTGATTTGCATTGACTTCAATTTTACCAGGGCTCCTTGGTGCCACACTCAGTCAAATGCTGCCTTGATGTCAAGGGCAGTCACTCTCACCTCACCTCTTGAATTCAGCTCTTTTGTCCATGTTTGGACCAAGGCTGTAATGAGTTCTGGAGCCGAGTGGTCCTGGCGGAACCCAAACTGAGCATCGGTGAGCAGATTACTGTTGAGTAAGTGCCGCTTGATAGCACTGTCGACGAAACCTTCTATCACTTTGATGATTGAGAGTAGACTGATGGTCAGTAATTGGCCGGATTGGATTTGTCCTGCTTTTTGTGGACAGGACATACCTGGGCAATTTTCCACATTGTCGGGTAAATGCCAGTGTTGTAGCTGTGCTGGAACAGCTTGGATAGAGGCGCGGCTAGTTCTGGAGCACAAATTTTCAGCACTCCAGCTGGGATGTTGTCAGGGCCCATAGCCTTTGCTGTATCCAGTGCACTCAGCCGTTTCTTGATATCACGTGGAGTGAATTGAATTGGCTGAAGACTGGCTTCTGTGATGGTGGGGATATCGGGAGGAGGCTGAGATGGATCATCCACTCGGGGCACTTCTGGTTGAAGATGGTTGTAAACGCTACAGCCTTGTCTTTTGCACTCATGTGCTGGACTCCACCATCATTGAGGATGTGGATGCTCATGGAGCCTCCTCCTCCCGTTAGTTGTTTAATTGTCCGCCACATTCACGACTGGATGTGGCAGGACTGCAGAGCTTTGATCTGATCCGTTGGTTGTGGAATCGCTTAGCTCTGTCTAAAGCATGTTGTTTCCGCTGTTTAGCATGCATGTAGTTCTGTGTTGTAGCTTCACCAGGTTGGCACCTCATTTTTAGGTACGCCTGGTGCTGATCCTGGCATGCTCTTCAATAGTCCTCTTTGAACCAGGGTTGATCCCCTGGCTTGTTGGTAATGGTAGAGTGAGGAATATGCTGGGCCATGAGGTTATAGATTGTGCTGAAATACAATTCTGCTGCTGCTGATGGCCTACAGCGCCTCATGGATTCTCAGGTTTGAGCTGATAGATCTGTTCTGAATCTATCCCATTTAACACGTTGGATTGTGTCCTCGGTGTGAGGATGGGACCTCGTCTCCACAAGTACTGTGGTCACTCCTACCAATACTGTCATGGACAGATGCATTTGCGACAGGTAGATTGGTAAGGACGAGGTCAAGTAGGTTTTTCCTTCGTGTTAGTTCGCTCACCGCCTGCCGCAGGCCCAGTCTGGTAGCTATGACCTTCAGGACGCTGCCAGCTCGGTCAGTAGTGGTGCTACAGAACCACTCTTGGTGATGGACATTGAAGTCCTCCACCCACTGTGCATTCTGTGCCTTTGCAACCCTCAGTGCTTCTCAACATGGAGGAGGACTGATTTCATCATCTAAGGGAGGGTGGTAATCCGCAGAAGGTTTCCTTGCCCATATTTGACCTGATGCCATGAGATTTCATGGTGTCTGGAGTCAATGTTGTGGACTCCCAGGCCCAGTCCCTCCTGACCATATACCATTATGCCGCCACCTCTGGTGGGTCTGTCCTGCCAGTGGGACAGGACATAACCAGGAATGGTGATGGAAGAGCTTGGGGCATTGGCTGAAAGTTATGATTCTGAGAATATGGCTGTGTCAGGCTGTTGCTTGACTCGTCTGTGGGACAGCTCTCCCAATTTTGGGTGACTTCCCCAGATGTCAGTGAGGAGGACTTTGTTGGGCTGACTCGGCTTGGTTTGCCTTGGTTGTGTCTGGTGCCTTGTGCTCTGTCTGGTTTTATTCTTATTGTGACTTTCTGTGGTGAGATTGTATAACTGAGTGGCTTGTTAGGCCATTTCAGAGAGTGATTAAGAATTGATATTGCTGTGGGTCTGGAGTCACAAATAGGCCAGACCAGGTAAGGACGGCAGGTTTCTTCCCCGAAAGGGCATTAGTGAACCAGATGGGTTTTAATGACAATCCAGTAGTTTTGTGGCCACCATTACTGATATTCATAGAATCATAGAATCATAGAAGTTACAACATGGAAACAGGCCCTTCGGCCCAACATGTCCATGTCGCCCAGTTTATACCACTAAGCTAGTCCCAATTGCCTGCACTTGGCCCATATCCCTCGATACCCATCTTCCCCATGTAACTGTCCAAATGCTTTTTAAAAGACAAAATTGTACCCGCCTCTACTACTGCCTCTGGCAGCTCGTTCCAGACACTCACCACCCTTTGAGTGAAAAAATTGCCCCTCTGGATCCTTTTGTATCTCTCCCCTCTCACCTTAAATCTGTGCCCCCTCGTTATAGACTCCCCTACCTTTGGGAAAAGATTTTGACTATCGACCTTATCTATGCCCCTCATTATTTTATAGACTTCTATAAGATCACCCCTTAACCTCCTACTCTCCAGGGAATAAAATCCCAGTCTGTCTAACCTCTCCCTGTAAGTCAAACCATCAAGTCCCGGTAGCATCCTAGTAAATCTTTTCTGCACTCTTTCTAGTTTAATAATATCCTTTCTATAATAGGGTGACCAGAACTGTACACAGTACTCCAAGTGTGGCCTCACCAATGCCCTGTACAACTTCAACAAGACATCCCAACTCCTGCATTCAATGTTCTGACCAATGAAACCAAGCATGCTGAATGCCTTCTTCACCACCCTATCCACCTGTGACTCCACTTTCAAGGAGCTATGAATCTGTACTCCTAGATCTCTTTGTTCTATAACTCTCCCCAACGCCCTACCATTAACGGAGTAGGTCCTGGCCCGATTCGATCTACCAAAATGCATCACCTCACATTTATCTAAATTAAACTCCATCTGCCATTCATCGGCCCACTGGCCCAATTTATCAAGATCCCGTTGCAATCCTAGATAACCTTCTTCACTGTCCACAATGCCACCAATCTTGGTGTCATCTGCAAACTTACTAACCATGCCTCCTAAATTCTCATCCAAATCATTAATATAAATAACAAATAACAGCGGACCCAGCACCGATCCCTGAGGCACACCGCTGGACACAGGCATCCAGTTTGAAAAACAACCCTCGACAACCACCCTCTGTCTTCTGTCGTCAAGCCAATTTTGTATCCAATTGGCTACCTCACCTTGGATCCCATGAGATTTAACCTTATGTAACAACCTACCATGCGGTACCTTGTCAAATGCTTTGCTGAAGTCCATGTAGACCACGTCTACTGCACAGCCCTCATCTATCTTCTTGGTTACCCCTTCAAAAAACTCAATCAAATTCGTGAGACATGATTTTCCTCTCACAAAACCATGCTGACTGTTCCTAATTAGTCCCTGCCTCTCCAAATGCCTGTAGATTCTGTCCCTCAGAATACCCTCTAACAACTTACCCACTACAGATGTCAGGCTCACTGGTCTGTAGTTCCCAGGCTTTTCCCTGCCGCCCTTCTTAAACAAAGGCACAACATTTGCTACCCTCCAATCTTCAGGCACCTCACCTGTAGCGGTGGATGATTCAAATATCTCTGCTAGGGGACCCGCAATTTCCTCCCTAACCTCCCATAACGTCCTGGGATACATTTCATCAGGTCCCGGAGATTTATCTACCTTGATGCGCGTTAAGACTTCCAGCACCTCCCTCTCTGTAATATGTACACTCCTCAAGACATCACTATTTATTTCCCCAAGTTCCCTAACATCCATGCCTTTCTCAACCGTAAATACCGATGTGAAATATTCATTCAGGATCTCACCCATCTCTTGTGGTTCCGCACATAGATGACCTTGTTGATCCTTAAGAGGCCCTACTCTCTCCCTAGTTACCCTTTTGCCCTTTATGTATTTGTAGAAGCTCTTTGGATTCACCTTTGCCTGATCTGCCAAAGCAATCTCATATCCCCTTTTTGCCCTCCTGATTTCTCTCTTAACTCTACTCCGGCAATCTCTATACTCTTCAAGGGATCCACTTGATCCCAGCTGCCTATGCATGTCATATGCCTCCTTCTTATTTTTGACTAGTGCCTCAATCTCCCGAGTCATCCAAGGTTCCCTACTTCTACCAGCCTTGCCCTTCACTTTATAAGGAATGTGCTTACACTGAACCCTGGTTAACACACTTTTGAAAGCCTCCCACTTACCAGACGTCCCTTTGCCTGCCAACAGACTCTCCCAATCAAAATCTGGAATAAAAAAGATATTAGCTTCTTTTTTATTCCAGATTTTTTATTTAAATTCCCCAGCTGCCGTGGTGGGATTTGAACTCAAGACTCCGCGATTATTAGTCTGCGATTACTAATCTAGTAACATAACCACTATGCTAATATACCTGTGTTCCTCTTAAAAAGGAACAGCTGGTGGCATTTTAGCCCTCAACCCTGTTACACAGGAAGAGGAGCAGGCACTTCATCCCTTCTTACCTTTTACACAGGAACAGGAGGAGGCCATTCAGCCCCTCGACCCTGTTACACAGGAACAGGAGGAGGCAATTCAGCCCCTCGACCCTGTTACACAGGAACAGGAGAAGGCCATTCAGCCCCTCGACCCTGTTACACAGGAACAGGAGGAGGCCATTCAGCCCCTCGACCCTATTACACAGGAACAGGAGGAGGCCATTCAGCCCCTCGAGCTTGATACAAAGGAACTGAAGGAGGCCATTCAGCCCCTCGAGCTTGATACAAAGGAACTGAAGGAGGCCATTCAGCCCCTCGAGACTGTTACACAAGAACAGGAGGAGGCCATTCAGACCCTCGATCCTGTTAGACAGGCATAGGAGGAGGCTATTCAACCCCTCGGGCAATTTACATAGGAACAGGACAAGGCCATTTAGCCCCTTGACCAAGTTATATATGTACAGGGCAAGGCCATTCAGACCCACATGCCTTTTATACAGGAACAGGCGGAGGCCAGTCGGTCCCTCAAGCCTGTTATGCTTCAGAAGCAGACTTCAGGAGGAATAGACAGACTGGTGAAATGGGCAGACACCTGGCAGATGGAATTTAATACTGATCAATGTGAAGTGATGCACTTTGGGAGGAACAACATGGAGGGACAATATAATCTGAATGGCACAATTTTGAGGGAGGGGGAAGAGCAGAGGGACTTGGGGGGACATATTCACAAATCTCTGAAGGTGGCAGGGCAGGTTGATAAGGTCGTTGAGAAAGCGAATGGGATAATTGGCTTTGTAAATAGGGGCATTGAATACAAAAACAAGGAAGTCATGCTTAAACTGTGCAAAACACTGGTTCGGCCTCAGCTGGAGTATTGGCCCCGATATTAGCAGGGAGGCAGGATAGCAGGGAGGGGGTGCGACTGGGCAGTGAAATCGGTCCGTTCCCCAAACAATCGCGGATAAATTGAAGCCACTTAACGTGTCTTCCGGGTTTCCCTTCGTCAACCTGCGCAGCGGGCGGACTGCGCACCCGCATCACAGGCTGTCAGCTGGAGGAGTCCTATTTAAAGGGACAGTCCTCCAATGCTACTCCTGCAACAAACAACCAAAAGTGCAGCATGGAGCAGACCAGGGGAAAGGCTGCTTCCAGATTTAATGATGCCTCACTCCAGGTCCTACTAGATGGGGTGACGAGGAGGAGGCAGATTTTATTTCCAGCGAACGGGAGGAAGTGGCTTGTCTCTGCCACCAAGAAGGCCTGGCTCGAGGTGGCAGAGGAGGTCACCAGCAGCAGCAACGTCTCCCACACCTGGATCCAGTGCAGGAAGCGCTTCAATGACCTAACTAGGTCAACAAAAGTGAGTACACTTACTCATTCTCCTACACTCCGTCTTCCACATCACCGCCCCCACCCCCCAACTCATTCTGCACTGCCAACACTACTCTGTCACATCACTCCTCACACCCACTCAAAGCTCATCCTCAACCTACCTGCACTTCCTCACCTCCCCATTACTCATCCCACCACTACCACTCAACCCAATCCTCATACAATGTCATAGCTCTGTCTCACACTCACCCTCTGATGCATCTCTTTCACGGTCAGCCTCACACAAACCAATGCATTCAGCAGTTGGCCACGTCACCAACCCTCACTCACGCCTCTCTACTTTCTCCCCTTATAGGAGAAGAGAGCCCAGAATGCACGGGAGAAGGCGAGGACTGGAGGGGGGCCGCAACAAATCGTCATCCTCATGGACGTGGAGCAGGAGGGTCGCGAATTAAGCCGCACCCTCGAGTGTCTGTCCGTCGGGGACGCCGAGACTGCCACCTGACAAACGACTGATGACAGAACTTTAACATTCAGCACTCACAATAGTAAATGATGTTAACATGTCTTGCCATCTTCAGCACCTCAACATCTGTCATCATGCTTAATATTGCCTTCTGTTCGTTTATAGGGCCTTCAGCGACTGCTGTGATGGCGGAGGACGATTCCTCAGAGTACTTGCCGGCCTCTGAGGGGGCAACGTCACATCTGAGCGAGCCGTCCACCAGCACAGATACAAACACCTCGGTGGATCCCCTCCCTCACTAAGTTGGGGTCCCACATGGTGAGTTACCACACACGTGAGCACGAGCAGACACTGGTGGCAGGGGCAGCTGTGGAGAGTCCCGTCGGTGGGAGCACTCTTCTCCAGGCTCTGCTCACCTGGACACAGATGCTGAACCTTGGGGGCCATCCTTTAAAAGGAGAATGATCGAGGGGCAGCAGCACATTTGCGAGGTGCTGGAACAGGTGCCACGCGCACTCTCCACAATCACGCAGAGGATGGAGGAGTCCAACTCCTGCATGAGTGGAATGGTGGCACAGGTACAGGAGGGAATCTCTGAGATGCTGTCACAGGGACGTGAGGGCATCTCTGTGGTAGTGTCGCTCGTAAGTGCGGGAATGTCTGCAATGGAGGGAAGGCTAGCCTCCATTGAGCTTCAAGCACAGCTCACCAATAAGTCTATTGAGGTCTTGACAATGGTCCTTCGGACTCAAGGTGAACAACTTTCTGCCGCCTTAAACAGGCAGGCAGATACACTAGCACTGGCCTTACAAGGCTTCACGCATGTCCTCCAAACTGTTGTCCAGCAGAGTGGTAGAAGTGATGTGGGCCTCTGACCTGCATCCTTTCCTCAGGGTTTCGCTCCAGGTTCAACCCTTGCTTCCACTCCTGTTCTCTACAACCTCACTCTCCTATGGGTTCTCTCTTCAATGCTACTTTTGAGGGTGGTTACAGGGGCTTTTGCTAACACAGGTGTTTGACCCGATTGAGATCTTGCTAAAAGGCGTGGTGGCCAATTGTGTGTCGAGTATCTTTCAGAAAAAGGAAGAAGAGTCTGCCTGCTCCGTATCTCTTTCTATGATGGAGTAGCCCCCTCCGCCCCCCCGCCCTGCTCAGTGATTGACCAATTGCCAGTTACCACCATTCCCACGGGACTGGCCCCCCATCCTAACCTGTTGTGTTTCTCTCAAGGACACCTTTAGCAACTTCTAGGTCTATTATTTTATACTCCTGTCTGGGTCCCTGGCTGTTAACTCTAACATTGTCTCTTATGGACAGTTAGGTTCTTATCTCCTGGGCATGACTGCGTAACTTGGTAATGTAGCTATGGTTGTGACTTGTGCGCTGTGCTGGCAATTTCATATTTTTATTACTTTTATTCAAGGATTTTTAAGGGTTTTTGCAAAGCCTGACTGGTACTAAATTATGTTATTAATTACTATACACTTGCTTAATTAGTACAAAGAGAGAAGTATGTTCATACAAGGATAGCAAAAGGTGCATATCACAAATACATGTAGTACAATGAGTCACTGTACAACTGTGATTACAGCAATACATTGGGTAATAATCATCAGAAAGGTGAATTATCCAAACTAGATGTTCGATGCAGATTCAAAAGGTGATGGTATAATCATACATTGCCCGTCTTGAGGGGGAGGAGTCCTCTTCAATCCCTCATTTGTTTCCCTCATTAACTGAGCCGCTTCCAAGTGACTGGTGCAACGTTTAATCTTTTTCAACATGTGTTTGACCATATGAGTTATACATAATGATCAGTTACATCGTAGGGTCACAACAAAGTGTCCTGTCTGCAGGTACATCCTGACAAATCTGGAGCCAACCAGGTATAGTTATTAATGAACGTGATGTAGATGGGTGGGTGCTCCTGTCTCACCAGTGCCTGACCTTATATCACTCCTGCGTTTTCGATGCGAAAAACAGGCCTGGTGGGATTTCTCTGTTTAATGAGCCTCAGCTCCCAGAATGTCTCAATGAGTTGGTGTAAAACTGTGGCTACAAGAGCAGGTCAGAGGCTGGGTATTCTGTGGCGAGTGACTCACCTCCTGACTCCCCAAAGCCTTTACATCATCGACAAGGCACAAGTCAGGAGTGTGATGGAATACTCTCCACTTGCCTGGATGAGTGCAGCTCCAACAACACTCAAGAAGCTCGACACCATCCAGGCCAAAGCAGCCAGCTTGATTGGCACCCCATCCATCACACTAAACATTCACTCCCTTCACCACCGACGCACCATTGCTGCAGTGAGTACCACCTACAGGATGCACTGCAGCAACTCGCCAAGGCTTCTACAACAGTACCTCCCAGACCCGCGACCTCTACCACCTAGAAGGACAATGGCAGCAGGCACATGGGAACAACACTACCTCCATGATCCCCTCCAAGTCACACACCATCCCGACTTGGAAATATATCGCCGTTCCTTCATCGCGCTCGGTCAAAATCCTGGAACTCCCTTCCTAATAGCACTGTGGGAGAACCTTCACCACACGGACTGCAGCGGTTCAAGAAGGCAGCTCACCACCACCTTCTCAAGGGCAATTAGGGATGGGCAATAAATGTCGGCCTCGCCAGCGATGCCCACATCCCGTGAACAAATCTTAAAAATGCGTTAATAAAGCTTTCGATGTTCGGACTTGCACCAAGTGGGTAACTCGATAATAGTTAGATTCAGAAGGACGGGAATGGTCTCCCAATGCAAATCATTAGAAAGGACTGCATCAATCGGGTCAACTACGAGTCCATTCGCGGGTCCCGGTCGTAACATGGAGCATCCTATCCTTGCCAGTCTCTCTAGTTGGATGAAATTGGGCTTGGGGGCGAGAGGGTTAGGACTGAAGAACTAACTTCACAACGTGTATTCTCCCAGTTGGGTTACAGCATATGGGGCACTTCCAGTGTGCACAGTTACCTGTGGGAATACGAGGTGTACATCAGTGATATCCATTCTCTGAATCCGTGCTATACTCATAGCATATGGTCCGTAGAACCCACACCATCCTCCCACTGAGCAAGTGGCATCGTACGATCCCGGTCTCCCTGCCACTAGTAGGCAGGCGTAATATCCCTCGTTATACTTTCAGAAACATGGCCAACACATCGTCTTGTCCCCTAAAACTAACCTGCTCCCTTCTTGTTCCCTGCCGGGTGATCGTTGTATGGTCATTTATGTATTCTCAACCTTTTCTCCAAAAACTAACACCCGGTGGAGACTTATGCTATTACCAATCCCACTGCACCCGCACTGTATGCATACCTCGGTGTCTTCCTTAATCAGGTGTGTCTTAATGATCGTCTGCATTATGTTACATTCCCTGACACACCTCCCTTCATGGTCGTGCAAGCTAGAAATGGAATAGGAGTCAGTCTGGTTCCCTTGGCTTACTCCATCTCCCTCCACCCTTGGTTTACAGTCCTGTTGCCTCAATTCTCCTGAGTTTCCTAGTGTAGATGATTATCCCCACGCTCCAATCAGGAGGCACCACCATAACCATCTCAAGATGCGTTTGTATTGGCTCCTTGTCACTTATTCTACCTATAAGACACAAGCATATTATTTGTGGTTACAAATTGTGATTATATATACATTGATTATAGTACAAACTAAATTGTCTCTTATCAGATTGAGTACTATTCGGCTGTTGGGGCATCACATATGCCTTTCTGGTCTTATCTTCCAGTCATAAACTATCCCACCCTCCGTGGTGACTCGGTGTCAAACAACTCGAGGTGGCCTTTACCTCGGCTGCGCATTTATACGCCCAGAGAAGTCTGTTTTTCCTCACACTGAGACAGGACCTCATCACCGCTCAGTACCACCCTCTTGCTAAATACCTAGACGCCAAGGGAGTTGGAATAATTGACAAGGTTTAGATTTAAATCATATTCTTACATATCTGACCTTTTGATTAAAAGAAATATTCCATCCCTGAGGACCACTCGGGAGGAAAGCACGGCCGATGTGTAGGGCTGGGTTGTGTAGCAGACAGACCAGACATCTGGCCACCCGACGGGTGATGTCCACTTTCATTCCCGGCCACCACACTGTTTTACTAATCTTTTGCACTGTATTTTCTGCGAGCAGTGGCCACCTACATGAGCATGGCACATGTCAAAAAATTCCGCTCTCAACACAGGGGGAACACACCCGATGGGAAAAGTGTGTGCCTTGGGCTGATACATGAAGGAAGGAACGGTGATATATTTCCACGTCGGGATGGTGTGTGACTTGGAGGGGAACATACAGGCGGTGTTGTTCCCATGCGCCTGCTGCCTTTGTCCTTCTAGGTGGTAGAGGTCGCGGGTTTGGGAGGTGCTGTCGAAGAAGCCTTGGAGAGTTGCTGCAGTTCATCCTGCATATGGCACACACTGCAGCCACAGTGCAACGTTGGTGATGGGAGTGAATGTTTATGGTGGTAGATGTGGTGCCAATCAAGCGGGCTGCTTTGTCCTGGATGCTATCAAGCTTCTTGAGTGTTGTTGGACCTGCACTCATCAAGGCATGTGAAGAGTATTCCATCAACCACTTGACTTGTGCCTTGTAGATGGTGGAAAGGCTTTGAGGAGTCAGGAGGTGAGTCATCCACGTGATATCAAGAAACGGCTGCGTGCACTAGATACAGTAAAGGCTATGGCTCCCGACAACATCCCGGCTGTAGTGTTGTCGCGTTGTGCTCCAGAACTAGCCGCGCCTCGAACCAAGCTGTTCCAGTGCAGCTACAACATTGGCATCTAACCAACAAAGTGGAAAATTGCCCAGGTTTTTCGTGTCCACAAAAAGCGGGACAACTCGAATCTGGCCAATTAGTCCACTTTCAATCATCAGCAAAGTGATAGAAGGTGTCGTCGACAGTGCTATCAAGCGGCACTTACTCACCAATAACCTGCTCACTGATGCTCAGTTCAGGTTTCGCAAGGACCACTCGGTTTCAGACTTCATTACAGCCTTGGTCCAAACATCGACAAAAGAGTTGTAATCCAGAGGTGAGGTGTGAGCGACTGCCCTTGACATCAAGGCAGCATTTGACCAATTGTGGCAAAATGAGCCCTATTAAAATTTAAGTCAATGGGAATCAAGGGGAAAACTCTCCATTGGTTGGAGTCATACTTAGCACAAAGGAAGTTGGTAGTGGTTGTTGGAGGCCAATCATCTCATCCTCAGGATCTCGCTGCAGGAGTTCCTCAGGGCAGTGTCCTACGCCGAACCATCTTCAGCTGATTCATCAATGAACATCCCTCCATCATAAGGTCAGAAATGGGGATGTTCGCTGATAATTGCACAGTGTTCAGTTCCTTTCGCAACTCCTCACATAATTAAGCAAGCTGGGCCATCATGCAGGAAGAACTGGGCAACATCGAGGCCTGGGCTGATGAGTGGCAAGTAACATTCGCGCCAGACAAGTGTCAGGCAATGACCATCTCCAAGAAGATAGAGTCTAACCACCTCCGCTTGATATTCAACGGCATTACCTTTGCTGAATCCCCCACCATCAACATCCTCGGGGTCACCATTGACAATGAACCGGCCACATAAATGCTGTGGAAACAAGAGCAGGTCAGAGGCTGGATAGTTTGCGGTGGGTGACTCATCGCCTGAAACCCTAAAGCCTTTCCACCATTATAAGGAACAAGTCAGGAGTGTGATGGAATACTCTCCTCTTGCCAGGATGAGTGCAGCTCCAACAACACACAAGAATCTCGACATCATCCAGGACAAAGCAACCCGCTTGATTGGCACCCCATCCAACAAACAAAACATTCACTCCCTCCACCACCGGCGCACCGTGGCTGCAGTGTATACCATCTACAAGATGCACTGCAGCAACTCGCCAAGGCTTCTTCGACAGCACCTCCCAAACCCACGACCTCTACCAACTAGAAAGATAAGGGCAGCAGGCGCACGAACTGCAGCGGTTCAAAAAGTGGTTCACCGTCAACTTCACCAGTGCAATTAAGGATCGGCAATAAATGCTGTCCTTGCCAGCGACACCCACATTCCTTAGATGAATTTAAAAAGGAATGATCGAGCACGAGGGTTTTCTCGCATTGAAGGCTTCCCCATGGAGCAGGTTACCATTGATGACACGCATATTGCCATACATGCACCACATCTCAACTCGGCCATCTTCATGAACGGAAAGGGGTTTTACTCCCTCACTGTGCAGCTGGTGTTCGACCACACGCAGAGTATCATGGAAGTCAATGCCCGCTAACCTGGCAGCAGTCATTACACCTTTGTTATGCATCAGCCTAACATCGCAACAACCTTTGAACTGTCTCAGCAAATCAAAGGCTGGGTGACAAGGTCTATCCCTTTATGTAGTGGCTCATAATCCGATCAGACACTCAATCACTCATGTGCAGAGCAGGCCTAAAATGAGAGCCACGCAGCCATACGAATTGTCATCAAGCACACCATAGGCGTCAGAAAGCAATGCTTCCGCTGCCTGGACCGTTCTGCTGGAGCCCTGCAGTACACCGCTTAGCGGGTGTCAAGATTCGTCGTGGTGTGCTGCATGCTGCACAACCTCATCCTTATGACGGAACAGCCCTTGCCATCGCCTATCTGACAAGACGCTGAGCCAGCGGCAGATGAAAAGGAGGATAAGGAGGAGGAGGAGGGCGACGAGGAGGAAGAGGCTGAGGAGGAGGAAGAGATGGAAGACTAATTGGAGGAAGAGGCAAGGAGGCAACAAGATGTACAGGCTCTGTCTGCCACGGCTCTGCTGCTCACCTTATTCATGATATCAGTAACATCAACGACACCTCCCAAGTAACCAATAGCCCTACACTCCCCACTTGTCCTCTCCCACATGACCATCAAATGCCCCTCCGTATGATTACACATTGTTTCCTCCTGCAGCTCATTGCCAAAATAAAAACCACCATTAACTGTGACTTCTAATACAAATTTATAACGTTACACATTAATTCAAATATGGAACATTACAGTATTCACGTTTGCGCATTGCCTCAGTGTCTGTCGTGCGTTGTCTTTCGCCTTTGCCTTTCCTGATGCTCCCCCAGTGAATGGAGCAAGGGTGGTGAAAGGCTGCTGAACTTCAATTGAGGAGCATGGAGATGGCTGTGGAGGATGACCTCAAGCAGCTGTGGGCTAAGAGGGCCCGGCTTCAGACTACATCATCTCGGCCTGGGCTGCAGCAGTCTGGCCTGGCTGGCTGCCAGGCAACAGCACGGGCACTGGCGAAGTGGGAGGGGTTGGACCAGAAATGTTGTCATCCTGAGAGAGAACAGCAGGTTCGACTGCACTGGCGCCACTGCCGCTCACATGGGACGTCACTTCAGCAGTCCTCGTGATCAACTGGAGAGCAGATTTCTGGACTGCTGTGATGCCCTGGAAGCCCTGTTCCACAGTGGAATCCAGAGCTACGATAGCAGCAGTCTGGGCTTCCAAAGCAGCAGTCTGAACTGTCATAAAAGCAGTCTCAATTTCATCTGAAGCTGTCACATCTTTGATGACATTGGTTTTGCTGCAATTCAACCTGCGACATTGGTCATCAGACGTTGTATCATGGTGGGTTCCACAGGTGCGCTGATGGAGGTGACCGCCCGTTCATTGTCGGCAGGGATGGGCTCCAAGCTCTGCGCAAAGCCCTGTGCCAAGTTCAAGGTGGACTCCTCCATGTCCCTTGAAATTGTGCACAGGTTTTCTGGCAGGCTTTCCAGTGCCCCAAGCATTTGGTCGTGTATGCCCATCAGCCGTCTTCTGTACCCTAGCCCAACGAAGTCCTCATCTGAATCCTATGCAGCAGAACCATTGTGTGACCTCGCCCTCTGGCGTGTTGGCTCCTGTGGTATCCGTTGCTCCCGCCCCGGCTCCGTCACATTTGTGACCGGAGTCTCATCACGTGCCGATCTCTCCTCTAAACTAACCTCTAAAGGACGTGCAGTTTGAATCTCTGAGCTGATGGATACGAGTGTTAGATCGAGTGACGGTGTCGCTTCAGTGGCCCCCTCCTCCTCCTCGTCGTCCTCCTCCTCCTCGTCCTCCTCCTCCTCCTTGAATAGTACTGCCACGTGTTCTGAATATCTGCAATGACAAAGAGAACAGGTTGCGATATGTTGAGAGGAGAGAAAGTAAGACGTGCATGCTGACAGCATCTGCAGCATTTGAGTCAGAAAAGATTGTGGGAGGAAGGAGATGTGGGAACCAAGAAGGAGCATTAGATATGCAGAGACATCCTTCATCCGGACCTCCAGCGCGGCATGTGGTCAGAACGGCAGCGACAGCCCGCCCAATGATCCCCAACACTGTCTTTTCCATGCGGATGAGGACATGCAGGCGCGCCTGTCCTCCCTCATGTCTCTCCTGCTGTTGGTTGTTATGCACCATCTTCTCCTGCAAGACAGAGGATAGTTTGTCAATGAGTGTTCTGCTAGGTGTCTGGGTGATTGTGCCTGTCATGGTTGAATAGCTTCCAGTGTGTGTGAGCTGTGAGTGGTGGTTGTGTGATACTATGTGCGGGTGAGATGCAGCATGCCGAGTTGAGCATTGTGTATGGATGGGTAGTGTTTGTTGGTTGGTGGGTGTCGGGGACTGTGATGAGTGGAGCATTGGTGCAATTGGTAGGATGTGCCACGTGAAACTTGCATTCACTCACCTGGACCACTCGTGTCAAATTGTTGAAATTCTTTTGGCACTGAGGTGCAATGTTCCTGGCGTTCACATCCTTGGCCTCACCCTTCCACTGCCTGCAAAGCTGGAGTCAAGAGGGTCTCCTGCCACCCTGTGGGCACAGGACTGCCCTACTTTGGTCCATCCTTCCACCAGGCTGGCTGCACGGAGGAATCATGTTCATTAGCAGGCAACGCCAAGCTCACGTGCTGCCTGGGCAGTAAGCACCGGGCGCTGGTTACTCGCAGATTGCGGTCCCCATGCCCGTAATTTTGCCTTACCCAATTTAACACCCTTAGTCTTTGAAATGAAGCACATTTGTGAATATGTGCTTCAGACTCTGGGGGTGAAATTGCCATCCCTTCCAGCCGCTGTCAACTTACCTCCCCACAATCACACAACTTCCACGATTAGCCCTTGGAGAAGAACGTGTCCCTTAACGCCGTCGCGAATGCAGTGACCAATTTTCAACTCACTCCTTTGTGGCGCTGCATCCCGCTCTTGTGTATGTGTTAAATTGTACCCTCAACACCAGCTTTACTGTTTTTATTTCCAAGAAATCTCTCACAATCTCTCACCCTGTGCCTTGTCCACGATCTCGTCTCTAACCTCATTCACTTAAGGCAGAGAGCGATCAACCTGAGAGGATCCAGCATACGTGTAATTTGTATCCATAATGCAATCTATGTTGATCCCATATTTCTGTTTCTTCAGCAGAATCACCTTTTACTCTAGAATCAACCTGAAGTCCAGAGAAACCAAGGCTCATTTTTGACACAAATGACCGTCTTATTGAGATGGTCATTTGTGAGGTTCGGTGGTAAGTTTCATGAACAGTTTTCATATAATGTCACGCAAGGTTACGTTTCCTTCTTTACTGCTTGGGTATTAAACATTACCAGAACGGAAAGCAGAATGGAAAACCTGGCGGCGAGCATCGGAGGTCATTCACGGAACATGCTGTGATTTCCTCCCATTAATGTAGGTATCCTTTGGAGCTCAATGTTGATACTGTATGTTGTATAGTATCATGTCAGGGCAATTTAGAGAGAGTTATACCCTGTATCTTGCACATTCCGCCTCTAACCTGCAAGCTGTCCAAGTTGACACTAGATGTAAAGTGGAGACACTTTGTGAAGGCAATATATAGGAGGCTCATCTCTGTTTCGGATTGCATCTCATTAGGGAGTGTTTGTGGATTTTCCCTGTACTGTCGCTACAAAAGGGTTGTTAATCTTTCAACAATAACTGCCGTGTGATACAAGCCTGAGTAGTTATTAAATAACAAGCTTTTATAGATTGTCTCACCGCAACATTATGTTATAATACAACTTTCTTCAGATTACATTAAAAGACAAGCAAATACACAACTTGATTCTCCCCGGACTCAAGATTGATCAGATCTGACCTCCGTGGGGTTGCCTGGGCAATGGACTTCTGACTGTCCTCACGCGAGCTCTAACCTTTGGGAGGAAGCATGCCCTATTTTTATATCATTTGGCTGCTACATTGTGTTTTTAAGCATCTCTGGCCTTATCTCCCAGTCATAAATCATCCCACCGTGCTGATGCCAAATAGCAAATCAAGATAATCTGCTATACATAATTTAGCTAATGAACTCAACCCATCATCTCTGTTGCTACAAGCTGTTTGTTCCTTTGAGGAATGCTTGACCTTTCTAATCTGAATACAGCCCCCCTATTCGGCCATGCATGGCCCATCCAATGTCGGTTTTGTAGCAGCCACATCTCTTGTTTTGGTGTAAACCAACTTCTGATGTCAATGTTGTCTTTTCTGTAGTCCCTCTGATATTTTACCCTGTAACTTGCCCTTGTTCTCACAGAGAATCTGAACTCCGCTCCCACTGCAACATTCGCCCTCTTGCGAAGATGCGTGGGAGCTCTATGCAAGCCAGAACTTTGACTTTTTCTAGTTTACATTCATGTTCTTACAGGGAGCATTTGATGCTGATATTGGGGATAAAGTCAACACATCCTTCCACACATCTATAAACTATTACTTGACAAAGAATTTACAACCCAGAAACTGGTTATTCGACCCAACCGGTTTATGTCGCTGTTTCTGCTCCAAAGAAGCCTCCATCCACCCTATTTTATCTAACCCGATCAGCACAACCTTCTATTCCAACTCTGAAATTGGCCGCAAACAAATCAAAGGAAGATTTGCATTTCTATAGCGCCTTTCAGGACCTCGGGATATCCCAAAGGGCTTTACCGCCAATGAAGCACTTTTAAAGTACATTTAATGTAGGAAACACGGCAGCCAATTTGCGCACAGCAATGTCCCATAAACAGCATTGTGATAATGACCAGGTAATCTAATTTAGTGATGTTAGTTGAGGAATAAATATTGACAAGTATTGAACAGAGTGAGACAGTCAGCAGTGAAAATAACAAAGTTCAAGCATGGAGGAATCGATTCTGCGCAAAAGTTCCATTTCCCAATTGGGGAGAGATACAGCGAGATATTCTCAAAGGTGGAGTTTCAAACCTGCGAGAACCTATTCTTAACCAACGCCAAACCCGCCTGCAGCTGTTGCAAGAATGGGTTGACCTGCCTTTAAAGAATGGGCATAACAATATCCTTATTTGTAACTTATTTCAATGCAAGTTGCAATCATAATTACTCTTTACTCCATTAAAATTTAGAAGATTTTTAATCTCTTCCATTTAAGAATCCAGTCCGATCGACACAATCGAACTGGAAAAGGAAGAAGACTATTTTGGGCTTAATTTAGCTTTGGGCGATTGTGTAAAGCCGGCAATATTGGATTGACTGCTGATTATACACTTCTCTGCATTTCTACTTCCATTGTCTTCATTGGAAGGAAAACCGGGCGTGCTGTATGATGAGTGGCTGGTTCAATAGCGCCTGTTTCACACCACAGTCCAGAGTTACATTATCCCATTTCGCTTCTCTAATGTCACTGTCCAAGTTTTTTTCATTTCCAACGAAAAGCAGGAAATTTTAGCTGAACCTGTCCCTTCGAGAAACTGTCGGTGTCGGATACAACGCTGGTTTTATACACCACCAGATTTTATTATCATTAAAGTCAATGGAGAGTAGCATTGGTCGGTGTGTTAAACCAGAGTTCCAAACAATCCTGTGGGTTTCCTGCATGGCAAGTTGAGTTACAATTATATGGTCAAATGTGTCCACTAAATCAAATTATGCACCACAGCACCGGCAGAAGTGCTTACGTTTTATTTAAAAAGAAATACCGGATTCAAAAGAATGCAAAATATAACATTAATAATATGAAACCTATAATAAGCAGCAGCAATGTGGGAATACAGCTGTCACTGTTCCCAAATATATCTTAGGTACAGGGGTTAAAGAGTGTATACTTCAATGCAAGGAGTATTACAAAGAAAGTAGATGAGCTAAAGGCACAGATAGACACATGGCATCATGATACTATTGCTATAACGGAAACCTGGGGGATAATTGGCAGCTCAATATCACTGGATATAAAGTTTTCAGGCAGGATAGAATGGGTGATAAAAAGGAGTGGTAGCAATATTGGTTAAAGAATCAATTATAGTTGTGAGAAGGGATGATATGCTAAATGGATCATCCATCGAGGCCATATGTGTTGAGCTAAGAAATAAAAAAGGTGCAGTCACCCTACTACGAGTGTACTAGAGACCCCCGAATAGCGAAAGGGAGTTAGAAGAAAAAATATGTAGGCAAATTTCTGAGTGCAAATATAAAAGGGAAATAATAGTAGGGGACTTCAACTACACTGATATCTACTGAGATTCAAACAGTGTGAGGGTATAGAGGGCGCAAAATTCTTCATCGGTGTCCAGCAGAATTATTCTGCCAATATGTGACAAGCACAACAAGGGGGAATGCAATTCCAGATTTAATCCTGGAAAATGAAGATGGGCAAGTGGGTGAAGATACATTGGGTGACCATATTGGGGATAGTGACCACAATTCAGTTAGGTTTAGCATTATTATGGAAAAGGACAGAGTCAAATCAGGAGTAAAAGTTTCAAATTGGGACAAGGCAAATTTTACAGAACTAAGAGGTGATTTGGCAGAAGTAGACTGGACACAACTGCTTGAGGAAAAATCAGTGGCAAGCCAGTGGGCGGTACTAAATGTGAAATTCTAAGGGTACAATGCAGACACGTTCCCACAATGAAAAAGGGTGGCACTGCCAAATCTAGAGCCTCCTGGTTGTCTGGAAGTATACGTGGCAAGATAAAGCAGAAAAAGTAAGCTTATGATTGTCAAAGAAAACTAATTACTGCACAAAGCCGAGAGGAGTATGGAAAGTATAGGGATGACGTAAAAAAAGGAAATAAGGAAAGCAAAGAGAGGGCATGAAAAAATATTAGCTCGTAAGATTAAAGAAAACCCAAAGATGTTTTATAGGTACATTAAGAACAAGAAGAGAGGTAAGGAAAATTTGGGACCTATCAGGGATGATAAGGGTAACTTGTGTGTAGAAGCAGAGGATGTGGGTAGGGTTTTAAATGAATATTTTGTCTCCATATTCACAAAGGAAAGGGATGATCCAGACGTAGCAGTTAAAGAGGAGAGGTGTGAAATATTGGATAAGGTAAACATAACGAGAGAGGAAGTACTAGAAGGACTGGAACCCTTGAAAGTTGCTAAGTCACCAGGGCCGGATGGATTGTTTCCTGGGCTGTTGAAGGTAGCGAGGGATGAAATCGCGGATGCTCTGAGGATCATTTTCCAATCCTCACTAGATTCAGGGGAGGTACTGGAGGACTGGAAGACTGCAAATGTAGTACCAATCTTTAAAAAGGGCACGAGGGAAAGGCCGAACAATTATAGGCCGGTCAGACTTACCTCGGTGGTAGGCAAACTATTAGAATCAATACTGAGAGAAAGGATAAACTGTCACTTGGGAAGGCATTGTTTAATCAGGGATAGTCAGCATGGATTTGTTCAGGGAAGGTCATGCTTACAAATCTGATTAAATTCTTTGAGGAAGTGACAAGGAGGATTGATGAGGGTAATGCGGTGGATGTTGTCTACTTGGATTTTAGTAAAGCATTTGACAAGGTCCCACATTGCAGACTAGTCAGAAAGGCAAAAGCCCATGGGATACAGGAAAATGTGGTGAATTGGATCCAAAATTGGCTCAGTAACAGGAAACAAAGGGTAAAAGTCGATGGATGTCTTTGCGAATGGAAATCCGATTCCAGTGGTGTGCCACAGGGCTCAGTGTTGGGTCCCTTGCTGTTTGTGGTATATATTAATGATTTGGACTTGAATGTCGGGGGTATGATTGGCCAATTTGCAGATGACACAAAAATTGACCTTGTAGTTGATAGTGAAGAGGGTAGCTGTAGACTCCAAGAAGATATCAATGGGTTGATGGAGTGGGTGGAAAAGTGTCAAATGGAGTTCTCAACCCCGAGAAGTGTGAGCTAATGCACTTAAGGAGGGCAAACAGTAAACGGGAATACGCAGTAAACGGGAATATATTGAGAGGGGTAGAGGAAGTGAAAGACCTTGGACTGCATGTGCACAGGTCCCTGAAGGTGGCAGTACTGGTAGATAAGATTGTCAAGAAGGCATACGAAATGTTTTCCGTTATTAGCCGAGGTATAGAATAAAAAAGCAGGGATGTTATGATGGTACTATACATAACACTGGTGAGGCCACAGCCGGAGCATTGTGCGCAGTTCTGGTTACCACATTACAGGAAGGACGTAATTGCACTGGAGAGATTGCAGAGAAGATTTACAAGAATGTTTGCCAGGGCTTGAAAATTGCAGCTACGAGGAGAATTTGATGAGGCTGAGATTGTTTTCCTTGGAGCAGACGAGGCTGAGGGGTGACTTGATTGAGGTATGCAAAATTATGAGGAGCCCAGTTCGAGTAGACAGGAAATACCTGTTTCCCCTAGCGGAAAATTCAATAACTAGAGGACCTAGATTTAAGCTGATTGGCGGAAGGATTAAAGGGAACATGAGGAAAGACGTTTTTACCCAGACGGTAGTAGGTGTATGGAATTCGCTGCACAAATTGGTGGTGGAGAGCAGGGACCCTCAACTCTTTTAAAATTACCTGGACCTGCACCTAAAGTGCTGTAAGCTGCAGGGCTACGGACCGGGTGCTGGGAGGTTTGATTAGAATGGGCACCTGGTTGTTCTTCGAGCCGGCGCAGACACAATGGGCCGAATGGCCACCTTCTGTGCTCTATCTTTTCGATAGTTCTATGGTTCTAGTCACGTTCTAACCTTTGAGGTTTGCTTCAAAATGTTAAGAGTCCACATAGAATATATTATTAATGGATCAAGATCAGGTGATCATGCAACCACCCGATTGAATGATTGTAATTAATTTGAATATTGACGCATAGCAATTGTCCCCACGGGCACATCCTTTAGATATGAATACGGGACTCTTTCAAACATTTTATGGCAGCGTCATACTGGGACTCATTCAATTAACAGGAAATCTAACAGGTAACAATATCTCTGAAAGGATTTATCCTCTGGGATATCAGGGAGCTTTACTCTGCATCTAACCCGTACTGTACCTGCCCTGAGAATGTTTGCTGGGAGTGCAGAGGAAGCTTTACTCTGTATCTAACCCGTGCTGTACCTGCCCTGAGAGTATTTGATGGGAGTGTAGAGGGAGCTTTACTCTGTATCTAACCCATGCTGCACCTGTCCTCGGAGCGTATAAATATCCTGCTTTATACCATGCCCTACATTACCACTACTGTTTGGTGGCCTATAAACTACTCCCAACAATGTTTTTCTGCCCCTTGTTTATTCTTAGCTTCACCCAAACTGAATGTACATCTTGATCCTCTGAGCCAAGATCCTTCCTCAGTATTGCACTGATCTCATCCTTTATTAACAGCACTATCCCAACTCCTTTTCCTTTTTGCTTGTCCTTCGTAAATATCGAATATCCTTGAATATTCAGTTCCTAGCCTTGGTCATCCTGCAACCACGTCTCTGTAATGGCAATTAGATCATTCCCAATTACTTCTATTTTTGACGTCAGTTCATCAACCTTGTTGCGAATGCTGCGTGCATTCAGATAAAGTGCCTTTAATTTTGCCTTTTTAACACATTTTCTTATTTTGATCTTATTTGCAGCTGGCCTTTGTTTCTGCTGCCTTCCAATTTCTCTCACTACTTTTCTGCCTTCCACTTCCAGCTTTGTTACTCAACCTTTTGAATCTCCTCTGAGATTCCCAGCCCCCTGCCAAGTTAGTTTAAACCCTCCCCAACAGAACCAGCAAACCTCATTGCAAGGATATTTGTCCCGGCCTGTTGAGGTGCAACCTGTCCGGCTTGTATAGGTCCCACCTCCCCCAGAACCGGTCCCAATGCCCATGGAAACTGAAGCCCTCCCTCCTGCATCACCTTTCCAGCCACGCATTTATCTGCTCTGTCCTCCGATGCCTATACTCATTAGCATGTGGCACTGGGAGTAATCCGGAGATTACTACCCTTGAGTTCCTGCTTGTCAATCTCTTTCCTAACTCCTTAAACTATGCCTGCAGGACCTCATCTCTTTTTGTACCTCTGTCGTTGGCACCGATATACCGCCCCCCACCCCCCACCCCCTGCAGAATGTTTTGCAGCCGCTCAGTGAAATCCATGACCCTGGCACCAGGGAGGCAACATACCATCCTGGAATCAGTTTGCGGACGTAGAAACGCCTGTCTGCTCCCCTAACTATGGAATTCCCGATCATTATTGCTGTTCTGACCTTTCTCCTCCCCCTACCCACGGCAGCTGAGCCATCTTTGGTGATGTTGACTTGGCTCTGGCTGCTCTCCACAGAGACCCCCCCTCCTCCACCAGTATTCAGAACTGAATACTGGTTGGATGGTGAGATCCCCTCAGCGGACTCCTGCACTACCTGCCTGGTACTCCTTGTCTGGCGGTCTTCCAGTGCCTCTCTGCCTGCATTTTCTTAAGCTCGGGGTAACCACTAGAGATTAGACCCTGGGAAGGTGCAGCATTAACTGTCCAAGTACACGAGTAGCCGATAGAGCTCAGACCTTTGTGAGGTGCAGCACTAAATGTCCAGGTACATTAGTAAACTCTGGAGATTAGACCTTGGGAATGTGCAGCACCAACTGTCCAGGTGCATTAGGAAACACCAGAGATCAGACCCTGGAAAGGTTTAGCAGTAAAACCCACTCCCCTGTCTGTATACCCTCCCCATCCCTAACCTGCTCGAACACACTCCCATTGTGTGTATTCCCTCCCCCCCCCTCTCTCGGTTGCTCCAACACACTCCCACTGTGTACATTATATCACTACCTCCCTCGCCTGCTCCAACACATCTCACTGTTTGTATTCCCTCCCTCCCTCTCCAGCTCCAACACACTTCCACTTTGTTTATCACATCTCTTCCGCCCTCGCCTGCTCCGACCGACTCCAAAACTGTGCCTAGTCCGTCCCTTCCTCCCTCGCCTGCTGCAACTAACTCCCCCTGTGTACAGTCCCTCTTTCTATCCGTCGGCTGCTCCAACACAATCTTCCTTTGTGTATTCCATTCCACCCTCCATCTCCAGCTCCAACAAGCTCCCCCTGTATGTATTTTGTAAAACACCCTCCCTCGATTACTTCAACGCACTCCCCCTCCGTGTATTCTCTCCCTCCAACACTCGCATGCGCTAACACACTCCCATTGTCTGTATTTCATCCCTCCCACCCCCCTCGCCTACTCCAATACTTGCTGCAACAAAATTGACCTGTGTGTATTCCCATTCTTCCTCCCTCTTCAGCTCCAACACATTCCATTTGTGTGCACTCCCTCCAACAAACTGCAACTGTGTGGATTCCATCCCACCCTCCCTCGCCTGTTCCAACACAATCGCACTGTGTGCATTCCACCCCGCCCTCTCTCGCCTGCTCCAAAGCAAACCTTCTGTTTCAACACAATCTCTCTGTGTGTATGACCTCCTCCATCCCTCTCCAGCTCGAAAACACTCCCCCTGTGTGCACTCGCTCACTTCCTCCCTCCCCTGCATCAACACACTCCCACTGTGTGTGTATTCCCAAATTCAGACCCTAGTCTGCTCCAACACCTTCGCCTATTGCAGCACACTCCCCCTGCGTGCATTCCCTCCGTCCCTCCATTTCCTGCTCCAACACACTCCCGCTGTATATTCACTCCCGCCCCCCCCCCCCCCTCGCCTGCTCCAACACATTCCCTCTGTCTGCATTCCATCACTCCCTCCCTCGCCTGTTTCGACACACTCCACTGTGTGCATTCCATTCCTCCCAGCTTCCCGTGCCAACTAAAATACACTCGCCCTATGTGTATTCCCTCCGTACCTCCCTTGCCTGCTCCAAAACTCTTCCACAGTGTGTTGTCCCTCTTTTCCCTGCCTGGTCCGACAAACTCCTCCGTATGTATTCATTCTATCCATCCATCCCTCGCCTGCTCCAACACCGTGCCATTGTGTGTATTCTCGCCCTCCCTCGGCTACTCCAACACAGTCCCACCGTGTGTATTTCTTCCCTCCCTCCTTCCCATGCCTGCTCCAAAACAATTCCCCTCTGCCTATTCCGACACTCACTCCCTTCCTCGACTACTCCAAAACATGTCCCTGTGTGCGTTCCATCCCTTCCTCTCATGGCCCAACCCGCTACCACTGTTTATATTTTCTTCCTCCCTCACCCGCCAGCTCCATCACAATCCTCCTGTCCGTATTCCCTCCCTCCCTCGCCTGCAACAACACACTCACCTTTTGTGTGTTCACTTCTTCCCTCACATCTTCTCCTGCACACTCCCCCTCTGTGCATTCCCTCCCTCCCTCATCTGCTCCAACACACTCCCCCTGTGTGAAATCCCACCCTCCCTGCCTCGCCTGCTGCGAACCGGTCCCACACTGTGTAATCCCTTCCTCCATCCATCACCTGCTCCTACATACTCCACCTGTGTGTATTGCCTGCGACACTCCCTCCTTCGCCTTCTCCAACACACACCGCCGATGTTCATTCCCTCCATCCCTATGTCCCTCGCCTGCTCCATCTTAATTCTTCTCTGTCTATTCCCTTACTCCGTCCCACGCATATTTCCCCTCCCTCCTTGGCGTGCTCCAACACACGCCCACTGTGTGTAATACCAACCACTCTACATCCCCTGCGCCAACACGCACCCCATGTGTGTATTCTCTCCCTCCCACATTTCCCTGCGCTAACACACTCCCACTGTGCGTATTTCTTCCCCCCACCCCCGCCTGCTCCAAAACAAACCCTCTGTTCCAAAATAATCTCTCTTTGTGTATTCCCCCCTCTCTCCCTCTCCAGCTCGAAAACACTCCCGCTGTGTGCATGCCCTCACTCCCTCCCTCGTATGTCGTGAGGGAGGAACTCCCATGTGGCCTACTCAGTTCCTCCCTCAGTTCACCACTAGTAATTTCAGTGTAGGGTCACCACCAATATAGTTTGAGTAGGTAATGAAAGAGTAGGGTCGCCATCAGTATTGTTAGTGTAGACTCACCACGGGTAACATAAGAGTAGGGTTACCATTGATATTAGAATTGGGTCACCACCAGTAATGTTAAAGTAGAGTCACTACCATTAATGATGGAGTCTGTTCACCATCATTAATAATAGGTCAACACCAGGAATATTAGAGTGGGATCTCTAACTGTAATGTTAGGGTCATCAACAGTAATGTTAGAATAGAGTCGACACCAGTAATGTTAGAGTAGGGTCAACCCCGGTAATGTTAAAGTAGGTTTACCATCATTCATATCGGGTAGCGTCGCCCCCAGTATGTTAGAATACGACAAACACAAGTGAAGTTTGAGTATGATTACTATCAGTAATGTTGCACACGGTCACCACCAGTATTTTTAGCGTATAGTCACCAGCAGTAATGTAAGAGTAGGGTTACCACCAGTAGTGTTAGAGTAGAATCACCAACAGTAATGTTAGACTCGGGTTTCCACCAGTAATATTTGAGTAGGGTCATCAACATTAATGTTAGGGTAGGTTCGCCACCACTAATGTTAGAGTAGAGTCACCACCACAAAAGTTTGAGTGGGATCACCATTATTAATGTTACAGTAGAATCACCACTAAAAATGTAAGAGTAGGAACATCACCAGTAAAGTTAGAGTAGGGTAACCAACTGTAATGTTAGAGCAGAGTCACCTCCAATAAGGTTAGAGTAGAGTCATCACCAATAATGTTATTGTCGAGTCACCACCATTAATGATGACCACCAGCAAAGTTTCAGAAGGATCACCATCAGTAAAGTTAGATAAGAATCTCCACTAGTAATGTTAGAGAAGGGTCACCACCAGTAATGTCAGAGTAGGGTCACCACTAGTAATGTTATATTAGAATCAGCAGTATTAACTTTACAATACGGTCACCATCGTTTATTTTGGGTAGCGTCACCCCCAGTAATTTTAGAATAGGGCCAACACCAGTAACGATTGAGTAGCATCACCATCAGTAATGTTAGAATATGGTCACCACCAGAAATGTTGCACAGAGTCAACACCAATAATGTTGATGTCGGGGCAACACCTGTAATGTTAAAATGGGGCACTGCCAATTATGATGGAGTAGCTTTAACACTAGTAATGTTAATGTAGATTCATCGTCAGAAATGTCAGTGTGGAGTCACCACCAATAATGTTAGAGGAGGATCACTACTAGAAATGTTAGAATAAAGTCACCACCAGTAATATTAGAGCAGTGTAACCACCAGTAATATTAGAGTAGTGTAACCACCAGTAATATTAGAGTAGTGTAAATACCAGTAATATTAGAGTAGTGTAACCACCAGTAATATTAGAGTAGTGTAAATACCAGTAATATTAGAGCAGTGTAACCACCAGTAATATTAGAGTAGTGTAAATACCAGTAATATTAGAGTAGTGTAACCACCAGTAATATTAGAGTAGTGTAACCACCAGTAATATTAGAGCAGTGTAAATACCAGTAATATTAGAGTAGTGTAACCACCAGTAATATTAGAGTAGTGTAAATACCAGTAATATTAGAGTAGTGTAACCACCAGTAATATTAGAGTAGTGTAAATACCAGTAATATTAGAGTAGTGTAACCACCAGTAATATTAGAGTAGTGTAACCACCAGTAATATTAGAGCAGTGTAAATACCAGTAATATTAGAGTAGTGTAACCACCAGTAATATTAGAGTAGTGTAAATACCAGTAATATTAGAGTAGTGTAACCACCAGTAATATTAGAGTAGTGTAAATACCAGTAATATTAGAGTAGTGTAACCACCAGTAATATTAGAGTAGTGTAAATACCAGTAATATTAGAGCAGTGTAACCACCAGTAATATTAGAGCAGTGTAAATACCAGTAATATTAGAGTAGTGTAACCACCAGTAATATTAGAGTAGTGTAAATACCAGTAATATTAGAGCAGTGTAACCACCAGTAATATTAGAGTAGTGTAACCACCAGTAATATTAGAGCAGTGTAAATACCAGTAATATTAGAGTAGTGTAACCACCAGTAATATTAGAGTAGTGTAAATACCAGTAATATTAGAGTAGTGTAACCACCAGTAATATTAGAGTAGTGTAAATACCAGTAATATTAGAGTAGTGTAACCACCAGTAATATTAGAGTAGTGTAAATACCAGTAATATTAGAGCAGTGTAACCACCAGTAATATTAGAGCAGTGTAAATACCAGTAATATTAGAGTAGTGTAAATACCAGTAATATTAGAGCAGTGTAACCACCAGTAATATTAGAGCAGTGTAACCACCAGTAATATTAGAGTAGTGTAAATACCAGTAATATTAGAGTAGTGTAACCACCAGTAATATTAGAGTAGTGTAAATACCAGTAATATTAGAGCAGTGTAACCACCAGTAATATTAGAGCAGTGTAAATACCAGTAATATTAGAGTAGTGTAAATACCAGTAATATTAGAGTAGTGTAAATACCAGTAATATTAGAGTAGTGTAAATACCAGTAATATTAGAGTAGTGTAACCACCAGTAATATTAGAGTAGTGTAAATACCAGTAATATTAGAGCAGTGTAAATACCAGTAATATTAGAGTAGTGTAACCACCAGTAATATTAGAGCAGTGTAACCACCAGTAATATTAGAGTAGTGTAAATACCAGTAATATTAGAGTAGCGCCATCACGATTAATGTTAGAGGAGCTTCGTCACTAGTCAATGTTAAAGAAGAGTCACCATCAGAAATGTTCGAGTAGATTCACCACCAGCAATGTTAGAGTAGAGTCAACACCAATAACGATGGAATAGAGTCACCACCAGTAATGTTGGAGTACGGTCTCCACCAGTATAGTTTGTTTACGATCACCATCAGTAATAATAGAGTAGGGTCACAATCAGTAATGTTAGAGTAGTGTCAACACCAGTGATGTTAAAGTAGGGTCACCACGAGTAATGTTAGAGTAGGATCATCGCCATGAATATTATAGTAAGGTCACCACCAGTAATGTTAGAATAGGATCAACACCAGTAATGTTGTTTTAGACTCACGACCATTATTGATAGAGTATGGTCAGTAACATTAATGTTAGAGTTGTGTCACCAACATTAAAGGTGGAGAAGCATCACCATCAGTAATGTTAGAGTAGAGTCAACACCTGTACTTGTAGAGCAGGGCCAAGGCTAGTAATGTTCGAATGCAATCACAAGCAGTAATGTTACATTAGGGTCAACGCTTGTAATGTTAGAGTAGAGTCACAACCATTAAAGTTACCGTTGGGTAACCACCAGTAATGATAGAGTAGGGTCACCATCAGTCATGTTAGAGTCGGGTCACCACCAGTCATGTTAGAGCAGAATCACCAGCACTTATATTAGTGTAGGGTCACCACAAGGAATGTTAGAATAGAGTCAACTCCAGTAAGGTTAGAGTAGGGTCAACACCTGTAATGTTAGATTAGGGTCACCAGCAGTAGTGATAGAGTATGATCACCATGATTAATGTTAGAGTAGGATCACCACATTAATGTTAGAGTACAGTCACCAACAGTAATGTTAGAGGACGATCACTACCAGAAATGTTAGAGTAGAGTCAACACAAGTAATGTTAGAATAAAGTCACCACCAGTAATATTAGGTTATGGTAACCACCAGGAATGGTAGAGTAGGGTCACTACCAGTAGTGATAGAGTAGGATCACAACCAGTAATGTTAGAGTGGAGTCAACACCATTTATGTTGGAGTATCATCAACACGATTAATGTTAGAATAGGGGCACCCCAATTAATATTAGAGGAGCTTCATCACTAGTTATGTTAAATAGAGTCACCATCAGAAATGTTCGAGTAGAGTCACCACCAATAATGTTAGAGTAGGGTCACCATCTGTAATGTTAAAATAGGGTCACCACCAGTAATGTTAGAGAAGAGTCAACACCAGTAACAATAGAATAGAGTCACTACCAGTAATGTTAGATAAGAGTCACCACCAGTAATGTTAGAGTACGGTCTCCACCAGTGATGTTAAAGTAGGGTCAACTCCAGTAATGTCATTATAGACTCACCACCATTAATGATAAAGCATGGTCAGTAACAGTAATGTTAGAGTTGTGTCACCACCATTAAAGGTGGAGAAGTATCACCATCAGTAATGTTAGAGTAGGGTCACCACCATCATAGAATATTAGTGTAAGGTCAATGTTAGATTAAAGTCACCTCCAGTAAGGTTAGAGTAGGGTCAGCACCTGTAACGTTATAGTAGGGTCACCAGCATTAGTGATAGAGTGTGATCACCACAATTAATGTTAGAGCAGGCTCACCACCATTAATGTTAGAGAGTACAGTCAGTGATGTTAGAGTTGGGTCACCAGCAGCACTGTTAGAGTGGGGTCACCACCTGTAATGTGAGAGTAGGGTGACCAACAGTAATGTTAAAGTTGGTTCAACACCAGTAATGATACAGTAGAGTCGCTACTAGAAATGTTGGAGTAAGGTTATCAGCAGTATAGTTTGTGTAGGGTCACCATCAGTAATGATAGAGTAAGTTCATCACCATTATTGTTAGTGTAGATTCAATACCAGTAATGTTCGTATAGAATCACAACTAGTGATGATGGAGCAGAGTTATTATCAGTAATGTTAGAGTTGATTCACAACCAGTAATGACAGAGTAGGGGCACAAGAATTAATGTTAGAGTAGAGTCACCAGTAGTCATGTTAAAGTAGGATAACCACCAGTAACGTTTGAGTAGTATCACCACCAATAATGTTGGGTTGGCGTCACCACCGCTAATGTTAGAGTAGGATCACTACCAGTGTGTTAGAGAAGGGTCACAATCAGTAATGCTAGAATAGCACAACCACCAGCAATGTTAGAGTAGAATGACCACCATTAATATTAGTGTAGGTTCACCACCAGGGATATTACAGTAGTGTCAGCACTGGTAATGTTAGAGTAGGGTCACCACCAGCAATGTTATAGTACGGTAACCACCAGCAGTGTTAGAATAAGATCACAATCATTAATTATTTGAGTAGAGTCACCACCAATAATGTTAGTGTAGGATCAGCACCAGCAATGTTAGAGCAGAATCACCACCAGTAATTTTAGAATAGGGTCACCACCAGTACTGCTAGAGTAGGGTCACCACCAGTAATGTGAGAGTAGGGTCACGACCATCAATGTTAGAGTAGGCCACCACAAGTAATGTTAGAGTCGAGTCACCAGCGGGAATATTAGAGTCAGGTCACTACCAGTAATGTTAGAGTAGCTTCACCGCCAGTATTGGTAGAGTAGGTTCACAACCAGTAATGTTAGAGTAGAGTTACCCCCATTAATGTTAGAGTAGAGTCAGCACGTTAATGATAGATTAGGATAACACCAGTAATGTTAGAGTAGGGTCAACATATTTAAAGTGAGGGTGGGTCACCACTAGTAATGTTAGGGAGTGTCACCACCTGTATCGTTTGTGTAGGATCACCATCATTAATGACAGATTGGTGTCACCACCAGTATTGTTAGAGAAGAGTCATCAACAGCAATGCTCTCGTAGACACCATCAGTAATGTTAGAGTTAACTCAGCACAATAAATTTTAGAGTACGATCACTACCAGTAATGTTAGAGTAGATTCACCATGCGGAATGTTAGAATAGAGTCACCACAAGTAATTTTAGAGTGGGGTCACCACCATTAATGATAGAGTAGGTACGCCGCCATTAATATTAGAGTAGGGTCACCACCAGGAATGTTAGAGTAGGGTCACCATCAGTAACGTGAGACTAGGGTCACCACAAGTAATGTTAGAGTAGAGTCACCACTAGGAATGTCGGTGTGTGGTCACGACATGGAATGGTAGAGGAGAGTCACCAGCAGTAATGTTAGATTAGGGTCAGCACCAGTAATGCTAGTGTAGAGTCACAACGATTAATGATAAGAGTATATTTACCACCAGTAAAGTTTGAGTACGGTCACCATGAATAAAGTTTCAGTCGGATCACCGTCATTAATGTTAGAGGAGTTTCGCCACCAGTAATGAGAGAGTAGTTTTACGATCAATAATGTTAGAGTAGGGGCATCTCCAGTAATGTTGGAATACGAACACCAGCATTAATGTTAGAGTAGGTTCACCACCAGTAATGCTAGAGTAGTTTAACCACCAGTAATGTTAGTGTAGGGTTATCATCATTAATGATAGAATAGGGTTACCACCAGTAATGAGAGAGTAGGGTCACCACCAGTAACGTTAGAGTGCAGTCACCACCGGTAATGTTAGGGTAGGGTCACCAGCAGTACTGTCAGAATAGTGTCACCACGAGTAACGTTAGAGTAGAGTCCCCACCAGTAATGTTAGAGTTGGGTCACCACCTGTAAGGATGGAGTATAATCACCTCCAGGAATGTTAGATTAGAGTCACCACCATTATTGTTAGAGTAGAGCCATCTCCAGTAATGTTAGAGTCTGGACACCACGAGGAATGTTTAAAGTAAGGGAACCACCAGTAACGTTAGAGTAGAGTCGCCAGCATTAATGATAGCATAGGGGCACCAACTTTAATGTTAGAGTAGGATCACCACCAGGAATGTTAGAGTAGGGTCATAACCTGTAATGTTAGAGTAGAGTCATTAGAAGTAATTTTACAGTCGGTTCAGCACCAGTAATTTTAGAATAGGATCACCACCATTAATATTAGAGTAGGCAAACCACAATTACTGTTAAAGTAGGGTCACCACCAGTAATGTTGGAGTGGCGTCTCTACCAGTAATATTAGAATAGAGTTACCTCCATTAATTTCAGTGTAGGGACACCACCAGTAATGTTAGAGTAGACTCATTACCAGTAATGTTAGACTAGGGTCATCACCAGTGATGTTGGATTAGAGTCACCACCATTAATGCTAGTGAAGTGTTACCACCTTTAATCTTAGAGTTGGTTCAACACCAGTAATGATAGGGTAGAGTCACCACCATTAATAATAAAGTAGTGTCACCACTAGTCGGGTCATCACAAGTACTGTTGGCGTGAGGTCATCACCAGTAATGTTAGAGTAGAGACACCACCATTAATGTTAAATTAGGGTCAACACCAGTAATGTCAGCGTACTGCCACTACCAGTAATGTTAGACTAGGTTCATCACTAGCAACCTTAGACTCGGTTCATCACTAGCAATGTTGCAGTAGAGTCACAACGATGAATTTTAGAGTAGGGTCACCATCAATAATGTTAGAGTAGGGTCACTGCAAGTGATGTTAGAGCAGAGTCATCACTAGTATTATTAGAGTTGGGTTCACCAACAGGAATGTTAGAGTCGGGTCTCCATCAGTAATGTTAAGTAGGGTCACCTGCAGTAATTTTAGCGTGGGGACACCACCAGTAATATCACAGTAGAGTCACCAATATTAATGACAAAGTTGGCTCACAACTATTAATATTATAATTGTGTCAACTTTAGGAATGTAAGAGTTAGGTCTCCACCAGTAATGTTAGAGTTAGTTCACCACCAATAATGTTAGCGAAGGGTCACCATGAGTATCGTGGGAGTAGGGTCACCACCTTGAATGTTAGAGTAGGTTCACTGCCAGTAATGTTAGAGTAGGGTCACCACTAATATTATTGGAGTTGGGTTCACCACCAGGAATGTTAGACTAGGATCACCTCCAGGAATGTTAGAGTAGGGCGACCACCGGTAATATTTGAGTAGAGTCGCCACCAATAATGACAGTGCAGAGACACCGCCAGTAATGTTAGAGTACAGTCATCTCTATTAATATTAGTGTAGTGTCACCATCAGTAATGTTGGCGTAGAGTCACCGCCATTAATTTTAGATTAAGCTCACCACCTGTAATGTTAAAGTAGGGTGACCACAATTAACGTTAGAGCATGGTCATCACTAGTAATGTTAGAGTAGGGTCACCGCCATTAATGTTACGCCAGGGTCATGACGTGTCACCTCCAGTGACGTCACAGTTGGTTCATCTCAAGTAATGGGTCACCAGCAGTGATTTCAGAGTCGAGAAACCGCAGGAATGTCAGACTCGCGTCACCACCAGTAATGTTAGAATAGAACCACCACCATAAACAATAGAGTAGGGACTCAACCATTAATATTAACGTAGGGTCTCCACCTGTAATGTTAGAGTGGGGTCACCAACAGTAACGTTAGAGTAGGGTCACAACAATTAATATTAGATTGGGGTCAGCACCAGTAATGTTAGAGTAGGCTCACCAGCATTCATTTTAGAGTAGGGTCACCACCAGGAAAGTTAGAATAGCGTCACCACAAGTAATGTTAAAGCAGAGTAACCACCATTAATGTTAGAGTAGGTTCATCACCAGGAATGTTAGATTAGGGTCACCACCAGGAATCCGAGAGTAGGTTTAACAGCAGTAATGTTAGAGAAGGGTCACTACCAATAATGTTAGTATAGAGTCACCATAATATTAGAGTATGTTCACCACCGGGAATGTTAGAGTCCTGTCACCACCAGCAATGTTAGAGCAGACTCATCAGCAGCAATGTTGGAGTAGATTCACCAACAGCAATGTTGGAGTAGGGTCACCATCAGTAATGTTAGAGAAGGGTCACTACCATTAATGTTAGAGTAGGGTAACAACCAGTAATGTTACAGTAGGTTCATTAAAAATAATTTTAGAGCAGGGACACCACCAGCAATTTTTAATAGAGTCAACACCAGTAATGTTAGTGTAGAGTCACCACCATTAATGTTAGAGAAGTGTCACCACCATAAATGTTAAAGTAGATTCACCATAAGTAATGTTCTTGTAGGTTCACCACCAGTAATGTTAAAGTGGGTTCACCAGCATTAATATTATAGTAGGAACACCACCAGTAACGTTAGAGTAGCATCAACACCATTAATATTAGAGTTGGCTCTCCACCAGTAATTTTGCACTAGGATCACCCCCGCAATGTTTAGAATAGAGTGACCACCAATAATGTTAGAGTAGAGTCGACACCAGCAATGTTAGATAAGGGTCACCACCATTAATGTTAGAGTCGGTTCACCTCCAGTAATGTTAGAGCCACGTCATCACCAGCAATGTTAGAGTAGTGTAACGAGCAGTAATTTTAGAGTAGGTCATCACCAGTAATCTTAGAGCAGGATCACCACCAGTAATTTGGAGTAGAATCACAATCAGTCATATTTAAGTAGGGCCACCACGAGAAACGTTAGAGTACGGTCATCACCAGTAATGTTAGAGTAGGGACAACAGCAGCAATGTTACAGTCGAGTCTGCAACATTAATGATAGATTAGTGTCACCACCATGAAGATCAGAGTAGGATCACCACCATGAATGTTAGAGTAGAGTCACCACCAGTAACGTTAGAGTAGAGCCACTACCAATAATGTAAGAGTAGGTTCACCCCCAGTAATGTTAGAGTAGGGTCACGACAAGTACTGTTGGCATGTGGTTGCCACCAGTAATTTTAGATTAGAGGCACCATCAGTAATGTTAGAGTGAGGTCAACAAATATAATTTTAGAGAAGAGTCGCCACAATAAATGATAGATTTGTGTCACCAACTTAATATTAGTGTAGTGTTCACAAATAATGTTAGAGTAGTGTCCCCACCAGTAACGTTAGAGTAGGGTCACCACTAATAATGTTATCAAAGGTTATTACCATTAACTTTAGAGCAGGGTCACCACCAGTAATATTAGTGTAACATCAGCACCACTAATGTTAGAGCAGGTTCACAACCAGTAATATTAGAGTAGCAGAAGTGCGGTAGTGTTAGAGTAGGTTCACGACAAGTAATGTTAGGGTAGGGTCACCACCAGTAATGTTAGAGAAGGGTCACAACCAGTAATATTAGAGTAGAATCACCACCAGTAATGTTAAAGCGCGGTCACCATGTGTACTGTTAGACTAAGATCATCAGCAGTAGTGTTAGAGTTTTATCACAACTAGTAATGTTACAGTGGGCTCACCAACAGTAATGTCAGATTAGGGTCATCACCATTAATTTTAGTGTATGATCACCACGAGTAATGTTCGAGTAGAGCCAACTCCAGTAATATTAGAGTAGGGCCACCACGGAGAACATTGGAGTAGAGTTGTCACCAGTAGAGTAGAGTTGTCACCAATAACATTGGAGTAGAGTTGTCACCAATGTTATAGTTGCGTCACCACCATATATGTTCGAGTAGGATCTCCATCAGTAATATTAGGGTAAGGTCACCACAAATAATGTTTGAGTAGTCAACGCCAAAAATGTTAGAGTAGACTCACCATAAATAATGTTAGAGTAGGTTCGCTGCCAGTAATGTTAAAGTAAGGTCACCAGCATTAATATTAGAGTAGGATCACCACCAGTAATGTTAGAGTAGCGTCAACAGCATTAATGTTAGAGCAGGATCACCGCCAGGAATGTTACGCTAGTGTCACAACCAGTAATATTTAGATTTGGGTCACCATCAATAATGTTAGAGTAGCGTCGCCACAAGTAATGTTAGATAAGGGTCACGACGAGTAATGTTAGCGTAGGGTCCCCACCAGTAATGTTCGAGTAGGGTCATTACCATTAATGTTAGAGTAGCGTCTTCACCGGTAATGTTCGTGTACGATCAGCGTCAATAATGCTGGAGAAGGGTCACCACCAGTAATGTTCGAGTAGGTTCACCACCAGCAATGTTAGATAAGGCTCACCACCATTAATGTTAGAATAGGGTCACCTCCAGTAATGTTAGAGTGGAGTAACCAGCAGTAATTTTAGAGTAGGTCATAACAAGCAATGTTAGATAAGGGTCACCACCATTAATGTAGAATGCTCTCACAAGCAGTAATATTAGAGTAGGGCCACCACGAAGAACATTGGAGTAGAGTTGTCACCAGTAATGTTGGAGTCGGGACAACAGCAGTAATGTTACACTCGAGTCTGCAACATTAATGATAGATTAGGGTCAACACCATGAAGATCATAGTAGGATCACCACCATGAATGTTAGAGTAGGGTCACCACCAATAATATTAGAGTAGAGCCACTACCAATAATGTAAGAATAGGTTCACCACCAGTGATGTTGGAGTAGGGTCACCACAAGTACGGTTAGCATGTGGTTGCCACCAGTAATCTTAGATTAGAGGCACCATCAGTAATGTTAGAGTGAGGTCAACAAAAAATATTTAAGAGAAGATTCGCCTCAATAAATGGTAGATTTGTGTCACCAACGTAACATTAGAGTAGTATTCACAAGTAATGTTAGAGTAGTGTCCCACCAGTAATGTTAGAGTAGGGTCACCACTACTAATGTTAGCGAAGGATTTTACCATTAATTTTAGAGCAGGCTCATCACCAGTAATGTTAGTGTATAATCAGCACCAGTAATGTTAGAGCAGGGTCACCACCAGTAATGTTAGAGAAGGGTCACAACCAGTAATATTAAAGTAGAATCACCACCAATAATGTTAGAGTAGTGTCCCAACCTGTAATGTTATACTGAGGTCACCACAATTAATGTTGGTGTGCATTCACAACCAGTCATGTTTGAGTTGAGTCAACACTGGTAATGTTAGCTTACAGTCGCCATCAGTAATATTAGCGTAGGGTAACCACCTGAAGGATCACCACCATTAATGTTAGAGTATCGACACCACCAGTGATGTTAGATTTGTGTCACCACCGGTAATGTTAGGGAAGTGTCCCCACCAGTAACGTTAAAGTGGGGTCACCACAAGTAGTTTTAGAGTGGGTTAACCACCAGTAATGTTTGAGTAGATTAAGCACCAGTATTGTTAACTTAGAATCACCACCAGTAATATTAGAGTAGGGTAAACACCAGTAATGTTAGAGTATCGTCACCACCAGTGATGTTAGATTAGTGTCCACCACCGGTAATGGTAGAGAAGTGTCAAAACCAATAATTTTAGATGAGAGTCACCACCATTAATGTAATAGTAGGGGCACCACGAGTCATGTTCGATTAGGATCACCACCAGTAATGTTAGAACAGGGTCACCATAATACTATCAGAGTCAGGTCACCACCAGTAATATTGGCGTAGAGTCGACAGCTGTAATGTTAGACTCGAGTCAGGACCATTAATGTTCGAGTGGTTTCAACACCGTTATTTTTAGTGTGGGGTCACCAGTAACAATGTTAGAGTCGAGTCATCACCTGTAATGATAGAGTGGAGGCAGGAGCATTAATATTAGAGCAGGGTCAACAACATTGATGCTAGTATGGGGTCACCACCAAAAATGTTAGAGTAGGTTCACCAACTGTAACGTTATAGCAGGGTCACCACCAGTAATGTTAGAGTGGCGTCACCACAATTAATTTTAGGGTAGGGTCACCACCAGTAATGTTAGAGTAGTGTCAATACATTTAATGTTAGAATGGTGTCACGACCATGAATGTTAGAATAGGTTCACCACCAGTAATGTTAGTGTCGGGTCACTACAATTAATGTTCGAATATGGTCACCACCAGTAATGTTAGATTACGGTCACCAACATTAATATTGGACTAGGCTCTCCACCAGTAATGTAAATGTAGGGTCACCAATAGTTGTTTAGAGTGGGGCACCACCATTAATGTTATATTAGGATCATCAGCAGTAACGTTAGACTCGGATCACCACCACTAATGTTAGATTAGGGTCACTACATTAATGTTGGAGAATAGTCACCATAATTACTGATAAAGTAGGGTCACTAGCATTAATGTTAGAATAGGTTCACTGTCAGTAATATTTGAGTAGATTCAACACAATTAATATTAGAGTAGAGTCGCCACCATTGACGTTAAAGGACGGTCACCACCAGTGATGTTAGATTAGGCTCACCACCAGTAATGATAGAGTAGGGTGACCTCCAGTAATGTTGGAGTCGGGTCGCCAATAATAATGTTAGTGTATGATCACCATCAGTAATGTCAGAGCAGGGTTGCCACCATTAATATTAGAGTATAGTCACCTACAGTAATGATAGAGTGGGGTTACCACCAGTAATGTTAGAGTAGCTTCACTACCAGTAATGTTAGAGTGGGGTTACCACCAGTAATGTTAGAGTAGGTTCACTACCAGTAATGTTTGTGTAGAGACAACACCAATAATGATAACTTAGAGTCATCATCAGTAATATTAGATTGAGGTAACCACCAGTTATGTTCGAGTAGGATCACCACGTGCAATGTTAGAGTATCGTCACCATCAGTAATATTAGACTAGGGTAAACTCCAGTTATGTTAGAGTAGGGTCACTACCAGTAATATTGGAGTCGAGTCACCACCACTAATGTTAGAGTCGGGTAACCCCCATTAATTTTAGAATAGGTTCACCACCAACAATGTTGGAGCAGAGTCACAACGAGTATTGTTAGAGTAAGGTCACTACCAGTAATGTTTGTCTAAAGTCACCACAATTAACGTTAGAGACGAGTCACCACCAGTAAGGTTACGCTAGTGTCAACACCAGTAATGTTAGAGTATGATCACCAACAATAATACTAGATTAGGCACACCACCAGGAATGTTAGTGTTGCTCAATATCAGTAATGCTAGAGCTGGGTCAGCAGCAGTAATGCTAGTGTAGGATCACCATCAATAATGTTAGATTAAAGCCAGCAGAAATAGCGTTAGATTAGGGTCACCATCATTAATGTTAGAGTAGCGACATCGCCATTAATTTTAGAGCAGGGTGCCAATGAATAATGTTACAGTAGATTCAACACCAGTCATAATCACAGTAGAAAGCAATTTTAATTATGTAATGGTTGAGTTAAGATTTCACTGATTTATTGTGAGGCCCCAAGAAGCTAACACAATGCTCAGCAGTGATATTCCCTGCACGGATCACAGTACGCGACCAGAGCACATTGGGCCTGGCATTACTTTCCGTTCATTTATTCTAATTGACGGAGTTCCATCGACTGAGGTACATTATTTCCAGATTGGCCCTCTCGGGTTCGCTGAAGTGGAAAATCTCACCTTGTTTGTTAAGTGACTGTAACTAACGCCAAATATTGTGTAATCTGATTTTCTTACCGGGCACTGTCTGGCCTATAAAGGAGGAGCATTTACGAATTTTAGATGCACTCCAGTCGGAACCGTAAAGCTGGACGGAATTCACACATTCCTTTAAAAAATGGAACGGCCAACAATTCTACTGATAACGGATATTTACTACCCCATTCTCGCCACCTTTGGTGTGCCCGGTAGGTATCCTTTTGTCTCCTAGCTGTCGATTATCTCACTGTTATTGATTATGTAACAGATTCCGAGAATGTCCTCATTGCAGAGTCTGTTATCCTCCGCGACAAATTGGTGAATATCACCGATAATCCTATCAGTCAGTTTGGCCGGTGAGGCATTGCTCTGGTCGGTAGATGGTGGGCACCGGGCGCTCAAGTTCGCTCCCTATACTGATGGAGGGCAAGGCTGATTCCCCGGTCCCTCCAACAGTATATAAATCACCAAGGGATGTGTTGCTTAGTGTCCATGGTAATCATTTCATTTGTACAGTTGTTTTTTTATGCTTTAAGTTGATAATTCCTTAGAATGCAGCCACCAGCACCCAACAGGGGACTTTAAAAAATATTTGGATAAATAATTGCCGCTCACAGAACTGTTTCCCTCCCCTCGGCTGTAAAGAACTTTCACGGTCCCACCCTAGGGTGCCATGAACTGTGTGTAAAACGTCTGGTGTGCAACTGCATTGATTGCACCGGCACCGTTGAATTGCATTGTACGTACCGTTGTAAATTGTATGACCTGTATTGTGTTTGAAGCATGGCTTGAATTGCATTGTATGTACTTCTACAAATGTTATCAATCAAGTTTATTTTGAAATATAAAAAAAATCGCACCAGTTGCTGCTCTGTTCCCGAGCAGCTCCCTCGACTCGATTATAAATAGAAAAAGGCCAGAGTTTTCACCTAAATTAAATGATTATTTTCTCAGCTGAATGTTTCATTTGAATTCATATCTTTCCAGTAATTTCCGCAACATTATATTTCATACCTGAAACATGCCGGAAGGACGGCGGATTTTCAGTTCCTCTATACTGCGTGTTTAATCATTTCTTTATTTTAAACACATTGTCGTCAACGCTCGCCTATATAATAAAAGAAACAATCCGTGTTTATCAACCTAAGTGGGAACACATCTGTACATTACGCACAATATGCTGTGAGATTTATCAGAGTGGCCCCGTTACTTACCTCTTCTCCCCCTTTCTTACAGCGAACATAATGACAATCGTGATTCTCTCCAGAGGAAATTGCGGACTTTCCAAATGTATCTCTGGCTACATGGTGGCCATGGCAACCGCAGATCTCCTGGTCATGATCTTCAATGTAATAATGTATCATATTTTCAGTTATTTCTTTGTACTTTCATTCCTGTCCTACACTGCCGTTTGTAAGTTCAATCTATACATGAATGCTACTACCCTGAATGTGTCGGTATGGTTTACAGTCTTGTTCACATTTGACCGATTTGTAGCTATATGTTGTGAGAAGTTTAAGGCAAAGTATTGCATCGTGAGAACGGTAGCCTCGGTTTTAACAACCGTCACTGTCCTGCACTGTTTAAAGGACATCCCCTTTTGGTTTGCATATGAACCTGAACGAATAATTAACAATATTCACTGGGGTTGCCGCATCAGGGTGGAATTTTTTTCATCGCCTGCCGGTGTAGCGTTCTCCTGGTTGGAAAGTATTTTCATGACATGGCTTCCGTTTGCTTTGATATTACTGTTTAATTGTTTGACAGTCAAACGTATTTTAGTGGCCAACAGAGCCCGCAGGGGCCTTCGGGGTCACACTAGTGAGAATCAGAGCGATCCTGAGATGGAGAACCGAAGGAAATCCATAATATTACTGTTCACTGTGTCGGGCAGTTTTATACTGTTGTGGATGACAGCTGGCGTGAGTTTTTTAACCACCAGACTGACCAGCACCGCGCAATATCTAGGCGATTATTCAGCTCCCGCTTATATAGCAACTGAAACCGGATATATGCTTATGTATTTGAGTTCCTGTACAAACACGTGTATTTATGCAGCTACCCAAACTAAATTCAGGGAGGAGCTGAAGCAAGTGATGACATCTCCTTTGACATTTATTCTGACATTGGTAAAAAAATAAACAAGAAACCAAAGCTTCCTGTCCTAACTGGAGTTCAATTGCATCCGTGCTCCATTTTAGAATGGCCTCCTTGCTGTTACGATGAAAATGGATTGTTCTTGTGAAAATGAACAGGAATCAGAGAATATTTTTTCCATTGTGTGCCGTGTGTTTGATGTCTGCCGCTTTCCCAGGGTGAACAGAATCGTTGCCTGGTAAGAAAGCGCGCTTCCCGCTCAAAGAGAACAGTTCATGATTGAGCTTCAGCAGTGGTGTAGGACATGTGGGCATCAGAGTTAACTGCCTTGCACCGCAGGGACCGGAATGATCCGCGCCAGTTTAATTAATAGTTTTCTTTAGTGTCGCAACATTGAAGAGTGCTATAAACTGGGTTATTTGTAATTCTTCTGTAATTTTGACGTGAATGTTACAGGCGCTGGTCTCCACATTGCCTCCCAGCCCAATAGAAAGGGGCCCTGTCCACTGATAAGTGATCTTATGAAGGAGACAGTAGGAACTTGGCTCGACAATGTGAAGTTAGGCATCTTTATTTACTTAACATATCAACTGATCAACAAAAATTTGGATTGTTATACCAGGAGAACAAACCATTCGACCCGACCAGTGCTTGTTGGCGTTTATCCTACACACGGGCAAATAGTTCCAATCACTTTACCCGCCCTGTCCTAACATGTATTCAATATATTTTTATTCAGACATCTATCCAATCTTGAATATTAACGTAATTTTTGCCTCCGTTAATTCACAGCTTCACAACTCTCGGAGTGAAGAGGTTTCTCCGACTCGAAATCTCTTACATTTATTCTTTTATCTATGGCTATTAGATTTTGATCCCCCAACTAATGGGGGCAATCTGTTTCTATCTATCATGTCCCATCCGTACTTAACCTAAATCACCTGGGTACAACGCGACAAAAGTTATCAATCTGTTATCAATACGCAATCTAGTGAAAATAAGGACAGCTTAATTAAGATCGTTAGTTGATAGCTTTCTCTTGGAGATGATTGTGTCCTTGATTATATTGAACAGTGGGAAGAATGAATTTTATAGCTTGGCCACTACCCTATACATCGGGACCATGCAGGGGGGTGATACTAATCAAACACCTCCAGACACCGGGGGCCCGATGTTAGCAGGCCTGCGGGTTCCCGGCGGAAGGGGGCTATCGGGCGCATGGGTATCGCGCCCGGTGAAATGAGTGCGACTCCCGCGCGATCACAGGATAATTAAAGTCATTTACCTGAGGTGACGGGTTTTCCGCTGCTCAGCTGCGCGCCGGCGGCCTGCGCATGCGCAGTGACGCCTGAGTGATGGTGGAGCTCTATTTAAAGGGGCAGTCCACCAATGCTCCTCCTGCTGCAAACAAGAAGGAGCACACCATGGAGCACCCCAGGGGTAAGGCTGCCCCACGATTCTCTGACGACTCACTCCAGCTGCTGCTGGACGGGGTAAGGAGGAGGAGGGAGACGTTGTTCCCCAGCGATGGAAGGAAGTGCCCTGCCTCCGCCACCAGGAAGGCATGGGCGGAGGTGGCCGCGGAGGTTAGCAGCAGGGGCAACACCACAAGAACATGGATCCAGTGTCGCAAGAGATTCAATGATCTCACTAGGTCCGGCAAAGTGAGTACACTAACGCATTCTCCCACACTCCGTCTTCCACATCACCTCAAACACCTCACAACCCCTTCTGCACTGCCACCACAGCGCTCCCGCATCAATCCTCACAGCCACTCAACTATCATCCTCACCGTGCCTGCACGTACCCACCGTCCCTGTCCCCATTCGAACAATACCACACACCCCAATCCCCATACAATGGGATGGGCATGTGGCACACGCATCCTCCCATCCATCTCCCACACGCTCAACCCACCCACACCAATGCTTGAAGCGTCTCACAATGCAATCATCACTCAATCACGCATCTGTGTTTTGCCTTGACAGGGGAAGAGATGCAAGAACGCCCGGGAAAGGGCACGCACCAGAGGGGGCCAGCAACACGAGGTGGTTCTAACGCACGCAGAGCTGGACGCCTTGGAGATCAGCCACACGCTGCATTGCCTGTCCGTGGCGGATGGCGAGGCTGGGGCTGCAGAAAAGTCCGGTAACGGAAAGCTGACACTCAGCAGTCATGGTCGCGAATGATCTTAGCATCACTTGGCATCTGCCGCACCTCAACATTTGTCCACATGCCTGATATTGCCCTTTGTTCTCTTGCAGGGCCATCTGCGAGCGCCGTGTCTGTGGAGGGCGATTCCTCAGAGGACATGCCAGTCTCTGAGGGTCCATCGTCACATATGAGCCAAGCATCCACCAGCGCAGATACACACACCTCGGTGGGTCCCCCTCCTCAATTAGTTGGGATTTCACATGGTGAGTCACCGCGCACATGTGAGCAAGAGCAGACCCTGGTGGCAGGGGCAGCCGCGGAGGGTCCGCTTCAGTGGGACCACTCTTCTCCAGGCTCTGCTCAGCCGGACCCAGATGCTGAACCCTGGGGGCCACCAGTCAAAAGGAGAGTCGTCGAGGGGCAGCAGCACATTGCCGAGGTACTGGAAGAGGTGCCACGCGCACTCCCCACAATCGCGCAGGTGATGGAGGAGTCCAACTCCTGCATGAGGGGAATGGTGGCACAGGTACAGGAGGGTATCTGCGAGATAGTGTCGCGGGTAGGTGCGGGAACGTCTGCGGTGGAGGAAAGGCTAGCCTCCCTCGAGCGTCACGCACAGCTCAACATTGAGTCCATCCAGGCCCTGACAACTGCTGTTCGGATTCAGGGAGAGCAACATTCTGCCGCCATAAACAGGCTGACAGATACATTAGAGGTGGCCTTGCAAGGTCTCACACAGCTCATCCAAACTGCCGTCCAGCAGGGTGGAAGGAGTGATATGGGCCTAGGCCATGAGAGGGAAGATGGTGAACGGGGACATGGAAGTGGGAACGCTACTCAAAGTGCCCCAATGTCTCACCCGTTGCCCCCCTCTCAACCAATTCCCGCAATGCTGTCTCCTCTCCAGGTGGCTGAGTCTGCCCCTGCACAGGTGCAGGAGGAGCAGTCTGTGGAGGTGCCCTCACGGGCACTGAAACCCAGGGGGCGTCGGCCCAAAGCATCTACCCGGTCAGGGCACGAACAAGAGCAACCTGCCACTACCTTTGCTGGAGAGACAGGGGTAGCACCACGTAGGGGTTCCCACAAACGTGAGGCTAGGGTGTTATGAACACAAAGGGAATGCACCAGGGTGTATGACAATTTGTTATGTTTTTATTTATAGTCGTTTACTGCACATACACAATAAACACAATTGTTCTCACCACGACTGCCACCTCTTGTCCATTCTTGAGCGGCTTGTGCAATAGGTCCCTTTCGTGGGGCTCATCATGACGACAAACACCTGGTCCCACCCATTGGGTCACACTACAGTGGGTGCAGGAGTAATGGCACCGCTCTTCTGTGGAGGGGGCTTGTATGGCCGCTCCTCTGTGCACGTGATGAGGTCTGGACGCCTCAGAGAGTCTGATGTTAGAAGAACCGTTGACATATGAGTGCCTCCCTGGCCTGACGAGCATCCAGGTGAGCCAGTGTTCGGCCCATGGGTCCTTCCTCCTCCTCTTGTTCCTTCTCCTCCTCATCGTCGTCCTCAATATGGGTGGCGGATGTGCATGGGGCCTCCTCCAGCGGCACCCCTCTCTGTTGTGCCATGTTGTGCAGGGCACAGCAGACAACTATAATTCGTCCCACTCTGAGTGGCGCGTATTGGAGCGCTCCCCCAGAACGATCGAGGCACCTGAAGCGCATCTTTAGCACCCCTATAGCCTGCTCAATTGTAGACCTGGTAGCAATGTGGCTGTCATTATATCAACCATGCGGCTCGGTGATGGGATTCCTCAGAGGTGTCATAAGCCACGTGTGCAGGGGATACCCCTTGTCGCCGAGGAGCCAGCCGTTGCCGGTGTTGGGTGAGTGGAAGAGGGGCGGGACGGCGGACTCCCTGAGGACGAAGGCATCGTGGCAGCTGCCAGGGTATCTGGCGCACATGTGTAGGAATCTCTGGCGGTGGTCACAGATGAGCTGGGCGTTCATGGAGTGATACCCCTTCCTGTTGATGAACCGTCCTGGCTCATGTGGAGGTGCCCGTATTGCTATGTGGGTGCAGTCGATTACACCCTGCACCCGTGGGAAGCCAGCCACAGCATGGAATCCAACCACCCTCTCCATCTGGCTGCGGTCATCCATGGCAAAGTTGATGTAGTGCGAGGCCCTGTGGAACAACCCATCGGTAACCTGCCTTATGCACTTGTGTGCAGACGAATGACAGACCCCGGTGATGTCCCCGGTGGCACCCTGGAAGGATCCAGAGGCGAAGAAGTTGAGGGCAGTGGTGACTTTGACGGCGACGGGTAAGAAGATGCTGATTGGTCCATCCGGGAGCAGCTCGTCATTAAGGAGGCTGCAGATGTCTGCGACTACCTGGCGAGTGACTCTGAGCCTCCGTATGCACTGCTCCTCAGAGAGGTCCAGGAAGCTGAGCCTCGGTCTGTAGACCCTGTGCCGAGGGTAGTGCCTCCTGCGACGCATCTCTCTCTGCAGTTGCCCTCCCTCCTGCTGTGCAGGTGGTTGTGCCACAGCACCGTGTTGTGGGGCTCCACGTGTCTGAGGTGGACGGCGTGGCCTGCGAGGCTGCTGAGGCTGGTGATGCTGTTCGTCCTCCGAGGAGGTCAACGCGGCCCCCATCTGGAAGGTGTAGGTCTGAGGGGTTCTGCAAGGTCGGTAAGTGTGTCCTCGCACCGGTGTTGCGGTTCCAGGTCGGTGAATCTTCTTGCTAGGAGGAGGGTGGTGGAGGGCAAGCGTTGCCCTATGTGACGGAGTGTCCTCCTGCGTTGGTGAAGGGTCTCCCCCCGCCCCACCCACCTGTGGAATGCACCTTGGCAGCTGCCACAGGCTGCTGGCTGCAACACGTCCGTTTGAAGTGAGAGTGTTTCCCCCAGTATGGGAAACAGTCTCAGTTCAAGGTAAAATCCCACCCTTCCTAATAAAACAGCTCAATCAGGCCTGTAAACGACCTGAACGAGCAAGATCAATACTCACAAGTGGCATCCCGCTGGCTTTAATTGCCTGCGGGATTCCCACCTGCCGGGTCTGCGCGCGCACGCCGGCGCGTCCGTGGGGAACCCGGAAGTGGGCGGGTTCGAGACGGGATCCGGTCCCGCTCCGGGAATCCCCGATTTTCGGGCCCCCCCCCGCCGAGAACGCACCCGATATCGGGTGGTAAAATCAAGCCCCCGATCTTTTGATAGGTAGCCAGAAAGGGCAGGAATGGAGTGCATCGGATGTTTCGTGCTGCATGATCTTGGGATATCGTTGTGTGTACAGAAGTGACAGGTGAAGCAACCAGCGTGGATCATGAATAATGAAGATAACCTGAAGAACGGGTCCAAGACATGGTTAGTCACGCTGACAACACCACTATGGAATGGTTAATGTGGCTCTGGAGAGGGAGAAGATGTGTAACAATCAATGACGAGATATCTGTGCAATATAATAGTTCAAGATATATATGACTGATTAGCTTTGTTTCGTGTTGATCTAAAATACTCTAATGCCAACAGAGGGGGCACTGTAAGGAAAGGGTTAATCAGACTGTCCTTAAATCTGCTCATGTTAGACTGTATTGGTTTCTCTTTATCTTGTAGTGATGTTAACATTTAGCCATTGTTTTTAAGCTGGGAAGCAATAGTCAATTTAAAGTACCATTGAGCTGTCGGGCCAGGGATAATCCTGCAGCAATGATGAGTTTCAGGATGAAATAACAAAGATTTAATTGAAGTCATACCATTGCATACTGATTCATACATTTCAGAGAACATTAGTCATTTCAAGATAGTGTGGGAAAGGAATCAGTTCTACAAACACCTCGGCATACATCATAATTGTTGATTGGTATATATGTTACCAAAACAAAGACAGACGATAATTAAAGTTTTAATTTGTAGAATTGCAATTATATGGATCAAGAGTGAAATTATCGATAAGATAACGAACTAAGGGAGATATAATTCTTAGCTCAATGGAAAAATAGCTCGTTAAGAAAGGAGAACTATCGTTAATGTTAAAGGAGAAACTAATATCATTCTCCTTGTATAGAGTTGTATTTTAACTTCATATAATTATGTAATGCAGAATTGTGTGGAATGTCACGTGGAGGCAGTGGAGAAATGGATACAAACTAGATGTTTCTCATGAGTATTTGAATTCGTAAAGACCTAAGATACTGAGCTCAGAATTAGAAAACGATTGAGTTCCGAGCCAACCATCATCCGGTGTGATAATAAGTTCTACCTTTTAAGAGTATGTTTAAGTACTATTGCATGTACTGTATGGTTCGTAAAGCTATGATACCTCACTTCAATGTTCATGAACCTTTTTGAAAACCTTACACTGACAACAGCCTTAGCACTTCAATTGTGAATGAGCTTCATTGATTAAATTAGAAGAAATTTTGCACTCACTCTTTAACCTTCCGCTTCATCCTGAGGTTCTCCAAAAGCCAAACTCCACTTGATTTCAGGACCGCATGCAGCCGGGCTCTGTCAATCCGTCTGGCATCCAGCTTCTCGTGGAAGTGGTGATGGGTTGCCGGCAGTCGGTGCAATCGGCAGATTCTCATTTATCTGGATTCAGATGAACAACAGTATTTAAGACACAAATCAGGCAGCAGGGAGAGGTTTTAAGTTGATCGGTCAGCGATGTATCTGCACCAAGCTCCAATCGTGAGAAGGCGATGCGTAATCATCCAAATCACCCAATGTCAACAGGTAAAATAAAAAGCTAATTAAACCAATGCATTACCGTGTCATATACAATCCCTTATGGTTGTGAATCCCGCCCCATGTTTCCAATTAAATAGTTGTTGTGTTCTCTTGGCTTTCTCTATCGATGACTAAACAGTTGCTGAGACCGCCGAATATTCCATTCTCCCCTATTTCTAATTAAACCGTCACAGTCTTCCCCTGCCACAACTTCTAAATAAGCGGTTGCTATATTCCCCTATATTCCATTTTGTTCTATTTCTAATAAGACACTTGCTACATTCCCGTGACCTCTATTTATAATTAAACAGTTACTGTGTTTCCCAGCCGCCTACTTCGAAATAAATGGTGATTGTGTTCCTCCGGTCCCCATTTCTAATTAAACATTTGCTGTATTCTCCTAATTTCCACTGTTCGCAAAGGTGTTCCCCCTATATTCCACGTTCTTCTATTGCTAATTGAACAGTTACTGCGTTCTCCTATATTCCACTATATTATATTCCTAATTGAACAGCTACTGGGTTGCCCATACACTCCACTTCGTTCCATTTTTAATTGAACAGTTACTATGTTTCCCCGATATTCCACTTTATTCTATTTCTAATTGAAAGGTTAATCTGTTCCCCTGTATTCCAGTCTATTCTATTTTAATTGAACAGCTACTGTGTTGCCCTAAATACCCCTATCCTCTACTTCTAATTAAAAAATTATTGTGTTCCCCACATATTGCACATTATTCTATTTCAAATTGAACTGTTACTGTGTTCCCCCTATATTCAACTTTATTCTATTTCTAATAGAACGGTTACTGTGTTCCCCCTATATTCAACTTTATTCTATTTCTAATTGAACAGTTACTTTGTTCCCCTGCATTCAATTCTATTCTATTTCTAATTGAAAAGTTACTGTGGTCCACCGATATTCCAAATTATTCTATTTCTAATTAAACAGTTACTGTGTTCCCCCTATATTCAACTTTATTCTATTTCTAATTGAACGGTTACTGTGTTCCCCCTATATTCAACTTTATTCTATTTCTAATAGAACGGTTACTGTGTTCCCCCTATTTTCCACTTTATTCTATTTCTAATTGAACAGTTACTTTGTTGCCCTGCATTCAATTCTATTCTATTTCTAATTGAAAAGTTACTATGGTCCACCGATATTCCAAATTATTCTATTTCTAATTCAACAGTCACTGTGCAACCCCGATATCCCATTTTAATCTATTTTTAATTGAACAGTTATTGCGTTTCCCCAATAGTGCATTTGATTCTATTTCTAATTGAACATTAACTGTTATCCCCATATATTCCAATTTATTCTATTTCTAATTGGACAGTTAATGTGGTCCCCCGATAGTCCACATTATTCTATTTCTAATTTTTAATTGAACAGTTACTGTGCTCTCCCTATATTCCAGTAGATTTTATTTCTAACTGAAAAGTTATTGTGGTCTCCGATATTCCACTCTACCATATTTCTAACTGAACGATTACTGTGTTGTTCTGTATTCCCCTGTCATCCACTTTATTCTATTTCTAATTAAACAGTTACTGTGTACTATTATAATATACTTTATTCTTTTTATACTTGAACAGTTACTGTGTACCCCTGATATTCGACTTTATTCTCTTTCCAATAGAACTGTTACTGTGTTCCCCTATATTCCAATGTATTATATTTCTAGTTGATCAGTTACTGTGGTCGCCTGATATTCCACTTTATTCTAATTCGAGTTACACTTTCTCAAGGGCAATTATGGATGGGCAATAGAGGCTGGCCTTGCCAGCGACGCCCACAGCCCATGAACGAATAAATAAAAACAGTTATTGTGTTCCCCCATTATTCCACTTTATACTATTTCTAATTGAAGCGTTACTGCTTTCCCCATTTTCCACTCCATTATATTTCTAATAGAACAGTTGCTGTCTTCACCTATTTTCCACTTATTCTACTTCTAGGTGAAGAGTTACTGTGTTCCCCCTATTATCCACTTTATTCTGTTTAAAATAGAACAAATGCTATGTTCCTCCGGTATTACACTCTATTCTATTTCTAACTGAATAGTTACTGTGTTTTTCCTATGATCCACTTTATTCTTTTTGTAATAGAACAGTTTCTGTGTTACCCTAACGTCTACTCTATTCTATTTCAAATTGAACAGTTAAATGTATCCCCCCATCTTTCACTTTAGCTAGTTCTAATTGAACCGTCACTGTTTTCCTCTGTATTCCATTTTATTCTATTTCTATTTGAACAGTCACTGTGTTGCCCCGATTTTCCACTTTAGTCTATGTATAATTGTGCATTTACTCTGTTCTTACCATATTACAATTTATACTATTTCTAATTGAACAGTTACTGTGTTCCCCCTATTATCCACGTTATTCTATTTGTAATAGAATAACTACAGTGCTCCTGTGATGTTACACTCTATTCCATTTCTAACTGAGTAATTACTCTGTTCTCCCTATTATCCACGACATTAAACTGATAGTACAGAGATCTATATTGTTCGCTGCAACGTGACCTTTTAGCTCGCTGTATTGGTGGTGTTCTGTACCAGGCGCCTTGTCTCTGTGGCGCAATCAATTCGCGCGTTCGGCTATTAACTGAACAATTAGTAATTCAAATCCACCCAGAGACGATCGGGTCACATTCGTTGTCTCACATTTCCAGGTTTTTCATGTGAGTCTTGTTTGCAAGAAAATGTGGCATAAACATTGCCAGCTGAGCACGGCTGATGTTCCACGATTTAATCTGCGGTCGGATAGGAGGTCGAACAACATACAAAAAACCGAGGTTGGCTTCACTCAAATCAGAATTCTTCTTCACAGACAAGGTCCGAAGCGAGGACTCATTTGTCGCCCGATAGCTGGTTCGCTGTGACATGGATATTTGTGTAATGAGCGAGACCAGACTGTTTCCTTGTTTCCATAATGAATGTCATTCCCTCTATTTTGGAAAACAGTGTTCACATTCGCACAGGTTTCATTTGCTTTGTGAGAGATTATTAAGGATCCTACAAAACTGCCTCCGTTAATAACCGCAGTTCTAAGCCGCATTTCGGATGCAGCAACAAACCTATCAGTTTCTCGGTGTTCCCCAGCTCCCGGAGTGAATGAGACCGTGACAGCAGTAACATTCAGGCCGCCTGTCCGGCCCCGCCCTCTCCAACCACCCGCTGCTGACTAAAAGCAGCGAATGCAGTCTCAGACCGCATATTACTGTCCATCCCTGGGAAACTGGATACCACGGCCCGAACAAAACTCCCCATAAACCAAGCACAGGCAGAGGAAAATCCGGGGAGCTTGTATCCTGTTCACTCGGCCATCCAGCAGGATTAACAGAGAACCAGAGAGCGTGAAACTATCATTGGGCCTCAGTGCGAAACTGAGGGTAATTAAAAGCAAAGTTGCGGCGTTAGAATGGGCGAGCGGTCTAAAACACTATGTTTTTAATTGTAACATCCTTGTTTGGTAGGCGTGGATTCAAATCTCACTTCTGATATTTGTTCCTTTGCATTATATTTCATGTACTAAGTTGTCTTTTATGCCTTTGGCTGGACGGGATTTTTCTGCCCAGTTGATTTGCTCCTTCCAGAAAACCAACCAGACATCTGTCCACGTTAGTTTTGTTTTTATTTGCTATGATAATGTGTAGTTTTGGGGGTCAGCAAAACACGGCCCGTGGAATCAATCTATTGTAACATTGACCAGTGTTGCCCAATAACTCAGCTATTACCCTCATATGGCTAAATGGGAATCCAAATATACCTAATTATATTTGCGATTACGAAATAAAAATTGGGTCATGGATACAGTGTTTGGGCCTGTGATCTCAATACTCATATTCGCATGACGTATGCATGTGAGCTTTAACCTTTTTTGTGTTGTTAGTAAAACGGTAAAATGAAAAGCAAAGTGTGCGAGTGTTGTTTCGCTGTTGTGAATGTTTTACTTTTTTGGTTACTGAATGGTGGTCGATATTTGTTACGGAATGTACATATGTGAAGTATATCTCCCTGTATTGTACGTGTGTAAGGTGTTTTCTACTAAAATTCGTTCATGTGGCTAAAATGGTGCCGCCATAGCCACACCTGCGACTAGTCAGCAATTTCTATTGGACAACATTGGCATTGAGCATGGTCGAGTGGTCTGAGCCCGGATATTGATGCTCCAGTATTGTCAGGGTGCGAACGATTATAAACTTTCCATAGACACAGATGGATTGATTGTTGCATAAACATCACAGTTAAACGAACACACTAGCACTTTGTGTATACATATTTCAGGTTGTACAATAGTGGAGGGCACTCGTTAAGATTCTTTAATTGAGGTGACACTAGTTGGAGTTGTATGATAGGGTGGAGCAATAGTTGCCCTTGTGTGTTAGTGATGAGGGGAATTTAACAAAGGCTGAACCAGATTCCTGGGGCCTGATTTTAGCAGGCCTGCGGGTTTCCGGCGGGTTGGGTTTCGGGAGCGTGGTCAACACGCTCGGTGAAATTAGTGGGTTGCCCGCGCGATCGTAGCAGGCAATGCACTAATAGGAATCACTGATCTGCTCCTCCGGGGTCCGCGCTGCTGGTCTGCGCATCGGGCGGGCTGCGCATGCGCAGTACAATCTGTCAGCTGGAGGCTCTCGAGTTAAAGGGGCAGTCCTCCACTGACAGATGCTGCAACCAATGGAACAAATTTCAGCATGGAACAGCCCAGGGGGAAGGCTGCTCCCAGTTTAATGATGCCTCACCCCAGGTATCATCAGATGGGGTGAGGAGGAGGGCGAAGACAGAGATCTTCCACCCAGCGGTCGGGAGGAAGCGGCCAGCCTCTGCCACCAATAAGGCCTGGCTCGAGGTGGCAGAGGGGGTCACCTGCGCAACCAACATATCGCCCACCTGCATACAGTGCAGGAGGCGCTGCAATAACCTCAGTAGGTCAGCCACAGTGAGAACACAAAGTCTTTCCCTTACACTCCATCTGCCACAACACTGCCCCAACCCCACATCTCCTTCGGCACCGCCAACACTACTATGTCACATCACCCCTCATACCCACTCAAACCCCATCCTCATCTTACCTCCACCTACTCACCTCACCAGTACTCATCCTGCCACTAACAAGCGACCCAATCCTCATACAATCTCATGACTCTATCCCATACTCACCCTCTCGTGCATCTCCCTCACGGCCAGCCTCACTCAACCTGCCACCACCTGTGCTGCAGCCACAGGGCATGCATCACATATGTGCAGTAGGCAGCGTACGGCAAATGTTTCGTGAGCATGAAGGGGGTGCACAAGCGTGTCGGAGGGTTTGCCATGGGTGCTACCTATATTGAATTTCAGAGCAACAAACATCACACATTATATTGGCACCACTACTGCCATGTCTCCGCGAATCCTGTCTGTTGTGTCCAATAATGCCCGCTCCTGGGTATCAATATGAGGACCCACCACTGATGCCACCCATCGTGTTATTGCAGAGTAGGTGCAGTTGTATTTGCAGGGCTCTTCCGCGCAGACCACTGAGAGACATCGGCGGCGTAGCCGGTTGCACCCTGGAAGGATGCGGAGGAGAAGTTGTGGAGGGCAGTGGTGACTTTCGTAGCGACAGGTAAGCACTTGGTGCTGGGGCCAGCCAGGAGCAGCTCGGCATGAAAGAGGCTGCAGATCTCCACGACTACATGTCGAGCGAATCTGCGCCTCCGTGTGCACTGCTGCTCGGAGAGGTCCGGGGAGCTTCGCCTCGGTCTGTGGACCATGTGGCGAGGGTAGTGCCCTTTGCGATGCGTCTCTCTCTGTGGTAGCCCTCCCTCCTGCTGTGCAGGTGGGCGTGCAACAACACCGTGTTGGGGGGCTCCACGTCTCTGCGGCGGACCGCGTGGACTGCGAGGCTGCTGGGGCTGGTCATGCTGTTCGTCCTCCGAGGGTGTCCACGCACCACCCATCTGGCAGGTGATGGTCTGAGGGGTTGTGCAGGGTAGGTGGGTGGTTCCTCGGACTGGGGCTGCGGTTTCGTGTCGGTCTGTCCTCTGGCTTGGCGGGGGGTGGTGGAGGGCAGGGGTTGCCCTATGTGACGCGGTGGCCTCCTGCGTGGGTGAGGGCACTCCCCCGTAGAGTGCAACTCGGCAGCTGCCACAGGCTGCTGGCAGCAACACGCCTGGTTGGAGAGAGACTGTTTCCCCCAGTGTGTGAAACAGTCTGCGATGTAGGTAAAATCCCACACTTCCTCTTTTGACAGCTGATTCAGCTCATTAACTGACCTCAACAAGCAAGGTAAGTACTCTCAAGTGGAACCCCGCTGGCTTTAATTGCCTGCGGGATTCCCACCAGCGGGGGCCACGCACGCAGCCCAGCACGTCATCAGGGAACCCGGAAGTGGTCGGGATCGCGGCGCGATCCGGTTACATGGGGCTCGAATTTCGCAGGCCTGCGGGTTCCCAGCGGGTGGTCCTCCGGGAGCGTGGAAAACGCGGACGGGTAATTGTGTGCGTCCCCCACGCGATCGCGGGATAATTGGACCCATTAAGCCCTGCTTCCGGGTTCTGCGCTCCCCAGCTGCGTGCCGGTCGGCTGCGCATGCGCAGTACCGTCGACGCGATGTAGGAGCTCCAGTTAAAGGGGCAGTCTCCCAAAGCCCCTCCTGCTGCAAGCAAGAGGTCTGGGAGAATGGCTCAACAAAGGGGAAAGGCTGCGTCCCGTTTTTCAGATCTGGCACTGCAGCTGATGCTGGAGGGCGTGAGGAGGAGGAGGGAAACACTCTTCCCTGAGGATGGGCGCAAGTTCCCTGCCGCCGCAACCAGGAAGGCATGGGCAGAGGTGGCGGCGGAGGTGAGCAGCAGGGGCAACACCCCAAGGACTTGGGAGCAGTGCCGCAAGCGCTTCAATGACCTGACTAGGTCTGGCAAGGTGAGTACACCAACGCACCCTCCCACATCCCGTCCCCACCATCACGCCAAGCAGATCACAACCCCCTCCTGCACAGCCACCACTGCGCTCCATCAGCAATCCTCACAGCCACTCATTCACCATCCTCGCCGTGCACGCAAGTACCCACCGTCCCTGACCCCACCCGAACACTACCACACACCCCAATCCCCATGCAATGGGATGGGCACGTGGCCCACGCGTCCTCCCATCCGTTCCGCGCCACGCTCAACCCAACCACACCGATGCTCGATGCGTCTCACGATGCAAGACGCACCCACTCACACATCTGTGTTTTGCCTTCACAGGAGAAGAGGAGCAAGAACAACCGCGAAAGGGCACGCACCGGAGGTGGCCCGCCGCAAGTGGTGGAGCTCACCGACGCAGAGGTGGAGGCGCTCGACCTCGCCCGCACGCGACATTGCCTGTCGGTGGCAGATGGCGAGTGTGTCGCTGCCGAAACGGCCGGTAAGGGAAAGCTGACACTCAACACCCATGATCGCGAGTTACCGTCTCATCACCTGCCATCAGGCGCACTGTCAAGTTGGTCCACATGTCTCAAAGTGCCTTCTGTTCTCTTGCAGGTCCGTCTTTGGGTCAAGCGAGCGTGGAGGGCGATTCCTCAGAGGACATGGCGGTCTCTGAGGGTGCATCGTCACATCAGAGCCAACCATCCACCAGCGCAGAGACACGCACCTCGGTGGGTCCCCCTCGCCTACTAGTTGGGGTAGCACTTGGTGAGTCACTGCGCACGAGTGAGCATGTGCAGACCCTGGTGGCAGGGGCAGCCGCGGAGGGTCCGCGACGGAGGGAGCACTCATCTCCAGGCTCTGCTCAGCCGGACCCAGATGCTGAACCCAGGGGGCCACCAGAGAAAAGGAGAGTCGTCGAGGACCACCAGCTAATTGCTGAGGTGCTGGCAGAGGTGCCGCGCGCATTGTCCACAATAGCGCAGGCGATGGAGGAGTCCACCTCCTGCATGTGGGCATTGGTGGTGCAGGCACAGGAGGGTACCGGCGACACAGTGTCGCAGGTAGGTGCGGGACTGTCTGCGGTGGAGGACAGGCTGGCCTCCCTCGAGCGTCACGCACAGCTCCACTTCGAGTCCTTGCAGGCCCTCACAACGTCTGTACGGATTCAGGGTGAGCAACATTCCGACGCCACCAACAGGCTGAGGGATACACTAGGGGTGGCCTTGCAAGGCGTCACACATGCCATCCAAACTGCCATCCAGCAGGGTGGAAGGGGTGATGTGGGCCGAGGCCAAGAGAGGGATGATGGTGACCGGGGACATGGAAGCGGGGACGCCTCTCAAGGCGTCCCCACGTCCCACCCGTCGCCCACCTCTCAACCAGCACCCGCAATGGTGCCTCCTCTCCATGTGGCCGAGACTGCCCCAGCCCCGGTGCAGGAGGAGCAGTCTGTGGAGGTGCCCTCACGGGCACCGAAACCCAGGGGCCGTCCGCCAAAAGCATCTACCCGGTCAAGGCAAGAAGACGAGCAACCTGCCACTACCTCTGCTGGAGCCACAGGGGTAGCACCACGTAGGGGTTCCCGGAGAAGAATTGCAAAGGCCTTATAATCACAAAGGGAATACACCAGGGTGTTTATTATTTTGTACTTTGTTTCTTAAATGATGTCACATTCCAGATATTAAATAGTCTATTCTCACCACTCCTGCCACCTCTCGTCCATTCTTCCGCGGCTTGTGCAATAGTTGAGTTCCGTGGAGGCCATCATGACGGCGAACACCTGCTGCCACCCATTGGGCACACTGCTGTGGGTGCAGGATTACTGGCAGCACTCTTCAGTGGAGGGGGCTGGTATGGCCGCTCGCATGTGCAGGTGAGGAGATGCGAGCGCCTCGCAGTGTCTGACTCTAGGAGAACCGTTGACGTATGAGTGCGTCCCTGGCCCGGCGACCATCCCGGTGAGTCGCGGCTCGGCGCATGGGTCGTCCAACATCCTCGGGCGCGTCCTCCTCCTCCGCCTCCTCCTCCTCCGCCTCCTCCTCCTCCTCCTCCTCCTCCTCCTCGCCCTCGCCTTCCTCAATGTGGGTGGCGGGTGTGGATGGGGCCTCCTCCAGCGGCACCCCTCTCTGTTGGGCCATGTTGTGCAGGGCACAGCAGACAACTATGATTCGTCCCACTCTGAATGGTGTGTATTGGAGCGCTCCCCCAGAACGATCAAGGCACCTGAAGCGCATCTTGAGAAGCCCTATGGTCTGCTCAATTGTAGACCTGGTAGCAGTGTGGCTGTCATTGTACCGACGCTCCGGCTCGGTGATGGGGTTCCTCAGAGGTGTCATGAGCCACGTGTGGAGGGGATACCCCTTGTCGCCGAGGAGCCAGCCGTTGCCGGCGTTGGGTGCCTGCAGGATGGGCGGGACGGCGGACTCCCTGAGGACGAAGGCATCGTGGCAGCTGCCGGGGTATCTGGCGCACACGTGTAGGAATCTCTGGCGGTGGTCACAGATGAGCTGGGCGTTCATGGAGTGATACCCCTTCCTGTTGATGAACAGCCCTGGCTCATGCGGAGGTGCCCGTATTGCGATGTGGGTGCAGTCGATTACACCCTGCACCCGTGGGAAGCCGGCCATGGCATGGAATCCAACCGCCCTCTCCATCTGGCTGCGCTCGTCCATGGCGAAGTTGATGTAGTGGGAGGCCCTGCGGAACAACCCATCGGTGACCTGCCTTATGCACTTGTGTGCAGAGGACTGACAGACCCCGGTGATGTCCCCGGTGGCACCCTGGAAGGAACCGGATGCGAAGAAGTTGAGGGCAGTGGTGACTTTGACGGCGACAGGTAAGAAGATGCTGCTTGGTCCATCAGGGAGCAGCTCTTCATTAAGGAGGCTGCAGATGTCGGCGACTACCTGGCGATTGACTCTGAGCCTCCGTATGCACTGCTCCTCGGAGAGGTCCATGAAGCTGAGCCTCGCTCTGTACACCCTGTGCGGAGGGTAGTGCCTCCTGCGACGCATCTCTCTCTGCGGTTGCCCTCCCTCCTGCTGTGCAGGTGGGTGTGCTGCAGCACCGTGTTGGGGGGCCCCACCTCTCCAAGGCGGACGGCGTGGACTGCGAGGCTGCTGGGGCTGGTCATCCTGTTCGTCCTCCGACGATGTCAACGCACCACCCATCTGGCAGGTGTTGGTCTGTGGGGTTGTGCAGGGTAGGTGGGTGGGTCCTCGGAGTGGGGCTGCGGTTTCGTGTTGGTCTGTCCTCTGGCTTGGCGGGGGTTGGTGGAGGGCAGGGGTTGCCCTATGTGACGCGGTGGCCTCCTGCGTGGGTGAGGGCTCTCCCCCGTGGAGCGCACCTTGGCACCTGCCACAGGCTGCTGGCTGCAACACGCCTGGTTTGAAGGGTCCTGTTTCCCCCAGTGTGGGAAACTGACTGCTTTGAACGTAAAATCCCACACTTCCTCTTTTGACAGCTTTTTTTTTTCCAAAAAATATACTTTATTCATAAAATTTGCAGCAGTACATACAATACAGTTGTCATATCACTTTCCAAACGTACACAATACAGATTATACAATTTGCAGGTTCCGTCAAGTACAGTTCAATGAACACATTGGACATAATTACAGTTCATGACACTCTAGGGTGTCTCATTGCATCATACTCAACACAGATTATTGCTTACAGATTCATTTCAGATTCATTACAGGTACATTACAGCAATTTGAATTTTACATTCTGCCCGAGGGGGTTTTTCCCTGATTGCAGCCCCTCGGTTTACAATGGCGGGAAGGCTCTAAACGGTTGCCTTTCCCCACAGGGCCTTTGCGGCGGCCGCACCCATCCTCAGTGCGTCCCTCAGCACGTAGTCCTGGACCTTGGAATGTGCCAGTCTGCAACACTCGGTCGAGGACAGCTCCTTGTGCTGGAAGACCAGCAAGTTTCGGGCAGACCAAAGGGCGTCTTTCACCGAGTTGATGGTCTTCCAGCAGCAGCTGATGTCCGTCTCAGTGTGCGTCCCCGGGAACAGCCCGTAGAGCACAGAAACCTGTGTTACGGAACTGCTCGGGACGAACCTGGACAGATACCACTGCATCTCTCTCCAGACCTTCTTTGCAAAGGCACATTCCATAAGGAGATGGGTGACGGTCTCGTCTCCACCGCAGCCTCCTCTGGGACAGCGCACGGTGGCGCTGAGAGCCCGGGAGTGCATGAAGGATCTGACGGGAAGGGCCCTTCTCACCACCAGCCAAGCTAGGTCTTTGTGCTTGTTTGAAAGCTCTGGCGATGAGGCGTTCTGCCAAATGACATTGACAGTCTGCTCGGGGAACCAACCGACAGGATCCACCATCTCCTTTTCCCCGCAGGGTCTCGAGGATGTTACGTGCGGACCACTTGCTGATCGCCTTGTGGTCAAAGGTGTTTTCCTGCACAAACCTTTCCACGAAGGACAGGTGGGGCGGAACGGTCCAACTGGACGGAGCGTTCCGTGGCAGCGTGGCCAGGCCCATCCTTCTCAACACCGGGGACAGGTAGAACCTCAGCACGTAGTGACACTTTGTGTTTGCGTACCGAGGGTCTATGCACAGCTTGATGCAGCCGCACACAAAGGTGGCCATCAGGATGAGGGCCACGTTGGGCACGCCTTTCCCCCCTTTCTCTGGAGATTTGTACATCGTGACCCTGCGGACACGGTCCATTTTTGATCTCCAGACAAAGTGGAAGATGGCTCGGGTGACTGTCGCGGCGCAGGAGCGAGGTATGGGCCAGACCTGCGCCACGTACAGCAACACCGAGAGCACCTCGCACCTGATGACCAGGTTCTTGCCCACGATCGAGAGGGATCGTTGATGCCACAGTCCCAGTTTCTGCTTAACCTTGGAGATATGCTCCTCCCAGTTTTTGGTGCACGCCCCGGCCCCCCCGAACCAGATCCCCAGCACCTTCAGGTAATCCGACCTGACGGTGAAGGGGACAAAGGATCGGTCGGTCCAGTTCCCAAAGAACATGGCCTCGCTCTTGCTACGATTTACCCTGGGCCCCGAGGCCAGTTCGAAACGGTCGCAGATGCTCATCAATCTGCGGACCGACAGCTGATCCGAGCAAAAGACGGCGACGTCATCCATGTACAGGGAGGCCTTGACCTGAGTGCCTCCGCTGCCTGGGATCGTCACCCCTCTTATGCCCGCATCCCTCCTGATGGACTCGGCAAAGGGTTCGATGCAACACACGAACAAGACGGAGGAGAGAGGACAGCCCTGCCCACAACGAGCAAGTTAAGTGCTCTCAAGTGGAACCCCGCTGGCTTTAATTGCCTGCGGGATTCCCACCAGCGGGGCTTTCGCGCGCAGCCCCGCACGTCAGCGCGGTACCCGGAAGTGGCCGGGATTTCGTCCGAATCCGGTCACGTGATCGGAGATCGGGATTTTCGGGGCCCCCCCGCTGGAAACCCGCAGGTAACACGACCCTAAAATCGAGCCCCTGGTGTCATAAACCCTTAACATTTTAACCAACTCCTAAAATACCGTCTGTAAAATGAGAACGGATTCAACACATGCAAATCACAAGGAACTTTTTAAACTTTGGACTGTCACTCGGTAACCATGTTAGGATTTCCTTCAGTCTGAAAAAAGAATCTTTTCGGTTGATTAATGGCGTTTGTAACAATTTTCATCTTCTTACAGAGTTTAGTGAGTTTTGTGTAATTAATACTGTTTTGTAAAAGTTAATTCGCTGAAGAGGAATCGAAAGCTGCGCTGAAAGCCTTTGTCGACCGCAAATACGGTTTCTTCTGAGTTGATCCCATAATAACTTGCAAGCAACAGTTTCCGGAGTGCAGTGATTATCCTGATCACTTAACATGCGAAATAGTCCCCAGTTCGAAGCTGAGGCGGGAACACTTTCTTGTGGAATCTTGTGCTACGGGGAATGCTAACTGAAGAATTGGGTTTCGTTTTCATGGCAGTTGGATCTTTTCTCTTAAAACAGCAATTATGATGTTAATTGAAACATACTTGTGACAGCCTCAATTTCAGCGGGGTCACATTGCCGGGAATTCAGAGTGGGGTTCGCCCGGCAAAGTAGCATACAACTTTCCCATACGTCGGGACATATGGGGCGTCCAAAGCTAGAGCTCCCTGCACGACAAAGGAAATAGACGTTATAGTAAAATAGAGAAAGGAGGTTTGTGACAAATGTCAGGTAAAGATAACAGTCGAAAATCAGGCAGAGTGTAGGGGGAAATTGAAAACGGATACGAGCAGGGCAAAGAGAAAGTATGAGAAAATATTAATGGGTAACACAAAAGGGAACCCAAAAATCTTTTACAAATTTATAAAAAGTAAAAGGATAGTTAAAGGAAGGGTGGGGCCGACTAGGGACAGAAAAGGCAATCTTCTTGTGGAGGCAAAGGGCATGACTGGGATACTTAATTAATATTTGCATCTCTCTTCAAAAAAGATGGACGTTAATGTCGCAGTGGAGGAGGGCGGGAGTAGAGATATTGGATTGGATAAAAACAGACAGAAAGGAGGTGCCAAATAAGTTGACATAATTCAAAGTTAACAAGTCACCCTTTCCAGATGGATACATACTAGGTTGCTGAGGGAATCAAGGATGGGGATAGCAGGAGCTCTGACCACAATCTTTCAATCCTCCTTGGATATGGGAGTGTTGTCAGGGGACTGGGCGATTGCAAATGTTACACCCCTGTTCAAAAGAGGGGAGAGGGATAAACCGAGTAATTACAGGCCAATTAGGGAAAAGGCTATTTTAGACAACGTATTGTGTAATGAGACATGTTAATTAATAATCAAACAGTAAATGATCTTCTGGGGAAGAATGACCAAAATATGTTTAAATTTCACCTTGAGTTTGAAAGTCACGTACTTAAGTCGGACACTAGAGTCCTAAACTTGAATGAAGCCAATTACATAGATAAGAGCGGCGAGTTGGTTAAGGTAAATTGGGAAATTAAATTAACCTGTATGACAGTTGAAAAGCAATGGCAAACATTTAAATAAATATTTCAATATTCTCAACAATTTACATTCCATTGAGAAATAAAACTCCATGGGAAAAGTGATTCGCCTGTGACTAATTAAGGAAGTTAAGAATATATTAGATTAAAAGAAGAGGTCTACAATGTTGCCAAGAAGAGTAGGAAGCCTGAAGTTTGGGAAAGGTTCAAAAACGAGCAAAGGACGAACAAAAAAATGAGAAAAGGGAGAAAATAGAATATGAAAATAAACTGGAAGTAAATATACAATTGGATTTTAAGAGCTTCCACAAGTATGTAAAAAGAAAGAGAGCAGCAAATGTAAACGTTGGTCACGTGGTGGCTGTCACAGGATAAATTATAATGGGGAATCAGGAAGTGACAGATGTGTTAAACAGATATTTTGTATCTGTCTTCACAGTAGAAGAAAAAAGCATACCAGAAATAGTGGGGGACCAAGAGGCTAATGACAGTGAGGAACTTAAAGTAATTATTATCAGTAGAGAAAAAGTACTTGAGGAACTAACGGGACTAAAAGCCAATAAATCCCCTGGACCCGATGGCCTACATCGGAGGGTTCTAAAAGATGTGGCTGCAGAGGCAATGGATGCATCAGTTATGACCTTCCAAAATTCCCAAGATTCTAGAACGGTCCCAGCGGATTGGAAGGTAACAAATGTGACCCCGCGATTTAAGAAAGGACGGAGAGAGAAAATAGGGAACTACAGGCCAGTTAACCTGATATCAGTCGTGGGAAGATGCTGGAATCCATTATTAAGGAAGCGGTAACAGGACACTTAGAAAAACATAATATGACTCGACAGAGTCAACGTGGCTTTAAGAAGGGGAAACCGTGTTTAACAAATGTATTCGACTTTTAATGAGGTAACTAGCAGGGTAGATACAGGGGAACCAGTGGTTGTAGTATATAAGGATTTCCAAAAGGCATTTGATAAGGTGCTACATAAAAGGTTGTAACACAAGATAAGGGCTCATGGGGTTGGGGGATAACCTATTAGCAAGGATATAGGATTGGTTAAAGGACAGAAAATAGAGAGTAGGGATAAACGGGTCATTTTCAGGTTGTCAGGCTATAACTAGTGTGGTGCCACAAGGATCAGTGCTTGGGCCTCAGCTATTTACAATCTATAATGACTTGTATGAAGGGACCGAATGTAATGTATCCAAATATGCTGGTGATACAAAGCTAGGTGGGAAAGTAAGCATTAAGGAGGACACAAAGAGTCTGCAAAGGGATATAGACAGGTTAAGTGAATTGGCAAGAAGGTGTCAGATGGATTAAAATGTTGGGAAATGGGAGGTTATTCATTTTGGTAGGAAGAATAGAAAAACAGAATTTTGTTTTAAATGGTGAGAAGCTATTATATGTTGGTGTCAAGAAAGACTTAGATGTCCTGGTAAAAGAAACACAAAACGTTAGCATGCATGTACAGCAGGCAATTAGGAAAGCAAATGGCATGTTGTCCTTTACTGCAAGTTGTTTGGAGTACAAGAGTAAGGAAGTCTTACTGCAATTGTATAGGGCGTTGGTGAGACCTTAACTGGAGTACTGCATAGAGTTTTGGTCTCCTTACCTAAGGAAGGACACACTTGCGTTAGAGGCGATGCAATGAAGGTCCACTCGATTAATTCCTGGGACAAGAGGGTTTTCTTATGAGGAAAGGTTGACCAGAAACACAGAAACATAGAAAGTAGACGCAGGAGTAGGCCATTCGGCACTCCGAGCATGCTACACCATTTAATATGATCATGGTTGATCCTCCATCTCAATATCATATTCCCGCACTCTCCCAATACCCATTGATGCCTTTTGTGTCTGGAAATCTAACTAGCTCCTTCTTAAATATGTTCTGTGGTAGGGAATTCCACAGTTTCACCACCCTTTGAGTGAATAAATTTCTCCTCATCTCAGTCCTAAGTGTCCTACCCCGTATCCTGAGACTGTGACCACTCGTTCTGGACCCTCCAGCCAGGGGAAACATCCTCCTTGCATCCAGTCTGTCTAGCCCTGTCAGAACTTTATATGTTTCAATGAGATCACCTCTCATTCTTCAAAACTCGAGTGAAACAGGCCGAGTCGAACCAATCTCTCCTCATATGACAGTCCTGCCATCCCAGGGATCAGTCTGGTGAACCCTCGCTGCACTCCCTCTATGGCAAGTTTATCCTTTCTTAGGTAAGGAGACCAAAACTGCACACAATACTCCAGCTGTGGCCTCACCAATGCCCTGTATAACTGCAGTAAGACATCCTTGCTCCTGTACACAAATCCTCTTGCAATGAAGGCCAACATATCATTTGCCTTCCTAACTGCTTGCTGCACCTGCATGTTTGCTTTCAGTAACTGGTGTACAAGGACACCCAGGTCCCTTTGTACATCAACATTTCCCAATCTATCACCATTTAAATAATACTCTGCCTTTCTGTTTTTCCCTCCGAAGGGGATAATTTCACATTTATCCATATTATACTGCATTTTCATGTATTTACCCACTCACTCAACTTGTCTAAATCGCCTTAAAGCCTCTTTGCATCCTCCACACAACTCAAGATTCCATCTAGTTATGTGTCGTCAGGAAACTTGGAAATATTACATTTGGTTCCCTTATCCAAATCATTGATATATATTGTGAATTGCTAGGGCCCAAGCATTGATCCCTCCTGTACCCGATAGTCACTGCCTGCCACCCCGAGAAGGACCCATTTCTTCCTACTCTCTGTTTCCTGTCTGCCAGCCAGTTTTCAATCTATGCCAGTATATTACCACCAATCCCATGTGCTTTAATTTTACACACTAACCTCATATGTGGGACTTTATCAAAGGCCATCTGAAATTCCAAATGCACCACATCCACTGGTTCTCCCTTATCTATTCTACCATTTACATCCTCAAAAATCCCCAATAGGTTTGTCAAACATAATTTCTCTTTCATAAATCCATGGTGGCTTTGACTAATCCCGTTGATATTTTCCAAGTGTCCTGTTATCACATCCTTTATAATGGAAGCTAGCATTTTCTCTTCCACTGATGTTAGTCTAACCGGTCTGTAGTTCCCTGTTTTGTCTCTCCCTCCATTTTCAAATAGTGGGGTTACATTTGCCACCCTCCATTCTTCAGGAACTGTTCCATAATCTATAGAATTTTGGAACATGACAACCAATGCATCCATTATTTCCATGGCTACCTCTTTTAGTACTCTGGCATGCAGATTATCAGGTCCTGGGGATTTATTGGATTTCAGTCCCATTAATTACTCCAGCACTATTTTTTTAGTAATATTAATTTCCTTCAATTCCTTCTTCTCACTAGTCACTTGATTCCTTAGCATTTCTGAGAAGTTATTTGTGTCCTCTTCCGTGAAGACAGAAACAAAGTATTTGTTTAATTGTTCTGCCATTTCCCTGTTCCCCACTATAAATTCCCCCGTTTCTGACTGTAAGGGACCTACATTTGTCTTCACTAACCCTTTTCTTTTTACATACTTGTAGGAGCTTTTACAGTCCACTTTTATGTTCCTTGCAAGTTTACTCTCATACTCTATTTGTCCCGTCTTAATCAATCTCTTGGTCCTATTTGCTGATTTCTAAACTGCTCCCAATCCTCAGGCTTGCTACTTATTTTGATAACATGACATGACTCATCTTTGGATATAACACTATCCTTAATTTCTTTTGTTTGCCATGTTTGGGCCGCATTTTCGTTTGTGTCTTTTTGCGCCAGAAAGGAATGTATAATTGTTGCAATTCACGTATTTGTTCTTTAAATGTTAGCCATTGCCTATCCACCGTCATGTCTTTTAATGAAGCTTCCAAATCTATCATAGCCAACTCACTCCTCATAACTTTGTAGTTTCCTTTGTTTAGATTTATGACCCTAGTTTCGGAGTGGACTGCTTCACATTCCATCTTAATGAAGAATTCTAGCATGTCATCGTTACTCTTCCCTAAAGGACCAAGAAAAACAAGATTATTAATTCACCCCTTCTCATTGCACAATACCCAATCTAGGATAGCCTGTTCCCTGGTTGGTTCCTCAACGTACTGGTCTAAAAAAACATCTCGTAAGTATTCGAGGAATTCATCCTCCACAGTATTTTTGCTAATTTGGTTTGGCCAGTCTACATGCAGATCAAAGTCACCGATGATTACTGTAGTACCCTTGTTACATGGATCTCTAATTTCCTGTTTGATCCCATCCCCTACATTATCACTACTGTTTGGAGTCCTATACACAACTCCTACCAGTGTTTTCTGCCCCTTGGTGCTTCTTAACTCCACCCAGACTGATTCTACATCTTGATTTTCTGAGCCATTATCCTTTCTCACTAATGCTTTGAGTTCATCCTTTATTAACAACGCCACCCCACCTCCTTCTCCTTTTTGCCTGTCCTTCCTAAATATCAATTAACCTTGGATACTCAGTTCCCAGCCTTGGTCACCCTGTAGCGATGTCTCTGTTATTGCTATTATATCATATCCATTTACATCTATTTGAGCTGTTAATTCGTCTAACTTATTACAAACGCTTTGTGCTTTCAGATACAATGCCTTTAGATTTATCTTTTTAACATTTTTAGACATCTTGATATTTTGTGTACTATGATCCTATTTGTCTTATGACCATTTTTTCTGACTCGGACCCTATTTTTTGTCTTTTGTTGGTACCCTCTGTCCCTTCCTGACACAATCGGGTTTTCCTTACCCCAATTACTTTCCAGCGTTGCTTCTTTGTCTTTTCTCTTTAGCATTCTAGACTTCCCTCCATCGGGACCCTCCCCTCCCCCGCTTATTTAGTTTAAAGCCCTATCGACCTCCCTAGTTATTCGATTCGCTAGAACTCTGATCCCAGCATGGTTCAGGTGTAGTCCGTCCCAACTGTTGTTAGTACTAGTGCCATTGCCCCACGAATCGAAACCCAGTTCTCCAAAACAATCTTTAAGCCACGCATTCATCTTCCTGATCCTATTGACCCTGTGCCAATTTGCTCGTGGCTCAGGTAATAATCCAGAGATCATCACCTTTGTGTTTCTGCTTTTTAATTTAGTCCTGAGCTGCTCAAGCTCTCTTAGCAGAACCTTATTCTTAGTCCTACCTATGTCGTTGGTACATAGGTGGACCACGACAACTGGATCCTTCCCATTTCACTTCAATTTCTTCTCCAGCCCGGAGGAGATGTCCTTAACCTTGGCACCGGGTGGGCAACATAACCTTCGGGACTCTGGCTGCAGTGAACAGTGTCTATCCCCCTAACTATACTGTCGCCAACTACAACCACCTTCCTTTTCACTCCCCCGAATTGAACGGCTTCGTGTTCCACGGTGCCGTGGTCAGTTTGCTTGTCCTCCCCGCAGACCCCGCACTTGTCCACAAGGGTTGCAAGAACCTCAAATCTATTGGACTAGCGCAGGGACTGAGGCTCCTTCAATACTAACTGCTGGATCCCCGTACCTGCCTCACTCGCAGTCAAACCTTCCTGTCCATGACCACGTGTCAATTTTGAAGTATTTAATCTAAGGGGTATGGTTGTGTCCTGAAGCAAAATGTCCAGGTAGCTTTCTCCCTCCCTGATATCTCGCAATGTCCACAGCTCGAACTCCAGCTCCTCAACTCGGAGCCGAAGTTCCTCGAGCTGCAGACAGGGCTGTCGTCGCCCTGGACAAAATGTCCACAAGCTCTGACATATTGCAGCAGCAACACATTTCCTGTTCTCCCATTATTGTATTTAATTAATTTAGTGTTGATCAAATTATTTACCTTGTTTAATTTTAGATTAATTAAATTAAGTTTAATTGTTAAAATTTAGTTATATGCTCCATGTTAACTTAAATCTTAGCCCACAGTCACTACCAATCACTTACCTGTCTCACCTGTGAGTCACACTGCAGTGTTCTCTTGTTGCAGGTCTGCTGCTTTTATCCCCGCTCTCGAACTTCTGCTGCTCAGGTCCACCGCCGCTCTGCAGAACAAGTTAGGAAAATCAAGGCAAATCAGCATCTCCATCCACCACTTCACCGAACTCCCACACTTACCAACCTCTGAAGCTGTTCACCCTGTGCTGGTTGCACTCACAAGCCCCTGTATTTCTACTGTTTTTGACTCAGATGAGTCAGCCCTGCTCTGCTACTGATTCAGGAACCAGTTTAATCTAGCTAACCAATTAACTAACTACAGCAGCTCTGCAGTAGGAGAGCTTGCTTGTTTGTCTCTGCTTAAGCCTGACAGATACTTAAAAAATTAACGTTTAAAATTGAACTTTAACAGTTCATTCACACTAGATTTTAAAAGCGATTCACTCTTAAACTCCCACACTTACCAAACTCTCAAGCTGTTCGCTCTGTGTCTGCTACACTCACAGAATGGGTCTATATTCTCTGGAATTTAGAAGAATGAGAGATGATCTCATTGAAACTTATAAGGTTCTGAGGGGGCTTGACAGGGTAGATGCTGAAAGGTTGTTTCCCCTGGCTGGAGAGTCCAGAACTAGCCGGCATAGTCGCAAGAAAAGGGGTCGGCCATTTAAGACTGCGATGAGAAGGAATTTCACCAATCAAAGGTTTGTGAATCTTTGGAATTCTCTACTCAAGAGGGCAGTGGATGTTGAGTCGTTGAGTCTATTGAAGGCTGCGTTGGATAGATTTTTGGACTCTAGAGGAACCAAGGAATAAGGCGATCGGTCAAGAAAGTGGAGTTAAGGTTGAAGATCAGCCATGATATGATTGAATGACGGAGCTGGCTCGAGGGGTCGTATGGCCTACTCCTGCTCCTATTTTTTATGTTCTTATGTTATGATCGATCAATCTAACTTCGATGCTGGGAAAACTGCGAGAGACCATTTTCAAAGACAAAATTAATTCTAACTTTGAGAAGCATGGGTTAATAAGGGAAGCCAGCACGGATTTGTTTAAGGTAAATCGTATCTGACTAACCTGATTGAGTTATTTGACGAAGTAATAGTCAGGGTGGAATGAGATAGTGCAATAGATCTCCTCCAACTATATATTGGGAAGACTGAAGCGAATGGTTTTCAACCCTACAACAAACTCCGTTCCAGAGCCAGTGGCTTCATCCCTCTCCCCGGCCACTGTCTGAAGTTGATCCAGACCGTTCGTAACCTTGGTGCCTTACTTAACCCTAAGATGAGCTTGTGACAACATACCCGCTCCATAACCAAGGCAGTCTACATCCACCTTCATAACATCGCCTGTCCATGCCCCTGCCTCAGCTTATCTGCTGCTGAAACCCTCATCCATGCCTTTTTTACCTCCAGACTCGAATATTCCAATGCTTTCCTGGCCTTCCTCCCATCTTCCACCCTCCATAAACTTGAGCTCATCTCAGTCTCTGCTGCCCATATCCTAATTGGTGAGCAAGATAGCAGCAGACTTCAGGAAAACATAGACAGACGGGTGAAACGGGCAGACACATAGCAAGTGCAACTTAATGCCGATAAGTGTGAAATAACTCAATTTGGGAGGAACAACATGGAGAGGCAGTTTGAACTAAATGGTACTGTTTTGAGGGGGAGCAAGAGCAGAGGGACCTGGGGATGCATATTCACAAATCTTTGAAGGTGGCAGGACAATTTGATAATATGGTTCATTAAGTATATGGGACACTCAGCTTTGGTCTGGAAAGGGTCGTTTCTGAGAGGATGTTACCCATGGCTGGAGAGCCAAGAACTAGGCGACATAGTCTCAGGATATGGGGTCGGGCATTTAAGGCTGAAATGAGGAGGAATTTCTTCACTCAGAGGGTCGTGAATATTTGGAATTCTCTACCCCATTGTGCTGCGGATGCTGAGTCGTTGAGAATATTCAAGACTGAGATCGATAGATTTTTGGACACCAAGTGAATCAAGGGATAAGGGGATCGGGCGTGAAAGTGGAGTTGAGGTAGAAGATCAGCCATTATCTTATTGAATGGTGGAGCAGGCTCGAGGGGCCGTATGCCCTACTCATGCTCCTATTTCTTATATTTCTTAAATAGGGGCGTTGAATACAAAAACAAGGAAGTCATGCTAATACTTTAGAAATCACTGGTTAGGCCTCAGCTGGAATATTGTGAATAATTCTGGACACCACACTTTAGGAAGGGTGTCAAGGCCTTGGAGATGGATCAGAGGAGGTTTACCAGGATGATATCAGGGATGAGGGACTTCAGTTATGTGGAGAGATTGGAGAAGCTGCGATTGCTCTCCTTAGTGCAGAGAAGGTTAACAAGGGACCTAATAGAAGTATTCACATCTGTGAGGGGTTTTGATGGAGCAAGTAAGGAGAAACTGTTTCCTCTGGTAAGTGGGTCAGAACCAGAGGTCATAAAATTAAAATAATTGACAAACGAACGAGAGGGGAAATTCGGAGTTTTTTCACACTAAGGGTTGTTAAGATCTGGAACGCACTTCATGAAATTGTGTTGGTATCAGACTCGATAGAAACTTTCCAAAGGCAATTGAACATGTACTTAAAAAGAAATAACCTGCAGGGCTACGGAGAACAAGCTGGGGAGTGGGGCTAATTTGGACAGATCCTTCATAGAGACGGCACATATGGTTCTATGATTCTACACATCGACAAAATTCTCTCATCTCTATTTGACATCATCAGGATATATCTGTTATTCTTTATGCTTCTGGACTTCTGAAGTGCCGAGTAGATGATTCAACTCGGCCTCCTCCCGATATCCCCACCATCACAGAAGCCAGTCTTCAGCCAATTCGATTAATTCCACGTGATATCATGAAGCGGCTGAGTGCAGTGGATACAACAAAGGCTACGGGCCCCGACAACATCCAGGCTTTAGTTCTGAACACTTGCGCTCCAGAACTAGCCGCTCCTTTAGCCAAATTATTCCAGTACAGTAACAACACTGATATTTAGCAAACAATGTGGAAAACTGCCCAGGTATGTCCTGTCCACAAAAAGCAGGACAAATCCAATTTGGCCAATTACCGCCCCAGCAGTCTGCTCTCAATCATCAGCAAAGTAATGGAAGGTGTCATCGACAGTGCTATCAGGCGGCATTTACTCACCAATAACCTGCTCACCTATGTTCAGTTTGGGTTCTGCCAAGACCACTCAGCTGCAGACCGCATTACAGCCTTGGTCGAAACATGGACAAAAGAGCTGAATTCCAGAAGTGAGGTGAGAGTGAATGCCCTTAACATCAAGGCAGCATTTGACCGAGTGGAGTGTGGCACCAAGGAGCCCTCGTAAATTGAAGTCAATGGGAATCAGGGGGGAAACTTTCCAGTGGCTGGAGTTATACCTAGCACAAAGGAAGATGGTAGTGGTTGTTGGAAGCCAATCATCTCAGCCGCAGGACATTGCTGCAGGATTTCCTCAGGACAGTGTCTGAGGCCCAACCATCTTCAGCTGCTTCATCAATGACCTACCCTCCATCATAAGGTCAGAAATCGGGAAGTTCGCGGACGATTGCACAGTTTACAGTTCCATTCACAGCCCCTCAGATAATGACGTAGTCCGTGCCCGAATGCAGCAAGACCTGGACAACATCCAGGCTTGGGCTGATAAGTGGCAATTAACATTTGCGCCAGGCAAGTGCCAGGCAATGACCATCTCCAACAATACACAGTCTAACCACATCCCTTTGACATTCAACGGCATTATCATTGCCTACTCCCGCATCATCAACATCTGGGGATCACCATTGACCAGAAACTTAACTCGACCAGCCAAATAAATACTGTGGCTACAAGAGCAGGTCTGAAGCTGGGTATTCTGTGGCAAGCGACTCACCTCCTGACTCCCCAAAGTCTTTCCACCACCTACATCAGATATATAATTGGATGCTTCATTGGGTATCATGGGGATCAGATGCACCGCTCATTCCATTTATTTGTCCAGCAGCAAACAGAAATCATTCTCTTCAACTGTTCTCGCCCGAAGGAAAAGGAAACAACATAAACTGATTCGCCCTTTGTTCTGCCTTGTTCTGTTGGTTTTCACCCACTCACCGAGAAAATGACGGAGAGACTGAAAGGTTAGAATGGCTGTTTCATTTTATAATTCATTACCATTTGTACTTATTGTAAGAGATGGTTCCATCCCAACTACCCATGTCTAATATTCTTATTGACACTAAGATGTGCTTTAAAAGAGTTTCTACTATTTGCACATTGCGGACAAAAGCTGAACATCGAAAACTGCTCTGAAACCAGCTTCGCTTCGCACCCTTGAGTGGGAGGTGGGTTGCTGGTTATAAATAAAGAAGTTCTTACAATCAGCCCCCAAGACCAGAATCCACAAAATGTGTTCCGGATACATTCTGCGTGTCAGCAGTATGGAGGAGCACTTCTGCGCTGCAATTCTGGAATCCGTTCCTTGTTGGCTCCTGAACTCAGAGAAATAACGCCGTGGGATTTTTTTTTACTTCAATTCACAAATTAGCAAGTATCACTACGGAAAGTAAGACAAACGAAAGTCTCGCTGGGAGTCGAACCCGGGATCTAAATCCGATTTATTAAACAAGTTATTTCTTTAACTAAGCCACGGTGCCAAATCTCGCCAGCTCTCTCGTTGATATCTATCGGTTGCCTTAGAGCAGATCAGGTTAGTTTGATGAATGTGAGGCCACTTTTTACTCATCAATTTCTCTTGCCTATTTCCCTATGGTTTCCAGAGACTGCCTGTGTATCTCGCTGTGTTTATCTCTGTGGCCATCTGAATGTAAACGTGTGTTTGTGTTTGGTTCTTACATGAAATAAATGAGGGGATCATGCAATTCACCCTTTGACACTGAGGAACTAATCAGCCAAATTTTATTGTGATGCAGCAAAGAAAAGATGCCATCTTGAATGATGTAGCCTCAGTGACGTCCAAAAAGAAACTCTGACCACAACATATTTCGAAAACAACGCCTTTTAAGTTGATGTCAGGCATGCTATTATTGAACCTCGAGGTTTAGGCACTGCACTGATGACCTTCATTAATCTATGGGCTGTTCAGACACTTCGTGTGACACAAGACCTTTCTAATCACTACCAGCTCCTGGAGACGGAGACATCCGTCAGAAGCAGCATTCAACGCTCGGGCCGATATCGCGCTCGGATTCATGGCCTGCTCTCAGCGGACGGCAGCAAACCCAATGCTTAATATACAAAGCAATACGAACAGTGTCTGGAAACAGTTCACCGTTCAGTGAGCAGATTTTGGTGAGAACTGCAAACAGGATCCATGGAATTTATAAACTCGGCCCGTCTACATGACTGCGCTTTTGCTTTATAAAATATGGGAGTATATATATATATATATATATATGAGTGCGAGGTTTCCATATGAAGTGTGGGTGTGTATGAATCAGTGTGAAGTTTATATTGAAGACTGGGTGTGTATGTGATGTTTATAGGAACATAGGAACAGAAGTAGGTGATTCAGCCCCTCGAGTCTGTTTCGCCATTTTATTGGACCGTGGCTAATCTGTGTCTTCACTCATTCTACCCGTCTTGGTTCCCTAACCCTTAATAAACTCGCCGAACAAAAATCTATCAATCTCAGTTTTAACATTTTCAATTAACTTCGCCTCTACAGCTTTTTTTGCGGAAAAAGTTCCAAATTTCCAATAGCCTTTGTATAAAGAAGTGTTTCCTGGCAACAGCTCTGAAAGGCCTGGCTCTAATTTAAAGGTTATGCCTCCTTGTTCCAGAAAATCCCACGAGAATAAATAGTTTCTCTCCATCTACCCTATCAACTCCTTTAATCATCTTGAACACGTCCATCAGATCACCCTTTAATGTTCTATATTTAAGGGAATACAAGACTTGTATAAGGAGCTTGTCCTCAAAATTTAACCCTTATAGCCCCGGTATCATTCCAGTGAATCTGCACTGCACCCCCGCCCCGCAAGGCCAGTATGTCCTTCCTGATTTGCGGTGTCCAGAACTGAATGCAGTGCTCCAGTTGCAGTCTAACCTGAGTTTTATATAACACGCCTTTGTATTTCAACCCCCTTGAGATTCCATTCGCCTTTTCAATTATCTTGTGTACCTGTGTACTAGATTTTAATGATTTATGTACTTTGATCCCTACATCTCTCTGCTGCTACACAGTTCCAAGCTACTCACCAGTTAGAAAATATTCTGATATATATATATATATGTATATTAGGTCCAAAGTGAATGTCCTCACATTTCTCCACGTTGAACGCCATCTGCCACAGTTTGTCCACGCAATTATTTATCAATATCCTTTTGCACATTTCAGCTCCAATCTACATTATTTACGTTCCCACCTAATTTGGCGTCGTCAGCAAACTTGGATGTATATCTCTCCATTCCTTCATCGAAGTCATTTATAAATAAAGTGAAAAGCTGCAGCCCCCATAGAAATTTCTGGTAGACACCCCTAGTCACATCTTGCCAATTTGAATACATAATCATAATATCTCTATCTCCTACTTCTTAACCAAATCCCTATCCGTGTCAATAGGTTGCCTCCAATTCCATGTGCTCCCATTTTTTATTAACATTCTGTTGTGTGGAACCTTGCCGAATGCCCTCTAGAATTCCATATAAATAACATCAACAGACGTTCCCTTATCCACCACGTTGCTTACATCGTCAAAAGATTTAATTAGGTTCGTTAGACGTGACTTACACTTGAAAAAGCCATGCTTGCTATATCTGATCAGTTCATGTTCGTCGAAGGGCTCAGTAACCCTGTCCCTAATAACAGGTTCTTTGAACTTCCCCACAACAGACGCAACACAATTAGACCTATAATTTCCTAGTTTATCTCTCCCGCCCTTCTTAAATAATGGCTTGCAATTTTCCAATCCAAGAGGACATTTTCTGAATCAAGCGAGATGTGGAAGATCATGGCTAAAACATCTACAATTACCTCATCTATTACTTTTATTACCTTGGGGTGGGGACCATCACGTCCTGGAGATTTGTCTGTCTTTAGTCTCCTTATTTTCTCGATTGCCATTTTTTTTGCACAGATTCATTGGCAGCATGGGGCTGAAACGCCATACACACCTGGCACGATCCTGGTACACTGTGAAACCGCAAACAGAACTGGCAGGATCCTGATACAGTCTGAACGGCCATACACACCAAGCAGGATCCTAATACACTGAGAAATAAGTGGCTACCTTGCCATTGACGCTTCCACACCCTGAGAAAAAAAAATATATATTATATATTTCTTAATTATGGAGCCCCTTACTTGCCAATTTGCTCCCTAGCAGAAACATTTTTGTAATTTCCAAAGCTGCAGTATCTGAATCTCATATATTAAAATGTAACAATGGGGTGTAATTATTGGCAAAACAATTGAAAAGAACTCCGAATGTTTTCAGTTCTAATATTACACTGATCGGTGATATGCCAGGGTTGTTAAATTAAAGTATACATCCAGTTTCCGTATGTGTATAACCACTTAAAAACTCTTCGCATTTTATAAAACACAATACAACAGGAGAATGTTTAGGGACAGGAAAAGCCCATCTATCCCAAATAAGCCTGTCCCTGTTCCAGAGGACGCCACCAACTACTCCTCTCAGTGTATCTACAGAAACACATTCAAATTATCTTTTCACCCCACTTACACTGCCCCTTTAGTGTCCTTCCCTGGTACCCCCTGCTACATCAGAATATTCAGGCGGTGAAGGATTGGATAGTGAAACCAAGTCGTCTGTTGTTCACAAGCTTTTATTTACTGAGATGCACATCGCACACCATGCTTTACAAAAAGCTCTCCCCTTCCTAAGCTTGCTCCCTTATAAATAATTCGAAGAAATTTCCTGATTGATACGTGCTCCTGAACCCAATAACATAATTTGGCACAAATCGCATGTCAATAATTAACACTTCCGCTCTATTATTCTGAATTCCCTTCTTGATCCCGACATCCCCATTTCAGTTATCTCCGTTATTAATTAATTGGGGTCACTCAAGTGTCTTTCCTGCATTAATTTTGTGAACTCCGTTCGGATATTTCAAGAATTGAGACTCTTCCTCAAATAAAACAAATCCAACTCCTATGCGCTTTCCTCAGCCTTAATTCCTGACATGTAATCATTGTTCTCATCTCCCTCTGTGTCAAATCATTCATCCTGTTCAGTCGACGAGACACAATACCCCAGGTAACCTGTTCAATGCCTGTTACAATAACAGTGGAAATTCTGTCCATTCAGAGTCTGTCCCCCTCCCAGTGCGCACAACACCCCAGATAACCTGCCCTGGGCCTGATACAATAACATTCACAGTCTGTCCCTCTCCCGTTGCACACAATACCCCAGATAACCTGCCCTAGGCCTGATAGAGTAATAGTGGAACTTCTGTCCATTCACAGTCTGTCTCTCTCCCATTGCACACATTACCCCAGATAACCTGCCCTCGGCCTGATAGATTAACAGTGGAACTTCTGTCCATTCACAGTCTGTCTCTCTCCCATTGCACACATTACCCCAGATAACCTGCCCTAGGCCTGATAGAGTAATAGTGGAACTTCTGTCCATTCACAGTCTGTCTCTCTCCCATTGCACACATTACCCCAGATAACCTGCCCTAGGCCTGATAGATTAACAGTGGAACTTCTGTCCATTCACAGTCTGTCCCGCTCCCACTGATACCCAACACTCTATTTGCCATTTCTGCAGCAGGTAAGCACCACTGACGGTTTCAAAGATCGATCCACTAGAACCTCTACTGCTGTATAACCAGAATCATGGGTGGATTTGTAAAGAAAGGTCTACAATACAAGGCAGGGCTGATAGCTATAACCATCAGAGGGAAAATATCACCTCCATAGATGTCTCCATGTTCAATAAATGTTGGAATCAAGTGAGGATTTGAAACTTTTCACAGCCATTGGTTACCTTCAAGCGAGGTTTCCATTAACGTTGTTTTCATTTCCTACACTCTCCTCCAATGAACCTGTTAATGAAGTCTTGCAACATTTTACCAAATAGTACAATGATATTGAGAAGTTGTTTTATCTCAATACAGCTGACATTGAAAACCACTTTTTTCTACTCTAATTGAAGATGTTCAACAGAAACACAAGGAAACATTCCGGGAACAAACTGAAACATTGATTTCCCAGCTGGTTGATCGATTCGTTGAGCTAACGGTCATTTCTATTGTTCGACGTTGGACACTTGTGGAACATGAAATGTTGGCAAGAGGCCGTGGCCATGAAAAGTGGAGAGAAAGACCATCACCCAACTATATTCCTATTATATTTATAGTATTCTGTAAAACCATGGCCGAGAGATTGAAAGCCCCCATAATGTGTTACTGAAGATCGGTGAGATGGCCTTCACATGAGTCTCCGAGAAGAACATTGTGTTTAGAAATAAAGATTTGAGTACAAGTACAAACTGCAACCTTCCCAGTTCCTGTCTAGGTTCATGATGGAACTTTTGGAGAGAGATCATTCTGCCCAGACCGTGGTGTACACATTCCCGCATGTCACCATCCAAGAGTTTGCAGCTGGCCTCCCACAATTCCTGACTCCAGATCCAGGTGACAACCGGAAACGCCTCAGTGAAGCCCACAGCAAGGAAGATAGGCGGTTTGAGATATTTCTCCATTTTGTTGCTGGTCTCTCCTCTCCACACAGTCAGCTCAGCACCTGAAGGAGATTCTGGGTCCATTTCTTCATCAAACCACCTGACGAGTTACTGACTTGTTGAAGGAGATGGTTGAAGGCAGATTGGAAATACAGGGAGTTTTACTGGTAAAAGGGACCTCCTGAACACATTTCACTACCTGTTTGAGTCTCAGAATAAAGCACTAACACGGGCCACAGTAGGAGCTGTGGAAAAAAATGTATTTGGAGACTGGAACCCACACAAAGCATTAAGACTGACCCCAATTGGCTGTGCAGTGCTGGCTCATGTCATCGAATTCTGCGATATAATATAACAGCTCGATCTACAGAGCTGCGACATTCTGTGTGAAAGGCTCCAGTGACTGGCACCCGCACTATACAAATGCCGGGTGTGAGGTAACTGTTTATTTATCTATAACTGTTAGGCAAATTATAGAACAGACTTGGATTGTGTTGTTGCTCAGTAATGAAAGAAAACAAACATTTCAGTTAAACCAGAAAGAAGCAGATTTTACACAACTGTGACAAAGGATAACAGGATCGGAGTATCTAAAATAGATCCTCTGAACAAGTAGGGATTTGACAATCATTATCGGATCAGTAAATACAGGTCACTGAAAGAGTCTGATAATTTGATTGCAATAAATGACATTTATTGCTGTTTTTCTCACTGCCCAAGATACGTCCACTGAAGAGGCTCCTTCTCACTGTTTCTTGCACGTCGGCCGACACCAACTACAGCAGTCTGTATGTCAGAGCATCCCACCCTCTTGCTGAGGTTTAGGGGCAAGCCTCAGCCACCGGACTGTCAACGTGTGTCGGAGAGGGAAGCAGAAACACCAAACATTCAGTAACAAAGAGCAAAATACAGCTTGCGAGTCCACGTCGGTTTCTATGCAAGAGCAATCCAGCCAGTCCCACTCCCCCGCCCTTTCCCCGAAGCTCTGCAATTGTTTTTACCTCCAAGTACTTATCGAGTTCCCCTTTGAAGGCCATGATTTAATCTGCCTCCACCACCCCCTCGGGCAGTGCATTCCAGATCCTAAACACTCGCTGTGTAAAAAAGTGTTTCCTCATGTCACCCTTGGTTCTTCTTCCTCATGTCACCTTTAGTATCAGTAATACTGTTATTAATAAACACTGTACATTATTAGTATGAGTAATAGTGTTAATAAACACTGCACATTATTATTATCAGTAATAATGCTATTAATGTGTTATTAATTAACACTGCACATTATTATTAGTATCAGTGACAGTGTTATTAATAAACACAGGTGGTTTATCCTGATTCCTGTTATTTCTCTCTCTGTCTCGTTATATGTCTCGCTCTCGCTTTCACTCTCAGTGATCCCCAGGCTGAATTATTACGGTCGCACAGAATCTTTTGCAGAGGATCTCGCCTCCGCTCTGAATACCAACCGGTCATTGACGGTTCTGTTCTTGGATAAAAATAATCAGGGAGATTCAGGATTGAAACTGCTGTCTGCAGCTCTGAGGAACCCGGAGTGTAAAATACAGAAACTGCAGTAAGGACCAGACTGTGTGAGATTGTGTTTTTAATAACTGGATGCCTAACACTACATTATTATTAGTATCAGTAATATTGTTATTAACAAACACAGTACATTATTAGTGTCAATGTTACTAAAAGTAAAGTAGTGTTTATTAATATCAGTAATACTGTTATTAATGAACACTGGGGATTTACCCTGATTCCTGTTATTTCTCTCTCCATGGTCCCCAGACTGGATCGTGTGGGTTTCACAGATTCTTGTACTAATTGATCTCGTCTCTGGCCTCAGGACAAACCGGTCACTGACGTTTCTGTCCCTGAGATTAAACTCCTTCACAGACCGACCTGTCCCCGCTCTCCGCTCCCTCATACTGACCCGCGAGAGTCTGGAGTGGATCGGGTGAGTATTTGTGTTAATGCATAATGTAATGAATAAAATATCAATGGGATTCAGTCCCTTTTATGGTGATACTTGTCTGTAATTATGATTGAAATATTAGCTCGAGTCTCCCTGTTACTTATACTGATGTGCATTCGGATTATTTCCTGTTTAATCTTTAATCTGATTCAGGCTGTCGAGGGATCAAACGGCAGGAGACACCTGGAATCGCTGTGGCAATCCAGACCCGGATTGAGAGCGGAATTTGATCATTTCAGTTTATAAACATTATTGGTCTCATTGTCTGGACATTTTTGGCCGATTCTCTGTCCCTCCCCTTTAACCGGCCCCGCTCCAGGTTTAAATCCTAACGGCCCTTTAACGGTTTCCGGCTCGAGCTGAGCGAGCGCCGTCTCCCATTGTGACGTCAGAGGCCCAGCGACAGTGTCACGAGGCTCAGTCACCCGGTCCCCCAGCGCTGATTCCGCCGGTGACCCGGGACTGGATGGTCCCCAATGGGGAACTGGGTAAACGCACAGACAGTGAGGTCCCAGGGTGGGGCTCAGTCTGGGCTGCAGTGGGAATCTGGGTAAAATCACAGACAGTGAGGTCCCAGGGTGGGGCTCAGTCTGGGCTGCAGTGGGAATCTGGGTAAAATCACAGACAGTAAGGTCACAGGGTGGGGCTCAGTCTGGGCTGCAGTGGGAATCTGGGTAAACGCACAGACAGTGAGGTCCCAGGGTGGGGCTCAGTCTGGGCTGCAGTGGGAATCTGGGTAAACGCACAGACAGTAAGGTCCCAGGGTGGGGCTCAGTCTGGGCTGCAGTGGGAATATGGGTAAACGCACAGACAGTAAGGTCCCAGGGTGGGGCTCAGTCTGGGCTGCAGTGGGACTCTGGGTAAAATCACAGACAGTAAGGTCCCAGGGTGGGGCTCAGTCTGGGCTGCAGTGGGAATCTGGGTAAACGCACAGACAGTAAGGTCCCAGGGTGGGGCTCAGTCTGGGCTGCAGTGGGAATCTGGGTAAAATCACAGACAGTAAGGTCCCAGGGTGGGGCTCAGTCTGGGCTGCAGTGGAAACTGGGTAAATTATCAATACTTTCCTGCCTTCCCAAAATGAGAAAACAATCGTTGCTGAAACAATTTCTTTAGTACAGATTCCTGTCATTTACACACTGAAGGGTGAATTTTTAAACAGCTGGAACTGCACAAGGGGACTGGAGAGAGTGAAATTGAAGAACTTGTAATGATAAATTCACCCACTCGCTCATAAAGTAAAACGTTGTGAAAGTTTATTCAACCAGTGGAAATTATACTGCAGCAAGTGGGCAGGACCCATGTCAGGCCCTCCAGTCTGAACTACTCTGGGCCTAAAAAATAAGCAGAAGATGGTCTAAATACACAGCTGGTTCGTCAGCATTTGAGCGGAAAGAAGATAGTTTGATGTTTCTGGTCATGTTGCTTATGATGTAACTTTTTGTGATGAGACTATTTTTCAGGTCCTGACGGATCTGCTGTATATTTATATTATTTTCTGTTTTATTTTAAGTTCACCATCATAAGCAGTTTTTCTCCCCTCTCCACTCTGGGATAACAAAATACCAAAACTTCTCACTGTCTTCATCATACGTCAAAAATCAAGAGATGGGACCCAATAATCCATTGTACTGAGCAATGGTCAGATTAGAACAACAAACACATACAAGGAATATGAACCGATCTACAGACTGACCGATCGAGGGGGCGGGAGACTCGACTATGGTTTAATGCCAAATATCACAAGACAGACATGTCATAATAATCACTATACACGAAGCAATAATATATATATAGTGGGTTGAACAAGTAATCGGAAGAAGAAAAGAAAATACTTGCATTTTCTAACACCTTTCATGTACTTTTGAGCTGAGAAACTGTGGTAATGTAGGCACACCAGGCAACCAATTCTCTCTCATATCCCAACAAATTGCAATGAGATATCAGGCCATTTAATGGACTAGATTCCAACTATCACGATACGGTAGTGTAGTGATTATATTACTGGACTGATAATCCAGAAACGGTGTTAATAACCCAGCGAACTTGAGTTCAAATGGCAGTTTGAGAATTCTAATTCAGTTGAAAAGAAATTGGATCTTTTAAAAAGTGATATCACAGACCATTAAACTGTCCCAGTTTCATTTAAAAACAGGTTTATCAATGATTTTTGGGAAGGAAACCAGCCGTCTTTACCCGGTCTGACCTATATATGCCTCCAATCCCTCAGCAATGTGTTCGACTGTTAGGTTACCTGCTCTCAGAAGTGCCCGAGTGAGCCATTCAGTTGTATGAAACAGCGACGTCAACCGTTGAAGAAGGCCCACCAGCAACTTCTCAGGGTAATTGAAGTGAGCAATTAATGTGGCCTTACCAGCGACGCCCACAGCTCAAGAATGAACAAACAAAAACTTAACACTCGGGCGTAGAACTGGTGTTTCTGATGATTGAAATGAAAATCGAACAACTTCTGTGAATCCGCTGATTTCTACCGCCAGTTTCACACCCGAGCAGAAAGTTGGGGGATAAATGTTCATTGGAACATCGGGGGACTCTCCTACTCTTCACGCCTTAGTGCTGTCGGATCTGTTCCGTCCACTGAAACAGATAGAGGGGGCCCTGGTTCAACATCTCATCGGGAAAAGCAACAGTCAATGGAAAAGGAAATCGGACCGAGCACCAAACAGGGCTGCCTAATCGCTATCGCCCGTTTTGCTCCAACGTCCGAGGCGAAATTATTCTGTGATCTGTTCAGGAGACAGGCGAGCTAATGCTGTTAAAATGTCAGATATCTAAATAGTTAATCTTGGGGGAGGGGAATGTGTCAGATTTTTGGGGGAGGGAACTATGTCAAATTTTGTGGGATGGGGACTGTGTCATATTTTAGGAGGAGGGGACTGTGTCAGATTTTGGGGGGAGGGGGCTGTGTTAGACGTTGGAGGAGGGGACTGTTTCAGATTTTGGGGGGAGGGGGCTGTGTTAGACGTTGGAGGAGGGGACTGTGTCAGATTTTTCGAGGAGGGGATTGTGTCAGATTTTTGGGGGAGGGGACTGTGTCAGATTTTTCGAGGAGGGGATTGTGTCAGATTTTTGGGGGAGGGGACTGTGTCAGATTTTTGGGGGAGGGGATGGTGTCAGATTTTTGGAGGAGGGGACTGTGTCAGATTTTTGGGGGAGGGGACTGTGTCTGATTTTTGGGGGAGGGGACTGTGTCTGATTTTGGGGGAGGGGACTGTGTCAGATTTTTGGGGGAGGGGACTGTGTCTGATTTTTGGGGGAGGGGACTGTGTCTGATTTTTGGGGGAGGGGACTGTGTCTGATTTTTGGGGGAGGGGACTGTGTCTGATTTTTGGAGGAGGGGACTGTGTCTGATTTTTGGGGGAGGGGACTGTGTCTGATTTTTGGAGGAGGGGACTGTGTCTGATTTTTGGAGGAGGGGACTGTGTCTGATTTTTGGGGGAGGGGACTGTGTCTGATTTTTGGAGGAGGGGACTGTGTCTGATTTTTGGGGGAGGGGACTGTGTCTGATTTTTGGGGGAGGGGTCTGTGTCTGATTTTTGGGGGAGGGGACTGTGTCTGATTTTTGGGGGGAGGGGACTGTGTCAGATTGTGGGGGGAGGGGACTGTGTCAGATTGTGGGGGGAGGGGACTGTGTCTGATTTTTGGGGGGAGGGGACTGTGTCAGATTTTTGGGGGAGGGGACTGTGTCTGATTTTTGGAGGAGGGGACTGTGTCTGATTTTTGGAGGAGGGGACTGTGTCTGATTTTTGGGGGAGGGGACTGTGTCTGATTTTTGGGGGAGGGGTCTGTGTCTGATTTTTGGGGGAGGGGACTGTGTCTGATTTTTGGGGGAGGAGACTGTGTCTGATTTTTGGGGGAGGGGACTGTGTCTGATTTTTGGGGGAGGGGACTGTGTCTGATTTTTGGGGGAGGGGACTGTGTCTGATTTTTGGGGGAGGGGACTGTGTCTGATTTTGGGGGAGGGGGCTGTGTCTGATTTTTGGGGGAGGGGACTGTGTCTGATTTTTGGGGGAGGGGACTGTGTCTGATTTTTGGGGGAGGGGACTGTGTCTGATTTTTGGGGGAGGGGACTGTGTCTGATTTTTGGGGGAGGAGACTGTGTCTGATTTTTGGAGGAGGGGACTGTGTCTGATTTTTGGGGGGAGGGGACTGTGTCTGATTTTTGGGGGAGGGGACTGTGTCTGATTTTTGGGGGAGGGGACTGTGTCTGATTTTTGGAGGAGGGGACTGTGTCTGATTGTGGGGGGAGGGGACTGTGTCAGATTTTTGGGGGAGGGGACTGTGTCTGATTTTTGGGGGAGGGGACTGTGTCTGATTTTTGGGGGGAGGGGACTGTGTCAGATTTTTGGAGGAGGGGACTGTGTCTGATTTTTGGGGGAGGGGACTGTGTCTGATTGTGGGGGAGGGGACTGTGTCTGATTTTTGGGGGAGGGGACTGTGTCTGATTGTGGGGGAGGGGACTGTGTCTGATTTTTGGAGGAGGAGACTGTGTCTGATTTTTGGGGGAGGGGACTGTGTCTGATTTTTGGAGGAGGGGACTGTGTCTGATTTTTGGTGGAGGGGACTGTGTCTGATTTTTGGAGGAGGGGACTGTGTCTGATTTTTGGGGGAGGGGACTGTGTCAGATTGTGGGGGGAGGGGACTGTGTCTGATTTTTGGGGGAGGGGACTGTGTCTGATTTTTGGAGGAGGGGACTGTGTCTGATTGTGGGGGGAGGGGACTGTGTCTGATTTTTGGGGGAGGGGACTGTGTCAGATTTTTGGGGGAGGGGACTGTGTCTGATTTTTGGGGGGGGGGGGCTGTGTCAGATTTTTGGGGGAGGGGACTGTGTCAGATTGTGGGGGGAGGGGACTGTGTCTGATTTTTGGGGGAGGGGACTGTGTCAGATTGTGGGGGGAGGGGACTGTGTCTGATTTTTGGGGGAGGGGACTGTGTCAGATTTTTGGGGGAGGGGACTGTGTCTGATTTTTGGAGGAGGGGACTGTGTCTGATTTTTGGAGGAGGGGACTGTGTCTGATTTTTGGGGGAGGGGACTGTGTCTGATTTTTGGAGGAGGGGACTGTGTCTGATTTTTGGGGGAGGGGACTGTGTCTGATTTTGGGGGAGGGGACTGTGTCTGATTTTTGGGGGAGGGGACTGTGTCTGATTTTTGGGGGAGGGGACTGTGTCTGATTTTTGGGGGAGGGGACTGTGTCTGATTTTTGGGGGAGGGGACTGTGTCTGATTTGTGGAGGAGGGGACTGTGTCTGATTTTTGGGGGAGGGGACTGTGTCTGATTTGTGGAGGAGGGGACTGTGTCTGATTTTTGGAGGAGGGGACTGTGTCTGATTTTTGGAGGAGGGGACTGTGTCTGATTTTTGGGGGAGGGGACTGTGTCTGATTTTTGGAGGAGGGGACTGTGTCTGATTTTTGGGGGAGGGGACTGTGTCTGATTTTGGGGGAGGGGACTGTGTCTGATTTTTGGGGGAGGGGACTGTGTCTGATTTTTGGGGGAGGGGACTGTGTCTGATTTTTGGGGGAGGGGACTGTGTCTGATTTTTGGGGGAGGGGACTGTGTCTGATTTGTGGAGGAGGGGACTGTGTCTGATTTTTGGGGGGAGGGGACTGTGTCTGATTTTTGGGGGAGGGGACTGTGTCTGATTTTTGGGGGAGGGGACTGTGTCTGATTTTTGGAGGAGGGGACTGTGTCAGATTTTTGGGGGAGGGGACTGTGTCTGATTGTGGGGGGAGGGGACTGTGTCAGATTTTTGGGGGAGGGGACTGTGTCTGATTTTTGGGGGAGGGGACTGTGTCTGATTTTTGGGGGAGGGGACTGTGTCTGATTTTTGGGGGGAGGGGACTGTGTCAGATTTTTGGAGGAGGGGACTGTGTCTGATTTTTGGGGGAGGGGACTGTGTCTGATTTTTGGGGGAGGAGACTGTGTCTGATTTTTGGAGGAGGGGACTGTGTCTGATTTTTGGAGGAGGGGACTGTGTCTGATTTTTGGAGGAGGGGACTGTGTCTGTTTTTGGAGGAGGGGACTGTGTCAGATTGTGGGGGGAGGGGACTGTGTCAGATTTTTGGGGGGAGGAGACTGTGTCTGATTTTTGGGGGAGGGGACTGTGTCAGATTGTGGGGGGAGGGGACTGTGTCTGATTTTTGGGGGAGGGGACTGTGTCTGATTTTTGGGGGAGGGGACTGTGTCTGATTTTGGGGGAGGGGACTGTGTCTGATTTTTGGGGGAGGGGACTGTGTCTGATTTTGGGGGAGGGGACTGTGTCTGATTTTTGGGGGAGGGGACTGTGTCTGATTTTTGGGGGAGGGGACTGTGTCTGATTTTTGGAGGAGGGGACTGTGTCTGATTTTTGGGGGGAGGGGACTGTGTCTGATTTTTGGAGGAGGGGACTGTGTCTGATTTTTGGGGGGAGGGGACTGTGTCTGATTTTTGGAGGAGGGGACTGTGTCTGATTTTTGGGGGGAGGGGACTGTGTCTGATTTTTGGGGGAGGGGACTGTGTCTGATTTTTGGGGGAGGGGACTGTGTCTGATTTTTGGGGGAGGGGACTGTGTCTGATTTTTGGGGGAGGGGACTGTGTCTGATTTTTGGGGGAGGGGACTGTGTCTGATTTTTGGAGGAGGGGACTGTGTCAGATTGTGGGGGGAGGGGACTGTGTCTGATTTTTGGAGGAGGGGACTGTGTCTGATTTTTGGGGGAGGGGACTGTGTCTGATTTTTGGAGGAGGGGACTGTGTCAGATTTTTGGGGGAGGGGACTGTGTCTGATTTTTGGGGGAGGAGACTGTGTCTGATTTTTGGGGGAGGGGACTGTGTCTGATTTTTGGAGGAGGGGACTGTGTCTGATTTTTGGGGGAGGGGACTGTGTCTGATTTTTGGGGGAGGAGACTGTGTCTGATTTTTGGGGGAGGGGACTGTGTCAGATTGTGGGGGGAGGGGACTGTGTCTGATTTTTGGGGGAGGGGACTGTGTCTGATTTTTGGAGGAGGGGACTGTGTCTGATTTTTGGGGGAGGGGACTGTGTCAGATTGTGGGGGGAGGGGACTGTGTCTGATTTTTGGGGGAGGGGACTGTGTCTGATTTTTGGGGGAGGAGACTGTGTCTGATTTTTGGGGGAGGGGACTGTGTCAGATTGTGGGGGGAGGGGACTGTGTCTGATTTTTGGAGGAGGGGACTGTGTCTGATTTTTGGAGGAGGGGACTGTGTCTGATTTTTGGAGGAGGGGACTGTGTCTGATTTTTGGAGGAGGGGACTGTGTCAGATTGTGGGGGGAGGGGACTGTGTCTGATTTTTGGAGGAGGGGACTGTGTCAGATTGTGGGGGGAGGGGACTGTGTCTGATTTTTGGAGGAGGGGACTGCGTCTGATTTTTGGAGGAGGGGACTGTGTCTGATTTTTGGGGGAGGGGACTGTGTCTGATTTTTGGAGGAGGGGACTGCGTCTGATTTTTGGAGGAGGGGACTGTGTCTGATTTTTGGGGAAGGGGACTGTGTCTGATTTTTGGGGGAGGGGACTGTGTCAGATTGTGGGGGGAGGGGACTGTGTCTGATTTTTGGAGGAGGGGACTGTGTCTGATTGTGGGGGGAGGGGACTGTGTCAGATTTTTGGAGGAGGGGACTGTGTCAGATTGTGGGGGGAGGGGACTGTGTCAGATTTTTGGGGGAGGGGACTGTGTCTGATTTTTGGGGGAGGGGACTGTGTCTGATTTTTGGAGGAGGGGACTGTGTCTGATTTTTGGAGGAGGAGACTGTGTCTGATTTTTGGAGGAGGGGACTGTGTCTGATTTTTGGGGGAGGGGACTGTGTCTGATTTTTGGGGGAGGGGACTGTGTCAGATTGTGGGGGGAGGAGACTGTGTCTGATTTTTGGAGGAGGGGACTGTGTCAGATTGTGGGGGGAGGGGACTGTGTCTGATTTTTGGGGGAGGGGACTGTGTCTGATTTTTGGGGGAGGGGACTGTGTCTGATTTTTGGAGGAGGGGACTGTGTCTGATTGTGGGGGGAGGGGACTGTGTCTGATTTTTGGAGGAGGGGACTGTGTCTGATTTTTGGGGGAGGGGACTGTGTCAGATTGTGGGGGGAGGAGACTGTGTCTGATTTTTGGAGGAGGGGACTGTGTCTGATTTTTGGGGGAGGGGACTGTGTCTGATTTTTGGAGGAGGGGACTGTGTCTGATTGTGGGGGGAGGGGACGGTGTCTGATTTTTGGGGGAGGAGACTGTGTCTGATTTTTGGAGGAGGGGACTGTGTCTGATTGTGGGGGGAGGGGACTGTGTCTGATTTTTGGGGGAGGAGACTGTGTCTGATTTTTGGGGGAGGGGACTGTGTCTGATTTTTGGGGGAGGGGACTGTGTCTGATTTTTGGGGGAGGGGACTGTGTCTGATTTTTGGGGGAGGGGACTGTGTCTGATTTTTGGGGGAGGGGACTGTGTCTGATTGTGGGGGGAGGGGACTGTGTCTGATTTTTGGGGGAGGAGACTGTGTCAGATTGTGGGGGGAGGGGACTGTGTCTGATTTTTGGGGGAGGGGACTGTGTCAGATTGTGGGGGGAGGGGACTGTGTCTGATTTTTGGAGGAGGGGACTGTGTCTGATTTTTGGGGGAGGGGACTGTGTCTGATTTTTGGAGGAGGGGACTGTGTCTGATTTTTGGGGGAGGGGACTGTGTCTGATTTTTGGGGGAGGGGACTGTGTCTGATTGTGGGGGAGGGGACTGTGTCTGATTGTGGGGGGAGGGGACTGTGTCTGATTTTTGGGGGAGGGGACTGTGTCTGATTTTTGGGGGAGGGGACTGTGTCTGATTTTTGGGGGAGGGGACTGTGTCTGATTGTGGGGGAGGGGACTGTGTCTGATTGTGGGGGGAGGGGACTGTGTCTGATTTTTGGGGGAGGGGACTGTGTCTGATTTTTGGGGGGAGGGGACTGTGTCTGATTGTGGGGGGAGGGGACTGTGTCTGATCCTATTCATTCAATTCGGTGGGATCTGATAATATGCGTTTAATTCGCTGGGATCTGATCCCATGCCTTTAATTCGATGTGATTTGATCCCATTCAATTAATTCTCTGGGATATGATCCCATGCCTTTAATTAACTGGAATCTGATCCCATTCATTTAGTTTGCTGAGATCTGATTCCAACCATCTAATTGGCTGCGATCTCATCCCATGCTTTTAATTCGCTGGGATCTGATCCCATGTTTTTAACTCACTGGGTTTTGATCCCATTCCATAATTTTCTGCGATCTGATCACATTCCTTTCATTCTCTGGAATCTGATCACATTCCTTTAATTCACTGGGATCTGATCCCATTCCATAATTCTCTGCGATCTGATCACATTGCTTTAATTCTCTGCGATCTGATCACATTCCTTTAATTCATTGGGATCTAATCACATTTCTTTAATTCCATGGGATCTGATCCCATGCCTTTAATCCACTGGATCTGATCCCATTCCTTTAATTCTCAGCGATCTGATCACATTCCTTTAATTCATTGGGATCTGATCCCATTCCTTTAATCCACTGGGAGCTGATCCCATGCATTTAATCCATTGGATCTGATCCCATTCCTTTAATTCACTGGGATCTGATCCCATGCCTTTAATCCACTGGATCTGATCCCATTCCTTTAATTCACTGGGATCTGATCCCATGCATTTAATCCATTGGATCTGATCCCATTCCTTTAATTCACTGGGATCTGATCCCATGCATTTAATCCATTGGATCTGATCCCATTCCTTTAATCCACTGGATCTGATCCCATTCCTTTAATTCACTGGGATCTGATCCCATGCATTTAATCCATTGGATCTGATCCCATTCCTTTAATTCACTGGGATCTGATCCCATTCCTTTAATTCACTGGGATCTGATCCCATTCCTTTAATTCACTGGGAGCTGATCCCATTCCTTTAATTCACTGGGATCTGATCCCATTCCTTTCGGCCGTACTGTGCTCAGTGGATTGGAATACAGTTACTGAGCCAGCAGTAACTGGAGGAAACACCAGTTCCAAAACATTGACGGGACGAATGGGCTAGAATGTAAATCTAATTATCACGATGTAAGGGAAAATCACTGATAACGTGACCTCCTCTTCAAGACATTTTATAAGCATCCTGACTTTGCAGGGCACGACACAGGTTTTCCCCTCCCTCACCGGCTCCCGAGCAACGTTAACTTTTAGCACACCACAAAACTCAGTTTGTTGATATAAGAACATAAGAACATCAGAAATAGGAGCAGGAGTAGGCCATATGGCCCCTCGAACCTGCTTCACCATTCAATCAGATCATGGCTCAGCTTCGACCTCAACTCCACTTTCCCGCCCGATTCTCATATCGCTTGATTCCACTAGAGTCCAAAATCTATTCATCTCAGCCGTGAAAATATTCAATAATCTGCACCCAAAGGCAAATCAGGACAAGGAAAAGAAACGGACCAAACACTTCCCACAAGGCCCAAGAGACAAGCTGGCGGGTGGAAAGTGACGAGTTATTTGAAGAATGAAGAGGCGCTTAAAAGAGATCAACTTACAAGGTGGTAGTTTACAAGGGGGCAGTTTACACGAGAGCAGGTTACAAGGGATCAGTTTACAAGGGGGCAGTTTACACGAGAGCAGGTTACAAGGGATCAGTTTACAAGGGGGCAGTTTACACGAGAGCAGCTTGCAAGGGATCAGTTTACAAGGGGGCAGTTTACACGAGAGCAGCTTGCAAGGGATCAGTTTACAAGGGGCTGTTTAAAAGAGAGCAGTTTAAAAGGGATCAGTTTACAGGGATCAGTTTACAATGGATCAGTTTACAAAGGGTCAGTTTACAATGGGGCAGTTTACGAGTGATCAGTTTACAAGGGGGCAATTTACAAGGAGGCAGTTTACAACGGGGCAGTTTAAAAGGGGACAGTTTACAAGGGAACAGTTTACAAGACGCAGTTTACAAGGGATCTGTTTACAAGAGATCAGCTTACAAGGCATCATTTTACAAGGAGGCAGTTTTTAAGGCACCAGTTCAGAAGGGAATAGTTTACAAGGGAACAGTTTACAAGGGAACAGTTTACAAGGGATCAGTTTACAAGGGAACAATTTATAAGGGGAAAGTTTACAAGGGATCAGTTTACAAGGGAACAATTTATAAGGGGACAGTTTACAAGGGATCAGTTTACAAGGGAACAGTTTATAAGGGGACAGTTTACAAGGGAACAGTTTACAAGGGATCAGTTTACAAGGGAACAGTTTATAAGGGGACAGTTTACAAGGGAACAGTTTACAAGGGATCAGTTTACAAGGGAACAATTTATAAGGGGAAAGTTTACAAGGGATCAGTTTACAAGGGAACAGTTTACAAGGGATCAGTTTACAAGGGAACAATTTATAAGGGGAAAGTTTACAAGGGATCAGTTTACAAGGGAACAGTTTATAAGGGGACAGTTTACAAGGGAACAGTTTACAAGGGAACAGTTTATAAGGGGACAGTTTACAAGGGAACAGTTTATAAGGGGACAGTTTACAAGGGATCAGTTTACAAGGGAACAATTTATAAGGGGAAAGTTTACAAGGGATCAGTTTACAAGGGATCAGTTTACAAGGGATCAGTTTACAAGGGAACAGTTTATAAGGGATCAGTTTACAAGGGATCAGTTTACAAGGGAACAATTTATAAGGGGAAAGTTTACAAGGGATCAGTTTACAAGGGATCAGTTTACAAGGGAACAGTTTATAAGGGGACAGTTTACAAGGGATCAGTTTACAAGGGAACAATTTATAAGGGGAAAGTTTACAAGGGATCAGTTTACAAGGGATCAGTTTACAAGGGATCAGTTTACAAGGGATCAGTTTACAAGGGATCAGTTTACAAGGGAACAGTTTATAAGGGATCAGTTTACAAGGGATCAGTTTACAAGGGAACAATTTATAAGGGGAAAGTTTACAAGGGATCAGTTGACAAGGGAACGGTTTATAAGGGATCAGTTTACAAGGGAACAGTTTATAAGGGGACAGTTTACAAGGGATCAGTTTACAAGGGAACAGTTTATAAGGGAGCAGTTTATAAGGGGAAAGTTTACAAGGGATCAGTTTACAAGGGAACAGTTTATAAGGGGACAGTTTACAAGGGATCAGTTTACAAGGGGGTAATTTACAAGGGAGCAGTTTACAAGGGAGCATTATACAAGGGATCAAGTTACAAGTGGGCAGTTTACAAGGGACCAATTTACAAGGGATCAGTTTACAAGGGACCAGTTTATAAGGGAGCAGTTTACAACGGATCCATTTACAAAGGGGCGGTTTGCAAGGGATCATTTTACAAGGGGACAGTTTACAAGGGAGCAGCTGCCAAGAGGGCAGTTTAAAAGGGAGCAGTTTACAAGGGTTGAGTTTAAAAGGGACGTTATCATAAGTGACCAGGACACTTATGATAAAGTGAGCATTACCCACGAATGCCAACCTGAGCAGTGATACCTGGTAAAGATAGGAGGGTGGCTCCATGTTAGAGGTGTGTTTGGGAAACAAGTACTGTGTCCACCACGGTCAGTACCATACTGCTAATCTACCCTAATCTGATAGACATTCCATCTCAAAAGCCAGGCCATCAATCAAAAGCTAGCAGGATCCTGATCCTGAAGGTTCACCTTACTGTTTGGATCTAGCAGCCGTGAATAACAATCAATTAGATCTGTTTGTGCTGGAAGCCAGAGTGTGTTCCCTTGCAGTGCCCACCCTTCTCGCCCTGAGTACCACTCGGACTGTGTCCAGCAGTGTGTGGAGTACGTCCGAATGAAGAATGAAGATTCCATAAGAAAGGTAGAGTCATAGAACCACAGAAAGTTACGGCATAGAAGGACGTCATTCGGCCCATTGCGTCCGTGCCGGCAGAAAAAGAGCTCTCCAGCTTAATCCCACTTTCCAGCACATGGTCCGTAGCCCTGTAGGTTACGGCATTTCAAGTGTGCATCCAATTACTTTGCCAATGATTTGAGGGTTTCTGCCTCCACCACTCTTTCAGGCAGTGAGTTCCAGACCTCCACCACCCTCTGGGTAAAAAAAAAAATTCTCCTCAGCTGCCGTCTAATCCGCAGACCAATTACTTTAAAGCTATGCCCCCTGATCACTGACCCCTCTACTAAGGGAAAAAGGTCCTCCCTATCCACTCTATCTAGTCCCATCATAATTTTACATACCTAAATTAAATCTCCCAATTAGCCTCCTTTGTTCCAAAGAAAACAGCCCCAGCCTATCCAATCTTTTCTCATAGCTAAAATTCTCAAGCCCTGGCAACATCCTCGTAAATCTTCTCTGTAGCCTCTCTAGTGCAATCACATATTTCCTGTAATGTAGTGACGAGAACTGTACGCAGTACTCAAGCTGTGGACTAACCAATGTTTTATACATTTCCAGCATAACCTCCCTGCTCTAATATTCTATGCCACGGCTAATAAAGGAAAATATCCCGTGTGTCTTTTTAACCAGCTTATCGACTTGTCCTGCTACTTTCAGGATCTGTGGACATGCACTCCAAGGTCCCTTTTGTTTCTCAATATCCTACCATTTATTGTGTACTCCCTTACCTTGTTTGACCTCCCCAAATGCATTACCTCACACTTCCCTGGATTGAATTCTATTTGCCACTTTTCTGCCCACCTGACCAGTCCATCGATATCGTCTTGCAGACTATAGCTTTCCTCCTCACTACCAAACTCACAGCCAATTTTTATATCGTCTGCAAACTTCTTGATCAAGCCCCCCCACATTCAAGTCCAAATCATTAATATATACCACAAAAAGCAAGGGACCTAGTACTGAGCCTTGTGGTAACCCACTGGAAACAGCCTTCCAATCACGAAAAAAACCATCAACCATTACCCTTTGTTCTTACCACTGAGCCAATTCTGGAGCAACTAGCCCCTTTCCCTTGGATTCCATGGGCTTTTACTTTGTTAACCAGTCTGCCATGTGGGACCTTGTCAAAAGCCTTGCAAAAATCCATGTACACTACATCGTATATGTTACCCTGATCAACCCTCCTTGTTAAGTGCACAAAAAATTGAATCAAATTATTTAGACACAAACTTCCCTTAACAAATCCATGCTGAATGTCCTTGATTAACCTGTGCCTTTCTAAATGACGATTATGCTGTCCCTCAGAATCGATTCCAATTATTTGCCCACCATCGAGGTTACACTCACTGGTTTTTAATTACGCGGTCTTTCTGTTTCTCGCTTTTTAAACAACCGTACAACATTAGCATTCCTGCAATCCTCTGGCCGAGCCAGTGAGGATTGGAAAGTGATAGTCAAAGCCTCCGTTATTTCCTCCCTTGCTTCTCTTAACAGCCTGAAATGCATTCCATCCGGGCCTGGCGGTTTATCTACTTTCATAAATGCTAAACCCCTTAATACTTCCTCTCTCACTATGTTAATCCCATCCATTATTTCACACTCATTCTTAATTTCAATCTCTGCATCATTCCCTGTTTTTGTGAAGAAACATGCAAAGTATTAATTGAGAACCATACCCATATCTTCCATCTCCACACATATGTTAACTTTTCGATCTCTAATAGACCTTATAGGGTCTTCAAAAGACTTGGTGTTCTCCCGTGGACTCCTCAAGTCAGACTGGCAGCATTCAAAACCGGAGTGCCTGAGAAGCACGGTTTGTGAGGCCAGGAAAGGTTTAACGAGAATCACGTTCTGCTGTAATTTTCTACAGCATTCTGGAGATCAGGCAATCCTGAACAACATAATCTAGAAACAAAAGAATGAGAGACTATCCCAGTCTCCACCCTGACTGCCTGAGGTCCTTTAGCAGATTGGTGATTGTCCAGTAATGTGAGCAAGTTGATTGATTTGTTAACTCCCCAACTCCTGATGATATTCTGGACTACCTACTTGTGGATCATCCACTCGTCAGGGTGGATTACAAGTTAGCTGAGTGTGCCGACTGTTTTATTGTCCATCCCGACCAAAATTGGCACCAAGAATATCAACCCATGCTTCAAGCACCAATGGGAAGTAACGTGTCATGTTGACAGAGGTACCGGGTCTGGGCCCCTCCCTGTTTGTAGGCGCTCCGGACTACTGTCAAATTGTGTGTCTGGAGGCGCAGTGACTTACGCCGCATCAAGTCTGAAGGTATATAATGTCTTATTGTAGCATTCAAACCTTGAGCCTGTTGAAATGCCAAGTGAACTCATCCATATCGATTGGCCTAGAAGTCCATTGATCCTGAATGTAGCCTCCCACCCATATCGAAGCTGAACAGCCTGATGGCTGCAGCACCAATACCTGGAGAACACTGTGATCTCAGGACCAGCAGCTCTAGTTCAGATGCTGTGACAAAGGAGGCCTGTGGAAACTTAATTGATGGAGCAAGGCTTAACTGGTGAAATATCCCCAACAGTTCGTCCTTCTGGAGGAAGAAGATGACTATGACTATCACTCACTCGCTCTCAGTGTGGATGGTCGAAGATACTGATCTCAACTGCCAGTTTGCCCATTAGTAGCTGGTTGCTTTGATGGTCAAACCAAACTACATTATGAAAACATGAAGGCTCAAGGAGCTAATGCATTGGATGCTCACTAATTCTGGTCTCCTAGGCCCAAGTGTCCCGAGTGATCCATTTCCACATGGAAGTAGTAGAAATGGCTCATCCATCCACATCTGTGGTGGGCTATCAAAGGCAGGAATCACTGCTTGGAGAGGGAGAGCTGGAGAGGGCCTTGAAGGTTACTTGTTGCGTGCTCCCTGCTTTCCAGGTCCTAATCTGGAAAGACGGGCTAACATGACACAAAGACATTGCAGTCCGGCGAAAGCTTTGAAAAGACTGCTGTCCCTGAAAGGGCCTGTAGATGGGGTGGGCTCAGCTGCAAAGTGAGACAGTGTCTCCTTGCATGCCAATCCGGGAATGCCTGAAAGTTCTGCTGGAGATGCTTGTACCCTGAAGCAGCTCCTCCACTCGCTCGCCACAGAAGCCCTCAGCATCTAAGGGCATCTGCAGTGGTTGTTGCTGCAGTTACTGAAGGAACTCCAAGATGCGCAGCCAAGCTAAGTGGTGATACAAGATCCACTGGACGATAGACCCTGCTCCTTTATTAATGGCAGCCACACAACCTGCTGCTGCAGTGATGCTCTCTGAAAGTGGTCCTCACTCTGTGGCAGGGATTGCTCCCTCAATTCACCTGTGAGGCATTATCCTGCAATAAGTAAAGCTGGCCACTATGGATTTGGTGGTGGAGAACACGAATATGCGTCAAACACTGAAGGAAGCTCCGCCAAACCCACATGTCGCACTATTTGGATTGTGGTGGGTGGAACAGGACTAGTTTCCTGAGCGATGACTTTCCCTCTGATGCTTTCACGACTGAAGTTCAGCAGTTGGATCAATGAACTGAAAAGTGTGAAGCAGGTTGGCGGAGGCACTATAGACGCTGTCTACATTGGCCACAACCGGAGGGTGCTGATCAAGACCGACCAAACGGCCCTGGAGTTTGGTAGATCGCATCCAGCAAAGGTCGATGGCTGAGACCTTTGCAAGACCCCAATAAAGACTCAATTCTCCAGGTGCAGGGACTTCCAGAACCTCCAGTTTCAGACTCTGCGTCACACATGTGTTGAATACATGAATAAGCCTCAGTGACTGGAGGTTGTGGTCGGACTCAGGCTCCCAACTGGACTTCCGAAGGTGGGAAGCCGCCAAGCAGCTTCTGTGGGCTGAACCGACAGAGAAGGTTCATAACGGGATGCAACCAACAGAGTACCCTTTGTCGTCCAGTACTTCCCCGGAGCGGAGAAACTACGCCATGTTCTCCGCAGCCTTCAACATGTCATCAATGACGACGAACACCTCGCTATGGCCATCCCCACACCTCCACTACTCGCCTTCAAACAGCCACCCAACCTCAAACAGACCATCGTTCGCAGCAAATTACCTAGCTTTCAAGAGAACAGCGTCCACGACACCACACAACCCTGCCACGGTAACCTCTGCAAGACATGCCAGATCATCGACACAGATACCACCATCACACGAGAGGACACCACCCACCAGGTGCATGGTTCATACTCCTGTGACTCGGCCAACGTTGTCTACCTCATACGTTTCAGGAAAGGATGACCCAGAGCATGGTACATTGGCGAGACCATGCAGACGCTGCGACAACGGATGAACGGACACCGCGCAACAATCGCCAAACAGGAGGGTTCCCTCCCAGTCGGGGAACACTTCAGCAGTCATGGACATTCATCCACCGACCTTCGGGCAAGCATACTCCAAGGCGGCCTTCGAGACACACGACAACGCAAAATCGTCGAGCAGAAATTGATAGCCAAGTTCCGCACCCATGAGGACGGCCTCAACCGGGATCTTGGGTTCATGTCACGCGACACGTTACCCCACCAGCGAACAAATGTTATCTGTTTTTAATATAACGGGTCAGTTGCTGTCTTTTCTATGTTTCTACCTCTCTATCTCTGTTTATTTTTGTTTGTTTTTTTTTTGGTGATTTGTATATTCTGAGACCTTGCAGGTAACAACTGTCTGTCTGCACACTGATTGCCTTGGCAACGGGCAGTTGAAAAAACTGTCTGTAATCATCAAGCAATGTTCTGTGAATTATAAATGCGATTTCATTTCGAGGATTTCATTTCGTTCACCTGAGGAAGGAGGAAGCCTCCGAAAGCTTGCGAATTTAAAATAAAATTGTTGGACTATAACTTGGTGTTGTAAAATTGTTTACATTTCTTTAAAATGTGTTGACACTGATCAAAGTTTGTGGGAAGATTTTTGTTGCCATTTCTCCCAAGATTCAGAAAAGACCTGTTGCTTGTCACTTTAATTGTCGCCAACCTTTAACTGTAGCTCACAGTGTCAGAACAGTAACTGTTCTCATTAGCCATTTATGTCTCTCCTGGCACGACATCTCCTTAACAACACCAACTAATCACAGCACCTCTTTCTTCAAATTGAATTCCAGTGTAAAAAATGAGCGTTTTCAAAGCTAAGGAAGATGTGCAAGATTGGAAGGAGTGTGCGACTGGAGATAATGGGCCTGAGGCAGTGAGAACATCTCTTGAACATTATCAGTACCTGAAAGGAGGGAGATGAGATCTTTGAGTTTATTTCTCCTGGCATCAGCAAAACCCATCGTCCCTCAATGCCCAACATCTTTCATCCATTTCGAGTGCATGCCGACCCGAACTTGGTGCTGTCATTGTCTGAACAAGTGTTTCATGTTCTTCGATGACCGTCGCAGACACGATGGGCCGAATGGCCTCCTTCTGTGCCCTGAATGTTCTGTGTTTCTATGTACGAAAAGAAAATGCCATTTTGGCCGAGCAGCTTGTTTGGGGAGAAAGGGACGTGAAATGCAGAGACAAATAGGAAAAAGAGGCTTGGACTGATGGCCTGCAAGATCGTGCCATGTGCTTCCCTGGTGGGCGAGTGGTTAGGATTCGGCGCTTTCACCGCCGCGGCCCGGGTTCGATTCCCGGTCAGGGAACGTTATTTGCAAAGTGCTGTTCGTTCTGATGCCAGTGATTGCTCCTGATCGCTATCAGTTTTACACTGCTGTGGTTGCAACAAGGGGCTGCCCATCATTCCTTTATCTCACAACCCATTAGAGTGACACACAATGTACTTTCTTGCCTTCTGTAAAATGCCAGTATTTATTTTTAAAGAGTCGTGACGCTGATCAAAGTTTGTGGGAAGGTTTTTGTTGCCATTTCAAGCAGATTTGGAAAAGATCTGCTGCCTGACACTCTAATTGTCGCCAACCTTTAACTATAGCTCACAGTGTCAGAACAGTCACTGTTTTTTAGACTTTTATGTCTCTTCTGCCACTACATCTCCTTAACAACACCAGCTGATCACAGCACCGCTTTCTTCAAAATGAGGCCCAGTGTAAAAAAAAATGCACGGTTTCAAAGCGAAGGGAGGTGTGCAAGATTGGAAGGAGTGTGCGACTGGATATAATGGGCCTGAGGCAGTGAGAACATCTCTTGAGCATAAAGACATTCAGTATCTGAAAGAAGCAGGCTGATGAGCTCTTTCAGTTTATTTATCCTGGCATCTGCAAAACCCATCGTCTCTCAAAGTCCATCATCTTTCATCCATTTTGTGTGCATGCCTACCCGAACTTGGTGCTGTCATTGTCTGAACCAGTGTTTTATGTTATTCGATGACCGTCACAAACACGATGGGCCGAATGGCCTCCCACTGTGCCGTGAATGTTCTATGTTCCAATGTGCTAAAAGAAAATGCCATTTTGGGCGAGCAGCTTTTTTTTGGATCGAAAGAGACCTGAATTTCAAAGGGGCAATTAGGAAAGAAAAGGTTGGACTCCTCTCTCGCATGCATCAGCCGTAGCTTCCCTGGTGGTCGAGTGGTTAGGATTCGGCGCTCTCACCGCCGCGGCCCGGGTTCGATTCCCGGTCAGGGAAGATTGCTTTCTTGGTGCTCGTCGTTCTGGTGCCAACAAATGTCCCATCACTGAGCCCAATGCTTGCTCCTGATCAACATTAGCTTTTTCGCCAACATAAATGCTAATCGAGCAGCGGGCAGCCGATCATTCTTTAATCTAACAAGCCATTAGAGCGACATACAATGCACTTTCATGCCTTCTGTAAAATGCCTACATTTCTTTAAAATGTGTTGACGCTGATCAAAGTTTGTGGGAAGATTTTTTTTGCCATTTCTCCCAAGATTCGGAAAAGACCTGTTGCTTGTCACTTTAATTGTCGCCAACCTTTAACTGTAGCTCACAGTGTCAGAACAGTAACTGTTCTCATTAGCCATTTATGTCTCTCCTGGCACGACATCTCCTTAACAACACCAACTAATCACAGCACCTCTTTCTTCAAATTGAATTCCAGTGTAAAAAATGAGCGTTTTCAAAGCTAAGGAAGATGTGCAAGATTGGAAGGAGTGTGCGACTGGAGATAATGGGCCTGAGGCAGTGAGAACATCTCTTGAACATTATCAGTACCTGAAAGGAGGGAGATGAGATCTTTGAGTTTATTTCTCCTGGCATCAGCAAAACCCATCGTCCCTCAATGCCCAACATCTTTCATCCATTTCGAGTGCATGCTGACCCGAACTTGGTGCTGTCATTGTCTGAACAAGTGTTTCATGTTCTTCGATGACCGTCGCAGACACGATGGGCCGAATGGCCTCCTTCTGTGCCCTGAATGTTCTGTGTTTCTATGTACGAAAAGAAAATGCCATTTTGGCCGAGCAGCTTGTTTGGGGAGAAAGGGACGTGAAATGCAGAGACAAATAGGAAAAAGAGGCTTGGACTGATGGCCTGCAAGATCGTGCCATGTGCTTCCCTGGTGGTCTAGTGGTTAGGATTCGGCGCTTTCACCGCCGCGGCCCGGGTTCGATTCCCGGTCAGGGAACGTTATTTGCAAAGTGCTGTTCGTTCTGATGCCAGTGATTGCTCCTGATCGCTATCAGTTTTACACTGCTGTGGTTTCAACAAGGGGCTGCCCATCATTCCTTAATCTCACAACCCATTAGAGTGACACACAATGTACTTTCTTGCCTTCTGTAAAATGCCAGTATTTATTTTTAAAGAGTCGTGACGCTGATCAAAGTTTGTGGGAAGGTTTTTGTTGCCATTTCTAACAGATTTGGAAAAGATCTGCTGCCTGACACTCTAATTGTCGCCAACCTTTAACTATAGCTCACAGTGTCAGAACAGTCACTGTTTTTTAGACTTTTATGTCTCTTCTGCCACTACATCTCCTTAACAACACCAGCTGATCACAGCACCGCTTTCTTCAAAATGAGGCCCAGTGTAAAAAAAAATGCACGGTTTCAAAGCGAAGGGAGGTGTGCAAGATTGGAATGAGTGTGCGACTGGATATAATGGGCCTGAGGCAGTGAGAACATCTCTTGAGCATAAAGACATTCAGTATCTGAAAGAAGCAGGCTGATGAGCTCTTTCAGTTTATTTATCCTGGCATCTGCAAAACCCATCGTCTCTCAAAGTCCATCATCTTTCATCCATTTTGTGTGCATGCCTACCCGAACTTGGTGCTGTCATTGTCTGAACCAGTGTTTTATGTTGTTCGATGACCGTCACAAACACGATGGGCCGAATGGCCTCCCACTGTGCCGTGAATGTTCTATGTTCCAATGTGCTAAAAGAAAATGCCATTTTGGGCGAGCAGCTTTTTTTTGGATCGAAAGAGACCTGAATTTCAAAGGGACAATTAGGAAAGAAAAGGTTGGACTCCTCTCTCGCATGCATCAGCCGTAGCTTCCCTGGTGGTCTAGTGGTTAGGATTCGGCGCTCTCACCGCCGCGGCCTGGGTTCGATTCCCGGTCAGGGAAGATTGCTTTCTTGGTGCTCGTCGTTCTGGTGCCAACGAATGTCCCATCACTGAGCCCAATGCTTGCTCCTGATCAACATTAGCTTTTTCGCCAACATAAATGCTAATCGAGCAGCGGGCAGCCGATCATTCTTTAATCTAACAAGCCATTAGAGCGACATACAATGCACTTTCAGGCCTTCTGTAAAATGCCTACATTTCTTTAAAATGTGTTGACGCTGATCAAAGTTTGTGGGAAGATTTTTGTTGCCATTTCTCCCAAGATTCGGAAAAGACCTGTTGCTTGTCACTTTAATTGTCGCCAACCTTTAACTGTAGCTCACAGTGTCAGAACAGTAACTGTTCTCATTAGCCATTTATGTCTCTCCTGGCACGACATCTCCTTAACAACACCAACTAATCACAGCACCTCTTTCTTCAAATTGAATTCCAGTGTAAAAAATGAGCGTTTTCAAAGCTAAGGAAGATGTGCAAGATTGGAAGGAGTGTGCGACTGGAGATAATGGGCCTGAGGCAGTGAGAACATCTCTTGAACATTATCAGTACCTGAAAGGAGGGAGATGAGATCTTTGAGTTTATTTCTCCTGGCATCAGCAAAACCCATCGTCCCTCAATGCCCAACATCTTTCATCCATTTCGAGTGCATGCCGACCCGAACTTGGTGCTGTCATTGTCTGAACAAGTGTTTCATGTTCTTCGATGACCGTCGCAGACACGATGGGCCGAATGGCCTCCTTCTGTGCCCTGAATGTTCTGTGTTTCTATGTACGAAAAGAAAATGCCATTTTGGCCGAGCAGCTTGTTTGGGGAGAAAGGGACGTGAAATGCAGAGACAAATAGGAAAAAGAGGCTTGGACTGATGGCCTGCAAGATCGTGCCATGTGCTTCCCTGGTGGTCTAGTGGTTAGGATTCGGCGCTTTCACTGCCGCGGCACGGGTTCGATTCCCGGTCAGGGAATGTTATTTGCAAAGTGCTGTTCGTTCTGATGCCAGTGATTGCTCCTGATCGCTATCAGTTTTACACTGCTGTGGTTGCAACAAGGGGCTGCCCATCATTCCTTTATCTCACAACCCATTAGAGTGACACACAATGTACTTTCTTGCCTTCTGTAAAATGCCAGTATTTATTTTCAAAGAGTCGTGACGCTGATCAAAGTTTGTGGGAAGGTTTTTGTTGCCATTTCTAACAGATTTGGAAAAGATCTGCTGCCTGACACTCTAATTGTCGCCAACCTTTAACTATAGCTCACAGTGTCAGAACAGTCACTGTTTTTTAGACTTTTATGTCTCTTCTGCCACTACATCTCCTTAACAACACCAGCTGATCACAGCACCGCTTTCTTCAAAATGAGGCCCAGTGTAAAAAAAAATGCACGGTTTCAAAGCGAAGGGAGGTGTGCAAGATTGGAATGAGTGTGCGACTGGATATAATGGGCCTGAGGCAGTGAGAACATCTCTTGAGCATAAAGACATTCAGTATCTGAAAGAAGCAGGCTGATGAGCTCTTTCAGTTTATTTATCCTGGCATCTGCAAAACCCATCGTCTCTCAAAGTCCATCATCTTTCATCCATTTTGTGTGCATGCCTACCCGAACTTGGTGCTGTCATTGTCTGAACCAGTGTTTTATGTTGTTCGATGACCGTCACAAACACGATGGGCCGAATGGCCTCCCACTGTGCCGTGAATGTTCTATGTTCCAATGTGCTAAAAGAAAATGCCATTTTGGGCGAGCAGCTTTTTTTTGGATCGAAAGAGACCTGAATTTCAAAGGGACAATTAGGAAAGAAAAGGTTGGACTCCTCTCTCGCATGCATCAGCTGTAGCTTCCCTGGTGGTCTAGTGGTTAGGATTCGGCGCTCTCACCGCCGCGGCCCGGGTTCGATTCCCGGTCAGGGAAGATTGCTTTCTTGGTGCTCGTCGTTCTGGTGCCAACGAATGTCCCATCACTGAGCCCAATGCTTGCTCCTGATCAACATTAGCTTTTTCGCCAACATAAATGCTAATCGAGCAGCGGGCAGCCGATCATTCTTTAATCTAACAAGCCATTAGAGCGACATACAATGCACTTTCATGCCTTCTGTAAAATGCCTACATTTCTTTAAAATGTGTTGACGCTGATCAAAGTTTGTGGGAAGATTTTTTTTGCCATTTCTCCCAAGATTCGGAAAAGACCTGTTGCTTGTCACTTTAATTGTCGCCAACCTTTAACTGTAGCTCACAGTGTCAGAACAGTAACTGTTCTCATTAGCCATTTATGTCTCTCCTGGCACGACATCTCCTTAACAACACCAACTAATCACAGCACCTCTTTCTTCAAATTGAATTCCAGTGTAAAAAATGAGCGTTTTCAAAGCTAAGGAAGATGTGCAAGATTGGAAGGAGTGTGCGACTGGAGATAATGGGCCTGAGGCAGTGAGAACATCTCTTGAACATTATCAGTACCTGAAAGGAGGGAGATGAGATCTTTGAGTTTATTTCTCCTGGCATCAGCAAAACCCATCGTCCCTCAATGCCCAACATCTTTCATCCATTTCGAGTGCATGCCGACCCGAACTTGGTGCTGTCATTGTCTGAACAAGTGTTTCATGTTCTTCGATGACCGTCGCAGACACGATGGGCCGAATGGCCTCCTTCTGTGCCCTGAATGTTCTGTGTTTCTATGTACGAAAAGAAAATGCCATTTTGGCCGAGCAGCTTGTTTGGGGAGAAAGGGACGTGAAATGCAGAGACAAATAGGAAAAAGAGGCTTGGACTGATGGCCTGCAAGATCGTGCCATGTGCTTCCCTGGTGGGCTAGTGGTTAGGATTCGGCGCTTTCACCGCCGCGGCCCGGGTTCGATTCCCGGTCAGGGAACGTTATTTGCAAAGTGCTGTTTGTTCTGATGCCAGTGATCGCTATCAGTTTTACACTGCTGTGGTTGCAACAAGGGGCTGCCCATCATTCCTTTATCTCACAACCCATTAGAGTGACACACAATGTACTTTCTTGCCTTCTGTAAAATGCCAGTATTTATTTTTAAAGAGTCGTGACGCTGATCAAAGTTTGTGGGAAGGTTTTTGTTGCCATTTCTAACAGATTTGGAAAAGATCTGCTGCCTGACACTCTAATTGTCGCCAACCTTTAACTATAGCTCACAGTGTCAGAACAGTCACTGTTTTTTAGACTTTTATGTCTCTTCTGCCACTACATCTCCTTAACAACACCAGCTGATCACAGCACCGCTTTCTTCAAAATGAGGCCCAGTGTAAAAAAAAATGCACGGTTTCAAAGCGAAGGGAGGTGTGCAAGATTGGAAGGAGTGTGCGACTGGATATAATGGGCCTGAGGCAGTGAGAACATCTCTTGAGCATAAAGACATTCAGTATCTGAAAGAAGCAGGCTGATGAGCTCTTTCAGTTTATTTATCCTGGCATCTGCAAAACCCATCGTCTCTCAAAGTCCATCATCTTTCATCCATTTTGTGTGCATGCCTACCCGAACTTGGTGCTGTCATTGTCTGAACCAGTGTTTTATGTTGTTCGATGACCGTCACAAACACGATGGGCCGAATGGCCTCCCACTGTGCCGTGAATGTTCTATGTTCCAATGTGCTAAAAGAAAATGCCATTTTGGGCGAGCAGCTTTTTTTTGGATCGAAAGAGACCTGAATTTCAAAGGGACAATTAGGAAAGAAAAGGTTGGACTCCTCTCTCGCATGCATCAGCCGTAGCTTCCCTGGTGGTCTAGTGGTTAGGATTCGGCGCTCTCACCGCCGCGGCCCGGGTTCGATTCCCGGTCAGGGAAGATTGCTTTCTTGGTGCTCGTCGTTCTGGTGCCAACGAATGTCCCATCACTGAGCCCAATGCTTGCTCCTGATCAACATCAGCTTTTTCGCCAACATAAATGCTAATCGAGCAGCGGGCAGCCGATCATTCTTTAATCGAACAAGCCATTAGAGCGACATACAATGCACTTTCATGCCTTCTGTAAAATGCCTACATTTCTTTAAAATGTGTTGACGCTGATCAAAGTTTGTGGGAAGATTTTTTTTGCCATTTCTCCCAAGATTCGGAAAAGACCTGTTGCTTGTCACTTTAATTGTCGCCAACCTTTAACTGTAGCTCACAGTGTCAGAACAGTAACTGTTCTCATTAGCCATTTATGTCTCTCCTGGCACGACATCTCCTTAACAACACCAACTAATCACAGCACCTCTTTCTTCAAATTGAATTCCAGTGTAAAAAATGAGCGTTTTCAAAGCTAAGGAAGATGTGCAAGATTGGAAGGAGTGTGCGACTGGAGATAATGGGCCTGAGGCAGTGAGAACATCTCTTGAACATTATCAGTACCTGAAAGGAGGGAGATGAGATCTTTGAGTTTATTTCTCCTGGCATCAGCAAAACCCATCATCCCTCAATGCCCAACATCTTTCATCCATTTCGAGTGCATGCCGACCCGAACTTGGTGCTGTCATTGTCTGAACAAGTGTTTCATGTTCTTCGATGACCGTCGCAGACACGATGGGCCGAATGGCCTCCTTCTGTGCCCTGAATGTTCTGTGTTTCTATGTACGAAAAGAAAATGCCATTTTGGCCGAGCAGCTTGTTTGGGGAGAAAGGGACGTGAAATGCAGAGACAAATAGGAAAAAGAGGCTTGGACTGATGGCCTGCAAGATCGTGCCATGTGCTTCCCTGGTGGTCTCGTGGTTAGGATTCGGCGCTTTCACCGCCGCGGCCCGGGTTCGATCCCCGGTCAGGGAACGTTATTTGCAAAGTGCTGTTCGTTCTGATGCCAGTGATTGCTCCTGATCGCTATCAGTTTTACACTGCTGTGGTTGCAACAAGGGGCTGCCCATCATTCCTTTATCTCACAACCCATTCGAGTGACACACAATGTACTTTCTTGCCTTCTGTAAAATGCCAGTATTTATTTTTAAAGAGTCGTGACGCTGATCAAAGTTTGTGGGAATGTTTTTGTTGCCATTTCTAACAGATTTGGAAAAGATCTGCTGCCTGACACTTTAATTGTCGCCAACCTTTAACTATAGCTCACAGTGTCAGAACAGTCACTGTTTTTTAGACTTTTATGTCTCTTCTGCCACTACATCTCCTTAACAACACCAGCTGATCACAGCACCGCTTTCTTCAAAATGAGGCCCAGTGTAAAAAAAAATGCACGGTTTCAAAGCGAAGGGAGGTGTGCAAGATTGGAATGAGTGTGCGACTGGATATAATGGGCCTGAGGCAGTGAGAACATCTCTTGAGCATAAAGACATTCAGTATCTGAAAGAAGCAGGCTGATGAGCTCTTTCAGTTTATTTATCCTGGCATCTGCAAAACCCATCGTCTCTCAAAGTCCATCATCTTTCATCCATTTTGTGTGCATGCCTACCCGAACTTGGTGCTGTCATTGTCTGAACCAGTGTTTTATGTTGTTCGATGACCGTCACAAACACGATGGGCCGAATGGCCTCCCACTGTGCCGTGAATGTTCTATGTTCCAATGTGCTAAAAGAAAATGCCATTTTGGGCGAGCAGCTTTTTTTTGGATCGAAAGAGACCTGAATTTCAAAGGGACAATTAGGAAAGAAAAGGTTGGACTCCTCTCTCGCATGCATCAGCCGTAGCTTCCCTGGTGGTCTAGTGGTTAGGATTCGGCGCTCTCACCGCCGCGGCCCGGGTTCGATTCCCGGTCAGGGAAGATTGCTTTCTTGGTGCTCGTCGTTCTGGTGCCAACGAATGTCCCATCACTGAGCCCAATGCTTGCTCCTGATCAACATGAGCTTTTTCGCCAACAGAAATGCTAATCGAGCAGCGGGCAGCCGATCATTCTTTAATCTAACAAGCCATTAGAGCGACATACAATGCACTTTCAGGCCTTCTGTAAAATGCCTACATTTCTTTAAAATGTGTTGACGCTGATCAAAGTTTGTGGGAAGATTTTTGTTGCCATTTCTCCCAAGATTCGGAAAAGACCTGTTGCTTGTCACTTTAATTGTCGCCAACCTTTAACTGTAGCTCACAGTGTCAGAACAGTAACTGTTCTCATTAGCCATTTATGTCTCTCCTGGCACGACATCTCCTTAACAACACCAACTAATCACAGCACCTCTTTCTTCAAATTGAATTCCAGTGTAAAAAATGAGCGTTTTCAAAGCTAAGGAAGATGTGCAAGATTGGAAGGAGTGTGCGACTGGAGATAATGGGCCTGAGGCAGTGAGAACATCTCTTGAACATTATCAGTACCTGAAAGGAGGGAGATGAGATCTTTGAGTTTATTTCTCCTGGCATCAGCAAAACCCATCGTCCCTCAATGCCCAACATCTTTCATCCATTTCGAGTGCATGCCGACCCGAACTTGGTGCTGTCATTGTCTGAACAAGTGTTTCATGTTCTTCGATGACCGTCGCAGACACGATGGGCCGAATGGCCTCCTTCTGTGCCCTGAATGTTCTGTGTTTCTATGTACGAAAAGAAAATGCCATTTTGGCCGAGCAGCTCGTTTGGGGAGAAAGGGACGTGAAATGCAGAGACAAATAGGAAAAAGAGGCTTGGACTGATGGCCTGCAAGATCGTGCCATGTGCTTCCCTGGTGGTCTAGTGGTTAGGATTCGGCGCTTTCACCGCCGCGGCCCGGGTTCGATTCCCGGTCAGGGAATGTTATTTGCAAAGTGCTGTTCGTTCTGATGCCAGTGATTGCTCCTGATCGCTATCAGTTTTACACTGCTGTGGTTGCAACAAGGGGCTGCCCATCATTCCTTTATCTCACAACCCATTAGAGTGACACACAATGTACTTTCTTGCCTTCTGTAAAATGCCAGTATTTATTTTTAAAGAGTCGTGACGCTGATCAAAGTTTGTGGGAAGGTTTTTGTTGCCATTTCCAGCAGATTTGGAAAAGATCTGCTGCCTGACACTCTAATTGTCGCCAACCTTTAACTATAGCTCACAGTGTCAGAACAGTCACTGTTTTTTAGACTTTTATGTCTCTTCTGCCACTACATCTCCTTAACAACACCAGCTGATCACAGCACCGCTTTCTTCAAAATGAGGCCCAGTGTAAAAAAAAATGCACGGTTTCAAAGCGAAGGGAGGTGTGCAAGATTGGAAGGAGTGTGCGACTGGATATAATGGGCCTGAGGCAGTGAGAACATCTCTTGAGCATAATGACATTCAGTATCTGAAAGAAGCAGGCTGATGAGCTCTTTCAGTTTATTTATCCTGGCATCTGCAAAACCCATCGTCTCTCAAAGTCCATCATCTTTCATCCATTTTGTGTGCATGCCTACCCGAACTTGGTGCTGTCATTGTCTGAACCAGTGTTTTATGTTGTTCGATGACCGTCACAAACACGATGGGCCGAATGGCCTCCCACTGTGCCGTGAATGTTCTATGTTCCAATGTGCTAAAAGAAAATGCCATTTTGGGCGAGCAGCTTTTTTTTGGATCGAAAGAGACCTGAATTTCAAAGGGACAATTAGGAAAGAAAAGGTTGGACTCCTCTCTCGCATGCATCAGCCGTAGCTTCCCTGGTGGTCTAGTGGTTAGGATTCGGCGCTCTCACCGCCGCGTCCCGGGTTCGATTCCCGGTCAGGGAAGATTGCTTTCTTGGTGCTTGTCGTTCTGGTGCCAACGAATGTCCCATCACTGAGCCCAATGCTTGCTCCTGATCAACATTAGCTTTTTCGCCAACATAAATGCTAATCGAGCAGCGGGCAGCCGATCATTCTTTAATCTAACAAGCCATTAGAGCGACATACAATGCACTTTCATGCCTTCTGTAAAATGCCTACATTTCTTTAAAATGTGTTGACGCTGATCAAAGTTTGTGGGAAGATTTTTTTTGCCATTTCTCCCAAGATTCGGAAAAGACCTGTTGCTTGTCACTTTAATTGTCGCCAACCTTTAACTGTAGCTCACAGTGTCAGAACAGTAACTGTTCTCATTAGCCATTTATGTCTCTCCTGGCACGACATCTCCTTAACAACACCAACTAATCACAGCACCTCTTTCTTCAAATTGAATTCCAGTGTAAAAAATGAGCGTTTTCAAAGCTAAGGAAGATGTGCAAGATTGGAAGGAGTGTGCGACTGGAGATAATGGGCCTGAGGCAGTGAGAACATCTCTTGAACATTATCAGTACCTGAAAGGAGGGAGATGAGATCTTTGAGTTTATTTCTCCTGGCATCAGCAAAACCCATCGTCCCTCAATGCCCAACATCTTTCATCCATTTCGAGTGCATGCCGACCCGAACTTGGTGCTGTCATTGTCTGAACAAGTGTTTCATGTTCTTCGATGACCGTCGCAGACACGATGGGCCGAATGGCCTCCTTCTGTGCCCTGAATGTTCTGTGTTTCTATGTACGAAAAGAAAATGCCATTTTGGCCGAGCAGCTTGTTTGGGGAGAAAGGGACGTGAAATGCAGAGACAAATAGGAAAAAGAGGCTTGGACTGATGGCCTGCAAGATCGTGCCACGTGCTTCCCTGGTGGTCCAGTGGTTAGGATTCGGCACTTTCACCGCCGCGGCCCGGGTTCGATTCCCAGTCAGGGAATGTTATTTGCAAAGTGCTGTTCGTTCTGATGCCAGTGATTGCTCCTGATCGCTATCAGTTTTACACTGCTGTGGTTGCAACAAGGGGCTGCCCATCATTCCTTTATCTCACAACCCATTCGAGTGACACACAATGTACTTTCTTGCCTTCTGCAAAATGCCAGTATTTATTTTTAAAGAGTCGTGACGCTGATCAAAGTTTGTGGGAAGGTTTTTGTTGCCATTTCCAGCAGATTTGGAAAAGATCTGCTGCCTGACACTCTAATTGTCGCCAACCTTTAACTATAGCTCACAGTGTCAGCACAGTCACTGTTTTTTTAGACTTTTATGTCTCTTCTGCCACTACATCTCCTTAACAACACCAGCTGATCACAGCACCGCTTTCTTCAAAATGAGGCCCAGTGTAAAAAAAAATGCACGGTTTCAAAGCGAAGGGAGGTGTGCAAGATTGGAAGGAGTGTGCGACTGGATATAATGGGCCTGAGGCAGTGAGAACATCTCTTGAGCATAAAGACATTCAGTATCTGAAAGAAGCAGGCTGATGAGCTCTTTCAGTTTATTTATCCTGGCATCTGCAAAATCCATCGTCTCTCAAAGTCCATCATCTTTCATCCATTTTGTGTGCATGCCTACCCGAACTTGGTGCTGTCATTGTCTGAAACAGTGTTTTATGTTGTTCGATGACCGTCACAAACACGATGGGCCGAATGGCCTCCCACTGTGCCGTGAATGTTCTATGTTCCAATGTGCTAAAAGAAAATGCCATTTTGGGCGAGCAGCTTTTTTTTGGATCGAAAGAGACCTGAATTTCAAAGGGACAATTAGGAAAGAAAAGGTTGGACTCCTCTCTCACATACATCAGCCGTAGCTTCCCTGGTGGTCTATTGGTTAGGATTCGGCGCTCTCACCGCCGCGGCCCGGGTTCGATTCCTGGTCAGGGAAGATTGCTTTCTTGGTGCTCGTTGTTCTGGTGCCAACGAATGTCCCATCACTGAGCCCAATGCTTGCTCCTGATCAACATTAGCTTTTTCGCCAACATAAATGCTAATTGAGCAGCGGGCAGCCGATCATTCTTTAATCTCACAAGCCATTAGAGCGACATACAATGCACTTTCATGCCTTCTGTAAAATGCCTACATTTCTTTAAAATGTGTTGACGCTGATCAAAGTTTGTGGGAAGATTTTTGTTGCCATTTCTCCCAAGATTCGGAAAAGACCTGTTGCTTGTCACTTTAATTGTCGCCAACCTTTAACTGTAGCTCACAGTGTCAGAACAGTAACTGTTCTCATTAGCCATTTATGTCTCTCCTGGCACGACATCTCCTTAACAACACCAACTAATCACAGCACCTCTTTCTTCAAATTGAATTCCAGTGTAAAAAATGAGCGTTTTCAAAGCTAAGGAAGATGTGCAAGATTGGAAGGAGTGTGCGACTGGAGATAATGGGCCTGAGGCAGTGAGAACATCTCTTGAACATTATCAGTACCTGAAAGGAGGGAGATGAGATCTTTGAGTTTATTTCTCCTGGCATCAGCAAAACCCATCGTCCCTCAATGCCCAACATCTTTCATCCATTTCGAGTGCATGCCGACCCGAACTTGGTGCTGTCATTGTCTGAACAAGTGTTTCATGTTCTTCGATGACCGTCGCAGACACGATGGGCCGAATGGCCTCCTTCTGTGCCCTGAATGTTCTGTGTTTCTATGTACGAAAAGAAAATGCCATTTTGGCCGAGCAGCTTGTTTGGGGAGAAAGGGACGTGAAATGCAGAGACAAATAGGAAAAAGAGGCTTGGACTGATGGCCTGCAAGATCGTGCCACGTGCTTCCCTGGTGGTCTAGTGGTTAGGATTCGGCGCTTTCACCGCCGCGGCCCGGGTTCGATTCCCGGTCAGGGAACGTTATTTGCAAAGTGCTGTTCGTTCTGATGCCAGTGATTGCTCCTGATCGCTATCAGTTTTACACTGCTGTGGTTGCAACAAGGGGCTGCCCATCATTCCTTTATCTCACAACCCATTAGAGTGACACACAATGTACTTTCTTGCCTTCTGTAAAATGCCAGTATTTATTTTTAAAGAGTCGTGACGCTGATCAAAGTTTGTGGGAAGGTTTTTGTTGCCATTTCTAACAGATTTGGAAAAGATCTGCTGCCTGACACTCTAATTGTCGCCAACCTTTAACTATAGCTCACAGTGTCAGAACAGTCACTGTTTTTTAGACTTTTATGTCTCTTCTGCCACTACATCTCCTTAACAACACCAGCTGATCACAGCACCGCTTTCTTCAAAATGAGGCCCAGTGTAAAAAAAAATGCACGGTTTCAAAGCGAAGGGAGGTGTGCAAGATTGGAATGAGTGTGCGACTGGATATAATGGGCCTGAGGCAGTGAGAACATCTCTTGAGCATAAAGACATTCAGTATCTGAAAGAAGCAGGCTGATGAGCTCTTTCAGTTTATTTATCCTGGCATCTGCAAAACCCATCGTCTCTCAAAGTCCACCATCTTTCATCCATTTTGTGTGCATGCCTACCCGAACTTGGTGCTGTCATTGTCTGAACCAGTGTTTTATGTTGTTCGATGACCGTCACAAACACGATGGGCCGAATGGCCTCCCACTGTGCCGTGAATGTTCTATGTTCCAATGTGCTAAAAGAAAATGCCATTTTGGGCGAGCAGCTTTTTTTGGATCGAAAGAGACCTGAATTTCAAAGGGACAATTAGGAAAGAAAAGGTTGGACTCCTCTCTCGCATGCATCAGCCGTAGCTTCCCTGGTGGTCTAGTGGTTAGGATTCGGTGCTCTCACAGCCGCGGCCCGGGTTCGATTCCCGGTCAGGGAAGATTGCTTTCTTGGTGCTCGTCGTTCTGGTGCCAACGAATGTCCCATCACTGAGCCCAATGCTTGCTCCTGATCAACATTAGCTTTTTCGCCAACAGAAATGCTAATCGAGCAGCGGGCAGCCGATCATTCTTTAATCTAACAAGCCATTAGAGCGACATACAATGCACTTTCATGCCTTCTGTAAAATGCCTACATTTCTTTAAAATGTGTTGACGCTGATCAAAGTTTGTGGGAAGATTTTTGTTGCCATTTCTCCCAAGATTCGGTAAAGACCTGTTGCTTGTCACTTTAATTGTCGCCAACCTTTAACTGTAGCTCACAGTGTCAGAACAGTAACTGTTCTCATTAGCCATTTATGTCTCTCCTGGCACGACATCTCCTTAACAACACCAACTAATCACAGCACCTCTTTCTTCAAATTGAATTCCAGTGTAAAAAATGAGCGTTTTCAAAGCTAAGGAAGATGTGCAAGATTGGAAGGAGTGTGCGACTGGAGATAATGGGCCTGAGGCAGTGAGAACATCTCTTGAACATTATCAGTACCTGAAAGGAGGGAGATGAGATCTTTGAGTTTATTTCTCCTGGCATCAGCAAAACCCATCGTCCCTCAATGCCCAACATCTTTCATCCATTTCGAGTGCATGCCGACCCGAACTTGGTGCTGTCATTGTCTGAACAAGTGTTTCATGTTCTTCGATGACCGTCGCAGACACGATGGGCCGAATGGCCTCCTTCTGTGCCCTGAATGTTCTGTGTTTCTATGTACGAAAAGAAAATGCCATTTTGGCCGAGCAGCTTGTTTGGGGAGAAAGGGACGTGAAATGCAGAGACAAATAGGAAAAAGAGGCTTGGACTGATGGCCTGCAAGATCGTGCCATGTGCTTCCCTGGTGGTCTAGTGGTTAGGATTCGGCGCTTTCACAGCTGCGGCTCGGGTTCGATTCCCGGTCAGGGAACGTTATTTGCAAAGTGCTGTTCGTTCTGATGCCAGTGATTGCTCCTGATCGCTATCAGTTTTACACTGCTGTGGTTGCAACAAGGGGCTGCCCATCATTCCTTTATCTCACAACCCATTAGAGTGACACACAATGTACTTTCTTGCCTTCTGTAAAATGCCAGTATTTATTTTTAAAGAGTCGTGACGCTGATCAAAGTTTGTGGGAAGGTTTTTGTTGCCATTTCTAACAGATTTGGAAAAGATCTGCTGCCTGACATTCTAATTGTCGCCAACCTTTAACTATCGCTCACAGTGTCAGCACAGTCACTGTTTTTTTAGACTTTTATGTCCCTTCTGCCACTACATCTCCTTAACAACACCAGCTGATCACAGCACCGCTTTCTTCAAAATGAGGCCCAGTGTAAAAAAAAATGCACGGTTTCAAAGCGAAGGGAGGTGTGCAAGATTGGAAGGAGTGTGCGACTGGATATAATGGGCCTGAGGCAGTGAGAACATCTCTTGAGCATAAAGACATTCAGTATCTGAAAGAAGCAGGCTGATGAGCTCTTTCAGTTTATTTATCCTGGCATCTGCAAAACCCATCGTCTCTCAAAGTCCATCATCTTTCATCCATTTTGTGTGCATGCCTACCCGAACTTGGTGCTGTCATTGTCTGAACCAGTGTTTTATGTTGTTCGATGCCCGTCACAAACACGATGGGCCGAATGGCCTCCCACTGTGCCGTGAATGTTCTATGTTCCAATGTGCTAAAAGAAAATGCCATTTTGGGCGAGCAGCTTTTTTTTGGATCGAAAGAGACCTGAATTTCAAAGGGACAATTAGGAAAGAAAAGGTTGGACTCCTCTCTCGCATGCATCAGCCGTAGCTTCCCTGGTGGTCTAGTGGTTAGGATTCGGCGCTCTCACCGCCGCGGCCTGGGTTCGATTCCCGGTCAGGGAAGATTGCTTTCTTGGTGCTCGTCGTTCTGGTGCCAACGAATGTCCCATCACTGAGCCCAATGCTTGCTCCTGATCAACATTAGCTTTTTCGCCAACATAAATGCTAATCGAGCAGCGGGCAGCCGATCATTCTTTAATCTAACAAGCCATTAGAGCGACATACAATGCACTTTCATGCCTTCTGTAAAATGCCTACATTTCTTTAAAATGTGTTGACGCTGATCAAAGTTTGTGGGAAGATTTTTTTTGCCATTTCTCCCAAGATTCGGAAAAGACCTGTTGCTTGTCACTTTAATTGTCGCCAACCTTTAACTGTAGCTCACAGTGTCAGAACAGTAACTGTTCTCATTAGCCATTTATGTCTCTCCTGGCACGACATCTCCTTAACAACACCAACTAATCACAGCACCTCTTTCTTCAAATTGAATTCCAGTGTAAAAAATGAGCGTTTTCAAAGCTAAGGAAGATGTGCAAGATTGGAAGGAGTGTGCGACTGGAGATAATGGGCCTGAGGCAGTGAGAACATCTCTTGAACATTATCAGTACCTGAAAGGAGGGAGATGAGATCTTTGAGTTTATTTCTCCTGGCATCAGCAAAACCCATCGTCCCTCAATGCCCAACATCTTTCATCCATTTCGAGTGCATGCTGACCCGAACTTGGTGCTGTCATTGTCTGAACAAGTGTTTCATGTTCTTCGATGACCGTCGCAGACACGATGGGCCGAATGGCCTCCTTCTGTGCCCTGAATGTTCTGTGTTTCTATGTACGAAAAGAAAATGCCATTTTGGCCGAGCAGCTTGTTTGGGGAGAAAGGGACGTGAAATGCAGAGACAAATAGGAAAAAGAGGCTTGGACTGATGGCCTGCAAGATCGTGCCATGTGCTTCCCTGGTGGTCTAGTGGTTAGGATTCGGCGCTTTCACCGCCGCGGCCCGGGTTCGATTCCCGGTCAGGGAACGTTATTTGCAAAGTGCTGTTTGTTCTGATGCCAGTGATTGCTCCTGATCGCGATCAGTTTTACACTGCTGTGGTTGCAACAAGGGGCTGCCCATCATTCCTTTATCTCACAACCCATTAGAGTGACACACAATGTACTTTCTTGCCTTCTGTAAAATGCCAGTATTTATTTTTAAAGAGTCGTGACGCTGATCAAAGTTTGTGGGAAGGTTTTTGTTGCCATTTCCAGCAGATTTGGAAAAGATCTGCTGCCTGACACTCCAATTGTCGCCAACCTTTAACTATAGCTCACAGTGTCAGAACAGTCACTGTTTTTTAGACTTTTATGTCTCTTCTGCCACTACATCTCCTTAACAACACCAGCTGATCACAGCACCGCTTTCTTCAAAATGAGGCCCAGTGTAAAAAAAAATGCACGGTTTCAAAGCGAAGGGAGGTGTGCAAGATTGGAAGGAGTGTGCGACTGGATATAATGGGCCTGAGGCAGTGAGAACATCTCTTGAGCATAAAGACATTCAGTATCTGAAAGAAGCAGGCTGATGAGCTCTTTCAGTTTATTTATCCTGGCATCTGCAAAACCCATCGTCTCTCAAAGTCCATCATCTTTCATCCATTTTGTGTGCATGCCTACCCGAACTTGGTGCTGTCATTGTCTGAACCAGTGTTTTATGTTGTTCGATGACCGTCACAAACACGATGGGCCGAATGGCCTCCCACTGTGCCGTGAATGTTCGATGTTCCAATGTGCTAAAAGAAAATGCCATTTTGGGCGAGCAGCTTTTTTTTGGATCGAAAGAGACCTGAATTTCAAAGGGACAATTAGGAAAGAAAAGGTTGGACTCCTCTCTCGCATGCATCAGCCGTAGCTTCCCTGGTGGTCTAGTGGTTAGGATTCGGCGCTCTCACCGCCGCGGTCCGGGTTCGATTCCCGGTCAGGGAAGATTGCTTTCTTGGTGCTCGTCGTTCTGGTGCCAACGAATGTCCCATCACTGAGCCCAATGCTTGCTCCTGATCAACATTAGCTTTTTCGCCAACATAAATGCTAATCGAGCAGCGGGCAGCCGATCATTCTTTAATCTAACAAGCCATTAGAGCGACATACAATGCACTTTCATGCCTTCTGTAAAATGCCTACATTTCTTTAAAATGTGTTGACGCTGATCAAAGTTTGTGGGAAGATTTTTTTTGCCATTTCTCCCAAGATTCGGAAAAGACCTGTTGCTTGTCACTTTAATTGTCGCCAACCTTTAACTGTAGCTCACAGTGTCAGAACAGTAACTGTTCTCATTAGCCATTTATGTCTCTCCTGGCACGACATCTCCTTAACAACACCAACTAATCACAGCACCTCTTTCTTCAAATTGAATTCCAGTGTAAAAAATGAGCGTTTTCAAAGCTAAGGAAGATGTGCAAGATTGGAAGGAGTGTGCGACTGGAGATAATGGGCCTGAGGCAGTGAGAACATCTCTTGAACATTATCAGTACCTGAAAGGAGGGAGATGAGATCTTTGAGTTTATTTCTCCTGGCATCAGCAAAACCCATCGTCCCTCAATGCCCAACATCTTTCATCCATTTCGAGTGCATGCTGACCCGAACTTGGTGCTGTCATTGTCGGAACAAGTGTTTCATGTTCTTCGATGACCGTCGCAGACACGATGGGCCGAATGGCCTCCTTCTGTGCCCTGAATGTTCTGTGTTTCTATGTACGAAAAGAAAATGCCATTTTGGCCGAGCAGCTTGTTTGGGAAGAAAGGGACGTGAAATGCAGAGACAAATAGGAAAAAGAGGCTTGGACTGATGGCCTGCAAGATCGTGCCATGTGCTTCCCTGGTGGTCTAGTGGTTAGGATTCGGCGCTTTCACCGCCGCGGCCCGGGTTCGATTCCCGGTCAGGGAACGTTATTTGCAAAGTGCTGTTCGTTCTGATGCCAGTGATTGCTCCTGATCGCTATCAGTTTTACACTGCTGTGGTTGCAACAAGGGGCTGCCCATCATTCCTTTATCTCACAACCCATTAGAGTGACACACAATGTACTTTCTTGCCTTCTGTAAAATGCCAGTATTTATTTTTAAAGAGTCGTGACGCTGATCAAAGTTTGTGGGAAGGTTTTTGTTGCCATTTCCAGCAGATTTGGAAAAGATCTGCTGCCTGACACTCCAATTGTCGCCAACCTTTAACTATAGCTCACAGTGTCAGAACAGTCACTGTTTTTTAGACTTTTATGTCTCTTCTGCCACTACATCTCCTTAACAACACCAGCTGATCACAGCACCGCTTTCTTCAAAATGAGGCCCAGTGTAAAAAAAAATGCACGGTTTCAAAGCGAAGGGAGGTGTGCAAGATTGGAAGGAGTGTGCGACTGGATATAATGGGCCTGAGGCAGTGAGAACATCTCTTGAGCATAAAGACATTCAGTATCTGAAAGAAGCAGGCTGATGAGCTCTTTCAGTTTATTTATCCTGGCATCTGCAAAACCCATCGTCTCTCAAAGTCCATCATCTTTCATCCATTTTGTGTGCATGCCTACCCGAACTTGGTGCTGTCATTGTCTGAACCAGTGTTTTATGTTGTTCGATGACCGTCACAAACACGATGGGCCGAATGGCCTCCCACTGTGCCGTGAATGTTCTATGTTCCAATGTGCTAAAAGAAAATGCCATTTTGGGCGAGCAGCTTTTTTTTGGATCGAAAGAGACCTGAATTTCAAAGGGACAATTAGGAAAGAAAAGGTTGGACTCCTCTCTCGCATGCATCAGCCGTAGCTTCCCTGGTGGTCTAGTGGTTAGGGTTCGGCGCTCTCACCGCCGCGGCCCGGGTTCGATTCCCGGTCAGGGAAGATTGCTTTCTTGGTGCTCGTCGTTCTGGTGCCAACGAATGTCCCATCACTGAGCCCAATGCTTGCTCCTGATCAACATTAGCTTTTTCGCCAACATAAATGCTAATCGAGCAGCGGGCAGCCGATCATTCTTTAATCTAACAAGCCATTAGAGCGACATACAATGCACTTTCATGCCTTCTGTAAAATGCCTACATTTCTTTAAAATGTGTTGACGCTGATCAAAGTTTGTGGGAAGATTTTTTTTGCCATTTCTCCCAAGATTCGGAAAAGACCTGTTGCTTGTCACTTTAATTGTCGCCAACCTTTAACTGTAGCTCACAGTGTCAGAACAGTAACTGTTCTCATTAGCCATTTATGTCTCTCCTGGCACGACATCTCCTTAACAACACCAACTAATCACAGCACCTCTTTCTTCAAATTGAATTCCAGTGTAAAAAATGAGCGTTTTCAAAGCTAAGGAAGATGTGCAAGATTGGAAGGAGTGTGCGACTGGAGATAATGGGCCTGAGGCAGTGAGAACATCTCTTGAACATTATCAGTACCTGAAAGGAGGGAGATGAGATCTTTGAGTTTATTTCTCCTGGCATCAGCAAAACCCATCGTCCCTCAATGCCCAACATCTTTCATCCATTTCGAGTGCATGCCGACCCGAACTTGGTGCTGTCATTGTCTGAACAAGTGTTTCATGTTCTTCGATGACCGTCGCAGACACGATGGGCCGAATGGCCTCCTTCTGTGCCCTGAATGTTCTGTGTTTCTATGTACGAAAAGAAAATGCCATTTTGGCCGAGCAGCTTGTTTGGGGAGAAAGGGACGTGAAATGCAGAGACAAATAGGAAAAAGAGGCTTGGACTGATGGCCTGCAAGATCGTGCCATGTGCTTCCCTGGTGGGCTAGTGGTTAGGATTCGGCGCTTTTACCGCCGCGGCCCGGGTTCGATTCCCGGTCAGGGAACGTTATTTGCAAAGTGCTGTTCGTTCTGATGCCAGTGATTGCTCCTGATCGCTATCAGTTTTACACTGCTGTGGTTGCAACAAGGGGCTGCCCATCATTCCTTTATCTCACAACCCATCAGAGTGACACACAATGTACTTTCTTGCCTTCTGTAAAATGCCAGTATTTATTTTTAAAGAGTCGTGACGCTGATCAAAGTTTGTGGGAAGGTTTTTGTTGCCATTTCCAGCAGATTTGGAAAAGATCTGCTGCCTGACACTCCAATTGTCGCCAACCTTTAACTATAGCTCACAGTGTCAGAACAGTCACTGTTTTTTAGACTTTTATGTCTCTTCTGCCACTACATCTCCTTAACAACACCAGCTGATCACAGCACCGCTTTCTTCAAAATGAGGCCCAGTGTAAAAAAAAATGCACGGTTTCAAAGCGAAGGGAGGTGTGCAAGATTGGAAGGAGTGTGCGACTGGATATAATGGGCCTGAGGCAGTGAGAACATCTCTTGAGCATAAAGACATTCAGTATCTGAAAGAAGCAGGCTGATGAGCTCTTTCAGTTTATTTATCCTGGCATCTGCAAAACCCATCGTCTCTCAAAGTCCATCATCTTTCATCCATTTTGTGTGCATGCCTACCCGAACTTGGTGCTGTCATTGTCTGAACCAGTGTTTTATGTTGTTCGATGACCGTCACAAACACGATGGGCCGAATGGCCTCCCACTGTGCCGTGAATGTTCTATGTTCCAATGTGCTAAAAGAAAATGCCATTTTGGGCGAGCAGCTTTTTTTTGGATCGAAAGAGACCTGAATTTCAAAGGGACAATTAGGAAAGAAAAGGTTGGACTCCTCTCTCGCATGCATCAGCCGTAGCTTCCCTGGTGGTCTAGTGGTTAGGATTCGGCGCTCTCACCGCCGCGGCCCGGGTTCGATTCCCGGTCAGGGAAGATTGCTTTCTTGGTGCTCGTCGTTCTGGTGCCAACGAATGTCCCATCACTGAGCCCAATGCTTGCTCCTGATCAACATTAGCTTTTTCGCCAACATAAATGCTAATCGAGCAGCGGGCAGCCGATCATTCTTTAATCTAACAAGCCATTAGAGCGACATACAATGCACTTTCATGCCTTCTGTAAAATGCCTACATTTCTTTAAAATGTGTTGACGCTGATCAAAGTTTGTGGGAAGATTTTTTTTGCCATTTCTCCCAAGATTCGGAAAAGACCTGTTGCTTGTCACTTTAATTGTCGCCAACCTTTAACTGTAGCTCACAGTGTCAGAACAGTAACTGTTCTCATTAGCCATTTATGTCTCTCCTGGCACGACATCTCCTTAACAACACCAACTAATCACAGCACCTCTTTCTTCAAATTGAATTCCAGTGTAAAAAATGAGCGTTTTCAAAGCTAAGGAAGATGTGCAAGATTGGAAGGAGTGTGCGACTGGAGATAATGGGCCTGAGGCAGTGAGAACATCTCTTGAACATTATCAGTACCTGAAAGGAGGGAGATGAGATCTTTGAGTTTATTTCTCCTGGCATCAGCAAAACCCATCGTCCCTCAATGCCCAACATCTTTCATCCATTTCGAGTGCATGCTGACCCGAACTTGGTGCTGTCATTGTCTGAACAAGTGTTTCATGTTCTTCGATGACCGTCGCAGACACGATGGGCCGAATGGCCTCCTTCTGTGCCCTGAATGTTCTGTGTTTCTATGTACGAAAAGAAAATGCCATTTTGGCCGAGCAGCTTGTTTGGGGAGAAAGGGACGTGAAATGCAGAGACAAATAGGAAAAAGAGGCTTGGACTGATGGCCTGCAAGATCGTGCCATGTGCTTCCCTGGTGGTCTAGTGGTTAGGATTCGGCGCTTTCACCGCCGCGGCCCGGGTTCGATTCCCGGTCAGGGAACGTTATTTGCAAAGTGCTGTTCGGTCTGATGCCAGTGATTGCTCCTGATCGCTATCAGTTTTACACTGCTGTGGTTGCAACAAGGGGCTGCCCATCATTCCTTTATCTCACAACCCATTAGAGTGACACACAATGTACTTTCTTGCCTTCTGTAAAATGCCAGTATTTATTTTCAAAGAGTCGTGACGCTGATCAAAGTTTGTGGGAAGGTTTTTGTTGCCATTTCTAACAGATTTGGAAAAGATCTGCTGCCTGACACTCTAATTGTCGCCAACCTTTAACTATAGCTCACAGTGTCAGAACAGTCACTGTTTTTTAGACTTTTATGTCTCTTCTGCCACTACATCTCCTTAACAACACCAGCTGATCACAGCACCGCTTTCTTCAAAATGAGGCCCAGTGTAAAAAAAAATGCACGGTTTCAAAGCGAAGGGAGGTGTGCAAAATTGGAAGGAGTGTGCGACTGGATATAATGGGCCTGAGGCAGTGAGAACATCTCTTGAGCATAAAGACATTCAGTATCTGAAAGAAGCAGGCTGATGAGCTCTTTCAGTTTATTTATCCTGGCATCTGCAAAACCCATCGTCTCTCAAAGTCCATCATCTTTCATCCATTTTGTGTGCATGCCTACCCGAACTTGGTGCTGTCATTGTCTGAACCAGTGTTTTATGTTGTTCGATGACCGTCACAAACACGATGGGCCGAATGGCCTCCCACTGTGCCGTGAATGTTCTATGTTCCAATGTGCTAAAAGAAAATGCCATTTTGGGCGAGCAGCTTTTTTTTGGATCGAAAGAGACCTGAATTTCAAAGGGACAATTAGGAAAGAAAAGGTTGGACTCCTCTCTCGCATGCATCAGCCGTAGCTTCCCTGGTGGTCTAATGGTTAGGATTCGGCGCTCTCACCGCCGCGGCCTGGGTTCGATTCCCGGTCAGGGAAGATTGCTTTCTTGGTGCTCGTCGTTCTGGTGCCAACGAATGTCCCATCACTGAGCCCAATGCTTGCTCCTGATCAACATTAGCTTTTTCGCCAACATAAATGCTAATCGAGCAGCGGGCAGCCGATCATTCTTTAATCTAACAAGCCATTAGAGCGACATACAATGCACTTTCATGCCTTCTGTAAAATGCCTACATTTCTTTAAAATGTGTTGACGCTGATCAAAGTTTGTGGGAAGATTTTTTTTGCCATTTCTCCCAAGATTCGGAAAAGACCTGTTGCTTGTCACTTTAATTGTCGCCAACCTTTAACTGTAGCTCACAGTGTCAGAACAGTAACTGTTCTCATTAGCCATTTATGTCTCTCCTGGCACGACATCTCCTTAACAACACCAACTAATCACAGCACCTCTTTCTTCAAATTGAATTCCAGTGTAAAAAATGAGCGTTTTCAAAGCTAAGGAAGATGTGCAAGATTGGAAGGAGTGTGCGACTGGAGATAATGGGCCTGAGGCAGTGAGAACATCTCTTGAACATTATCAGTACCTGAAAGGAGGGAGATGAGATCTTTGAGTTTATTTCTCCTGGCATCAGCAAAACCCATCGTCCCTCAATGCCCAACATCTTTCATCCATTTCGAGTGCATGCTGACCCGAACTTGGTGCTGTCATTGTCTGAACAAGTGTTTCATGTTCTTCGATGACCGTCGCAGACACGATGGGCCGAATGGCCTCCTTCTGTGCCCTGAATGTTCTGTGTTTCTATGTACGAAAAGAAAATGCCATTTTGGCCGAGCAGCTTGTTTGGGGAGAAAGGGACGTGAAATGCAGAGACAAATAGGAAAAAGAGGCTTGGACTGATGGCCTGCAAGATCGTGCCATGTGCTTCCCTGGTGGTCTAGTGGTTAGGATTCGGCGCTTTCACCGCCGCGTCCCGGGTTCGATTCCAGGTCAGGGAACGTTATTTGCAAAGTGCTGTTCGTTCTGATGCCAGTGATTGCTCCTGATCGCTATCAGTTTTACACTGCTGTGGTTGCAACAAGGGGCTGCCCATCATTCCTTTATCTCACAACCCATTAGAGTGACACACAATGTACTTTCTTGCCTTCTGTAAAATGCCAGTATTTATTTTTAAAGAGTCGTGACGCTGATCAAAGTTTGTGGGAAGGTTTTTGTTGCCATTTCCAGCAGATTTGGAAAAGATCTGCTGCCTGACACTCCAATTGTCGCCAACCTTTAACTATAGCTCACAGTGTCAGAACAGTCACTGTTTTTTAGACTTTTATGTCTCTTCTGCCACTACATCTCCTTAACAACACCAGCTGATCACAGCACCGCTTTCTTCAAAATGAGGCCCAGTGTAAAAAAAAATGCACGGTTTCAAAGCGAAGGGAGGTGTGCAAGATTGGAAGGAGTGTGCGACTGGATATAATGGGCCTGAGGCAGTGAGAACATCTCTTGAGCATAAAGACATTCAGTATCTGAAAGAAGCAGGCTGATGAGCTCTTTCAGTTTATTTATCCTGGCATCTGCAAAACCCATCGTCTCTCAAAGTCCATCATCTTTCATCCATTTTGTGTGCATGCCTACCCGAACTTGGTGCTGTCATTGTCTGAACCAGTGTTTTATGTTGTTCGATGACCGTCACAAACACGATGGGCCGAATGGCCTCCCACTGTGCCGTGAATGTTCTATGTTCCAATGTGCGAAAAGAAAATGCCATTTTGGGCGAGCAGCTTTTTTTTGGATCGAAAGAGACCTGAATTTCAAAGGGACAATTAGGAAAGAAAAGGTTGGACTCCTCTCTCGCATGCATCAGCCGTAGCTTACCTGGTGGTCTAGTGGTTAGGATTCGGCGCTCTCACCGCCGCGGCCCGGGTTCGATTCCCGGTCAGGGAAGATTGCTTTCTTGGTGCTCGTCGTTCTGGTGCCAACGAATGTCCCATCACTGAGCCCAATGCTTGCTCCTGATCAACATTAGCTTTTTCGCCAACATAAATGCTAATCGAGCAGCGGGCAGCCGATCATTCTTTAATCTAACAAGCCATTAGAGCGACATACAATGCACTTTCATGCCTTCTGTAAAATGCCTACATTTCTTTAAAATGTGTTGACGCTGATCAAAGTTTGTGGGAAGATTTTTGTTGCCATTTCTCCCAAGATTCGGTAAAGACCTGTTGCTTGTCACTTTAATTGTCGCCAACCTTTAACTGTAGCTCACAGTGTCAGAACAGTAACTGTTCTCATTAGCCATTTATGTCTCTCCTGGCACGACATCTCCTTAACAACACCAACTAATCACAGCACCTCTTTCTTCAAATTGAATTCCAGTGTAAAAAATGAGCGTTTTCAAAGCTAAGGAAGATGTGCAAAATTGGAAGGAGTGTGCGACTGGAGATAATGGGCCTGAGGCAGTGAGAACATCTCTTGAACATTATCAGTACCTGAAAGGAGGGAGATGAGATCTTTGAGTTTATTTCTCCTGGCATCAGCAAAACCCATCGTCCCTCAATGCCCAACATCTTTCATCCATTTCGAGTGCATGCCGACCCGAACTTGGTGCTGTCATTGTCTGAACAAGTGTTTCATGTTCTTCGATGACCGTCGCAGACACGATGGGCCGAATGGCCTCCTTCTGTGCCCTGAATGTTCTGTGTTTCTATGTACGAAAAGAAAATGCCATTTTGGCCGAGCAGCTTGTTTGGGGAGAAAGGGACGTGAAATGCAGAGACAAATAGGAAAAAGAGGCTTGGACTGATGGCCTGCAAGATCGTGCCATGTGCTTCCCTGGTGGTCTAGTGGTTAGGATTCGGCGCTTTTACAGCTGCGGCTCCGGTTCGATTCCCGGTCAGGGAACGTTATTTGCAAAGTGCTGTTCGTTCTGATGCCAGTGATTGCTCCTGATCGCTATCAGTTTTACACTGCTGTGGTTGCAACAAGGGGCTGCCCATCATTCCTTTATCTCACAACCCATTAGAGTGACACACAATGTACTTTCTTGCCTTCTGTAAAATGCCAGTATTTATTTTTAAAGAGTCGTGACGCTGATCAAAGTTTGTGGGAAGGTTTTTGTTGCCATTTCTAACAGATTTGGAAAAGATCTGCTGCCTGACATTCTAATTGTCGCCAACCTTTAACTATAGCTCACAGTGTCAGCACAGTCACTGTTTTTTTAGACTTTTATGTCCCTTCTGCCACTACATCTCCTTAACAACACCAGCTGATCACAGCACCGCTTTCTTCAAAATGAGGCCCAGTGTAAAAAAAAATGCACGGTTTCAAAGCGAAGGGAGGTGTGCAAAATTGGAAGGAGTGTGCGACTGGATATAATGGGCCTGAGGCAGTGAGAACATCTCTTGAGCATAAAGACATTCAGTATCTGAAAGAAGCAGGCTGATGAGCTCTTTCAGTTTATTTATCCTGGCATCTGCAAAACCCATCGTCTCTCAAAGTCCATCATCTTTCATCCATTTTGTGTGCATGCCTACCCGAACTTGGTGCTGTCATTGTCTGAACCAGTGTTTCATGTTGTTCGATGACCGTCACAAACACGATGGGCCGAATGGCCTCCCACTGTGCCGTGAATGTTCTATGTTCCAATGTGCTAAAAGAAAATGCCATTTTGGGCGAGCAGCTTTTTTTTGGATCGAAAGAGACCTGAATTTCAAAGGGAAAATTAGGAAAGAAAAGGTTGGACTCCTCTCTCGCATGCATTAGCCGTATCTTCCCTGGTGGTCTAGTGGTTAGGATTCGGCGCTCTCACCGCCGCGGCCCGGGTTCGATTCCCGGTCAGGGAAGATTGCTTTCTTGGTGCTCGTCGTTCTGGTGCCAACGAATGTCCCATCACTGAGCCCAATGCTTGCTCCTGATCAACATTAGCTTTTTCGCTAACATAAATGCTAATCGAGCAGCGGGCAGCCGATCATTCTTTAATCTAACAAGCCATTAGAGCGACATACAATGCACTTTCATGCCTTCTGTAAAATGCCTACATTTCTTTAAAATGTGTTGACGCTGATCAAAGTTTGTGGGAAGATTTTTGTTGCCATTTCTCCCAAGATTCGGAAAAGACCTGTTGCTTGTCACTTTAATTGTCGCCAACCTTTAACTGTAGCTCACAGTGTCAGAACAGTAACTGTTCTCATTAGCCATTTATGTCTCTCCTGGCACGACATCTCCTTAACAACACCAACTAATCACAGCACCTCTTTCTTCAAATTGAATTCCAGTGTAAAAAATGAGCGTTTTCAAAGCTAAGGAAGATGTGCAAGATTGGAAGGAGTGTGCGACTGGAGATAATGGGCCTGAGGCAGTGAGAACATCTCTTGAACATTATCAGTACCTGAAAGGAGGGAGATGAGATCTTTGAGTTTATTTCTCCTGGCATCAGCAAAACCCAACGTCCCTCAATGCCCAACATCTTTCATCCATTTCGAGTGCATGCCGACCCGAACTTGGTGCTGTCATTGTCTGAACAAGTGTTTCATGTTCTTCGATGACCGTCGCAGACACGATGGGCCGAATGGCCTCCTTCTGTGCCCTGAATGTTCTGTGTTTCTATGTACGAAAAGAAAATGCCATTTTGGCCGAGCAGCTTGTTTGGGGAGAAAGGGACGTGAAATGCAGAGACAAATAGGAAAAAGAGGCTTGGACTGATGGCCTGCAAGATCGTGCCATGTGCTTCCCTGGTGGTCTAGTGGTTAGGATTCGGCGCTTTCACCGCCGCGGCCCGGGTTCGATTCCCGGTCAGGGAACGTTATTTGCAAAGTGCTGTTCGTTCTGATGCCAGTGATTGCTCCTGATCGCTATCAGTTTTACACTGCTGTGGTTGCAACAAGGGGCTGCCCATCATTCCTTTATCTCACAACCCATTAGAGTGACACACAGTGTACTTTCTTGCCTTCTGTAAAATGCCAGTATTTATTTTTAAAGAGTCGTGATGCTGATCAAAGTTTGTGGGAAGGTTTTTGTTGCCATTTCCAGCAGATTTGGAAAAGATCTGCTGCCTGACACTCTAATTGTCGCCAACCTTTAACTATAGCTCACAGTGTCAGCACAGTCACTGTTTTTTTAGACTTTTATGTCTCTTCTGCCACTACATCTCCTTAACAACACCAGCTGATCACAGCACCGCTTTCTTCAAAATGAGGCCCACTGTAAAAAAATGCAAGGTTACAAAGCGAAGGGAGGTGTGCAAGATTGGAAGGAGTGTGCGACTGGAGATAATGGGCAGTGAGAACATCTCTTGAGCATAAAGACATTCAGTATCTGAAAGAAGCAGGCTGATGAGCTCTTTCAGTTTATTTATCCTGGCATCTGCAAAACCCATCGTCTCCCAAAGTCCATCATCTTTCATCCATTTTGTGTGCATGCCTACCCGAACTTGGTGCTGTCATTGTCTGAACCAGTGTTTTATGTTGTTCGATGACCGTCACAAACACGATGGGCCGAATGGCCTCCCGCTGTGCCGTGAATGTTCCATGTTCCGATGTACTAAAAGAAAATGCCATTTTGGGCAGCAGCTTTTTTTTGGATCGAAAGAGACCTGAATTTCAAAGGGACAATTAGGAAAGAAAAGGTTGGACTCCTCTCTCGCATGCATCAGCCGTAGCTTCCCTGGTGGTCTAGTGGTTCGGATTTGGCGCTCTCACCGCCATGGCCCGGGTTCGATTCCCGTTCAGGGAACATTGCTTTCTTGGTGCTCGTCGTTCTGGTCCCAACGAATGTCCCACCACTGAGCCCAATGCTTGTTCCTGATCAACATTTGCTTTTTCGCCACCATAAATGCTAATCGAGCAGCGGGCAGCCGATCATTCTTTAATCTAACAAGCCATTAGAGCGACACACAATGCACTTTGATGCCTTCTGTATAATGCTTATTTTTCTTTAAAAAGTGTTGACGCTGATCAAAGTTTGTGGGAAGATTTTCTGTCTGAAGATGCTGTCAACATTGGGTCATTGGGAGTCTCATGGTCGCGTGTAACACAAATTAAACCACTTGGAACACAAAAGGGGGAAATGAGAAAAAATCAGAAGTGAGACACATTATTCCATCGTACAAATTATTTTGTTTTCACTGTCTCTGTAAAAAGACTGTCTGAATGGTATTGTCTCTTTAAAAGCCTTTGTCAATATTTCGATGCTGTTGGCTGTCGCTCCGTTTCCTTCCCTCAAGTTTAAAGGATCTACTGCTGTCTCTGTGATAACAATCTGATGAAATCTAGTGGAATGGACTATAGCATTGTTGCACAGTGTTAAAGTCAGAGTAGACGACTTCGAAAAAAAAATCTGGGTTTAGTTGTATTCGGAACTTTGAGCATGTTTAGCAGACACGAAATCTTTATAAGAGAAGAATGGAATGTTGCTCTTCTTCATTCGGCAAAGTTTTTTTTAAAAGTTAACTTGAAAGCTGTGAACTGCTGTGTGGCACAGGTTGGTGATGCCTGTGTCCGTCTTCTTCCTGCTAAGAAGTTGACGGCTTCCACAAAAAATTGTGTATCTTTTTTTTTTGGTTTCTAGTATGTGCTTGACTCTGCTTGAACCTTGTCAACAATCAGAAGAAGGAGAAAATGTTGAAGTGAACGATGAAAACGTTGTTACTCTTACAGATGAGCGCTAATAAAGAATCCCTGGTAGTGAATCGAGCCACGATCCAATGCGATTCAGAGAAATGGCATCGTGGTTATACTCTCTTGTCTGTGGTATGTTTTTGCTCATGGTTGGTTTACAATGGTACTGAATAAAACTCTCACCTATGAAACGTTTGCCTTTGTCCAACCGAGCCTTGTTATCCATCGGGCTGAATGGGTGGAAGAAGTAAATGATCACTGTCGTATCTCTGGGACTGCTTTTACCGATGTGACCCGAGATGAGTCTTTGTGTTGGTATAATTGCTCGGTGAAATGCTTTGAGAATCAATGAATCAGTTTTGGACGGCAGAGTTAAGGTCCTTACAACAATGGAATGCGGGGACAATATTATATTTCTGTTATGTTTGCGCCAGGGTGCTTACGGTGTAAATTAAATAACAACTTTGTACGTGTATTAAGAAAGAGGATTGCGCGTCGCAGCTGCAGCCTTTTATGTGATGCAGTGACGAATGTATGGGACACGATGATTGTTTACAATAAAAAGTCCGTTCTCAGATAGTTCACAAAAGGGGCTCGGCCTCCGTGTGGAGTGATATCAATGGTCTGGGGTAATGATGGAACCATCCTCAGTCACTTTCTCACTGCGTGGTGGCATGGTAATGAAACCTCTTACACGTAAAACTTTTCAACCAACAATAGAATATTGCCATGAACATCTGTGTAAATACTTCACATACGTACACAGGCAATATTGGGAGGTTGCACGTAACACTTCCACTCTCCTGACATTTTTGTGTGGGAGAGCAGGCAATATGATATCGTTTCCTATAAGGGTGAACCATTTATCCTATCCTAATGTGATTTGTCGCAGAAGTATAATAAATGTTCACGGTCCTTGTCCAGTGTCCAAATTAGAGTAAAACATGACCGTCTAGATACCCAAGCGGCCTGAGTAACACTGGGAGCGGCGTCCCTTAATGCTGAGTAATGAGGTCCTCGTGAACAAATTACAAGCGTTGTAAGATGTACAAGCAGTGGCCCACTCCATGAAAGGTGAGCTCGGGGCTGAATCAGCCATGGCTCAGGAGCTTGTAAATATGGTAATTACTGAATCATAAGATTTATGGGATAAAATTAAGAGCAATTACTTCGGATCCTTTAAAGATATCTTGGGCTGTGGTCTGTCTCGATATTCAAGCTGTCATGGATGGCTAGAAAATGTCACTACAACAGACCATAGGCACTCAATTACCCTACTGGGCTGGAGTCAACTTTCTAGTCATCTTAGCCAGTTTGCTAATGGTAACCTGCGCTCCTGGGCCCTACTGTCCGGACTGTGTACTGAAATGGTTTGCCAATAGTTCTGGTGAATCCCACAGGATGTTAATGCTATACTCTTATGTTGACGTGAGACTAATTATAGGGGGGCTCCGATACGTTTGTAAAGACCGAGAAGACTGGGGATCCACCTTTGATACCGCAACAGGCAGCTATCTGCACTATCATGTAACCAGTTGCCTGGATAATAAGTTTGGATGGATAAGCTTTCCACCCACTCAGCCGATTAGAGAGAACGTAACTCGGGTGATTGTAACCCATGTGTGGAAACTTGTGAGCCTATGTTATTTTGTGCTAGACGTGGACTGTTATGTTTTCGAACTAAATGTAATATTGTGACTATTGATCTGATCGATTGTCAGACTATATATATGTATTGTATTGTGTACACGGTACTCGATCGATATCAATGTATGACGGTTCCTTGTTGAATGCTCCACAATGGTATATTGTAAGACTGTGGGACAGTTTAACTATTCGATTAGTAATATGGAGGTGGGACTAAATATCAAGAAAAGTAGACAATTAATAGGTAATGAGCATGTGAAGATGGAACTGAACAAGTTGAAATATAGTGATTGGAGGTTAGATTTGGGAACTGAAGACGATATGGATCAGATAAAGGTGATCCAAACGAGAACAGAGCGTGAGTTTAAGCACTCATGGTGGGAGTCGTTACTAGGGTGGGAGCCGTTAAGAGGGTGGGAGCCTTTACTGGGTCGCATTGTTACTAGGCTGGGAGTCTTTGCTAGGGTGGGAGCTGTTACTAGGGTGGGAGATATTACAAGGGTGGGAGTCGTTTCTAAGTGGGAGCAGTAACTAGCGTGGTCACCATCAGCCACTGGAAATTTCGAATATTGCATTGCACCCCATAGTTTGCATTGTGACCTCTCAGATTCTGTTACTGATCATCATGTTAACACTTTGCAGTTGGGCGAAGAAGATAATGTCATTGACCCAACTGTCAGAAGAGCAACTGAAGCCTGTAATGTACACACAGTCCACCTCACCATACACAGTCCATCTCATCATACACAGTCCACCTCACTATAGGAGAAACTACGCCATGTTCTCCGCAGCCTTCAACATGTCATCAATGAGGACAAACACCTCGCTGTGGCCATCCCCACACCTCCACTACTCGCCTTTAAACAGCCACCCAACCTCAAACAGACCATCGTTCGCAGCAAATTACCTAGCTTTCAAGAGAACAGCGTCCACGACACCACACAACCCTGCCACGGTAACCTCTGCAAGACATGCCAGATCATCGACACAGATACCACCATCACACGAGAGGACACCACCCACCAGGTGCATGGTTCATACTCCTGTGACTCGGCCAACGTTGTCTACCTCATACGTTGCAGGAAAGGATGCCCCAGAGCATGGTACATTGGCGAGACCATGCAGACGCTGCGACAACGGATGAACGGACACCGCGCAACAATCGCCAAACAGGAGGGTTCCCTCCCAGTCGGGGAACACTTCAGCAGTCATGGACATTCATCCACCGACCTTCGGGTAAGCGTACTCCAAGGCGGTCTTCGAGACACACGACAACGCAAAATCGTCGAGCAGAAATTGATAGCCAAGTTCCGCACCCATGAGGACGGCCTCAACCGGGATCTTGGGTTCATGTCACGCTACACGTTACCCCACCAGCGAACAAATGTTATCTGTTTTTAATATAATGGGTCATTTGCTGGCTCTCTCTGCCTTCCGGATGTTTCTGCCTCTCTCTGTTTTTTTTCCCTGTTTGTTTTTTTGTTGAATGTGTATTCGGGGGTTCTGCAGGTGACACCTCTCTGTCTGAACACGGTGATTGCCTTGGCAACGGGCAGTTGCAGGGGCAGTCTGTAAACACCATGTATTGTTCTATATGTATAAATGCGTAGGCTTCAAGGAGCTCCTGTAACATTTACCTGAGGAAGGAGGAAGTCTCCGAAAGCTTGTGAATTTAAAATAAAATTGCTGGACTATAACTTGGTGTTGTAAAATTGTTTACAATTGTCAACCCCAGTCCATCACCGGCATCTCCACATCATCACTATATGATGCATAAGAAGAAATAAAAAGTGGTGAATATGTTGGAAATGTTGGAGAGTTAATGGTTAATAATCGAAATAACCTGTATAACTACAAATGGTTATGAAAGCAACAGGCTTTATAAGATAAACAGGAAACTAGAAGGGAATTGGGAGAAGAGGCGATGGACTTCTTCAAGTGTCTGATAACAATCTACAAAGGGGTGTTGCAAAGAGATAGTGTTTGGGATTGCATCGACCATGAGTGATTATTGTACAACTTAGTGATTAGTGTAATAAACATAGGTAGAGGGATCAATTAACCATGGTATAGAGTGGTGGTTTAGGTAAATAAGCTGTCAATAAACTGTTCTTGAAAGGTTCCGAGGACAGTTTGTCAGGAAGTCTTGCTTATGGAATGTACTCAACTAAGACTGTTTATTTAATAAGTTGTTCTTGAAAGAATCCAAGAACAGATCAGTCATGAAGTCTTATCTGTGAGGTATACCTTTGAAGTCAGAAAACTGAAGTGTATAAGAAGGGTGGATAGTTCCAGAGTTAGTTGGGAGAGCTCGAAAGAGAGAGGGATCCGGAGCTATTCCTGTATACGGTATAAATTGACCACCTGCACTGTAAAGGATTACAGTCTGTTCTGTATATTCCACCATCAAGTGTCTTGTACTTACTCGAAGCATGTGGTGGTGAAACTTAGGAGGAAGAAGGTCAACAGCCCGCAAGGATCTATCCTTGACACCCTCCGATTTCTCCGCTACATGCAGCATCAGATACACACATGTACTCTAACCATACCCAGCTCTACCTCACCTACCTACCTCTCTCGATCCTTCCACTGCCTTCGATTTGTCACGCTGCTTGTCCGAAATTCAGTAATGAATTTTCCTCCAATTAAATATTGGGAAGACCGAAACCATTGTCTTTGGCCCCACCACAAACTCCATTCCATAGCCTCCGACTCGATCCACCTGCTGAGCCACTGTCTCAAGCTGAACCAAACTTTTCACAATGTCGGAGTCCTATTTGACTCTGTGCTGAGCTTTTGACCACATAGTCTCTCCTCACCAAGTCGGTCTATTTCCACCTCTGTAACATCACCCGTCTACACCCTGCCCATCTCCCGTTGAAACTCTCATCGATGCTTTTGTTACCTCTAGACTTGACTATTCCAATGCTCTCCTGGCCGACCTCCGGTATCCCACCCTCCATAAACTTGAGCTCATCCAAAACCCTGCTGTCCATATCCAAACTCACACCAAGGCCCATTCACCCTTCACCCCTATGCTTGTTGACATACATTAGCTCCCGTTCCGACAACGGCTCGATTTAAAATTAACATTCTTTCGTTCAAATCCCCCTCTATCTCTGTAACCTCCTCCAGCCCGATAACCCTCTCTGCATACCTTCAATTACTGCCTTTTGCGCATCCCCGATTTTAATCGCTCCACCAATCGCGGCAGTTCCTTCAAATACCTAGGCCCGAAGCTCTGGAATTCACTCTCTAAATCTCTCAGCCTCTCTACCTCTCACTCATCCGTTAAGACGCCCCTTAAAACGTAACTTTTTTTGACCAAGTTTTAGGTCACCTGCCCTAATATCTCATTTTGTGGATCGGTACCAAATTTTATCTGATAACGCTCCTGTGAAGCACCTTGGGGTGTTTTCTTTAGTTAAAGGCGCTATGTATGCAAGTTGTTGTTAATTGTAAGGTCTCCCACCATTTAAAGAAGTAAGGATATGGTAGTGAGCTTGATAACTGCGAAGCATCTATTGCTGCACCGTGTCCATCACCAACCCAGATGAACCCTCTCGAGAGGATGTATAAAGTGCGGCTAAGGATATATCACGGGGTGAAGCACCAAGCACCAGCGAGCAGGAGGAGCTGGAAATAGTTCTATATTTCTCCCCTGGGGAGGCCGAGAAACAACTGTCCTTGGCTGAGGGTCCCAGTCTTCAAGAGAATTAAGACTTGGTCGCACAGACCTAATGTGCAGGCCGTGGAGACATTCATCTCCCACATTCTGGAGATGGCCGATTAGTTGGAGAAGTTCAAGAGCCGCATTTGTAAGACAACGCATGAGGTATGTGAGGCCAGGCAGATCACTCTGGACAATGTGACAGTCCAGGTGATTCCAGCAGCAGCAAGGAATCTGGTGGAGATTCTAAGGGAGTTCGTTACTTCTGAATGGCAGCTATTACGGCTTCCATAGATTAATTGTGTGATGCCTTTAACAACATCATATCTCAGGGCTTTCACAACTTCATTGTAACAATTTGGTCTGTCTCACGCTGACCTTCAGCGCAACCGAGCCCATTCCCAGTACCAATGACATGCAAGAAATGGTTGCTGATTTCAGTGTTTCTGATGACGTGGTTAATGAGGTTGTTTCATTCCAGTTTGTGGTTATGGACTGAACCCAGTAGGCATGGCAAGTACAAGTGAGATGAGAGCAGAAGCAGGCCCTGCGAGCACATCAACATTCTATCTCGTAGAAGCTGCGGCACAGAAGCAGGCCATTCGGCCCAACAGGTCCAGCCAGTTTTTACGCTCCTCCCTCCCTACTTCACCTCACCGTATCAGAATATCCTCCTATTCCTTTCTCCCTCGTGTGCTTATCTAACTTCCTCTTGAATGCATCTATGCTAGTCGCCTCAACTACTCCTTGTGGTAGCACATTGCACATTCTAACCACTCTCTCGATAAAGAAGTTTCTCCTGAATTCCTTAGAAAACATAAACATAGAAAACATAGAAAATAGGAGCAGGAGTAGGACATTCGTCCCTTCGAGCCTGCTCCGCCATTCAATATGATCATGGCTGATCCTTTATCTCATGTCCAAGTCTCATTGCTGACACAGAATGGCTGACGGGAAGATAGTTTGCGTTAGATTGATAACAGTCATAAATTAAAATGTTATGTTCCTTATACTCAAGTTGACCAGGCTTAAACAATGTTTTGGTGCAGGAATTAAGTGTTCGACTATCCGAGATGTGGAAAGATATGGGCTGCTTGACAGGTGTTCAATGATTTCAGTCTGGAGTCAATCGGCTGAGTGCCCCGGATCAGGTCGGAGGCTGGTGGCTGCACCCTGTGGATTATCAGGGATGAAATGTAACTTCGGCGGGGCGGAATTATAGGCCGCAGTGCATCGGCCGCTCGTTTTGCACCCCATGACTTCAATGGAAAGGAGAATTGAGTGGGATGTATAATGGGCGGCCCATCCATTACCGTCTGTGTTGTGCCCTGGTCGAAGTTGAATTTTACCCTCCTTGTTTCTGAGTTGCTTTCACCAGGGTTTTCTGTCTTTGCACGTTTAGAATCTGCTTCTTTAGAAACTAAAGGTCTGACACAACTGGTGGAGTGGCGGGATGGGGAAATCTCGGGCCCACAGACGGGTTGCGTCTGACTCCAGTCGGTTTAAATTAGTGGGTGGAAATAAAGCGCTGCGGCCTTGTGTTTGAGAGCTCGGCTCTCCCCGAGAGTGGCGCTCATCGCTGGGAGCGCCCATTCGTGGAATCAGCCCTGACATCAACAGCACTTGCAGAATGAAATCTTTCCATCACAAACTGTTCTCTGGCAGACTGTACACACAATCGCAGAGTATCCCATCGCACACTACTTCCCCAGATGACTTACAAAATTCAATGCTCTCTGAAAAAAAACTGGGGCTGAAATTGGTCTCCGGCAGTAGTGCAAAATGAGCGAAAGCGCAAAATGAGCGACAGTGTAAAATGAGCGATAGAGCACCAGCAGCCCGTTTTATTGTTGGTCCGATTTTCCAAACAATTGATTTCAATGTTAAAGGAAATCGGGCGGATTGTAGAAGGGGCTGCTGATTCGTTACCGAACGTTTTACACTACGGCCGGAAATCAATTTATGCCCTATGGTTCACAAAGCTTTCCATAGCTCATATCTGGGTCTGTTGTCGACTCATTGGGGTAGATTGGGACTTTGTGCGGTCGTGTAAAACGGGTGACAGGGAATCCGCAGCAGGTTTTACATCTCAATGAAATAAAAATTGGAGAGATGTAAAAGGGACTGTCAATTCATTCTCACCCTATTTACACGATCACAATGTGTCACAATCTAGCCCATTGATGGTAATCGAGTGCTATGATTAATCACCAACTTCATTATCATTGTATCGGACTAGCTGGACCTTGCTCATCTTTTGTCCAGCGATTATTATGTGTTTAATTCCCCCCTTCCGGGGTGATATTTACGGTTAATTCTCTATTTTTCGCAAGTCCCCGACACATTTTTATTCCACATCTGCTCCCTGAGGTGATTTTTATATTTAGGTCCTTGTTTCTTCCCAATATTTGCCCCTATCTTCATGTTTTCCCTCTCTCCCTGCTATCGTGATTTTGCTGCTAAATCTGTATTCCTACTTCCGGATCCTATCTCTGTGTTTTTCCTTGTGTCTCTGCCAGAAGTCATTTTTAGATTGAAATCTTTGCTGATTCTTGGCATCAGATCCTTCCACTAATTTATTCGCTCTCTTCTTCCTGAGGTGATTTCCATGTTTAATCTCTGTTCATTCCTAATTTCATTCCCTCTCTGCAGGTTATTCCCAGTCTCTCTCCTGACGTGCCTGTGATCAGTTTAAGGCCCTCTTCGCAGCTTATTCCCAGTCTCACTGCTGAAGTGTTCGTGAACAGTTACAGGCCATTCTCTGTTTGTAATTTCAATTTTTTCCTTCCTTTGGTGATTTATGTCTTTAATTTTATGTCGTTCCCAAATTTCAGACCGTTTCTCCATGTTTACACTCTCTCCTTCCTGAGCAGATTTAGTTTATATTTAAATCTCTATATCCATGTGTATAATATAGTAAAAAAAAGAATAAGAATACAAAAGTCAGTATTAATGTATTATGAGAATGTATTATTTTAATAGAGGCTACACTTGTTTTAGATTAGGTCGTTAGGATTCTGCCGGAGTAGGCAAAGTAAGGATGAAGGTGTCAGTTTAACGAAATTTAATGAAGAATCAAAGGCTTTGTGTAAAAATCATAGCTGGTTTGGAGACAACATATCTTATGTTTCAACCGTTACTATTCTATTAAAGTGTGGTGATTATAACCGTGCAAAATTGTTTCATCTTCGTCATGAACAAAACACACATTCCAGTCAAAACTTGTTATGGTGAGAGCCACGGAGAGGGGTCATTTGCTGTTCCTGTTGAATCACTGTTGCACTATAATTAAAGATACAAACTGAGTGAGAATGGCACTATCTGGTGTTTAAGACAAAGACAGTGGTGCAGTGAGTGAATTAAACACTAAAACGTGAACTTCTGCAAATAAAATCGATTAACATTTGGTTATTTCGACATAATGCTTACAGAGATGGAGAGACCAGACATTCGGAGGGAAGGTCAAATTAGCCATTTTGTGTAGAGAATGCAATTCCAGCTTCTAGTAAATAAATCAAAGTAAAATTGAACTCAACGTTAAAGTAGTTCGGATCTAGGTTTGCGTTCTCCATTATTGATATTTCAATTTAATCTGATGCAATAACAGTATTTGTAACAGTAGCATTGCAGAATAGAGTTGCGGGACCCTGTCCAGTTTAGTAACACTGCAGAGGGGGTAAGAGTACATTGTGATTTATTATAGAATCCAACAGGTCTCTGGGAAAGTTACACATGGTACAGATGTTGGAGCAAAAAGGTGCAAAGTGATTTTACATTTTAATTTGGGGCAATGTCTTTTTATCTCCACAAGATTTAATTTTATGGAGTCTTTTTTCTAAAGAAACTTCAGGCACAAACCAGGGTTTTATAAAAAAAAACAATCATTTATTATTAATACACTAGAAAATTGACATTAGATTTTAAACAAAATATTGGGTTGGTGCCCGATTTAGAATTGCTTTAACAACAGCAAAACAACACATTCTGAATTCTCAAAATGCATAACAGTTTGGAAATCAAATGTTTATCTTAGACTAACCCTATAAGGAAAGTCATATCCTTATAGTTGGCTCAAGATTGCCGGAAATATTCCAGGTATTTTGATGGATACCGTTGTAGGGTCGCATGGCTTTCTCTTGCAATCAGTTCATCTGATTCACAGGCAGTCTCTAAACCTGCATGGAGGCATCAAACTGGGAGGCAGGGAGCAGCCTTGAAGATTGAAGTGTGGTGGCGCTGCCAGGAAGCGAAGGGCGAGATTGGAGCAGTCCTGGTGGATCTGTGTCTCTTCCCACTCAACTTCTGCCAGCTTTCAAAGACCTTTTTAACACAGAACCACACCTCTGGGGCGGTGGCTTTTCCACAACAGGTTGCTACAAATACAACCCACGATTGATTGACACTTCACTTGTTTTGTCTCAGCGGCCACAACGTAACCACATTAAGCAGGCAGGTGTTCAAACGACCTCTAGCCCTTCTGGAATCGTTCTTGATGCTATGGCGATCCATCCTCTGTTGTGTGATCTTTTGCAATGTGTCCTTAACACTCCTTTTAACAGTCCTTTCACTTTTTAAGAATCCTTTTTGTTCAGACATACTGGAGCCGATTTAATATCAGGCTTTCGTTTATCAGGTGAATTTTTACTACAAAAATGCTCTGGGGAAACTCCTGCAATAAGTAATGGTCAGGGTCAGTTGAACAAGACTGGGTGACTTTATTTTGCAGCCTCGAGGCATCACCTTTAGAACTCTCAACATTATATAAACAAGAGCATTACCCCGGAACAAACATGAACTGTCTGGCCTGCTTCATCTGCTGCTGTTCTGCTAGTCAGCACTCTCACACACTCCAGGCTGATTACACAGTTTGTTTGGTTATTGCATGCTTTCTGTGTTCTATTCTCATTCCTGTTTCTACCCTTCTGTCAATATATATGGTTGTCCATCTTTTATTGTGTTTGTTCTCTGTGTAATATCGTTGATCCTTTTTTTATTTTCTGTTTGTTTTTCTATCTTGTTATTTCTACTTCTATTTAATTTCCATCTCTCTGCCGCTGTTTATGTCTCAACCTTTTCTATCTGTTACTCTTGGCTTTTTTTCTACTCATCTCTCTCTCTCTGTTTCTATGTCGCTGCCTGTCTTCTCTCTCTGCCTTCTCTGCAGGCAGAGAGAACGGAGCACGGGATCAGAGATAAAAGGAGGAGCGAGAGAGGAGAGAGAAAGCGGAAGGCGGGATCAGCGATAAGAGGAGCGAGAGAGGAGAGGGAGATGAGCGCGGGATCAGCGATAAAAGGAGGAGCAAAAGAGGAGAGAGAGAGCGGAACGCGGGATCAGCGATAAAAGGAGGAGCGAGAGAGGAGAGAGAGAGCGGAACGCGGGATCAGCGATAAAAGGAGGAGCGAGAGAGGAGAGGGAGATGAGCGCGTGTTCAGCGATAAAAGGAGGAGCGAGAGAGGAGAGAGAGAGCGGAACGCGGGATCAGCGATAAAAGGAGGAGCGAGAGAGCGGAGCGCCGGATCATGGATAATACAAGAGAAGGGACGGAGAGCGGAGCACCGGCGGGAAGAGAGGTAAAAAAAAACACCTGAAGTGAATTCAGCACAAGGGAAGGAGCTGATTGGTGAGTAGCTGGTGAGTATTTTTTCTGGTGAGTTTTTTTTAAAGTTTTTTCGTTTTTTTAAGTTTAGTTAATAATATAATAAATCGAGTCATACAGGGCACCTCAGACCAGTTGAATGCACGGCCTGTGCCATGTGGGAACTCCAGGAAACTTTCCCTCTCCTGGAGTGCAGGAAGTGTCATCAACTGCAGGAGCTTGAGCTCCGGTTTTCGGAGCTTGAGCAGCGGCTGGTGCCACTGCAGTGAAGCCGCTAGGCTGAAAGTTTCATGGATAGCACGTTTCAGAAGGTGGTCACCCCACAGTTTAAGAGAGTGCAGGCAGAGAGGGACTCGGTGACCGCCTGACAGAGAAGGAGGACGAGGCAGGTAGAGCAGGTCTCCACTGAGGGCATCTCACTCTCTAGCCAGTATTCAAATATAAATACTGGTGGGGGAGAGGGTTCCTCTGGGGAGTGCAGCCAGATCCAAGTCCACAGCACCATGGGTGGCTCAGCTGTAAGGGGAGGATGAGCATGGTCAGGAGAGCGATAGTGATAGGGGATTCTATAGTTAGTGGGACAGATAGGCGTTTCTGTGGCTGCAGACATGATTCCGGGATGGTATATTGCCTCCCTTGTGCCAGGGTCAAAGATGTTATCGAGCAGATGCAGTACATTCTGAAGGGGGAGGGTGAACAGCCAGAGGTCATGGCCCATATTGGTACCAATGACATAGATAGAAAGGGGGATGAGGTCCTGTAGACAGATTTTAAGGAGTTAGGAAAGAGATTAATAAGCAGGACCTCAAAGGAAGTAATCTCTTGATTACTCCCAGTGCCATGCACTATCGGTTGTAGAAATAGGAGGATAAAGCAGATGAACGCGTGGCTGGAGAGATGGGGAAGGAGGGGGGGCTTTAGATTCCTGGGGCATTGGGTTCACTTCAGGGGGAGGTGAGACCTGTACAAGTCGGACAGGTTGCACCTCAACAGGGCCGGGACCAATATCCTTGTGGTGTGGTTTGCTCGTGATGTTGGGGAGGGTTCAAATGTGCTTGGCAGGGGGATGGGAACCTGAGCATAGATTCAGAAGGGCGAGAAGCAGAGCTGGAAATGGAAGGCAGAAAATTAGTTTTAAAGGCAGAGCAAACAAAGGTTAGAAACTAGACAACAAAAGTATTTGGCCATGCTTAATGGTATATACCTCAATGCAAGGATTATAGTGAATATAAGGCAGATGAGCTAAAGGCACAGATAGATACGTGGAAGTACGATATCTTAGCTAGTACAGAAGCATGGCTTAAACAGGGGCAGGAATAGCAGATCAACCTTCCTGGTTACAGAGTTTTCAGACGAGATGGAGAGGGAGATAAAGAAATAGGGGGAGTTGCAATATTGGTTACAAAAAAACAATTATGGCTGTGAGGAGGAATTATATGTTAAAAGGATCATCAAATTAGGCCACATGGGTTGAGCTGGAGAACAAAAAAGGGGCAGCCACACTGCTGGAAGTGTACTATAGACCACCAAACATTCAGAGGGAGATAGCAGAGCAAATATGTAAGCAAATTTCTGAGAAGTGCTAAAACAATAGAGCAATAATAGTAGGGGATGTCAACTACCCTAATATTAACTGGGATCGAATCGGTGCTAAAGGTATAGAGAGCACAGAATTCTTAAAGTGCATTCAGGAAAACTTTTTTAGCCAGTACGAAGCAAGCCCAACAAGTAGGGGCAGTTCTGGACTTAGTTTTGGGGAATGAAGCTGGGCACGTGGAAGGAGTATCAGTGGGAGAGCATTTTGCTGGTAGTGATCATAATTCAGTTAGATTTAGTATAGTTATGGAAAAGGACAGAAATAGAACAGGATTACTGTTCTAAATTGGGGAAAGGCCAATTTTACTAAGCTGAGAAGTGATTTAGCAAAAGTGGACAGAAACAGCTACTTGAAGGTAAATCAGTGTCAGAGCAGTGGGAGGCATTCAAGAGGGAGATTCAAGGGGTTCAGAGGAAACATGTTCCCACAAAGAAAAAGGGCGGGACTGCCAAATCTAAAGCCCCGTGAATGACAAGAAGCATACAGGATAAGATAAGTCAAAAAGTGAATCTTATGTCAGACAGCGAGATCTCAATACTGCAGAAAGCCAAGACAAGTATAGAACGTGCAGGGGTGATATTAAAAAGGAAATTAGGAAAGCAAAGTTGGGGGGGGCATTAAGAAATCCTGCAACTAAAATTAAGGAATACCCAAAAATGTTTGAAAATACATAAAGAGTAAAAAGATAACTAAAGAAAGTACAGTTAACCTATGTGTGGAGTCTGAAGATGTGTGTATGTTATTTAATGAATACATTGCGTCTTTCTTCAGAAAAGAGAGGGACGATGCAGAGAATGTAGTTAAGGAGGAGGATTATGAAATATTGAATGAGGTAAAGATGTTTAGCATCTATGAAAGTCGATAAATCGCCAGACACAGAGGAAATATATCCCCAGCTGCTAAGAGAAGCAAGGGAGAAAATAACAGAGGCTCTAAAATCATATTCCAATCTCCCATGGACACAGGCATGGTGCCGGAGGATTGGAGGACTGCTAACATCGTACCGTTGTTTAAAAAGGGAGAAAGTGATAGACCGAGTAATTATATTCCAGTCAGTCTAACCTCGATGGTGGGCAAATTATTGGAATCGATTCTGAAGGACAGCATAAATCGTCATTTAAAAAGGAACGAGTTAATCAAGGATAGTCAGCATGGATTTGTTAAGGGAAGGTCATGTCTGACTAATTTGATTGATTTGTTTGAGCAGGTAATAAGAAGGGGCCATGAGGGTAACGCATTTGAGGTAGTGTACATGGATTTACCAAGGCTTTTGACAAGGTCCCACATGGCAGACTGGTCAAAAAAGTAAAAGCCTGTGGGATGAAAGGGAAAGTGGCTAATTGGATCCAAAATTGTCGCAGTGGCAGGAAGCAAAGTGTAATGGTTGACAAGTGTTTTTGTGACTGGAAGGCTGTTCCCTGTGATACAAGGTCCCTTGCTTTTTGTGGTATATTTTAATGATTTGGACTTGAATGAGAAGTTTGAGAAGGCTTGATCAAGAAGTTTGCAGATGATACAAAAATTGGCTGTGTAGTTGATAGTGAAGAGTAAAGCTGCAGACTGCAGGAAGATATCAATGGACCGGACAGGTGGGCAGAGAAAATGGAATTCAATCCAAGGAAGTGTGAGTTAATGCATTTGGAGAGGGCAAATAAGACAAAGCAGTAGACAGTAAATGGGAGGGTACTTAGAGGTGTAGAGGATCAAAAGCGACCTTGGAGTGCACGTCCACAGATCCATGAAGGTAGCAGGACTGGTAGATAAAGTGGTTAAAAAGGCATAAGGGATACCTTCCTTACTAGCCGAGGCATACAATATAAGAGCAGGGAGGTTATGACAGAACTGTATAAAATACTGGTTAGGCCACAGCTTGAGTACTGCGTACACTTCTGGTCACCACATTACAGGAAAAACGTGATTGCACTAGAGAGGGTACAGAGGAGATTTACGAGGATGCTGCCAGGGCTAGAGAATTTTAGTTATGAGAAAAAATTGGATAGGATGGGGTTGTTTTCTTTGGAACAAAGGAGGTTGAGGGGTGATGTTAAGGTATGTAAAATTATAACAGGACTAGATAAAGTGAAGAGAGATGACCTATTTCGCTTAGCAGAGGTGCCAGTGAACATGGGGCATAGATTTAAAGTGATTGTAAGGGGATTAGAGGGGAGCTGAGGAGAATTTTTTTCACCCAGAGGGTGGTGGGGGTCTGGAAATCACTGCCTGAAAGGGTGGCAGAGGCAGAAACCCTCAAGTCATTTAAAAAGTACTTGGGTGTGCGCTCGAAGTTCTGTAGCCTACAGGGCTGTGGACCAAGTGCTGGAAAGTGGGATTAAACTGGACTGCTGTTTTTCGGCCGGCACGGACACGACAGGCCGAATGGCCTCCTTCTCTGCGGTAACTTTCTATGATTCTGCCTTTTTTACATCTGCCTCCCTGTGCCCCTCTCTCTCTCTCTCTCTTTCTCCCTCCTGATTTCATCCGTCTTTTTGTCTTTCCACCTCTGTCTGCAATCTGTTTCACTCCGTATGTGGGAAAGTTTACTGAAACACATTACAACCAATGTCAATCAGAGTCCGGGTATGTTTACTGACGCACATTACAACCTGTATCACTCAGTATCCAGGTATGCTTACGGACACACATGACACCGTGTATCACTCAGTATACCGCTTTGTTTACTGACACACATTACAATCTGAGTCACTCAGTACCTGTGTATGCATACTGACACACATTACAATCTGTGTCACTCAGTATCCGGGTATGTTTACTGACACACATTACAACCTGTGTCACTCAGTATGTGGGTACACTCAGTATGTGGGTATTTTCCACAACATTCACCTGAGGAAGGAGGAAGCCTCCGAAAGCTTGTGAATTTCAAATAAAATTGTTGGACTATAACTTGTTGTTGTAAAATTGTTGACAATATGTGGGTATATTGAGAGAAACACATTACAATCTGTGTCACTCAGTATCCAGGTATGTTTACTGACACACATTACAATCTGAGTCACTCAGTATCCGGGTATGTTTACTGATGCACATTAGAATCTGAGTCACTCAGTACCTGTGTATGCATACTGACACACATTACAATCTGTGTCACTCAGTATCCGGGTATGTTTACTGACACACATTACAATCTGTGTCACTCAGTATCCGGGTATGTTTACTGACACACATTACAATCTGAGTAACTCAGTATCTGTGTATGCATACTGACACACATTACAATCTGTGTCACTCAGTATCCGGGTATGTTTACTGACGCACATTACAACCTGTGTCACTCAGTATCCGGGTATGTTTACTGACACTCATTACAACCTGTGTCACTCAGTATCCGGGTATGTTTACTGAAACACATTACAATCTGTGTCACTCAGTATCCGGGTATGTTTACTGAAACACATTACAATCTGTGTCACTCAGTATCCGGGTATGTTTACTGACGCACATTACAACCTGTGTCACTCAGTATCCGGGTATGTTTACTGAAACACATTACAACCTGTGTCACTCAGTATGTGGGTATGTTTACTGAAACACTTGATACAATCTGTGTCACTCAGAATCTGGGTATGTTTTCTGAAACACATTACAATCTGTGTTACTCAGTATCCGGGTATGTTTACTGACACACATTACAATCTGCGTCACTCAGTATGTGGGGATGTTTACTGACACACATTACAATCTGTGTTACTCAGTATGTGGGGATGTTCAGAGAAACACATTACTATCTCTGTCAATCAGAATCTGGGTTTGTTTAGTGAAACACATTACAATCTGTTTCACTCAGTATCTGGGTATGTTTACTGACACACATTACAATCTGCGTGACTCAGTATCTGGGTATGTTTACTGACACACATGACAACCTGTGTCACTCAGTATCTGGGTATGTTTACTGACGCACATTACAATCTGTGTCACTCAGTATCCGAGAAATCACAGCCTTGGATATGGGGTGAAATACACTGAAGTGTTTATAAAAAGTCACGGAACACAATTTGTGCGTAGAATTCTTCTTTGTTTTCTCGGCAGTGATGGGTTGTGAAGGAAGAGACGGGCCCGAGCTCCCTCTGATGGGTTGTGAAGGGAGAGACGGGCCCGAGCTCCCTCTGATGGGTTGTGAAGGGAGAGACGGGCCCGAGCTCCCTCTGATGGGTTGTGAAGGGAGAGACGGGCCCGAGCTCCCTCTGATGGGCTGTGAAGGGAGAGACGGGCCCGAGCTCCCTCTGATGGGTTGTGAAGGGAGAGACGGGCCCGAGCTCCCTCTGATGGGTTGTGAAGGGAGAGACGGGCCCGAGCTCCCTCTGATGGGCTGTGAAGGGAGAGACGGGCCCGAGCTCCCTCTGATAGGCTGTGAAGGGAGAGATGGGCCCGAGCTCCCTCTGATGGGTTGTGAAGGGAGAGGTGGGCCCGAGCTCCCTCTGCTGGGTTGTGAAGGGGGAGACGGGCCCGAGCTCCCTCTGATGGGTTGTGAAGGGAGAGACGGGCCCGAGCTCCCTCTGCTGGGTTGTGAAGGGAGAGACGGGCCCGAGCTCCCTCTGATGGGTTGTGAAGGGAGAGACGGGCCCGAGCTCCCTCTGATGGGTTGTGAAGGGAGAGACGGGCCCGAGCTCCCTCTGATGGGTTGGGAAGGGAGAGGTGGGCCCGAGCTCCCTCTGATGGGTTGTGAAGGGGGAGACGGGCCCGAGCTACCTCTGATGGGTTGTGAAGGGAGAGACGGGCCTGAGCTCCCTCTGATGGGTTGTGAAGGGGGAGACGGGCCCGAGCTCCCTCTGATGGGTTGTGAAGGGGGAGACGGGCCCGAGCTCCCTCTGATGGGTTGTGAAGGGGGAGACGGGCCCGAGCTCCCTCTGATGGGTTGTGAAGGGGGAGACGGGCCCGAGCTCCCTCTGATGGGCTGTGAAGGGAGAGACGGGCCCGAGCTCCCTCTGATGGGTTGTGAAGGGAGAGAAGGGCCTGAGCTCCCTCTGATGGGTTGTGAAGGGAGAGACGGGCCCGAGCTCCCTCTGATGGGTTGTGAAGGGAGAGACGGGCCTGAGCTCCCTCTGATGGGTTGTGAAGGGAGAGACGGGCCCGAGCTCCCTCTGATGGGTTGTGAAGGGAGAGACGGACCTGAGCTCCCTCTGATGGGTTGTGAAGGGGGAGACGGCCCGAGCTCCCTCAGATCCGCACTGACCCCGAGCTGCGGGTGAAATGAAATAAAGTTCAACCTGCAGCAGTGAGCCGTTGGAGAGAGATCAGAGTCCGGAATCAAGGAGGACATTTATGATACTGTCCTTGAATATAATTTATATCAAATACTCCTTGAATTCTCTGCCTGGGGAATTCATAACTGGGAATCGCCTGTGAAATCAGCCTAAATATTAAAATAGGAACCGCCCAACGAGGGGCTCGAACCCATGAACCTGAGAACAGTTCACTTCGCACAGGCTGGAGACTGAGACTGTGTCTTTCCAGTTCAGAGTGGGGCTCATTCCCACCCCAGGTGAGATCAGATAATCATAGAAATGTTACAGCACAGAAGGAGGCCATGATTGAATCTCCTTCACCTCCCCCTCGGGCAGTGCATTCCAGATCCTAACCACTCGCTGTGTAAAAAAGTTTTTCCTCATGTCGCCTTTGGTTCTTTTGCCAATCACCTTAAATCTATATCCTCTGTTTCTTGACCCTTCCGCCAATGGGAACAGTTTCTCTCTATCTACTCTGTCTCGACCCTTCATGATTTTGAATACCTCGATCAAATCTCCTCGCAACTGTCTCTGTTCCGAGGAGAACAACCCCAGCTTCTTCAGTCTAACCATGTAACTAAAGTCCCTCATCCCTGGAATCATTCTAGTAAATCTTTTCTGCACCCTCTCTAAGGCCTTCACATATTTCCTAAAGTGCGGTGCCCAGAACTGGACACAATACTCCAGTTGTGGCCGAACCAGTGTTTTATAAAGGTTCTCCATAGCTTCCTTGCTTTTGTACTCTAGCCTTCTATTTATAAAGCCCAGGATCCCCTACGCTTTTGTAACTGCTTTCTCAACCTGCCCTGCCACCTTCAATGATTTGTGCACATATACCCCCAGATCTCTCTGTTCCTGAACCCCTTTTAGAATTGTGCCCTCTTGTTTATATTGCCTTTCCTCATTCTTCCTACCGAAATGCATCACCTCGCATTTTTCTGCATTAAATATCATCTGCCATGTGTCCGCCCAGTCCACCAGCCTGTCTATTGCCTCTTGAAGTCTATCACCATCATCCTCAATGTTCACTGCACTTCCAAGTTTTGTTTCACTCCCAAATTTGGAAATTATGTCCTGTACACCCAAGTCCAAGTCATTCATATATATCAAGAAAAGCAGGGGTCCCAGTACTGACCCCTGTGGAACCCCACTGCACACCTCCCTCCAGTCCGAAAAACAACCGTTCACCATTACTCTCTCTTTCTTGTTCCTTAGCCAATTCTTTATCCATGTTGCTACTGCACCTTTTATTCCACGGTCTTCAATCTTGACGACAAGCCTATTATGCGGCACTTTATTGAACACCTTTTGGAAGTCCATAAACATCACATCAACTGCATTGCCCTCATCTACCCTCTCTGTTACCTCATCAAAAAACGTTATCAATTTGATTTAACATGATTTGCCTTTATCAAATCCATGCTGGCTTTCCCTAATCAATCTACACTTGTCCAAGTGACTGTTAATTCTGTCCCGGAATATCATTTCTAAAAGTCTCCCCTCCAATGAGGTTAAACTGACTGGCCTATAGTTGCTGGGTTTATCCTTACACCCTTTTTTGAACAAGGGTGTAACGTTTGCAATTCTCCAGTCCTCTGGCACCACCCCTGTATCTGAGGATGTTTGGAAGATTATGGCCAGTACCTCCGCAATTTCCACCCTTACTCCCCTCAACAACCTAGGGTGCATCCCATCCGGACCGGGTGACTTATCTACTTTAAGTACACCTAGCCTTTCTACGACCTCTTCTTTATCAACTTGTAGCCCATCCAGTATCTTAACTACATCTTCATTTACCGAGACTCTGGTAGCATCTTCTTCCTTGGTAAAGACAGATGCAAAGTACTCATTTAACACCTCGGCATTCATGAGTAGGTCTCCTTTTTGGTCGCTAGTCATTCCCGACCCTCCTCTTACTGCCCATTTACTGTTTACATGCCTATAGAAGACTTTTGGATTCCCTTTTATGTTGGCCGCCAGTCTATTCTCACACTCTCTCTTTTCTCCTCTTATTTCCTTTTTCACTTCCTCTCTGAACTTTCTATATTCAGCCTGGTTCTCACTTGTGTTATCAACCTGACATCTGTCATATGCTCTTTTTTCTGCTTTGTCTTACTCTCTATCTCTTTTATTATCCAGGGAGCTCTGGCTTTAGTTGCCCCACCTTTCTCCCTCATGGGAATGTGCCTCGACTGAACCCGAATCATCTCCTCTTTAAATGCTGCCCATTGTTCAATTACAGTTTACCTGCCAATCTTTGATTCCAATTTACCCGGGCCAGATCTGTTCTCATTCCACTGAAATTGGCCCTCCTCCAATTGAGTATTTTTACTTTAGAGTGGTCCGTGTCCTTTTCCATAGCTATTCTAAACCTTATGATACTATGATCGCTGCTCCCTAAATGCTCCCCCACTGACACTTGCTCCACTTGGCCCACCTCATTCCTGAATAACACAGCACAGGCCGAGGATCGAGCCTGGGCCTTTCCTGCTCTGTGTGGGGCTCAATATGTAAATGAACCTGCTCTCTCCTCACATCAGTGCTGCCAGACTGTGGGTCTCATAGTTTCTGTTCTTCCAAACATTCATTAAAATAGTATACTGGGCTTTGGGCTTTCTATCCTTGTAATATTTGGTTAAATATATGTTATGTTATAAAAATTGTTTGGTTTAACTGAATCTGTTTGTTCAGTGAGTGTAATTAATGTCAGTCTCCGTGGGCCCTAATTGTGTCACTGGAGTGTTTCTCTCTGCTATTAATAAGCGACTTCTTTCAACGTGTTATCCCATAGTGTCAGTGGGAGCATCACCTCCGGCACTAACAGGGATCAGCGACTCCACAGAGAGGGAAAGAATAGATCGGAATCTGAGAACAACAGATTGGAATGTTACAACAATGGGTCGGAATCTGAGAACAATAGATTGGAATATTTCAACAATGGATCGGAATCTGAGAACAATAGATTGGAATATTTCAACAATGGGTCGGAATCTGGGAACAATAGATTGGAATATTTCAACAATGGATCGGAATCCGGGAACAACAGATTGGAATATTTCAACAATGGATCGGAATCTGGGAACAATAGATTGGAATATTTCAACAATGGGTCGGAATCCGGGAACAACAGATTGGAATATTTCAACAATGGATCGGAATCTGAGAACAATAGATTGTAATGTTATACACGGGATCAGAATCTGAGAACAATAGATTGTAATGTGAAACAATGGGTCGGAATCTGAGAACAACAGATTGGAACAGCCCATTATGGACTTTTCAAGTTGTGTATCTACTTTATGATTCACTAGCATTCGAGGAGCGGGCACTTTATGTGATTCTTGGTCTACAAGTAATTTACTATCCTCCCCTCGCTGCTGTTGGTGTCTCTGGTAAGTCTCGATATCCAGCTATTAATCCTATAACCAATGATTCACTTATGACTGTTCTTGTAGTACCCTGTCCCACACTCGCTGCAGTTCGATTTGATGACAAGTCTCCATATCCAGCTGTTAATTATATAAACCATGTCTTACTGTATTGCTCTTCTAGTCATTTACTGACCAACACTCGCTACTGTCGATGTCACTGGTAAGTCTCGATATCCAGCTGTTAATTCTATGAACCATGTTTCACTGCATTACTGTTCTTTTTTCCCCTGTCCCATACTCACTGCCATTGTTGTTCCAGGTAATTCACTATATCCAGTTATTAATTCTATAAACCAGGTTTCACTGTATCACTGTTATTTTTGTCCCCTGCCCTGCATTTGCTGCTGTACGATTTGATGGTAAGTTTTTATAACCAGCTCAAAAATTAAAGGGGGCACTCGGGAAGGGAGATATATTGATGGGTGGAACAGGGATGGGAGATATATTTAAGGGGATTTTCTGGGTGTGAGATTTAATTCACAATGGATCCCTGAGAGTGAGGCTGTATTTCAGGGATTCTGAATGTATGCATGTTTCACAGGGTCCTTGGGGTGTGTCAGTGTTTGAATGGGGTCCAGGCATGGCACTAATATACAAGGGATCCAGTAATGGTACTAATATACAAGGGGTCCAGAGACAGTGATAATATACAGCAGATTCAGAGACACTACTAATAACTACAAAGGATCCATAGACGGTGCGAATGTACTGGGGATCCAGAGACGGTGCTAATATTTACAGGGGATCCAGAAATGGTATTAATAATAACAGAGGATAAAGAGATGGAAATAATACATACTGGGTATCCAGAGACAGTACTAATATTTACTGGGTATCCAGAGACAGTACTAATATTTACTGGGGATCCAGAGACAGTACTAATATTTACTGGGGATCCAGAGGCGGTACTAATACTGACAGGGGATACAGAGACGTTACTAATATTTACAGTGGATGTAGAGACATTATTAATATGTACAGGGGATGTCGAGAAGGTACAAATATTTTCAGGGGATCCAGAGATTGTTCCAATATTGACAGGCCATCCAGTGAGGGTACGAATATTTACAAGGGATCTGGAGATGGAACTGATAGTTACAGGTGATGTAGAGACGTTACAAATAAATATCGCGGATGTAGAGATGGTACAAATATTTACACGGGATCCAGCGATGGAATTAATATTTACAGGAGATGTAGAAAATTCATTGGTATTTACAGGGGATCCAGGGATTGTACTATTATTCACACATTGATATTGAGATGGTAATAATATTTACAGAGGGATCCAGAAACCGTACTAATGTTTAAAGGTGGTCCAGAGATGGTACTAATATTTACAGGGGAGGTATAGACATAATTAATATTTACAGGTGATGTAGGGAAGCTACTAATAACTACATGGGATCCAGGAACGGTACTAATATTACAGGGGATCCAGGGTCAGTAGAACGTTTATAGTGGATCCAGAGACTGTACTAGTAGTTACAGGGGACCCAGGGATGGTACTAATATTCAGAGGGATCTCGAGAGCTCATAATAATTACATGTGGTCCAGAGATGCTACTAATATTTGCAGGGGCTCCAGTGATGGTACTCATATTTATATGTGGTTCAGAGACGGTACAAATATTTACAGGACGGTACAAGTATATACAGATTCTCTCAATCCACTGTAAATCGTGATAATATTTACAGTGGATTTAGAGAATCTACTAATATTTACAGGGGTGTAGAGACGTTATTACTATTTACAGGGGCTGTGGAGAAGATACTAATATTTACAAGGGATCTGGAGACACTGCTAATATTTACAGTGGGTCTAGAGACGGTAATAATATTTATAGGTTATCTAGAGACTCGACTAATATTTACAGGGGAAACAGAGACAGTACTAATTCTTACAGGGGACAAAAAAATGTTAGTATCATTCAGAGTGGAATGCAGAGACAGTAATAATATTTACTGAGGAATGCAAAGACATTACTAGTATTTGCAGGAAACCCAGAGATGGTATTAATCTTTACAGGGGATTCAGAGACGGTGCTAATATTTACAGGGAATCCAGATATGATACTAACATGAAACAAAAATGGTACTAATATTCACAGTGGGATCCGGAGATGGTGTTAATGTTTACAGGGAATCAAGAGATGGTACTGAAATTTATAGGGGGTCCAGAGATGGTGCTAATATTGCTAATAATGGTGCACAGGATCCAGATGCATTACTAATATTTACAGGGGATCCAGAGAGGGTACCAATATTTACAGGGGATCCAGAGACAGTACTAATATTTACAGGGGATCCAGAGATGCTACTAATATTTACAGGAGATCCAGAGATGGTCCTAATATTGATAAAGAAGAGGTACTTGAAAGGCTAGCTGTACTTAAAGTAGATAAGTCACCCAGTCCGGATGGGATGCATCCTAGGTTGCTGAGGGGAGTAAGGGTGGAAATTGCGGAGGTACTGGCCATAATCTTCCAAACATCCTTAGATACGGGGGTGGTGCCAGAGGATTGGAGAATTGCAAATATTACACCCTTGTTCAAAAAAGTGTGTAAGGATAAACCCAGCAACTATAGACCAGTCAGTTTAACCTCAGTTGTGGGGAAACTTTTAGAAACGATAATCCAGGACAGGATTAACAGCCACTTGGACGAGTGTGGATTGATTATGGAAAGCCAGCATGGATTTGTTAAAGGCAAATCGTGTTTAACTAACCTGATAGAGTTTTTTGATGAGGTAACAGAGAGGGTAGAAGAGGGCAATACAGTTGATGTGGTGTATATAGACTTTCAAAAGACGTTTGATAAAGTGCCGCACGGTAAGCTTATCATAAAGATTGCGGCCCATGGAATAAAGGGGGCAGTCGCAAGATGGATACAGAATTGGGTAAGAGGCAGGAAACAGAGAGTAGTGGTGAACGGTTGTTTTTTGGACTGGAGGGAGGTGTACAGTGATGTTCCCCAGGGGTCGGTGCTGGGACCACTGCTTTTCTTGATATGTATTAATGACTTGGACTTGGGTGTACAGGGCACAATTTCAAAATTTGCAGATGACACAAAACTTGGAAGGGTAGTAAACAGTGAGGAGGATAGTGATAGACTTCAAGAGGACATAGACAGGCTGGTGGCATGGGTGGACACATGGCAGATGAAATTTAACGCAGAAAAATGCAAAGTGATACACTTTGGCAGGAAGAATGAGGAGAGGCAATATAAACTAGAGGGCACAACTCTAAAAGGGGCACAGGAACAGAGAGGTCTGGGGGTATATGTGCATAAATCGTTGAAGATGGCAGGGCAGGTTGAGAAAGCGGTTAAAAAAGCATACGGGATCCTGGGCTTTATAAATAGAGGCATAGAGTACAAAAGTATGGAAGTCATGATGAACCTTTATAAAACACTGGTTCGGCCACAACTGGAGTATTGTGTCCAGTTCTGGACACCGCACTTTAGGAAGGATGTGAAGGCCTTAGAGAGGGTGCAGAAGAGATTTACCAGAATGATTTCAGGGATGAGTGACTTTAGTTACGTGGATAGACTGGAGAAGCTGGGGTTGTTCTCCTTGGAAGAGAGAAGGTTGCGAGGAGATTTGATAGAGGGATTCAAGATCATGAACAGAGTAGTTAGAGAGAAACTGTTCCCATTGGCGGAAGGGTCAAGAACCAGAGGAGATAGATTTACGGTGATTGGCAAAAGAACCAAAGGTGACATGAGGAAAAACTTCTTTACACAGCGAGTGGTTAGGATCTGGAATGCACTGCCCGAGGCAGTTTCAATTGTGGCTTTCAAAAGGGAACTGGATAAGTACTTGAAAGGAAAAGAAATTGAAGGACTACGGGGATAGGGCAGGGGATGGAACTAGCTGGATTGTTCTTGCATAGAGCCGGTGTGCACTCGATGGGCCGAATGGCCTCCTTCCGTGCTGTAACCTTTCTTTGATTCTACAGGGGATCCAGAGATGATACTAATTTTTACAGGGGACCCAGTGAAAATAATAATATTTACAGGGGATCCAGAGATGATACTAATTTTTACAGGGGATCCAGAGACAGTACTAATATTTACAATGGGATCTGGAGACAGCACTAATATTTACAGTTGATCCAGAGATGGTACTAATATTCATTGCAGGATCCATATGCAGTAATAATACTTACAGCGGATCCAGGCACAGTACTAATATATACTGGGGATCCAATATTTATAGCAGTTCTAGAGTTGGTACTCATATTTACAGAGTGATACAGAGACGGTAATAATTTTTACAGAAGATCCAGAAACAGTGCTAATATTTACAGGCTATCCAGAGACAGTACTAATATTTACAGGAATCCAGAGAAGTTACTAATATTCACAGACGAGAAAGAAATGGTAACAAAAATCACAGGGGGATCCACTGGCAGGAGTAATATTTACATGGGATCCGGAGATGGTGCTAAAATTTACTGGGGATCCAGAGATGGTACTAGTATTCACTGGTGATCCAGAGACAGATACAGATGCAGTCCTATTATTTACAGTGAATCCAGATTTGGTACTAACATTTACAGGTGATCCAGAGACTGTACTAAGATTTACAGGGAATCCACAGATGGTACTAATGTTTACACTGTATCCAGAGACACTACTACTATTTAAAGAAGGATCCAGAAATGGTAATAATATTTTCAGAGGATCCAGAGACGTCACTAATATTTAGATGGGATGTAGACACGTTATTAATGATTACAGAGGATGTAGAGAAGGTACTAATATTTACAAGGGATCAAGGGAAGGTAATAATACCTACAGAGCATCCCGTACACTACTAATATTTACAGGGGATCAAGGGACAGGACTAATATTTACAGGATCTCCAGAGACAGTACTAATATTTACATGGGATACAGATACAGTGCTAATATTCGCAGGGTGAACCAGAGACTGTAATAATGTTTACCGAAGGATCCAGAGATGGTATTAATATTTATAGGTTATCCAGAGAATTTACCAATAGTTACAGGGGCTCCAGAGATGGTATTAATATTTACAGGGGCTCCAGAGATGGTATTAATAATTACAGGGGCTCCACAGATGGTATTAATATTTACAGGGGCTCCAGAGATGGTATTAATATTTACAGAGGATCCAGAGATGGTATTAATATTTACAGAGGATCCAGAGATGGTATTAATATTTACAGGGGCTCCAGAGATGGTATTAATATTTACAGAGGATCCAGAGGCAGTATTAATATTTACAGGGGCTCCAGAGATGGTATTAATATTTACAGAGGATCCAGAGGCGGTATTAATATTTACAGGGGCTCCAGAGGAGGTATTAATATTTACAGGGGATCCAGAGATGGTATTAATATTTGCAGAGGATCCAGAGGCGGTATTAATATTTACAGGGGCTCCAGAGATGGTATTAATATTTACAGAGGATCCAGACACAGTATTAATATTTACAGGGGATCAAGAGGCGTTACTAATATTTACAGAATATCCAGAGACGGTATTGATACTTATAGGGGCTCCAGAGACTGTGCTAATATTTACACAGTGTCCCTGCCTGATGTATAATTCCCCTGTTTGTTTCCCTTTCTTACAGTTAATTTACTGGCGATTGTGACCCTGTCTCGGGGAAAGTGTGGTCTCTCCAAATGTGTCACTCGCTACCTGGTGGCGATGGCAGCGGGGGATTTAATGGTCATTATCTTCGATCTGATACTCAGACAGATTCCCATTGCCTTTGGAGGGCAGTTTCGTTTCCTGTACTCCATCCCCTTGTGTAATATCCACGCCGTCCTGCTTTTCGCAGCCACAGACTGTTCTGTCTGGTTCACCGTCACTTTCACCTTTGATCGATTTGTGGCCATTTGTTGTGAGAAGCTGAAAACTAAATATTGCACCGAGAGAACGGCGGCTGTGGTTCTGGGAACAGTGATTTTGCTGAGCTGTTTGAAGAACATTTCCTGGTACTTTATGTTCACGGGTTGGTATCAACTTCACAATACGCCCTGGTTTTGTTTGGTAACAATCAGTGTTCTGGAATCACGTGTGTGGGGAGTGATCGAACTCCTGCATTATATCCTCACCCCGGGGGTCCCATTTGTTCTGATTCTGCTGCTCAATGCTTTCACCGTCAGATCCATTTTAGTGGCCAGCAGAGCCCGCAGGAGACTCCGGGGTCACAGCAGTGGGGAGAGTCCCAGAGACCCAGAGATGGAGAGCAGAAGGAAATCCATCATTTTACTGTTTCTTATCTCGGGGAATTTCATACTGTTATGGGCATTGTTATTAGTGCATTCTATATGGAACCGGATGTTTTATTTGGGGTTTGAGTCTGTATTTCTATCTCAGTTGATACTAGAACTGGGATACATGCTCCAGCTCCTGAGTTGCTGCACAAACACTTTTATTTATGCCGTGACCCAAACGAAATTCAGAGAGCAGTTGAAGAATGTGGTGAAATATCCCTTCATTGCAAGTGTTCAAATCATTAAATCATGAGAGGATCTGAAGACTTTCTCAGAGCAGAGTCAGTTTTGTATCATACGGTGTCTGATTCTCTCTCCACCAGACACTGTGTATTCTGCAATCACTGAAACCTTTATAACTTGAGGCTATTTATCAACTCATTTCAGAGCGTGTCTCAAAGTTCATGGGGTAAAAAATGGATAGGGGCCGTTTTCGGGCGTTGGTAGCGTGATGTGCTATTACCCCCGCCCGATGACTCCTGCACAGGCAGGTCACAAGTTTCAGCCCACCAGAGGACTGACCTGCAATCAGGACTCCATTCCAGGCCTTGCAGGTGGAATCAATGCAATTCGCACTTTCCACCACCAGGGGAGCTCAATCTCTTAAAGGGAGGATGTTTCTTAGAAATTTCTTAAAGGTAGCTGGTACCTGTTATTTGCTGAAAATAACAGTCTACTGTCTGCACGGAGTCTGAACAGAGATCAGACATCGCACACGTAAAACACAGATGCAGGTCCCATCCCTATGTTTACACACTGATGAGTTATGTTAAAACATTGAATAAAGGTTGCACACTACTAAATCCCACATCCTCCAATCTGCACACCAGACCTCACCAATCTGCCGAACTGAGTTGGTACCAGGCCTGCGAGGGTGCATGCACCAAGGTTCTCTGATGATGCACTAGAGACCTTGGTGCAAGAGATGGACAGAAGGAGGGACACCCTATATCCGCAGGGTTTGGGGGGGGGGGGTGCAAGAGGCCCTCCAGACATATATCCAAAAGGCAGTGGGAGGCAGCGGGGGACGAAGTCAATGCCAGGCCCACAGCATCATGAACATGGATGCAGTGCAGGAAGAAGTTCAATGCTTTGACATGAGTCGTCAAGGTGAGTGAGGTCAACTGTCAAGTGGAGTCTCCTCCAAACTGCACCACACACGACACCCCCATCACCCACATACCAACAAACTCTTTCCATCAGGACTCAACTCTTCCAATCAGATGCTTCCTCTCACCCTTACACATTGCCACTGTTGCAAGCCACCCACCCACAACTCACAGGCCACACATACTGGCAGCTATTCAACCATGACAGGCACATCACCCAGACACACATCCCGCTTTCTTGCAGGAGAAGGTGGCGCATATCAGCAAGTGGCAGTGGCATTTAGCCCCTCGAGCCTGTTCCACCATTCAATGTGATCATGGTGGACCTGTGACCTAACTCCATATACCCACCTTAGCCCCATATCCCTTAATACCCTTGGCTCACGGAAATCTATCAATCTCAGATTTAACATTCACAAGTGAGCTAGCATCAACTGCCGTCTGTAGAAGAGTGTTCCAAACGTCTCCCACCCTTTGCGTGTAGAAGCATTTCTGAACTTCACTCCTGTACGTCCTGGCTCTAAATGTTAGGCTATGTCCCCGTGTCCTAGTATTGAAGTCCAGGAGACCTCCAAAAACAGTTACAAATGTCTCCGCAGCCAGAAGCAATAATCCAGCCACTAACCTGTAAATCCTGCATGGTCCCTTTAAATAGCGCCGGTGGGGGGCCCTCCAGGTGCTCCTGGACATGTTCAGATGGTCGGGGTTAAGACTGTGCATTGAGTTGAGCGTTAAGCCCCAAAATGGTGTCTATCACTTTAAATCAGTGTCGCACACTGATTAAAGCCATTTTCTCCCGACTTTACATGATTCCAGCGTTAACTCCTTTACAAAGATGGCATCCAACGCATGTCACGTGAGTGGTAAAGTCCACACTCTCCCCCCACACACCCCCCTGGGGAGAGCAGTGAGTGGTAAAGTCCACACTCTCCCCCCACACACACCCCTGGGGAGAGCAGTGAGTGGTAAAGTCCACACTCTCTCCCCACACACACCCCTGGGGAGAGCAGTGAGTGGTAAAGTCCACACTCTCTCCCCACACACACCCCTGGGGAGAGCAGTGAGTGGTAAAGTCCACACTCTCCCCCCACACACACCCCTGGGGAGAGCAGTGAGTGGTAAAGTCCACACTCTCCCCCCACACCCCCCCCCCCCTGGGGAGAGCAGTGAGTGGTAAAGTCCACACTCTCGACCCACACACTCCCCTGGGGAGAGCAGTGAGTGGTAAAGTCCACACTCTATCCCCACACACCCCTGGGGTGAGCAGTGAGTGGTAAAGTCCACACTCTCTCCCCACACACACCCCTGGGGAGAGCAGTGAGTGGTAAAGTCCACACTCTCCCCCCACCCCCCCCCCCCCCCCCTGGGGAGAGCAGTGAGTGGTAAAGTCCAAACTCTCCCCCACACACACCCCTGGGGAGAGCAGTGAGTGGTAAAGTCCACACTCTCCCCACAGACACCCCCCCTGGGGAGAGCAGTGAGTGGTAAAGTCCACACTCTCTCCCCACACACCCCTGGGGTGAGCAGTGAGTGGTAAAGTCCACACTCTCCCCACACACACCCCTGGGGAGAGCAGTGAGTGGTAAAGTCCACACTCTCCCCCCACACACCCCCCCTGGGGAGAGCAGTGAGTGGTAAAGTCCACACTCTCCCCACACCCCCCCCCTGGGGAGAGCAGTGAGTAGTAAAGTCCACACTCTCCCCACACACTCCCCTGGGGAGAGCAGTGAGTGGTAAAGTCCACACTCTCCCCACACACACCCTGGGGAGAGCAGTGAGTGGTAAAGTCCATACTCCCCCCACACACCCCCCTGGGGAGAGCAGTGAGTGGTAAAGTCCACACTCTCCCCACACACACCCCTGGGGAGAGCAGTGAGTGGTAAAGTCCACACTCTCCCCCCACACCCCCCCCCCCCCCTGTGTAGAGCAGTGAGTGGTAAAGTCCACACTCTCCCCCCACACACACCCCTGGGGAGAGCAGTGAGTGGTAAAGTCCACACTCTCCCCACACACCCCCCCTGGGGAGAGCAGTGAGTGGTAAAGTCCATACTCTCCCCCCACACACACCCCTGGGGAGAGCAGTGAGTGGTAAAGTCCATACTCTCCCCACACACACCCCTGGGGAGAGCAGTGAGTGGTAAAGTCCACACTCTCCCCACACACACCCCTGGGGAGAGCAGTGAGTTGTAAAGTCCACACTCTCCCCACACCCCCCCCCCCCTGGGGAGAGCAGTGAGTGGTAAAGTCCATACTCTCCCCCCACACACGCCCCTGGGGAGAGCAGTGAGTGGTAAAGTCCATACTCTTTCCCCACACACCCCTGGGGAGAGCAGTGAGTGGTAAAGTCCACACTCTCCCCACACCCCCCCCCTGGGGAGAGCAGTGAGTGGTAAAGTCCACACTCTCCCCCCACACCCCCCCCTGGGGAGATCAGTGAGTAGGAAAGTCCATACTCTTTCCCCACACACCCCTGGGGAGAGCAGTGAGTGGTAAAGTCCGCACTCTCCACCCCACACACCCCCCCTGGGGAGAGCAGTGAGTGGTAAAGTCCACACTCTCCCCACACACCCCTGGGTAGAGCAGTGAGTGGTAAAGTCCACACTCTCCCCCCACACCCCCCCTGGGGAGAGCAGTGAGTGGTAAAGTCCACACTCTTTCCCCACACACCCCTGTGGAGAGCAGTGAGTGGTAAAGTCCACACTCTCCCCACACACACCCCCCTGGGGAGAGCAGTGAGTGGTAAAGTCCACACTCTCCCCCCACACCCCCCCCCCCCCCTGGGGAGAGCAGTGAGTGGTAAAGTCCACACTCTCCCCCCACACACCCCCCCTGGGGAGAGCAGTGAGTGGTAAAGTCCACACTCTCCCCCCACACACCCCCCCTGGGGAGAGCAGTGAGTGGTAAAGTCCACACTCTCTCCCCACACACACCCCTGGGGAGAGCAGTGAGTGGTAAAGTCCACACTCTCTCCCCACACACACCCCTGGGGAGAGCAGTGAGTGGTAAAGTCCACACTCTCCCCCCACACACACCCCTGGGGAGAGCAGTGAGTGGTAAAGTCCACACTCTCCCCCCACACCCCCCCCCCCCCCTGGGGAGAGCAATGAGTGGTAAAGTCCACACTCTCGACCCACACACTCCCCTGGGGAGAGCAGTGAGTGGTAAAGTCCACACTCTATCCCCACACACCCCTGGGGTGAGCAGTGAGTGGTAAAGTCCACACTCTCTCCCCACACACACCCCTGGGGAGAGCAGTGAGTGGTAAAGTCCACACTCTCCCCCCACCCCCCCCCCCCCCTGGGGAGAGCAGTGAGTGGTAAAGTCCAAACTCTCCCCCACACACACCCCTGGGGAGAGCAGTGAGTGGTAAAGTCCACACTCTCCCCACAGACACCCCCCCTGGGGAGAGCAGTGAGTGGTAAAGTCCACACTCTCTCCCCACACACCCCTGGGGTGAGCAGTGAGTGGTAAAGTCCACACTCTCCCCACACACACCCCTGGGGAGAGCAGTGAGTGGTAAAGTCCACACTCTCCCCCCACACACCCCCCCTGGGGAGAGCAGTGAGTGGTAAAGTCCACACTCTCCCCACACCCCCCCCCTGGGGAGAGCAGTGAGTAGTAAAGTCCACACTCTCCCCACACACTCCCCTGGGGAGAGCAGTGAGTGGTAAAGTCCACACTCTCCCCACACACACCCTGGGGAGAGCAGTGAGTGGTAAAGTCCACACTCTCCCCACACACACCCCTGGGGAGAGCAGTGAGTGGTAAAGTCCACACTCTCCCCCCACACCCCCCCCCCCCTGTGTAGAGCAGTGAGTGGTAAAGTCCACACTCTCCCCCCACACACACCCCTGGGGAGAGCAGTGAGTGGTAAAGTCCACACTCTCCCCACACACCCCCCCTGGGGAGAGCAGTGAGTGGTAAAGTCCATACTCTCCCCCCACACACACCCCTGGGGAGAGCAGTGAGTGGTAAAGTCCATACTCTCCCCACACACACCCCTGGGGAGAGCAGTGAGTGGTAAAGTCCACACTCTCCCCACACACACCCCTGGGGAGAGCAGTGAGTTGTAAAGTCCACACTCTCCCCACACCCCCCCCCCCCCCCCGGGGAGAGCAGTGAGTGGTAAAGTCCATACTCTCCCCCCACACACGCCCCTGGGGAGAGCAGTGAGTGGTAAAGTCCATACTCTTTCCCCACACACCCCTGGGGAGAGCAGTGAGTGGTAAAGTCCACACTCTCCCCACACACCCCCCCTGGGGAGAGCAGTGAGTGGTAAAGTCCACACTCTCCCCCCACACCCCCCCCTGGGGAGATCAGTGAGTAGGAAAGTCCATACTCTTTCCCCACACACCCCTGGGGAGAGCAGTGAGTGGTAAAGTCCGCACTCTCCACCCCACACACCCCCCCTGGGGAGAGCAGTGAGTGGTAAAGTCCACACTCTCCCCACACACCCCTGGGTAGAGCAGTGAGTGGTAAAGTCCACACTCTCCCCCCACACCCCCCCTGGGGAGAGCAGTGAGTGGTAAAGTCCACACTCTTTCCCCACACACCCCTGTGGAGAGCAGTGAGTGGTAAAGTCCACACTCTCCCCACACACACCCCCCTGGGGAGAGCAGTGAGTGGTAAAGTCCACACTCTCCCCCCAACCCCCCCCCCCCTGGGGAGAGCAGTGAGTGGTAAAGTCCACACTCTCCCCCCACACACCCCCCCTGGGGAGAGCAGTGAGTGGTAAAGTCCACACTCTCCCCCCACACACCCCCCCTGGGGAGAGCAGTGAGTGGTAAAGTCCACACTCTCCCCCCACAACCCCCCCCTGGGGAGAGCAGTGAGTGGTAAAGTCCACACTCTCCCCACACACACCCCTGGGGAGAGCAGTGAGTGGTAAAGTCCACACTCTCTCCCCCACACACCCCCCTGGGGAGAGCAGTGAGTGGTAAAGTCCACACTCTCCCCACACACACCCCTGGGGAGAGCAGTGAGTGGTAAAGTCCACACTCTCCCCACACACACCCCCATGGGGAGAGCAGTGAGTGGTAAAGTCCACACTCTCCCCACACACACCCCTGGGGAGAGCAGTGAGTGGGAAAGTCCACACTCTCCCCACACACACCCCTGGGGAGAGCAGTGAGTGGTAAAGTCCACACTCTCCCCCCACACACCCCCCTGGGGAGAGCAGTGAGTGGTAAATTCCACACTCTCCCCCCACACACCTCCCTGGGGAGAGCAGTGAGTGGTAAAGTCCACACTCTCCCCACACACACCCCTGGGGAGAGCAGTGAGTGGTAAAGTCCACACTCTCCCCACACACACCCCTGGGGAGAGCAGTGAGTGGTAAAGTCCACATTCTCCCCACACACACCCCTGGGGAGAGCAGTGAGTGGTAAAGTCCACACTCTCTCCCCACACCCCCCCCTTGCGGAGAGCAGTGAGTGGTAAAGTCCACACTCTCCCCCCCACACACACCCCTGGGGAAAGCAATGAGTGGTAAAGTCCACACTCTCCCCACACACCCCCCCCCCCCTGGGGAGAGCAGTGAGTGGTAAAGTCCACACTCTCCCCACACACACCCCCTGGGGAGAGCAGTGAGTGGTAAAGTCCACACTCTCCCCACACACACCCCCTGGGGAGAGCAGTGAGTGGTAAAGTCCACACTCTCCCCACACACCCTACCCCCCTGGGGAGAGCAGTGAGTGGTAAAGTCCACACTCTCCCCACACCCACCCCCTGGGGAGAGCAGTGAGTGGTAAAGTCCACACTCTCGACCCACAAACACCCCCCCTGGGGAGAGCAGTGAGTGGTAAAGTCCACATTCTCCCCCCACACCCCCCCCCCTGGGGAGAGCAGTGAGTGGTAAAGTCCACACTCTCCCCACACACCCCTGGGTAGAGCAGTGAGTGGTAAAGTCCACACTCTCCCCCCACACCCCCCCCTGGGGAGAGCAGTGAGTGGTAAAGTCCACACTCTTTCCCCACACCCCCCTGGGGAGAGCAGTGAGTGGTAAAGTCCACACTCTCCCCCCACACCCCCCCCTGGGGAGAGCTGTGAGTGGTAAAGTCCACACTCTCCCCCCACACACCCCCCCTGGGGAGAGCAGTGAGTGGTAAAGTCCACACTCTCCCCCACACACCCCCCTGGGGAGAGCAGTGAGTGGTAAAGTCCACAACTCTCCCCACACACACCCCTGGGGAGAGCAGTGAGTGGTAAAGTCCACACTCTCTCCCCCACACACCCCCCTGGGGAGAGCAGTGAGTGGTAAAGTCCACACTCTCCCCACACACACACCCCTGGGGAGAGCAGTGAGTGGTAAAGTCCACACTCTCCCCACACACACCCCCATGGGGAGAGCAGTGAGTGGTAAAGTCCACACTCTCCCCACACACACCCCTGGGGAGAGCAGTGAGTGGGAAAGTCCACACTCTCCCCACACACACACCCTGGGGAGAGCAGTGAGTGGTAAAGTCCACACTCTCCCCACAGACACCCCCCTGGGGAGAGCAGTGAGTGGTAAAGTCCACACTCTCCCCCCACACACCCCCTGGGGAGAGCAGTGAGTGGTAAAGTCCACACTCTCCCCACACACACCCCTGGGGAGAGCAGTGAGTGGTAAAGTCCACACTCTCCCCCCACACCCCCCTGGGGAGAGCAGTGAGTGGTAAAGTCCACACTCTCCCCCCACACACACCCCTGTGTAGAGCAGTGAGTGGTAAAGTCCACACTCTCCCCACACACACCCCTGGGGAGAGCAGTGAGTGGTAAAGTCCACCCTCTCCCCCCACACACACCCCTGGGGAGAGCAGTGAGTGGTAAAGTCCACACTCTCCCCCCACACACACCCCTGGGGAGAGCAGTGAGTGGTCAAGTCCACACTCTCCCCACACCCCCCCCCCCCCCCCCTGGGGAGAGCAGTGAGTGGTAAAGTCCACACTCTTTCCCCACACACCCCTGGGGAGAGCAGTGAGTGGTAAAGTCCACACTCTCCCCACACACACACCCCTGGGGAGAGCAGTGAGTGGTAAAAGTCCACACTCTCCCCACACACCCCCCCTGGGGAGAGCAGTGAGTGGTAAAGTCCATACTCTCCCCACAGACACCCCTGGGGAGAGCAGTGAGTGGTAAAGTCCACACTCTTTCCCCACACACCCCTGGGGAGAGCAGTGAGTGGTAAAGTCCACACTCTCCCCACACACACCCCTGGGGAGAGCAGTGAGTGGTAAAGTCCACACTCTCCCCACACACCCCCCCTGGGGAGAGCAGTGAGTGGTAAAGTCCACACTCTCCCCACACACACCCCTGGGGAGAGCAGTGAGTGGTAAATTCCACACTCTCCCCCCACACACCCCCCCCCTGGGGAGAGCAGTGAGTGGTAAAGTCCACACTCTCCCCACACACACCCCCCCTGGGGAGAGCAGTGAGTGGTAAAGTCCACTCTCTCCCCACACCCCCCCCTGGGGAGAGCAGTGAGTGGTAAAGTCCACACTCTCCCCCACACACCCCTGGGGAGAGCAGTGAGTGGTAAAGTCCACACTCTCCCCCCACACACCTCTGGGGAGAGCAGTGAGTGGTAAAGTCCACACTCTCCCCACACACCCCCCTGGGGAGAGCAGTGAGTGGTAAAGTCCACACTCTCTCCCCACACACCCCCCCCTGGGGAGAGCAGTGAGTGGTAAAGTCCACACTCTCTCCCCACACACCCCCCCTGGGGAGAGCAGTGAGTGGTAAAGTCCACACTCTCTCCCCACACACCCCCCCTGGGGAGAGCAGTGAGTGGTAAAGTCCACACTCTCCCCACACACACCCCTGGGGAGAGCAGTGAGTGGTAAAGTCCACACTCTCCCCACACACACCCCTGGGGAGAGCAGTGAGTGGTAAAGTCCACACTCTCCTCACACACCCTACCCCCCCTGGGGAGAGCAGTGAGTGGTAAAGTCCACACTCTCCCCACACCCCCCCCCCCCCTGGGGAGAGCAGTGAGTGGTAAAGTCCACACTCTCGACCCACAAACACCCCCCCTGGGGAGAGCAGTGAGTGGTAAAGTCCACATTCTCCCCCCACACCCCCCCCCCCTGGGGAGAGCAGTGAGTGGTAAAGTCCACACTCTCCCCACACACCCCTGGGTAGAGCAGTGAGTGGTAAAGTCCACACTCTCCCCCCACACCCCCCCTGGGGAGAGCAGTGAGTGGTAAAGTCCACACTCTTTCCCCACAGACCCCTGTGGAGAGATGTGAGTGGTAAAGTCCACACTCTCCCCACACACACCCCCCTGGGGAGAGCAGTGAGTGGTAAAGTCCACACTCTCCCCCCACACCCCCCCCTGGGGAGAGCTGTGAGTGGTAAAGTCCACACTCTCCCCCCACACACCCCCCCTGGGGAGAGCAGTGAGTGGTAAAGTCCACACTCTCCCCCCACACACCCCCCTGGGGAGAGCAGTGAGTGGTAAAGTCCACACTCTCCCCACACACACCCCTGGGGAGAGCAGTGAGTGGTAAAGTCCACACTCTCTCCCCCACACACCCCCCTGGGGAGAGCAGTGAGTGGTAAAGTCCACACTCTCCCCACACACACCCCTGGGGAGAGCAGTGAGTGGTAAAGTCCACACTCTCCCCACACACACCCCCATGGGGAGAGCAGTGAGTGGTAAAGTCCACACTCTCCCCACACACACCCCTGGGGAGAGCAGTGAGTGGGAAAGTCCACACTCTCCCCACACACACCCCTGGGGAGAGCAGTGAGTGGTAAAGTCCACACTCTCCCCACAGACACCCCCCTGGGGAGAGCAGTGAGTGGTAAAGTCCACACTCTCCCCCCACACCCCCCTGGGGAGAGCAGTGAGTGGTAAAGTCCACACTCTCCCCACACACACCCCGCTGGGGAGAGCAGTGAGTGGTAAAGTCCACACTCTCCCCCCACACCCCCCTGGGGAGAGCAGTGAGTGGTAAAGTCCGCACTCTCCCCCCACACACACCCCTGTGTAGAGCAGTGAGTGGTAAAGTCCACACTCTCCCCACACACACCCCTGGGGAGAGCAGTGAGTGGTAAAGTCCACCCTCTCCCCCCACACACACCGCTGGGGAGAGCAGTGAGTGGTAAAGTCCACACTCTCCCCCCACACACACCCCTGGGGAGAGCAGTGAGTGGTAAAGTCCACACTCTCCCCACACCCCCCCCCCCCCTGGGGAGAGCAGTGAGTGGTAAAGTCCACAGTCTTTCCCCACACACCCCTGGGGAGAGCAGTGAGTGGTAAAGTCCACACTCTCCCCACACACACACCCCTGGGGAGAGCAGTGAGTGGTAAAGTCCACACTCTCCCCACACACCCCCCCTGGGGAGAGCAGTGAGTGGTAAAGTCCACACTCTCCCCACAGACACCCCTGGGGAGAGCAGTGAGTGGTAAAGTCCACACTCTTTCCCCACACACCCCTGGGGAGAGCAGTGAGTGGTAAAGTCCACACTCTCCCCACACACACCCCTGGGGAGAGCAGTGAGTGGTAAAGTCCACACTCTCCCCACACACCCCCCCTGGGGAGAGCAGTGAGTGGTAAAGTCCACACTCTCCCCACACACACCCCTGGGGAGAGCAGTGAGTGGTAAAGTCCACACTCTCCCCCCACACACCCCCCCCCTGGGGAGAGCAGTGAGTGGTAAAGTCCACACTCTCCCCACACACACCCCCCCTGGGGAGAGCAGTAAGTGGTAAAGTCCACTCTCTCCCCACACCCCCCCCTGGGGAGAGCAGTGAGTGGTAAAGTCCACACTCTCCCCCCACACACCTCTGGGGAGAGCAGTGAGTGGTAAAGTCCACACTCTCCCCACACACCCCCCTGGGGAGAGCAGTGAGTGGTAAAGTCCACACTCTCTCCCCACACACCCCCCCTGGGGAGAGCAGTGAGTGGTAAAGTCCACACTCTCTCCCCACACACCCCCCCTGGGGAGAGCAGTGAGTGGTAAAGTCCACACTCTCTCCCCACACACCCCCCCTGGGGAGAGCAGTGAGTGGTAAAGTCCACACTCTCCCCACTCACCCCCCCTGGGGAGAGCAGTGAGTGGTAAAGTCCACACTCTCTCCCCACACACCCCCCCTGGGGAGAGCAGTGAGTGGTAAAGTCCACACTCTCCCCACACACACCCCTGGGGAGAGCAGTGAGTGGTAAAGTCCACACTCTCCCCACACACACCTCTGGGGAGAGCAGTGAGTGGTAAAGTCCACTATCTCTCCCCACACACCCCCCCTGGGGAGAGCAGTGAGTGGTAAAGTCCACACTCTCCCCACACACACCCCTGGGGAGAGCAGTGAGTGGTAAAGTCCATACTCTCCCCCCACACACACCCCTGGGGAGAGCAGTGAGTGGTAAAGTCCACACTCTCCCCACACACCCCCCCTGGGGAGAGCAGTGAGTGGTAAAGTCCACACTCTCCCCACAGACACCCCCCTGGGGAGAGCAGTGAGTGGTAAAGTCCATACTCTTTCCCGACACACACCCCTGGGGAGAGCAGTGAGTGGTAAAGTCCACACTCTCCCCCCACACACCCCCCCTGGGGAGAGCAGTGAGTGGTAAAGTCCACACTCTCCCCACACACACCCCTGGGGAGAGCAGTGAGTGGTAAAGTCCACACTCTCCCCACACACCCCTGGTGAGAGCAGTGAGTGGTAAAGTCCACACTCTCCCCCCACACACCCCCGGGGAGAGCAGTGAGTGGTAAAGTCCACACTCTCCCCCCCCACACCCCCCCTGGGGAGAGCAGTGAGTGGTAAAGTCCACACTCTTTCCCGACACACACCCCTGGGGAGAGCAGTGAGTGGTAAAGTCCACACTCTCCCCCCACACACCCCCCCTGGGGAGAGCAGTGAGTGGTAAAGTCCACACTCTTTCCCCACACACCCCTGTGGAGAGCAGTGAGTGGTAAAGTCCACACTCTCCCCACACACCCCTGGGGAGAGCAGTGAGTGGTAAAGTCCACACTCTTTCCCCACACACCCCTGGGGAGAGCAGTGAGTGGTAAAGTCCACACTCTCCCCACACACCCCCCTGGGGAGAGCAGTGAGTGGTAAAGTCCACACTCTCCCCCCACACCCCCCCCCCCTGGGGAGAGCAGTGAGTGGTAAAGTCCACACTCTCCCCACACACACCCCTGGGGAGAGCAGTGAGTGGTAAAGTCCAAACTCTCCCCTCACACACCCCTGGGGAGAGCAGTGAGTGGTAAAGTCCACACTCTCCCCACACACACCCCTGGGGAGAGCAGTGAGTGGTAAAGTCCACACTCTCCCCACACACCCCTGGGGAGAGCAGTGAGTGGTAAAGTCCACACTCTCCCCACACAACCCCCTGGGGAGAGCAGTGAGTGGTAAAGTCCACACTCTCCCCACACACCCCCCTGGGGAGAGCAGTGAGTGGTAAAGTCCACACTCTCCCCCCACACCCCCCCCCCTGGGGAGAGCAGTGAGTGGTAAAGTCCACACTCTCCCCACACACCCCTGGGGAGAGCAGTGAGTGGTAAAGTCCACACTCTCCCCACACACCCCTGGGGAGAGCAGTGAGTGGTAAAGTCCACACTCTCCCCACACACCCCTGGGGAGAGCAGTGAGTGGTAAAGTCCATACTCTCCCCACACACACCCCTGGGGAGAGCAGTGAGTGGTAAAGTCCACACTCTCCCCCCACACACACCCCTGGGGAGAGCAGTGAGTGGTAAAGTCCACACTCTCCCCACACACCCCCCCCCTGGGGAGAGCAGTGAGTGGTAAAGTCCACACTCTCCCCCCACACACCCCTGGGGAGAGCAGTGAGTGGTAAAGTCCACACTCTCCACCCCACACCCCCCTGGGGAGAGCAGTGAGTGGTAAAGTCCACACTCTCCCCCCACACCCCACCCTGGGGAGAGCAGTGAGTGGTAAAGTCCACACTCTTTCCCCACACACACCCCTGGGGAGAGCAGTGAGTGGTAAAGTCCATACTCTTTCCCCACACACCCCTGGGGAGAGCAGTGAGTGGTAAAGTCCACACTCTCCCCACACACCCCCCTGGGGAGAGCAGTGAGTGGTAAAGTCCACACTCTCCCCACACACCCCCCTGGGGAGAGCAGTGAGTGGTAAAGTCCACACTCTCCCCACACACCCCCCTGGGGAGAGCAGTGAGTGGTAAAGTCCACACTCTCCCCCCCCACACACCCCACTGGGGAGAGCAGTGAGTGGTAAAGTCCACACTCTCCCCACACACCCCTGGGGAGAGCAGTGAGTGGTAAAGTCCACACTCTCCCCACACACCCCCCTGGGGAGAGCAGTGAGTGGTAAAGTCCACACTCTCCCCACACACCCCCCTGGGGAGAGCAGTGAGTGGTAAAGTCCACACTCTCCCCACACACACCCCCCTGGAGTGAAATACATTGATGTTATCGAAAGCTGACCGACCAGGGGAGACCTCACAGTGTTGGAGACGGAAAGTATTGGTTGAACTCGTGCTTTATGAGATCAAGCACAAAGCTGGCCTGATTTGAATGATTCACTTGTGTTTATTAAATAATTATCATGTGCCTGTTGCAGGCAGTAACTGTTCAGGGTCAGCCAATGGGGAATAGTCTTGTTTCAGCAATAACCCATTGAAATTGCATTCCAGCCTCCATATGAATGATAATCCGTTTTGCGTTAGCTGTTCAATATAACTCTTCGCATTGATACTGCAAAAATAATAATGAAATGTCCATACATCATTATACTAGACTCTCGTAGAAATTATGCAAATATTATGCAAACCATTTTAAAATTAACATATGATTCGAAATTAGCTTATGAAATCGATGTGAAATCTCCAGCAAAAAGCGAACCTGCAAACAAATTCTCTTTAATTCAAACATTAATGGGCCGGATTTTGCTGTGAGCAGCGAGCGAATGGCACCAGGTGTAGGTTAGACTTGCCCATAGACCCTCTCTGGGGTTTTACACAGCAAGTTACTGGGGATGGAACAACAAACGATGTGACCCCCCTCAGCAGGGCATCTGGAACCTGTGTGTACAGGGCGAGCAACTGTATATCTCCGTAATCAATCAGATTGAAGAATTGGTAATGAGAGCACAGAGACTGAACCAGGAAGTGTCAGAATGGTGAATTCAATGTCAAATCAGGTCCAGTAAGAGAAATAAAGAGAGGGAAGAAAAGATTGGATTAAGAGACAGAAAGAAAAGAGACAGAAAGAAAACCTAAAAAAATGTTAATTATTTCTTTTATCTCCAACATGAATTAAAAGCTGAGGGAATGAGAGTGCTCACTTCGAACAGTCAGTTTTCAGTGCCTGAGAGGTTTTTTTTAGCAGTAATTAAGACTTAACATATTCTTAAAAGGGGACAAGCCCGAACTTTTTTTGTGACGAGTTTGGTCCGTATCTATGACATCAGTACAGTAACTTCACACCGTTCAATGTATTTCAATGGGGAGCCAATCGGTGAGGTGCTCTCGTCACACAGCTTACGGAGGGGGCAGCACATCACAGACAGCAACTTCTGGATTTCCCCATTTAACTGAGCCTGTGGGCTCGCCGGGAGTTACTGTTCAATTTACACATGAGCGCTGTTCGTCTCATCCTGACTTAGAATCAGAGAATCGTAGAAAGGTTACAGACGGAAGGAGGCCATTCGGCCCATCAAATCCGCGCCGTCTCTCTGCGTGAACAATCCAGCGAGTCCCACTCCCCCGCCCTATCCCCGTAGCACTGCATTTTTTTTTCCTTTCAAGTACTTATCCAGTTCCCTTTTGAAGACCATGATTGAATTTGCCTCCACCACCCCCTCGGGCAGTGCATTCCAGATCCTAACTACTCGCTGTGTACAAAAGTTTTTCCTCATGTCACCTTTGGTTTATTGCCAATCACCTTAACTCTCTGTCCCCTGGTCCTTGAACCTTCAGCCAATGGGAACAGTTTCTCTCTATCTCCTCTGTCTCGACCCTTCATGATTTTGAATACCTCTATCAAATCTCCTTACAACCGTCTCTATTCAAAAGGAGAACAACCCCAGCTCCTCCAGTCTATCCACGTAACTAAAGGCCCCCATGCCTGGAATCATTCTAGTAAATCTCTTCTGCACCCTCTCTAAGGCCTTCACATCTTTCCTAAAGTGCAGTGCCCGGAACTGGACACAATAATCCAGTTGTGGCCGAACCAGTGTTTTATAGAGGGTCATCATGACTTTCTTGCTTTTGTACTCTATGCCTCTATTTATAAAACCCAGGATCCCATATGCTTTTTTAATCACTTTCTCGTCCTGCCCTGCCACCTTCAACATAAGAACATAAAAACAGAAGTAGGCCATTCAGCCGCTCGTGCCTGCTCCGCCATTTGATAAGATCATGGCTGATCTATTTTTTTATTCGTTCACGGGATGTGGGCGTGGCTGGCGAGGCCAGCATTTATTGCCCATCTCTAATTGCCCTTGAGAAGGTGGTGGTGAGTCGCCTTCTTGAACCGCTGCAGTCCGTGTGGTGACGGTTCTCCCACAGTGCTGTTAGGAAGGGAGTTCCAGGATTTTGACCCAGCGACAATGAAGGAACGGTGATATATTTCCAAGTCGGGATGGTGTGTGACTTGGAGGGCAACGTGCAGGTGGTGTTGTTCCCATGTGCCTGCTGCTCTTGTCCTTCTAGGTGGTAGAGGTCGTGGGTTTGGGAGGTGCTGTCGAAGAAGCCTTGTCGAGTTGCTGCAGTGCATCCTGTGGATGGTACACACTGCAGCCACAGTGCGCCGGTGGTGAAGGGAGTGAATGTTTAGGGTGGTGGATGGGGTGCCAATCAAGCGGGCTGCTTTATCTTGGATGGTGTCGAGCTTCATAAGTGTTGTTGGAGCTGCACTCATCCCAGCAAGTGAAGAATATTCCATCACACTCCTGACTTGTGCCTTGTAGATGGTGGAAAGGCTTTGAGGAGTCAGGAGGTGAGTCACTCGCCGCAGAATACCCAGCCTCTGACCTGCTCTCGTAGCCACAGTATTTATATGGCTGGTCCAGTTAAGTTTCTGGTCAATGGTGACCCCCAGGATGTTGATGGTGGGGGATTCGGCGATGATAATGCCGTTGAATGTCAAGGGGAGGTGGTTAGACTCTCTCTTGTTGGAGATGGTCATTGCCTGGCACTTATCTGGCGCGAATGTTACTTGCCACTTATGAGCCCAAGCCTGGATGTTGTCCAGGTCTTGCTGCATGTGGGCTCGGACTGCTTCATTATTTGAGGGGTTGCGAATGGAACTGAACATTGTGCAGTCATCAACGAACATCCCCATTTCTGACCTTATGATGGGAGGAAGGTCATTGATGAAGCAGCTGAAGATGGTTGGACCTAGGACACTGCCCTGAGGAATTCCTGCAGCAATGTCCTGGGGCTGAGATGATTGGCCTCCAACAACCACTAATATCTTCCTTTGTGCTAGGTATGACTCCAGCCACTGGAGAGTTTTCCCCCTGGTTCCCATTGACTTCAATTTTACGGGGGCTCCTTGGTGCCACACTCGGTCAAATGCTGCCTTGATGTCAAGGGCAGTCACTCTCACCTCACCTCTGGAATTCAGCTCTTTTGTCCATGTTTGGACCAAGGCTGTAATGAGGTCTGGAGCCGAGTGGTCCTGGCGGAACCCAAACTGAGCATCGGTGAGCAGGTTATTGGTGAGTAAGTGCCGCTTGATCGCACTGTCAACGACACCTTCCATCACTTTGCTGATGATTGAGAGTGGACTGATGGGGCAGTAATTGGCCAGATTGGATTTGTCCTGCTTTTTGTGGACAGGACATACCTGGGCAATTTTCCATATTGTCGGGTATATGCCAGTGTTGTAACTGTAAATTTAGCAATTGAGCTAGTATCAATTGCCATTTGCAGAAGAGAGTTCCAAACTTCTACCACCCTTTGTGTGTAGAAATGTTTTCTAATCTCGCTCCTGAAAGGTCTGGCTCTAATTTTTAGACTGTGCCCCCTACTCCTAGAATCCCCAACCAAAGGAAATAGTTTCTCTCTATCCACCCTATCCGTTCCCCTTAATATCTTATAAACTTCAATCAGATCACCCCTTAATCTTCGATATTCCAGAGAATACAACCCCAATTTGTGTAATCTCTCCTCGTAACTTAAACCTTGAGGTCTGGTTATCATTCTGGTAAACCTACGCTGCTCTTCCTCCAAGGCCAATATGTCCTTCCGAAGATGCGGTGCCCAGAACTGCTCACAGTACTCCAGGTGCGGTCTAACAATTTGTGCACATATACCCCCAGATCTCTCTGTTCCCCTTTTGCAGTTGTGCCCTCCACTTTATATTACCCATATATTTACACCACAAAATCCGGTCCATTGCTTCAGCTCGGAGAACAAGTTCTGGCATTACAACACTTTTTCCAAGGGACACATGTACAATTCTTGGGCAGTTGTGACCAGGGTCACTGCCAAAACCAGCTTACCGCTCGTTCTCTCTCGTTCTTCGAAAGTAGAATCTGTTTCAGCATCTGGAACCACTGCTCCATCACCAAGGTCCGCCCAGACGAGAAGGCTGAAATATCATTGTCAAGCTGGGAATATAGAAAAAAAAGGGTCAATTCCCCAAAGAGTAAATGTCGAACCTCCTGTGTGACGGCCTTAGTGCTGGATCTTAAATATACTGATGGGGAAGGAAATTATGAGGAGAGGTTGCATAAACTTTGTTCGTATTCCCTTGAGTTTCGAAGGTTGACGGGTGATCTAATCTGATGATTGCAGGATTTGATAGGGTAGATAGAGAGAAACTATTTCCTCTGGTGGGGGGAGTCCAGAACAAGGGGGCATAATCTTAAAATGAGAGCCAGGCCGTTCAGGGGTGATGTCAGGAAGCACTTCTTTACACAAATGGGAATGGAAATCAGGAACTCTTTCTCCCAAAAAGGCTGTGGATGCTGGGGATAATTTGGAAATTTCAAGATCAATAGAGTTTTGTGGGGTAAGGATATCAACAGATATGGAGCAAAGGCGGGTAAATGGAGTTAAGATACTGATCAGCCACAATCTAGTTGAATGGAGGAACAGGCTTAAGGGGCTGAATGGCCTACTCCTGCTTAACATAAGAACGTAAGAAATAGATGGCCCCTCAAGCTCGCTCCGCCATTCAATAAGATCATGGCTGATCCTCATCCTCAACTCCACTTTCCTGCCCGATTCCCATATCCCTTGATTTCTCCAGAGTCCAAAAATCTATTGATCTCAGCCTTGAATATATTCAATGACTCAGCATCCACAGCCCTCCTGGGCTAGAGAATTCCAAAGGTTGACAACCCTCTCAGTGAAGAAATTCCTACTCGTCTCAGTCTTAAATGGCCAACCCCTTATCCTGAGACTATGCCCTCTAGTTCTAGACTCTCCAGCCAGGGGAAACATCCTCTCAACATCTACCCTGTCAAGCCCCCTCAGAATCTTGTATGTTTCAAAGTGATCAACTCTCATTCTTCTAAACTCCAGCGAGTATAAGCCCATTCTATACAACTTCTCCTCACAGGACATCGTTCTCATCCCAGGAATCAATCGAGTGAACTTTCGTTGCACCGCCTCCAAGGCACATATAGCCTTCCTTAGATCAGGAGACTAAAACTATACACAGCAACCCTGGCAAGGTCTCACCAAAGCCCTGTACAATTGTATTAAGATTTTCTTACTCTTGTACTCCAACATGGCACGTGGGAACAACACCACCTGCACGTTCCCCTCCAAGTCACACAGCATCCCGACTTGGAAATATATCGCCGTTCCTTCATCGTCACTGGGTCAAAATCCTGGAACTCCCTTCCTAACAGCACTGTGGGAGAACCTTCACCACACGGACTGCAGTGGTTCAAAAAGACGGCTCACCACCACCTTCTCAAGGGCAATTATGGATGGGCAATAAATGCTGGCCTTGCCAGCTATGCCCACATCCAATGAACGAATAAAAAAAAACCTTGCAATAAAGGCCAACATAACGTTTGACTTCCTAATTGCTTACTATACCTGCCTGCTAACTTTCTGGGCCTGATTTTAGCACCCACTATCGGGTGCGTTCTCGGCGGGGGGGCCCCGAAAATCGCGAAATCCCGGAGCGGGACCGGATCCCGTCTCGATCCCGCCCACTTCCGGGTTCCGCGCTGATGTGCGGGGGTGCGTGCGCAGCCCCCGCTGGTGGGAATCCCGCAGGCAATTAAAGCCAGCGGGATGCCACTTGACAATATTTACTTTGCTTGTTCAGGTCATTAACTGACCTGATTAAGGGACTGTGTGTGATTTTGGATAAACATGGGGCTGTTTCACACACTGGGGGAAACACTCCCAATTGATTTGGATGTGTTGCAGCTGTCAGCCTGTGGCAGCTGCAAAGGTCCATTTGACAGGTGGTGGGGGGAGACCCTCACCCATTGCAGGAGGCCGCTCTGTCACTTGGGACAAAGTTTGGCCTCCACCACCCTCCTCCTGATGGTCAAAGTCACCAACCTGCACACTTACCCCGGGGTCCGGAGACATGTACCTACCTTGCGGACCCCCTCAGATGTACATCTTGCGGATGGGGGCCACCGTAGCTGCAGTCATGACCTCCTCGGAGGGCGAACAGCATCACCAGCCTCACCAGCTTCGCCATCCACACTGTCCACCTCTGACACGTCCACCTGTACAGCAGGAGGGAGGGCTACCGCAGAGAGAGATGCATCACAGAGGGCACTACCCTCGCCACAGGGTCCACAGACCGAGGCTCAGCCTCCTGGACCTCTCTGAGCAGCTGTGCACACAGAGGCTCAGAGTCAGTCGACATGTAGCCGTGGACATCTGCAGTCTCTTTCATGCCGAGCTGCTCCTGGCTGGCCCGAGCACGATCTTCTTACCTGTCGCTGTCACAGTCACCACTGCCCTCCCGAACTTCTCCTCCGCATCCTTCCAGGCTTCAACCGGGGACATCCCCGATGTCTCTCAGTCGTCTGCGCAGAAGAGCCCTGCAAATACACCTACACCCACTCTGCAGTGACACACTGGGTGGCATCAGTGGTGGGTCCTCATGGGGATACCCAGGAGTGGGCATTATTGCACAAACCGGACAGGATTCGCGAAGACATGGCAGTAGTGGTGCCAATATAATGTGTGATGTGAGTTGTTCTGAAATTCAATATAAGTAACACCCATGACAAACCCTCAAACACCCTTGTACATCCCCTTCATGCTCACGACACGTTTGCCTTACGCTGCCTACTGCACATATGTGATGCATGCCCTGTGGCTGCAGCACAGGTGGTGGCAGGTTGAGTGAGGCTGGCCGTGAGAGAGATGAACAAGAGGGTGAGTATGAGATAGAGCCATGAGATTGTATGAGGATTGGGTTGAGTGGTAGTGGCGGGATGAGTACTGGCGAGGTGAGTAAGTGCAGGTAAGATGAGGATGAGGTTTGAGTGGGTATGAGGGGTGATGTGACAGAGTAGTGTTGGCAGTGCAGAAGGAGATGTGGGGTGGGGGCAGTGATGTGGCATATGGAGTGTAGGGGAACGACTACGTGTACTCACTTTGGCTGACCTACTGAGATCATTGGAGCGCCTCCTGCACTGTGTGCAGGTGGGCGATATGTTGGTGGCGCAGGTGACCCCCTCTTCCACCTCGAGCCATGCTTTCCTGGTGGCGGAGGCAGGCCGCTTCCTCCCGCCCGCCGGGTGGAAGATCTCTGTCCTCCCCCTCCTCCTCACCCCATGTATTGATATCTGGGGTGAGGCATCATTAGACTGGGAGCAGCCTTCCCCCTGGCCTGCTCCATGCTGTAATTTTTTCTGTTTGTTGCAGCAACTGTCAGCGCCTCCAGCTGACAGATCTTACTGAGCATGCGCAGCCCGCCCGACGCGCAGATCAGCAGCGGGGAACCCAGAGGAGCAGTTAAGTGAATCCAATTAGTGGGTTGCCTGCTACGATCGCGCGGGCAACCCACTAATTTCACCGCGCCCGACAGACCACCCGCCGAGAACCCGCACCCCTGGTAAAATCGGGCCCTTTTTGTTTCGTGTACAAGGACACCCAAATCCCACTGAACACCAACATTTCTTAGTCTCTCACCTTTTAAAAAATATCCTGTTTTTCTATTCTTCCTACCAAAGTGAAGAATCTTACTTTTCCCCACATTATACTCCATCTGCCACCTTCTTGCCCACTTGCTTACCCTGTCTATATCCCTTTATAGACTTTTTGGGTTCGATTTTAAACATAAATTGTGGGTGTGTTGATGGCGGGGGGTCTGCAAAAATTGCAGAAATGCAGAGCAGGTTCAGAAGCCGACTCCAACCCGCCGACTTCCGAGTTCCCCACAGACGCACCTGTCTGCACTCGGGCGTCCCGAATCTGGAAGTCCCGCTGGTAATTAAAGCCGGTTGTATGATAGTTAAACAACCAAATGTGCCTCACTGAGGTACTTATGGCACTTTACTTGTGATATATTAGGTAGTTAGTGCTATTTTTAAACTTACCTGGGCGGTTTTCCCAGGGCTTCTGATTCACACCTGGTGAAACCAGTGACGGATCAGGCAAAAAGAAACAAAATAAATTAAAGAACGAACCACTGCACAAAGTTAAAGCACAAAATCGACCTAACTTCTCACCTTGCTCCGATGTCCGAAGTCTCCCTCTCTGATCTCCCCATCTTTCCCCCACTTCCCCCTGATCTCCCCTGCTTTACCCCCCCCATGTACACCCGATCTCAACCCCCGATATTCCACTCTCCTCCACATCTTCCGCTCTCCCCCATCTTCCCCTCCCCCGATCTTCCCCTCTCTCCCCCGATCTTCCCCTCTCTCCCCCGATCTTCCCCTCTCCCCCGATCTTCCCCTCTCTCTCCCCCGATCTTCCCCTCTCTCCCCCGATCTTCCCCTCTCTCTCCCCTGATCTTCCCCTCTCTCTCCCCCGATCTTCCCCTCTCTCTCCCCCGATCTTCCCCTCTCTCTCCCCCGATCTTCCCCTCTCTCTCCCCCGATCTTCCCCTCTCTCTCCCCCGATCTTCCCCTCTCTCTCCCCCGATCTTCCCCTCTCTCTCCCCCGATCTTCCCCTCTCTCTCCCCCGATCTTCCCCTCTCCCCACCCCCGATCTTCCCCTCTCTCTCCCCCGATCTTCCCCTCTCTCTCCCCCGATCTTCCCCTCTCTCTCCCCCGATCTTCCCCTCTCTCTCCCCCGATCTTCCCCTCTCCCCACCCCCAATCTTCCCCTCTCCCCCGATCTTCCCCTCTCTCCCCCACCCCCAATCTTCCACTCTCCACGCCCCCCCGATCTTCCCCTCTCTCCCCCACCCCCGATCTTCCACTCTCCACGCCCCCCCGATCTTCCCCTCTCTCCCCCACCCCCCATCTTCCATTCCACCGCAGGCTGATGTCTCGCTCTCTCTCTTTCTCTCACACTCCCCACCCCCACCCCCCGGCGCGTTGCAGCTCCTGTCGGCAGCCAGCCTGTCAATCAGGGGCTGCCCAGCGCAAAACCTGGAAAGAACATTAATCACCACCAATTACATTGCAATCACATCGGAAACGGTAAGTTTTGTTTATTCGGGTTTGCCACGCGGACCTCACCACCGCCCCCCAACTGCCAACCTGTCACCATCTCAAAATTGAGCCCTTTATGTCCTCCTTCCAGCTTACTTTGACAGTTCTGAATTAAAGGGCCACCCACGCTACAATCAATGCAATCAACAAACAATCAGAAACTTCCCCATCCGCCCAGCTGGAACGAAAAGTGCAGAGACTTATAATGATGGCAAAACAACAAACAATTAAATGTTTTAAATGTGGGATGCCTGATTATTCCTATTTTCATGTTGCTGATCACAGAGCGCTCATGGCCTGCACTGATCACAGAGCGCTCATGGCCTGCGCTGATCACAGAGCGCTCATGGCCTGCACTGATCACAGAGCGCTCATGGCCTGCACTGATCACGGAGCGCTCATGGCCTGCACTGATCACAGAGCGCTCATGGCCTGCACTGATCACGGAGCGCTCATGGCCTGCACTGATCACAGAGCGCTCATGGCCTGCACTGATCACAGAGCGCTCATGGCCTGCACTGATCACGGAGCGCTCATGGCCTGCACTGATCACGGAGCGCTCATGGCCTGCACTGATCACAGAGCGCTCATGGCCTGCACTGATCACGGAGCGCTCATGGCCTGCACTGATCACAGAGCGCTCATGGCCTGCACTGATCACAGAGCGCTCATGGCCTGCACTGATCACGGAGCGCTCATGGCCTGCGCTGATCACAGAGCGCTCATGGCCTGTGCTGATCACAGAGCGCTCATGGCCTGTGCTGATCACAGAGCGCTCATGGCCTGCACTGATCACAGAGCGCTCATGGCCTGCACTGATCACAGAGCGCTCATGGCCTGCACTGATCACAGAGCGCTCATGGCCTGCACTGATCACAGAGCGCTCATGGCCTGTGCTGATCACAGAGCGCTCATGGCCTGTGCTGATCACAGAGCGCTCATGGCCTGCACTGATCACGGAGCGCTCATGGTCTGTGCTGATCACAGAGCGCTCATGGCCTGCACTGATCACAGAGCGCTCATGGCCTGCACTGATCACAGAGCGCTCATGGCCTGCACTGATCACGGAGCGCTCATGGCCTGCACTGATCACAGAGCGCTCATGGCCTGCACTGATCACGGAGCGCTCATGGCCTGTGCTGATTACGGAGCGCTCATGGTCTGTGCTGATCACAGAGCGCTCATGGCCTGTGCTGATCACAGAGCGCTCATGGTCTGCACTGATCACAGAGCGCTCATGGCCTGCACTGATCACAGAGCGCTCATGGTCTGTGCTGATCACGGAGCGCTCATGGCCTGCACTGATCACAGAGCGCTCATGGCCTGCACTGATCACAGAGCGCTCATGGTCTGTGCTGATCACGGAGCGCTCATGGCCTGCACTGATCACGGAGCGCTCATGGTCTGTGCTGATCACAGAGCGCTCATGGTCTGCACTGATCACAGAGCGCTCATGGCCTGCACTGATCACAGAGCGCTCATGGTCTGTGCTGATCACGGAGCGCTCATGGCCTGCACTGATCACGGAGCGCTCATGGCCTGTGCTGATTACGGAGCGCTCATGGCCTGCACTGATCACAGAGCGCTCATGGCCTGCACTGATCACAGAGCGCTCATGGCCTGTGCTGATCACGGAGCGCTCATGGCCTGTGCTGATTACGGAGCGCTCATGGCCTGCACTGATCACGGAGCGCTCATGGCCTGCACTGATCACAGAGCGCTCATGGCCTGTGCTGATCACGGAGCGCTCATGGCCTGTGCTGATTACGGAGCGCTCATGGCCTGCACTGATCACAGAGCGCTCATGGCCTGTGCTGATCACAGAGCGCTCATGGCCTGCACTGATCACGGAGCGCTCATGGCCTGTGCTGATTACGGAGCGCTCATGGCCTGCACTGATCACGGAGCGCTCATGGCCTGTGCTGATCACAGAGCGCTCATGGCCTGCACTGATCACGGAGCGCTCATGGCCTGTGCTGATCACAGAGCGCTCATGGCCTGCACTGATCACAGAGCGCTCATGGCCTGCACTGATCACAGAGCGCTCATGGCCTGCACTGATCACGGAGCGCTCATGGCCTGCACTGATCACAGAGCGCTCATGGCCTGTGCTGATTACGGAGCGCTCATGGTCTGCACTGATCACAGAGCGCTCATGGCCTGTGCTGATCACAGAGCGCTCATGGCCTGTGCTGATCACAGAGCGCTCATGGCCTGTGCTGATCACAGAGCGCTCATGGCCTGCACTGATCACAGAGCGCTCATGGCCTGTGCTGATCACAGAGCGCTCATGGCCTGCACTGATCACAGAGCGCTCATGGCCTGTGCTGATCACGGAGCGCTCATGGCCTGTGCTGATCACGGAGCGCTCATGGCCTGCACTGATCACAGAGCGCTCATGGCCTGTGCTGATCACAGAGCGCTCATGGCCTGTGCTGATCACGGAGCGCTCATGGCCTGTGCTGATCACAGAGCGCTCATGGCCTGCACTGATCACGGAGCGCTCATGGCCTGCACTGATCACAGAGCGCTCATGGCCTGTGCTGATCACGGAGCGCTCATGGCCTGTGCTGATCACAGAGCGCTCATGGCCTGTGCTGATCACAGAGCGCTCATGGCCTGCACTGATCACAGAGCGCTCATGGCCTGCACTGATCACAGAGCGCTCATGGCCTGCACTGATCACGGAGCGCTCATGGTCTGAACTGATCACAGAGCGCTCATGGCCTGCACTGATCACAGAGCGCTCATGGCCTGCACTGATCACAGAGCGCTCATGGCCTGCACTGATCACAGAGCGCTCATGGCCTGTGCTGATCACGGAGCGCTCATGGCCTGTGCTGATCACAGAGCGCTCATGGCCTGCGCTGATCACGGAGCGCTCATGGCCTGCACTGATCACGGAGCGCTCATGGCCTGCACTGATCACGGAGCGCTCATGGCCTGCACTGATCACAGAGCGCTCATGGCCTGCACTGATCATGGAGCGCTCATGGCCTGCACTGATCACGGAGCGCTCATGGTCTGCACTGATCACGGAGCGCTCATGGTCTGCACTGATCACGGAGCGCTCATGGCCTGCACTGATCACAGAGCGCTCATGGCCTGCACTGATCACAGAGCGCTCATGGCCTGCACTGATCACGGAGCGCTCATGGCCTGTGCTGATCACAGAGCGCTCATGGCCTGCACTGATCACAGAGCGCTCATGGCCTGCACTGATCACAGAGCGCTCATGGCCTGCACTGATCACAGAGCGCTCATGGCCTGTGCTGATCACAGAGCGCTCATGGTCTGCACTGATGACAGAGCGCTCATGGCCTGCGCTGATCACAGAGCGCTCATGGCCTGCACTGATCACAGAGCGCTCATGGCCTGCACTGATCACAGAGCGCTCATGGCCTGCACTGATCACAGAGCGCTCATGGCCTGCACTGATCACAGAGCGCTCATGGCCTGTGCTGATTACGGAGCGCTCATGGCCTGTGCTGATCACAGAGCGCTCATGGCCTGCACTGATCACGGAGCGCTCATGGCCTGCACTGATCACAGAGCGCTCATGGCCTGTGCTGATCACAGAGCGCTCATGGCCTGCACTGATCACAGAGCGCTCATGGCCTGCACTGATCACAGAGCGCTCATGGTCTGCACTGATCACGGAGCGCTCATGGCCTGCACTGATCACAGAGCGCTCATGGCCTGCACTGATCACGGAGCGCTCATGGCCTGTGCTGATTACGGAGCGCTCATGGCCTGCGCTGATTACGGAGCGCTCATGGCCTGCACTGATCACAGAGCGCTCATGGCCTGCGCTGATTACGGAGCGCTCATGGCCTGCGCTGATTACGGAGCGCTCATGGCCTGCACTGATCACAGAGCGCTCATGGCCTGCGCTGATTACGGAGCGCACTACTGGAGAAGATTTCAAAATGGAGCAAGTGGACGTGGTGGGCCACGCAGTGAGTACACAGAAAGCTGACACACCAGGGGAGGCCTCACTGTGTTGGGCATGGACTAAATTGCACTGAAGCGTTTACAAAGCAGAAACCTGACAGACCAGGGGAGTGAAATACATGTGGGTTTGTAAACACAGACTGGACTCTTCACACAGTCCGATGTTAGGAGAACCGTTCACATATCAGTGACTCCCTGGCCTCACAAGCTGCCAGGTGAGCCACTGTACTGCCCATGGGTTGCTCCTCCTTCTCCTCCTCCTCAATGTGGGTGGCAGATGCGGATGCGGCCTCCTCAAGTGGCACCCCTCTCTGTTGTGCCCTGTTGTGCATGACGCAACACACGACTAAAATGCATCCCGCTCTGTCTGGTGCGTATTGAAGCGCTCCCCCAGAACCATCAAGGCACCTAAATCGCATCTTGAGCAGCCCTATAACATGCTCAATTGTAGACCTGGTAGCGATGTGGCTGTCGTTATATCGACACTGTTGCTCGGTGATGGGGTTCCTCAGAGGTGTCGTGAGCCACATGTGTAGGAGGTATCCCTTGTCCCCGAGGAGCCAGCCCTTGCGGTTGTTCGGTGCGTGGAAGAGGGGCAGGATGTTGGACTCCTGGAGGATGAAGGAATCTTCACAACTGCCAGGGAATCTGGTGCACAAATGAAGGAATCTTTTGCGGTGGTCATAAACGAGCTGAGTGTTGATGGAGTGACAGCTCTTCCTGTTGATGAACAGTCCTGGCTCGTGTGGAGGTGCTCGTATTGCTATATGGGTGCAATCGATTACACCCTGCACCCATGGGAAGCCAGCCACAGAGTGGAATCCCACTGCCCTCTCCGTCTGGTTGAGGTCGTCCATGGGGAAGTTGACGTATTGCGAGGCCCTGTGAAACAAGCCATCGGTGACCTGCCTTATGCACTCGTGTGCAGACGACTGAGAGACCCCGGCGATGTGCCTGGTGGCACCCTGGAATGATCGGGAAGTGAAGAAGTTGAGGGCAATGATGACTTTGACAGCAACAGGAAAGGAGATGCTGCTTGCCAGCTAGGAGCAGCTCGGCATGAAGGAGGCTGCAGATGTCTGCGACTACCTGGTGATTGACTCAGCCTCTTCATGCACTGCTCCTCAGAGAGGTCCAGGAAGCTGAGCCTCGGTCTGTAGACCCTGTGGCGAGGGTAGTGCCTCCTGCGATGTCGATCTCTCTGTTGTTGCCCTCCCTGCTCTTGTGCAGGTGCCTGTGGTGCAGCACTGTGTTGTGGAGCTCCACGTGGCGGAGGTGGATGTCGTGCCTGGCGAGGTTGGTGATGTTGCTCGGCCTCGGATGAAGTGATGAACGCAGCCATGGCACCCCCATCCTGATGGTGTGAGTTTGAGGGGGTCCGCAAAGTAGGTAAATATGTTTGCACAGCAGAGTTTTGGGTGAAAAGTAAGAATTTTGAGTGAAAACACAAAGATCTTGCAGCCAAAACTTTATCTGAAGTGACAGAGTGTCCTGCTGCAATAAATGACGTTTTCTCCCCATGTGTCAAATAATCTTTTGCATCTCCCACTGGCTGCTGGCTGAAACACGTCTGCTCCAACAGGGAGTGTTTCCCACAGCACGGGAAACACGCTGAGGATCCTTTTAAATTGCACCCCTGCCAAAATGCCTGGTCAATCAAGTAGTTCAACTACCTCAACTATCAGAGAAACTTTGCAAATTATCATTCCGCCGGCTTTAATTGCCTGTGGGACTCCCGCAATCGGGAGCTGCGCGTGGACCTGGACACGTCACTGGGGAACCCGGGAGTCAGCAGGTTGGAGCTGGGCTCTGAACCCGCTCGGGACTTTTGCGATTTTCGGAGCCCCCCCACATTCCCAAAGCACCCGGCTCCGTCATCCGAAAATCTGCCCTATAGACAGAGAGACCGAGAGACAGACAGAGTGAGAGAGAGACAGAGAGTGTTACAGACTGAGAGTGAGAGAGCTAGAGAGAGAAAGTGACAGACAGAAAATGAGAGAGAGACAGTGAGAGAGAGACAGAGAGAGAGAGAGACAGAGACAGAGAGAGAGACAGAGACAGAGAGTGTGATAGACAGAGAGTGAGAGAGAGCTAGAGAGAGAAAGTGACAGACAGAAAATGAGAGAGAGACAGAGAGAGAAAGTGACAGAGCATGAGAGAGAGACAGTGAGAGAGAGAGAGAGAGACAGACAGAGAGACAGAGAGAGAGAGAGATGGATAGAGAGTGAGAGAGAGACAGAGAGCGAGAGAGAGAGACAGGTGAGAGAGCGACAGAGAGTGTGACAGACAGAGAGTGAGAGAGAGATAGAGAGAGAGAGACAGACAGAGAGTGAGAGAGAGGCAGAGACAGAGTGACAGACAAAGTGAGAGAGAAAGATAGAGATAGTGATAGATAGAGAGTGAGAGAAAGACAGACAGAGGGAAAGAGACAGAGAGAGAGTGACAGCGTGAGAGTGACAGCGTGAGAGAGAATGATAGAGAGTGGGTGAGAGAGAGACAGAGAGAGAGTGATAGAGAGTGACAGACACAGAGAGAGTGACAGATAGACAGTGAGAGAGAGAGAGACAGACAGACAGACAGAGGGTGAGTGACAAAGATAGTGAGTGTCAGAGTGAGTGACAGATGAAGAGTGAAAGAGAGACAGAGATAGAGAGAGAGTGTGACAGATAGTGAGAGGGAGTGACAGAGAGAGAGTGAGAGAGACGAGAAAGAGAGAGTGACATACAATGATTGAGAGAAAGAGATAGAGAGAAAGAGACAGAAACATAGAAACGTAATATAGAAACATAGAAAATGGGAGCAGGAGTAGGCCATTTGGCCATTCAATATGATCATCACTGATCCTCTATCAATACCATAATCCCGCTCTCTCCCCTTAACCCTTGATCCCTTCTGTCTAGAAATCTATCTATCTCCTTCTTAAATATATTCAGTGACTTGGCCTCCACAGCCTTCTGTGGTAGAGAATTCCATATGTTCACCACCCTCTGAGTGAAGAAATTTCTCCTCATCTCAGTTCTAAATGTCCTACCCCGGATGCTGAGACTGTAACACCTCGTTCTGGACAACAATGAACACATCAACATTTCCCAATCTATCACCATTTAAATAATACTCAGCCTTTCTGTTTTTCCTTCCGAAGTGGATAACTTCACATTTATCCACATTATGCTGCATCTGCCATGTATTTGCCCACTCACTCAACTTGTCCAAATCGCATTGAAGCCTCTTTGCATCCTCCTCACAATGTTGTCAGCAAACTTGGAAATATTACTTTTCGTTCCCTCTTCCAAATCATTGATATATATTGTGAATAGCTGGGCCCAAGCACTGATCCCTGGGATACCTCACTAGTCACCGAAAAAGAGCCATTTATTCCTACTCTCTGTTTCCTGCCTCTTATCCAATTTTCAATCCATCATTTATAATAGACTCCAGCATTTTCCCTACTACTGATGTTAGGCTAACCGGTCTGTAGTTCACTATTTTCTCTCTCCCTCCTTTTTTAAGTAGTGGGGTTACATTTGCCACCCTCCAATCTGCAGGAACTGTTCCATAATCTATAGAATTTTGGAAGATGACAACCAATGCATCCACTATTTCCATGGCGACCTCTTTTAGTACTCTGGGATGCAGATTATCAGGCCCTCGGAATTTATCGGCTTTCAGTCCCATTAATTTCTCCAGCACTATTTTTATACTAATGTTAATTTCCTTTAATTCCTCCTTCTCACTACACCCCTGCTTCCTGAGCATTTCTGGGAAGTTATTTGTGTCCTCTTCTGTGAAGACAGAACTAAAGTATTTGTTTAATTGCTCTGCCATTTCCCTGTTTCCCATTATAAATTCTCCTGTTTCTGACTGTAAGGGACCTACATTTGTCTTCACTAATCCTTTTTCTTTTTACATACTTGTAGAAACTTTCATAGTCTGCTTTTATGTTCCTTGGAAGTTTACTCTCATAATCTATTTTTCCCATCTTAATCAATCTCTTGGTCCTTTTTTGCTGAATTCTAAACTGTTCCCAATCCTCAGGCTTGCTATCACTTCTGGCAAATGTATATGACTCCTCTTTGGATCTAATACTATCCTTAATTTCTTTTGTTAGCCATGGTTTGGTTGCTTTTCCTTTTGTGTTTTTGTGCCAGAAAGGAATGCATAATTGTTGCAATTCATGCATTCGTTCCTTAAATGTTGCCATTGCCTATCCTCCGTCATGACTTTTAATGAAGCTTCCTAATCTATCAGAGCCAACTCACTCCTCATACCTTCATAGTTTCCTTTGTTTAGATTTAGGACCCTAGTTTCGGATTGGACGACTTCACTTTCCATCTTAATGAAGAATTCTATCATGTTATGGTCACTCTTCCCTGAAGGACCCCACACAACAAGATTATTAATTAACCCCTTCTCATTGCACAATACCCAATCTAGGATAGCCTGTTCCCTGGTTGGCTCCTCAATGTACTGGTCTAAAAAAACCATCTCGTACACACTCCAGGAATTCATCCTCCACAGTATTATTGCTAATTTGGTTTGGCCAGTAGATTGAAGTCACCCATGATTACTGTAATACCCTTGTTACATGCATCTCTAATTTCCTGTTTGATGCCATCCCCTATATTACCACTACTGTTTGGAGCTCTATAGACAACTCCCACCAGTGTTTTCTGCCCCTTGGTGCTTCTTAACTCCACCCAGACTGATTCTACATCTTGATTTTCTGAGCCATTATCCTTTCTCACTATTGCTCTGATTTCATCCTTTACTAACAACGTGACCCCACCTCCTTTTCCTTTTGCCCGTCCTCAAGAAGGCAGCTCACCACCACCTTCTCAAGGGCAATTAAGGATGGGCAATAAATGCCAGCCTGGCCAATGATGCCCACATGCCATGAACGAATAAAAAAACCCATGGAGAATGAGATAGATAGATAGATAGAAAGACCGAGAGTGAGAGAGAGAGAAAGAGAGAGAGAGAAAGAGAGAAAGACATACAAAGAAAGACAGAGATAGAGACAGAGAGAGACAGAGAGAGAGAGAGTGTGAGAGACAGAGAGAGCGAAAGAGACAGAGAGAGAGGCAGAGAGAGAGACAGGGAGAGACAGAGAGGGAGTCACAGAATGAGAGTGAGCGAGACCGAGAGACAGACAGACAGGGACAGAGAGGGGGAGAGACACAGAGAGTGTGCGACAGGCAGACAGAGATGATGACAGATGGAGGGAGAGAGTGACAGAGAGAGAGATAGAGAGAGATTGACAGTCAGAAAGTGAGAGAGAGACAGAGGGAGAGACAGAGAGACAGAGAGTGAGATAAAGACAGAGAGAGAGAGTGACAGAGAGTGAGAGAGAAAGAGATACCGCGTGTAAGAGAAAGACAGAGAGTGAGGTAGAGACAGAGAGAGAGAAACAGTAAGAGTGACAAACAGGGAGTGAGAGAGAAAGGCAGAGAGTGACAGAGAGAGTGGCAGACAGAGAGTGAGAGGGAAAGAGATACCGAATGCAAGAGAGACAGAGAATGAGAGAGCGAGAGACAGAGAGAGTGTGAGAGAGACAGAGACAGAGAGAGAAAGGCACAGACAGAGACAGAGAGTGAGAGAGAGATTGAGATAGTCAGAGAGTGACCGACAGAGAGTGAGAGACAGAGAGAGAGAGCGACTAAGAGAGAGACAGACAGAGAGATAGAGAGAGGTGACAGACAGAGAGTGAGATACAGACAGAGAGAGAGAGAGAGAGTGACAGAAAGACAGAGAAGGGCACAGACAAAGAGACAGAGAGAATGAGAGAGACAGAGAGAGAAAAAGTCAGAGAGTGAGAGAGTGACAGATAGAGAGTGAGAGGGAAATAGATACCAAATGTAAGAGAGTGAGAGAGAGAGAGCGAATGACAGAGAGACAGAGCGAGGGACAGAAAGAGTGTGAGAGAGACAGAGAGAGAGAGAAAGGCACAGACAGACAGAGAAAGAGAGAGAGAGAGAGTGAGATAGACAGAGATTGACCGACAGAATGTGAGAAACAGAGAGAGAGTGAGAGAGAGAGAGAGAGAGAAAGGCAAAGACAGAGAGACAGAGCGAGTGAGGGGGAGTGAGAGAGAGAGAAACAGAGAGAGGGAGAGACAGCGAGAGTGACAGACAGAGAGTGAGAGGGAAAGAGATACCGAATGTGAGAGGGAAAGAGAGAGACAGAGAGAGAGAGCGAGAGAGAATGTGAGAGAGACAATAGAGAGAGAGAAAGGCACATACAGAGATACAGAGAGAGAGAGGGGAGAGAAAGTGAGTCAGACAAAGAGAGAGAGAGACAGGGAGAGAGTGAGAGAGGCAGAGAGAGAGAGCGGGAAAGGCACAGATAGAGAGACAGAGAGTGAGTGAGAGAGTGAGAGAGACAGAGTAAGAGAGCGATAGAGAGAGGGAGAGGCAGGGAGAGTGTACGAGAGGCACTCAGAGATTGTGACAGATAGAGGGAGAGAATGACAGAGAGAGAGATCGAGTGACCGACAGAAAGTGAGAGAGAGACAGAGGGAAAGAGAGTGACCGACAGAAAGTGAGAGAGAGAGAGACACAGAGAGTGACAGACCAAATGTGAGATGGAGTAAGAGAGAGAGCGAGAGGCAGAGAGTAAGATAAAGACAGAGAGAGGGAGAGTGACAGACAGAGGGTGAGAAAGAAAGAGATACCGAGTGTAAGAGAAAGACAGAGAGAGTGAGGTAGAGACCGAAAGGGAGAGACAGTGAGATTGACAAAAGGGGAGTGAGAGAGAAATGCAGAGAGTGACAGAGAGAGTGGCAGACAGAAAGTGAGAGGGAAAGAGATACAGAATGTAAGAGGGACAGAGATTGAGAGAGAGACAGAGCGAGAGACAGAGAGAGTGTATGTGAGAGAGAGAGAAAGGCACAATCAGAGACAAAGAGAGAGTGAGGGAGAGATTGAGATATTCAGAGAGTTACCGACAGAGAGTGAGAGACAGAGAGAAAGAGTGAGAGACAGAGAATGGCACAGGCAGAGAGACAGAGAGAGAGTGAGGGAGAGAGAGGGTGAGTGAGAAAGAGAGAGATAGAGACAGAGAGAAAGACAGAGAGAGTGATAGACAGGGAGTGAAAGAGAGACAGAGAGAGAGTGAAAGAGAGATAGACAGACAGAGAGTGAGAGAAAGACAGAGAGAAAGAGAGACAGAGTGTGACAGATAGAGAGAGAGAGAGTGAACAAGACAGAGAGAGAGTGACAGACAGAGAGAGAGAGAGCGACGGACAGAGGGTGAGAGAGAGACAGAGCGAGAGAGAGATGCACAGAGGGTGAGAGATAGTCAGAGAGAGAGAGACAGAGAGAGAGCGTGACAGAGAGAGAGTGAGAGAGAGACAGAATGAGAGAGATTGACAGAGAGTGACAGACAAAGAGTGAGAGAGAGGGACAGAGAGAGAGGGAGACAGAGAGGGGGGGTCAGAGAGTGAGTGGGGAGCAGGGAGAGAGAGGGGGGGACAGAGAAAGTGAGTCAGAGAAAGAGACAGGGCCAGGGACAGAAAGAAACAGGCAGAGAAACCAGAGAGAGAGAGAGACAGAGACAGAGACAGGGAGAAAGGGAGAGACAGAAAGAAGCAGAGACAGACAGAGAGACAGAGATAGGCAGAGACAGAGAGAGACACTGAGAGAGAGAGAGAGTGGCAGACAGAGAGTGAGAAAGAGAGAGAGCGAGAGAGAGAGACAGAGAAAGAGACAGACAGATACAGAAAGAAACAGACAGAGAAAAATAGAGAGCGAGAGGCAGAGAAAACCACAGAGAGAGAAGCAGACAGAGGGTGAGAGACAGAGAGAGTGAGAGAGAGAGCGACAGAGAGAGAGTGAGAGAGATGGAGAGAGAGTGACAGACAGTGAGATAAAAAGAGATACTGAATGTAAGAGAGACAGAGAGAGACAGCAACAGTGACAGACAGACAGTGAGAGAGAGAAACGCAGAGGGTGACAGAGAGAGTGACAGACAAAGAGTGAGATGGAAAGAGATACCGAATGTAAGAGAGACAGAGAGTGAGAGAGAGAGACAGAGAGAGGGACAGAAAGGGACTGAGCAAGACAGAGAGAGAGAGACAGACAGAGAGAGGGAGAGGCAGAGTGGGAGAGACAGAAAGAGTGATAGAGTGCGAGAGAGACAGAGAGAGAGAGACAGAGAGAGTGAGAGAAAGGCAGAGAGCGAGAGGGAAAGACAAAGAGAGGGAAAGACAGAGAGAGACAGAGAGAGGGAGAGTGACAGAGACACACGTCGACAGAGAAAGAGACATAGACTTGCAGAGAGAGAGACAGAGACACACAGAGACAGAGAGAGACAGGGAGTGAGAAAGACAGAGAGACGGAGAGAGAGTGACAGAGAGAAAGAAAGAGGCAGAGAGAAAGACAGACACATAGAGACAGAGATCGGCAGAGACAGAGAGAAAAATAGAGAGAGAGAGACAGAGACAACAAACGAGAGAGAGAGCGGCTAAGAGAGAGAGGAAGACAGAGAGAGAGGGACATGAGAGAGGGACAGTGACAGAGAGAGAGAGAGACAGGGAGAGTGGGACAGAGAGAGAGATACAGACAAAGAGACAATGAGAGACAGGAAGAGAGAGGGAGACAGAAAGAGAGAGAGAGAGACAGACAGAAAGTGAGAGAGACCAATAGATGGACAGAGGCTAAGAGAGAGAGAATGGAACAGAGAAAGAGGGAGAGAGAGTGAGAGAGAGAAAGAGGCAGAATAACAGAAAGAGGGTGAGAGGGAGACAGAGAGAGCTAGAGTGAGAGAAAGAGAGTGACAGACCGAGACAGTGAGTGACAGAGAATGAGAGACAGAGAGAGAGAGCGAGATGGAGAGAGAGACAGAGAGAGTGACTGGTAGAGAGTAAGAAAGAGAGAGAGAGCGACAGAGTGTGACAGATAGAGGGTGAGATAGAGAGAGAGCCAGAGAGAGTGACAGTACAGTCAGAGTGAGAGAGAGGCAGAGAGAGTGACAGAGAGGGAGAGAGAGATACAGAGAGTGAGAGAGAGAGAGAAAGAGTGTCAGATAGAGAGAGAGAGTGACAGACAGAAAGTGAGAGAGAGAGACAGAGAGAGAGAGTGAGTGACAGAGACACACAAAGATGGAGAAAGAGACAGAGACATGCAGAGACAGAGAGAGAGACAGACAGGGAGAGAAAGGGAGAGAGAAAGACAGAGAGACAGAGAGAGAGTGACAGAGAGAAAGAGAGATACAGAAAGAGGCAGATAGAGAGAGAGAGAGCGAGAGATACATGGAGACAGTGATAGGCAGAGACAGAGAGAAAAACAGAGAGAGAGACAGAGAAGCCAAGAGAGAGAGAGCAGCTAAGAGAGAGAGAGGGAGACAGAGAAAGCGACAGTGAGAGACAGAAAGAGGGAGAGAGACAGACAGAAAGAGAGAGAGACGGAAAGAGAGAGAGGGACCAAGAGATGGACAGAGACCGAGAGAGAGAGAGAGAGACAGAGAATGGAACACAGAGAGGGAGAAAGAGGGAGAGAGAGAGAGTGAAAGAGACAGAGAGGCAAAGAGAGAGAGAGACAGAGAGAGTGACAAAGAGTGCGAGAGAGAGAGAGCAGAGAGAGAGTGGCAGAGAGAGGGACAGAGAAAGAGAGACAGAGAGAGAGTGAGTGACAAAGAGAGAGTGACAGAGACACACAGATACGGAGAAAGAGAGAGACAGACACACAGAGACAGAGAGAGAGACAGGGAGAGAGAAAGACAGAGAAATATATATATAGAGAGACAGAAAAAGAGAGCGACAGAAAGAGGAAGAGAGAGGGAGACAGTCAGATACAGAGAGATAGCGATAGGCAGAGACAGAGAGAAAAATACAGAGTCAGAGACATCAAGGGAGAGAGTGACAAAGAGAGAGAGAAGGAGAAAGAGGGAGACAGACAGATATAGAGTGACAGAGAGAGGGACAGAGAGAGAGAGAGACGAGACAGTGAGAGACAGAGAGAGAGATAGACAGTGTGATAGACAGAGAGTGAGATAGAGAGAGAGAGACAGAGAGAGTGACAGAGAGAGACTGAGTGACGGAGAGAGAGAGTGACAGACAGAGAGTGAGTGACAGGGAGAGAGAGAGAGTGAGAGAGAGTGACAGATAGAGAGTGAGAGAGATAGTGATAGAGAGAGAGAGACAGACAGGGTGTGACAGAGAGTGAGATAGAGAGAGAGACAGAGAGATTGACAGACAGAGTGTGAGAGAGAGACAGAGAGAGAGTGACAGTCAAAGAGTGACAGAGAGTGAGAGAGACAGACAGAGAGAGAGTGACAGAGAGAGAGAGACAGAGACAGTGATTGACAGAGAGTGAGAGACAGAGAGAGAGAGACAGAGAGAGTGAGAGGCAGAGAGATTGACAGATGGAGAGGGATTGAGAGAGAGAGAGTTAGAGACAGGGTGTGTGGCAGACAGAGAGTGAGAGACAGAGAGAGAGGGGCAGATAGAGAGTGAGAGAGATAAAGAGAGACAGACAGACAAGGTGTGACAGAGAGTGAGATAGAGAAAGAGACAGAGAGATTGACAGAGTGTGAGAGAGACAGAGAGAGAGTGACAGACAGAGAGTGATAGAGACAGAGTGAGAGAGAGTGACAGACAGAAAGTGAGAGAGAGAGACAGAGAGACAGAGAGAGAGAAAGAGAGAGACAGAGGGGAGAGAGTGACAGACAGATAGTGAGAGAGAGACAGAGAGAGAGACAGACAGGTAGTCCGACTGGTCCGACTGTTTTTTTCAACTTTATTTCCCTACAGTCTGGATCCTGGCCGGAAATTCCCTCCCCTGGGCTGCAGTTCATTTCTCAACTGGTTCTGGATCTTAGAGAGATCCCCAACTTCACCATCGTTTCCCCGCCCTGCAATCGATTCCCTCAACATTCAGCCCCTCGAGACCTTTATATAGGAATAGGAGGAGGCCATTCAGCCCCTCGAGACTATTACATAGAAAAAGGAGGAGGCCATTCAGCCCAATGAACCTGTTACACAGGAAAGGGAGGAGGACATTCATCCCTGGAGACTGTTACATTGGAACAGGAGGAGGCCATTCAGCCCCTTGAGCCTGTTATGCAAGAACAGGAGGAGGCCATTCAGCCCCTTGAGCCTGTTATGCAAGAACAGGAGGAGGCCATTCAGCCCCTCGAGCCTGTTGCACAGGAACAGGAGGGGGCCATTCAGTTCATCGGCCTGTTACACAGGAACAGGAGAAAGCCATTCAGTCCCTCGAGCCTATTACAGAGAAACAAGGGGAGGCCAATCAGCCCCTCAAGTCTTTTACATAGCAACAGGTGAAGTCCATTCAGTCCCTCGAGCCTAATACATATCAACAAGAGGAGGCCAATCAGTTCCTCGAGCCTGATACAAGGAACAGGAGGAAACCATTCAGCCCCTCGATCCTGTTACTCAAGAACAGGAGGAGGCAAATCAGCGCATCGAACCTGTTACACTTAATCAGGAAGAGGTCATTCACCCCCTTGATACTGCAACACAGGAAGAGAAGGAAGCCATACAGCCCCTCGAGCCATTTTTTATTCGTTCATGGGATGTGGGCGTCGCTGGCAAGGCCAGAATTTATTGCCCATCCTTCATTACCCTTGAGAAGGTGATGGTGAGCCGCCTTCTTGAACCGCTGCAGTCCATGCGGTGAAGGTTCTCCCACAGTGCTGTAAGATAGGGAGTTCCAGGATTTTGACCCAGCGACGATGAAGGAACGGCGATATATTTCCAAGTCGGGATGGTGTGTGACTTGGAGGGGAACGTGCAGGTGGTGTTGTTCCCATGTGCCTGCTGCCCTTGTCCTTCTAGGTGGCAGAGGTCGTGGGTTTGGGAGGTGCTGTCAAAGAAGCCTTGGCGAGTTGCTGCAGTGCATCCTGTGGATGGTATACACTGGAGCCACCGTGTGCCAGTGGTGAAGGGAGTGAATGTTTAGGGTGGTGGATGGGGTGCCAATCAAGCGGGCTGCTTTGTCCTGGATGGTGTCGAGCTTCTTGAGTGTTGTTGGAGCTGCACTCATCCAGGCAAGTGGAGAGTATTCCATCACACTCCTGACTTGTGCCTTGTAGATGGTGGAAAGGCTTTGGGGAGTCAGGAGGTGAGTCACTCGCCACAGAATACCCAGCCTCTGAACTGCTCTTGTAGCCACAGTATTTATATGGCTGGTCCAGTTAAGTTTCTGGTCAATGGTGACCCCCAGGATGTTGATGGTGGGGGATTCGGCGATGGTAATGCCGTTGAATGTCAAGGGGAGTTGGTTAGACTCTGTCTTGTTGGAGATGGTCATTGCCTGGCACTTGTCTGGCGCAAATGTTACTTGCCACTTATCAGCCCAAGCCTGGATGTTGTCCAGGTCTTGCTGCATGCGGGCACAGACTGCTTCATTATCTGAGGGGTTGCGAATGGAACTGAACACTGTGCAATCATCAGCGAAAAACCCCATTCTGACTTTATGATGGAGGGAAGGTCATTGATGAAGCAGCTGAAGGTGGTTGGGCCTAGGACACTGCCCTGAGGAACTCCTGCAGCAATGTCCTGGGGCTGAGGTGACTGGCCTCCAACAACCACTACCATCTTCCTTTGTGCTAGGTATGACTCCAGCCACTGGAGAGTTTTCCCCCTGATTTGCATTGACTTCAATTTTACCAGGGCTCCTTGGTGCCACACTCGGTCAAATGCTGCCTTGATGTCAAGGGCAGTCACTCTCACCTCACCTCCTGAATTCAGCTCTTTTGTCCATGTTTGGACCAAGGCTGTAATGAGTTCTGGAGCCGAGTGGTCCTGGCGGAACCCAAACTGAGCATCGGTGAGCAGATTACTGTTGAGTAAGTGCCGCTTGATAGCACTGTCGACGAAACCTTCTATCACTTTGATGATTGAGAGTAGACTGATGGTCAGTAATTGGCCGGATTGGATTTGTCCTGCTTTTTGTGGACAGGACATACCTGGGCAATTTTCCACATTGTCGGGTAAATGCCAGTGTTGTAGCTGTGCTGGAACAGCTTGGATAGAGGCGCGGCTAGTTCTGGAGCACAAGTTTTCAGCACTCCAGCTGGGATGTTGTCAGGGCCCATAGCCTTTGCTGTATCCAGTGCACTCAGCCGTTTCTTGATATCACGTGGAGTGAATTGAATTGGCTGAAGACTGGCTTCTGTGATGGTGGGGATATCGGGAGGAGGCTGAGATGGATCATCCACTCGGGGCACTTCTGGTTGAAGATGGTTGTAAACGCTACAGCCTTGTCTTTTGCACTCATGTGCTGGACTCCACCATCATTGAGGATGTGGATGCTCATGGAGCCTCCTCCTCCCGTTAGTTGTTTAATTGTCCGCCACATTCGCGACTGGATGTGGCAGGACTGCAGAGCTTTGATCTGATCCGTTGGTTGTGGAATCGCTTAGCTCTGTCTAAAGCATGTTGTTTCCGCTGTTTAGCATGCATGTAGTCCTGTGTTGTAGCTTCACCAGGTTGGCACCTCATTTTTAGGTACGCCTGGTGCTGATCCTGGCATGCTCTTCAATAGTCCTCTTTGAACCAGGGTTGATCCTCTGGCTTGTTGGTAATGGTAGAGTGAGGAATATGCTGGGCCATGAGGTTATAGATTGTGCTGGAATACAATTCTGCTGCTGCTGATGGCCTACAGCGCCTCATGGATTCTCAGCTTTGAGCTGATAGATCTGTTCTGAATCTATCCCATTTAACACGTTGGATTGTGTCCTCGGTGTGAGGATGGGACCTCGTCTCCACAAGTACTGTGGTCACTCCTACCAATACTGTCATGGACAGATGCATTTGCGACAGGTAGATTGGTAAGGACGAGGTCAAGTAGGTTTTTCCTTCGTGTTAGTTCGCTCACCGCCTGCCGCAGGCCCAGTCTGGTAGCTATGACCTTCAGGACGCGGCCAGCTCGGTCAGTAGTGGTGCTACAGAACCACTCTTGGTGATGGACATTGAAGTCCCCCACCCACTGTGCATTCTGTGCCTTTGCAACCCTCAGTGCTTCTCAACATGGAGGAGGACTGATTTCATCATCGAAGAGAGGGTGGTAATCCGCAGAAGGTTTCCTTGCCCATATTTGACCTGATGCCATGAGATTTCATGGTGTCTGGAGTCAATGTTGTGGACTCCCAGGCCCAGTCCCTCCTGACCATATACCATTATGCCGCCACCTCTGGTGGGTCTGTCCTGCCAGTGGGACAGGACATAACCAGGAATGGTGATGGAAGAGCTTGGGGCATTGGCTGAAAGTTATGATTCTGAGAATATGGCTGTGTCGGGCTGTTGCTTGACTCGTCTGTGGGACAGCTCTCCCAATTTTGGGTGACTTCCCCAGATGTCAGTGAGGAGGACTTTGTTGGGTTGACTAGGCTTGGTTTGCCTTGGTTGTGTCTGGTGCCTTGTGCTCTGTCTGGTTTTATTCTTATTGTGACTTTCTGTGGTGAGATTGTATAACTGAGTGGCTTGTTGGGCCATTTCAGAGAGTGATTAAGAATTGATATTGCTGTGGGTCTGGAGTCACATATAGGCCAGTCCAGGAAAGGACGGCAGGTTTCTTCCCCTAAAGGGCATTAGTGAACCAGATGGGTTTTAACGACAATCCAGTAGTTTCGTGGCCACCATTACTGATATTAGCTTCTTTTTTATTCCAGATTTTTTATTTAAATTCCCCAGCTGCCGTGGTGGGATTTGAACTCAAGACTCCGCGATTATTAGTCTGCGATTACTAATCTAGTAACATAACCACTATGCTAATATACCTGTGTTCCTCTTAAAAAGGAACAGCTGGTGGCATTTTAGCCCTCAACCCTGTTACACAGGAAGAGGAGCAGGCACTTCATCCCTTCTTACCTTTTACACAGGAACAGGAGGAGGCCATTCAGCCCCTCGACCCTGTTACACAGGAACAGGAGGAGGCCATTCAGCCCCTCGACCCTGTTACACAGGAACAGGAGGAGGCCATTCAGCCCCTCGACCCTGTTACACAGGAACAGGAGGAGGCCATTCAGCCCCTCGACCCTGTTACACAGGAACAGGAGGAGGCCATTCAGCCCCTCGACCCTGTTACACAGGAAGAGGAGGAGGCCATTCAGCCCCTCGACCCTGTTACACAGGAACAGGAGGAGGCCATTCAGCCCCTCGACCCTGTTGCACAGGAACAGGAGGAGGCCATTCAGCCCCTCGACCCTGTTACACAGGAACAGGAGGAGGCCATTCAGCCCCTCGACTCTGTTGCACAGGAACAGGAGGAGGCCATTCAGCCCCTCGACCCTGTTGCACAGGAACAGGAGGAGGCCATTCAGCCCCTCGACCCTGTTGGACAGGAACAGGAGGAGGCCATTCAGCCCCTCGACCCTGTTGCACAGGAACAGGAGAAGGCCTTTCAGCCCCTCGACCCTGTTACACAGGAACAGGAGGAGGCCATTCAGCCCCTCGACCCTGTTACACAGGAACAGGAGGAGGCCATTCAGCCCCTCGACCCTGTTGCACAGGAACAGGAGGAGGCCATTCAGCCCCTCGACTCTGTTACACAGGAACAGGAGGAGGCCATTCAGACCCTCGATCCTGTTAGACAGGCATAGGAGGAGGCTATTCAACCCCTCGGGCAATTTACATAGGAACAGGACAAGGCCATTTAGCCCCTTGACCAAGTTATATATGTACAGGGCAAGGCCATTCAGACCCACATGCCTTTTATACAGGAACAGGCGGAGGCCAGTCGGTCCCACAAGCCTGTTATGCTTCAGAAGCAGACTTCAGGAGGAATAGACAGACTGGTGAAATGGGCAGACACCTGGCAGATGGAATTTAATACGGATCAATGTGAAGTGATGCACTTTGGGAGGAACAACATGGAGGGACAATATAATCTGAATGGCACAATTTTGAGGGAGGGGGAAGAGCAGAGGGACTTGGGGGACATATTCACAAATCTCTGAAGGTGGCAGGGCAGGTTGATAAGGTCGTTGAGAAAGCGAATGGGATAATTGGCTTTGTAAATAGGGGCATTGAATACAAAAACAAGGAAGTCATGCTTAAACTGTGCAAAACACTGGTTAGGCCTCAGCTGGAGTATTGGCCCCGATATTAGCAGGGAGGCAGGATAGCAGGGAGGGGGTGCGACTGGGCAGTGAAATCGGTCCGTTCCCCAAACAATCGCGGGTAAATTGAAGCCACTTAACGTGTCTTCCGGGTTTCCCTTCGTCAACCTGCGCAGCGGGCGGACTGCGCACCCGCATCACAGGCTGTCAGCTGGAGGAGTCCCATTTAAAGGGACAGTCCTCCAATGCTACTCCTGCAACAAACAACCAAAAGTGCAGCATGGAGCAGACCAGGGGAAAGGCTGCTTCCAGATTTAATGATGCCTCACTCCAGGTCCTACTAGATGGGGTGACGAGGAGGAGGCAGATTTTATTTCCAGCGAACGGTAGGAAGTGGCTTGTCTCTGCCACCAAGAAGGCCTGGCTCGAGGTGGCAGAGGAGGTCACCAGCAGCAGCAACGTCTCCCACACCTGGATCCAGTGCAGGAAGTGCTTCAATGACCTAACTAGGTCAACAAAAGTGAGTACACTTACTCATTCTCCGACACTCCGTCTTCCACATCACCGCCCCCACCCCCCAACTCATTCTGCACTGCCAACACTCCTCTATCACATCACTCCTCACACCCACTCAAAGCTCATCCTCAACCTACCTGCACTTCCTCACCTCCCCATTACTCACCCCACCACTACCACTCAACCCAATTCTCACACAATGTCATAGCTCTGTCTCACACTCACCCTCTGATGCATCTCTTTCACGGTCAGCCTCACACAAACCAATGCATTCAGCGGTTGGCCACGTCACCATCCCTCACTCACGCCTCTCTACTTTCTCCCCTTATAGGAGAAGAGAGCCCAGAATGCACGGGAGAAGGCGAGGACCGGAGGGGGGCCGCAACAAATCGTCATCCTCATGGACGTGGAGCAGGAGGGTCGTGAATTAAGCCGCACCCTCGAGTGTCTGTCCGTCGGGGACGCCGAGACTGCCACCTGACAAACGACTGATGACAGAACTTTAACATTCAGCACTCACAATAGTAAATGATGTTAACATGTCTTGCCATCTTCAGCACCTCAACATCTGTCATCATGCTTAATATTGCCTTCTGTTCGTTTATAGGGCCTTCAGCGACTGCTGTGATGGCGGAGGACGATTCCTCAGAGTACTTGCCGGCCTCTGAGGGGGCAACGTCACATCTGAGCGAGCCGTCCACCAGCACAGATACAAACACCTCGGTGGATCCCCTCCCTCACTAAGTTGGGGTCCCACATGGTGAGTTACCACACACGTGAGCACGAGCAGACACTGGTGGCAGGGGCAGCTGTGGAGAGTGCGCCTCGGTGGGAGCACTCTTCTCCAGGCTCTGCTCACCTGGACACAGATGCTGAACCTTGGGGGCCATCCTTTAAAAGGAGAATGATCGAGGGGCAGCAGCACATTTGCGAGGTGCTGGAACAGGTGCCACGCGCACTCTCCACAATCACGCAGAGGATGGAGGAGTCCAACTCCTGCATGAGTGGAATGGTGGCACAGGTACAGGAGGGAATCTCTGAGATGCTGTCACAGGGACGTGAGGGCATCTCTGTGGTAGTGTCGCTCTTAAGTGCGGGAATGTCTGCAATGGAGGGAAGGCTAGCCTCCATTGAGCTTCAAGCACAGCTCACCAATAAGTCTATTGAGGTCTTGACAATGGTCCTTCGGACTCAAGGTGACCAACTTTCTGCTGCCTTAAACAGGCAGGCAGATACACTAGCACTGGCCTTACAAGGCTTCACACATGTCCTCCAAACTGTTGTCCAGCAGAGTGGTAGAAGTGATGTGGGCCTCTGACCTGCATCCTTTCCTCAGGGTTTCGCTCCAGGTTCAACCCTTGCTTCCACTCCTGTTCTCTACAACCTCACTCTCCTATGGGTTCTCTCTTCAATGCTACTTTTGAGGGTGGTTACAGGGGCTTTTGCTAACACAGGTGTTTGACCCGATTGAGATCTTGCCAAAAGGCGTGGTGGCCAATTGTGTGTCGAGTATCTTTCAGAAAAAGGAAGAAGAGTCTGCCTACTCCGTATCTCTTTCTATGATGGAGTAGCCCCCTCCGCCCCCCCGCCCTGCTCAGTGATTGACCAATTGCCAGTTACCACCATTCCTGCGGGACTGGCCCCCCATCCTATCCTGTTGTGTTTCTCTCAAGGACACCTTTAGCAACTTCTAGGTCTATTATTTTATACTCCTGTCTGGGTCCCTGGCTGTTAACTCTAACATTGTCTCTTATGGACAGTTAGGTTCTTATCTCCTGGGCATGACTGCGTAACTTGGTAATGTAGCTATGGTTGTGACTTGTGCGCTGTGCTGGCAATTTCATATTTTTATTACTTTTATTCAAGGATTTTTAAGGGTTTTTGCAAAGCCTGACTGGTACTAAATTATGTTATTAATTACTATACACTTGCTTAATTAGTACAAAGAGAGAAGTATGTTCATACAAGGATAGCAAAAGGTGCATATCACAAATACATGTAGTACAATGAGTCACTGTACAACTGTGATTACAGCAATACATTGGGTAATAATCATCAGAAAGGTGAATTATCCAAACTAGATGTTCGATGCAGATTCAAAAGGTGACGGTATAATCATACATTGCCCGTATTGAGGGGGAGGAGACCTCTTCAATCCCTCATTTGTTTCCCTCATTAACTGAGCCGCTTCCAAGTGACTGGTGCAACGTTTAATCTTTTTCAACATGTGTTTGACCATATGAGTTATACATAATGATCAGTTACATCGTAGGGTCACAACAAAGTGTCCTGTCTGCAGGTACATCCTGACAAATCTGGAGCCAACCAGGTATAGTTATTAATGAACGTGATGTAGATGGGTGGGTGCTCCTGTCTCACCAGTGCCTGACCTTATATCACTCCTGCGTTTTCGATGCGAAAAACAGGCCTGGTGGGATTTCTCTGTTTAATGAGCCTCAGCTCCCAGAATGTCTCAATGAGTTGGTGTAAAACTGTGGCTACAAGAGCAGGTCAGAGGCTGGGTATTCTGTGGCGAGTGACTCACCTCCTGACTCCCCAAAGCCTTTACATCATCTACAAGGCACAAGTCAGGAGTGTGATGGAATACTCTCCACTTGCCTGGATGAGTGCAGCTCCAACAACACTCAAGAAGCTCGACACCATCCAGGCCAAAGCAGCCAGCTTGATTGGCACCCCATCCATCACACTAAACATTCACTCCCTTCACCACCGACGCACCATTGCTGCAGTGAGTACCACCTACAGGATGCACTGCAGCAACTCGCCAAGGCTTCTTCGACAGCACCTCCCAAACCCGCGACCTCCACCGCCGAGATGGACAATGGCAGCAGGCACATGGGAACAACACTACCTCCATGATCCCCTCCAAGTCACACACCATCCCGACTTGGAAATATATCGCCGTTCCTTCATCGCGCTCGGTCAAAATCCTGGAACTCCCTTCCTAATAGCACTGTGGGAGAACCTTCACCACACGGACCGCAGCGGTTCAAGAAGGCAGCTCACCACCACCTTCTCAAGGGCAATTAGGGATGGGCAATAAATGTCGGCCTCGCCAGCGATGCCCACATCCCGTGAACAAATCTTAAAAATGCGTTAATAAAGCTTTCGATGTTCGGACTTGCACCAAGTGGGTAACTCGATAATAGTTAGATTCAGAAGGACGGGGATGGTCTCCCAATGCAAATCATTAGAAAGGACTGCATCAATCGGGTCAACAACGAGTCCATTCACGGGTCCCGGTCGTAACATGGAGCATCCTATCCTTGCCAGTCTCTCTAGTTGGATGAAATTGGGCTTGGGGGCGAGAGGGTTAGGACTGAAGAACTAACTTCACAACGTGTATTCTCCCAGTTGGGTTACAGCATATGGGGCACTTCCAGTGTGCACAGTTACCTGTGGGAATACGAGGTGTACACCAGTGATATCCATTCTCTGAATCCGTGCTATACTCATAGCATATGGTCCGTAGAACCCACACCATCCTCCCACTGAGCAAGTGGCATCGTACGATCCCGGCCTCCCTGCCACTAGTAGGTAGGCGTAATATCCCTCGTTATACTTTCAGAAACATGGCCAACACATCGTCTTGTCCCCTAAAACTAACCTGCTCCCTTCTTGTTCCCTGCCGGGTGATCGTTGTATGGTCATTTATGTATTCTCAACCTTTTCTCCAAAAACTAACACCCGGTGGAGACTTATGCTATTACCAATCCCACTGCACCCGCACTGTATGCATACCTCGGTGCCTTCCTTAATCAGGTGTGTCTTAATGATCGTCTGCATTATGTTACATTCCCTGACACACCTCTCTTCATGGTCGTGCAAGCTAGAAATGGAATAGGAGTCAGTCTGGTTCCCTTGGCTTACTCCATCTCCCTCCACCCTTGGTTTACAGTCCTGTTGCCTCAATTCTCCTGAGTTTCCTAGTGTAGATGATTATCCCCACGCTCCAATCAGGAGGCACCACCATAACCATCTCAAGATGCGTTTGTATTGGCTCCTTGTCACTTATTCTACCTATAAGACACAAGCATATTATTTGTGGTTACAAATTGTGATTATATATACATTGATTATAGTACAAACTAAATTGTCTCTTATCAGATTGAGTACTATTCGGCTGTTGGGGCATCACATATGCCTTTCTGGTCTTATCTTCCAGTCATAAACTATCCCACCCTCCGTGGTGACTCGGTGTCAAACAACTCGAGGTGGCCTTTACCTCGGCTGCGCATTTATACGCCCAGAGAAGTCTGTTTTTCCTCACACTGAGACAGGACCTCATCATCGCTCAGTACCACCCTCTTGCTAAATACATAGACGCCAAGGGAGTTGGAATAATTGACATGGTTTAGATTTAAATCATATTCTTACATATCTGACCTTTTGATTAAAAGAAATATTCCATCCCTGATTTTAACTAATTAATGTGGTACCACTTGCTGTTCTTTTTATTTCCCTTCCGAGTGTACTGTATGAGGTATACAGTTGGACTAATGCGGTACACTGTGGGAAATGGCCTCTTCCATTTTGGTTTCAATCTGTGCTCTTTCTACCCGTAGTTCAGAACCATTACCACATCTCCCACCTGATACTCAGAAAGCCGGACCTTTTTGTCAAAGTGCTTTTTAACCTCATTCTTGCTTTTCCCACTGTTTTTAGCCACAAATTAGTTGGTATGTGGAGACAGCAGGAATATGGTATTGAGATAGAGGATCAGCCATGATCATATTGAATGGCGAATCAGGCTCGAAGGGCCGAATGGTCTATGTTTCTATGTTTTGTTCACATAGTCGAGCAGTTGGTCCAACCACTGGCGGCCCACTGTTCCCAGTTGCAATGGGTGCCAGTAGGTGTGCTGGAGTGGCCATCAATCTTCCCGTCATAGCCTGGCATGGTGGTATACTGGTGGTAAGCACCAGTAGGTACCCTGGGGCATGCATCAATCTCCCGTCATAGCCTGGCATGGTGGTATACTGGTGGTGAGCACCAGTAGGTACCCTGGGGCATGCATCAATCTCCCATCATAGCCTGGCAGGGTGGTATACCCGTGGTAAGCACCAGTAGGTACCCTGGGGCATGCATCAATCTCCCATCATAGCCTGGCAGGGTGGTATACTGGTGGTGAGCACCAGTAGGTACCCTGGGGCATGCATCAATCTCCCATCATAGCCTGGCAGGGTGGTATACCCGTGGTGAGCACCAGTAGGTACCCTGGGGCATGCATCAATCTCCCGTCATAGCCTGTTAGGGGCGATACTCATGGTGTTACTGGGAGATGATCTGATTGCCATTAAGCCCATGGGCAATATGTTCATCCATTGAGTGGGGTGATCGGCAGAAAACTTTTTTAAGCCTTGTCTTTAGCGTTCGATTACCCCTTTCTGTGGTTCCCGATGACTATGGGTGGTGTAATTTGGGTTGTTTGTGTTCTATCTTCATAAGTTTCTGTAGTTCGATAAAAATTCTACCTGTGAAATATGACCCTTGATCACTGTCTACCTGTATCGGCACTGCCCGCCTGCAGATCACCTCACTCATTAACAGTCGGGCTGCTGTAAGAGAGGTGGTAGTTGCACACGGGAAGGCCTCTATCCATTTGGTAAACTTATCCACAATCACCGGGCAGTGTCAGTCGCCTGCCAGAGTCTTTTGTAATGGACCTATGAAATCTGTCTGGAGATGGGTCCAGGGGCCTTCTGGTGGAGGACCACTCGGGAGGAAAGCACGGCCGATGTGTAGGGCTGGGTTGTGTAGCAGACAGACCAGACATCTGGCCACCCGACGGGTGATGTCCGCTTTCATTCCCGGCCACCACACTGTTTTACTAATCTTTTGCACTGTATTTTCTGCGAGCAGTGGCCACCTACATGAGCATGGCACATGTCAAAAAATTCCGCTCTCAACACAGGGGGAACACACCCGATGGGAAAAGTGTGTGCCTTGGGCTGATACATGAAGGAAGGAACGGTGATATATTTCCACGTCGGGATGGTGTGTGACTTGGAGGGGAACATACAGGCGGTGTTGTTCCCATGCGCCTGCTGCCTTTGTCCTTCTAGGTGGTAGAGGTCGCGGGTTTGGGAGGTGCTGTCGAAGAAGCCTTGGAGAGTTGCTGCAGTTCATCCTGCATATGGCACACACTGCAGCCACAGTGCAACGTTGGTGATGGGAGTGAATGTTTATGGTGGTAGATGTGGTGCCAATCAAGCGGGCTGCTTTGTCCTGGATGCTATCAAGCTTCTTGAGTGTTGTTGGACCTGCACTCATCAAGGCATGTGAAGAGTATTCCATCAACCACTTGACTTGTGCCTTGTAGATGGTGGAAAGGCTTTGAGGAGTCAGGAGGTGAGTCATCCACGTGATATCAAGAAACGGCTGCGTGCACTAGATACAGTAAAGGCTATGGCTCCCGACAACATCCCGGCTGTAGTGTTGTCGCGTTGTGCTCCAGAACTAGCCGCGCCTCGAACCAAGCTGTTCCAGTGCAGCTACAACATTGGCATCTAACCAACAAAGTGGAAAATTGCCCAGGTTTTTCGTGTCCACAAAAAGCGGGACAACTCGAATCTGGCCAATTAGTCTACTTTCAATCATCAGCAAAGTGATAGAAGGTGTCGTCGACAGTGCTATCAAGCGGCACTTACTCACCAATAACCTGCTCACTGATGCTCAGTTCGGGTTTCGCAAGGACCACTCGGTTTCAGACTTCATTACAGCCTTGGTCCAAACATCGACAAAAGAGTTGTAATCCAGAGGTGAGGTGTGAGCGACTGCCCTTGACATCAAGGCAGCATTTGACCAATTGTGGCAAAATGAGCCCTATTAAAATTTAAGTCAATGGGAATCAAGGGGAAAACTCTCCATTGGTTGGAGTCATACTTAGCACAAAGGAAGTTGGTAGTGGTTGTTGGAGGCCAATCATCTCATCCTCAGGATCTCGCTGCAGGAGTTCCTCAGGGCAGTGTCCTACGCCGAACCATCTTCAGCTGATTCATCAATGAACATCCCTCCATCATAAGGTCAGAAATGGGGATGTTCGCTGATAATTGCACAGTGTTCAGTTCCTTTCGCAACTCCTCACATAATTAAGCAAGCTGGGCCATCATGCAGGAAGAACTGGGCAACATCGAGGCCTGGGCTGATGAGTGGCAAGTAACATTCGCGCCAGACAAGTGTCAGGCAATGACCATCTCCAAGAAGATAGAGTCTAACCACCTCCGCTTGATATTCAACGGCATTACCTTTGCTGAATCCCCCACCATCAACATCCTCGGGGTCACCATTGACAATGAACCGGCCACATAAATGCTGTGGAAACAAGAGCAGGTCAGAGGCTGGATAGTTTGCGGTGGGTGACTCATCGCCTGAAACCCTAAAGCCTTTCCACCATTATAAGGAACAAGTCAGGAGTGTGATGGAATACTCTCCTCTTGCCAGGATGAGTGCAGCTCCAACAACACACAAGAATCTCGACATCATCCAGGACAAAGCAACCCGCTTGATTGGCACCCCATCCAACAAACAAAACATTCACTCCCTCCACCACCGGCGCACCGTGGCTGCAGTGTATACCATCTACAAGATGCACTGCAGCAACTCGCCAAGGCTTCTTCGACAGCACCTCCCAAACCCACGACCTCTACCAACTAGAAAGATAAGGGCAGCAGGCGCACGAACTGCAGCGGTTCAAAAAGTGGTTCACCGTCAACTTCACCAGTGCAATTAAGGATCGGCAATAAATGCTGTCCTTGCCAGCGACACCCACATTCCTTAGATGAATTTAAAAAGGAATGATCGAGCACGAGGGTTTTCTCGCATTGAAGGCTTCCCCATGGAGCAGGTTACCATTGATGACACGCATATTGCCATACATGCACCACATCTCAACTCGGCCATCTTCATGAACAGAAAGGGGTTTTACTCCCTCACTGTGCAGCTGGTGTTCGACCACACGCAGAGTATCATGGAAGTCAATGCCCGCTAACCTGGCAGCAGTCATTACACCTTTGTTATGCATCAGCCTAACATCGCAACAACCTTTGAACTGTCTCAGCAAATCAAAGGCTGGGTGACAAGGTCTATCCCTTTATGTAGTGGCTCATAATCCGATCAGACACTCAATCACTCATGTGCAGAGCAGGCCTAAAATGAGAGCCACGCAGCCATACGAATTGTCATCAAGCACACCATAGGCGTCAGAAAGCAACGCTTCCGCTGCCTGGACCGTTCTGCTGGAGCCCTGCAGTACACCGCTTAGCGGGTGTCAAGATTCGTCGTGGTGTGCTGCATGCTGCACAACCTCATCCTTATGACGGAACAGCCCTTGCCATCACCTATCTGACAAGACGCTGAGCCAGCGGCAGATGAAAAGGAGGATAAGGAGGAGGAGGAGGGCGACGAGGAGGAAGAGGCTGAGGAGGAGGAAGAGATGGAAGACTAATTGGAAGAAGAGGCAAGGAGGCAACAAGATGTACAGGCTCTGTCTGCCACGGCTCTGCTGCTCACCTTATTCATGATATCAGTAACATCAACGACACCTCCCAAGTAACCAATAGCCCTACACTCCCCACTTGTCCTCTCCCACATGACCATCAAATGCCCCTCCGTATGATTACACATTGTTTCCTCCTGCAGCTCATCGCCAAAATAAAAACCACCATTAACTGTGACTTCTAATACAAATTTATAACGTTACACATTAATTCAAATATGGAACATTACAGTATTCACGTTTGCGCATTGCCTCAGTGTCTGTCGCGCGTTGTCTTTCGCCTTTGCCTTTCCTGATGCTCCCCCAGTGAATGGAGCAAGGGTGGTGAAAGGCTGCTGAACTTCAATTGAGGAGCATGGAGATGGTTGTGGAGGATGACCTCAAGCAGCTGTGGGCTAAGAGGGCCCGGCTTCAGACTACATCATCTCGGCCTGGGCTGCAGCAGTCTGGCCTGGCTGGCTGCCAGGCAACAGCACGGGCACTGGCGAAGTGGGAGGGGTTGGACCAGAAATGTTGTCATCCTGAGGGAGAACAGCAGGTTCGACTGCACTGGCGCCACTGCCGCTCACATGGGACGTCACTTCAGCAGTCCTCGTGATCAACTGGAGAGCAGATTTCTGGACTGCTGTGATGCCCTGGAAGCCCTGTTCCACAGTGGAATCCAGAGCTACGATAGCAGCAGTCTGGGCTTCCAAAGCAGCAGTCTGAACTGTCAGAAAAGCAGTCTCAATTTCATCTGAAACTGTCACATCTTTGATGACATTGGTTTTGCTGCAATTCAACCTGCGACATTGGTCATCAGACGTTGTATCATGGTGGGTTCCACAGGTGCGCTGATGGAGGTGACCGCCCGTTCATTGTCGGCAGGGATGGGCTCCAAGCTCTGCGCAAAGCCCTGTGCCAAGTTCAACGTGGACTCCTCCATGCCCCTTGAAATTGTGCACAGGTTTTCTGGCAGGCTTTCCAGTGCCCCAAGCATTTGGTCGTGTATGCCCATCAGCCGTCTTCTGTACCCTAGCCCAACGAAGTCCTCATCTGAATCCTATGCAGCAGAACCATTGTGTGACCTCGCCCTCTGGCGTGTTGGCTCCTGTGGTATCCGTTGCTCCTGCCCCGGCTCCATCACATTTGTGACCGGAGTCTCATCACGTGCCGATCTCTCCTCTAAACTAACCTCTAAAGGACGTGCAGTTTGAATCTCTGAGCTGATGGATACGAGTGTTAGATCGAGTGACGGTGTCGCTTCAGTGGCCCCCTCCTCCTCGTCGTCGTCCTCCTCCTCCTCGTCCTCCTCCTCCTCCTTGAATAGTACTGCCACGTGTTCTGAATATCTGCAATGACAAAGAGAACAGGTTGCGATATGTTGAGAGGAGAGAAAGTAAGACGTGCATGCTGACAGCATCTGCAGCATTTGAGTCAGAAAAGATTGTGGGAGGAAGGAGATGTGGGAACCAAGAAGGAGCATTAGATATGCAGAGACATCCTTCATCCGGACCTCCAGCGCGGCATGTGGTCAGAACGGCAGCGACAGCCCGCCCAATGATCCCCAACACTGTCTTTTCCATGCGGATGAGGACATGCAGGTGCGCCTGTCCTCCCTCATGTCTCTCCTGCTGTTGGTTGTTATGCACCATCTTCTCCTGCAAGACAGAGGATAGTGTGTCAATGAGTGTCCTGCTAGGTGTCTGGGTGATTGTGCCTGTCATAGTTGAATAGCTTCCAGTGTGTGTGAGCTGTGAGTGGTGGTTGTGTGATACTATGTGCGGGTGAGATGCAGCATGCCGAGTTGAGCATTGTGTATGGATGGGTAGTGTTTGTTGGTTGGTGGGTGTCGGGGACTGTGATGAGTGGAGCATTGGTGCAATTGGTAGGATGTGCCACTTGAAACTTGCATTCACTCACCTGGACCACTCGTGTCAAATTGTTGAAATTCTTTTGGCACTGAGGTGCAATGTTCCTGGCGTTCACATCCTTGGCCTCACCCTTCCACTGCCTGCAAAGCTGGAGTCAAGAGGGTCTCCTGCCACCCTGTGGGCACAGGACTGCCCTACTTTGGTCCATCCTTCCACCAGGGCCTCCAGTGCATCATCGGAGAAGCGTGGGGCATGATCTCATGCAGCTCCCGCGAACCTCCCTGCCATCTTTTCCTCCTCCCAGTAGACGTGCAGCTGAACCTTTAAGAGGTGCAAGCGGCCTGTGAGGAGCGCTGGCCATGCCCCATTTCTGGCTTCCTGATTCTCCGTGCAGGGTAAGGCTGGCTGCACGGAGGAATCATGTTCATTAGCAGGCAACGCCAAGCTCACGTGCTGCCTGGGCAGTAAGCACCGGGCGCTGGTTACTCGCAGATTGCGGTCCCCATGCCCGTAATTTTGCCTTACCCAATTTAACACCCTTAGTCTTTGAAATGAAGCACATTTGTGAATATGTGCTTCAGACTCTGGGGGTGAAATTGCCATCCCTTCCAGCCGCTGTCAACTTACCTCCCCACAATCACACAACTTCCACGATTAGCCCTTGGAGAAGAACGTGTCCCTTAACGCCGTCGCGAATGCAGTGACCAATTTTCAACTCACTCCTTTGTGGCGCTGCATCCCGCTCTTGTGTATGTGTTAAATTGTACCCTCAACACCAGCTTTACTGTTTTTATTTCCAAGAAATCTCTCACAATCTCTCACCCTGTGCCTTGTCCACGATCTCGTCTCTAACCTCATTCACTTAAGGCAGAGAGCGATCAACCTGAGAGGATCCAGCATACGTGTAATTTGTATCCATAATGCAATCTATGTTGATCCCATATTTCTGTTTCTTCAGCAGAATCACCTTTTACTCTAGAATCAACCTGAAGTCCAGAGAAACCAAGGCTCATTTTTGACACAAATGACCGTCTTATTGAGATGGTCATTTGTGAGGTTCGGTGGTAAGTTTCATGAACAGTTTTCATATAATGTCACGCAAGGTTACGTTTCCTTCTTTACTGCTTGGGTATTAAACATTACCAGAACGGAAAGCAGAATGGAAAACCTGGCGGCGAGCATCGGAGGTAATTAACGGAACATGCTGTGATTTCCTCCCATTAATGTAGGTATCCTTTGGAGCTCAATGTTGATACTGTATGTTGTATAGTATCATGTCAGGGCAATTTAGAGAGAGTTATACCCTGTATCTTGCACATTCCGCCTCTAACCTGCAAGCTGTCCAAGTTGACACTAGATGTAAAGTGGAGACACTTTGTGAAGGCAATATATAGGAGGCTCATCTCTGTTTCGGATTGCATCTCATTAGGGAGTGTTTGCGGATTTTCCCTGTACTGTCGCTACAAAAGGGTTGTTAATCTTTCAACAATAACTGCCGTGTGATACAAGCCTGAGTAGTTATTAAATAACAAGCTTTTATAGATTGTCTCACAGCAACATTATGTTATAATACAACTTTCTTCAGATTACATTAAAAGACAAGCAAATACACAACTTGATTCTCCCCGGACTCAAGATTGATCAGATCTGACCTCCGTGGGGTTGCCTGGGCAATGGACTTCTGACTGTCCTCACGCGAGCTCTAACCTTTGGGAGGAAGCATGCCCTATTTTTATATCATTTGGCTGCTACATTGTGTTTTTAAGCATCTCTGGCCTTATCTCCCAGTCATAAATCATCCCACCGTGCTGATGCCAAATAGCAAATCAAGATAATCTGCTATACATAACTTAGCTAATGAACTCAACCCATCATCTCTGTTGCTACAAGCTGTTTGTTCCTTTGAGGAATGCTTGACCTTTCTAATCTGAATACAGCCCCCCTATTCGGCCACGCATGGCCCATCCAATGTCGGTTTTGTAGCAGCCACATCTCTTGTTTTGGTGTAAACCAACTTCTGATGTCAATGTTGTCTTTTCTGTAGTCCCTCTGATATTTTGCCCTGTAACTTGCCCTTGTTCTCACAGAGAATCTGAACTCCGCTCCCACTGCAACATTCGCCCTCTTGCGAAGATGCGTGGGAGCTCTATGCAAGCCAGAACTTTGACTTTTTCTAGTTTACATTCATGTTCTTACAGGGAGCATTTGATGCTGATATTGGGGATAAAGTCAACACATCCTTCCAAACATCTATAAACTATTACTTGACAAAGAATTTACAACCCAGAAACTGGTTATTCGACCCAACCGGTTTATGCCGGTGTTTCTGCTCCAAAGAAGCCTCCATCCACCCTATTTTATCTAACCCTATCAGCACAACCTTCTATTCCAACTCTGAAATTGGCCGCAAACAAATCAAAGGAAGATTTGCATTTCTATAGCGCCTTTCAGGACCTCGGGATATCCCAAAGGGCTTTACCGCCAATGAAGCACTTTTAAAGTACATTTAATGTAGGAAACACGGCAGCCAATTTGCGCACAGCAATGTCCCATAAACAGCATTGTGATAATGACCAGATAATCGAATTTAGTGATGTTAGTTGAGGAATAAATATTGACAAGTATTGAACAGAGTGAGACAGTCAGCAGTGAAAATAACAAAGTTCAAGCATGGAGGAATCGATTCTGCGCAAAAGTTCCATTTCCCAATTGGGGAGAGATACAGCGAGATATTCTCAAAGGTGGAGTTTCAAACCTGCGAGAACCTATTCTTAACCAACGCCAAACCCGCCTGCAGCTGTTGCAAGAATGGGTTGACCTGCCTTTAAAGAATGGGCATAACAATATCCTTATTTGTAACTTATTTCAATGCAAGTTGTAATCATAATTACTCTTTACTACATTAAAATTTAGAAGATTTTTAATCTCTTCCATTTAAGAATCCAGTCCGATCGACACAATCGAGCTGGAAAAGGAAGAAGACTATTTTGGGCTTAATTTAGCTTTGGGCGATTGTGTAAAGCTGTCAATATTGGATTGACTGCTCATTATACACTTCTCTGCATTTCTACTTCCATTGTCTTCATTGGAAGGAAAACCGGGCGTGCTGTATGATGAGTGGCTGGTTCAATAGCGCCTGTTTCACACCACAGTCCAGAGTTACATTATCCCATTTCGCTTCTCTAATGTCACTGTCCAAGTTTTTTTCATTTCCAACGAAAAGCAGGAAATTTTAGCTGAACCTGTCCCTTCGAGAAACTGTCGGTGTCGGATACAACGCTGGTTTTATACACCACCAGATTTTATTATCATTAAAGTCAATGGAGAGTAGCATTGGTCGGTGTGTTAAACCAGAGTTCCAAACAATCCTGTGGGTTTCCTGCATGGCAAGTTGAGTTACAATTATATGGTCAAATGTGTCCACTAAATCAAATTATGCACCGCAGCACCGGCAGAAGTGCTTACGTTTTATTTAAAAAGAAATACCGGATTCAAAAGAATGCAAAATATAACATTAATAATATGAAACCTATAATGAGCAGCAGCAATGTGGGAATACAGCTGTCACTGTTCCCAAATATATCTTAGGTACAGGGGTTAAAGAGTGTATACTTCAATGCAAGGAGTATTACAAAGAAAGTAGATGAGCTAAAGGCACAGATAGACACATGGCATCATGATACTATTGCTATAACGGAAACCTGGGGGATAATTGGCAGCTCAATATCACTGGATATAAAGTTTTCAGGCAGGATAGAATGGGTGATAAAAAGGAGTGGTAGCAATATTGGTTAAAGAATCAATTATAGTTGTGAGAAGGGATGATATGCTAAATGGATCATCAATCGAGGCCATATGGGTTGAGCTAAGAAATAAAAAAGGTGCAGTCACCCTACTACGAGTGTACTAGAGACCCCCGAATAGCGAAAGGGAGTTAGAAGAAAAAATATGTAGGCAAATTTCTGAGTGCAAATATAAAAGGGAAATAATAGTAGGGGACTTCAACTACACTGATATCTACTGGGATTCAAACAGTGTGAGGGTATAGAGGGCGCAAAATTCTTCATCGGTGTCCAGCAGAATTATTCTGCCAACATGTGACAAGCACAACAAGGGGGAATGCAATTCCAGATTTAATCCTGGAAAATGAAGATGGGCAAGTGGGTGAAGATACATTGGGTGACCATATTGGGGATAGTGACCACAATTCAGTTAGGTTTAGCATTATTATGGAAAAGGACAGAGTCAAATCAGGAGTAAAAGTTTCAAATTGGGACAAGGCAAATTTTACAGAACTAAGAGGTGATTTGGCAGAAGTAGACTGGACACAACTGCTTGAGGAAAAATCAGTGGCAAGCCAGTGGGCGGTACTAAATGTGAAATTCTAAGGGTACAATGCAGACACGTTCCCACAATGAAAAAGGGTGGCACTGCCAAATCTAGAGCCTCCTGGTTGTCTGGAAGTATACGTGGCAAGATAAAGCAGAAAAAGTAAGCTTATGATTGTCAAAGAAAACTAATTACTGCAGAAAGCCGAGAGGAGTATGGAAAGTATAGGGATGACGTAAAAAAAGGAAATAAGGAAAGCAAAGAGAGGGCATGAAAAAATATTAGCTCGTAAGATTAAAGAAAACCCAAAGATGTTTTATAGGTACATTAAGAACAAGAAGAGAGGTAAGGAAAATTTGGGACCTATCAGGGACGATAAGGGTAACTTGTGTGTAGAAGCAGAGGATGTGGGTAGGGTTTTAAATGAATATTTTGTCTCCATATTCACAAAGGAAAGGGATGATCCAGACGTAGCAGTTAAAGAGGAGAGGTGTGAAATATTGGATAAGGTAAACATAATGAGAGAGGAAGTACTAGAAGGACTGGAACCCTTGAAAGTTGCTAAGTCACCAGGGCCGGATGGATTGTTTCCTAGGCTGTTGAAGGTAGCGAGGGATGAAATAGCGGATGCTCTGAGGATCATTTTCCAATCCTCACTAGATTCAGGGGAGGTACTGGAGGACTGGAAGACTGCAAATGTAGTACCAATGTTTAAAAAGGGCACGAGGGAAAGGCCGAACAATTATAGGCCGGTCAGACTTACCTCGGTGGTAGGCAAACTATTAGAATCAATACTGAGAGAAAGGATAAACTGTCACTTGGAAAGGCATTGTTTAATCAGGGATAGTCAGCATGGATTTGTTCAGGGAAGGTCATGCTTACAAATCTGATTAAATTCTTTGAGGAAGTGACAAGGAGGATTGATGAGGGTAATGCGGTGGATGTTGTCTACTTGGATTTTAGTAAAGCATTTGACAAGGTCCCACATGGCAGACTGGTCAGAAAGGCAAAAGCCCATGGGATACAGGAAAATGTGGTGAATTGGATCCAAAATTGGCTCAGTAACAGGAAACAAAGGGTAAAAGTCGATGGATGTCTTTGCGAATGGAAATCCGATTCCAGTGGTGTGCCACAGGGCTCAGTGTTGGGTCCCTTGCTGTTTGTGGTATATATTAATGATTTGGACTTGAATGTAGGGGGCATGATTGGCCAATTTGCAGATGACACAAAAATTGGCCTTGTAGTTGATAGTGAAGAGGGTAGCTGTAGATTCCAAGAAGATATCAATGGGTTGATGGAGTGGGTGGAAAAGTGTCAAATGGAGTTCTCAACCCCGAGAAGTGTGAGGTAATGCACTTAGGGAGGGCAAACAGTAAACGGGAATACGCAGTAAACGGGAATATATTGAGAGGGGTAGAGGAAGTGAAAGACCTTGGAGTGCACGTGCACAGGTCCCTGAAGGTGGCAGTACTGGTAGATAAGATTGTCAAGAAGGCATACGAAATGTTTTCCGTTATTAGCCGAGGTATAGAATAAAAAAGCAGGGATGTTATGATGGTACTATACATAACACTGGTGAGGCCATAGCCGGAGCATTGACTGCAGTTCTGGTTACCACATTACAGGAAGGACGTAATTGCACTGGAGAGATTGCAGAGAACATTTACAAGAATGTTTGCCAGGGCTTGAAAATTGCAGCTACGAGGAGAATTTGATGAGGCTGGGATTGTTTTCCTTGGAGCAGACGAGGCTGAGGGGTGACTTGATTGAGGTATGCAAAATTATGAGGAGCCCAGTTCGAGTAGACAGGAAATACCTGTTTCCCCTAGCGGAAAATTCAATAACTAGAGGACCTAGATTTAAGCTGATTGGCGGAAGGATTAAAGGGAACATGAGGAAAGACGTTTTTACCCAGACGGTAGTAGGTGTATGGAATTCGCTGCCCAAATTGGTGGTGGAGAGCAGGGACCCTCAACTCTTTTAAAATTACCTGGACCTGCACCTAAAGTGCTGTAAGCTGCAGGGCTACGGACCGGGTGTTGGGAGGTATGATTAGAATGGGCACCTGGTTGTTCTTCGAGCCGGCGCAGACACAATGGGCCGAATGGCCACCTTCTGTGCTCGATCTTTTCGATAGTTCTATGGTTCTAGTCACGTTCTAACCTTTGAGGTTTGCTTCAAAATGTTAAGAGTCCACATAGAATATATTATTAATGGATCGAGATCAGGTGATCATGCAACCACCCCATTCAATGATTGTAATTAATTTGAATATTGACGCAAAGCAATTGTCCCCACGGGCACATCCTTTAGATATGAATACGGGACTCTTTCAAACATTTTATGGCAGCGTCAATTAACAGGAAATCTAACAGGTAACAATATATCTGAAAGGATTTATCCTCTGGGATATCAGGGAGCTTTACTCTGCATCTAACCCGTACTGTACCTGCCCTGAGAATGTTTGCTGGGAGTGCATAGGAAGCTTTACTCTGTATCTAACCCGTGCTGTACCTGCCCTGAGAGTATTTGATGGGAGTGTAGAGGGAGCTTTACTCTGTATCTAACCCATGCTGCACCTGTCCTCGGAGCGTTTAAATATCCTGCTTTATACCATGCCCTACATACCACTACTGTTTGGTGGCCTATAAACTACTCCCAACAATGTTTTTCTGCCCCTTGTTTATTCTTAGCTTCACCCAAACTGAATGTACATCTTGATCTTCTGAGCCAAGATCCTTCCTCAGTATTGCACTGATCTCATCCTTTATTAACAGCACTATCCCACCTCCTTTTCCTTTTTGCTTGTCCTTCGTAAATATCGAATATCCTTGAATATTCAGTTCCTAGCCTTGGTCATCCTGCAACCACGTCTCTGTAATGGCAATTAGATCATTCCCATTTACTTCTATTTGTGACGTCAGTTCATCAACCTTGTTGCGAATGCTGCGTGCATTCAGATAAAGTGCCTTTAATTTTGCCTTTTTAACACATTTTCTTATTTTGATCTTATTTGCAGCTGGCCTTTGTTTCTGCTGCCTTCCAATTTCTCTCACTACTTTTCTGCCTTTCACTTCCAGCTTTGTTACTCAACCTTTTGAATCTCCTCTGAGATTCCCAGCCCCCTGCCAAGTTAGTTTAAACCCTCCCCAACAGCACCAGCAAACCTCATTGCAAGGATATTTGTCCCGGCCTGTTGAGGTGCAACCTGTCCGGCTTGTATAGGTCCCACCTCCCCCAGAACCGGTCCCAATGCCCATGGAAACTGAAGCCCTCCCTCCTGCATCACCTTTCCAGCCACGCATTTATCTGCTCTGTCCTCCGATGCCTATACTCATTAGCATGTGGCACTGGGAGTAATCCGGAGATTACTACCCTTGAGTTCCTGCTTGTCAATCTCTTTCCTAACTCCTTAAACTATGCCTGCAGGACCTCATCTCTTTTTGTACCTCTGTCGTTGGCACCGATATACCGCCCCCCACCCCCCACCCCCTGCAGAATGTTTTGCAGCCGCTCAGTGAAATCCATGACCCTGGCACCAGGGAGGCAACATACCATCCTGGAATCAGTTTGCGGACGTAGAAACGCCTGTCTGCTCCCCTAACTATGGAATTCCCGATCATTATTGCTCTTCTGACCTTTCTCCTCCCCCTACCCACGACAGCTGAGCCATCTTTGGTGATGTTGACTTGGCTCTGGCTGCTCTCCACAGAGAACCCCCCTCCTCCACAATACTGGTTGGATGGTGAGATCCCCTCAGCGGACTCCTGCACTACCTGCCTGGTACTCCTTGTCTGGCGGTCTTCCAGTGCCTCTCTGCCTGCATTTTCTTAAGCTCGGGGTAACCACTAGAGATTAGACCCTGGGAAGGTGCAGCATTAACTGCCCAAGTACACGAGTAGCCGATAGAGCTCAGACCTTTGTGAGGTGCAGCACTAAATGTCCAGGTACATCAGTAAACTCTGGAGATTAGACCTTGGGAATGTGCAGCACCAACTGTCCAGGTGCATTAGGAAACACCAGAGATCAGACCCTGGAAAAGTTTAGCAGTAAAACCCACTCCCCTGTCTGTATACCCTCCCCATCCCTAACCTGCTCGAACACACTCCCATTGTGTGTATTCCCTCCCCCCTCTCTCGGTTGCTCCAACACACTCCCACTGTGTACATTATATCACTACCTCCCTCGCCTGCTCCAACACATCTCACTGTTTGTATTCCCTCCCTCCCTCTCCAGCTCCAACACACTTCCACTTTGTTTATCACATCTCTTCCGCCCTCGCCTGCTCCGACCGACTCCAAAACTGTGACTAGTCCGTCCCTTCCTCCCTCGCCTGCTGCAACTAACTCCCCCTGTGTACAGTCCCTCTTTCTATCCGTCGGCTGCTCCAACACAATCTTCCTTTGTGTATTCCATTCCACCCTCCATCTCCAGCTCCAACAAGCTCCCCCTGTATGTATTTTGTAAAACACCCTCCCTCGATTACTTCAACGCACTCCCCCTCCGTGTATTCTCTCCCTCCAACACTCGCATGCGCTAACACACTCCCATTGTCTGTATTTCATCCCTCCAACCCCCCTCGCCTACTCCAATACTTGCTGCAACAAAATTGACCTGTGTGTATTCCCATTCTTCCTCCCTCTTCAGCTCCAACACATTCCATTTGTGTGCACTCCCTCCAACAAACTGCAACTGTGTGGATTCCATCCCACCCTCCCTCGCCTCTTCCAACACAATCGCACTGTGTGCATTCCACCCCGCCCTCTCTCGCCTGCTCCAAAGCAAACCTTCTGTTTCAACACAATCTCTCTGTGTGTATGACCTCCTCCATCCCTCTCCAGCTCGAAAACACTCCCCCTGTGTGCACTCGCTCACTTCCTCCCTCCCCTGCATCAACACACTCCCACTGTGTGTGTATTCCCAAATTCAGACCCTAGTCTGCTCCAACACCTTCGCCTATTGCAGCACACTCCCCCTGCGTGCATTCCCTCCGTCCCTCCATTTCCTGCTCCAACACACTCCCGCTGTATATTCCCTCCCGCCCCCCCCCCCCTCGCCTGCTCCAACACATTCCCTCTGTCTGCATTCCATCACTCCCTCCCTCGCCTGTTCCGACACACTCCACCTGTGTGCATTCCATTCCTCCCAGCTTCCCGTGCCAACTAAAATACACTCGCCCTATGTGTATTCCCTCCGTACCTCCCTTGCCTGCTCCAAAACTCTTCCACAATGTGTTGTCCCTCTTTTCCCTGCCTGGTCCGACAAACTCCTCCGTATGTATTCATTCTATCCATCCATCCCTCGCCTGCTCCAACACCGTGCCATTGTGTGTATTCTCGCCCTCCCTCGGCTACTCCAACACAGTCCCACCGTGTGTATTTCTTCCCTCCCTCCTTCCCATGCCTGCTCCAAAACAATTCCCCTCTGCCTATTCCGACACTCACTCCCTTCCTCGACTACTCCAAAACATGTCCCTGTGTGCGTTCCATCCCTTCCTCTCATGGCCCAACCCGCTACCACTGTTTATATTTTCTTCCTCCCTCACCCGCCAGCTCCATCACAATCCTCCTGTCCGTATTCCCTCCCTCCCTCGCCTGCAATAACACACTCACGTTTTGTGTGTTCACTTCTTCCCTCACATCTTCTTCTGCACACTCCCCTTCTGTGCATTCCCTCCCTCCCTCATCTGCTCCAACACACTCCCCCTGTGTGAAATCCCACCCTCCCTGCCTCGCCTGCTACGAACAGTTCCACAAACTGTGTAATCCCTTCCTCCATCCATCACCTGCTCCTACATACTCCACCTGTGTGTATTGCCTGCGACACTCCCTCCTTCGCCTTTTCCAACACACACCGCCGATGTTCATTCCCTCCAACCCTATGTCCCTCGCCTGCTCCATCTTAATTCTTCTCTGTCTATTCCCTTACTCCGTCCCACGCATGCTCTAACATACTGCCTCTGTGTTTATTCCCCCTCCCTCCTTGGCTTGCTCCAACACACGCCCACTGTGTGTAATACCAACCACTCTACATCCCCTGCTCCAACACGCACCCCATGTGTGTATTCTCTCCCTCCCACATTTCCCTGCGCTGACACACTCCCACTGTGCGTATTTCTTCCCCCCACCCCCGCCTGCTCCAAAACAAACCCTCTGTTCCAAAATAATCTCTCTTTGTGTATTCCCCCCTCTCTCCCTCTCCAGCTCGAAAACACTCCCGCTGTGTGCATGCCCTCACTCCCTCCCTCGTATGTCGTGAGGGAGGAACTCCCATGTGGCCTACTCAGTTCCTCCCTCAGTTCACCACTAGTAATTTCAGTGTAGGGTCACCACCAATATAGTTTGAGTAGGCAATGAAAGAGTAGGGTCGCCATCAGTATTGTTAGTGTAGACTCACCACGGGTAACATAAGAGTAGGGTTACCATTGATATTAGAATTGGGTCACCACCAGTAATGTTAAAGTAGAGTCACTACCATTAATGATGGAGTCTGTTCACCATCATTAATAATAGGTCAACACCAGGAATATTAGAGTAGGATCTCTAACTGTAATTTTAGGGTCATCAACAGTAATGTTAGAATAGAGTCGACACCAGTAATGTTAGAGTAGGGTCAACCCCGGTAATGTTAAAGTAGGTTTACCATCATTCATATCGGGTAGCGTCGCCCCCAGTATGTTAGAATACGACAAACACAAGTGAAGTTTGAGTATGATTACTATCAGTAATGTTGCACACGGTCACCACCAGTATTTTTAGCGTATAGTCACCAGCAGTAATGTAAGAGTAGGGTTACCACCAGTAGTGTTAGAGTAGAATCACCAACAGTAATGTTAGACTCGGGTTTCCACCAGTAATATTTGAGTAGGGTCATCAACATTAATGTTAGGGTAGGTTCGCCACCACTAATGTTAGAGTAGAGTCACCACCACAAAAGTTTGAGTGGGATCACCATTATTAATGTTACAGTAGAATCACCACTAAAAATGTAAGAGTAGGAACATCACCAGTAAAGTTAGAGTAGGGTAACCAACTGTAATGTTAGAGCAGAGTCACCTCCAATAAGGTTAGAGTAGAGTCATCACCAATAATGTTATTGTCGAGTCACCACCATTAATGATGACCACCAGCAAAGTTTCAGAAGGATCACCATTAGTAAAGTTAGATAAGAATCTCCACTAGTAATGTTAGAGAAGGGTCACCACCAGTAATGTCAGAGTATGGTCACCACTAGTGATGTCAGAGTATGGTCACCACCAGTAATGTCAGAGTAGGGTCACCACTAGTAATGTTATATTAGAATCAGCAGTATTAACTTTACAATACGGTCACCATCGTTTATTTTGGGTAGCGTCACCCCCAGTAATTTTAGAATAGGGCCAACACCAGTAACGATTGAGTAGCATCACCATCAGTAATGTTAGAATATGGTCACCACCAGAAATGTTGCACAGAGTCAACACCAATAATGTTGATGTCGGGGCAACACCAGTAATGTTAAAATGGGGCACTGCCAATTATGATGGAGTAGCTTTAACACTAGTAATGTTAATGTAGATTCATCGTCAGAAATGTCAGTGTGGAGTCACCACCAATAATGTTAGAGGAGGATCACTACTAGAAATGTTAGAATAAAGTCACCACCAGTAATATTAGAGCAGTGTAACCACCAGTAATATTAGAGTAGTGTAACCACCAGTAATATTAGAGTAGTGTAAATACCAGTAATATTAGAGCAGTGTAACCACCAGTAATATTAGAGCAGTGTAAATACCAGTAATATTAGAGTAGTGTAAATACCAGTAATATTAGAGTAGTGTAAATACCAGTAATATTAGAGTAGTGTAACCACCAGTAATATTAGAGTAGTGTAAATACCAGTAATATTAGAGCAGTGTAACCACCAGTAATATTAGAGTAGTGTAAATACCAGTAATATTAGAGCAGTGTAACCACCAGTAATATTAGAGTAGTGTAACCACCAGTAATATTAGAGTAGTGTAAATACCAGTAATATTAGAGCAGTGTAACCACCAGTAATATTAGAGCAGTGTAAATACCAGTAATATTAGAGTAGTGTAAATACCAGTAATATTAGAGTAGTGTAAATACCAGTAATATTAGAGCAGTGTAACCACCAGTAATATTAGAGTAGTGTAACCACCAGTAATATTAGAGTAGTGTAAATACCAGTAATATTAGAGCAGTGTAACCACCAGTAATATTAGAGCAGTGTAAATACCAGTAATATTAGAGTAGTGTAAATACCAGTAATATTAGAGTAGTGTAAATACCAGTAATATTAGAGCAGTGTAACCACCAGTAATATTAGAGTAGTGTAAATACCAGTAATATTAGAGCAGTGTAACCACCAGTAATATTAGAGTAGTGTAACCACCAGTAATATTAGAGTAGTGTAACCACCAGTAATATTAGAGCAGTGTAACCACCAGTAATATTAGAGTAGCGCCATCACGATTAATGTTAGAGGAGCTTCGTCACTAGTCAATGTTAAAGAAGAGTCACCATCAGAAATGTTCGAGTAGATTCACCACCAGCAATGTTAGAGTAGAGTCAACACCAATAACGATGGAATAGAGTCACCACCAGTAATGTTGGAGTACGGTCTCCACCAGTATAGTTTGTTTACGATCACCATCAGTAATAATAGAGTAGGGTCACAATCAGTAATGTTAGAGTAGTGTCAACACCAGTGATGTTAAAGTAGGGTCACCACGAGTAATGTTAGAGTAGGATCATCGCCATGAATATTATAGTAAGGTCACCACCAGTAATGTTAGAATAGGATCAACACCAGTAATGTTGTTTTAGACTCACGACCATTAATGATAGAGTATGGTCAGTAACATTAATGTTAGAGTTGTGTCACCAACATTAAAGGTGGAGAAGCATCACCATCAGTAATGTTAGAGTAGAGTCAACACCTGTACTTGTAGAGCAGGGCCAAGGCTAGTAATGTTCGAATGCAATCACAAGCAGTAATGCTACATTAGGGTCAACGCTTGTAATGTTAGAGTAGAGTCACAACCATTAAAGTTACCGTTGGGTAACCACCAGTAATGATAGAGTAGGGTCACCATCAGTCATGTTAGAGTCGGGTCACTACCAGTCATGTTAGAGTAGAATCACCAGCACTTATATTAGTGTAGGGTCACCACCAGGAATGTTAGAATAGAGTCAACTCCAGTAAGGTTAGAGTAGGGTCAACACCTGTAATGTTAGATTAGGGTCACCAGCAGTTGTGATAGAGTATGATCACCATGATTAATGTTAGAGTACAGTCACCACCAGTAATGTTAGAGTAGGGTCACCAACAGTAATGTTAGAGGACGATCACTACCAGAAATGTTAGAGTAGAGTCAACACAAGTAATGTTAGAATAAAGTCACCACCAGTAATATTAGGTTATGGTAACCACCAGGAATGGTAGAGTAGGGTCACTACCAGTAGTGATAGAGTAGGATCACAACCAGTAATGTTAGAGTGGAGTCAACACCATTTATGTTGGAGTATCATCAACACAATTAATGTTAGAATAGGGGCACCCCGATTAATATTAGAGGAGCTTCATCACTAGTTATGTTAAATAGAGTCACCATCAGAAATGTTCGAGTAGAGTCACCACCAATAATGTTAGAGTAGGGTCACCATCTGTAATGTTAAAATAGGGTCACCACCAGTAATGTTAGAGAAGAGTCAACACCAGTAACAATAGAATAGAGTCACTACCAGTAATGTTAGATAAGAGTCACCACCAGTAATGTTAGAGTACGGTCTCCACCAGTGATGTTAAAGTAGGGTCAACTCCAGTAATGTCATTATAGACTCACCACCATTAATGATAAAGCATGGTCAGTAACAGTAATGTTAGAGTTGTGTCACCACCATTAAAGGTGGTAAAGTATCACCATCAGTAATGTTAGAGTAGGGTCACCACCATCATAGAATATTAGTGTAAGGTCAATGTTAGATTAAAGTCACCTCCAGTAAGGTTAGAGTAGGGTCAGCACCTGTAACGTTAGAGTAGGGTCACCAGCATTAGTGATAGAGTGTGATCACCACAATTAATGTTAGAGCAGGCTCACCACCATTAATGTTAGAGTACAGTCAGTGATGTTAGAGTTGGGTCACCAGCAGCACTGTTAGAGTAGGGTCACCACCTGTAATGTGAGAGTAGGGTGACCAACAGTAATGTTAAAGTTGGTTCAACACCAGTAATGATACAGTAGAGTCGCTACTAGAAATGTTGGAGTAAGGTTATCAGCAGTATAGTTTGTGTAGGGTCACCATCAGTAATGATAGAGTAAGTTCATCACCATTATTGTTAGTGTAGATTCAATACCAGTAATGTTCGTATAGAATCACAACTAGTGATGATGGAGCAGAGTTATTATCAGTAATGTTAGAGTTGATTCACAACCAGTAATGACAGAGCAGGGGCACAAGAATTAATGTTAGAGTAGAGTCACCAATAGTCATGTTAAAGTAGGATAACCACCAGTAACGTTTGAGTAGTATCACCACCAATAATGTTGGGTTGGCGTCACCACCGCTAATGTTAGAGTAGGATCACTACCAGTGTGTTAGAGAAGGGTCACAATCAGTAATGCTAGAATAGCACAACCACCAGCAATGTTAGAGTAGAATGACCACCATTAATATTAGTGTAGGTTTACCACCAGGGATATTACAGTAGTGTCAGCACTGGTAATGTTAGAGTAGGGTCACCACCAGCAATGTTATAGTACGGTAACCACCAGCAGTGTTAGAATAAGATCACAATCATTAATTATTTGAGTAGAGTCACCACCAATAATGTTAGTGTAGGATCAGCACCAGCAATGTTAGAGCAGAATCACCACCAGTAATATTAGAATAGGGTCACCACCAGTACTGCTAGAGTAGGGTCACCACCAGTAATGTGAGAGTAGGGTCACGACCATCAATGTTAGAGTAGGCCACCACAAGTAATGTTAGAGTCGAGTCACCAGCGGGAATATTAGAGTCAGGTCACTACCAGTAATGTTAGAGTAGCTTCACCGCCAGTATTGGTAGAGTAGGTTCACAACCAGTAATGTTAGAGTAGAGTTACCCCCATTAATGTTAGAGTAGAGTCAGCACGTTAATGATAGATTAGGATAACACCAGTAATGTTAGAGTAGGGTCAACATATTTAAAGTGAGGGTGGGTCACCACTAGTAATGTTAGGGACTGTCACCACCTGTATCGTTTGTGTAGGATCACCATCATTAATGACAGATTGGTGTCACCACCAGTATTGTTAGAGACGAGTCACCAACAGCAATGCTATAGTAGACACCATCAGTAATGTTAGAGTTAACTCAGCACAATAAATTTTAGAGTACGATCACTACCAGTAATGTTAGAGTAGATTCACCATGCGGAATGTTAGAATAGAGTCACCACAAGTAATTTTAGAGTGGGGTCACCACCATTAATGATAGAGTAGGTACGCCGCCATTAATATTAGAGTAGGGTCACCACCAGGAATGTTAGAGTCGGGTCACCATCAGTAACGTGAGACTAGGGTCACCACAAGTAATGTTAGAGTAGAGTCACCACTAGGAATGTCGGTGTGTGGTCACGACATGGAATGGTAGAGGAGAGTCACCAGCAGTAATGTTAGATTAGGGTCAGCACCAGTAATGCTAGTGTAGAGTCACAACGATTAATGATAAGAGTATATTTACCACCAGTAAAGTTTGAGTACGGTCACCATGAATAAAGTTTCAGTCGGATCACCGTCATTAATGTTAGAGGAGTTTCGCCACCAGTAATGATAGAGTAGTTTTACGATCAATAATGTTAGAGTAGGGACATCTCCAGTAATGTTGGAATACGATCACCAGCATTAATGTTAGAGTAGGTTCACCACCAGTAATGCTAGAGTAGTTTAACCACCAGTAATGTTAGTGTAGGGTTATCATCATTAATGATAGAATAGGGTTACCACCAGTAATGAGAGAGTAGGGTCACCACCAGTAACGTTAGAGTGCAGTCACCACCAGTAATGTTAGGGTAGGGTCACCAGCAGTACTGTCAGAATAGTGTCACCACGAGTAACGTTAGAGTAGAGTCCCCACCAGTAATGTTAGAGTTGGGTCACCACCTGTAAGGATGGAGTATAATCACCTCCAGGAATGTTAGATTAGAGTCACCAGCAGTATTGTTAGAGCAGAGTTATCTCCAGTAATGTTAGAGTCTGGACACCACGAGGAATGTTTAAAGTAAGGGAACCACCAGTAACGTTAGAGTAGAGTCGCCAGCATTAATGATAGCATAGGGGCACCAACTTTAATGTTAGAGTAGGATCACCACCAGGAATGTTAGAGTAGGGTCATAACCTGTAATGTTAGAGTAGAGTCATTAGAAGTAATTTTACAGTCGGTTCAGCACCAGTAATTTTAGAATAGGATCACCACCATTAATATTAGAGTAGGCAAACCACAATTACTGTTAAAGTAGGGTCACCACCAGTAATGTTGGAGTGGCGTCTCTACCAGTAATATTAGAATAGAGTTACCTCCATTAATTTCAGTGTAGGGACACCACCAGTAATGTTAGAGTAGACTCATTACCAGTAATGTTAGACTAGGGTCATCACCAGTGATGTTGGATTAGAGTCACCACCATTAATGCTAGTGAAGTGTTACCACCTTTAATGTTAGAGTTGGTTCAACACCAGTAATGATAGGGTAGAGTCACCACCATTAATATTAAAGTAGTGTCACCACTAGTCGGGTCATCACAAGTACTGTTGGCGTGAGGTCATCACCAGTAATGTTAGAGTAGAGACACCACCATTAATGTTAAATTAGGGTCAACACCAGTAATGTCAGCGTACTGCCACTACCAGTAATGTTAGACTAGGTTCATCACTAGCAACCTTAGACTCGGTTCATCACTAGCAATGTTGCAGTAGAGTCACAACGATGAATGTTAGAGTAGGGTCACCATCAATAATGTTAGAGTAGGGTCACTGCAAGTGATGTTAGAGCAGAGTCATCACTAGTATTATTAGAGTTGGGTTCACCAACAGGAATGTTAGAGTCGGGTCTCCATCAGTAATGTTAAGTAGGGTCACCTGCAGTAATTTTAGCGTGGGGACACCACCAGTAATATCACAGTAGAGTCACCAATATTAATGACAAAGTTGGCTCAAAACTATTAATATTATAATTGTGTCAACTTTAGGAATGTAAGAGTTAGGTCTCCACCAGTAATGTTAGAGTTAGTTCACCACCAATAAAGTTAGCGAAGGGTCACCATGAGTATCGTGGGAGTAGGGTCACCACCTTGAATGTTAGAGTAGGTTCACTGCCAGTAATGTTAGAGTAGGGTCACCACTAATATTATTAGAGTTGGGTTCACCACCAGGAATGTTAGACTAGGATCACCTCCAGGAATGTTAGAGTAGGGCGACCACCGGTAATATTTGAGTAGAGTCGCCACCAATAATGACAGTGCAGAGACACCGCCAGTAATGTTAGAGTACAGTCATCTCTATTAATATTAGTGTAGTGTCACCATCAGTAATGTTGGCGTAGAGTCACCGCCATTAATTTTAGATTAAGCTCACCACCTGTAATGTTAAAGTAGGGTGACCACAATTAACGTTAGAGCATGGTCATCACTAGTAATGTTAGAGTAGGGTCACCGCCATTAATGTTACGCCAGGGTCATGACGTGTCACCGCCAGTGACGTCACAGTTGGTTCATCTCAAGTAATGGGTCACCAGCAGTGATTTCAGAGTAGAGAAACCACAGGAATGTCAGACTCGCGTCACCACCAGTAATGTTAGAATAGAACCACCACCATAAACAATAGAGTAGGAACTCAACCATTAATATTAACGTAGGGTCTCCACCTGTAATGTTAGAGTGGGGTCACCAACAGTAACGTTAGAGTAGGGTCACAACAATTAATATTAGATTGGGGTCAGCACCAGTAATGTTAGAGTAGGCTCACCAGCATTCATTTTAGAGTAGGGTCACCACCAGGAAAGTTAGAATAGCGTCACCACAAGTAATGTTAAAGCAGAGTAATCACCATTAATGTTAGAGTAGGTTCATCACCAGGAATGTTAGATTAGGGTCACCACCAGGAATCCGAGAGTAGGTTTAACAGCAGTAATGTTAGAGAAGGGTCACTACCAATAATGTTAGTATAGAGTCACCACCCATAATATTAGAGTATGTTCACCACCGGGAATGTTCGAGTCCTGTCACCACCAGCAATGTTAGAGCAGACTCATCAGCAGCAATGTTGGAGTAGATTCACCAACAGCAATGTTGGAGTAGGGTCACTATCAGTAATGTTAGAGAAGGGTCACCACCATTAATGTTAGAGTAGGGTAACAACCAGTAATGTTACAGTAGGTTCATTAAAAATAATTTTAGAGTAGGGACACCACCAGCAATTTTTAATAGAGTCAACACCAGTAATGTTAGTGTAGAGTCACCACCATTAATGTTAGAGAAGTGTCACCACCATAAATGTTAGAGTAGATTCACCATAAGTAATGTTCTTGTAGGTTCACCACCAGTAATGTTAAAGTGGGTTCACCAGCATTAATATTATAGTAGGAACACCACCAGTAACGTTAGAGTAGCATCAACACCATTAATATTAGAGTTGGCTCTCCACCAGTAATTTTGCACTAGGATCACCCCCGCAATGTTTAGAATTGAGTGACCACCAATAATGTTAGAGTCGGTTCACCTCCAGTAATGTTAGAGCAACGTCATCACCAGCAATGTTAGAGTAGTGTAACGAGCAGTAATTTTAGAGTAGGTCATCACCAGTAATCTTAGAGCAGGATCACCAGCAGTAATTAAGAGTAGAATCACAATCAGTCATATTTAAGTAGGGCCACCACGAGAAACGTTAGAGTACGGTCATCACCAGTAATGTTAGAGTAGGGACAACAGCACTAACGTTACAGTAGAGTCAGCACCATTAATGATATATTAGTGTCACCACCATGAATGTTAGAGTAGGGTAACCACCAGTAAAGTTAGAGTCGGGCCATTACCAATAATGTAAGAGTAGGTTCAGCGCCAGCAATGTTAGAGTACGGTCACCACCAGTAATGTTAGGATAGGGTAACCACCAGTAATTTTAGAGTAGGATCACCACCATTAATATCAGCGTAGGGTCACCACCATGAATGTTAGATTAGAGTCACCACCAGTAATGATTGCGTCTAGTCAATAACTAGCAATGTTAGATTTGGGTCACCAAAAGTAACGTTAGAGTAGGTTTACCACCAATCACATCAGATTTGGTTCACAACAAGTAATGTTAGAGTCGGGTCACCACCAGTATTGTTAGAGTAGAGTCACCACCATTAATGTAAGGGTATGGTAACCACCAGTAATGTTACAATACGAACACCACAAGTAATGTTGGAGTGGGTTCACCACCAGTAATGTTTGAGTACAGTTAACACCATTAATGTTAGAGTAGGGTTACCACTAGTAGTGTTAGAATAGGGTCACCACAATTAATGTCAGATTAGTTTCACTAGCAGTAATGTCAGAGAAGTGAAACCACCAGTAGTGTTAGAATATGGTCACGACACGTACTGTTAGCGTGGGGTTACCACCAGTAATGTTAGAGTAGTGTCACCATCAGTAGTTTTAGGGAAGTGACACCACCATTAATGATACAGTAGTGTCAACACCATGAATATTAGATTGTTGTCATACCAGTAATATTAGAGTAGGGAGACCACCATGAATATTAGAGTAGGGTCACCAATAGTAATGTTTGAGTAGGGTCATACCATTACTGTTAGAGTAAACTCACCACAATTAATGTAGAGAAGGGTCACCTCAAGTAACGTTAGAGTAGAATTGCAACCGGTATTGTTAGCGTATGGACACCATAAGTACTGTTAGACTAAGGTTACCACCAGTAATATTAAACTTGTATCACAACTATTAATGTTAGAGTGGGGTCACCAACAGTAATGTTAGATTAGGGTCATCACCAGTAATGTTAGTGTATGGTCACCACCAGTAATGTTAGAGAAGAGCCAACACTAGTAATAATAGATTAGGGCTACCCCAGAAATGTTAGAGTAGTGTCATCACCATTAATGTTAGAGTAGGGTTACCACTGGTAATGTTAGAATAGGGTCTCCAAAAGTAATATCAGATTCGGGTCACCACCATAAATGTAAGAGTAAGGTCACCAACAGTAATGTTAGAGTAGGGTCAACACAAATAATGTTAGAGTGGAGTCACCACCAGTAATGTTAGAGTAGGGTCACCACCAGCAACATTAGATTAGAGTCTCCACAAGTAATGTCAGATTAAGGTCACCTCCAGTAATGTTAGAGAAATGTCACCAAAAGTAATGTTAATAGGCTCACTACACGTACTGTTAGAGTGCGATTACCACCAGTAATGTTAGGGTAGTGACACAATCAATAATGTGAGGAAAGAATCACCATCATTAATGATAGATTAGAGTCACCATCATGAATATTTGTGTAGAGTCATAAGACCATAAGACAATAAGAGATACGAGCAGGTGCAGGCCATTCGGCCCCTCAAGCCTGCTCCGCCATTCAATGACATCATGGCTGATCTGATTTTACCTGAAATCTACTTTCCCGCCTTTTCCCCATATCCTTTGACTCCCTTGCTCATCAAAAATTTGTCTAACTCACCCTTGAATGTATTCAATGACTCAGCCTCCACAGATTTTTGGGGTAAAGAATTCCAAAGATTCACGACCCCCTGGGAGAAGAAATTCCTCCTCATTTCGGTCTTAAACGGGCGACCCCTTATCCTGAGACTATGCCCCGTAGTTTTAGATTACCCCATGAATTATAACATCCTCTCAGCATCTACCCTATCGAGTCCCCTCAGAATTTTGTATGTTTCAATGAGATCTCCTCTTATTCTTCTAAACTCCAATGAGTATACACCCAACCTGTTCAATCTTTCCTCGTAAGACAGCACTTCCATACCCGGGAACAACCTAGTGAACCTTCTCTGTACTGCCTCTAATGCAAGTATGTCCTTCCTTAAATAAGGGGACCAGAACTGTACGCAGTACTCCAGGTGTGGTCTCACCAGCACCCTGTACAGTTGTAGCATGACTTCCCTGCTTTATGCTCCATTCCTCTATAATAAAGTCCAAGAAATAAAGGTCATACCAGTAATATTAGAGTAGCGAGAACACCATGAATGTTAGAGTAGGGTCACCACGAGTAATGTTTGAGTCGGGTCATACTCTTACTGTTAGAGTAAGCTCACCACAATTGATGTAAAGAAGGGTCACGGCAAGTAACCTTAGAGTAGAATTACCACCAGTAATGTGAGAGCGCGGTCACTATAAGTAATGTTAGACTAAGGTCACCACAAGTAATGTTGGAGTTGTATTACAACAATAATGTTACAGTGGGATCACCAACAGTAATGTTAGATTAGGGTCATCATCATTAATGTTCGTGTATGTTCAACACCAGTAACGATAGAGTAGAGTCAACTCCGGTAATGTTAGAGTGGGATCACCACCAGATATGTTAGAACCGGGTCACCAACAGTAATGTTAGAATAGGGTCACGACAAATAATGTTTGTGTAGAGCCAACACCAAAAATGTTAGAGTAGACTCAACATAAATAAGTTAGGGTAGGTTCACCGCCAGTCATGTTAAAGTAGGGTCACCAGCATTAATATTAGAGTAGGAGCACCACCAGTAATGTTAGAGTAGTGTCAACACCATTAGTAACATAGGAACTTAGGAACAGGAGTAGGCAATTCAGCCCATCAAGCCCGCTCCGCCATTTGATAAGATCATTGCTGATCTGTGATCTAACTCCATATACCTGCCTTTCGCCCATATCCCTTAATACATTCGGTTGGCAAAAAGCTATCTATCTCAGATTTAAAATTAGTAATTGAGCTAATATCAATTGCTGTTTGCGGAAGAGAGTTAATAAACTTCAACCACGCTCTGTGTGTCGAAATGTTTTCTAGTATCACTCCTGAAACGTCTGGCTCTGATCTTTAGACTGTGTCCCCTTGCCTTAGAATCCCCAACCAGCGGAAATAGTTTCTCCCTATCCATCCTATCTGTTCCCCTTAATATCTTATAAACTTCGATCAGATCACCCCTTAAACTTCTAAACTCGAGCGAATACAACCCCAATTTGTGTAATCTCTCCTCGTAACTTAACCCTTGAAGTCTGGGTATCATTCGCGTAAACTGTTGCTGCATTCCCTCCAAGGCCAATATGTCCTTCCGAAGGTGCAGTGCCCAGAACTGTTCACAGTACTCCAGGTGCGGTCTAACCAGGGTTTTGTATAGCTGCAGCATAACTTCTGCTCCATTGTACTCTGGTCTTCTAGACATAAAGGACAGCATTCCATTAGCCTTCTTGATTATTTTCTGCACCTGTTCAGGACACTTCAATGATCTGTACCTGAACACATAAGTCCCTTTGGACATCCACTGTTTTTAACTTTATACCATTTAGAAAGTACCCTGTTCTATCCTGTTTTGGTCCAAAGTGGATAATTTCACAATTGCCTACATTGAATTCCATTTGCCACAGATTTGCCCTTTCACCGAATCTATCAATATCCCTTTGTAATGTTATGTTTTCATCGATATTGCTTACAATCTTTGTGTCATCGGCAAACTTAGATATGAGACTTTCTGTGCCTTCAACTGAGTCGTTAAAACAATTCTGAATAATTGAGGCCCCAAGACAGATCCCTGCGGGACTCCACTAGTCACATCCTGCCAATGTGAATACCTACTCATTATCCCTACTCTCTGTCGCCTTTCACTCAGCCAACTTCCTAAACAAGTCCGTACTTTTACCTCGATTCTATGTGCTTCTATCTTAGCTAACAGTCTCTTATGTGGGACTTTATCAAATGCCTTCTGAAAGTCCATATAAATAACATCCATTGACATTCCCCTGTCCACTACTTCAGTCACCTCTTCAAAAAATTCAGTCAACTTTGTCAGGCACGACCTACCTTTCACAAATCCATGCTGGCTCTCAGATTAACTGAAAATTTTCGAGGTGTTCAGTCGCCCTTTCCTTAATTATAGACTCCAGCATTTTACCCATAACAGATGTTAGGCTATCTGGTCTAAAATTCCTTGGTTTCTGTCTCTCTCCTACTTAAAAAGCGAAGTGACATGTGCAATTTTCCAATCTAGAGGGACAGTTCCTGAATCTAAAGAACTTTGAAAGATTATATTTAGGGCATATGCAACGTGCTCACCCACTTCCTTTAAAACCCTGGGATGGAAACCATCTGGTCCTCGGGATTTGTCACTCTTTAGAGCTATTATTTTCTTCATTAGTGTTGTTTTACTTATGTTAATTTTATTGAGTCCCTGTCCCGGATTCAATATTAGTTTTCTTGGTATTTTCGGCATGCTATCCTCTTTTTCTACTGTAATTAATGTTAGAGTAGTGTCACCAGCAAGAATGTTGCACTCGTGTCACTACTAGCAATGTTTAGAGTTGGCTCACCATCAATAATCTTAGAGTAGCGTCGCCACAAGCAATGTTAAATGAGGGTCACCATTACTAATGTTAGCGTAGGGTGATTACCACGAATGTTAGAATAGCGTCATCACCAGTAATGTTCGTGTACGATCAGAGAAGGGCCACCACCGGCAATGTTAGATTATGGTCACCACCATTAATGTTAGAGTCGGGTCATCTCCAGTAATGTTAGAGCAGGGTCAACACCTCTCATGTGAGAGTAGAGTAACTAGCAGTAATTTTAGAGAAGGTAATCACCAGCAATGTTAGATAAGGGTCAACGCTTATTAATGTTAGAATAAGATCACCACCAGGAATGTTAGAGCAGGGTCACCACCAGTAATGTAGAGTGGTGTCACTACCAGTAATATTAGAGTAGGGCCACCAAGAGGAACGTTGGAGTAGGGTTATCACCAGTAATGTTAGAGTAGGGACAACAGCAGCAATGTTACAGTCGAGTCTGCAACATTAATGATAGATTAGTGTCACCACCATGAAGATCAGAGTAGGATCACCACCATGAATGTTAGAGTAGAGTCACCACCAGTAACGTTAGAGTAGAGCCACTACCAATAATGTAAGAGTAGGTTCACCCCCAGTAATGTTAGAGTAGGGTCACGACAAGTACTGTTGGCATGTGGTTGCCACCAGTAATTTTAGATTAGAGGCACCATCAGTAATGTTAGAGTGAGGTCAACAAATATAATTTTAGAGAAGAGTCGCCACAATAAATGATAGATTTGTGTCACCAACTTAATATTAGTGTAGTGTTCACAAATAATGTTAGAGTAGTGTCCCCACCAGTAACGTTAGAGTAGGGTCACCACTAATAATGTTATCAAAGGTTATTACCATTAACTTTAGAGCAGGGTCACCACCAGTAATATTAGTGTAACATCAGCACCACTAATGTTAGAGCAGGTTCACAACCAGTAATATTAGAGTAGCAGAAGTGCGGTAGTGTTAGAGTAGGTTCACGACAAGTAATGTTAGGGTAGGGTCACCACCAGTAATGTTAGAGAAGGGTCACAACCAGTAATATTAGAGTAGAATCACCACCAGTAATGTTAAAGCGCGGTCACCATGTGTACTGTTAGACTAAGATCATCAGCAGTAGTGTTAGAGTTTTATCACAACTAGTAATGTTACAGTGGGCTCACCAACAGTAATGTCAGATTAGGGTCATCACCATTTATTTTAGTGTATGATCACCACGAGTAATGTTCGAGTAGAGCCAACTCCAGTAATATTAGAGTAGGGCCACCACGGAGAACATTGGAGTAGAGTTGTCACCAGTAGAGTAGAGTTGTCACCAATAACATTGGAGTAGAGTTGTCACCAATGTTATAGTTGCGTCACCACCATATATGTTCGAGTAGGATCTCCATCAGTAATATTAGGGTAAGGTCACCACAAATAATGTTTGAGTAGTCAACGCCAAAAATGTTAGAGTAGACTCACCATAAATAATGTTAGAGTAGGTTCGCTGCCAGTAATGTTAAAGTAAGGTCACCAGCATTAATATTAGAGTAGGATCACCACCAGTAATGTTAGAGTACAGTCAACAGCATTAATGTTAGAGCAGGATCACCGCCAGGAATGTTACGCTAATGTCACAACCAGTAATATTTAGATTTGGGTCACCATCAATAATGTTAGAGTAGCGTCGCCACAAGTAATGTTAGATAAGGATCACGACTAGTAATGTTAGCGTAGGGTCCCCACCAGTAATGTTCGAGTAGGGTCATTACCATTAATGTTAGAGTAGCGTCTTCACCGGTAATGTTCGTGTACGATCAGCGTCAATAATGCTGGAGAAGGGTCACCACCAGTAATGTTCGAGTAGGTTCACCACCAGCAATGTTAGATAAGGCTCACCACCATTAATGTTAGAATAGGGTCACCTCCAGTAATGTTAGAGTGGAGTAACCAGCAGTAATTTTAGAGTAGGTCATAACAAGCAATGTTAGATAAGGGTCACCACCATTAATGTAGAATGCTCTCACAAGCAGTAATATTAGAGTAGGGCCACCACGAAGAACATTGGAGTAGAGTTGTCACCAGTAATGTTGGAGTCGGGACAACAGCAGTAATGTTACACTCGAGTCTGCAACATTAATGATAGATTAGGGTCAACACCATGAAGATCATAGTAGGATGACCACCATGAATGTTAGAGTAGGGTCACCACCAATAATATTAGAGTAGAGCCACTACCAATAATGTAAGAATAGGTTCACCACCAGTGATGTTGGAGTAGGGTCACCACAAGTACGGTTAGCATGTGGTTGCCACCAGTAATCTTAGATTAGAGGCACCATCAGTAATGTTAGAGTGAGGTCAACAGAAAATATTTAGGAGAAGATTCGCCTCAATAAATGGTAGATTTGTGTCACCAACGTAACATTAGAGTAGTATTCACAAGTAATGTTAGAGTAGGGTCACCACTACTAATGTTAGCGAAGGATTTTACCATTAATTTTAGAGCAGGCTCATCACCAGTAATGTTAGTGTATAATCAGCACCAGTAATGTTAGAGCAGGGTCACCACCAGTAATGTTAGAGAAGGGTCACAACCAGTAATATTAAAGTAGAATCACCACCAATAATGTTAGAGTAGTGTCCCAACCTGTAATGCTATACTGAGGTCACCACAATTAATGTTGGTGTGCATTCACAACCAGTCATGTTTGAGTTGAGTCAACACTGGTAATGTTAGCTTACAGTCGCCATCAGTAATATTAGCGTAGGGTAACCACCTGTAGGATCACCACCATAAATGTTAGAGTATCGACACCACCAGTGATGTTAGATTTGTGTCACCACCGGTAATGTTAGGGAAGTGTCCCCACCAGTAACGTTAAAGTGGGGTCACCACAAGTAGTTTTAGAGTGGGTTAACCACCAGTAATGTTTGAGTAGATTAAGCACCAGTATTGTTAACTTAGAATCACCACCAGTAATATTAGAGTAGGGTAAACACCAGTAATGTTAGAGTATCGTCACCACCAGTGATGTTAGATTAGTGTCCACCACCGGTAATGATAGAGAAGTGTCAAAACCAATAATTTTAGATGAGAGTCACCACCATTAATGTAATAGTAGGGGCACCACGAGTCATGTTCGATTAGGATCACCACCAGTAATGTTAGAACAGGGTCACCATAATACTATCAGAGTCAGGTCACCACCAGTAATATTGGCGTAGAGTCGACAGCTGTAATGTTAGACTCGAGTCAGGACCATTAATGTTCGAGTGGTTTCAACACCGTTATTTTTAGTGTGGGGTCACCAGTAACAATGTTAGAGTCGAGTCATCACCTGTAATGATAGAGTGGAGGCAGGAGCATTAATATTAGAGCAGGGTCAACAACATTGATGCTAGTATGGGGTCACCACCAAAAATGTTAGAGTAGGTTCACCAACTGTAACGTTATAGCAGGGTCACCACCAGTAATGTTAGAGTGGCGTCACCACAATTAATTTTAGGGTAGGGTCACCACCAGTAATGTTAGAGTAGTGTCAATACATTTAATGTTAGAATGGTGTCACGACCATGAATGTTAGAATAGGTTCACCACCAGTAATGTTAGTGTCGGGTCACTACAATTAATGTTCGAATATGGTCACCACCAGTAATGTTAGATTAGGGTCACCAACATTAATATTGGACTAGGCTCTCCACCAGTAATGTAAATGTAGGGTCACCAATAGTTGTTTAGAGTGGGGCACCACCATTAATGTTATATTAGGATCATCAGCAGTAACGTTAGACTCGGATCACCACCACTAATGTTAGATTAGGGTCACTACATTAATGTTGGAGAATAGTCACCATAATTACTGATAAAGTAGGGTCACTAGCATTAATGTTAGAATAGGTTCACTGTCAGTAATATTTGAGTAGATTCAACACAATTAATATTAGAGTAGAGTCGCCACCATTGACGTTAAAGGACGGTCACCACCAGTGATGTTAGATTAGGCTCACCACCAGTAATGATAGAGTAGGGTGACCTCCAGTAATGTTGGAGTCGGGTCGCCAATAATAATGTTAGTGTATGATCACCATCAGTAATGTCAGAGCAGGGTTGCCACCATTAATATTAGAGTATAGTCACCTACAGTAATGATAGAGTGGGGTTACCACCAGTAATGTTAGAGAAGGGTCACCGCCACTAATGATAGAGTAGCTTCACTACCAGTAATGTTAGAGTAGGGTTACCACCAGTAATGTTAGAGTAGGTTCACTACCAGTAATGTTTGTGTAGAGACAACACCAACAATGATAACTGAGAGTCATCATCAGTAATATTAGATTGAGGTAACCACCAGTTATGTTCGAGTAGGATCACCACGTGCAATGTTAGAGTATCGTCACCATCAGTAATATTAGACTAGGGTAAACTCCAGTTATGTTAGAGTAGGGTCACTACCAGTAATATTGGAGTCGAGTCACCACCACTAATGTTAGAGTCGGGTAACCCCCATTAATTTTAGAATAGGTTCACCACCAACAATGTTGGAGCAGAGTCACAACGAGTATTGTTAGAGTAAGGTCACTACCAGTAATGTTTGTCTAAAGTCACCACAATTAACGTTAGAGAAGAGTCACCACCAGTAAGGTTACGCTAGTGTCAACACCAGTAATGTTAGAGTATGATCACCAACAATAATACTAGATTAGGCACACCACCAGGAATGTTAGTGTTGCTCAATATCAGTAATGCTAGAGCTGGGTCAGCAGCAGTAATGCTAGTGTAGGATCACCATCAATAATGTTAGATTAAAGCCAGCAGAAATAGCGTTAGATTAGGGTCACCATCATTAATGTTAGAGTAGCGACATCGCCATTAATTTTAGAGCAGGGTGCCAATGAATAATGTTACAGTAGATTCAACACCAGTCATAATCACAGTAGAAAGCAATTTTAATTATGTAATGGTTGAGTTAAGATTTCACTGATTTATTGTGAGGCCCCAAGAAGCTAACACAATGCTCAGCAGTGATATTCCCTGCACGGATCACAGTACGCGACCAGAGCACATTGGGCCTGGCATTACTTTCCGTTCATTTATTCTAATTGACGGAGTTCCATCGACTGAGGTACATTATTTCCAGATTGGCCCTCTCGGGTTCGCTGAAGTGGAAAATCTCACCTTGTTTGTTAAGTGACTGTAACTAACGCCAAATATTGTGTAATCTGATTTTCTTACCGGGCACTGTCTGGCCTATAAAGGAGGAGCATTTACGAATTTTAGATGCACTCCAGTCGGAACCGTAAAGCTGGACGGAATTCACACATTCCTTTAAAAAATGGAACGGCCAACAATTCTACTGATAACGGATATTTACTACCCCATTCTCGCCACCTTTGGTGTGCCCGGTAGGTATCCTTTTGTCTCCTAGCTGTCGATTATCTCACTGTTATTGATTATGTAACAGATTCCGAGAATGTCCTCATTGCAGAGTCTGTTATCCTCCGCGACAAATTGGTGAATATCACCGATAATCCTATCAGTCAGTTTGGCCGGTGAGGCATTGCTCTGGTCGGTAGATGGTGGGCACCGGGCGCTCAAGTTCGCTCCCTATACTGATGGAGGGCAAGGCTGATTCCCCGGTCCCTCCAACAGTATATAAATCACCAAGGGATGTGTTGCTTAGTGTCCATGGTAATCATTTCATTTGTACAGTTGTTTTTTTATGCTTTAAGTTGATAATTCCTTAGAATGCAGCCACCAGCACCCAACAGGGGACTTTAAAAAATATTTGGATAAATAATTGCCGCTCACAGAACTGTTTCCCTCCCCTCGGCTGTAAAGAACTTTCACGGTCCCACCCTAGGGTGCCATGAACTGTGTGTACAACGTCTGGTGTGCAACTGCATTGATTGCACCGGCACCGTTGAATTGCATTGTACGTACCGTTGTAAATTGTATGACCTGTATTGTGTTTGAAGCATGGCTTGAATTGCATTGTATGTACTTCTACAAATGTTATCAATCAAGTTTATTTTGAAATATAAAAAAAATCGCACCAGTTGCTGCTCTGTTCCCGAGCAGCTCCCTCGACTCGAGAAAAAGGCCAGAGTTTTCACCTAAATTAAATGATTATTTTCTCAGCTGAATGTTTCATTTGAATTCATATCTTTCCAGTAATTTCCGCAACATTATATTTCATACCTGAAACATGCCGGAAGGACGGCGGATTTTCAGTTCCTCTATACTGCGTGTTTAATCATTTCTTTATTTTAAACACATTGTCGTCAACGCTCGCCTATATAATAAAAGAAACAATCCGTGTTTATCAACCTAAGTGGGAACACATCTGTACATTACGCACAATATGCTGTGAGATTTATCAGAGTGGCCCCGTTACTTACCTCTTCTCCCCCTTTCTTACAGCGAACATAATGACAATCGTGATTCTCTCCAGAGGAAATTGCGGACTTTCCAAATGTATCTCTGGCTACATGGTGGCCATGGCAACCGCAGATCTCCTGGTCATGATCTTCAATGTAATAATGTATCATATTTTCAGTTATCTCTTTGTACTTTCATTCCTGTCCTACACTGCCGTTTGTAAGTTCAATCTATACATGAATGCTACTACCCTGAATGTGTCGGTATGGTTTACAGTCTTGTTCACATTTGACCGATTTGTAGCTATATGTTGTGAGAAGTTTAAGGCAAAGTATTGCATCGTGAGAACGGTAGCCTCGGTTTTAACAACCGTCACTGTCCTGCACTGTTTAAAGGACATCCCCTTTTGGTTTGCATATGAACCTGAACGAATAATTAACAATATTCACTGGGGTTGCCGCATCAGGGTGGAATTTTTTTCATCGCCTGCCGGTGTAGCGTTCTCCTGGTTGGAAAGTATTTTCATGACATGGCTTCCGTTTGCTTTGATATTACTGTTTAATTGTTTGACAGTCAAACGTATTTTAGTGGCCAACAGAGCCCGCAGGGGCCTTCGGGGTCACACTAGTGAGAATCAGAGCGATCCTGAGATGGAGAACCGAAGGAAATCCATAATATTACTGTTCACTGTGTCGGGCAGTTTTATACTGTTGTGGATGACAGCTGGCGTGAGTTTTTTAACCACCAGACTGACCAGCACCGCGCAATATCTAGGCGATTATTCAGCTCCCGCTTATATAGCAACTGAAACCGGATATATGCTTATGTATTTGAGTTCCTGTACAAACACGTGTATTTATGCAGCTACCCAAACTAAATTCAGGGAGGAGCTGAAGCAAGTGATGACATCTCCTTTGACATTTATTCTGACATTGGTAAAAAAATAAACAAGAAACCAAAGCTTCCTGTCCTAACTGGAGTTCAATTGCATCCGTGCTCCATTTTAGAATGGCCTCCTTGCTGTTACGATGAAAATGGATTGTTCTTGTGAAAATGAACAGGAATCAGAGAATATTTTTTCCATTGTGTGCCGTGTGTTTGATGTCTGCCGCTTTCCCAGGGTGAACAGAATCGTTGCCTGGTAAGAAAGCGCGCTTCCCGCTCAAGATTCAAAGAGAACAGTTCATGATTGAGCTTCAGCAGTGGTGTAGGACATGTGGGCATCAGAGTTAACTGCCTTGCACCGCAGGGACCGGAATGATACGCGCCAGTTTAATTAATAGTTTTCTTTCGTGTCGCAACATTGAAGAGTGCTATAAACTGGGTTATTTGTAATTCTTCTGTAATTTTGACGTGAATGTTACAGGCGCTGGTCTCCACATTGCCTCCCAGCCCAATAGAAAGGGGCCCTGTCCACTGATAAGTGATCTTATGAAGGAGACAGTAGGAACTTGGCTCGACAATGTGAAGTTAGGCATCTTTATTTACTTAACATATCAACTGATCAACAAAAATTTGGATTGTTATACCAGGAGAACAAACCATTCGACCCGACCAGTGCTTGTTGGCGTTTATCCTACACACGGGCAAATAGTTCCAATCACTTTACCCGCCCTGTCCTAACATGTATTCAATATATTTTTATTCAGACATCTATCCAATCTTGAATATTAACGTAATTTTTGCCTCCGTTAATTCACAGCTTCACAACTCTCGGAGTGAAGAGGTTTCTCCGACTCGAAATCTCTTTGATTTATTCTTTTATCTATGGCTATAAGATTTTGATCCCCCAACTAATGGGGGCAATCTGTTTCTATCTATCATGTCCCATCCGTACTTAACCTAAATCACCTGGGTACAACGCGACAAAAGTTATCAATCTGTTATCAATACGCAATCTAGTGAAAATAAGGACAGCTTAATGAAGATCGTTAGTTGATAGCTTTCTCTTGGAGATGATTATGTCCTTGATTATATTGAACAGTGGGAAGAATGAATTTTATAGCTTGGCCACTACCCTATACATCGGGACCATGCAGGGGGGTGATACTAATCAAACACCTCCAGACACCGGGGGCCCGATGTTAGCAGGCCTGCGGGTTCCCGGCGGAAGGGGGCTATCGGGCGCATGGGTATCGCGCCCGGTGAAATGAGTGCGACTCCCGCGCGATCACAGGATAATTAAAGTCATTTCCCTGAGGTGACGGGTTTTCCGCTGCTCAGCTGTGCGCCGGCGGCCTGCGCATGCGCAGTGACGCCTGAGTGATGGTGGAGCTCTATTTAAAGGGGCAGTCCACCAATGCTCCTCCTGCTGCAAACAAGAAGGAGCACACCATGGAGCACCCCAGGGGTAAGGCTGCCCCACGATTCTCTGACGACTCACTCCAGCTGCTGCTGGACGGGGTAAGGAGGAGGAGGGAGACGTTGTTCCCCAGCGATGGAAGGAAGTGCCCTGCCTCCGCCACCAGGAAGGCATGGGCGGAGGTGGCCGCGGAGGTTAGCAGCAGGGGCAACACCACAAGAACATGGATCCAGTGTCGCAAGAGATTCAATGATCTCACTAGGTCCGGCAAAGTGAGTACACTAACGCATTCTCCCACACTCCGTCTTCCACATCACCTCAAACACCTCACAACCCCTTCTGCACTGCCACCACAGCGCTCCCGCATCAATCCTCACAGCCACTCAACTATCATCCTCACCGTGCCTGCACGTACCCACCGTCCCTGTCCCCATTCGAACACTACCACACACCCCAATCCCCATACAATGGGATGGGCATGTGGCACACGCATCCTCCCATCCATCTCCCACACGCTCAACCCACCTACACCAATGCTTGAAGCATCTCACAATGCAATCATCACTCAATCACGCATCTTTGTTTTGCCTTGACAGGAGAAGAGATGCAAGAACGCCCGGGAAAGGGCACGCACCGGAGGGGGCCAGCAACACGAGGTGGTTCTAATGCACGCAGAGCTGGACGCCTTGGAGATCAGCCACACGCTGCATTGCCTGTCCGTGGCGGATGGCGAGGCTGGGGCTGCAGAAAAGTCCGGTAACGGAAAGCTGACACTCAGCAGTCATGATCGCGAATGATCTTAGCATCACTTGGCATCTGCCGCACCTCAACATTTGTCCACATGCCTGATATTGCCCTTTGTTCTCTTGCAGGGCCGTCTGCGAGCGCCGTGTCTGTGGAGGGCGATTCCTCAGAGGACATGCCAGTCTCTGAGGGTCCATCGTCACATATGAGCCAAGCATCCACCAGCGCAGATACACACACCTCGGTGGGTCCCCCTCCTCAATTAGTTGGGATTTCACATGGTGAGTCACCGCGCACATGTGAGCAAGAGCAGACCCTGGTGGCAGGGGCAGCCGCGGAGGGTCCGCGTCAGTGGGAGCACTCTTCTCCAGGCTCTGCTCAGCCGGACCCAGATGATGAACCCCAGGGGCCACCAGTCAAAAGGAGAGTCGTCGAGGGGCAGCAGCACATTGCCGAGGTACTGGAAGAGGTGCCACGTGCACTCTCCACAATCGCGCAGGTGATGGAGGAGTCCAACTCCTGCATGAGGGCAATGGTGGCACAAGTACAGGAGGGTATCCGCGAGATAGTGTCGCGGGTAGGTGCGGGAACGTCTGCGGTGGAGGAAAGGCTAGCCTCCCTCGAGCGTCACGCACAGTTCAACATTGAGTCCATCCAGGCCCTGACAACGGCTGTTCGGATTCAGAGTGAGCAACATTCTGCCGCCATAAACAGGCTGACAGATACACTACACGTGGCCTTGCAAGGTCTCACACAGGTCATCCAAACTGCCGTCCAGCAGGGTGGAAGGAGTTATATGGGCCTAGGCCATGAGAGGGAAGATGGTGAACGGGGACATGGAAGTGGGGACGCTACTCAAAGTGCCCCAACGTCTCACCCGTTGCCCCCCTCTCAACCAGTTCCCGCAATGCTGCCTCCTCTCCAGGTGGCTGAGTCTGCCCCTGCACAGGTGCAGGAGGAGCAGTCTGTGGAGGTGCCCTCACGGGCACCGAAACCCAGGGGGCGGCGGCCCAAAGCATCTACCCGGTCAGGGCACGAACAAGAGCAACCTGCCACTACCTTTGCTGGAGCCACAGGGGTAGCACCACGTAGGGGTTCCCGCAAACGTGAGGCTAGGGTGTTATGAACACAAAGGGAATGCACCTGGGTGTATGACAATTTGTTATGTTTTTATTTATAGTCGTTTACTGCACATACACAATAAACACAATTGTTCTCACCACCACTGCCACCTCTTGTCCATTCTTGAGCGGCTTGTGCAATAGGTCCCTTTCGTGGGGCTCATCATGACGACAAACACCTGGTCCCACCCATTGGGTCACACTACAGTGGGTGCAGGAGTAATGGCACCGCTCTTCTGTGGAGGGGGCTGGTATGGCCGCTCCTCTGTGCACGTGATGAGGTCTGGACGCCTCAGAGAGTCTGATGTTAGGAGAACCGTTGACATATGAGTGCCTCCCTGGCCTGACGAGCATCCAGGTGAGCCAGTGTTCGGCCCATGGGTCCTTCCTCCTCCTCTTGTTCCTTCTCCTCCTCCTCCTCCTCCTCATCGTCGTCCTCAATATGGGTGGCGGATGTGCATGGGGCCTCCTCCAGCGGCACCCCTCTCTGTTGTGCCATGTTGTGCAGGGCACAGCAGACAACTATAATTCGTCCCACTCTGAGTGGCGCGTATTGGAGCGCTCCCCCAGAACGATCGAGGCACCTGAAGCGCATCTTTAGCACCCCTATAGCCTGCTCAATTGTAGACCTGGTAGCAATGTGGCTGTCATTATATCAACGCTGCGGCTCGGTAATGGGGTTCCTCAGAGGTGTCATAAGCCACGTGAGCAGGGGATATCCCTTGTCGCCGAGGAGCCAGCCGTTGCCGATGTTGGGTACGTGGAAGAGGGGCGGGACGGTGGACTCCCTGAGGACGAAGGCATCGTGGCAGCTGCCAGGGTATCTGGCGCACACGTGTAGGAATCTCTGGCGGTGGTCACAGATGAGCTGGGCGTTCATGGAGTGATACCCCTTCCTGTTGATGAACAGTCCTGGCTCATGTGGAGGTGCCCGTATTGCTATGTGGGTGCAATCGATTACACCCTGCACCCGTGGGAAGCCAGCCACAGCATGGAATCCAACCACCCTCTCCATCTGGCTGCGGTCATCCATGGCAAAGTTGATGTAGTGCGAGGCCCTGTGGAACAACCCATCGGTAACCTGCCTTATGCACTTGTGTGCAGACGAATGACAGACCCCGGTGATGTCCCCGGTGGCACCCTGGAAGGATCCAGAGGCGAAGGAGTTGAGGGCAGTGGTGACTTTGACGGCGACGGGTAAGAAGATGCTGATTGGTCCATCCGGGAGCAGCTCGTCATTAAGGAGGCTGCAGATGTCGGCGACTACCTGGCGATTGACTCTGAGCCTCCGTCTGCGCTGCTCCTCAGAGAGGTCCAGGAAGCTGAGCCTCGGTCTGTCGACCCTGTGCGGAGGGTAGTGCCTCCTGCGACGCATCTCTCTCTGCAGTTGCCCTCCCTCCTGCTGTGCAGGTGGATGTGCCACAGCACCGTGTTGTGGGGCTCCACGTGTCTGAGGCGGACGGCGTGGCCTGCGAGGCTGCTGAGGCTGGTGATGCTGTTCGTCCTCCGAGGAGGTCAAGGCGGCCCCCATCTGGAAGGTGTAGGTCTGAGGGGTTCTGCAAGGTAGGTAAGTGTGTCCTCGCACCGGTGTTGCGGTTCCACGTCGGTGAATCTTCTTGCTAGGAGGAGGGTGGTGGAGGGCAAGCATTGCCCTATGTGACGGAGTGGCCTCCTGCGTTGGTGAAGGGTCTCCCCCCGCCCCACCCCACCCACCTGTGGAATGCACCTTGGCAGCTGCCACAGGCTGCTGGCTGCAACACGTCCGTTTGAAGTGAGAGTGTTTCCCCCAGTATGGGAAACAGTCTCAGTTCAAGGTAAAATCCCACCCTTCCTAATAAAACAGCTCAATCAGGCCTGTAAACGACCTGAAGGAGCAAGATCAATACTCACAAGTGGCATCCCGCTGGCTTTAATTGCCTGCGGGATTCCCACCTGCCGGGTCTGCGCGCGCACGCCGGCGCGTCCGTGGGGAACCCGGAAGTGGGCGGGTTCGAGACGGGATCCGGTCCCGCTCCGGGAATCCCCGATTTTCGGGCCCCCCCCCGCCGAGAACGCACCCGATATCGGGTGGTAAAATCAAGCCCCCGATCTTTTGATAGGTAGCCAGAAAGGGCAGGAATGGAGTGCATCGGATGTTTCGTGCTGCATGATCTTGGGATATCGTTGTGTGTACAGAAGTGACAGGTGAAGCAACCAGCGTGGATCATGAATAATGAAGATAACCTGAAGAACGGGTCCAAGACATGGTTAGTCACGCTGACAACACCACTATGGAATGGTTAATGTGGCTCTGGAGAGGGAGAAGATGTGTACAATCAATGACTAGATATCTGTGCAATATAATAGTTCAAGATATATATGACTGATTAGCTTTGTTTCGTGTTGATCTAAAATACTCTAATGCCAACAGAGGGGGCACTGTAAGGAAAGGGTTAATCAGACTGTCCTTAAATCTGCTCATGTTAGACTGTATTGGTTTCTCTTTATCTTGTAGTGATGTTAACATTTAGCCATTGCTTTTAAGCTGGGAAGCAATAGTCAATTTAAAGTACCATTGAGCTGTCGGGCCAGGGATAATCCTGCAGCAATGATGAGTTTCAGGATGAAATAACAAAGATTTAATTGAAGTCATACCATTGCATACTGATTCATACATTTCAGAGAACATTAGTCATTTCAAGATAGTGTGGGAAAGGAATCAGTTCTACAAACACCTCGGCATACATCATAATTGTTGATTGGTATATATGTTACCAAAACAAAGACAGACGATAATTAAAGTTTTAATTTGTAGAATTGCAATTATATGGATCAAGAGTGAAATTATCGATAAGATAACGAACTAAGGGAGATATAATTCTTAGCTCAATGGAAAAATAGCTCGTTAAGAAAGGAGAACTATCGTTAATGTTAAAGGAGAAACTAATATCATTCTCCTTGTATAGAGTTGTATTTTAACTTCATATAATTATGTAATGCAGAATTGTGTGGAATGTCACGTGGAGGCAGTGGAGAAATGGATACAAACTAGATGTTTCTCATGAGTATTTGAATTCGTAAAGACCTAAGATACCGAGCTCAGAATTAGAAAACGATTGAGTTCCGAGCCAACCATCATCCGGTGTGATAATAAGTTCTACCTTTTAAGAGTATGTTTAAGTACTATTGCATGTACTGTATGGTTCGTAAAGCTATGATACCTCACTTCAATGTTCATGAACCTTTTTGAAAACCTTACACTGACAACAGCCTTAGCACTTCAATTGTGAATGAGCTTCATTGATTAAATTAGAAGAAATTTTGCACTCACTCTTTAACCTTCCGCTTCATCCTGAGGTTCTCCAAAAGCCAAACTCCACTTGATTTCAGGACCGCATGCAGCCGGGCTCTGTCAATCCGTCTGGCATCCAGCTTCTCGTGGAAGTGGTGATGGGTTGCCGGCAGTCGGTGCAATCGGCAGATTCTCATTTATCTGGATTCAGATGAACAACAGTATTTAAGACACAAATCAGGCAGCAGGTAGAGGTTTTAAGTTGATCGGTCAGCGATGTATCTGCACCAAGCTCCAATCGTGAGAAGGCGATGCGTAATCATCCAAATCACCCAATGTCAACAGGTAAAATAAAAAGCTAATTAAACCAATGCATTACCGTGTCATATACAATCCCTTATGGTTGTGAATCCCGCCCCATGTTTCCAATTAAATAGTTGTTGTGTTCTCTTGGCTTTCTCTATCGATGACTAAACAGTTGCTGAGACCGCCGAATATTCAATTCTCCCCTATTTCTAATTAAACCGTCACAGTCTTCCCCTGCCACAACTTCTAAATAAGCGGTTGCTATATTCCCCTATATTCCATTTTGTTCTATTTCTAATAAGACAGTTGCTACATTCCCGTGACCTCTATTTATAATTAAACAGTTACTGTGTTTCCCAGCCGCCTACTTCGAAATAAATGGTGATTGTGTTCCTCCGGTCCCCATTTCTAATTAAACATTTGCTGTATTCTCCTAATTTCCACTGTTCGCAAAGGTGTTCCCCCTATATTCCACGTTCTTCTATTGCTAATTGAACAGTTACTGCGTTCTCCTATATTCCACTTTATCATATTCCTAATTGAACAGCTACTGGGTTGCCCATACACTCCACTTCGTTCCATTTTTAATTGAACAGCTACTATGTTTCCCCGATATTCCACTTTATTCTATTTCTAATTGAAAGGTTAATCTGTTCCCCTGTATTCCAGTCTATTCTATTTTAATTGAACAGCTACTGTGTTGCCCTAAATACCCCTATCCTCTACTTCTAATTAAAAAATTATTGTGTTCCCCACATATTGCACATTATTCTATTTCAAATTGAACTGTTACTGTGTTCCCCTTATATTCAACTTTATTCTATTTCTAATAGAACGGTCACTGTGTTCCCCCTATTTTCCACTTTATTCTATTTCTAATTGAACAGTTACTTTGTTGCCCTGCATTCAATTCTATTCTATTTCGAATTGAAAAGTTACTATGGTCCACCGATATTCCAAATTACTCTATTTCTAATTCAACAGTCACTGTGCAACCCCGATATCCCATTTTAATCTATTTTTAATTGAACAGTTATTGCGTTTCCCCAATAGTGCATTTGATTCTATTTCTAATTGAACATTAACTGTTATCCCCATATATTCCAATTTATTCTATTTCTAATTGGACAGTTAATGTGGTCCCCCGATAGTCCACATTATTCTATTTCTAATTTTTAATTGAACAGTTACTGTGCTCTCCCTATATTCCAGTAGATTTTATTTCTAACTGAAAAGTTATTGTGGTCTCCTATATTCCACTCTACCATATTTCTAACTGAACGATTACTGTGTTGTTCTGTATTCCCCTGTCTTCCACTTTATTCTATTTCTAATTAAACAGTTACTGTGTACTATTATAATATACTTTATTCTTTTTATACTTGAACAGTTACTGTGTACCCCTGATATTCGACTTTATTCTCTTTCCAATAGAACTGTTACTGTGTTCCCCTATATTCCAATGTATTATATTTCTAGTTGATCAGTTACTGTGGTCGCCTGATATTCCACTTTATTCTAATTCGAGTTACACTTTCTCAAGGGCAATTATGGATGGGCAATAGAGGCTGGCCTTGCCAGCGACGCCCACAGCCCATGAACGAATAAATAAAAACAGTTATTGTGCTCCCCCATTATTCCACTTTATACTATTTCTAATTGAAGCGTTACTGCTTTCCCCATTTTCCACTCCATTATATTTCTAATAGAACAGTTGCTGTCTTCACCTATTTTCCACTTATTCTACTTCTAGGTGAAGAGTTACTGTGTTCCCCCTATTATCCACTTTATTCTGTTTAAAATAGAACAAATGCTATGTTCCTCCGGTATTACACTCTATTCTATTTCTAACTGAATAGTTACTGTGTTTTTCCTATGATCCACTTTATTCTTTTTGTAATAGAACAGTTTCTGTGTTACCCTAACGTCCACTCTATTCTATTTCAAATTGAACAGTTAAATGTATCCCCCCATCTTTCACTTTAGCTAGTTCTAATTGAACCGTCACTGTTTTCCTCTGTATTCCATTTTATTCTATTTCTATTTGAACAGTCACTGTGTTGCCCCGATTTTCCACTTTAGTCTATGTATAATTGTGCATTTACTCTGTTCTTACCATATTACAATTTATACTATTTCTAATTGAACAGTCACTGTGTTGCCCCGATTTTCCACTTTAGTCTATGTATAATTGTGTATTTACTCTGTTCTTACCATATTACAATTTATACTATTTCTATGTGAACAGTTACTGTGATCCCCCTATTATCCACGTTATTCTATTTGTAATGGAACAACTACAGTGCTCCTGTGATGTTACACTGTATTTCATTTCTAACTGAGTAATTACTCTGTTCTCCCTATTATCCACGACATTAAACTGATAGTACAGAGATCTATATTGTTCGCTGCAACGTGACCTTTTAGCTCGCTGTATTGGTGGTGTTCTGTACCAGGCGCCTTGTCTCTGTGGCGCAATCAATTCGCGCGTTCGGCTATTAACTGAACAATTAGTAATTCAAATCCACCCAGAGACGATCGGGTCACATTCGTTGTCTCACATTTCCAGGTTTTTCATGTGAGTCTTGTTTGCAAGAAAATGTGGCATAAACATTGCCAGCTGAGCACGGCTGATGTTCCACGATTTAATCTGCGGTCGGATAGGAGGTTGAACAACATACAAAAAACCGAGGTTGGCTTCACTCAAATCAGAATTCTTCTTCACAGACAAGGTCCGAAGCGAGGACTCATTTGTCGCCCGATAGCTGGTTCGCTGTGACATGGATATTTGTGTAATGAGCGAGACCAGACTGTTTCCTTGTTTCCATAATGAATGTCATTCCCTCTATTTTGGAAAACAGTGTTCACATTCGCACAGGTTTCATTTGCTTTGTGAGAGATTATTAAGGATCCTACAAAACTGCCTCCGTTAATAACCGCAGTTCTAAGCCGCATTTCGGATGCAGCAACAAACCTATCAGTTTCTCGGTGTTCCCCAGCTCCCGGAGTGAATGAGACCGTGACAGCAGTAACATTCAGGCCGCCTGTCCGGCCCCGCCCTCTCCAACCACCCGCTGCTGACTAAAAAGCAGCGAATGCAGTCTCAGACCGCATATTACTGTCCATCCCTGGGAAACTGGATACCACGGCCCGAACAAAACTCCCCATAAACCAAGCACAGGCAGAGGAAAATCCGGGGAGCTTGTATCCTGTTCACTCGGCCATCCAGCAGGATTAACAGAGAACCAGAGAGCGTGAAACTATCATTGGGCCTCAGTGCGAAACTGAGGGTAATTAAAAGCAAAGTTGCGGCGTTAGAATGGGCGAGCGGTCTAAAACACTATGTTTTTAATTGTAACATCCTTGTTTGGTAGGCGTGGATTCAAATCTCACTTCTGATATTTGTTCCTTTGCATTATATTTCATGTACTAAGTTGTCTTTTATGCCTTTGGCTGGACGGGATTTTTCTGCCCAGTTGATTTGCTCCTTCCAGAAAACCAACCAGACATCTGTCCACGTTAGTTTTGTTTTTATTTGCTATGATAATGTATAGTTTTGGGGGTCAGCAAAACACGGCCCGTGGAATCAATCTATTGTAACATTGACCAGTGTTGCCCAATAACTCAGCTATTACCCTCATATGGCTAAATGGGAATCCAAATATACCTAATTATATTTGCGATTACGAAATAAAAATTGAGTCATGGATACAGTGTTTGGGCCTGTGATCTCAATACTCATATTCGCATGACGTATGCATGTGAGCTTTAACCTTTTTTGTGTTGTTAGTAAAACGGTAAAATGAAAAGCAAAGTGTGCGAGTGTTGTTTCGCTGTTGTGAATGTTTTTCTTTTTTGGTTAATGAATGGTGGTCGATATTTGTTCCGGAATGTACATATGTGGAGTATATCTCCCTGTATTGTACGTGTGTAAGGTGTTTTCTACTAAAATTCGTTCATGTGGCTAAAATGGTGCCGCCATAGCCACACCTGCGACTAGTCAGCAATTTCTATTGGACAACACTGGCATTGAGCATGGTCGAGTGGTCTGAGCCCGGATATTGATGCTCCAGTATTGTCAGGGTGCGAACGATTATAAACTTTCCATAGACACAGATGGATTGATTGTTGCATAAACATCACAGTTAAACGAACACACTAGCACTTTGTGTATACATATTTCAGGTTGTACAATAGTGGAGGGCACTCGTTAAGATTCTTTAATTGAGGTGACACTAGTTGGAGTTGTATGATAGGGTGGAGCAATAGTTGCCCTTGTGTGTTAGTGATGAGGGGAATTTAACAAAGGCTGAACCAGATTCCTGGGGCCTGATTTTAGCAGGCCTGCGGGTTTCCGGCGGGTTGGGTTTCGGGAGCGTGGTCAACACGCTCGGTGAAATTAGTGGGTTGCCCGCGCGATCGTAGCAGGCAATGCACTAATAGGAATCACTGATCTGCTCCTCCGGGGTCCGCGCTGCTGGTCTGCGCGTCGGGCGGGCTGCGCATGCGCAGTACGATCTGTCAGCTGGAGGCTCTCGAGTTAAAGGGGCAGTCCTCCACCGACAGATGCTGCAACCAATGGAACAAATTTCAGCATGGAACAGCCCAGGGGGAAGGCTGCTCCCAGTTTAATGATGCCTCACCCCAGGTATCATCAGATGGGGTGAGGAGGAGGGCGAAGACAGAGATCTTCCACCCGGCGGGCGGGAGGAAGCGGCCATCCTCTGCCACCAATAACGCCTGGCTCGAGGTGGCAGAGGGGGTCACCAGCGCAACCAACATATCGCCCACCTGCATACAGTGCAGGAGGCGCTGCAATTACCTCAGTAGGTCAGCCACAGTGAGAACACGAAGTCTTTCCCTTACACTCCATCTGCCACAACACTGCCCCAACCCCACATCTCCTTCGGCACCGCCAACACTACTATGTCACATCACCCCTCATACCCACTCAAACCCCATCCTCATCTTACCTCCACCTACTCACCTCACCAGTACTCATCCTGCCACTAACAAGCGACCCAATCCTCATACAATCTCATGGCTCTATCCCATACTCACCCTCTCGTGCATCTCCCTCACGGCCAGCCTCACTCAACCTGCCACCACCTGTGCTGCAGCCACAGGGCATGCATCACATATGTGCAGTAGGCAGCGTACGGCAAATGTTTCGTGAGCATGAAGGGGGTGCACAAGCGTGTCGGAGGGTTTGCCATGGGTGCTACCTATATTGAATTTCAGAGCAACAAACATCACACATTATATTGGCACCACTACTGCCATGTCTCCACGAATCCTGTCTGTTGTGTCCAATAATGCCCGCTCCTGGGTATCAATATGAGGACCCACCACTGATGCCACCCATCGTGTTATTGCAGAGTAGGTGCAGTTGTATTTGCAGGGCTCTTCCGCGCAGACCACTGAGAGACATCGGCGGCGTAGCCGGTTGCACCCTGGAAGGATGCGGAGGAGAAGTTGTGGAGGGCAGTGGTGACTTTCGTAGCGACAGGTAAGCACTTGGTGCTGGGGCCAGCCAGGAGCAGCTCGGCATGAAAGAGCCTGCAGATCTCCACGAATACATGTCGAGCGAATCTGCGCCTCCGTGTGCACTGCTGCTCGGAGAGGTCCGGGGAGCTTCGCCTCGGTCTGTGGACCATGTGGCGAGGGTAGTGCCCTTTGCGATGCGTCTCTCTCTGCGGTAGCCCTCCCTCCTGCTGTGCAGGTGGGCGTGCAACAACACCGTGTTGGGGGGCTCCACGTCTCTGCGGCGGACCGCGTGGACTGCGAGGCTGCTGGGGCTGGTCATGCTGTTCGTCCTCCGAGGGTGTCCACGCACCACCCATCTGGCAGGTGATGGTCTGAGGGGTTGTGCAGGGTAGGTGGGTGGTTCCTCGGACTGGGGCTGCGGTTTCGTGTCGGTCTGTCCTCTGGCTTGGCGGGGGGTGGTGGAGGGCAGGGGTTGCCCTATGTGACGCGGTGGCCTCCTGCGTGGGTGAGGGCACTCCCCCGTAGAGTGCACCTTGGCAGCTGCCACAGGCTGCTGGCAGCAACACGCCTGGTTGGAGAGAGACTGTTTCCCCCAGTGTGTGAAACAGTCTGCGATGTAGGTAAAATCCCACACTTCCTCTTTTGACAGCTGATTCAGCTCATTAACTGACCTCAACAAGCAAGGTAAGTACTCTCAAGTGGAACCCCGCTGGCTTTAATTGCCTGCGGGATTCCCACCAGCGGGGGCCACGCACGCAGCCCAGCACGTCATCGGGGAACCCGGAAGTGGTCGGGATCGCGGCGCGATCCGGTTACATGGGGCTCGAATTTAGCAGGCCTGCGGGTTCCCAGCGGGTGGTCCTCCGGGAGCGTGGAAAACGCGGACGGGTAATTGTGTGCGTCCCCCACGCGATCGCGGGATAATTGGACCCATTAAGCCCTGCTTCCGGGTTCTGCGCTCCCCAGCTGCGTGCCGGCCGGCTGCGCATGCGCAGTACCGTCGACGCGATGTAGGAGCTCCAGTTAAAGGGGCAGTCTCCCAAAGCCCCTCCTGCTGCAAGCAAGAGGTCTGGGAGAATGGCTCAACAAAGGGGAAAGGCTGCGTCCCGTTTTTCAGATCTGGCACTGCAGCTGATGCTGGAGGGCGTGAGGAGGAGGAGGGAAACACTCTTCCCTGAGGATGGGCGCAAGTTCCCTGCCGCCGCCACCAGGAAGGCATGGGCAGAGGTGGCGGCGGAGGTGAGCAGCAGGGGCAACACCCCAAGGACTTGGGAGCAGTGCCGCAAGCGCTTCAATGACCTGACTAGGTCTGGCAAGGTGAGTACACCAACGCACCCTCCCACATCCCGTCCCCACCATCACGCCAAGCAGATCACAACCCCCTCCTGCACAGCCACCACTGCGCTCCATCAGCAATCCTCACAGCCACTCATTCACCATCCTCGCCGTGCACGCAAGTACCCACCGTCCCTGACCCCACCCGAACACTACCACACACCCCAATCCCCATGCAATGGGATGGGCACGTGGCCCACGCGTCCTCCCATCCGTTCCGCGCCACGCTCAACCCAACCACACCGATGCTCGATGCGTCTCACGATGCAAGACGCACCCACTCACACATCTGTGTTTTGCCTTCACAGGAGAAGAGGAGCAAGAACAACCGCGAAAGGGCACGCACCGGAGGTGGCCCGCCGCAAGTGGTGGAGCTCACCGACGCAGAGGTGGAGGCGCTCGACCTCGCCCGCACGCGACATTGCCTGTCGGTGGCAGATGGCGAGTGTGTCGCTGCCGAAACGGCCGGTAAGGGAAAGCTGACACTCAACACCCATGATCGCGAGTGACCGTATCATCACCTGCCATCAGGCGCACTGTCAAGTTGGTCCACATGCCTCAAAGTGCCCTCTGTTCTCTTGCAGGTCCGTCTTTGGGTCAAGCGAGCGTGGAGGGCGATTCCTCAGAGGACATGGCGGTCTCTGAGGGTGCATCGTCACATCAGAGCCAACCATCCACCAGCGCAGAGACACGCACCTCGGTGGGTCCCCCTCGCCAACTAGTTGGGGTAGCACTTGGTGAGTCACTGCGCACGAGTGAGCATGTGCAGACCCTGGTGGCAGGGGCAGCCGCGGAGGGTCCGCGACGGAGGGAGCACTCTTCTCCAGGCTCTGCTCAGCCGGACCCAGATGCTGAACCCAGGGGGCCACCAGAGAAAAGGAGAGTCGTCGAGGACCACCAGCTAATTGCTGAGGTGCTGGCAGAGGTGCCGCGCGCATTGTCCACAATAGCACAGGCGATGGAGGAGTCCACCTCCTGCATGCGGGCATTGGTGGCGCAGGCACAGGAGGGTACCGGCGACACAGTGTCGCAGGTAGGTGCGGGACTGTCTGCGGTGGAGGACAGGCTGGCCTCCCTCGAGCGTCACGCACAGCTCCACTTCGAGTCCTTGCAGGCCCTCACAACGTCTGTACGGATTCAGGGTGAGCAACATTCCGACGCCACCATCAGGCTGAGGGATACACTAGGGGTGGCCTTGCAAGGCGTCACACATGCCATCCAAACTGCCGTCCAGCAGGGTGGAAGGGGTGATGTGGGCCGAGGCCAAGAGAGGGATGATGGTGACCGGGGACATGGAAGCGGGGACGCCTCTCAAGGCGTCCCCACGTCCCACCCGTCGCCCACCTCTCAACCAGCACCCGCAATGGTGCCTCCTCTCCAGGTGGCCGAGTCTGCCCCAGCCCCGGTGCAGGAGGAGCAGTCTGTGGAGGTGCCCTCATGGGCACCGAAACCCAGGGGCCGTCCGCCAAAAGCATCTACCCGGTCAAGGTAAGAAGACGAGCAACCTGCCACTACCTCTGCTGGAGCCACAGGGGTAGCACCACGTAGGGGTTCCCGGAGAAGAATTGCAAAGGCCTTATAATCACAAAGGGAATACACCAGGGTGTTTATTATTTTGTACTTTGTTTCTTAAATGATGTCACATTCCAGATATTAAATAGTCTATTCTCACCACTCCTGCCACCTCTCGTCCATTCTTCCGCGGCTTGTGCAGTAGTTGCGTTCCGTGGAGGCCATCATGGCGGCGAACACCTGCTGCCACCCATTGGGCACACTGCTGTGGGTGCAGGATTACTGGCAGCACTCTTCAGTGGAGGGGGCTGGTATGGCCGCTCGCATGTGCAGGTGAGGAGATGCGAGCGCCTCGCAGTGTCTGACTCTAGGAGAACCGTTGACGTATGAGTGCCTCCCTGGCCCGGCGACCATCCCGGTGAGTCGCGGCTCGGCGCATGGGTCGTCCAACATCCTCGGGCGCGTCCTCCTCCTCCGCCTCCTCCTCCTCCGCCTCCTCCTCCTCCTCCTCCTCCTCGCCCTCGCCTTCCTCAATGTGGGTGGCGGGTGTTGATGGGGCCTCCTCCAGCGGCACCCCTCTCTGTTGGGCCATGTTGTGCAGGGCACAGCAGACAACTATGATTCGTCCCACTCTGAATGGTGTGTATTGGAGCGCTCCCCCAGAACGATCAAGGCACCTGAACCGCATTTTGAGAAGCCCTATGGTCTGCTCAATTGTAGACCTGGTAGCAGTGTGGCTGTCATTGTACCGACGCTCCGGCTCGGTGATGGGGTTCCTCAGAGGTGTCATGAGCCATGTGTGGAGGGGATACCCCTTGTCGCCGAGGAGCCAGCCGTTGCCGGCGTTGGGTGCCTGCAGGATGGGCGGGACGGCGGACTCCCTGAGGACGAAGGCATCGTGGCAGCTGCCGGGGTATCTGGCGCACATGTGTAGGAATCTCTGGCGGTGGTCACAGATGAGCTGGGCGTTCATGGAGTGATACCCCTTCCTGTTGATGAACAGCCCTGGCTCATGCGGAGGTGCCCGTATTGTGATGTGGGTGCAGTCGATTACACCCTGCACCCGTGGGAAGCCGGCCATGGCATGGAATCCAACCGCCCTCTCCATCTGGCTGCACTCGTCCATGGCGAAGTTGATGTAGTGGGAGGCCCTGCGGAACAACCCATCGGTGACCTGCCTTATGCACTTGTGTGCAGAGGACTGACAGACCCCGGTGATGTCCCCGGTGGCACCCTGGAAGGAACCGGATGCGAAGAAGTTGAGGGCAGTGGTGACTTTGACGGCGACAGGTAAGAAGATGCTGCTTGGTCCATCAGGGAGCAGCTCGTCGTTAAGGAGGCTGCAGATGTCGGCGACTACCTGGCGATTGACTCTGAGCCTCCGTATGCACTGCTCCTCGGAGAGGTCCATGAAGCTGAGCCTCGCTCTGTACACCCTGTGCGGAGGGTAGTGCCTCCTGCGACGCATCTCTCTCTGCGGTTGCCCTCCCTCCTGCTGTGCAGGTGGGTGTGCCGCAGCACCGTGTTGGGGGGCCCCACCTCTCCGAGGCGGACGGCGTGGACTGCGAGGCTGCTGGGGCTGGTCATCCTGTTCGTCCTCCGACGATGTCAACGCACCACCCATCTGGCAGGTGTTGGTCTGTGGGGTTGTGCAGGGTAGGTGGGTGGGTCCTCGGAGTGGGGCTGCGGTTTCGTGTCGGTCTGTCCTCTGGCTTGGCGGGGGTTGGTGGAGGGCAGGGGTTGCCCTATGTGACGCGGTGGCCTCCTGCGTGGGTGAGGGCTCTCCCCCGTGGAGCGCACCTTGGCACCTGCCACAGGCTGCTGGCTGCAACACGCCTGGTTTGAAGGGTCCTGTTTCCCCCAGTGTGGGAAACTGACTGCCTTGAACCTAAAATCCCACACTTCCTCTTTTGACAGCTGCTTCAGCTCATTAACTGACCACAACGAGCAAGTTAAGTGCTCTCAAGTGGAACCCCGCTGGCTTTAATTGCCTGCGGGATTCCCACCAGCGGGGCTTTCGCGCGCAGCCCCGCACGTCAGCGCGGTACCCGGAAGTGGCCGGGATTTCGTCCGAATCCGGTCACGTGATCGGAGATCGGGATTTTCGGGGCCCCCCCGCTGGAAACCCGCAGGTAACCCGACCCTAAAATCGAGCCCCTGGTGCCATAAACCCTTAACATTTTAACCAACTCCTAAAATACCGTCTGTAAAATGAGAACGGATTCAACACATGCAAATCACAAGGAACTTTTTAAACTTTGGACTGTCACTCGGTAACCATGTTAGGATTTCCTTCAGTCTGAAAAAGAATCTTTTCGGTTGATTAATGGCGTTTGTAACAATTTTCATCTTTTTACAGAGTTTAATGAGTTTTGTGTAATTAATACTGTTTTGTAAAAGTTAATTCGCTGAAGAGGAATCGAAAGCTGTGCTGAAAGCCTTTGTCGACCGCAAATACGGTTTCTTCTGAGTTGATCCCATAATAACTTGCAAGCAACAGTTTCCGGAGTGCAGTGATTATCCTGATCACTTAACATGCGAAATAGTCCCCAGTTCGAAGCTGAGGCGGGAACACTTTCTTGTGGAATCTTGTGCTATGGGGAATGCTAACTGAAGAATTGGGTTTCGTTTTCATGGCAGTTGGATCTTTTCTCTTAAAACAGCAATTATGATGTTAATTGAAACATACTTGTGACAGCCTCAATTTCAGCGGGGTCACATTGCCGGGAATTCAGAGTGGGGTTCGCCCGGCAAAGTAGCATACAACTTTCCCATACGTCGGGACATATGGGGCGTCCAAAGCTAGAGCTCCCTGCACGACAAAGGAAATAGACGTTATAGTAAAACAGAGAAAGGAGGTTTATGACAAATGTCAGGTAAAGATAACATTCGAAAATCAGGCAGAGTGTAGGGGGAAATTGAAAACGGATACGAGCAGGGCAAAGAGAAAGTATGAGAAAATATTAATGGGTAACACAAAAGGGAACCCAAAAATCTTTTACAAATTTATAAAAAGTAAAAGGATAGTTAAAGGAAGGGTGGGGCCGACTAGGGACAGAAAAGGCAATCTTCTTGTGGAGGCAAAGGGCATGACTGGGATACTTAATTAATATTTGCATCTCTCTTCAAAAAAGATGGACGTTAATGTCGCAGTAGAGGAGGGCGGGAGTAGAGATATTGGATTGGATAAAAACAGACAGAAAGGAGGTGCCAAATAAGTTGACATAATTCAAAGTTAACAAGTCACCCTTTCCAGATGGATACATACTAGGTTGCTGAGGGAATCAAGGATGGGGATAGCAGGAGCTCTGACCACAATCTTTCAATCCTCCTTGGATATGGGAGTGTTGTCAGGGGACTGGGCGATTGCAAATGTTACACCCCTGTTCAAAAGAGGGGAGAGGGATAAACCGAGTAATTACAGGCCAATTAGGGAAAAGGCTATTTTAAACAACGTTTTGTGTAATGAGACATGTTAATTAATAATCAAACAGTAAATGATCTTCTGGGGAAGAATGACCAAAATATGTTTAAATTTCACCTCGAGTTTGAAAGTCACGTACTTAAGTCGGACACGAGAGTCCTAAACTTGAATGAAGCCAATTACATAGATAAGAGCGGCGAGTTGGTTAAGGTAAATTGGGAAATTAAATTAACCTGTATGACAGTTGAAAAGCAATGGCAAACATTTAAATAAATATTTCAATATTCTCAACAATTTACATTCCATTGAGAAATAAAACTCCATGGGAAAAGTGATTCGCCTGTGACTAATTAAGGAAGTTAAGAATATATTAGATTAAAAGAAGAGGTCTGCAATGTTGCCAAGAAGAGTAGGAAGTCTGAAGTTTGGGAAAGGTTCAAAAACTAGCAAAGGACGAACAAAAAAAATGAGAAAAGGGAGAAAATAGAATATGAAAATAAACTGGAAGGAAATATACAATTGGATTTTAAGAGCTTCCACAAGTATGTAAAAAGAAAGAGAGCAGCAAATGTAAACGTTGGTCACGTGGTGGCTGTCACAGGATAAATTATAATGGGGAATCAGGAAGTGACAGATGTGTTAAACAGATATTTTGTATCTGTCTTCACAGTAGAAGAAAAAAGCATACCAGAAATAGTGGGGGACCAAGAGGCTAATGACAGTGAGGAACTTAAAGTAATTATTATCAGTAGAGAAAAAGTACTAGAGGAACTAACGGGACTAAAAGCCAATAAATCCCCTGGACCCGATGGCCTACATCCGAGGGTTCTAAAAGATGTGGCTGCAGAGGCAATGGATGCATCAGTTATGACCTTCCAAAATTCCCAAGATTCTAGAACGGTCCCAGCGGATTGGAAGGTAACAAATGTGACCCCGCGATTTAAGAAAGGACGGAGAGAGAAAATAGGGAACTACAGGCCAGTTAACCTGATATCAGTCGTGGGAAGATGCTGGAATCCATTATTAAGGAAGCGGTAACAGGACACTTAGAAAAACATAATATGACTAGACAGAGTCAACGTGGCTTTAAGAAGGGGAAACCGTGTTTAACAAATGTATTAGACTTTTAATGAGGTAACTAGCAGGGTAGATACAGGGGAACCAGTGGTTGTAGTATATAAGGATTTCCAAAAGGCATTTGATAAGGTGCTACATAAAAGGTTGTAACACAAGATAAGGGCTCATGGGGTTGGGGGATAACCTATTAGCAAGGATATAGGATTGGTTAAAGGACAGAAAATAGAGAGTAGGGATAAACGGGTCATTTTCAGGTTGTCAGGCTATAACTGGTGTGGTGCCACAAGGATCAGTGCTTGGGCCTCAGCTATTTACAATCTATAATGACTTGTATGAAGGGACCGAATGTAATGTATCCAAATATGCTGGTGATACAAAGCTAGGTGGGAAAGTAAGCATTAAGGAGGACACAAAGAGTCTGCAAAGGGATATAGACAGGTTAAGTGAATTGGCAAGAAGGTGTCAGATGGATTAAAATGTTGGGAAATGGGAGGTTATTCATTTTGGTAGGAAGAATAGAAAAACAGAATTTTGTTTTAAATGGTGAGAAGCTATTATATGTTGGTGTCAAGAAAGACTAAAATGTCCTGGTAAAAGAAACACAAAACGTTAGCATGCATGTACAGCAGGCAATTAGGAAAGCAAATGGCATGTTGTCCTTTACTGCAAGTTGTTTGGAGTACAAGAGTAAGGAAGTCTTACTGCAATTGTATAGGGCGTTGGTGAGACCTTAACTGGAGTACTGCATAGAGTTTTGGTCTCCTTACCTAAGGAAGGACACACTTGCGTTAGAGGCGATGCAATGAAGGTCCACTCGATTAATTCCTGGGACAAGAGGGTTTTCTTATGAGGAAAGGTTGACCAGAAACACAGAAACATAGAAAGTAGACGCAGGAGTAGGCCATTCGGCACTCCTAGCATGCTACACCATTTAATATGATCATGGTTGATCCTCCATCTCAATATCATATTCCCGCACTCTCCCAATACCCATTGATGCCTTTTGTGTCTGGAAATCTAACTAGCTCCTTCTTAAATATGTTCTGTGGTAGGGAATTCCACAGGTTCACCACCCTTTGAGTGAATAAATTTCTCCTCATCTCAGTCCTAAGTGTCCTACCCCGTATCCTGAGACTGTGACCACTCGTTCTGGACCCTCCAGCCAGGGGAAACATCCTCCTTGCATCCAGTCTGTCTAGCCCTGTCAGAACTTTATATGTTTCAATGAGATCACCTCTCATTCTTCAAAACTCGAGTGAAACAGGCCGAGTCGAACCAATCTCTCCTCATATGACAGTCCTGCCATCCCAGGGATCAGTCTGGTGAACCCTCGCTGCACTCCCTCTATGGCAAGTTTATCCTTTCTTAGGTAAGGAGACCAAAACTGCACACAATACTCCAGCTGTGGCCTCACCAATGCCCTGTATAACTGCAGTAAGACATCCTTGCTCCTGTACACAAATCCTCTTGCAATGAAGGCCAACATATCATTTGCCTTCCTAACTGCTTGCTGCACCTGCATGTTTGCTTTCAGTAACTGGTGTACAAGGACACCCAGGTCCCTTTGTACATCAACATTTCCCAATCTATCACCATTTAAATAATACTCTGCCTTTCTGTTTTTCCCTCCGAAGGGGATAATTGCACATTTATCCATATTATACTGCATTTTCATGTATTTACCCACTCACTCAACTTGTCTAAATCGCCTTAAAGCCTCTTTGCATCCTCCACACAACTCAAGATTCCATCTAGTTATGTGTCGTCAGGAAACTTGGAAATATTACATTTGGTTCCCTTATCCAAATCATTGATATATATTGTGAATTGCTAGGGCCCAAGCATTGATCCCTCCTGTACCCGACAGTCACAGCCTGCCACCCCGAGAAGGACCCATTTCTTCCTACTCTCTGTTTCCTGTCTGCCAGCCAGTTTTCAATCTATGCCAGTATATTACCACCAATCCCATGTGCTTTAATTTTACACACTAACCTCATATGTGGGACTTTATCAAAGGCCATCTGAAATTCCAAATGCACCACATCCACTGGTTCTCCCTTATCTATTCTACCATTTACATCCTCAAAAATCCCCAATAGGTTTGTCAAACATAATTTCTCTTTCATAAATCCATGGTGGCTTTGACTAATCCCGTTGATATTTTCCAAGTGTCCTGTTATCACATCCTTTATAATGGAAGCTAGCATTTTCTCTTCTACTGATGTTAGTCTAACCGGTCTGTAGTTCCCTGTTTTGTCTCTCCCTCCATTTTCAAATAGTGGGGTTACATTTGCCACCCTCCATTCTTCAGGAACTGTTCCATAATCTATAGAATTTTGGAACATGACAACCAATGCATCCATTATTTCCATGGCTACCTCTTTTAGTACTCTGGCATGCAGATTATCAGGTCCTGGGGATTTATTGGATTTCAGTCCCATTAATTACTCCAGCACTATTTTTTAGTAATATTAATTTCCTTCAATTCCTTCTTCTCACTAGTCCCTTGATTCCTTAGCATTTCTGAGAAGTTATTTGTGTCCTCTTCCGTGAAGACAGAAACAAAGTATTTGTTTAATTGTTCTGCCATTTCCCTGTTCCCCACTATAAATTCCCCCGTTTCTGACTGTAAGGGACCTACATTTGTCTTCACTAATCCTTTTCTTTTTACATACTTGTAGGAGCTTTTACAGTCCACTTTTATGTTCCTTGCAAGTTTACTCTCATACTCTATTTGTCCCGTCTTAATCAATCTCTTGGTCCTATTTGCTGATTTCTAAACTGCTCCCAATCCTCAGGCTTGCTACTTATTTTGATAACATGACATGACTCATCTTTGGATATAACACTATCCTTAATTTCTTTTGTTTGCCATGTTTGGGCCGCATTTTCGTTTGTGTTTTTTTGCACCAGAAAGGAATGTATAATTGTTGCAATTCACGTATTTGTTCCTTAAATGTTAGCCATTGCCTATCCACCGTCATGTCTTTTAATGAAGCTTCCAAATCTATCATAGCCAACTCACTCCTCATAACTTTGTAGTTTCCTTTGTTTAGATTTATGACCCTAGTTTCGGAGTGGACTGCTTCACATTCCATCTTAATGAAGAATTCTAGCATGTCATCGGTACTCTTCCCTAAAGGACCAAGAAAAACAAGATTATTAATTCACCCCTTCTCATTGCACAATACCCAATCTAGGATAGCCTGTTCCCTGGTTGGTTCCTCAACGTACTGGTCTAAAAAAACATCTCGTAAGTATTCGAGGAATTCATCCTCCACAGTATTTTTGCTAATTTGGTTTGGCCAGTCTACATGCAGATCAAAGTCACCGATGATTACTGTAGTACCCTTGTTACATGGATCTCTAATTTCCTGTTTGATCCCATCCCCTACATTATCACTACTGTTTGGAGTCCTATACACAACTCCTACCAGTGTTTTCTGCCCCTTGGTGCTTCTTAACTCCACCCAGACTGATTCTACATCTTGATTTTCTGAGCCATTATCCTTTCTCACTAATGCTTTGAGTTCATCCTTTATTAACAACGCCACCCCACCACTTTTTCCTTTTTGCCTGTCCTTCCTAAATATCAATTAACCTTGGATACTCAGTTCCCAGCCTTGGTCACCCTGTAGCGATGTCTCTGTTATTGCTATTATATCATATCCATTTACATCTATTTGAGCTGTTAATTCGTCTAACTTATTACAAACGCTTTGTGCTTTCAGATACAATGCCTTTAGATTTATCTTTTTAACATTTTTAGACATCTTGATATTTTGTGTACTATGATCCTATTTGTCTTATGACCATTTTTTCTGACTCGGACCCTATTTTTTGTCTTTTGTTGGTACCCTCTGTCCCTTCCTGACACAATCGGGTTTTCCTTACCCCAATTACTTTCCAGCGCTGCTTCTTTGTCTTTTCTCTTTAGCATTCTAGACTTCCCTCCATCGGGACCCTCCCCTACCCCGCTTATTTAGTTTAAAGCCCTATCGACCTCCCTAGTTATTCGATTCGCTAGAACTCTGATCCCAGCACGGTTCAGGTGTAGTCCGTCCCAACTGTTGTTAGTACTAGTGCCATTGCCCCACGAATCGAAACCCAGTTCTCCAAAACAATCTTTAAGCCACGCATTCATCTTCCTGATCCTATTGACCCTGTGCCAATTTGCTCGTGGCTCAGGTAATAATCCAGAGATCATCACCTTTGTGTTTCTGCTTTTTAATTTAGTCCTGAGCTGCTCAAGCTCTCTTAGCAGAACCTTATTCTTAGTCCTACCTATGTCGTTGGTACATACGTGGACCACGACAACTGGATCCTTCCCCTTTCACTTCAATTTCTTCTCCAGCCCGGAGGAGATGTCCTTAACCTTGGCACCGGGTGGGCAACATAACCTTCGGGACTCTGGCTGCAGTGAACAGTGTCTATCCCCCTAACTATACTGTCGCCAACTACAACCACCTTCCTTTTCACTCCCCCGAATTGAACGGCTTCGTGTTCCACGGTGCCGTGGTCAGTTTGCTTGTCCTCCCCGCAGTCGCCGCACTTGTCCACAAGGGTTGCAAGAACCTCAAATCTATTGGACAAGCGCAGGGACTGAGGCTCCTTCAATACTAACTGCTGGATCCCCGTACCTGCCTCACTCGCAGTCAAACCTTCCTGTCCCTGACCACGTGTCAATTTTGAAGTATTTAATCTAAGGGGTATGGTTGTGTCCTGAAGCAAAATGTCCAGGTAGCTTTCTCCCTCCCTGATATCTCGCAATGTCCACAGCTCGAACTCCAGCTCCTCAACTCGGAGCCGAAGTTCCTCGAGCTGCAGACAGGGCTGTCGTCGCCCTGGACAAAATGTCCACAAGCTCTGACATATTGCAGCAGCAACACATTTCCTGTTCTCCCATTATTGTATTTAATTAATTTAGTGTTGATCAAATTATTTACCTTGTTTAATTTTAGATTAATTAAATTAAGTTTAATTGTTAAAATTTAGTTATATGCTCCATGTTAACTTAAATCTTAGCCCACAGTCACTACCAATCACTTACCTGTCTCACCTGTGAGTCACACTGCAGTGTTCTCTTGTTGCAGGTCTGCTGCTTTTATCCCCGCTCTCGAACTTCTGCTGCTCAGGTCCGCCGCCGCTCTGCAGAACAAGTTAGGAAAATCAAGGCAAATCAGCATCTCCATCCACCACTTCACCGAACTCCCACACTTACCAACCTCTGAAGCTGTTCACCCTGTGCTGGTTGCACTCACAAGCCCCTGTATTTCTACTGTTTTTGACTCAGATGAGTCAGCCCTGCTCTGCTACTGATTCAGGAACCAGTTTAATCTAGCTAACCAATTAACTAACTGCAGCAGCTCTGCAGTAGGAGAGCTTGCTTGTTTGTCTCTGCTTGAGCCTGACAGATACTTAAAAAATTAACGTTTAAAATTGAACTTTAACAGTTCATTCACACTAGATTTTAAAAGCGATTCACTCTTAAACTCCCACACTTACCAAACTCTCAAGCTGTTCGCTCTGTGCCTGCTACACTCAGAAAATGGGTCTATATTCTCTGGAATTTAGAAGAATGAGAGATGATCTCATTGAAACTTATAAGGTTCTGAGGGGGCTTGACAGGGTAGATGCAGAAAGGTTGTTTCCCCTGGCTGGAGAGTCTAGAACTAGCCGGCATAGTCGCAAGAAAAGGGGTCGGCCATTTAAGACTGCGATGAGAAGGAATTTCACCAATCAAAGGTTTGTGAATCTTTGGAATTCTCTACTCAAGAGGGCAGTGGATGTTGAGTCGTTGAGTCTATTGAAGGCTGCGTTGGATAGATTTTTGGACTCTAGAGGAACCAAGGAATAAGGCGATCGGTCAAGAAAGTGGAGTTAAGGTTGAAGATCAGCCATGATATGATTGAATGACGGAGCTGGCTCGAGGGGTCGTATGGCCTACTCCTGCTCCTATTTTTTATGTTCTTATGTTATGATCGATCAATCTAACTTCGATGCTGGGAAAACTGCGAGAGACCATTTTCAAGGACAAAATTAATTCTAACTTTGAGAAGCATGGGTTAATAAGGGAAGCCAGCACGGATTTGTTTAAGGTAAATCGTATCTGACTAACCTGATTGAGTTATTTGACGAAGTAATAGTCAGGGTGGAATGAGATAGTGCAATAGATCTCCTCCAACTATATATTGGGAAGACTGAAGCGAATGGTTTTCAACCCTACGACAAACTCCGTTCCAGAGCCAGTGGCTTCATCCCTCTCCCCGGCCACTGTCTGAAGTTGATCCAGACCGTTCGTAACCTTGGTGCCTTATTTAACCCTGAGATGAGCTTGTGACAACATACCCGCTCCATAACCAAGGCAGTCTACATCCACCTTCATAACATCGCCTGTCCATGCCCCTGCCTCAGCTTATCTGCTGCTGAAACCCTCATCCATGCCTTTTTTACCTCCAGACTCGAATATTCCAATGCTTTCCTGGCCTTCCTCCCATTTTCCACCCTCCATAAACTTGAGCTCATCTAAGTCTCTGCTGCCCATATCCTAATTGGTGAGCAAGATAGCAGCAGACTTCAGGAAAACATAGACAGACGGGTGAAACGGGCAGACACATAGCAAGTGCAACTTAATGCCGATAAGTGTGAAATAACTCAATTTGGGAGGAACAACATGGAGAGGCAGTTTGAACTAAATGGTACTGTTTTGAGGGGGAGCAAGAGCAGAGGGACCTGGGGATGCATATTCACAAATCTTTGAAGGTGGCAGGACAATTTGATAATATGGTTCATTAAGTATATGGGACACTCAGCTTTGGTCTTGAAAGGGTCGTTTCTGAGAGGATGTTACCCATGGCTGGAGAGCCAAGAACTAGGCGACATAGTCTCAGGATATGGGGTCGGGCATTTAAGGCTGAAATGAGGAGGAATTTCTTCACTCAGAGGGTCGTGAATATTTGGAATTCTCTACCCCATTGTGCTGCGGATGCTGATTCGTTGAGAATATTCAAGACTGAGATCGATAGATTTTTGGACAACAAGTGAATCAAGGGATAAGGGGATCGGGCGTGAAAGTGGAGTTGAGGTAGAAGATCAGCCATTATCTTATTGAATGGTGGAGCAGGCTCGAGGGGCCGTATGCCCTACTCATGCTCCTATTTCTTATGTTTCTTAAATAGGGACGTTGAATACAAAAACAAGGAAGTCATGCTAATACTTTAGAAATCACTGGTTAGGCCTCAGCTGGAATATTGTGAATAATTCTGGACACCACACTTTAGGAAGGGTGTCAAGGCCTTGGAGATGGATCAGAGGAGGTTTACCAGGATGATATCAGGGATGAGGGACTTCAGTTATGTGGAGAGATTGGAGAAGCTGCGATTGCTCTCCTTAGTGCAGAGAAGGTTAACAAGGGACCTAATAGAAGTATTCACATCTGTGAGGGGTTTTGATGGAGCAAGTAAGGAGAAACTGTTTCCTCTGGTAAGTGGGTCAGAACCAGAGGTCATAAAATTAAAATAATTGACAAACGAACGAGAGGGGAAATTAGGAGTTTTTTCACACTAAGGGTTGTTAAGATCTGGAACGCACTTCATGAAATTGTGTTGGTATCAGACTCGATAGAAACTTTCCAAAGGCAATTGAACATGTACTTAAAAAGAAATAACCTGCAGGGCTACGGAGAACAAGCTGGGGAGTGGGGCTAATTTGGACAGATCCTTCATAGAGACGGCACATATGGTTCTATGATTCTACACATCGACAAAATTCTCTCATCTCTATTTGACATCATCAGGATATATCTGTTATTCTTTATGCTTCTGGACTTCTGAAGTGCCGAGTAGATGATTCAACTCGGCCTCCTCCCGATATCCCCACCATCACAGAAGCCAGTCTTCAGCCAATTCGATTAATTCCACGTGATATCATGAAGCGGCTGAGTGCAGTGGATACAACAAAGGCTACGGGCCCCGACAACATCCAGGCTTTAGTTCTGAACACTTGCGCTCCAGAACTAGCCGCTCCTTTAGCCAAATTATTCCAGTACAGTAACAACACTGATATTTAGCAAACAATGTGGAAAACTGCCCAGGTATGTCCTGTCCACAAAAAGCAGGACAAATCCAATTTGGCCAATTACCGCCCCAGCAGTCTGCTCTCAATCATCAGCAAAGTAATGGAAGGTGTCATCGACAGTGCTATCAGGTGGCATTTACTCACCAATAACCTGCTCACCTATGTTCAGTTTGGGTTCCGCCAGGACCACTCGGCTGCAGACCGCATTACAGCCTTGGTCGAAACATGGACAAAAGAGCTGAATTCCAGAAGTGAGGTGAGAGTGAATGCCCTTGACATCAAGGCAGCATTTGACCGAGTGGAGTGTGGCACCAAGGAGCCCTCGTAAATTGAAGTCAATGGGAATCAGGGGGGAAACTTTCCAGTGGCTGGAGTTATACCTAGCACAAAGGAAGATGGTAGTGGTTGTTGGAGGCCAATCATCTCAGCCGCAGGACATTGCTGCAGGATTTCCTCAGGACAGTGTCTGAGGCCCAACCATCTTCAGCTGCTTCATCAATGACCTACCCTCCATCATAAGGTCAGAAATCGGGAAGTTCGCGGACGATTGCACAGTGTACAGTTCCATTCACAGATAATGACGTAGTCCGTGCTCGAATGCAGCAAGACCTGGACAACATCCAGGCTTGGGCTGATAAGTGGCAAGTAACATTTGCGCCAGGCAAGTGCCAGGCAATGACCATCTCCAACAATACAGAGTCTAACCACATCCCTTTGACATTCAACGGCATTATCATTGCCTTCTCCCTCATCATCAACATCTGGGGATCACCATTGACCAGAAACTTAACTCAACCAGCCAAATAAATACTGTGGCTACAAGAGCAGGTCTGAAGCTGGGTATTCTGTGGCAAGCGACTCACCTCCTGACTCCCCAAAGTCTTTCCACCCTACAAGTAACAAGTCAGGAGTTTGATGGAATACTTTCCACTTGCCTGGATGAGTTCAGCTCCTACAACACACAAGAAGCTCGACACCATCCAGGACAAAGCAGCCCGCTTGATTGGCGCCCCATTCACCACCCTAAACATTCACCCCCTTCACCAACGGCGCACCATGGCTGCAGTGTGTACCAAATACAGGATTCACTGCAGCAACTCGCCAAGGCTTCTTCGACAGCACCTCCCAAACCTGCGACCTCTACCACATAGAAGGACAAGAGCAGCAGGCACATGGGAACAACACCACCTGCATGGGGCTGAAACGCCATACACACCTGGCACGATCCTGGTACACTGTGAAACCGCAAACAGAACTGGCAGGATCCTGATACAGTCTGAACGGCCATACACACCAAGCAGGATCCTGATACACTGAGAAATAAGTGGCTACCTTGCCATTGACGCTTCCACACCCTGAGAAAAATATATATATATATTATATATTTCTTAATTATGGAGCCCCTTACTTGCCAATTTGCTCCCTGGCAGAAACATTTTTGTAATTTCCAAAGCTGCAGTATCTGAATCTCATATATTAAAATGTAACAATGGGGTGTAATTATTGGCAAAACAATTGAAAAGAACTCCGAATGTTTTCAGTTCTAATATTACACTGATCGGTGATATGCCAGGGTTGTTAAAGAAAAGTATACATCCAGTTTCCGTATGTGTATAACCACTTAAAAACTCTTCGCATTTTATAAAACACAATACAACAGGAGAATGTTTAGGGACAGGAAAAGCCCATCTATCCCAAATAAGCCTGTCCCTGTTCCAGAGGACGCCACCTACTACTCCTCTCAGTGTATCGACAGAAACACATTCAAATTATCTTTTCACCCCACTTACACTGCCCCTTTAGTGTCCTTCCCTGGTACCCCCTGCTACATCAGAATATTCAGGCGGTGAAGGATTGGATACTGAAACCAAGTCGTCTGTTGTTCACAAGCTTTTATTTACTGAGATGCACATCGCACACCATGCTTTACAAAAAGCTCTCCCCTTCCTAAGCTTGCTCCCTTATAAATAATTCTAAGAAATTTCCTGATTGATACGTGCTCCTGAACCCAATAACATAATTTGGCACAAATCGCATGTCAATAATTAACACTTCCGCTCTATTATTCTGAATTCCCTTCTTGATCCCGACATCCCCATTTCAGTTTTCTCCGTTATTAATTAATTGGGGTCACTCAAGTGTCTTTCCTGCATTAATTTTGTGAACTCCGTTCAGATATTTCAATAATTGAGACTCTTCCCCAAATAAAACAAATCCAACTCCTATGCGCTTTCCTCAGCCTTAATTCCTGACATGTAATCACTGTTCTCATCTCCCTCTGTGTCAAATCATTCATCCTGTTCAGTCGACTAGACACAATACCCCAGGTAACCTGTTCAATGCCTGTTACAATAACAGTGGAAATTCTGTCCATTCAGAGTCTGTCCCCCTCCCAGTGCGGACAACACCCCAGATAACCTGCCCTGGGCCTGATACAATAACATTCAGTCTGTCCCTCTCCCGTTGCACACAATACCCCAGATAACCTGCCCTAGGCCTGATAGAGTAATAGTGGAACTTCTGTCCATTCACAGTCTGTCTCTCTCCCATTGCACACATTACCCCAGATAACCTGCCCTAGGCCTGATAGAGTAACAGTCGAACTTCTGTCCATTCACAGTCTGTCCCGCTCCCATTGCACACATTACCCCAGATAACCTGCCCTAGGCCTGATAGAGTAATAGTGGAACTTCTGTCCATTCACAGTCTGTCTCTCTCCCATTGCACACATTACCCCAGATAACCTGCCCTAGGCCTGATAGAGTAACAGTCGAACTTCTGTCCATTCACAGTCTGTCCCGCTCCCACTGATACCCAACACTCTATTTGCCATTTCTGCAGCAGGTAAGCACCACTGACGGTTTCAAAGATCGATCCACTAGAACCTCTACTGCTGTATAACCAGAATCATGGGTGGATTTGTAAAGAAAGGTCTACAATACAAGGCAGGGCTGATAGCTATAACCATCAGAGGGAAAATATCACCTCCATAGATGTCTCCATGTTCAATAAATATTGGAATCAAGTGAGGATTTGAAACTTTTCACAGCCATTGGTTACCTTCAAGCGAGGTTTCCATTAACGTTGTTTTCATTTCCTACACTCTCCTCTAATGAACCTGTTAATGAAGTCTTGCAACATTTTACCAAATAGTACAATGATATTGAGAAGTTGTTTTATCTCAATACAGCTGACATTGAAAACCACTTTTTTCTACTCTAATTGAAGATGTTCAACAGAAACACAAGGAAACATTCCGGGAACAAACTGAAACATTGATTTCCCAGCTGGTTGATCGATTCGTTGAGCTAACGGTCATTTCTATTGTTCGACGTTGGACACTTGTGGAACATGAAATGTTGGCAAGAGGCCGTGGCCATGAAAAGTGGAGAGAAAGACCATCACCCAACTATATTCCTATTATATTTATAGTATTCTGTTAAACCATGGCCGAGAGATTGAAAGCCCCCATAATGTGTTACTGAAGATCGGTGAGATGGCCTTCACATGAGTCTCCGAGAAGAACATTGTGTTTAGAAATAAAGATTTGAGTACAAGTACAAACTGCAACCTTCCCAGTTCCTGTCTAGGTTCATGATGGAACTTTTGGAGAGAGATCATTCTGCCCAGACCGTGGTGTACACATTCCCGCAAGTCACCATCGAAGAGTTTGCAGCTGGCCTCCCACAATTCCTGACTCCAGATCCATGTGACAACCGGAAACGCCTCAGTGAAGCCCACAGCAAGGAAGATAGGCGGTTTGAGATCTTTCTCCATTTTGTTGCTGGTCTCTCCTCTCCACACAGTCAGCTCGGCACCTGAAGGAGATTCTGGGTCCATTTCTTCATCAAACCACCTGACGAGTTACTGACTTGTTGAAGGAGATGGTTGAAGGCAGATTGGAAATACAGGGAGTTTTACTGGTAAAAGGGACCTCCTGAACACATTTCACCACCTGTTTGAGTCTCAGAATAAAGCACTAACACGGGCCACAGTAGGAGCTGTGGAAAAAAATGTATTTGGAGACTGGAACCCACACAAAGCATTAAGACTGACCCCAATTGGCTGTGCAGTGCTGGCTCATGTCATCGAATTCTGTGATATAATATAACAGCTCGATCTACAGAGCTGCAACATTCTGTGTGAAAGGCTCCAGTGACTGGCACCCGCACTATACAAATGCCGGGTGTGAGGTAACTGTTTATTTATCTATATCTGTTAGGCAAATTATAGAACAGACTTGGATTGTGTTGTTGCTCAGTAATGAAAGAAAACAAACATTTCAGTTAAACCAGAAAGAAGCAGATTTTACACAACTGTGACAAAGGATAACAGGATCGGAGTATCTAAAATAGATCCTCTGAACAAGTAGGGATTTGACAATCATTATCGGATCAGTAAATACAGGTCACTGAAAGAGTCTGATAATTTAATTGCAATAAATGACATTTATTGCTGTTTTTCTCACTGCCCAAGATACGTCCACTGAAGAGGCTCCTTCTCACTGTTTCTTGCACGTAGGCCGACACCAACTACAGCAGTCTGTATGTCAGAGCATCCCACCCTCTTGCTGAGGTTTAGGGGCAAGCCTCAGCCACCGGACTGTCAACGTGTGTAGGAGAGCGAAGCAGAAACACCAAACATTCAGTAACAAAGAGCAAAATACAGCTTGCGAGTCCACGTCGGTTTCTATGCAAGAGCAATCCAGCCAGTCCCACTCCCCCGCCCTTTCCCCGAAGCTCTGCAATTTTTTTTACCTCCAAGTACTTATCGAGTTCCCCTTTGAAGGCCATGATTTAATCTGCCTCCACCACCCCCTCGGGCAGTGCATTCCAGATCCGAAACACTCGCTGTGTAAAAAAGTGTTTCCTCATGTCACCTTTGGTTCATCTTCCTCATGTCACCTTTAGTATCAGTAATACTGTTATTAATAAACACTGTACATTATTAGTATGAGTAATAGTGTTAATAAACACTGCACATTATTATTATCAGTAATAATGCTATTAATGTGTTATTAATTAACACTGCACATTATTATTAGTATCAGTGACAGTGTTATTAATAAACACAGGTGGTTTATCCTGATTCCTGTTATTTCTCTCTCTGTCTCGTTATATGTCTCGCTCTCGCTTTCACTCTCAGTGATCCCCAGGCTGAATTATTACGGTCGCACAGAATCTTTTGCAGAGGATCTCGCCTCCGCTCTGAATACCAACCGGTCATTGACGGTTCTGTTCTTGGATAAAAATAATCAGGGAGATTCAGGATTGAAACTGCTGTCTGCAGCTCTGAGGAACCCGGACTGTAAAATACAGAAACTGCAGTAAGTACCAGACTGTGTGAGATTGTGTTTTTAATAACTGGATGCCTAACACTACATTATTATTAGTATCAGTAATATTGTTATTAACAAACACAGTACATTATTAGTGTCAATGTTACTAAAAGTAAAGTAGTGTTTATTAATATCAGTAATACTGTTATTAATGAACACTGGGGATTTACCCTGATTCCTGTTATTTCTCTCTCCATGGTCCCCAGACTGGATCGTGTGGGTTTCACAGATTCTTGTACTAATTGATCTCGTCTCTGGCCTCAGGACAAACCGGTCACTGACGTTTCTGTCCCTGAGATTAAACTCCTTCACAGACCGACCTGTCCCCGCTCTCCGCTCCCTCATACTGACCCGCGAGAGTCTGGAGTGGATCGGGTGAGTATTTGTGTTAATGCATAATGTAATGAATAAAATATCAATGGGATTCAGTCCCTTTTATGGTGATACTTGTCTGTAATTATGATTGAAATATTAGCTCGAGTCTCCCTGTTACTTATACTGATGTGCATTCGGATTATTTCCTGTTTAATCTTTAATCTGATTCAGGCTGTCGAGGGATCAAACGGCAGGAGACACCTGGAATCGCTGTGGCAATCCAGACCCGGATTGAGAGCGGAATTTGATCATTTCAGTTTATAAACATTATTGGTCTCATTGTCTGGACATTTTTGGCCGATTCTCTGTCCCTCCCCTTTAACCGGCCCCGCTCCAGGTTTAAATCCTAACGGCCCTTTAACGGTTTCCGGCTCGAGCTGAGCGAGCGCCGTCTCCCATTGTGACGTCAGAGGCCCAGCGACAGGGTCACGAGGATCAGTCACCCGGTCCCCCAGCGCTGATTCCGCCGGTGACCCGGGACTGGATGGTCCCCAATGGGGAACTGGGTAAACGCACAGACAGTGAGGTCCCAGGGTGGGGCTCAGTGTGGGCTGCAGTGGGAATCTGGGTAAACGCACAGACAGTAAGGTCCCTGGGTGGGGCTCAGTCTGGGCTGCAGTGGGACTCTGGGTAAACGCACAGACAGTAAGGTCCCTGGGTGGGGCTCAGTCTGGGCTGCAGTGGGACTCTGGGTAAACGCACAGACAGTAAGGTCCCAGGGTGGGGCTCAGTCTGGGCTGCAGTGGGAATCTGGGTAAACGCACAGACAGTAAGGTCCCTGGGTGGGGCTCAGTCTGGGCTGCAGTGGGACTCTGGGTAAACGCACAGACAGTAAGGTCCCAGGGTGGGGCTCAGTCTGGGCTGCAGTGGGAACTGGGTAAACGCACAGACAGTGAGGTCCCAGGGTGGGGCTCAGTCTGGGCTGCAGTGGGAACTGGGTAAAATCACAGACAGTAAGGTCCCAGGGTGGGGCTCAGTCTGGGCTGCAGTGGTAATCTGGGTAAACGCACAGAGAGTAAGGTCCCAGGGTGGGGCTCAGTCTGGGCTGCAGTGGGAATCTGGGTAAACGCACAGACAGTGAGGTCCCAGGGTGGGGCTCAGTCTGGGCTGCAGTGGGAATCTGGGTAAAATCACAGACAGTGAGGTCCCAGGGTGGGGCTCAGTCTGGGCTGCAGTGGGAATCTGGGTAAACGCACAGACAGGAAGGTCCCAGGGTGGGGCTCAGTCTGGGCTGCTGTGGGAATCTGGGTAAACGCACAGACAGTAAGGTCCCAGGGTGGGGCTCAGTCTGGGCTGCAGTGGGACTCTGGGTAAAATCACAGACAGTAAGGTCCCAGGGTGGGGCTCAGTCTGGGCTGCAGTGGGAATCTGGGTAAACGCACAGACAGTGACGTCCCAGGGTGGGGCTCAGTCTGGGCTGCAGTGGGAATCTGGGTAAACGCACAGACAGTAAGGTCCCAGGTTGGGGCTCAGTGTGGGCTGCAGTGGGACTCTGGGTAAAATCACAGACAGTAAGGTCCCAGGGTGGGGCTCAGTGTGGGCTGCAGTGGGAATCTGGGTAAAATCACAGACAGTAAGGTCCCAGGGTGGGGCTCAGTCTGGGCTGCAGTGGGAATCTGGGTAAAATCACAGACAGTAAGGTCCCAGGGTGGGGCTCAGTCTGGGCTGCAGTGGGAATCTGGGTAAAATCACAGACAGGAAGGTCCCAGGGTGGGGCTGAGTGTGGGCTGCAGTGGGAATCTGGGTAAAATCACAGACAGGAAGGTCCCAGGGTGGGGCTCAGTCTGGGCTGCAGTGGGAATCTGGGTAAAATCACAGACAGGAAGGTCCCAGGGTGGGGCTGAGTGTGGGCTGCAGTGGGACTATGTGTAAACGCACAGACAGGAAGGTCCCAGGGTGGGGCTCAGTCTGGGCTGCAGTGGGAATCTGACTAAAATCACAGACAGTGAGGTCCCAGGGTGGGGCTCAGTCTGGGCTGCAGTGGGAATCTGGGTAAACGCACAGACAGTAAGGTCCCAGGGTGGGGCTCAGTCTGGGCTGCAGTGGGAATCTGGGTAAAATCACAGACAGTAAGGTCCCAGGGTGGGGCTCAGTCTGGGCTGCAGTGGGAATCTGGGTAAAATCACAGACAGGAAGGTCCCAGGGTGGGGCTCAGTCTGGGCTGCAGTGGGAATCTGGGTAAAATCACAGACAGTAAGGTCCCAGGGTGGGGCTCAGTCTGGGCTGCAGTGGGAATCTGGGTAAAATCACAGACAGGAAGGTCCCAGGGTGGGGCTCAGTCTGGGCTGCAGTGGGAATCTGGGTAAAATCACACACAGGAAGGTCCCAGGGTGGGGCTCAGTCTGGGCTGCAGTGGGAATCTGGGTAAAATCACAGACAGTAAGGTCCCAGGGTGGGGCTCAGTCTGGGCTGCAGTGGGACTCTGGGTAAAATCACAGACAGTAAGGTCCCAGGGTGGGGCTCAGTGTGGGCTGCAGTGGGAATCTGGGTAAAATCACAGACAGTAAGGTCCCAGGGTGGGGCTCAGTCTGGGCTGCAGTGGGAATCTGGGTCAACGCACAGACAGTAAGGTCCCAGGGTGGGGCTCAGTCTGGGCTGCAGTGGGAATCTGACTAAAATCACAGACAGTAAGGTCCCAGGGTGGGGCTCAGTCTGGGCTGCAGTGGGAATCTGGGTCAACGCACAGACAGTAAGGTCCCAGGGTGGGGCTCAGTCTGGGCTGCAGTGGGAATCTGGGTAAACGCACAGACAGTGAGGTCCCAGGGTGGGGCTCAGTCTGGGCTGCAGTGGGAATCTGGGTAAAATCACAGACAGTAAGGTCCCAGGGTGGGGCTCAGTCTGGGCTGCAGTGGGAATCTGACTAAAATCACAGACAGTAAGGTCCCAGGGTGGGGCTCAGTCTGGGCTGCAGTGGGAATCTGGGTCAACGCACAGACAGTAAGGTCCCAGGGTGGGGCTCAGTCTGGGCTGCAGTGGGAATCTGGGTAAAATCACAGACAGTAAGGTCCCAGGGTGGGGCTCAGTCTGGGCTGCAGTGGGAATCTGACTAAAATCACAGACAGTAAGGTCCCAGGGTGGGGCTCAGTCTGGGCTGCAGTGGGAATCTGGGTCAACGCACAGACAGTAAGGTCCCAGGGTGGGGCTCAGTCTGGGCTGCAGTGGGACTCTGGGTAAAATCACAGACAGTAAGGTCCCAGGGTGGGGCTCAGTCTGGGCTGCAGTGGGAATCTGGGTAAAATCACAGACAGTAAGGTCCCAGGGTGGGGCTCAGTCTGGGCTGCAGTGGGAATCTGGGTAAACGCACAGACAGTAAGGTCCCAGGGTGGGGCTCAGTCTGGGCTGCAGTGGGAATCTGGGTAAACGCACAGACAGTAAGGTCCCAGGGTGGGGCTCAGTCTGGGCTGCAGTGGGAATCTGGGTAAAATCACAGACAGTGAGGTCCCAGGGTGGGGCTCAGTCTGGGCTGCAGTGGGACTCTGGGTAAACGCACAGACAGTAAGGTCCCAGGGTGGGGCTCAGTCTGGGCTGCAGTGGGACTCTGGGTAAAATCACAGACAGTAAGGTCCCAGGGTGGGGCTCAGTCTGGGCTGCAGTGGGAATCTGGGTAAAATCACAGACAGTAAGGTCCCAGGGTGGGGCTCAGTCTGGGCTGCAGTGGAAACTGGGTAAATTATCAATACTTTCCTGCCTTCCCAAAATGAGAAAACAATCGTTGCTGAAACAATTTCTTTAGTCCAGATTCCTGTCATTTACACACTGAAGGGTGAATTTTTAAACAGCTGGAACTGCACAAGGGGACTGGAGAGAGTGAAATTGAAGAACTTGTAATGATAAATTCACCCACCCGCTCATAAAGTAAAACGTTGTGAAAGTTTATTCAACCAGTGGAAATTATACTGCAGCAAGTGGGCAGGACCCATGTAAGGCCCTCCAGTCTGAACTACTCTGGGCCTAAAAAATAAGCAGAAGATGGTCTAAATACACAGCTGGTTCGTCAGCATTTGAGCGGAAAGAAGATAGTTTCTGGTCATGTTGCTTATGATGTATCTTTTTGTGATGAGACTATTTTTCAGGTACTGACGGATCTGCTGTATATTTATATTATTTTCTGTTTTATTTTAAGTTCACCACCATAAGCAGTTTCTCTCCCCTCTCCACTCTGGGATAACAAAATACCAAAACTTCTCACTGTCTTCATCATACGTCAAAAATCAAGAGATGGGACCCAATAATCCATTGTACTGAGCAATGGTCAGATTAGAACAAACACATACAAGGAATATGAACCGATCTACAGACTGACCGATCGAGGGGGCGGGAGACTAGACTATGGTTTAATGCCAAATATCACAAGACAGACATGTCATAATAATCACTATACACTAAGCAATAATATATATATATTGTGGGTTGAACAAGTAATCGGAAGAAGAAAAGAAAATACTTGCATTTTCTAACACCTTTCATGTACTTTTGAGCTGAGTAACTGTGGTAATGTAGGCACACCAGGCAACCAATTCTCTCTCATATCCCAACAAATTGCAATGAGATATCAGGCCATTTAATGGACTAGATTCCAACTATCACGATACGGTAGTGTAGTGATTATATTACTGGACTGATAATCCAGAAACGGTGTTAATAACCCAGCGAACTTGAGTTCAAATGGCAGTTTGAGAATTCTAATTCAGTTGAAAAGAAATTGGATCTTTTAAAAAGTGATATCACAGACCATTAAACTGTCCCAGTTTCATTTAAAAACAGGTTTATCAATGATTTTTGGGAAGGAAACCAGCCGTCTTTACCCGGTCTGACCTATATATGACTCCAATCCCTCAGCAATGTGTTCGACTGTTAGGTTACCTGCTCTCAGAAGTGCCCGAGTGAGCCATTCAGTTGTATGAAACAGCGACGTCAACCGTTGAAGAAGGCCCACCAGCAACTTCTCAGGGTAATTGAAGTGAGCAATTAATGTGGCCTTACCAGCGACGCCCACAGCTCAAGAATGAACAAACAAAAACTTAACACTCGGGCGTAGAACTGGTGTTTCTGATGATTGAAATGAAAATCGAACAACTTCTGTGAATCCGCTGATTTCTACCGCCAGTTTCACACCCGAGCAGAAAGTTGGGGGATAAATGTTCATTGGAACATCGGGGGACTCTCCTACTCTTCACGCCTTAGTGCTGTCGGATCTGTTCCGTCCACTGAAACAGATAGAGGGGGCCCTGGTTCAACATCTCATCGGGAAAAGCAACAGTCAATGGAAAAGGAAATCGGACCGAGCACAAAACAGGGCTGCCTAATCGCTATCGCCCGTTTTGCTCCAACGTCCGAGGCGAAATTATTCTGTAATCTGTTCAGGAGACAGGCGAGCTAATGCTGTTAAAATGTCAGATATCTAAATAGTTAATCTTGGGGGAGGGGAATGTGTCAGATTTTTGGGGGAGGGAACTATGTCAAATTTTGTGGGATGGGGACTGTGTCATATTTTAGGGGGAGGGGACTGTGTCAGATTTTGGAGGGAGGGGGCTGTGTTAGACGTTGGAGGAGGGGACTGTTTCAGATTTTGGGGCGAGGGGGCTGTGTCAGGTTTTGGAGGAGGGGAACGTGTCAGATTTTGGGGGAGGGGACTGTGTTAGACGTTGGAGGAGGGGACTGTGTCAGATTTTGGAGGAGGGGACTGTGTCTGATTTTTGGAGGAGGGGACTGTGTCAGATTTTTGGAGGAGGGGACTGTGTCAGGTTTTTGGGGGAGGGGAATGTGTCTGATTTTGGGGGAGGGGACTGTGTCTGATTTTTGGGGGAGGGGACTGTGTCTGATTTTTGGGGGAGGGGACTGTGTCTGATTTTTGGGGGAGGGGACTGTGTCAGATTTTTGGGGGAGGGGACTGTGTCTGATTTTTGGGGGAGGGGACTGTGTCTGATTTTTGGGGGAGGGGACTGTGTCTGATTTTTGGGGGAGGGGACTGTGTCAGATTTTTGGGGTAGGGGACTGTGTCAGATTTTTGGGGGAGGGGACTGTGTCTGATTTTTGGGGGAGGGGACTGTGTCAGATTTTTGGGGGAGGGGACTGTGTCAGATTGTGGGGGGAGGGGACTGTGTCTGATTTTTGGAGGAGGGGACTGTGTCTGATTTTTGGGGGAGGGGACTGTGTCAGATTTTTGGGGGAGGGGACTGTGTCTGATTTTTGGGGGAGGGGACTGTGTCTGATTTTTGGGGGAGGGGACTGTGTCTGATTTTTGGGGGAGGGGACTGTGTCTGATTTTTGGGGGAGGGGACTGTGTCTGATTTTTGGGGGAGGGGACTGTGTCTGATTTTTGGGGGAGGGGACTGTGTCTGATTTTTGGGGGAGGGGACTGTGTCTGATTTTTGGAGGAGGGGACTGTGTCTGATTTTTGGGGGAGGGGACTGTGTCTGATTGTGGGGGGAGGGGACTGTGTCTGATTTTTGGAGGAGGGGACTGTGTCTGATTTTTGGAGGAGGGGACTGTGTCTGATTTTTGGAGGAGGGGACTGTGTCTGATTTTTGGAGGAGGGGACTGTGTCAGATTGTGGGGGGAGGGGACTGTGTCTGATTTTTGGGGGAGGGGACTGTGTCTGATTTTTGGGGGGAGGGGGCTGTGTCTGATTTTTGGGGGAGGGGACTGTGTCTGATTTTTGGGGAAGGGGACTGTGTCTGATTTTTGGGGGAGGGGACTGTGTCTGATTTTTGGGTGAGGGGACTGTGTCTGATTTTTGGGGGAGGGGACTGTGTCAGATTTTTGGGGGAGGGGACTGTGTCAGATTTTTGGGGGAGGGGACTGTGTCTGATTTTTGGAGGAGGGGACTGTGTCTGATTTTTGGGGGAGGGGACTGTGTCTGATTTTTGGGGGAGGGGACTGTGTCAGATTTTTGGGGGAGGGGACTGTGTCAGATTTTTGGAGGAGGGGACTGTGTCTGATTTTTGGGGGAGGGGACTGTGTCTGATTTTGGGGGGAGGGGACTGTGTCTGATTTTTGGGGGAGGGGACTGTGTCTGATTTTGGGGGGAGGGGACTGTGTCTGATTTTTGGAGGAGGGGACTGTGTCAGATTTTTGGAGGAGGGGACTGTGTCTGATTTTTGGGGGAGGGGACTGTGTCAGATTTTGGGGGGAGGGGACTGTGTCAGATTTTTGGAGGAGGGGACTGTGTCTGATTTTTGGAGGAGGGGACTGTGTCTGATTTTTGGGGGAGGGGACTGTGTCTGATTGTGGGGGAGGGGACTGTGTCTGATTTTTGGGGGAGGGGACTGTGTCTGATTTTTGGAGGAGGGGACTGTGTCTGATTTTTGGGGGGAGGGGACTGTGTCTGATTTTTGGGGGAGGGGACTGTGTCTGATTTTTGGGGGAGGGGACTGTGTCTGATTTTGGGGGGAGGGGACTGTGTCAGATTTTGGGGGGAGGGGACTGTGTCAGATTTTTGGAGGAGGGGACTGTGTCTGATTTTTGGGGGAGGGGACTGTGTCTGATTTTTGAGGGAGGGGACTGTGTCAGATTTTGGGGGGAGGGGACTGTGTCAGATTTTTGGAGGAGGGGACTGTGTCTGATTTTTGGGGGAGGGGACTGTGTCTGATTGTGGGGGAGGGGACTGTGTCTGATTTTTGGGGGAGGGGACTGTGTCTGATTTTTGGGGGGAGGGGACTGTGTCTGATTTTTGGGGGAGGGGACTGTGTCTGATTTTTGGGGGAGGGGACTGTGTCTGATTTTTGGGGGAGGGGACTGTGTCTGATTTTTGGGGGAGGGGACTGTGTCTGATTTTTGGGGGAGGGGACTGTGTCTGATTTTTGGGGGAGGGGACTGTGTCTGATTTTGGGGGGAGGGGACTGTGTCTGATTTTTGGAGGAGGGGACTGTGTCTGATTTTGGGGGGAGGGGACTGTGTCTGATTTTTGGAGGAGGGGACTGTGTCTGATTTTTGGGGGAGGGGACTGTGTCTGATTTTTGGAGGAGGGGACTGTGTCTGATTTTTGGAGGAAGGGACTGTGTCTGATTGTGGGGGAGGGGACTGTGTCTGATTTTTGGAGGAGGGGACTGTGCCTGATTTTTGGGGGAGGGGACTGTGTCTGATTTTGGGGGGAGGGGACTGTGTCTGATTTTTGGAGGAGGGTACTGTGTCTGATTTTTGGGGGAGGGGACTGTGTCTGATTTTTGGGGGAGGGGACTGTGTCTGATTTTTGGGGGAGGGGACTGTGTCTGATTGTGGGGGGAGGGGACTGTGTCTGATTTTTGGAGGAGGGGACTGTGTCTGATTGTGGGGGGAGGGGACTGTGTCTGTTTTTTGGGGGAGGGGACTGTGTCTGATTTTTGGGGGAGGGGACTGTGTCTGATTTTTGGGGGAGGGGACTGTGTCTGATTGTGGGGGGAGGGGACTGTGTCTGATTTTTGGGGGAGGGGACTGTGTCTGATTGTGGGGGGAGGGGACTGTGTCTGATTTTTGGGGGAGGGGACTGTGTCTGATTGTGGGGGGAGGGGACTGTGTCTGATTTTTGGGGGAGGGGACTGTGTCTGATTTTTGGGGGAGGGGACTGTGTCTGATTGTGGGGGGAGGGGACAGTGTCTGATTTTTGGGGGAGGGGACTGTGTCTGATTTTTGGGGGAGGGGACTGTGTCTGATTTTTGGGGGAGGGGACTGTGTCTGATTTTTGGAGGAGGGGACTGTGTCTGATTTTTGGGGGAGGGGACTGTGTCTGATTTTTGGGGGAGGGGACTGTGTCTGATTTTTGGGGGAGGGGACTGTGTCTGATTTTTGGGGGAGGGGACTGTGTCTGATTTTTGGGGGAGGGGACTGTGTCTGATTTTTGGGGGAGGGGACTGTGTCTGATTTTTGGGGGAGGGGACTGTGTCTGATTTTTGGGGGAGGGGACTGTGTCTGATTTTTGGGGGAGGGGACTGTGTCTGATTTTTGGAGGAGGGGACTGTGTCTGATTTTTGGGGGAGGGGACTGTGTCTGATTTTTGGGGGAGGGGACTGTGTCTGATTTTGGGGGGAGGGGACTGTGTCAGATTTTTGGAGGAGGGGACTGTGTCTGATTTTTGGGGGAGGGGACTGTGTCAGATTGTGGGGGGAGGGGACTGTGTCTGATTTTTGGGGGGAGGGGACTGTGTCTGATTTTTGGGGGGAGGGGACTGTGTCTGATTTTTGGAGGAGGGGACTGTGTCTGATTTTTGGAGGAGGGGACTGTGTCTGATTTTTGGGGGGAGGGGACTGTGTCTGATTTTTGGAGGAGGGGACTGTGTCAGATTTTTGGAGGAGGGGACTGTGTCTGATTTTTGGGGGAGGGGACTGTGTCAGATTGTGGGGGGAGGGGACTGTGTCTGATTTTTGGGGGGAGGGGACTGTGTCTGATTTTTGGGGGGAGGGGACTGTGTCTGATTTTTGGAGGAGGGGACTGTGTCTGATTTTTGGAGGAGGGGACTGTGTCTGATTTTTGGAGGAGGGGACTGTGTCTGATTTTTGGAGGAGGGGACTGTGTCTGATTTTTGGAGGAGGGGACTGTGTCTGATTTTTGGGGGAGGGGACTGTGTCTGATTTTTGGTGGGAGGGGACTGTGTCTGATTTTTGGGGGAGGGGACTGTGTCTGATTTTTGGAGGAGGGGACTGTGTCTGATTTTTGGGGGAGGGGACTGTGTCAGATTTTTGGGGGAGGGGACTGTGTCTGATTTTTGGAGGAGGGGACTGTGTCTGATTGTGGGGGGAGGGGACTGTGTCAGATTTTTGGGGGAGGGGACTGTGTCTGATTTTTGGGGGAGGGGACTGTGTCTGATTTTTGGGGGAGGGGACTGTGTCTGATTTTTGGAGGAGGGGACTGTGTCTGATTTTTGGAGGAGGGGACTGTGTCAGATTTTTGGGGGAGGGGACTGTGTCTGATTTTTGGGGGAGGGGACTGTGTCTGATTTTTGGAGGAGGGGACTGTGTCTGATTTTTGGGGGAGGGGACTGTGTCTGATTTTGGGGGGAGGGGACTGTGTCTGATTTTTGGAGGAGGGGACTGTGTCTGATTTTTGGGGGAGGGGACTGTGTCTGATTTTGGGGGGAGGGGACTGTGTCAGATTTTTGGAGGAGGGGACTGTGTCTGATTTTTGGGGGAGGGGACTGTGTCAGATTGTGGGGGGAGGGGACTGTGTCTGATTTTTGGGGGGAGGGGACTGTGTCTGATTTTTGGGGGGAGGGGACTGTGTCTGATTTTTGGAGGAGGGGACTGTGTCTGATTTTTGGAGGAGGGGACTGTGTCTGATTTTTGGGGGGAGGGGACTGTGTCTGATTTTTGGAGGAGGGGACTGTGTCAGATTTTTGGAGGAGGGGACTGTGTCTGATTTTTGGGGGAGGGGACTGTGTCAGATTGTGGGGGGAGGGGACTGTGTCTGATTTTTGGGGGGAGGGGACTGTGTCTGATTTTTGGGGGGAGGGGACTGTGTCTGATTTTTGGAGGAGGGGACTGTGTCTGATTTTTGGAGGAGGGGACTGTGTCTGATTTTTGGAGGAGGGGACTGTGTCTGATTTTTGGAGGAGGGGACTGTGTCTGATTTTTGGAGGAGGGGACTGTGTCTGATTTTTGGGGGAGGGGACTGTGTCTGATTTTTGGTGGGAGGGGACTGTGTCTGATTTTTGGGGGAGGGGACTGTGTCTGATTTTTGGAGGAGGGGACTGTGTCTGATTTTTGGGGGAGGGGACTGTGTCAGATTTTTGGGGGAGGGGACTGTGTCTGATTTTTGGAGGAGGGGACTGTGTCTGATTGTGGGGGGAGGGGACTGTGTCAGATTTTTGGGGGAGGGGACTGTGTCTGATTGTGGGGGGAGGGGACTGTGTCAGATTTTTGGGGGAGGGGACTGTGTCTGATTTTTGGGGGAGGGGACTGTGTCTGATTTTTGGGGGAGGGGACTGTGTCTGATTTTTGGAGGAGGGGACTGTGTCTGATTTTTGGAGGAGGGGACTGTGTCAGATTTTTGGGGGAGGGGACTGTGTCTGATTTTTGGGGGAGGGGACTGTGTCTGATTTTTGGAGGAGGGGACTGTGTCTGATTTTTGGGGGAGGGGACTGTGTCTGATTTTGGGGGGAGGGGACTGTGTCTGATTTTTGGAGGAGGGGACTGTGTCTGATTTTTGGGGGAGGGGACTGTGTCTGATTTTTGGGGGAGGGGACTGTGTCTGATTTTTGGGGGAGGGGACTGTGTCTGATTTTTGGAGGAGGGGACTGTGTCTGATTTTTGGGGGAGGGGACTGTGTCTGATTGTGGGGGAGGGGACTGTGTCTGATTTTTGGGGGAGGGGACTGTGTCTGATTTTTGGGGGAGGGGACTGTGTCTGATTTTTGGGGGGAGGGGACTGTGTCTGATTTTTGGGGGAGGGGACTGTGTCTGATTTTTGGGGGAGGGGACTGTGTCTGATTTTTGGGGGAGGGGACTGTGTCTGATTTTTGGGGGAGGGGACTGTGTCTGATTTTTGGGGGAGGGGACTGTGTCTGATTTTTGGGAGAGGGGACTGTGTCTGATTTTGGGGGGAGGGGACTGTGTCTGATTTTTGGGGGAGGGGACTGTGTCTGATTTTTGGAGGAGGGGACTGTGTCTGATTTTTGGGGGAGGGGACTGTGTCTGATTTTTGGAGGAGGGGACTGTGTCTGATTTTGGGGGGAGGGGACTGTGTCTGATTTTTGGAGGAGGGGACTGTGTCTGATTTTTGGGGGAGGGGACTGTGTCTGATTTTTGGAGGAGGGGACTGTGTCTGATTTTTGGAGGAAGGGACTGTGTCTGATTGTGGGGGAGGGGACTGTGTCTGATTTTTGGAGGAGGGGACTGTGTCTGATTTTTGGGGGAGGGGACTGTGTCTGATTTTGGGGGGAGGGGACTGTGTCTGATTTTTGGAGGAGGGGACTGTGTCTGATTTTTGGGGGAGGGGACTGTGTCTGATTTTTGGGGGAGGGGACTGCGTCTGATTTTTGGGGGAGGGGACTGTGTCTGATTTTTGGAGGAAGGGACTGTGTCTGATTGTGGGGGGAGGGGACTGTGTCTGATTTTTGGGGGAGGGGACTGTGTCTGATTTTTGGGGGAGGGGACTGTGTCTGATTTTTGGAGGAGGGGACTGTGTCTGATTGTGGGGGGAGGGGACTGTGTCTGATTTTTGGGGGAGGGGACTGTGTCTGATTTTTGGGGGAGGGGACTGTGTCTGATTTTTGGAGGAGGGGACTGTGTCTGATTGTGGGGGGAGGGGACTGTGTCTGATTTTTGGGGGAGGGGACTGTGTCTGATTTTTGGGGGAGGGGACTGTGTCTGATTTTTGGGGGAGGGGACTGTGTCTGATTGTGGGGGGAGGGGACTGTGTCTGATTTTTGGGGGAGGGGACTGTGTCTGATTGTGGGGGGAGGGGACTGTGTCTGATTTTTGGGGGAGGGGACTGTGTCTGATTGTGGGGGGAGGGGACTGTGTCTGATTTTTGGGGGAGGGGACTGTGTCTGATTTTTGGGGGAGGGGACTGTGTCTGATTGTGGGGGGAGGGGACTGTGTCTGATTTTTGGGGGAGGGGACTGTGTCTGATTTTTGGGGGAGGGGACTGTGTCTGATTTTTGGGGGAGGGGACTGTGTCTGATTTTTGGGGGAGGGGACTGTGTCTGATTTTTGGAGGAGGGGACTGTGTCTGATTTTTGGGGGAGGGGACTGTGTCTGATTTTTGGGGGAGGGGACTGTGTCTGATTTTTGGGGGAGGGGACTGTGTCTGATTTTTGGGGGAGGGGACTGTGTCTGATTTTTGGGGGAGGGGACTGTGTCTGATTTTTGGGGGAGGGGACTGTGTCTGATTTTTGGGGGAGGGGACTGTGTCTGATTTTTGGGGGAGGGGACTGTGTCTGATTTTTGGGGGAGGGGACTGTGTCTGATTTTTGGAGGAGGGGACTGTGTCTGATTTTTGGGGGAGGGGACTGTGTCTGATTTTTGGGGGAGGGGACTGTGTCTGATTTTGGGGGGAGGGGACTGTGTCAGATTTTTGGAGGAGGGGACTGTGTCTGATTTTTGGAGGAGGGGACTGTGTCTGATTTTTGGAGGAGGGGACTGTGTCTGATTTTTGGGGGAGGGGACTGTGTCTGATTTTTGGAGGAGGGGACTGTGTCTGATTTTTGGGGGAGGGGACTGTGTCTGATTTTTGGGGGAGGGGACTGTGTCAGATTGTGGGGGGAGGGGACTGTGTCTGATTTTTGGGGGGAGGGGACTGTGTCTGATTTTTGGAGGAGGGGACTGTGTCTGATTTTTGGAGGAGGAGACTGTGTCAGATTTTTGGGGGGAGGGGACTGTGTCTGATTTTTGGAGGAGGGGACTGTGTCTGATTTTTGGAGGAGGAGACTGTGTCAGATTTTTGGGGGAGGGGACTGTGTCTGATTTTTGGAGGAGGGGACTGTGTCTGATTGTGGGGGGAGGGGACTGTGTCAGATTTTTGGGGGAGGGGACTGTGTCTGATTTTTGGGGGAGGGGACTGTGTCTGATTTTTGGGGGAGGGGACTGTGTCTGATTTTTGGAGGAGGGGACTGTGTCTGATTTTTGGAGGAGGGGACTGTGTCAGATTTTTGGGGGAGGGGACTGTGTCTGATTTTTGGGGGAGGGGACTGTGTCTGATTTTTGGAGGAGGGGACTGTGTCTGATTTTTGGGGGAGGGGACTGTGTCTGATTTTGGGGGGAGGGGACTGTGTCTGATTTTTGGAGGAGGGGACTGTGTCTGATTTTTGGGGGAGGGGACTGTGTCTGATTTTTGGGGGAGGGGACTGTGTCTGATTTTTGGGGGAGGGGACTGTGTCTGATTTTTGGGGGAGGGGACTGTGTCTGATTTTTGGAGGAGGGGACTGTGTCTGATTTTTGGGGGAGGGGACTGTGTCTGATTTTTGGGGGAGGGGACTGTGTCTGATTTTTGGGGGAGGGGACTATGTCTGATTTTTGGAGGAGGGGACTGTGTCTGATTTTTGGAGGAGGGGACTGTGTCTGATTTTGGGGGGAGGGGACTGTGTCAGATTTTTGGAGGAGGGGACTGTGTCTGATTTTTGGGGGAGGGGACTGTGTCTGATTGTGGGGGAGGGGACTGTGTCTGATTTTTGGGGGAGGGGACTGTGTCTGATTTTGGGGGGAGGGGACTGTGTCAGATTTTTGGAGGAGGGGACTGTGTCTGATTTTTGGAGGAGGGGACTGTGTCTGATTTTTGGGGGAGGGGACTGTGTCAGATTGTGGGGGGAGGGGACTGTGTCTGATTTTTGGGGGAGGGGACTGTGTCTGATTTTTGGGGGAGGGGACTGTGTCAGATTTTTGGAGGAGGGGACTGTGTCAGATTTTTGGGGGAGGGGACTGTGTCTGATTTTTGGGGGAGGGGATTGTGTCTGATTTTTGGGGGAGGGGACTGTGTCTGATTTTGGAGGAGGGGACTGTGTCTGATTTTTGGAGGAGGGGACTGTGTCTGATTTTTGGAGGAGGGGGCTGTGTCTGATTTTTGGGGGAGGGGACTGTGTCTGATTTTGGAGGAGGGGACTGTGTCTGATTTTTGGGGGAGGGGACTGTGTCTGATTTTGGGGGGAGGGGACTGTGTCAGATTTTTGGAGGAGGGGACTGTGTCTGATTTTTGGGAGAGGGGACTGTGTCAGATTTTTGGGGGAGGGGACTGTGTCTGATTTTTGGAGGAGGGGGCTGTGTCTGATTTTTGGGGGAGGGGACTGTGTCTGATTTTGGAGGAGGGGACTGTGTCTGATTTTTGGGGGAGGGGACTGTGTCTGATTTTGGGGGGAGGGGACTGTGTCAGATTTTTGGAGGAGGGGACTGTGTCTGATTTTTGGGGGGAGGGGACTGTGTCTGATTTTTGGAGGAGGGGACTGTGTCTGATTTTTGGAGGAGGGGACTGTGTCTGATTTTTGGGGGAGGGGACTGTGTCTGATTTTTGGGGGAGGGGACTGTGTCTGATTTTTGGAAGAGGGGACTGTGTCTGATTTTTGGAGGAGGGGACTGTGTCTGATTTTTGGAGGAGGGGACTGTGTCTGATTTTTGGGGGAGGGGACTGTGTCTGATTTTTGGAGGAGGGGACTGTGTCTGATTTTTGGGGGAGGGGACTGTGTCTGATTTTTGGGGGAGGGGACTGTGCCTGATTTTTGGGGGAGGGGACTGTGTCTGATTTTTGGGGGAGGGGACTGTGTCTGATTTTTGGGGGAGGGGACTGTGTCTGATTTTTGGGGGAGGGGACTGTGTCTGATTTTTGGAAGAGGGGACTGTGTCTGATTTTTGGGGGAGGGGACTGTGTCTGATTTTTGGGGGAGGGGACTGTGTCTGCTTTTTGGAAGAGGGGACTGTGTCTGATTTTTGGAGGAGGGGACTGTGTCTGATTTTTGGAGGAGGGGACTGTGTCTGATTTTTGGGGAAGGGGACTGTGTCTGATTTTTGGAGGAGGGGACTGTGTCTGATTTTTGGGGGAGGGGACTGTGTCTGATTTTTGGGGGAGGGGACTGTGTCTGATTTTTGGAGGAGGGGACTGTGTCTGATTTTTGGGGGAGGGGACTGTGTCTGATTTTTGGGGGAGGGGACTGTGTCTGATTTTTGGGGGAGGGGACTGTGTCTGATTTTTGGAGGAGGGGACTGTGTCTGATTTTTGGGGGAGGGGACTGTGTCTGATTTTTGGAGGAGGGGACTGTGTCTGATTTTTGGAGGAGGGGACTGTGTCTGATTTTGGGGGGAGGGGACTGTGTCAGATTTTTGGAGGAGGGGACTGTGTCTGATTTTTGGGGGAGGGGACTGTGTCTGATTGTGGGGGAGGGGACTGTGTCTGATTTTGGGGGGAGGGGACTGTGTCTGATTTTGGGGGGAGGGGACTGTGTCAGATTTTTGGAGGAGGGGACTGTGTCTGATTTTTGGAGGAGGGGACTGTGTCTGATTTTTGGGGGAGGGGACTGTGTCTGATTTTTGGGGGAGGGGACTGTGTCTGATTTTTGGAGGAGGGGACTGTGTCTGATTTTTGGGGGGAGGGGACTGTGTCTGATTTTTGGGGGAGGGGACTGTGTCTGATTTTTGGGGGAGGGGACTGTGTCAGTTTTTTGGAGGAGGGGACTGTGTCAGATTTATGGGGGAGGGGACTGTGTCTGATTTTTGGGGCAGGGGATTGTGTCTGATTTTTGGGGGAGGGGACTGTGTCTGATTTTGGAGGAGGGGACTGTGTCTGATTTTTGGAGGAGGGGACTGTGTCTGATTTTTGGAGGAGGGGGCTGTGTCTGATTTTTGGGGGAGGGGACTGTGTCTGATTTTGGAGGAGGGGACTGTGTCTGATTTTTGGGGGAGGGGACTGTGTCTGATTTTTGGGGGAGGGGACTGTGTCTGATTTTTGGAGGAGGGGACTGTGTCTGATTTTTGGGGGAGGGGACTGTGTCTGATTTTTGGGGGAGGAGACTGTGTCAGATTGTGGGGGGAGGGGACTGTGTCTGATTTTTGGGGGAGGGGACTGTGTCTGATTTTTGGAGGAGGGGACTGTGTCTGATTTTTGGGGGAGGGGACTGTGTCTGAGTTTTGGAGGAGGGGACTGTGTCTGATTTTTGGGGGAGGGGACTGTGTCTGATTTTTGGGGGAGGGGACTGTGTCTGATTTTTGGAGGAGGGGACTGTGTCAGATTTTTGGAGGAGGGGACTGTGTCTGATTTTGGGGGAGGGGACTGTGTCTGATTTTTGGGGGAGGGGACTGTGTCAGATTTTTGGAGGAGGGGACTGTGTCTGATTTTTGGGGGGAGGGGACTGTGTCTGATTTTTGGGGGGAGGGGACTGTGTCTGATTTTTGGAGGAGGGGACTGTGTCTGATTTTTGGGGGAGGGGACTGTGTCAGATTTTTGGAGGAGGGGACTGTGTCTGATTTTTGGGGGGAGGGGACTGTGTCTGATTTTTGGAGGAGGGGACTGTGTCTGATTTTTGGGGGAGGGGACTGTGTCTGATTTTTGGAGGAGGGGACTGTGTCAGATTTTTGGGGGAGGGGACTGTGTCAGATTTTTGGGGGAGGGGACTGTGTCTGATTTTTGGGGGGAGGAGACTGTGTCAGATTTTTGGGGGAGGGGACTGTGTCTGATTTTTGGGGGAGGGGACTGTGTCTGATTTTTGGGGGAGGGGACTGTGTCTGATTTTTGGGGGAGGGGACTGTGTCTGATTTTTGGGGGAGGGGACTGTGTCTGATTTTTGGGGGAGGGGACTGTGTCTGATTTTTGGGGGAGGGGACTGTGTCCGATTTTTGGAGGAGGGGACTGTGTCTGATTTTTGGGGGAGGGGACTGTGTCTGATTTTTGGGGGAGGGGACTGTGTCTGATTTTTGGGGGAGGGGACTGTGTCTGATTTTTGGAGGAGGGGACTGTGTCTGATTTTTGGGGGAGGGGACTGTGTCTGATTTTTGGGGGAGGGGACTGTGTCTGATTTTTGGAGGAGGGGACTGTGTCAGATTGTGGGGGAGGGGACTGTGTCTGATTTTTGGGGGAGGGGACTGTGTCTGATTTTTGGGGGAGGGGACTGTGTCTGATTTTTGGGGGAGGGGACTGTGTCTGATTTTTGGAGGAGGGGACTGTGTCTGATTTTTGGGGGAGGGGACTGTGTCTGATTTTTGGGGGAGGGGACTGTGTCTGATTTTGGGGGGAGGGGACTGTGTCAGATTTTTGGAGGAGGGGACTGTGTCTGATTTTTGGGGGAGGGGACTGTGTCAGATTGTGGGGGGAGGGGACTGTGTCTGATTTTTGGGGGGAGGGGACTGTGTCTGATTTTTGGAGGAGGGGACTGTGTCTGATTTTTGGAGGAGGAGACTGTGTCAGATTTTTGGGGGGAGGGGACTGTGTCTGATTTTTGGAGGAGGGGACTGTGTCTGATTTTTGGAGGAGGAGACTGTGTCAGATTTTTGGGGGAGGGGACTGTGTCTGATTTTTGGAGGAGGGGACTGTGTCTGATTTTTGGAGGAGGGGACTGTGTCTGATTGTGGGGGGAGGGGACTGTGTCAGATTTTTGGGGGAGGGGACTGTGTCTGATTTTTGGGGGAGGGGACTGTGTCTGATTTTTGGGGGAGGGGACTGTGTCTGATTTTTGGAGGAGGGGACTGTGTCTGATTTTTGGAGGAGGGGACTGTGTCAGATTTTTGGGGGAGGGGACTGTGTCTGATTGTGGGGGGAGGGGACTGTGTCAGATTTTTGGGGGAGGGGACTGTGTCTGATTGTGGGGGGAGGGGACTGTGTCAGATTTTTGGGGGAGGGGACTGTGTCTGATTTTTGGGGGAGGGGACTGTGTCTGATTTTTGGGGGAGGGGACTGTGTCTGATTTTTGGAGGAGGGGACTGTGTCTGATTTTTGGAGGAGGGGACTGTGTCAGATTTTTGGGGGAGGGGACTGTGTCTGATTTTTGGGGGAGGGGACTGTGTCTGATTTTTGGAGGAGGGGACTGTGTCTGATTTTTGGGGGAGGGGACTGTGTCTGATTTTGGGGGGAGGGGACTGTGTCTGATTTTTGGAGGAGGGGACTGTGTCTGATTTTTGGGGGAGGGGACTGTGTCTGATTTTTGGGGGAGGGGACTGTGTCTGATTTTTGGGGGAGGGGACTGTGTCTGATTTTTGGGGGAGGGGACTGTGTCTGATTTTTGGAGGAGGGGACTGTGTCTGATTTTTGGGGGAGGGGACTGTGTCTGATTTTTGGGGGAGGGGACTGTGTCTGATTTTTGGGGGAGGGGACTATGTCTGATTTTTGGAGGAGGGGACTGTGTCTGATTTTTGGAGGAGGGGACTGTGTCTGATTTTGGGGGGAGGGGACTGTGTCAGATTTTTGGAGGAGGGGACTGTGTCTGATTTTTGGGGGAGGGGACTGTGTCTGATTGTGGGGGAGGGGACTGTGTCTGATTTTTGGGGGAGGGGACTGTGTCTGATTTTGGGGGGAGGGGACTGTGTCAGATTTTTGGAGGAGGGGACTGTGTCTGATTTTTGGAGGAGGGGACTGTGTCTGATTTTTGGGGGAGGGGACTGTGTCAGATTGTGGGGGGAGGGGACTGTGTCTGATTTTTGGGGGAGGGGACTGTGTCTGATTTTTGGGGGAGGGGACTGTGTCAGATTTTTGGAGGAGGGGACTGTGTCAGATTTTTGGGGGAGGGGACTGTGTCTGATTTTTGGGGGAGGGGATTGTGTCTGATTTTTGGGGGAGGGGACTGTGTCTGATTTTGGAGGAGGGGACTGTGTCTGATTTTTGGAGGAGGGGACTGTGTCTGATTTTTGGAGGAGGGGGCTGTGTCTGATTTTTGGGGGAGGGGACTGTGTCTGATTTTGGAGGAGGGGACTGTGTCTGATTTTTGGGGGAGGGGACTGTGTCTGATTTTGGGGGGAGGGGACTGTGTCAGATTTTTGGAGGAGGGGACTGTGTCTGATTTTTGGGAGAGGGGACTGTGTCAGATTTTTGGGGGAGGGGACTGTGTCTGATTTTTGGAGGAGGGGGCTGTGTCTGATTTTTGGGGGAGGGGACTGTGTCTGATTTTGGAGGAGGGGACTGTGTCTGATTTTTGGGGGAGGGGACTGTGTCTGATTTTGGGGGGAGGGGACTGTGTCAGATTTTTGGAGGAGGGGACTGTGTCTGATTTTTGGGGGGAGGGGACTGTGTCTGATTTTTGGAGGAGGGGACTGTGTCTGATTTTTGGAGGAGGGGACTGTGTCTGATTTTTGGGGGAGGGGACTGTGTCTGATTTTTGGGGGAGGGGACTGTGTCTGATTTTTGGAAGAGGGGACTGTGTCTGATTTTTGGAGGAGGGGACTGTGTCTGATTTTTGGAGGAGGGGACTGTGTCTGATTTTTGGGGGAGGGGACTGTGTCTGATTTTTGGAGGAGGGGACTGTGTCTGATTTTTGGGGGAGGGGACTGTGTCTGATTTTTGGGGGAGGGGACTGTGCCTGATTTTTGGGGGAGGGGACTGTGTCTGATTTTTGGGGGAGGGGACTGTGTCTGATTTTTGGGGGAGGGGACTGTGTCTGATTTTTGGGGGAGGGGACTGTGTCTGATTTTTGGGGGAGGGGACTGTGTCTGATTTTTGGGGGAGGGGACTGTGTCTGATTTTTGGAGGAGGGGACTGTGTCTGATTTTTGGGGGGAGGGGACTGTGTCTGATTTTTGGGGGAGGGGACTGTGCCTGATTTTTGGGGGAGGGGACTGTGTCTGATTTTTGGGGGAGGGGACTGTGTCTGATTTTTGGAGGAGGGGACTGTGTCTGATTTTTGGGGGAGGGGACTGTGTCTGATTTTTGGGGGAGGGGACTGTGTCTGATTTTTGGGGGAGGGGACTGTGTCTGCTTTTTGGAAGAGGGGACTGTGTCTGATTTTTGGAGGAGGGGACTGTGTCTGATTTTTGGAGGAGGGGACTGTGTCTGATTTTTGGGGAAGGGGACTGTGTCTGATTTTTGGAGGAGGGGACTGTGTCTGATTTTTGGGGGAGGGGACTGTGTCTGATTTTTGGGGGAGGGGACTGTGTCTGATTTTTGGAGGAGGGGACTGTGTCTGATTTTTGGGGGAGGGGACTGTGTCTGATTTTTGGGGGAGGGGACTGTGTCTGATTTTTGGGGGAGGGGACTGTGTCTGATTTTTGGAGGAGGGGACTGTGTCTGATTTTTGGGGGAGGGGACTGTGTCTGATTTTTGGAGGAGGGGACTGTGTCTGATTTTTGGAGGAGGGGACTGTGTCTGATTTTGGGGGGAGGGGACTGTGTCAGATTTTTGGAGGAGGGGACTGTGTCTGATTTTTGGGGGAGGGGACTGTGTCTGATTGTGGGGGAGGGGACTGTGTCTGATTTTGGGGGGAGGGGACTGTGTCTGATTTTGGGGGGAGGGGACTGTGTCAGATTTTTGGAGGAGGGGACTGTGTCTGATTTTTGGAGGAGGGGACTGTGTCTGATTTTTGGGGGAGGGGACTGTGTCTGATTTTTGGGGGAGGGGACTGTGTCTGATTTTTGGAGGAGGGGACTGTGTCTGATTTTTGGGGGGAGGGGACTGTGTCTGATTTTTGGGGGAGGGGACTGTGTCTGATTTTTGGGGGAGGGGACTGTGTCAGTTTTTTGGAGGAGGGGACTGTGTCAGATTTATGGGGGAGGGGACTGTGTCTGATTTTTGGGGCAGGGGATTGTGTCTGATTTTTGGGGGAGGGGACTGTGTCTGATTTTGGAGGAGGGGACTGTGTCTGATTTTTGGAGGAGGGGACTGTGTCTGATTTTTGGAGGAGGGGGCTGTGTCTGATTTTTGGGGGAGGGGACTGTGTCTGATTTTGGAGGAGGGGACTGTGTCTGATTTTTGGGGGAGGGGACTGTGTCTGATTTTTGGGGGAGGGGACTGTGTCTGATTTTTGGAGGAGGGGACTGTGTCTGATTTTTGGGGGAGGGGACTGTGTCTGATTTTTGGGGGAGGAGACTGTGTCAGATTGTGGGGGGAGGGGACTGTGTCTGATTTTTGGGGGAGGGGACTGTGTCTGATTTTTGGAGGAGGGGACTGTGTCTGATTTTTGGGGGAGGGGACTGTGTCTGAGTTTTGGAGGAGGGGACTGTGTCTGATTTTTGGGGGAGGGGACTGTGTCTGATTTTTGGGGGAGGGGACTGTGTCTGATTTTTGGAGGAGGGGACTGTGTCAGATTTTTGGAGGAGGGGACTGTGTCTGATTTTGGGGGAGGGGACTGTGTCTGATTTTTGGGGGAGGGGACTGTGTCAGATTTTTGGAGGAGGGGACTGTGTCTGATTTTTGGGGGGAGGGGACTGTGTCTGATTTTTGGGGGGAGGAGACTGTGTCAGATTTTTGGGGGAGGGGACTGTGTCTGATTTTTGGGGGGAGGAGACTGTGTCAGATTTTTGGGGGAGGGGACTGTGTCTGATTTTTGGGGGAGGGCACTGTGTCTGATTTTTGGGGGAGGGGACTGTGTCTGATTTTTGGGGGAGGGGACTGTGTCTGATTTTTGGGGGAGGGGACTGTGTCTGATTTTTGGGGGAGGGGACTGTGTCCGATTTTTGGAGGAGGGGACTGTGTCTGATTTTTGGGGGAGGGGACTGTGTCTGATTTTTGGGGGAGGGGACTGTGTCTGATTTTTGGGGGAGGGGACTGTGTCTGATTTTTGGAGGAGGGGACTGTGTCTGATTTTTGGGGGAGGGGACTGTGTCTGATTTTTGGGGGAGGGGACTGTGTCTGATTTTTGGAGGAGGGGACTGTGTCAGATTGTGGGGGAGGGGACTGTGTCTGATTTTTGGAGGAGGGGACTGTGTCTGATTTTTGGGGGAGGGGACTGTGTCTGATTTTTGGAGGAGGGGACTGTGTCTGATTTTTGGAGGAGGGGACTGTGTCTGATTTTTGGAGGAGGGGACTGTGTCTGATTTTTGGGGGAGGAGACTGTGTCAGATTTTTGGGGGAGGGGACTGTGTCTGATTTTTGAGGGAGGGGACTGTGTCTGATTTTTGGGGGAGGGGACTGTGTCTGATTTTTGGAGGAGGGGACTGTGTCTGATTTTTGGGGGAGGGGACTGTGTCTGATTTTTGGGGGAGGGGACTGTGTCTGATTTTTGGGGGAGGAGACTGTGTCTGATTTTTGGGGGAGGGGACTGTGTCAGATTTTTGGGGGAGGGGACTGTGTCTGATTTTTGGGGGAGGGGACTGTGTCTGATTTTTGGGGGAGGGGACTGTGTCTGATTTTTGGGGGGAGGGGACTGTGCCTGATTTTTGGGGGGAGGGGACTGTGTCTGATTTTTGGAGGAGGGGACTGTGTCTGATTTTTGGGGGGAGGGGACTGTGTCAGATTTTTGGGGGAGGGGACTGTGTCAGATTTTTGGAGGAGGGGACTGTGTCTGATTTTTGGGGGAGGGGACTGTGTCTGATTTTTGGAGGAGGGGACTGTGTCTGATTTTTGGGGGAGGGGACTGTGTCTGATTTTTGGGGGAGGGGACTGTGTCTGATTTTTGGAGGAGGGGACTGTGTCTCATTTTTGGGGGAGGGGACTGTGTCTGATTTTTGGGGGAGGGGACTGTGTCTGATTTTTGTGGGAGGGGACTGTGTCTGATTTTTGGGGGAGGGGACTGTGTCTGATTTTTGGGGGAGGGGACTGTGTCCGATTTTTGGAGGAGGGGACTGTGTCCGATTTTTGGAGGAGGGGACTGTGTCCGATTTTTGGGGGAGGGGACTGTGTCAGATTTTTGGGGGAGGGGACTGTGTCTGATTTTTGTGGGAGGGGACTGTGTCTGATTTTTGGGGGAGGGGACTGTGTCTGATTTTTGGGGGAGGGGACTGTGTCCGATTTTTGGGGGAGGGGACTGTGTCTGATTTTTGGGGGAGGGGACTGTGTCTGATTTTTGTGGGAGGGGACTGTGTCTGATTTTTGGGGGAGGGGACTGTGTCTGATTTTTGGGGGGAGGGGACTGTGTCTGATTTTTGGGGGAGGGGACTGTGTCTGATTTTTGGGGGAGGGGACTGTGTCTGATTTTTGGGGGAGGGGACTGTGTCTGATTTTTGGAGGAGGGGACTGTGTCTGATTTTTGGAGGAGGGGACTGTGTCAGATTGTGGGGGGAGGGGACTGTGTCTGATTTTTGGGGGAGGAGACTGTGTCTGATTTTTGGGGGAGGGGACTGTGTCAGATTTTTGGGGGAGGGGACTGTGTCTGATTTTTGGGGGAGGGGACTGTGTCTGATTTTTGGGGGAGGGGACTGTGTCTGATTTTTGGGGGGAGGGGACTGTGTCTGATTTTTGGGGGGAGGGGACTGTGTCTGATTTTTGGAGGAGGGGACTGTGTCTGATTTTTGGGGGGAGGGGACTGTGTCTGATTTTTGGAGGAGGGGACTGTGTCTGATTTTTGGGGGAGGGGACTGTGTCTGATTTTTGGGGGAGGGGACTGTGTCTGATTTTTGGGGGAGGGGACTGTGTCTGATTTTTGGGGGAGGGGACTGTGTCTGATTTTTGGAGGAGGGGACTGTGTCAGATTTTTGGGGGAGGGGACTGTGTCTGATTTTTGGAGGAGGGGACTGTGTCTGATTTTTGGAGGAGGGGACTGTGTCTGATTTTTGGGGGGAGGGGACTGTGTCTGATTTTTGGGGGAGGGGACTGTGTCTGATTTTTGGAGGAGGGGACTGTGTCTGATTTTTGGGGGGAGGGGACTGTGTCTGATTTTTGGGGGAGGGGACTGTGTCTGATTTTTGGAGGAGGGGACTGTGTCTGATTTTTGGGGGAGGGGACTGTGTCTGATTTTTGGGGGAGGGGACTGTGTCTGATTTTTGGGGGAGGGGACTGTGTCTGATTTTTGGGGGAGGGGACTGTGTCTGATTGTGGGGGGAGGGGACTGTGTCTGATTTTTGGGGGAGGGGACTGTGTCAGATTGTGGGGGGAGGGGACTGTGTCTGATTTTTGGAGGAGGGGACTGTGTCTGATTTTTGGGGGAGGGGACTGTGTCTGATTTTTGGGGGAGGGGACTGTGTCAGATTTTTGGAGGAGGGGACTGTGTCTGATTTTTGGGGGAGGGGACTGTGTCTGATTTTTGGAGGAGGGGACTGTGTCTGATTTTTGGGGGAGGGGACTGTGTCTGATTTTTGGAGGAGGGGACTGTGTCTGATTTTTGGGGGAGGGGACTGTGTCTGATTTTTGGGGGAGGGGACTGTGTCAGATTGTGGGGGGAGGGGACTGTGTCTGATTTTTGGGGGAGGGGACTGTGTCTGATTTTTGGGGGAGGGGACTGTGTCAGATTGTGGGGGGAGGGGACTGTGTCTGATTTTTGGGGGAGGGGACTGTGTCAGATTTTTGGAGGAGGGGACTGTGTCTGATTTTTGGGGGAGGGGACTGTGTCTGATTTTTGGAGGAGGGGACTGTGTCTGATTTTTGGGGGAGGGGACTGTGTCTGATTTTTGGAGGAGGGGACTGTGTCTGATTTTTGGGGGGAGGGGACTGTGTCAGATTGTGGGGGGAGGGGACTGTGTCTGATCCTATTCATTCAATTCGGTGGGATCTGATAATATGCGTTTCATTCGCTGGGATCTGATCCCATGCCTTTAATTCGATGTGATTTGATCCCATTCAATTAATTCTCTGGGATATGATCCCATGCCTTTAATTAACTGGAATCTGATCCCATTCATTTAATTTGCTGAGATCTGATTCCAACCATCTAATTGGCTGCGATCTCATCCCATGCTTTTAATTCGCTGGGATCTGATCCCATGTTTTTAACTCACTGGGTTTTGATCCCATTCCATAATTTTCTGCGATCTGATCACATTCCTTTAATTCTCTGGAATCTGATCACATTCCTTTAATTCACTGGGATCTGATCCCATTCCATAATTCTCTGCGATCTGATCACATTGCTTTAATTCTCAGCGATCTGATCACATTCCTTTAATTCATTGGGATCTAATCACATTTCTTTAATTCCATGGGATCCGATCCCATGCCTTTAATCCACTGGATCTGATCCCATTCCTTTAATTCACTGGGATCTGATCCTATGCATTTAATCCATTGGATCTGATCCCATTCCTTTAATTCACTGGGATCTGATCCCATGCATTTAATCCATTGGATCTGATCCCATTCCTTTAATTCACTGGGAGCTGATCCCATTCCTTTAATTCACTGGGATCTGATCCCATTCCTTTCGGCCGTACTGTGCTCAGTGGATTGGAATACAGTTACTGAGCCAGCAGTAACTGGATGAAACACCAGTTCCAAAACATTGACGGGACGAATGGGCTAGAATGTAAATCTAATTATCACGATGTAAGGGAAAATCACTGATAACGTGACCTCCTCTTCAAGACATTTTATAAGCATCCTGACTTTGCAGGGCACGACACAGGTTTTCCCCTCCCTCACCGGCTCCCGAGCAACGTTAACTTTTAGCACACCACAAAACTCAGTTTGTTGATATAAGAACATAAGAACATCAGAAATAGGAGCAGGAGTAGGCCATATGGCCCCTCGAACCTGCTTCACCATTCAATCAGATCATGGCTCAGCTTCGACCTCAACTCCACTTTCCCGCCCGATTCTCATATCGCTTGATTCCACTAGAGTCCAAAATCTATTCATCTCAGCCGTGAAAATATTCAATAATCTGCACCTAAAGGCAAATCAGGACAAGGAAAAGAAACGGACCAAACACTTCCCACAAGGCCCAAGAGACAAGCTGGCGGGTGGAAAGTGACGAGTTATTTGAAGAATGAAGAGGCGCTTAAAAGAGATCAACTTACAAGGTGGTAGTTTACAAGGGGGCAGTTTACACGAGAGCAGGTTACAAGGGATCAGTTTACAAGGGGGCAGTTTACACGAGAGCAGGTTACAAGGGATCAGTTTACAAGGGGGCAGTTTACACGAGAGCAGGTTACAAGGGATCAGTTTACAAGGGGGCAGTTTACACGAGAGCAGGTTACAAGGGATCAGTTTACAAGGGGGCAGTTTACACGAGAGCAGGTTACAAGGGATCAGTTTACAAGGGGGCAGTTTACACGAGAGCAGCTTGCAAGGGATCAGTTTACAAGGGGCTGTTTAAAAGAGAGCAGTTTAAAAGGGATCAGTTTACAGGGATCAGTTTACAATGGATCAGTTTACAAAGGGTCAGTTTACAATGGGGCAGTTTACGAGTGATCAGTTTACAAGGGGGCAATTTACAAGGAGGCAGTTTACAACGGGGCAGTTTAAAAGGGGACAGTTTACAAGGGAACAGTTTACAAGACGCAGTTTACAAGGGATCTGTTTACAAGAGATCAGCTTACAAGGCATCATTTTACAAGGAGGCAGTTTTTAAGGCACCAGTTTATAAGGGAATAGTTTACAAGGGAACAGTTTACAAGGGAACAGTTTATAAGGGATCAGTTTACAAGGGATCAGTTTACAAGGGAACAATTTATAAGGGGAAAGTTTACAAGGGATCAGTTTACAAGGGAACAGTTTATAAGGGGACAGTTTACAAGGGATCAGTTTACAAGGGGGTAATTTACAAGGGAGCAGTTTACAAGGGAGCATTATACAAGGGATCAAGTTACAAGTGGGCAGTTTACAAGGGACCAATTTACAAGGGATCAGTTTACAAGGGACCAGTTTATAAGGGAGCAGTTTACAACGGATCCATTTACAAAGGGGCGGTTTGCAAGGGATCATTTTACAAGGGGACAGTTTACAAGGGAGCAGCTGCCAAGAGGGCAGTTTAAAAGGGAGCAGTTTACAAGGGTTGAGTTTAAAAGGGACGTTATCATAAGTGACCAGGACACTTATGATAAAGTGAGCATTACCCATGAATGCCAACCTGAGCAGTGATACCTGGTAAAGATAGGAGGGTGGCTCCATGTTAGAGGTGTGTTTGGGAAACAAGTACTGTGTCCACCACGGTCAGTACCATACTGCTAATCTACCCTAATCTGATAGACATTCCATCTCAAAAGCCAGGCCATCAATCAAAAGCTAGCAGGATCCTGATCCTGAAGGTTCACCTTACTGTTTGGATCTAGCAGCCGTGAATAACAATCAATTAGATCTGTTTGTGCTGGAAGCCAGAGTGTGTTCCCTTGCAGTGCCCACCCTTCTCGCCCTGAGTACCACTCGGACTGTGTCCAGCAGTGTGTGGAGTACGTCCGAATGAAGAATGAAGATTCCATAAGAAAGGTAGAGTCATAGAACCACAGAAAGTTACGGCATAGAAGGACGTCATTCGGCCCATTGCGTCCGTGCCGGCAGAAAAAGAGCTCTCCAGCTTAATCCCACTTTCCAGCACATGGTCCGTAGCCCTGTAGGTTACGGCATTTCAAGTGTGCATCCAATTACTTTGCCAATGATTTGAGGGTTTCTGCCTCCACCACTCTTTCAGGCAGTGAGTTCCAGACCTCCACCACCCTCTGGGTAAAAAAAAAATTCTCCTCAGCTGCCGACTAATCCGCAGACCAATTACTTTAAAGATATGCCCCCTGATCACTGACCCCTCTACTAAGGGAAAAAGGTCCTCCCTATCCACTCTATCTAGTCCCATCATAATTTTACATACCTAAATTAAATCTCCCAAATAGCCTCCTTTGTTCCAAAGAAAACAGCCCCAGCCTATCCAATCTTTTCTCATAGCTAAAATTCTCAAGCCCTGGCAACATCCTCGTAAATCTTCTCTGTAGCCTCTCTAGTGCAATCACATATTTCCTGTAATGTAGTGACGAGAACTGTACGCAGTACTCAAGCTGTGGACTAACCAATGTTTTATACATTTCCAGCATAACCTCCCTGCTCTAATATTCTATGCCACGGCTAATAAAGGGAAGTATTCCGTATGCCTTTTTAACCAGCTTATCGACTTGTCCTGCTACTTTCAGGATCTGTGGACATGCACTCCAAGGTCCCTTTTGTTTCTCAATATCCTACCATTTATTGTGTACTCCCTTACCTTGTTTGACCTCCCCAAATGCATTACCTCACACTTCCCTGGATTGAATTCTATTTGCCACTTTTCTGCCCACCTGACCAGTCCATCGATATCGTCTTGCAGACTATAGCTTTCCTCCTCACTACCAAACTCACAGCCAATTTTTATATCGTCTGCAAACTTCTTGATCAAGCCCCCCACATTCAAGTCCAAATCATTAATATATACCACAAAAAGCAAGGGACCTAGTACTGAGCCTTGTGGTAACCCACTGGAAACAGCCTTCCAATCACGAAAAAAACCATCAACCATTACCCTTTGTTCTTACCACTGAGCCAATTCTGGAGCAACTAGCCCCTTTCCCTTGGATTCCATGGGCTTTTACTTTGTTAACCAGTCTGCCATGTGGGACCTTGTCAAAAGCCTTGCAAAAATCCATGTACACTACATCGTATATGTTACCCTGATCAACCCTCCTTGTTAAGTGCACAAAAAATTGAATCAAATTATTTAGACACAAACTTCCCTTAACAAATCCATGCTGAATGTCCTTGATTAACCTGTGCCTTTCTAAATGACGATTATGCTGTCCCTCAGAATCGATTCCAATTATTTGCCCACCATCGAGGTTACACTCACTGGTTTTTAATTACTCGGTCTTTCTGTTTCTCGCTTTTTAAACAACCGTACAACATTAGCATTCCTGCAATCCTCTGGCCGAGCCAGTGAGGATTGGAAAGTGATAGTCAAAGCCTCCGTTATTTCCTCCCTTGCTTCTCTTAACAGCCTGAAATGCATTCCATCCGGGCCTGGCGGTTTATCTACTTTCATAAATGCTAAACCCCTTAATACTTCCTCTCTCACTATGTTAATCCCATCCATTATTTCACACTCATTCTTAATTTCAATCTCTGCATCATTCCCTGTTTTTGTGAAGAAACATGCAAAGTATTAATTGAGAACCATACCCATATCTTCCATCTCCACACATATGTTAACTTTTCGATCTCTAATAGACCTTATAGGGTCTTCAAAAGACTTGGTGTTCTCCCGTGGACTCCTCAAGTCAGACTGGCAGCATTCAAAACCGGAGTGCCTGAGAAGCACGGTTTGTGAGGCCAGGAAAGGTTTAACGAGAATCACGTTCTGCTGTAATTTTCTACAGCATTCTGGAGATCAGGCAATCCTGAACAACATAATCTAGAAACAAAAGAATGAGAGACTATCCCAGTCTCCACCCTGACTGCCTGAGGTCCTTTAGCAGATTGGTGATTGTCCAGTAATGTGAGCAAGTTGATTGATTTGTTAACTCCCCAACTCCTGATGATATTCTGGACTACCTACGTGTGGATCATCCACTCGTCAGGGTGGATTACAAGTTAGCTGAGTGTGCCGACTGTTTTATTGTCCATCCCGACCAAAATTGGCACCAAGAATATCAACCCATGCTTCAAGCACCAATGGGAAGTAACGTGTCATGTTGACAGAGGTACCGGGTCTGGGCCCCTCCCTGTTTGTAGGCGCTCCGGACTACTGTCAAATTGTGTGTCTGGAGGCGCAGTGACTTACGCCGCATCAAGTCTGAAGGTATATAATGTCTTATTGTAGCATTCAAACCTTGAGCCTGTTGAAATGCCAAGTGAACTCATCCATATCGATTGGCCTAGAAGTCCATTGATCCTGAATGTAGCCTCCCACCCATATCGAAGCTGAACAGCCTGATGGCTGCAGCACCAATACCTGGAGAACACTGTGATCTCAGGACCAGCAGCTCTAGTTCAGATGCTGTGACAAAGGAGGCCTGTGGAAACTTAATTGATGGAGCAAGGCTTAACTGGTGAAATATCCCCAACAGTTCGTCCTTCTGGAGGAAGAAGATGACTATGACTATCACTCACTCGCTCTCAGTGTGGATGGTCGAAGATACTGATCTCAACTGCCAGTTTGCCCATTAGTAGCTGGTTGCTTTGATGGTCAAACCAAACTACATTATGAAAACATGAAGGCTCAAGGAGCTAATGCATTGGATGCTCACTAATTCTGGTCTCCGAGGCCCAAGTGTCCCGAGTGATCCATTTCCACATGGAAGTAGTAGAAATGGCTCATCCATCCACATCTGTGGTGGGCTATCAAAGGCAGGAATCACTGCTTGGAGAGGTAGAGCTGGAGAGGGCCTTGAAGGTTACTTGTTGCGTGCTCCCTGCTTTCCAGGTCCTAATCTGGAAAGACGGGCTAACATGACACAAAGACATTGCAGTTCGGCGAAAGCTTTGAAAAGACTGCTGTCCCTGAAAGGGCCTGTAGATGGGGTGGGCTCAGCTGCAAAGTGAGACAGTGTCTCCTTGCATGCCAATCCGGGAATGCCTGAAAGTTCTGCTGGAGATGCTTGTACCCTGAAGCAGCTCCTCCACTCGCTCGCCACAGAAGCCCTCAGCATCTAAGGGCATCTGCAGTGGTTGTTGCTGCAGTTACTGAAGGAACTCCAAGATGCGCAGCCAAGCTAAGTGGTGATACAAGATCCACTGGACGATAGACCCTGCTCCTTTATTAATGGCAGCCACACAACCTGCTGCTGCAGTGATGCTCTCTGAAAGTGGTCCTCACTCTGTGGCAGGGATTGCTCCCTCAATTCACCTGTGAGGCATTATCCTGCAATAAGTAAAGCTGGCCACTATGGATTTGGTGGTGGAGAACACGAATATGCGTCAAACACTGAAGGAAGCTCCGCCAAACCCACATGTCCCACTATTTGGATTGTGGTGGGTGGAACAGGACTAGTTTCCTGAGCGATGACTTTCCCTCTGATGCTTTCACGACTGAAGTTCAGCAGTTGGATCAGTGAACTGAAAAGTGTGAAGCAGGTTGGCGGAGGCACTATAGACGCTGTCTACATTGGCCACAACCGGAGGGTGCTGATCAAGACCGACCAAACGGCCCTGGAGTTTGGTAGATCGCATCCAGCAAAGGTCGATGGCTGAGACCTTTGCAAGACCCCAATAAAGACTCAATTCTCCAGGTGCAGGGACTTCCAGAACCTCCAGTTTCAGACTCTGCGTCACACATGTGTTGAATACATGAATAAGCCTCAGTGACTGGTGGTTGTGGTCGGACTCAGGCTCCCAACTGGACTTCCGAAGGTGGGAAGCCGCCAAGCAGCTTCTGTGGGCTGAACCGACAGAGAAGGTTCATAACGGGATGCAACCAACAGAGTACCCTTTGTCGTCCAGTACTTCCCCGGAGCGGAGAAACTACGCCATGTTCTCCGCAGCCTTCAACATGTCATCAATGACGACGAACACCTCGCTATGGCCATCCCCACACCTCCACTACTCGCCTTTAAACAGCCACCCAACCTCAAACAGACCATCGTTCGCAGCAAATTACCTAGCTTTCAAGAGAACAGCGTCCACGACACCACACAACCCTGCCACGGTAACCTCTGCAAGACATGCCAGATCATCGACACAGATACCACCATCACACGAGAGGACACCACCCACCAGGTGCATGGTTCATACTCCTGTGACTCGGCCAACGTTGTCTACCTCATACGTTTCAGGAAAGGATGACCCAGAGCATGGTACATTGGCGAGACCATGCAGACGCTGCGACAACGGATGAACGGACACCGCGCAACAATCGCCAAACAGGAGGGTTCCCTCCCAGTCGGGGAACACTTCAGCAGTCATGAACATTCATCCACCGACCTTCGGGCAAGCGTACTCCAAGGCGGCCTTCGAGACACACGACAACGCAAAATCGTCGAGCAGAAATTGATAGCCAAGTTCCGCACCCATGAGGACGGCCTCAACCGGGATCTTGGGTTCATGTCACGCGACACGTTACCCCACCAGCGAACAAATGTTATCTGTTTTTAATATAACGGGTCAGTTGCTGTCTTTTCTATGTTTCTACCTCTCTATCTCTGTTCATTTTTGTTTGTTTTTTTTTGGTGATTTGTATATTCTGAGACCTTGCAGGTAACAACTGTCTGTCTGCACACTGATTGCCTTGGCAACGGGCAGTTGAAAAAACTGTCTGTAATCATCAAGCAATGTTCTGTGAATTATAAATGCGATTTCATTTCGAGGATTTCATTTCGTTCACCTGAGGAAGGAGGAAGCCTCCGAAAGCTTGCGAATTTAAAATAAAATTGTTGGACTATAACATGGTGTTGTAAAATTGTTTACATTTCTTTAAAATGTGTTGACACTGATCAAAGTTTGTGGGAAGATTTTTTTTGCCATTTCTCCCAAGATTCAGAAAAGACCTGTTGCTTGTCACTTTAATTGTCGCCAACCTTTAACTGTAGCTCACAGTGTCAGAACATTAACTGTTCTCATTAGCCATTTATGTCTCTCCTGGCACGACATCTCCTTAACAACACCAACTAATCACAGCACCTCTTTCTTCAAATTGAATTCCAGTGTAAAAAATGAGCGTTTTCAAAGCTAAGGAAGATGTGCAAGATTGGAAGGAGTGTGCGACTGGAGATAATGGGCCTGAGGCAGTGAGAACATCTCTTGAACATTATCAGTACCTGAAAGGAGGGAGATGAGATCTTTGAGTTTATTTCTCCTGGCATCAGCAAAACCCATCATCCCTCAATGCCCAACATCTTTCATCCATTTCGAGTGCATGCCGACCCGAACTTGGTGCTGTCATTGTCTGAACAAGTGTTTCATGTTCTTCGATGACCGTCGCAGACACGATGGGCCGAATGGCCTCCTTCTGTGCCCTGAATGTTCTGTGTTTCCATGTACGAAAAGAAAATGCCATTTTGGCCGAGCAGCTTGTTTGGGGAGAAAGGGACGTGAATTGCAGAGACAAATAGGAAAAAGAGGCTTGGACTGATGGCCTGCAATATCATGCCATGTGCTTCCCTGGTGGTCTAGTGGTTAGGATTCGGCGCTTTCACCGCCGCGGCCCGGGTTCGTATTCCCGGTCAGGGAACGTTATTTGCAAAGTGCTGTTTGTTCTGATGCCAGTGATTGCTCCTGATCGCTATCAGCTTTACACTGCTGTGGTTGCAACAAGGGGCTGCCCATCATTCCTTTATCTCACAACCCATTAGAGTGACACACAATGTACTTTCTTGCCTTCTGTAAAATGCCAGTATTTATTTTGAAAGAGTCGTGACGCTGATCAAAGTTTGTGGGAAGGTTTTTGTTGCCATTTCTAACAGATTTGGAAAAGATCTGCTGCCTGACACTCTAATTGTCGCCAACCTTTAACTATAGCTCACAGTGTCAAAACAGTCACTGTTTTTTAGACTTTTATGTCTCTTCTGCCACTACATCTCCTTAACAACACCAGCTGATCACAGCACCGCTTTCTTCAAAATGAGGCCCAGTGTAAAAAAAAATGCACGGTTTCAAAGCGAAGGGAGGTGTGCAAAATTGGAAGGAGTGTGCGACTGGATATAATGGGCCTGAGGCAGTGAGAACATCTCTTGAGCATAAAGACATTCAGTATCTGAAAGAAGCAGGCTGATGAGCTCTTTCAGTTTATTTATCCTGGCATCTGCAAAACCCATCGTCTCTCAAAGTCCATCATCTTTCATCCATTTTGTGTGCATGCCTACCCGAACTTGGTGCTGTCATTGTCTGAACCAGTGTTTTATGTTGTTCGATGACCGTCACAAACACGATGGGCCGAATGGCCTCCCACTGTGCCGTGAATGTTCTATGTTCCAATGTGCTAAAAGAAAATGCCATTTTGGGCGAGCAGCTTTTTTTTGGATCGAAAGAGACCTGAATTTCAAAGGGACAATTAGGAAAGAAAAGGTTGGACTCCTCTCTCGCATGCATCAGCCGTAGCTTCCCTGGTGGTCTAGTGGTTAGGATTCGGCGCTTTCACCGCCGCGGCCCGGGTTCGATTCCCGGTCAGGGAAGATTGCTTTCTTGGTGCTCGTCGTTCTGGTGCCAACGGATGTCCCATCACTGAGCCCAATGCTTGCTCCTGATCAACATTAGCTTTTTCGCCAACATAAATGCTAATCGAGCAGCGGGCAGCCGATCATTCTTTAATCTAACAAGCCATTAGAGCGACATACAATGCACTTTCATGCCTTCTGTAAAATGCTTACATTTCTTTAAAATGTGTTGACGCTGATCAAAGTTTGTGGGAAGATTTTTGTTGCCATTTCTCCCAAGATTCGGAAAAGACCTGTTGCTTGTCACTTTAATTGTCGCCAACCTTTAACTGTAGCTCACAGTGTCAGAACAGTAACTGTTCTCATTAGCCATTTATGTCTCTCCTGGCACGACATCTCCTTAACAACACCAACTAATCACAGCACCTCTTTCTTCAAATTGAATTCCAGTGTAAAAAATGAGCGTTTTCAAAGCTAAGGAAGATGTGCAAGATTGGAAGGAGTGTGCGACTGGAGATAATGGGCCTGAGGCAGTGAGAACATCTCTTGAACATTATCAGTACCTGAAAGGAGGGAGATGAGATCTTTGAGTTTATTTCTCCTGGCATCAGCAAAACCCACCGTCCCTCAATGCCCAACATCTTAAATCCATTTCGAGTGCATGCCGACCCGAACTTGGTGCTGTCATTGTCTGAACAAGTGTTTCATGTTCTTCGATGACCGTCGCAGACACGATGGGCCGAATGGCCTCCTTCTGTGCCCTGAATGTTCTGTGTTTCTATGTACAAAAAGAAAATGCCATTTTGGCCGAGCAGCTTGTTTGGGGAGAAAGGGATGTGAAATGCAGAGACAAATAGGAAAAAGAGGCTTGGACTGATGCCCTGCAAGATCGTGCCATGTGCTTCCCTGGTGGTCTAGTGGTTAGGATTCGGCGCTTTCACCGCCGCGGCCTGGGTTCGATTCCCGGTCAGGGAACGTTATTTGCAAAGTGCTGTTCGTTCTGATGCAAGTGATTGCTCCTGATCGCTATCAGTTTTACACTGCTGTGGTTGCAACAAGGGGCTGCCCATCATTCCTTTATCTCACAACCCATTAGAGTGACACACAATGTACTTTCTTGCCTTCTGTAAAATGCCAGTATTTATTTTTAAAGAGTCGTTACGCTGATCAAAGTTTGTGGGAAGGTTTTTGTTGCCATTTCCAGCAGATTTGGAAAAGATCTGCTGCCTGACACTCTAATTGTCGCCAACCTTTAACTATAGCTCACAGTGTCAGAACAGTCACTGTTTTTTAGACTTTTATGTCTCTTCTGCCACTACATCTCCTTAACAACACCAGCTGATCACAGCACCGCTTTCTTCAAAATGAGGCCCAGTGTAAAAAAAAATGCACGGTTTCAAAGCGAAGGGAGGTGTGCAAGATTGGAAGGAGTGTGCGACTGGATATAATGGGCCTGAGGCAGTGAGAACATCTCTTGAGCATAAAGACATTCAGTATCTGAAAGAAGCAGGCTGATGAGCTCTTTCAGTTTATTTATCCTGGCATCTGCAAAACCCATCGTCTCTCAAAGTCCATCATCTTTCATCCATTTTGTGTGCATGCCTACCCGAACTTGGTGCTGTCATTGTCTGAACCAGTGTTTTATGTTGTTCGATGACCGTCAAAACACGATGGGCCGAATGGCCTCCCACTGTGCCGTGAATGTTCTATGTTCCAATGTGCTAAAAGAAAATGCCATTTTGGGCGAGCAGCTTTTTTTTGGATCGAAAGAGACCTGAATTTCAAAGGGACAATTAGGAAAGAAAAGGTTGGACTCCTCTCTCGCATGCATCAGCCGTAGCTTCCCTGGTGGTCTAGTGGTTAGGATTCGGCGTTCTCACCGCCGCGGCCCGGGTTCGATTCCCCGTCAGGGAAGATTGCTTTCTTGGTGCTCGTCGTTCTGGTGCCAACGAATGTCCCATCACTGAGCCCAATGCTTGCTCCTGATCAACATTAGCTTTTTCGCCAACATAAATGCTAATCGAGCAGCGGGCAGCCGATCATTCTTTAATCTAACAAGCCATTAGAGCGACATACAATGCACTTTCATGCCTTCTGTAAAATGCCTACATTTCTTTAAAATGTGTTGACGCTGATCAAAGTTTGTGGGAAGATTTTTGTTGCCATTTCTCCCAAGATTCGGAAAAGACCTGTTGCTTGTCACTTTAATTGTCGCCAACCTTTAACTGTAGCTCACAGTGTCAGAACAGTAACTGTTCTCATTAGCCATTTATGTCTCTCCTGGCACGACATCTCCTTAACAACACCAACTAATCACAGCACCTCTTTCTTCAAATTGAATTCCAGTGTAAAAAATGAGCGTTTTCAAAGCTAAGGAAGATGTGCAAGATTGGAAGGAGTGTGCGACTGGAGATAATGGGCCTGAGGCAGTGAGAACATCTCTTAAACATTATCAGTACCTGAAAGGAGGGAGATGAGATCTTTGAGTTTATTTCTCCTGGCATCAGCAAAACCCATCGTCCCTCAATGCCCAACATCTTTCATCCATTTCGAGTGCATGCCGACCCGAACTTGGTGCTGTCATTGTCTGAACAAGTGTTTCATGTTCTTCGATGACCGTCGCAGACACGATGGGCCGAATGGCCTCCTTCTGTGCCCTGAATGTTCTGTGTTTCTATGTACAAAAAGAAAATGCCATTTTGGCCGAGCAGCTTGTTTGGGGAGAAAGGGACGTGAAATGCAGAGACAAATAGGAAAAAGAGGCTTGGACTGATGGCCTGCAAGATCGTGCCATGTGCTTCCCTGGTGGTCTAGTGGTTAGGATTCGGCGCTTTCACCGCCGTGGCCCGGGTTCGATTCCCGGTCAGGGAAGATTGCTTTCTTGGTGCTCGTCGTTCTGGTGCCAACGAATGTCCCATCACTGAGCCCAATGCTTGCTCCTGATCAACATTAGCTTTTTCGCCAACATAAATGCTAATCGAGCAGCGGGCAGCCGATCATTCTTTAATCTGACAAGCCATTAGAGCGACATACAATGCACTTTCATGCCTTCTGTAAAATGCCTACATTTCTTTAAAATGTGTTGACGCTGATCAAAGTTTGTGGGAAGATTTTTGTTGCCATTTCTCCCAAGATTCGGAAAAGACCTGTTGCTTGTCACTTTAATTGTCGCCAACCTTTAACTGTAGCTCACAGTGTCAGAACAGTAACTGTTCTCATTAGCCATTTATGTCTCTCCTGGCACGACATCTCCTTAACAACACCAACTAATCACAGCACCTCTTTCTTCAAATTGAATTCCAGTGTAAAAAATGAGCGTTTTCAAAGCTAAGGAAGATGTGCAAGATTGGAAGGAGTGTGCGACTGGAGATAATGGGCCTGAGGCAGTGAGAACATCTCTTGAACATTATCAGTACCTGAAAGGAGGGAGATGAGATCTTTGAGTTTATTTCTCCTGGCATCAGCAAAACCCATCGTCCCTCAATGCCCAACATCTTTCATCCATTTCGAGTGCATGCCGACCCGAACTTGGTGCTGTCATTGTCTGAACAAGTGTTTCATGTTCTTCGATGACCGTCGCAGACACGATGAGCCGAATGGCCTCCTTCTGTGCCCTGAATGTTCTGTGTTTCTATGTACGAAAAGAAAATGCCATTTTGGCCGAGCAGCTTGTTTGGGGAGAAAGGGACGTGAAATGCAGAGACAAATAGGAAAAAGAGGCTTGGACTGATGGCCTGCAAGATCGTGCCATGTGCTTCCCTGGTGGTCGAGTGGTTAGGATTCGGCGCTTTCACCGCTGCGGCCCGGGTTCGATTCCCGGTCAGGGAACGTTATTTGCAAAGTGCTGTTCGTTCTGATGCCAGTGATTGCTCCTGATCGCTATCAGTTTTACACTGCTGTGGTTGCAACAAGGGGCTGCCCATCATTCCTTCATCTCACAACCCATTAGAGTGACACACAATGTACTTTCTTGCCTTCTGTAAAATGCCAGTATTTATTTTTAAAGAGTCGTGACGCTGATCAAAGTTTGTGGGAAGGTTTTTGTTGCCATTTCCAGCAGATTTGGAAAAGATCTGCTGCCTGACACTCTAATTGTCGCCAACCTTTAACTATAGCTCACAGTGTCAGAACAGTCACTGTTTTTTAGACTTTTATGTCTCTTCTGCCACTACATCTCCTTAACAACACCAGCTGATCACAGCACCGCTTTCTTCAAAATGAGGCCCAGTGCAAAAAAAAATGCACGGTTTCAAAGCGAAGGGAGGTGTGCAAAATTGGAAGGAGTGTGCGACTGGATATAATGGGCCTGAGGCAGTGAGAACATCTCTTGAGCATAAAGACATTCAGTATCTGAAAGAAGCAGGCTGATGAGCTCTTTCAGTTTATTTATCCTGGCATCTGCAAAACCCATCGTCTCTCAAAGTCCATCATCTTTCATCCATTTTGTGTGCATGCCTACCCGAACTTGGTGCTGTCATTGTCTGAACCAGTGTTTTATGTTGTTCGATGACCGTCACAAACACGATGGGCCGAATGGCCTCCCACTGTGCCGTGAATGTTCTATGTTCCAATGTGCTAAAAGAAAATGCCATTTTGGGCGAGCAGCTTTTTTTTGGATCGAAAGAGACCTGAATTTCAAAGGGACAATTAGGAAAGAAAAGGTTGGACTCCTCTCTCGCATGCATCAGCCGTAGCTTCCCTGGTGGTCTAGTGGTTAGGATTCGGCGCTCTCACCGCCGCGGCCTGGGTTCGATTCCCGGTCAGGGAAGATTGCTTTCTTGGTGCTCGTCGTTCTGGTGCCAACAGATGTCCCATCACTGAGCCCAATGCTTGCTCCTGATCAACATGAGCTTTTTCGCCAACATAAATGCTAATCGAGCAGCGGGCAGCCGATCATTCTTTAATCTAACAAGCCATTAGAGCGACATACAATGCACTTTCATGCCTTCTGTAAAATGCCTACATTTCTTTAAAATGTGTTGACGCTGATCAAAGTTTGTGGGAAGATTTTTGTTGCCATTTCTCCCAAGATTCGGAAAAGACCTGTTGCTTGTCACTTGAATTGTCGCCAACCTTTAACTGTAGCTCACAGTGTCAGAACAGTAACTGTTCTCATTAGCCATTTATGTCTCTCCTGGCACGACATCTCCTTAACAACACCAACTAATCACAGCACCTCTTTCTTCAAATTGAATTCCAGTGTAAAAAATGAGCCTTTTCAAAGCTAAGGAAGATGTGCAAGATTGGAAGGAGTGTGCGACTGGAGATAATGGGCCTGAGGCAGTGAGAACATCTCTTGAACATTATCAGTACCTGAAAGGAGGGAGATGAGATCTTTGAGTTTATTTCTCCTGGCATCAGCAAAACCCATCGTCCCTCAATGCCCAACATCTTTCATCCATTTCGAGTGCATGCCGACCCGAACTTGGTGCTGTCATTGTCTGAACAAGTGTTTCATGTTCTTCGATGACCGTCGCAGACACGATGGGCCGAATGGCCTCCTTCTGTGCCCTGAATGTTCTGTGTTTCTATGTACGAAAAGAAAATGCCATTTTGGCCGAGCAGCTTGTTTGGGGAGAAAGGGACGTGAAATGCAGAGACAAATAGGAAAAAGAGGCTTGGACTGATGGCCTGCAAGATCATGCCATGTGCTTCCCTAGCGGTCTAGTGGTTAGGATTCGGCGCTTTCACCGCCGCGGCCCGGGTTCGATTCCCGGTCAGGGAACGTTATTTGCAAAGTGCTGTTCGTTCTGATGCCAGTGATTGCTCCTGATCGCTATCAGTTTTACACTGCTGTGGTTGCAACAAGGGGCTGCCCATCATTCCTTTATCTCACAACCCATTAGAGTGACACACAATGTACTTTCTTGCCTTCTGTAAAATGCCAGTATTTATTTTTAAAGAGTCGTGATGCTGATCAAAGTTTGTGGGAAGGTTTTTGTTGCCATTTCCAGCAGATTTGGAAAAGATCTGCTGCCTGACACTCTAATTGTCGCCAACCTTTAACTATAGCTCACAGTGTCAGAACAGTCACTGTTTTTTAGACTTTTATGTCTCTTCTGCCACTACATCTCCTTAACAACACCAGCTGATCACAGCACCGCTTTCTTCAAAATGAGGCCCAGTGTAAAAAAAAATGCACGGTTTCAAAGCGAAGGGAGGTGTGCAAGATTGGAAGGAGTGTGCGACTGGATATAATGGGCCTGAGGCAGTGAGAACATCTCTTGAGCATAAAGACATTCAGTATCTGAAAGAAGCAGGCTGATGAGCTCTTTCAGTTTATTTATCCTGGCATCTGCAAAACCCATCGTCTCTCAAAGTCCATCATCTTTCATCCATTTTGTGTGCATGCCTACCCGAACTTGGTGCTGTCATTGTCTGAACCAGTGTTTTATGTTGTTCGATGACCGTCACAAACACGATGGGCCGAATGGCCTCCCACTGTGCCGTGAATGTTCTATGTTCCAATGTGCTAAAAGAAAATGCCATTTTGGGCGAGCAGCTTTTTTTTGGATCGAAAGAGACCTGAATTTCAAAGGGACAATTAGGAAAGAAAAGGTTGGACTCCTCTCTCGCATGCATCAGCCGTAGCTTCCCTGGTGGTCTAGTGGTTAGGATTCGGCGCTCTCACCGCCGCGGCCCGGGTTCGATTCCCGGTCAGGGAAGATTGCTTTCTTGGTGCTCGTCGTTCTGGTGCCAACGAATGTCCCATCACTGAGCCCAATGCTTGCTCCTGATCAACATTAGCTTTTTCGCCAACATAAATGCTAATCGAGCAGCGGGCAGCCGATCATTCTTTAATCTAACAAGCCATTAGAGCGACATACAATGCACTTTCATGCCTTCTGTAAAATGCCTACATTTCTTTAAAATGTGTTGACGCTGATCAAAGTTTGTGGGCAGATTTTTGTTGCCATTTCTCCCAAGATTCGGAAAAGACCTGTTGCTTGTCACTTTAATTGTCGCCAACCTTTAACTGTAGCTCACAGTGTCAGAACAGTAACTGTTCTCATTAGCCATTTATGTCTCTCCTGGCACGACATCTCCTTAACAACACCAACTAATCACAGCACCTCTTTCTTCAAATTGAATTCCAGTGTAAAAAATGAGCGTTTTCAAAGCTAAGGAAGATGTGCAAGATTGGAAGGAGTGTGCGACTGGAGATAATGGGCCTGAGGCAGTGAGAACATCTCTTGAACATTATCAGTACCTGAAAGGAGGGAGATGAGATCTTTGAGTTTATTTCTCCTGGCATCAGCAAAACCCATCGTCCCTCAATGCCCAACATCTTTCATCCATTTCGAGTGCATGCCGACCCGAACTTGGTGCTGTCATTGTCTGAACAAGTGTTTCATGTTCTTCGATGACCGTCGCAGACACGATGGGCCGAATGGCCTCCTTCTGTGCCCTGAATGCTCTGTGTTTCCATGTACGAAAAGAAAATGCCATTTTGGCCGAGCAGCTTGTTTGGGGAGAAAGGGACGTGAAATGCAGAGACAAATAGGAAAAAGAGGCTTGGACTGATGGCCTGCAAGATCGTGCCATGTGCTTCCCTGGTGGTCGAGTGGTTAGGATTCGGCACTTTCACCGCCGTGGCCCGGGTTCGATTCCCGGTCAGGAAATGTTATTTGCAAAGTGCTGTTTGTTCTGATGCCAGTGATTGCTCCTGATCGCTATCAGTTTTACACTGCTGTGGTTGCAACAAGGGGCTGCCCATCATTCCTTTATCTCACAACCCATTAGAGTGACACACAATGTACTTTCTTGCCTTCTGTAAAATGCCAGTATTTATTTTTAAAGAGTCGTGACGCTGATCAAAGTTTGTGGGAAGGTTTTTGTTGCCATTTCCAGCAGATTTGGAAAAGATCTGCTGCCTGACACTCTAATTGTCGCCAACCTTTAACTATAGCTCACAGTGTCAGCACAGTCACTGTTTTTTTAGACTTTTATGTCTCTTCTGCCACTACATCTCCTTAACAACACCAGCTGATCACAGCACCGCTTTCTTCAAAATGAGGCCCAGTGTAAAAAAAAATGCACGGTTTCAAAGCGAAGGGAGGTGTGCAAGATTGGAAGGAGTGTGCGACTGGATATAATGGGCCTGAGGCAGTGAGAACATCTCTTGAGCATAAAGACATTCAGTATCTGAAAGAAGCAGGCTGATGAGCTCTTTCAGTTTATTTATCCTGGCATCTGCAAAACCCATCGTCTCTCAAAGTCCATCATCTTTCATCCATTTTGTGTGCATGCCTACCCGAACTTGGTGCTGTCATTGTCTGAACCAGTGTTTTATGTTGTTCGATGACCGTCACAAACATGATGGGCCGAATGGCCTCCCACTGTGCCGTGAATGTTCTATGTTCCAATGTGCTAAAAGAAAATGCCATTTTGGGCGAGCAGCTTTTTTTTGGATCGAAAGAGACCTGAATTTCAAAGGGACAATTAGGAAAGAAAAGGTTGGACTCCTCTCTCGCATGCATCAGCCGTAGCTTCCCTGGTAGTCTAGTGGTTAGGATTCGGCGCTCTCACCGCTGCGGCCCGGGTTCGATTCCCGGTCAGGGAAGATTGCTTTCTTGGTGCTCGTCGTTCTGGTGCCAACGAATGTCCCATCACTGAGCCCAATGCTTGCTCCTGATCAACATTAGCTTTTTCGCCAACATAAATGCTAATCGAGCAGCGGGCAGCCGATCATTCTTTAATCTAACAAGCCATTAGAGCGACATACAATGCACTTTCATGCCTTCTGTAAAATGCCTACATTTCTTTAAAATGTGTTGACGCTGATCAAAGTTTGTGGGCAGATTTTTGTTGCCATTTCTCCCAAGATTCGGAAAAGACCTGTTGCTTGTCACTTTAATTGTCGCCAACCTTTAACTGTAGCTCACAGTGTCAGAACAGTAACTGTTCTCATTAGCCATTTATGTCTCTCCTGGCACGACATCTCCTTAACAACACCAACTAATCACAGCACCTCTTTCTTCAAATTGAATTCCAGTGTAAAAAATGAGCGTTTTCAAAGCTAAGGAAGATGTGCAAGATTGGAAGGAGTGTGCGACTGGAGATAATGGGCCTGAGGCAGTGAGAACATCTCTTGAACATTATCAGTACCTGAAAGGAGGGAGATGAGATCTTTGAGTTTACTTCTCCTGGCATCAGCAAAACCCATCGTCCCTCAATGCCCAACATCTTTCATCCATTTCGAGTGCATGCCGACCCGAACTTGGTGCTGTCATTGTCTGAACAAGTGTTTCATGTTCTTCGATGACCGTCGCAGACACGATGGGCCGAATGGCCTCCTTCTGTGCCCTGAATGTTCTGTGTTTCTCTGTACGAAAAGAAAATGCCATTTTGGCCGAGCAGCTTGTTTGGGGAGAAAGGAACGTGAAATGCAGAGACAAATAGGAAAAAGAGGCTTGGACTGATGGCCTGCAAGATCGTGCCATGTGCTTCCCTGGTAGTCTAGTGGTTAGGATTCGGTGCTTTCACCGCCGCGGCCCGGGTTCGATTCCCGGTCAGGGAACGTTATTTGCAAAGTGCTGTTCGTTCTGATGCCAGTGATTGCTCCTGATCGCTATCAGTTTTACACTGCTGTGGTTGCAACAAGGGGCTGCCCATCATTCCTTTATCTCACAACCCATTAGAGTGACACACAATGTACTTTCTTGCCTTCTGTAAAATGCCAGTATTTATTTTTAAAGAGTCGTGACGCTGATCAAAGTTTGTGGGAAGGTTTTTGTTGCCATTTCCAGCAGATTTGGAAAAGATCTGCTGCCTGACACTCTAATTGTCGCCAACCTTTAACTATAGCTCACAGTGTCAGCACAGTCACTGTTTTTTTAGACTTTTATGTCTCTTCTGCCACTACATCTCCTTAACAACACCAGCTGATCACAGCACCGCTTTCTTCAAAATGAGGCCCAGTGTAAAAAAAAATGCACGGTTTCAAAGCGAAGGGAGGTGTGCAAGATTGGAAGGAGTGTGCGACTGGATATAATGGGCCTGAGGCAGTGAGAACATCTCTTGAGCATAAAGACATTCAGTATCTGAAAGAAGCAGGCTGATGAGCTCTTTCAGTTTATTTATCCTGGCATCTGCAAAACCCATCGTCTCTCAAAGTCCATCATCTTTCATCCATTTTGTGTGCATGCCTATCCGAACTTGGTGCTGTCATTGTCTGAACCAGTGTTTTATGTTGTTCGATGACCGTCACAAACACGATGGGCCGTGAATGTTTTATGTTCCAATGTGCTAAAAGAAAAATGCCATTTTGGGCGAGCAGCTTTTTTTTGGATCGAAAGAGACCTGAATTTCAAAGGGACAATTAGGAAAGAAAAGGTTGGACTCCTCTCTCGCATGCATCAACCGTAGCTTCCCTGGTGGTCTAGTGGTTAGGATTCGGCGCTCTCACCGCCGCGGCCCGGGTTCGATTCCCGGTCAGGGAAGATTGCTTTCTTGGTGCTCGTCGTTCTGGTGCCAACGAATGTCCCATCACTGAGCCCAATGCTTGCTCCTGATCAACATTAGCTTTTTCGCCAACATAAATGCTAATCGAGCAGCGGGCAGCCGATCATTCTTTAATCTAACAAGCCATTAGAGCGACATACAATGCACTTTCATGCCTTCTGTAAAATGCCTACATTTCTTTAAAATGTGTTGACGCTGATCAAAGTTTGTGGGAAGATTTTTGTTGCCATTTCTCCCAAGATTCGGAAAAGACCTGTTGCTTGTCACTTTAATTGTCGCCAACCTTTAACTGTAGCTCACAGTGTCAGAACAGTAACTGTTCTCATTAGCCATTTATGTCTCTCCTGGCACGACATCTCCTTAACAACACCAACTAATCACAGCACCTCTTTCTTCAAATTGAATTCCAGTGTAAAAAATGAGCGTTTTCAAAGCTAAGGAAGATGTGCAAGATTGGAAGGAGTGTGCGACTGGAGATAATGGGCCTGAGGCAGTGAGAACATCTCTTGAACATTATCAGTACCTGAAAGGAGGGAGATGAGATCTTTGAGTTTATTTCTCCTGGCATCAGCAAAACCCAACGTCCCTCAATGCCCAACATCTTTCATCCATTTCGAGTGCATGCCGACCCGAACTTGGTGCTGTCATTGTCTGAACAAGTGTTTCATGTTCTTCGATGACCGTCGCAGACACGATGGGCCGAATGGCCTCCTTCTGTGCCCTGAATGTTCTGTGTTTCTATGTACAAAAAGAAAATGCCATTTTGGCCGAGCAGCTTGTTTGGGGAGAAAGGGACGTGAAATGCAGAGACAAATAGGAAAAAGAGGCTTGGACTGATGGCCTGCAAGATTGTGCCATGTGCTTCCCTGGTGGTCTAGTGGTTAGGATTCGGCGCTTTCACCGCCGCGGCCCGGGTTCGATTCCCGGTCAGGGAACGTTATTTGCAAAGTGCTGTTCGTTCTGATGCCAGTGATTGCTCCTGATCGCTATCAGTTTTACACTGCTGTGGTTGCAACAAGGGGCTGCCCATCATTCCTTTATCTCACAACCCATTAGAGTGACACACAATGTACTTTCTTGCCTTCTGTAAAATGCCAGTATTTATTTTTAAAGAGTCGTGACGCTGATCAAAGTTTGTGGGAAGGTTTTTGTTGCCATTTCCAGCAGATTTGGAAAAGATCTGCTGCCTGACACTCTAATTGTCGCCAACCTTTAACTATAGCTCACAGTGTCAGCACAGTCACTGTTTTTTTAGACTTTTATGTCTCTTCTGCCACTACATCTCCTTAACAACACCAGCTGATCACAGCACCGCTTTCTTCAAAATGAGGCCCAGTGTAAAAAAAAATGCACGGTTTCAAAGCGAAGGGAGGTGTGCAAGATTGGAAGGAGTGTGCGACTGGATATAATGGGCCTGAGGCAGTGAGAACATCTCTTGAGCATAAAGACATTCAGTATCTGAAAGAAGCAGGCTGATGAGCTCTTTCAGTTTATTTATCCTGGCATCTGCAAAACCCATCGTCTCTCAAAGTCCATCATCTTTCATCCATTTTGTGTGCATGCCTACCCGAACTTGGTGCTGTCATTGTCTGAACCAGTGTTTTATGTTGTTCGATGACCGTCACAAACACGATGGGCCGAATGGCCTCCCACTGTGCCGTGAATGTTCTATGTTCCAATGTGCTAAAAGAAAATGCCATTTTGGGCGAGCAGCTTTTTTTTGGATCGAAAGAGACCTGAATTTCAAAGGGACAATTAGGAAAGAAAAGGTTGGACTCCTCTCTCGCATGCATCAGCCGTAGCTTCCCTGGTGGTCTAGTGGTTAGGATTCGGCGCTCTCACCGCCGCGGCACGGGTTCGATTCCCGGTCAGGGAAGATTGCTTTCTTGGTGCTCGTCGTTCTGGTGCCAACGAATGTCCCATCACTGAGCCCAATGCTTGCTCCTGATCAACATTAGCTTTTTCGCCAACATAAATGCTAATCGAGCAGCGGGCAGCCGATCATTCTTTCATCTAACAAGCCATTAGAGCGACATACAATGCACTTTCATGCCTTCTGTAAAATGCCTACATTTCTTTAAAATGTGTTGACGCTGATCAAAGTTTGTGGGAAGATTTTTTTTGCCATTTCTCCCAAGATTCGGAAAAGACCTGTTGCTTGTCACTTTAATTGTCGCCAATCTTTAACTGTAGCTCACAGTGTCAGAACAGTAACTGTTCTCATTAGCCATTTATGTCTCTCCTGGCACGACATCTCCTTAACAACACCAACTAATCACAGCACCTCTTTCTTCAAATTGAATTCCAGTGTAAAAAATGAGCGTTTTCAAAGCTAAGGAAGATGTGCAAGATTGGAAGGAGTGTGCGACTGGAGATAATGGGCCTGAGGCAGTGAGAACATCTCTTGAACATTATCAGTACCTGAAAGGAGGGAGATGAGATCTTTGAGTTTATTTCTCCTGGCATCAGCAAAACCCAACGTCCCTCAATGCCCAACATCTTTCATCCATTTCGAGTGCATGCCGACCAGAACTTGGTGCTGTCATTGTCTGAACAAGTGTTTCATGTTCTTCGATGACCATCGCAGACACGATGGGCCGAATGGCCTCCTTCTGTGCCCTGAATGTTCTGTGTTTCTATGTACGAAAAGAAAATGCCATTTTGGCCGAGCAGCTTGTTTGGGGAGAAAGGGACGTGAAATGCAGAGACAAATAGGAAAAAGAGGCTTGGACTGATGGCCTGCAAGATAGTGCCATGTGCTTCCCTGGTGGTCTAGTGGTTAGGATTCGGCGCTTTCACCGCCGCGGCCCGGGTTCGATTCCCAGTCAGGGAACGTTATTTGCAAAGTGCTGTTCGTTCTGATGCCAGTGATTGCTCCTGATCGCTATCAGTTTTACACTGCTGTGGTTGCAACAAGGGGCTGCCCATCATTCCTTTATCTCACAACCCATTAGAGTGACACACAATGTACTTTCTTGCCTTCTGTAAAATGCCAGTATTTATTTTTAAAGAGTCGTGACGCTGATCAAAGTTTGTGGGAAGGTTTTTGTTGCCATTTCTAACAGATTTGGAAAAGATCTGCTACCTGACACTCTAATTGTCGCCAACCTTTAACTATAGCTCACAGTGTCAGCACAGTCACTGTTTTTTTAGACTTTTATGTCTCTTCTGCCACTACATCTCCTTAACAACACCAGCTGATCACAGCACCGCTTTCTTCAAAATGAGGCCCAGTGTAAAAAAAAATGCACGGTTTCAAAGCGAAGGGAGGTGTGCAAAATTGGAAGGAGTGTGCGACTGGATATAATGGGCCTGAGGCAGTGAGAACATCTCTTGAGCATAAAGACATTCAGTATCTGAAAGAAGCAGGCTGATGAGCTCTTTCAGTTTATTTATCCTGGCATCTGCAAAACCCATCGTCTCTCAAAGTCCATCATCTTTCATCCATTTTGTGTGCATGCCTACCCGAACTTGGTGCTGTCATTGTCTGAACCAGTGTTTTATGTTGTTCGATGACCGTCACAAACACGATGGGCCGAATGGCCTCCCACTGTGCCGTGAATGTTCTATGTTCCAATGTGCTAAAAGAAAATGCCATTTTGGGCGAGCAGCTTTTTTTTGGATCGAAAGAGACCTGAATTTCAAAGGGACAATTAGGAAAGAAAAGGTTGGACTCCTCTCTCGCATGCATTGGCCGTAGCTTCCCTGGTGGTCTAGTGGTTAGGATTCGGCGCTCTCACCGCCGCGGCCCAGGTTCGATTCCCGGTCAGGGAACATTGCTTTCTTGGTGCTCGTCGTTCTGGTCCCAACGAATGTCCCACCACTGAGCCCAATGCTTGTTCCTGATCAACATTTGCTTTTTCGCCACCATAAATGCTAATCGAGCAGCGGGCAGCCGATCATTCTTTAATCTAACAAGCCATTCGAGCGACACACAATGCACTTTGATGCCTTCTGTAAAATGCCTATTTTTCTTTAAAAAGTGTTGACGCTGATCAAAGTTTGTGGGAAGATTTTCTGTCTGAAGATGCTGTCAACATTGGGTCATTGGGAGTCTCATGGTCGCGTGTAACGCAAATTAAACCACTTGGAACACAAAAGGGGGAAATGAGAAAAAATCAGGAGTGAGACACATTATTCCATCGTACAAATTATTTTGTTTTCACTGCCTCTGTAAAAAGACTGTCTGAATGGTATTGTCTCTTTAAAAGCCTTTGTCAATATTTCGATGCTGTTGGCTGTCGCTCCGTTTCCTTCCCTCAAGTTTAAAGGATCTACTGCTGTCTCTGTGATAACAATCTGATGAAATCTAGTGAAATGGACTATAGCATTGTTGCACAGTGTTAAAGTCAGAGTAGACGACTTCGAAAAAAAAATCTGGGTTTAGTTGTATTCGGAACTTTGAGCATGTTTAGCAGACACGAAATCTTTATAAGAGAAGAATGGAATGTTGCTCTTCTTCATTCGGCAAAGTTTTTTTTTAAAGTTAACTTGAAAGCTGTGAACGGCTGTGTGGCACAGGTTGGTGATGCCTGTGTCCGTCTTCTTCCTGCTAAGAAGTTGACGGCTTCCACAAAAAATTGTGTATCTTTTGTTTTTGGTTTCTAGTATGTGCTTGACTCTGCTTGAACCTTGTCAACAATCAGAAGAAGGAGAAAATGTTGAAGTGAACGATGAAAACGTTGTTACTCTTACAGATGAGCGCTAATAAAGAATCCCTGGTCGTGAATCGAGCCACGATCCAATGCGATTCAGAGAAATGGCATCGTGGTTATACTCTCTTGTCTGTGGTATGTTTTTGCTCATGGTTGGTTTACAATGGTACTGAATAAAACTCTCACCTATGAAACGTTTGCCTTTGTCCAACCGAGCCTTGTTATCCATCGGGCTGAATGGGTGGAAGAAGTAAATGATCACTGTCGTATCTCTGGGACTGCTTTTACCGATGTGACCCGAGATGAGTCTTTGTGTTGGTATAATTGCTCGGTGAAATGCTTTGAGAATCAATGAATCAGTTTTGGACGGCAGAGTTAAGGTCCTTACAACAATGGAATGCGGGGACAATATTATATTTCTGTTATGTTTGCGCCAGGGTGCTTACGGTGTAAATTAAATAACAACTTTGTACGTGTATTAAGAAAGAGGATTGCGCGTCGCAGCTGCAGCCTTTTATGTGATGCAGTGACGAATGTATGGGACACTATGATTGTTTACAATAAAAAGTCCGTTATCAGATTGTTCACAAAAGGGGCTCGGCCTCCGTGTGGAGTGATATCAATGGTCTGGGGTAATGATGGAACCATCCTCAGTCACTTTCTCACTGCGTGGTGGCATGGTAATGAAACCTCTTACACGTAAAACTTTTCAACCAACAATGGAATATTGCCATGAACATCTGTGTAAATACTTCACATACGTACACAGGCAATATTGGGAGGTTGCACGTAACACTTCCACTCTCCTGACATTTTTGTGTGGGAGAGCAGGCAATATGATATCGTTTCCTATAAGGGTGAAACATTTATCCTATCCTAATGTGATTTGTCGCAGAAGTATAATAAATGTTCACGGTCCTTGTCCAGTGTCCAAATTAGAGTAAAACATGACCGTCTAGATACCCAAGCGGCCTGAGTAACACTGGGAGCGGCGTCCCTTAATGCTGAGTAATGAGGTCCTCGTGAACAAATTACAAAGCGTTGTAAGATGTACAAGCAGTGGTCCACCCCATGAAAGGTGAGCTCGGGGCTGAATCAGCCATGGCTCAGGAGCTTGTAAATATGGTAATTACTGAATCATAAGATTTATGGGATAAAATTAAGAGCAATTACTTCGGATCCTTTAAAGATATCTTGGGCTGTGGTCTGTCTCGATATTCAAGCTGTCATGGATGGCTAGAAAATGTCACTACAACAGACCATAGGCACTTAATTACCCTACTGGGCTGGAGTCAACTTTCTAGTCATCTTAGCAAGTTTGCTAATGGTAACCTGCGCTCCTGGGCCCTACTGTCCGGACTGTGTACTGAAATGGTTTGCCAATAGTTCTGGTGAATCCCACAGGATGTTAATGCTATACTCTTATGTTGACGTGAGACTAATTATAGGGGGGCTCCGATACGTTTGTAAAGACCGAGAAGACTGGGGATCCACCTTTGATACCGCAACAGGCAGCTATCTGCACTATCATGTAACCAGTTGCCTGGATAATAAGTTTGGATGGATAAGCTTTCCACCCACTCAGCCGATTAGAGAGAACGTAACTCGGGTGATTGTAACCCATGTGTGGAAACTTGTGAGCCTATGTTATATAGTGCTAGACGTGGACTGTTATGTTTTAGAACTAAATGTAATATTGTGACTATTGATATGATCGATTGTCAGACTATATATATGTATTGTATTGTGTACACGGTACTCGATCGATATCAATGTGTGACGGTTCCTTGTTGAATGCTCCACAATGGTATATTGTAAGACTGTGGGACAGTTTAACTATTCGATTAGTAATATGGAGGTGGGACTAAATATCAAGAAAAGTAGACAATTAATAGGTAATGAGCATGTGAAGATGGAACTGAACAAGTTGAAATATAGTGATTGGAGGTTAGATTTGGGAACTGAAGACGATATGGATCAGATAAAGGTGATCCAAACGAGAACAGAGCGTGAGTTTAAGCACTCATGGTGGGAGTCGTTACTAGGGTGGGAGCCGTTAAGAGGGTGGGAGCCTTTACTGGGTCGCATTGTTACTAGGCTGGGAGTCTTTGCTAGGGTGGGAGCTGTTACTAGGGTGGGAGATATTACAAGGGTGGGAGTCGTTTCTAAGTGGGAGCAGTAACTAGCGTGGTCACCATCAGCCACTGGAAATTTCGAATATTGCATTGCACCCCATAGTTTGCATTGTGACCTCTCAGATTCTGTTACTGATCATCATGTTAACACTTTGCAGTTGGGCGAAGAAGATAATGTCATTGACCCAACTGTCAGAAGAGCAACTGAAGCCTGTAATGTACACACAGTCCACCTCACCATACACAGTCCATCTCATCATACACAGTCCACCTCACTATAGGAGAAACTACGCCATGTTCTCCGCAGCCTTCAACATGTCATCAATGAGGACAAACACCTCGCTGTGGCCATCCCCACACCTCCACTACTCGCCTTTAAACAGCCACCCAACCTCAAACAGACCATCGTTCGCAGCAAATTACCTAGCTTTCAAGAGAACAGCGTCCACGACACCACACAACCCTGCCACGGTAACCTCTGCAAGACATGCCAGATCATCGACACAGATACCACCATCACACGAGAGGACACCACCCACCAGGTGCATGGTTCATACTCCTGTGACTCGGCCAACGTTGTCTACCTCATACGTTGCAGGAAAGGATGCCCCAGAGCATGGTACATTGGCGAGACCATGCAGACGCTGCGACAACGGATGAACGGACACCGCGCAACAATCGCCAAACAGGAGGGTTCCCTCCCAGTCGGGGAACACTTCAGCAGTCATGGACATTCATCCACCGACCTTCGGGTAAGCGTACTCCAAGGCGGTCTTCGAGACACACGACAACGCAAAATCGTCGAGCAGAAATTGATAGCCAAGTTCCGCACCCATGAGGACGGCCTCAACCGGGATCTTGGGTTCATGTCACGCTACACGTTACCCCACCAGCGAACAAATGTTATCTGTTTTTAATATAATGGGTCATTTGCTGGCTCTCTCTGCCTTCCGGATGTTTCTGCCTCTCTCTGTTTTTTTTCCCTGTTTGTTTTTTTGTTGAATGTGTATTCGGGGGTTCTGCAGGTGACACCTCTCTGTCTGAACACGGTGATTGCCTTGGCAACGGGCAGTTGCAGGGGCAGTCTGTAAACACCATGTATTGTTCTATATGTATAAATGCGTAGGCTTCAAGGAGATCCTGAAACATTTACCTGAGGAAGGAGGAAGTCTCCGAAAGCTTGTGAATTTAAAATAAAATTGCTGGACTATAACTTGGTGTTGTAAAATTGTTTACAATTGTCAACCCCAGTCCATCACCGGCATCTCCACATCATCACTATATGATGCATAAGAAGAAATAAAAAGTGGTGAATATGTTGGAAATGTTGGAGAGTTAATGGTTAATAATCGAAATAACCTGTATAACTACAAATGGTTATGAAAGCAACAGGCTTTATAAGATAAACAGGAAACTAGAAGGGAATTGGGAGAAGAGGCGATGGACTTCTTCAAGTGTCTGATAACAATCTACAAAGGGGTGTTGCAAAGAGATAGTGTTTGGGATTGCATCGACCATGAGTGATTATTGTACAACTTAGTGATTAGTGTAATAAACATAGGTAGAGGGATCAATTAACCATGGTATAGAGTGGTGGTTTAGGTAAATAAGCTGTCAATAAACTGTTCTTGAAAGGTTCCGAGGACAGTTTGTCAGGAAGTCTTGTTTATGGAATGTACTCAACTAAGACTGTTTATTTAATAAGTTGTTCTTGAAAGAATCCAAGAACAGATCAGTCATGAAGTCTTATCTGTGAGGTATACCTTTGAAGTCAGAAAACTGAAGTGTATAAGAAGGGTGGATAGTTCCAGAGTTAGTTGGGAGAGCTCGAAAGAGAGAGGGATCCGGAGCTATTCCTGTATACGGTATAAATTGACCACCTGCACTGTAAAGGATTACAGTCTGTTCTGTATATTCCACCATCAAGTGTCTTGTACTTACTCGAAGCATGTGGTGGTGAAACTTAGGAGGAAGAAGGTCAACAGCCCGCAAGGATCTATCCTTGACACCCTCCGATTTCTCCGCTACATGCAGCATCAGATACACACATGTACTCTAACCATACCCAGCTCTACCTCACCTACCTACCTCTCTCGATCCTTCCACTGCCTTCGATTTGTCACGCTGCTTGTCCGAAATTCAGTAATGAATTTTCCTCCAATTAAATATTGGGAAGACCGAAACCATTGTCTTTGGCCCCACCACAAACTCCATTCCATAGCCACCGACTCGATCCACCTGCTGAGCCACTGTCTCAAGCTGAACCAAACTTTTCACAACGTCGGAGTCCTATTTGACTCTGTGCTGAGCTTTTGACCATATAGTCTCTCCTCACCAAGTCGGTCTATTTCCACCTCTGTAACATCGCCCGTCTACACCCTGCCCATCTCCCGTTGAAACCCTCATCGATGCTTTTGTTACCTCTAGACTTGACTATTCCAATGCTCTCCTGGCCGACCTCCGGTATCCCACCCTCCATAAACTTGAGCTCATCCAAAACCCTGCTGTCCATATCCAAACTCACACCAAGGCCCGTTCACCCTTCACCCCTATGCTTGTTGACATACATTAGCTCCCGTTCCGACAACGGCTCGATTTAAAATTAACATTCTTTTGTTCAAATCCCCCTCTATCTCTGTAACCTCCTCCAGCCCGATAACCCTCTCTGCATACCTTCAATTACTGCCTTTTGCGCATCCCCGATTTTAATCGCTCCACCAATCGCGGCAGTTCCTTCAAATACCTAGGCCCGAAGCTCTGGAATTCACTCTCTAAATCTCTCAGCCTCTCGACCTCTCACTCATCCGTTAAGACGCCCCTTAAAACGTAACTTTTTTTGACCAAGTTTTAGGTCACCTGCCCTAATATCTCATTTTGTGGATCGGTACCAAATTTTATCTGATAACGCTCCTGTGAAGCACCTTGGGGTGTTTTCTTTAGTTAAAGGCGCTATGTATGCAAGTTGTTGTTAATTGTAAGGTCTCCCACCATTTAAAGAAGTAAGGATATGGTAGTGAGCTTGATAACTGCAAAGCATCTATTGCTGCACCGTGTCCATCACCAACCCAGATGAACCCTTTCGAGAGGATGTATAAAGTGCGGCTAAGGATATATCACGGGGTGAAGCACCAAGCACCAGCGAGCAGGAGGAGCTGGAAATAGTTCTATATTTCTCCCCTGGGGAGGCCGAGAAACAACTGTCCTTGGCTGAGGGTCCCAGTCTTCAAGAGAATTAAGACTTGGTCGCACAGACCTAATGTGCAGGCCGTGGAGACATTCATCTCCCACATTCTGGAGATGGCCGATTAGTTGGAGAAGTTCAAGAGCCGCATTTGTAAGACAACGCATGAGGTATGTGAGGCCAGGCAGATCACTCTGGACAATGTGACAGTCCAGGTGATTCCAGCAGCAGCAAGGAATCTGGTGGAGATTCTAAGGGAGTTCGTTACTTCTGAATGGCAGCTATTACGGCTTCCATAGATTAATTGTGTGATGCCTTTAACAACATCATATCTCAGGGCTTTCACAACTTCATTGTAACAATTTGGTCTGTCTCACGCTGACCTTCAGCGCAACCGAGCCCATTCCCAGTACCAATGACATGCAAGAAATGGTTGCTGATTTCAGTGTTTCTGATGACGTGGTTAATGAGGCTGTTTCATTCCAGTTTGTGGTTATGGACTGAACCCAGTAGGCATGGCAAGTACAAGTGAGATGAGAGCAGAAGCAGGCCCTGCGAGCACATCAACATTCTATCTCGTAGAAGCTGCGGCACAGAAGCAGGCCATTCGGCCCAACAGGTCCAGCCAGTTTTTACGCTCCTCCCTCCCTACTTCACCTCACCGTATCAGAATATCCTCCTATTCCTTTCTCCCTCGTGTGCTTATCTAACTTCCTCTTGAATGCATCTATGCTAGTCGCCTCAACTACTCCTTGTGGGAGCACATTGCACATTCTAACCACTCTCTCGATAAAGAAGTTTCTCCTGAATTCCTTAGAAAACATAAACATAGAAAACATAGAAAATAGGAGCAGGAGTAGGACATTCGTCCCTTCGAGCCTGCTCCGCCATTCAATAATGGGTGTATAATGGGCGGCCCATCCATTACCGTCTGTGTTGTGCCCTGGTCGAAGTTGAATTTTACCCTCGTTGGCTGATTCTTTATCTCATGTCCAAGTCTCATTGCTGTTACGGTATTGAACCTGACACAGAATGGCTGACGGGAAGATAGTTTGCGTTAGATTGATAACAGTCATAAATTAAAATGTTATATTCCTTATACTCAAGTTGACCAGGCTTAAACAATGTTTTGGTGCAGGAATTAAGTGTTCGACTATCCGAGATGTGGAAAGATATGGGCTGCTTGACAGGTGTTCAATGATTTCAGTCTGGAGTCAATCGGCTGAGTGCCCCGGATCAGGTCGGAGGCTGGTGGCTGCACCCTGTGGATTATCAGGGATGAAATGTAACTTCGGCGGGGCGGAATTATAGGCCGCAGTGCATCGGCCGCTCGTTTTGCACCCCATGACTTCAATGGAAAGGAGAATTGAGTGGGATGTATAATGGGCGGCCCATCCATTACCGTCTGTGTTGTGCCCTGGTCGAAGTTGAATTTTACCCTCGTTGTTTCTGAGTTGCTTTCACCAGGGTTTTCTGTCTTTGCACGTTTAGAATCTGCTTCTTTAGAAACTAAAGGTCTGACACAACTGGTGGAGTGGCGGGATGGGGAAATCTCGGGCCCACAGACGGGTTGCGTCTGACTCCAGTCGGTTTAAATTCGTGGGTAGAAAATAAAGCGCTGCGGCCTTGTGTTTGAGAGCTCGGCTCTCCCCGAGAGTGGCGCTCATCGCTGGGAGCGCCCATTCGTGGAATCAGCCCTGACATCAACAGCACTTGCAGAATGAAATCTTTCCATCACAAACTGTTCTCTGGCAGACTGTACACACAATCGCAGAGTATCCCATCGCACACTACTTCCCCAGATGACTTACACAATTCAATGCTCTCTGAAAAAAAACTGGGGTTGAAATTGGTCTCCGGCAGTAGTGCAAAATGAGCGAAAGCGCAAAATGAGCGACAGTGTAAAATGAGCGATAGAGCACCAGCAGCCCGTTTTATTGTTGGTCCGATTTTCCAAACAATTGATTTCAATGTTAAAGGAAATCGGGCGGATTGTAGAAGGGGCTGCTGATTCGTTACCGAACGTTTTACACTACGGCCGGAAATCAATTTATGCCCTATGGTTCACAAAGCTTTCCATAGCTCATATCTGGGTCTGTTGTCGACTCATTGGGGTAGATTGGGACTTTGTGCGGTCGTGTAAAACGGGTGACAGGGAATCCGCAGCAGGTTTTACATCTCAATGAAATAAAAATTGGAGAGATGTAAAAGGGACTGTCAATTCATTCTCACCCCTTTTACACGATCACAATGTGTCACAATCTAGCCCATTGATGGTAATCGAGTGCTATGATTAATCACCAACTTCATTATCATTGTATCGGACTAGCTGGACCTTGCTCATCTTTTGTCCAGCGATTATTATGTGTTTAATTCCCCCCTTCCGGGGTGATATTTACGGTTAATTCTCTATTTTTCGCAAGTCCCCTTCACATTTTTATTCCACATCTGCTCCCTGAGGTGATTTTTATATTTAGGTCCTTGTTTCTTCCCAATATTTGCCCCTATCTTCATGTTTTCCCTCTCTCCCTGCTATCGTGATTTTGCTGCTAAATCTGTATTCCTACTTCCGGATCCTATCTCTGTGTTTTTCCTTGTGTCTCTGCCAGAAGTCATTTTTAGATTGAAATCTTTGCTGATTCTTGGCATCAGATCCTTCCACTAATTTATTCGCTCTCTTCTTCCTGAGGTGATTTCCATGTTTAATCTCTGTTCATTCCTAATTTCATTCCCTCTCTGCAGGTTATTCCCAGTCTCTCTCCTGACGTGCCTGTGATCAGTTTAAGGCCCTCTTCGCAGCTTATTCCCAGTCTCACTGCTGAAGTGTTCGTGAACAGTTACAGGCCATTCTCTGTTTGTAATTTCATTTTTTCCCTTCCTTTGGTGATTTATGTCTTTAATTTTATGTCGTTCCCAAATTTCAGACCGTTTCTCCATGTTTACACTCTCTCCTTCCGGAGCAGATTTAGTTTATATTTAAATCTCTATATCCATGTGTATAATATAGTAAAAAAAGAATATGAATACAAAAGTCAGTATTAATGTATTATGAGAATGTATTATTTTAATAGAGGCTACACTTGTTTTAGATTAGGTCGTTAGGATTCTGCCGGGGTAGGCAAAGTAAGGATGAAGGTGTCAGTTTAATGAAATTTAATGAAGAATCAAAGGCTTTGTGTAAAAATCATAGCTGGTTTGGAGACAACATATCTTATGTTTCAACCGTTACTATTCTATTAAAGTGTGGTGATTATAACCGTGCAAAATTGTTTCATCTTCGTCATGAACAAAACACACATTCCAGTCAAAACTTGTTATGGTGAGAGCCACGGAGAGGGGTCATTTGCTGTTCCTGTTAAATCACTGTTGCACTATAATTAAAGATACAAACTGAGTGAGAATGGCACTATCTGGTGTTTAAGACAAAGACAGTGGTGCAGTGAGTGAATTAAACACTAAAACGTGAACTTCTGCAAATAAAATCGATTAACATTTGGTTATTTCGACATCATGCTTACAGAGATGGAGAGACCAGACATTCGGAGGGAAGGTCAAATTAGCCATTTTGTGTAGAGAATGCAATTCCAGCTTCTAGTAAATAAATCAAAGTAAAATTGAACTCAACGTTAAAGTAGTTCGGATCTAGGTTTGCGTTCTCCATTATTGATATTTCAATTTAATCTGATGCAATAACAGTATTTGTAACAGTAGCATTGCAGAAGAGAGCTGCGGGACCCTGTCCAGTTTAGTAACACTGCAGAAGGGGTAAGAGTACATTGTGATTTATTATAGAATCCAACAGGTCTCTGGGAAAGTTACACATGGTACAGATGTTGGAGCAAAAAAGTGCAAAGTGATTTTACATTTTAATTTGGGGCAATGTCTTTTTATCTCCACAAGATTTAATTTTATGGAGTCTTTTTTCTAAAGAAACTTCAGGCACAAACCAGGGTTTTATAAAAAAAAAACAATCATTTATTATTAATACACTAGAAAATTGACATTAGATTTTAAACAAAATATTGGGTTGGTGCCCGATTTAGAATTGCTTTAACAACAGCAAAACAACACATTCTGAATTCTCAAAATGCATAACAGTTTGGAAATCAAATGTTTATCTTAGACTAACCCCATAAGGAAAGTCATATCCTTATAGTTGGCTCAAGATTGCCGGAAAGATTCCAGGTATTTTGATGGATACCGTTGTAGGGTCGCATGGCTTTCTCTTGCAACCAGTTCATCTGATTCACAGGCAGTCTCTAAACCTGCATGGAGGCATCAAACTGGGAGGCAGGGAGCAGCCTTGAAGATTGAAGTGTGGTGGCGCTGCCAGGAAGCGAAGGGCGAGATTGGAGCAGTCCTGGTGGAACTGTGTCTCTTCCCACTCAACTTCTGCCAGCTTTCAAAGACCTTTTTAACACAGAACCACACCTCTGGGGCGGTGGCTTTTCCACAACAGGTTGCTACAAATACAACCCACGATTGATTGACACTTCACTTGTTTTGTCTCAGCGGCCACAACGTAACCACATTAAGCAGGCAGGTGTTCAAACGACCTCTAGCCCTTCTGGAATCGTTCTTGATGCTCTGGCGATCCATCCTCTGTTGTGTGATCTTTTACAATGTGTCCTTAACACTCCTTTTAACAGTCCTTTCACTTTTTAAGAATCCTTTTTGTTCAGACATACTGGAGCCGATTTAATATCAGGCTTTCGTTTATCAGGTGAATTTTTACTACAAAAATGCTCTGGGGAAACTCCTGCAATAAGTAATGGTCAGGGTCAGTTGAACAAGACTGGGTGACTTTATTTTGCAGCCTCGAGGCATCACCTTTAGAACTCTCAACATTATATAAACAAGAGCATTACCCCGGAACAAACATGAACTGTCTGGCCTGCTTCATCTGCTGCTGTTCTGCTAGTCAGCACTCTCACACACTCCAGGCTGATTACACAGTTTGTTTGGTTATTGCATGCTTTCTGTGTTCTATTCTCATTCCTGTTTCTACCCTTCTGTCAATATATATGGTTGTCCATCTTTTATTGTGTTTGTTTTCTGTGTAATATCGTTGATCCTTTTTTTATTTTCTGTTTGTTTTTCTATCTTGTTATTTCTACTTCTATTTAATTTCCATCTCTCTGCCGCTGTTTATGTCTCAACCTTTTCTATCTGTTACTCTTGGCTTCTTTTCTACTCATCTCTCTCTCTCTGTTTCTATGTCGCTGCCTGTCTTCTCTCTCTGCCTTCTCTGCAGGCAGAGAGAACGGAGCACGGGATCAGAGATAAAAGGAGGAGCGAGAGAGGAGAGAGAAAGCGGAAGGCGGGATCAGCGATAAGAGGAGCGAGAGAGGAGAGGGAGATGAGCGCGTGTTCAGCGATAAAAGGAGGAGCGAGAGAGGAGAGAGAGAGCGGAAGGCGGGATCAGCGATAAAAGGAGGAGCGAGAGAGCGGAGCGCCGGATCATGGATAATACAAGAGAAGGGACGGAGAGCGGAGCACCGGCGGGAAGAGAGGTAAAAAAAAAACACCTGAAGTGAATTCAGCACAAGGGAAGGAGCTGATTGGTGAGTAGCTGGTGAGTATTTTTTCTGGTGAGTTTTTTAAAAAGTTTTTTCGGTTTTTTAAGTTTAGTTAATAATATAATAAATCGAGTCATACAGGGCACCTCAGACCAGTTGAATGCACGGCCTGTGCCATGTGGGAACTCCAGGAAACTTTCCCTCTCCTGGAGTGCAGGAAGTGTCATCAACTGCAGGAGCTTGAGCTCCGGTTTTCGGAGCTTGAGCAGCGGCTGGTGTCACTGCAGTGCAGCCGTGAGGCTGAAAGTTTCATGGATAGCACGTTTCAGAAGGTGGTTACCCCACAGTTTAAGAGAGTGCAGGAAGAGAGGGACTAGGTGACCGCCTGACAGAGAAGGAGGACGAGGCAGGTAGAGCAGGTCTCCACTGAGGGCATCTCACTCTCTAGCCAGTATTCAAATATAAATACTGGTGGGGGAGAGGGTTCCTCTGGGGAGTGCAGCCAGATCCAAGTCCACAGCACCATGGGTGGCTCAGCTGTAAGGGGAGGAAGAGCATGGTCAGGAGAGCGATAGTGATAGGGGATTCTATAGTTAGGGGGACAGATAGGCGTTTCTGCGGCTGCAGACATGATTCCGGGATGGTATATTGCCTCCCTTGTGCCAGGGTCAAAGATGTTATCGAGCAGATGCAGTACATTCTGAAGGGGGAGGGTGAACAGCCAGAGGTCATGGCCCATATTGGTACCAATGACATAGATAGAAAGGGGGATGAGGTCCTGTAGACAGATTTTAAGGAGTTAGGAAAGAGATTAATAAGCAGGACCTCAAAGGAAGTAATCTCTTGATTACTCCCAGTGCCATGCGCTATCGGTTGTAGAAATAGGAGGATAAAGCAGATGAACGCGTGGCTGGAGAGATGGGGAAGGAGGGGGGGCTTTAGATTCCTGGGGCATTGGGTTCACTTCAGGGGGAGGTGAGACCTGTACAAGTCGGACAGGTTGCACCTCAACAGGGCCGGGACCAATATCCTTGTGGTGTGGTTTGCTCGTGATGTTGGGGAGGGTTCAAATGAGCTTGGCAGGGGGATGGGAACCTGAGCATAGATTCAGAAGGGCGAGAAGCAGAACTGGAAATGGAAGGCAGAAAATTAGTTTTAAAGGCAGAGGAAACAAAGGTTAGATACTAGACAACAAAAGTATTTGGCCATGCTTAATGGTATATACCTCAATGCAAGGATTATAGTGAATATAAGGCAGATGAGCTAAAGGCACAGATAGATACATGGAAGTACGATATCTTAGCTAGTACAGAAGCATGGCTTAAACAGGGGCAGGAATAGCAGCTCAACCTTCCTGGTTACAGAGTTTTCAGACGAGATGGAGAGGGAGATAAAGAAATAGGGGGAGTTGCAATATTGGTTACAAAAAAACAATTATGGCTGTGAGGAGGAATTATATGTTAAAAGGATCATCAAATTAGGCCACATGGGTTGAGCTGGAGAACAAAAAAGGGGCAGCCACACTGCTGGAAGTGTACTATAGACCACCAAACATTCAGAGGGAGATAGCAGAGCAAATATGTAAGCAAATTTCTGAGAAGTGCTAAAACAATAGAGCAATAATAGTAGGGGATGTCAACTACCCTAATATTAACTGGGATCGAATCGGTGCTAAAGGTATAGAGAGCACAGAATTCTTAAAGTGCATTCAGGAAAACTTTTTTAGCCAGTACGAAGCAAGCCCAACAAGTAGGGGCAGTTCTGGACTTAGTTTTGGGGAATGAAGCTGGGCACGTGGAAGGAGTATCAGTGGGAGAGCATTTTGCTGGTAGTGATCATAATTCAGTTAGATTTAGTATAGTTATGGAAAAGGACAGAAATAGAACAGGATTACTGTTCTAAATTGGGGAAAGGCCAATTTTACTAAGCTGAAAAGTGATTTAGCAAAAGTGGACAGAAACAGCTACTTGAAGGTAAATCAGTGTCAGAGCAGTGGGAGGCATTCAAGAGGGAGATTCAAGGGGTTCAGAGGAAACATGTTCCCACAAAGAAAAAGGGCGGGACTGCCAAATCTAAAGCCCCGTGAATGACAAGAAGCATACAGGATGATAAGTCAAAAAGTGAATCTTATGTCAGACAGCGAGATCTCAATACTGCAGAAAGCCAAGACAAGTATAGAACGTGCAGGGGTGATATTAAAAAGGAAATTAGGAAAGCAAAGTTGGGGGGGGGGCATTAAGAAATACTGGCAACTAAAATTAAGGAATACCCAAAAATGTTTGAAAATACATAAAGAGTAAAAAGATAACTAAAGAAAGTACAGTTAACCTATGTGTGGAGTCTGAAGATGTGTGTATGTTATTTAATGAATACATTGCGTCTGTCTTCAGAAAAGAGAGGGACGATGCAGAGAATGTAGTTAAGGAGGAGGATTATGAAATATTGAATGAGGTAAAGATGTTTAGCATCTATGAAAGTCGATAAATCGCCAGACACAGAGGAAATATATCCCCAGCTGCTAAGAGAAGCAAGGGAGAAAATAACAGAGGCTCTAAAATCATATTCCAATCTCCCATGGACACAGGCATGGTGCCGGAGGATTGGAGGACTGCTAACATCGTACCATTGTTTAAAAAGGGAGAAAGTGATAGACCGAGTAATTATATTCCAGTCAGTCTAACCTCGATGGTGGGCAAATTATTGGAATCGATTCTGAAGGACAGCATAAATCGTCATTTAAAAAGGAACGAGTTAATCAAGGATAGTCAGCATGGATTTGTTAAGGGAAGGTCATGTCTGACTAACTTGATTGATTTGTTTGAGCAGGTAACAAGAAGGGGCCATGAGGGTAACGCATTTGAGGTAGTGTACATGGATTTACCAAGGCTTTTGACAAGGTCCCACATGGCAGACTGGTCAAAAAAGTAAAAGCCCGTGGGATGAAAGGGAAAGCGGCTAATTGGATCCAAAATTGTCGCAGTGGCAGGAAGCAAAGTGTAATGGTTGACATGTGTTTTTGTGACTGGAAGGCTGTTCCCTGTGATACAAGGTCCCTTGCTTTTTGTGGTATATTTTAATGATTTGGACTTGAATGTGGGGGGCTTGATCAAGAACTTTGCAGATGATACAAAAATTGGCTGTGTAGTTGATAGTGAAGAGTAAAGCTGTAGACTGCAGGAAGATATCAATGGACCGGACAGGTGGGCAGAGAAAATGGAATTCAATCCAAGGAAGTGTGAGTTAATGCATTTGGAGAGGGCAAATAAGACAAAGCAGTAGACAGTAAATGGGAGGATAATTCGAGGTGTAGAGGATCAAAAGCGACCTTGGAGTGCACGTCCACAGATCCATGAAGGTAGCAGGACTGGTAGATAAAGTGGTTAAAAAGGCATAAGGGATACCTTCCTTACTAGCCGAGGCATACAATATAAGAGCAGGGAGGTTATGACAGAACTGTATAAAATACTGGTTAGGCCACAGCTTGAGTACTGCGTACACTTCTGGTCACCACATTACAGGAAAAACGTGATTGCACTAGAGAGGGTACAGAGGAGATTTATGAGGATGCTGCCAGGGCTAGAGAATTTTAGTTATGAGAAAAAATTGGATAGGATGGGGTTGTTTTCTTTGGAACAAAGGAGGTTGAGGGGTGATGTTAAGGTATGTAAAATTATAACAGGACTAGATAAAGTGAAGAGAGATGACCTATTTCGCTTAGCAGAGGTGCCAGTGAACATGGGGCATAGATTTAAAGTGATTGTAAGGGGATTAGAGGGGAGCTGAGGAGAATTTTTTTCACCCAGAGGGTGGTGGGGGTCTGGAAATCACTGCCTGAAAGGGTGGCAGAGGCAGAAACCCTCAAGTCATTTAAAAAGTACTTGGATGTGCGCTCGAAGTTCTGTAGCCTACAGGGCTATGGACCAAGTGCTGGAAAGTGGGATTAAACTGGACAGCTGTTTTTCGGCCGGCACGGACACGACGGGCCGAATGGCCTCCTTCTCTGCGGTAACTTTCTATGATTCTGCCTTTTTTACATCTGTCTCCCTGTGCCCCTCTCTCTCTCTCTCTCCCTCCTGATTTAATCCGTCTTTTTGTCTTTCCACCTCTGTCTCCATATCCATCACTCTCTTTCTGTTTGCTTCTGTTTATCTCTGTCTTTGTTTCTCTGTGTGTGCCTTTTCATTTTCTCCATCTCTTTCGTCCTCCTCCCCTTTGTTTCATACTGTTTGTTTCTCAATCTCTCCAACTCTGCTTCTGTCCACTTCTTTCTCTCTGTTTCCAGTTGATTTCTCGAACTCTTCTTTGCATCTGTATCAGTATTTCATTCCATTTCTGTCAATCTCAGTTTTAATCATTATAATCCCCCTCTCCTGCTTCCTATTTTTCTCCTTGCTTTCTATTCCTCTTTCTCTCTTTCTCTTACTATTTATTTTACGCCGGACGCTATCCTGCCCTGCCTCCCTCTCAGTCTCTAATTATTTTGGTTTGATTTGTTGACTATTTAAGCCTCCGTTTCTAACACTTTGTAATTCTTTGTCAGTGTCTCGCTCTCGAAACATCGATGTCTGCTTCCTCGCTCTCTCTCTCTCTCTATATATATATATATATATGCATTTTGCATGTCTTTATTTTTCTCTCCTGTCTTATTAACTCTATTTATCTCCGTCTCTGAGCAACTCTGTCCCTTCCCCTCTTTGATTCTATCTCTGTCATACGCACACACTCCCACCCTTTTACGTGAATCGTTCTTAATTTTCTTTGCGTTCTTAATCGTTCCATTTCTTTTGTCCTTTTGTTCTCTCTCCGTGTCTATCTTTCTATTTTTATTTTTGTCTCTCTTCATATCACTTCTTTTCTCTGGCCCACTTTCTGTCTTCTCTATGTCTCTTCACTTCATTCTTTTCCCTTTCTTTCTTTTTTCTGACTATCTGTGTTTCTTTCTCCGTCTAGATCTTTGTCTGTCTTTATGTCTTTCTAGTGTTCTCGTGTTTTTTTCTTATCTTTACCTTTCTCCTCCTCAGTCACTGTCTACTATCTTGCATTTCCCTCCCTCCTCATTTCTATCTCTCTCTTTCCTGATCTCCCTCTCTAAATCTCTATATCTGTTTCTGACTTTAAATCTGCCATTCTCTCACTCTCCCTTTCTGTCTGCCTGCATTGGTATGTCGTCTACTTGTGTAACTATGTCTCTTACGTTACATGCCGCTCTCCCTATCACTCGCTCTCACTCACTCACTCACTCTCTCACTCTCTCTCACTCACTATCTCACGTCTCACTCTCTCACTCTCTGTCAACCTCTCTCACTCTAACTCTCTCTCTCTCTCACTCTCTCACTCACTTTCTCTCGCTCTCTCTGTCATACACTCCCTCACGCTCTCTCTAACACTTTCTCTCTCTCGCTCTAGCAGTCGCTCTCTCTCACTCACACACACTCAAGAACAGACGCACCCATTCAATCGCCAGAAGCAGTGATGAATATCCTGCAGCTGTTGTACTACACAATGCAGTTACAGGATAGTAGCAGACTTCAAGAGGACATAGACAGACTGGTGAATTGGACCGACAAGTGGCAGATGAAATTTAATGCAGAGAAGTGTGAAGTGATGCATTTTGGATGGAAGCATGAGGACAGGCAATATGAACTAAATGGTACAATTTTAAAGGGGATGCAGGGACTGATCGATCTAGGGATTTAGGTACACAAATCATTGAAGATGAAAGGACAGATTGATAATGCTCAAGGAAAACATACAGGATCCTTGACTTTATAAAGATTGGTCAGGGGAAATTTAGAGCGGGAATTATCGAAGGGGAGTTCAATATAGGGTGAATATAAAAGTGATTATAACTGTAAGGAATAGGCACCACCTGCAACACTCCATTTCTCTTTTGGTCTCCGTCTCCACTGCTCTGGACTTCTCTCTCCTTCTCTTTTGCATACTTTGTTTTTCTCTCTCGGTTTACCTCGTTCTTTCTCTCCCACCTCTCTCACTATCTCTCTGTTTATCGCTCGTTTTCTCTTTCTCTCATTCGGGCTCTCTTTTCCTCTATTTTTCTCTTTTTGTTTCACTGCCTCTTTCTCTGTGTCCATCCCTTTCTCTATGTGTGTGGCTGTTTCTCTCTTTCTCATTCTCTTTCTCTCCCCCATCTCTCTTTTTCTCTTTCTCTGTCTCTCTCTGTCTCTGTCTCTCACTCTGTTTCTCTCTCTGTCTGTCTCTCTGCGTCTCACTCTGTCTCTGTCTCTGTCTCACCCTGTCTCTCAGTCTCTCTCTGTCTATCTGTCTCTGCCTCCCTCTTTCTCTCGCTCTCTGTCTCTCTGTCTCTCTCCCTCTCTCCCTCCCTTTATGTGGAGTGCACCCATTCTGATCAGCCCCACATCAGCTACTTTCATTGGCAGGTTTGCCCATTTTGCAGGGCGGCCATTTAGATGAAGTCAGCTGAGCTCTTCGGTGCAGCCATTTTAAGCTACAATTCATGTGCTGCCTGCAGAGCAAATCCTGCCTCAATAGGTCAGATAATCAATAAAATATATCAGAACCAGATTTAAGGTCATTTCATGGCTCCGTGCTGCTAACATAAAATGAACTTTCAGTCTCCAGGGGATGGTGTATGAAATGGGATTTAATTCTATTGCTTGAAACCCTTTAACTTTCTCTATGATTTCACTAATTTAACAATTAGATTGAATGGGTATTTCACCGCGTTCTTCAGCTCCTCCCTGAATTTAGTCTGGGTCAGGACATAAATACACGTATTTGTGCAGGAACTGAGAAGCTGCAGCATAACTGATGCCTGTTCTGTGATATAACGAGGGTCTGAGTAGGAGTAATAATACTGAATGTCTGTAATTCGTGCATAAATATAAAATGCAACATGTGTCATCCATAACAGTATAAAACTGCCCGATATACTAAAGAGTAAAATGATGGATTTCTTTCGGTTTTCCATCTCTGGATCCTTGTGATTCTCTCCATTGCTGCGGCCCCGGAATCCCTTGCGAACTCGACTGGACACTAAAATACGTCTGACCGTCAGAATATTGAGCAGCAAAATCAGACAGAACGGGACACAAGGGGTTAAAATGAGGTGAAACATGTCAAATGCGGCCCACGTGGGGGAAGTAAAGAAGCTGGCTTTAGTCACACAACGCCAGGGAACATTATAACTTATATATCGAGGTTCATATGTAAAGTTCCAAGGGACGTTCTCTAAACAGCCCAGCACACTCACTGTTCCCAGAACCACAGCCGCCGTTCTCTCGATGCAATATTTAGTTTTCAGTTTCTCACAACAAATGGCCACAAATCGATCAAAGGTGAACGCGACTGTGAGCCAGACAGAAACCACCGTGGCTGCATAACCCAAGAACTTAATAAAACTACACACGGGCGTAATGTCCAGGAATGACAATGGGAGATAAATCACCTTAATCCGCACCAATATCACATCAGCGATAACGACCATGAGATCGGCCACTGCCATTCCCACCAGGTAGACACTGATACATTTGGAGAGACCGCACTTTCCTCGGGACAGGATCACAATCGCCAACAAGTTAACTGTAAGAGAGAGAAAAGGAAGCAGAGAAATTACTGATCAGACCCGGAGACAAAGCAGCAGTTTGAGACGATCTGGGGGAAAATTTCCAGTTTTGTTTCATCATCAAACGGTGGAAAGTGGTTCACTGATCTGGGCTGCGTTTTTGGGCAGAGAGATATTTTTAAACACAAAGATCAATAATGAATTGGGCGATCGATACAGAAAACGATTAATGTGAGCAGCGGATCCACTGGAAGGGCTGAGTGAGGGCGCAGTGCCGGTGGGGAAATGATATTGTCTTTTACACGCCGGGAATCCATCGGATTAAAGCCGGATTAGGGCTCCAGGTGGAAGGGAATGAGAGCGAAGTGTCGGGAATGTGAGTGGACAGGGGGAGGTGCAGTTGTTTTGTTGCACTGGGTCATGAGGGCCGAAAGGGGCTGACGCAAATCGGGAAAGGCAGCTGGGGACTCAGCCAGTGAGTGAGATTGGGCGTATGACAAGGAAAAGGACATGTCGGAGCTGGAGGGGAGTCAGGAGCAGATGGTTTGCGAAAGAGGATCAACTGAAACAAGGGATGAGGAGACAGAGGATTCATTGCATTGGGAGGAGAGGCTGGGATTCACAGGGAGAGACTGCAGCAGAGTGTTAGAGGAAATTTAATCTATAGGCCCCACTAACACAATTCAACTAATACACTCAACAGTTCACTTCTGTGGTTATTGGTGTCAGTGAGCCTGTGTTGGGTATAAAATGTGTTCAATAAATTTACTTTGTACATTCAATTAAAATTAAATTTAGAAGTATTAATTAAATCAAGCTCGTTGTTTATTGATATCAGCCAAGCTTTGAAAATACAATATCCTATTAATTCTTATGATCAAGAAATTATTGATTCCATTCTTGAAGTTAACTTCAATTACCTTTAGTGTTAAGTTGGAAAACAAGGAACGTTCATAGAAACAGACTGAGGACCTGACAGAGATATAAACATGAGGAGCGAGTCCCACAATAAAAACTCACCCAATCTGACCACATCATAATAACTCCTTCAAATCACCTCTTTTATGTTGAATTGTACTGGAAGATTCAGCAGTTCATTCTGATGAATTATTCACACCACAGCCTCTCGTTTTCCCTCTCAGTCACCCTCTTTATCTCTCACTCTACTCTCTTTCTCAAGTCCATTTTCTTATCTAATTAAATTCTATCATCCTGTGCCTGCATTCTGTTCACCAGTCCCATGTTCCACCGATCCTATTCTCACTGTCAGTTTGTTAAATAGTGAAGCCTCTGTGGAATAGTTTCATGTTTCTACAGATCATTCGGGTCTCCACCTGTTCACCCACACTGTTCACTTCATCTACAAATCATGGAATAAATAGCATCAAAAGCCTCTTTCAGATAGATCACAAAATAATTGAGATTCCTGTAATTATACAGTAAAGCGATAGATGGCGGGATTGTTCAATTAACAAAACGCCAACATCATACTTATAATCTACAAATAAAGAGAAGGGCTCCTGATTGCAACAGATACAGTGCAAACTGAGACAACATGACATCAAAACATTTCAGTTTTACAATGAATTCCAATGATTGTCAGTGAATTCACCCACAGTGAAGCAGAGCAGGAGATGTGCAAGAGTCAGCAGCAAACTCAGCTCAGTGGCCAGACATCTGAAGCGGCGTCAGATACAAACCTAATGGAATAATATTTCATAACTGTGATAACCAATAAATACATTGCAATCCCAGTTAAAGGGAAACATGTTATTTGGCGAGGGAGGATATTGTGCCTCCTCCTTGTAGCACTGAGACCGTGAGCTGTCTCATTATCAATCACTGAAAACACACTGATAAAAACATATTCCAGGATGAGTTAGTTCCACTATATGAAACTGTTAACAACTCCTGATGGTCTGATACCAGCTCTTAGCTCAAATGCTTGATTCCAATATATTCAGTACAGAGGATAATCCAGTAACAATGGATATGCAAAGGTCATTACAGATATAATGCAACTCCTACAATACCGGACGTCGAGAAGCCAAGGGAACACCATTATTCAACATTGCATTCACTACAGAGAATAATCTAGTAACAATGCCAGGTTTGGATATACAAAGGTCACTACAAATATGTTGCAGCTCCTACAAGACCGAACGTTTAGACGTTAAAGAGATACCATTATTCAACAATACATTCAGTACGGAGAATAATCCAGTAACAAAGCCAGGGTTGCATACAGAGAGTTCATTACGGATATAATGCAACTCCTACAAGACCGAAAGAGCAGAGAATTAACACATTACATCATTCAGCCAGTAGAATAGAACATGTTACTGTGTAAAACATGCAGGGAGAAAACTAATTTGCCAAGTACAGCAGCAGAGTTATCATCGATTTACACCATTAACAGATAAGATAACGGCTTACCTGGAACTCCAATGGCTGAAAGAACAGGATAATAAATTAATATTATCTGACCGATTACCGAAGAATGCATTTCTGTGAGAAGCAGTGACTTCTGTTCGCCTGGAAAGCACAGCTCCGGCAGGCACTCTGAGATGATCCATTCCAACAAGCCCTGATTTATACACAGGATAAGTTTCCACTGACATGGTTATACTTCTGATCACTGCTATTAGTTAAAGTTACTTGAACAAACACATTACATCACAGCTTTGACTCCGATGTAAATAATGTTATGAATATAACACATACATCTGAAAGTCCAGGACATTATCTTAATCAGAACTCTCCCAGGAATAAAGTTAAAATACGTGCTCGTATAGGACTGAACCAATAATAATGAGCGGATTCATTTATATTTTCCATATAATTTTATGGACCATGTTCACTTCTGGTGATTCACTTATAAATGTTACCGATTCTCCGTGGGCGTAGACTGAATCCAGGGACACAAGCAGACCCGTTTCACTCTGTTCCTGCTATTTCCCAGTTAAAATATGAATTGTGAGTCTCTGACACGAGAATAGTTAAAGGGCGGGATGGGGAATGCAGCCTGTAAATTCCTGTGGGGAATATTAGGGGACGGACACTGAACGTGCCACATTGTCATCCCTCTCTCCGCTATTTCACTGCAAATGTTTACCCGTTGTCCAACATTGGTTAACGGCTCCAGTAAAATTGGTCCCTTGTAACACCGAGCTGAGCTCATGGTCCAATTTATCTCCATCACAAAGGTCCCGTGATTCCCTCACCCGACTCCATTCCTTCCTCAGCCCATTGCCATTGAAACTCTCCTCAATGCATCTGTCCCCTCCAGACTCCACTCCTCCAATACACTCCTGATCGGCCACACAAACTCCACCTTCCATAAATGTGAGCTCGTCCAAAACTCTGGTGTCCGTGACCAACCAGCACCAGGTCCTGCTCCACCTCATTGACCCTCACTGGCTCCCAATTCAATATCCCTTAAATTTGGAATTCTCATCCTTGGTTTTAAAGCCCTCCATGGGCCACAATTTCCTACGGTTAACAATTGGGAAGTCATGAACTTGGGTCCCACAATCCTTGCCGCAGATTCCATCCCACCCCTGGCTCACCAATCACGCAAGCCCTTTCTGACCTGCATTGAATTCCAGTATCCTAAGCCTGTAGTTTATTTATATTCTTTCTTACACTTAAATCTATCAGGGCCTCATCCCTCCCTACCTCTCTGACGACCTGCAGCCCTGCAGCCCCTCCCAACACTGTGTTCCTCCACCTCTGGGAGCTTGTAAATCTGCAGTTCCTTTTGCCCTACATTTCACAGTCATGCCTTCAGCCATATCCACGCTCCAGGATGCCCACCACGAGCCCCTCCATTCCCCTCCCCCACATTCAGGTGTCAGCCGTGGCTCAGTGGTAGCAGTCTTGTCTCTGAGTTAGAAAGTTGTCAGTTCAAGTTCCACTCCACAGGCTTGAACACATAGTCCCGGCTGACATTGCAATGCAGTGCTGAGGGAGTGCTGCACCGTTGGAGCGTCAGGACTGAGGGAGACCTGCACCATCGGAGGGTCAGTACTGAGGGGGCACTGTACTGTAGAAGGGTCAGTACTGAGGGGGCACTGCACTGTCGGAGGGGTAGTACGAATGCAGTGATGCGCTGTAGGAGGTGCTGACTTTCGGATGACACATTAACTGAGGTCCCCTCTCAGGTATAAGTAAAAGATCCCATGGCACTATTCAAAAAAGTGCAGGGAGTTCTCCCCAGTGTCCTGGCCAATAATTTTCCCACAACCAAAATTATTAAAACCGATTTTCTGATCATTTATCTCATTGCAGTGTGTGAGAGCTCGCTGTTTGCAAAATGGCTGCCGCGTTTCCTACATTATCACGCTGACCACACTTCGCAATGTACTTCGTTGACTGTTTGGGACGTTCTGAGATCTTGAAAGGCTCTATATAAAGGCAAGTTCTTTCCTTCTTTCGGACCTCCTATGAAACCCATCTCTTGCTTCAAGCTTTTGTCATCCCTCCTAATATCTCCTTCTTTGGCCAGGCGTCCATTTTTGTCCATCAGACATCTGAATTCTCCTCTTGAATATCAATCCTATCCCCTCCGACTCCCCATTTATTTTTCCTCCTTTTAAATCCTCCTTCAACCCACTCTTTGACCAAGGTTTTCGCCAGTCCTCCTGATATCTTCTTATTCCTTTTGTGCCTGTTTTCCCTCACTCCTCCATGAATCGCCCGGGAATGTTGATTGCATGAAAGGCGATCTGTGCGTGCAAGTTGTTGTTAACTTTCATTGGAACGTGTTCATTAGTTGCCCATTTTATGAGCAAATGTAACATCTGGGATCATATTCTTGTACAAGAAAGAGATTTATGTCATAGACGGACTTGTTGAAATAAATTAACGTTGTCAACTATTCGTGGACACCGCTTTTTTAGAACCACATAACTCGGCTTATATACAGACATCGCACTAAAATAGGTTTGTACAACTCTGAGGCAGGCTTTAGGGAGTCCTCTATCTAATAGGAGGCCAGCAACACTGAGTAGGATGAAGCTTTATCAGTTATTTGTCTTTTTCCTCTTTGATTATAACCCATTTTACTGCTCCCTGGGACTGGTGACTAGGATTAACATTTATTACTTATACTCTTTTGTCAAAGCCCGTAGCTCCAGAATATAGTGTGCATTTTTGGGCCCCATTATGGTGTTGACCGGAGGTCACCGGTTACAGTTATTGGCTTAGTACAAAGAGGAGCAGAGTCAATTCTCTCTTAACTCTCAATTCGCTTTATTCACGTCGTTAGATCATATACATATAGCTTATACGTCTGGTTAAATATAGACATGCAGTTTGCACCAGATCATACAGTTTTATACCCAAAATAGGATCTAAACGCACACACTAGGTTTCTCTGACACTCCCTGAGTGGTCACAGAATATAAAAGATAATACCCGAAAAGGAGAGCTGACACTGGCCAGGCGTTCTGTTCTCTCTGTCTCTCTCTCGACGTCATCTCTACGTTCCTGTAGCAAGACCTAGTTACTCTAACACTCTAACCGTCTTGCAATAAAGGCTAACATACCATTTGCCTTCGTAATTGTTTGCTGTAACTGCATGTTAACTTTCTGTGTTACGTGTGCAAGGACGACCCAAATCCCTCTGACAACACTTAATAGTTTCTCATCATTTAAAAAATACTCCGTTTTTCTATTTTTCCTACCAAAGTGAATAACCTCACATTTCCCCACAGTATACTCCATCTGCCACCTTCTTGCCCGCTCACTTAAACTGTCGATATCCCTTTGCAAAGTCTTTGCGTCCTCCTCACAGCTTACCTTCCCACCTAGCTTTGTATCGTCAGCAAATTTGGATACATTACACTCGGTCCCCTCATCTAAGTCATTGATATAGATTGTAAACAGCTGAGGCCCAAACACTGAACCTTGCATCACCCCACTAGTTATAACCTGCCACCCAAAAATAACCCGTTTATTCCTTATCCCTCTTTTCAGCCCATTAACCAATCCTCAATCCATACAAATATATTACTTCCAATCTCTGAGCCCTAATTTTGCATAACAACCTCTTGTGTGACACCTTATCGAATGTCTTTTGAAAATCCAAATATACTAACTCCTCTGATTCCCCCTTATCTACCCTGCTAGTTCCACCCTCATAGAACTCTAATAGATTTGTCAAATACGATTTGCCTTTCATAAATCCGTGTTGACTCTGCCAAATCTTATTATGATTTTTAAGTGCCCTACTACTAAGTCCTTTAGAATAAATTCTACCATTTTCCCTACTACTGATGTTAGGTTAACTGTTTTCTCTCTCCCTCCTTTCTTGAATACTCTCCAATCTACGGGGAACGTTCTAGAATCTAGGGAATTCTAGAAGATCAACACCACTATCTCTGCAGCCACCTATTTTAAACTCCTAGGCTGTAGGCCATCAGGTCCGGGGGATTTGTTAGGTTTTAGTCCCATTAATTTCTCCAGTACTTTTTCTTTACTAATCTTAATTACTTTAAGTTCCTCACACGCATTAGCCCCTTGGTTCCTCACTATTTCCGGTATGTTTTGTGTCTTCTGCTGTGAAAACATATGCAAAATATTTGTGTAACGTCTCTGCCATTTCCTTACTCCGCATTATAATTTCTCCTATCTCTGGATCTAAGGGACGGACGTTTACTTTCGCTAATCACTTCCTTTTTACATACTTCTCAATATCGATTTCTTGGCCATTGCTGACTTGTAAAACCCTCCCAATCCTCACGCTTACTACTCTTTTTTGGCAACATTTTAAGCCTTTCTTTTAATGTATTCCATGAACTCGTCATCCAAACTATCATTGCCAATTTGGTTTGCACAGTATGTATGAAGATTAAAGTCCCCCATGATTATTGAATTAACCTTGTTATATACTCCTCTCATTTCCTGGTTCATACTCTGTCCAACACAATAACTACTGTGAGGGGGACACCTGTGTTTTCTGCACCTTTTTATTTCTTAGCTCCACCCATATTGAATTTCTGAGCTAAGATCCTTTCTCACTACTGTCCTTATTTCATCCTTTATTATCAAGTCTACCACTCCTCCTTTTCCATTTTGCCTATCTTTTCTAAACGTCAAGTAGCCTGCAATATTTAATTCCAAACCTTGGTCACCCTGCAACCACGTCTTAATAATGGCTACTAGATCAAACCCATTTATCTCTATTTGCCCCATTAATTATCTATCATGTTACGAATTCGTCGTGCGTTCAGATATAGAGCCTTTAATTCTAACTTTTTACAAATTTTCCGTGATGTGACCTTAGTCACAAATGCCCGAAAACCTTTGTTAAACACTCTGTCCCTTCTTGACACACTCTGCATGCTTTTACCCAAATCGCTACTCTACTCCACAGCCGTGACTGTTTTATTTAGACTTATAAACTTACCTTTACCTAACCCCCACCCACCCCACCCCACCCCCCTTACGTGTTTCAAGTCCTGTCTACCTACCTAGCAATTTGTTTCGCCAGGACACTGGTCCCAAGCCTGGTTTAAGTGGAACTTGTACCAATTCAACAGCTCCCTCTCTTCCCAGCACCAGTGCCAGTGTCCCATGAATTGAAAACCCTGCTTCCCACACCACTCTTTCAGCCACACATTTAACCATCTATTCTCTTTGTCCGGAAGCAATTTGTTCAGGTAGTATTCCAGAGATTATTACCTTTCAGGTTCTGCATTTTAATTCGGACCCTAGCTCCTCAAATGCCCTCAGCAGAACCTCATTCCTAGTTCGACCTATGTCATTGGTTCCTATATGGACCAGGACAACTGGATCCTCCCCATCCTGCTCACGTTCTTCTCCAGCCGCAAATAGATATCCTTAACCCTGGCACGAGGCAGGCAACACATCCTTAGGGACTCCCGATCGCAGCTGCAGAGAACAGTATCTATTTCCCTGACTATACTACCCCCTAATAGTACAACATTCCTTTTCGCTCCCCCCACTTGAATGGCCTCCTCTATCATGGTTCCATGGTCAATTTGTCCATCCTCCCTGCATATTTTCGTTCACATCCGTATCTTGCACCTGTTAGACAAGGGCAAAGGCTGAGGCGCCTCCAGCACTGCATCTGGGGTTCCCTTACCTCCATGACTCGCAGTCACATCCACCTGTCCCTGACCACTGACCAAATCTAAACTAGTACCTAACCAAAGGGGTGTGACTGCTTCCTGAATCAAAAGTGTCCACATAACTCTTCCCGCTCCCTGATGCATCACAATGACTGCAGCTCAGACTCCAGCTGGACAAGTCTGAGCCGAAGTTCTGCGAGTTGCAGACATTTACTGCAGATGGTATTGCCTGGGATCAAGTTGTTTTCCACAAACTCCCACATGTTACAGTTATAGCACACCACCTGCCTTGGCATCTCTATAGAACCTTGTTTTATTTATTTGCCTCATTAGAGTCTTTATATAATTAATTCACTCGGTTTATTTTTGTTTATTTTTAATTAATTTATTTATCTAATTTAAGTTATTAATTTAATACAATATTAGCAAGTTATAGATTTCTTCTTAACCCACTCCCCTAGCTTAGAGAGCAAAACAAATGTATTACTCACCAACCAGTCACCAACATGCTGTCCTCTGATTTTATCTGCTAACGCTCCTGTGAAGCGACTTGGGGGGGTTCATTACGTTAAAGGCGCGATATAAATGCAAGTTGTTGTTAATTGTAAGGTCTCACACCATTTAAAGAAGTAAAGATATGACAGTAAGCTTCGTAACTCCGAAGCATCTTTTGCGGCACCAGATTCACCGTTTCCATTACTAGCCCAGATGCCCCCTTCTCGAGAGGATGTCTATAGTGAGACTGAGGGTATATCACAGGGTGAAGCACCGAGCACCAATGAGCAGGAGGAGCTGGAAATAATTCTCTGTTCATCCCCTGGCGAGGCCGAGAAATAACTGCCTTTGGCTGAAGAGCCCAAAGCCCCAGATCCCAGGACCGCAGTCTTCAACAGAACTAAGGCTTGGCAGCACAGACCTAATGTGCAGGCCGTGGAGACAGTCACCTCCCACATTCTGGAGATGGCCGTTCATTTGGGGGAGTTCAAGATCCGCATTTGTAAGACAACACAGGAGATATGTAAGGCCATGCAGAGCAACCTGGACAATATGGCAGTCAAGGTGATTCATGCAGCCGCAAGGGATCTGATGGAGAATCGAAGGGCGTTCGTTACTTCGGGAGTGGCAGCCATGACCGCTTATTCCAGGGCTTTCACAGCTTCATTGTAACAATTTGATCTGTCTCACTCTGACCTTGAGCCCAACCGAGCCCAATCCCAGCACCAGTGACCTGCATGGAACCGTTGCAGATTTCACTGTTTCTGATGGCGTCGTTTCTAGTTTCGTTCCAGTGTGTGTTTCTGGACTAAACCCAGTAGGCATTGCATGGATAAGTGAGATGAGAGCAGAAACAGTTCCTGCAAGCGCATCAACATCCCATCAGCCCAAGTTCCATTGCTGTTGCTGTGTTGGACCTGACACGGAATGGCTCGAGTGAAGATAGTTTGCGTTACATTGATAATAGGGGTAAAAGTAATATGTTATATTCCGCAGACTCAATTTGAGGAACCCAGAAATAAACAGTGTATTGGTACAGGGATAAAGTGTCTGACTATTCGAAATGTGGAAAGTGACTTGAAACTTTGGGCTGCTTGACAGATGTTCAGTGATCCTGCTGAGTGCCCCGAATCAAATCGGAGGCTGGTGGCTGCACCCTATGGATTATCATGGATGAATATAACTTCGGCGGGGCGGAATTACAGGCGGTAGCTAATCGGCCGCCCGTTTTACACCCCGTGAATTCAGTGGAAAGGAGAATTGAGTTGGATGTATGATAGGCGGCCCATCCACTACCGCCTGTGCTGCGCCCTGATCGAAGTCGAGTAGCGGGGTAGATAAATCTCTGGCCCACAGACGGGTTTCTTCTGTGTCCAGCCGGTTTAAATTAGTGGGTAGAAAATAAATAGCTGCGGCCTTGCGGTTTATAGATCGGCTCTCCCCGAGAGTGGCGCTCATCGCTCGGAGCGCCCGTTCGTGGAATGAGCCCTGGCATCAACAGCACTTTCGGAATGAAATTATTCCATCACAAGCTTCCCTCTGGCGGACTGTAAACCCAATCGCAAGATATCCCATGGCACACTGTTTCTCCGGATGAATTACAGAATTCAATGCTATTTGAAAAAAACTGGGGATAAAATCGGTCTTCGGCAGTGATGCAGAATGAGCGATGGTGAAAAATGTGTGATGGCGTAAAATGAGTGAGAGTGCAAAATGAGTGATAGTGCAACATGAGCGATGGTGAAAAATGAGTGATATTGCAAAATGAGCGACAGTGCAAAATGAGCGATGGTGAAAAATGAGTGAGAGTGCAAAATGAGTGATAGTGCAACATGAGCGATGGTGAAAAATGAGTGATATTGCAAAATGAGCGATAGTGCAAAATGTGCGTTAGTGCAACAGCACCCCGTTTTGTTGTTCGTCTGATTTTCCCATCAATTGACTTCAATGGAAAAGGACATCGGGCTGATTGTAGAAGGGGCTGCTGATTGGTGCCGCCCGTTTTATACTACTGCCCAAGACCAATTTATACCTTAAGGTTCAAAAAGTTTTCCACAGTTCATGTCTGGGTCTGCTGGAGACCAATTTATGCCCTAAGGTTCACGAAGCTTTCCACAGCTCATATCTTTGTCTGCTGTAGACTCATTGGGGTAGATTGTGACCTTGTGCGATAGTGAAAAACGGTAATAGCGAATCCACAGCTGGTTTTACATCTCTCCCCATTTTATTTCCATTGACTTCAATGAAATAAAAATTGGAGAGTTGTAACAGGAACTATCGATTTACTCTCACCCGTTTTACACTATCGCAACATGTCACAATCTACACCTTTGATGGAGATCGATTGTTAAGATTAATCACCAACTCCGTTATCATTGTATCGAACAAGATGGACCGTACTCATTTTATGTCCAGCAATTCTTATGTTCGTATGTTCTCCCTTCCGAGGTGATATTTATATATAATTCTCTTCATATCTCCACTTTCAGTCCCCTACACTCTGTTATTTCACATCTGCTCCCTGAGGTGGTTTATATATTTAAGTCCTTGTTTATTCCCAATATTTGCCCCTTTCTTCATGTTTTCCCTCTCTCCCTGCTATCGTGATTTTGCTATTGAAATTAGTATTCCCACTTTCAGACCCTATCGCTGTGTTTATCCTTGTGTCACTCTAGAACACAATTTTAGATTTAAATCTTTGTCATTTCCAAGTATCAGATCCTTATACTAATTTATTCGCTCTCTTCTTCCTGGGTGATTTTCATTCTCAATCTCTGTTCATTCCTTAATTCATTCCCTCTCTGCAGGTTATTCCCACTCTCCCTCCTGAGGTGTCCGTGACCAGTTTCAGGCCCTCTCTGCAGGTTATTCCCATTCTCTCTCCTGAAGTGTTCGTGACCAGTTTCAGGCTCTCTCTGTATGTTATTTCCTTTTTTTCCTTCCTTTGGTGATTTTTGTCTTTAAGTTTATGTTTGTCCCCCAGTTTCAGACCGTCTCTCCATGTTTCCCCTATTCCCTTCCGGCGGAGATTTGTTTTATATTTAAATCTCTGTACCCATGTGGAGCACAGTGTGTAATATAAGAAAAATGCGTTAAGAATATAAAAGTCAGTATTAATGTATTACGAGAATGAATTCTGTGTGATAGAGGTTGTTAGGATTCCACAGAGAAGGAAAATTAAGAAGGTGTCAGTTTAATGCAATTAAATGAAGCAATAAAGGGTTTGTGTAAACATTAAATCTAGTTTGGAGACAACATGTCTTACGTGTCAACTGTATGATGTTTATAACCATGCAAAATTGTCTCATATTATACATGAACAAAACACACATTTCAGTTAAAGCTTGTTATGGTGAGACACAGAGAGGGTTCATTTGCTGTTCTTGTCAAATCACTGTTGCACTATAATTAAAGATACAAACTGAGTGAGAATGGCATTAGCCAGTGTTTAAAAGAAAGACAGCTTTGCAGTGTGGTAATTAAACTACCATGTGAACTTCTCCAAAACAAAATCAATTAATATTTGGTTATTTCCATGTAATGCTTATGGAGAAGGACAGACCAGACATTCGGAGGAAAGGTCAAATTAGCCATTTCATGTAGAGAATGCAATTCTAGCTCCTATTAAATAAATCAGAGTAAAATTGGACTCAATCTCAATCGGATCTAGGATTCTGGTAATTTCTCCATATTCATATTTTTCTTCAATCTGAAACAATAACCGTATTTGTAACAGTAACACAGCAGGAAAATGCTGCCGGACTCTGTCCAGTTTAGTAACACAGCAGAAGGGGTAAGAGTACATTGTGATTTATTACAGAATCCAGCAGCTCACTGGGAATGTTACATATGGTCCAGATGGAGGAGAAAAAAGGGGCAAAGTTAATTTACATTATAATTTGGGGCAATGCTTTTTATCTCCAAGGTTTAATGTTATGGGCTCTTTATCCTAAAGAAACTTCAAACACAAACTATAGCTTTATTAAAAAAAACAATCATTTATCATTAATACACTATAAAATTGACATTAGAATTTGAACAACATCTTGGGTTTATGCTCGATAGCATTTGCTTTAACAACAATAAAACAACACACTCTGAATTACCAAAATACATATCCGTTTGGAAATCAAATGTCTATCTTAGACTAAACCAATAACGAAAATTATCTCCTTATGGTTGGCTCAAGCTTACCGGGAAGATGGAGACCATTGTAGTGTAACGCGGCTCTCTCTTGTAACCAGGTCATCTGATTCAAAGACAATCTGTTAACCTGCATCGAGGCATGAACTGGGAGGTGGCCAGCAGTCAGGAAGATCCCAGGTGAGGTGGTGCCGCCAGGAAGCGAGGGTGAGGTTGAAGCAGTCGTGGTGGATCTGTGTCTCGCCCCACTCAACTTCTGCCCAGCCTTTAAAGACCTTTTTTTGAACACAGAACCACACCTCTGGGACGGTGGTTTGTCAACAAAAGGTTTCTACAAATACAGCCCACGATTGATTGACACTTCATTTATTTTCTTTCAGTTTCCACAACGCAACTAGGTTAAGTCGGCAGGTGTTCAAACGACATCGAGCCGTCCTGGGATCGTTCTTGTCGCTATTGTTATTTATCGTCTGCTGTGTGATTGTTTACACTGTGTCGTTAACAATCTTTCTAACAATCCTTCCATCTTTTGACAGTCTTTTCCCTTCAGACATGCTGAAGCCGAATTAATATCAGACTTTCGTTTATCAAAAGAATTTTTATAACAGAGCAGTGGGGACACTCCTGCAGTAAGTAATGGTCAGGGTCAGGTACACAAGACTGAGGGGCTTTATTGTGCAGTCTTCCGGAATCATTTTTAGAAATGTCAAAATTAAATCCACAAGAGTGTTACCCCGGAACAAACATGAACTGTCTGGCCTGCTCCATCTGCTGGTGTTCTGCTAGTCAGAACTCTCACACACTCCAGGTTATACAGCTTGTTTGGTTATTTAATGTTTTTATTTATGTTCTATTGTCACCCTCTCTACCCTCCTTTCACTTTATATGTTTGTCCATCTTTCATTGCTTTCTGTGTATATTATTTATCTCTTCTTTTTTCTGTATGTTTTTCTATTTTGTTATTTCCACTTCTACTTTAACTTTCACCTCGCTGTCGCTGTTCATGTCTCTATATTTTTCTATCTGTTACTCTTGGCTTTTTTCTACGCGCGTCTCTCTGTCTCTATGTCGCTGCCTGTCTTCTATCTCTGCCTTCTCTGTATTTTGCATTTGCCTCCCTAGCCCCATCGCTCGCTGTCTCTCTCCTAATTTCATCCGTCTTTTTGTCTTTCCACCTTTGTCTCCGTATCCTTCTCTCTCTTTCTGTTTGCCTCTGTTTATCTCTGTCTTTGTTTCTACTTTCCCCTTTTCTTTCTCTCTATCTCTTTCTTCCTCCTCCCCTTTTCAACAGTCTTTGTTTCATTCTGTTTCTTTCTCGATCTCTCCAACTCTGCTTCTGTCGACTTCTTTCTTTCTGTTTCCAGTTGATTTCTCGAACACTTCTTTCCATCTGTTTCTGTATTTCATTCCATTTCTTTCTATCTCTGCTTCACACTTTATGTTTCTCCCCCTCTCTCCTGTTTTCTATTTTTCTCACGGCTTTCTATTCCTCTTTCTCTCTTTCTCTAATTGTCTTTTTATGTCTGCCACTTTCCTGCTCCGCCTCTCTCTCAGTCTCTAGATATTTTGAATTGATTTCTTCTGCCTATTTATCTTTCCGCTTCTATGACTTTGTAATTCTTTGTCAGTGTCACGCTCTCCGTCCATCCATGTCTGCTTTCTCGCTCTTTCCCTCTGTGTGTATATATATAAATAAATATATATAGATATTAATATCTATAAATATCTATATATATTTACATAACTGCTTTCTTCCTCTCTTTAATTTTCTCTCCTGTCTTAACAACTCACTTTAATGCTCTCCGTCTCTGAGTAACTGTCTCTACCCCTCTTAGTTTCTATCTCTCGCTCACACACACTCCCTCCCTTTTATGTGAATCTGTCTTAATTTTCTCTGTCTTTTTAATCGTTACATTTCTTTTGTCCTTGTGTTCTCTCTCCGTGTCTTACTTTCTATTTTTATTTTTGTCTCTCTCCATCTCACTTCTTTCCTCTGGCCCACTTTTTTATTTTCTCTTCACTTCTTTCTTTTCCCTTTCTGTCTTTTCTTCTAACTATCTCTGTGTGTTTGTCCATCTATATCTCAATCTGACTTCATGTCTTTCTCGTGGTCTCATATTTTTTCCCTATCTTTACCTTTCTCCTCCTCAGTCACTCTATTATTTTGTATTTTCCGTCCTTCTCCTTTCAATCTCTGTCTTCCCTGATCTCTCTCTCTCTATATCGGTTTCTGATTTTGACTCTGCCATTCTCTCAATCACCCTTTCTGTCTGCTTGTATTAGTATGTTTGTCTCCTTGTGTAACTGTGCCTCTTACTTTCCATGCCTCTCTTCCTATCAAATTCACTCATTCGCTCACTCACTCACTCTTACTACAATTGTAGCGGGCTTTGGTGAGACCTCACTTGGAGTACTATATACAGTTTTGGTCTCCTTATCTAAGGAAGGATATAATTGCCTTAGAGGTGGTGTAACGAAGGGTCACTAGATTAATTCCTGGGATGGGAGGATTGTATTATGAGGAGAGGTTGAATAGAATGGGCGGATACTCTCTGGGGTTTAGAAGAATGAGCGGTGATCTCGATGAAACATATAAAATTATGAGAAGCTTGACAAGGTAGATGCTGAGAGGTTGATTCCCTGGCTAGAGAATCGAGAACCAGGAAGCACAGTCGCAGGATAAGGTGTCGTCCATTTAAGACTAAGATGAGGAGGAATTTCTTCACTCAGAGGCTTGTGAATCTTTGAAATTATCTACCCCTTAGGGCTGTGGATGCTGAGTCGTTGAATATATTCAAGGCTGAGATCGATAGAGTTTTGAACTCTAAGGGAATCAAGGGATATGGGGATCGGAGATAAAAGTGGAGTTGAGCTCGAAGATCATCCATAATCTGATTGAACGACGGAGCAGGCTCGAGGGACCGTATGACCTGCACCTGCTCCTGTTTCTAAGCTCTTATGTTCCTACGTTATCTTCCACTGACTCGCTCAATCTCAAACTCTCTCTCACTTGATCTCTCTCTTCCACTCCGTCACTCACACTTCCTCTCTCACTCTCTCTCGTTCACTCACTTTCTATCTCTCTCATGCTCTCTCACCCAAGCACGCTGAAGAACAGAGGCACCTACACACTCTCCAGAAGCAGCGGTGAATATCCTACAGGGATACTTCTGCACAATGTAGAATAGTAGCAGATTTCAGGAGGATATAGACAGACTGGTGAAATGGGCAGAAACGTGGCAGATGAAATTTAATGCAGATAATTGTGAATTGGTGCATTTTGGATGGAAGAATGAGGAGAAGCAATCTAAACTAAAGGGTACAGTTTTGATGGGGGTGTATGAACACAGAGACCCGGGGTTTAGGTACACAAACCATTAAAGATCGCATGACAGATTGATAAGGCTCATTGAAAAGCATACGGGATATTAGTCAGGGGTAATTTAGAGCCCGCATTATAGAAGGAGAAATCTATATAGGAGGGATATTACACTGATTATACTTGGAAGGATTCGGCACCACCTCCATAAATATAAAATGCAACATGTGTCATCCATAACAGTATAAAACTGCCCGATATACTAAAGAGCAAAATGATGGATTTCTTTCGGTTCTCCATCTCTGGGTCCTTGTGATTCTCTCCATTGCTGCGGCCCCGGAATCCCTTGCGGACTCGACTGGACACTAAAATACGTCTGACCGTCAGAATATTGAGCAGCAAAATCAGACAGAACGGGACACAAGGGGTTAAAATGAGATGAAACATGTCAAATGCGGCCCACTTGGGGGAAGCAAAGAAGCTGGCTTTAGTCACACAACGCCAGGGAACATTATAAATTACATATCGAGGTTTATATGTAAAGTACCAGGGGAGACTCTCGAAACAGCCCAGCACACTCACTGTTCCCAGAACCACAGCCGCCGTTCTCTCGGTGCAATATTTAGTTTTCAGCTTCTCAAAACAAATGGCCACAAATCGATCAAAGGTAAAAGCCACTGTGAGCCAAACAGAAACCACCGTGGCTGCATAACTCAAGAACTTAATAAAACTACACACGGGCGTAATATCCAGGAATGACAATGGGAGATAAATCACCTTAATCCGCACCAATATCACATCAACGATAACGACCATGAGATCGGCCACTGCCATTCCCACCAGGTAGACACTGATACATTTGGAGAGACCGCACTTTCCTCGGGACAGGATCACAATCGCCACCAAGTTAACTGTAAGAGAGAGAAAAGGAAGCAGAGAAATTACTGATCAGACCCGGAGACAAAGCAGCAGTTTGCGAGGATCTGCAGTCAGATTTCCAGCTTTGTTGCTACGTCGAAGGGTGGAAAGTGATTGATTGACCTGGGCAGCGCTTTCAGACAGAGAGATATTTTTAAACACAATGATCAATAATGAATTGGAAGATGAATAAAGAAAGTGAATAAAGTGAGCACCGGATCCACTGGAAGGGCTGAGTGAGAGCGCAGTGCCGGTAGGGAAGGGAGAATGGGTTTTACACACTCGGAATCCAGCGGAATTAAAGCCGGATTTGAGTTCCAGAAGGAGAGGAAAGAGAGCGAAGTGTAGGGAACGTGAGAGGACGGAGAACGGGGGGAAGGGGACGGGGGGAGGTGCAGCTGGTTTATTGCTCAGGGTTAAGAAAGCTGACGAGGCAGGCTGCAAACGGGAAAGAAAGCTGGAGACTGAGCCAGTGAGTGAGATTGGAAAGGAGACAAGGAAAAGGACATGCAGGAGCTGGAGGGGAGTCAGGAGCAGATGGTTTGGGAAAGCGGACAAAATGAAGCAAGGGATGAGGAGACAGAGGATTCAATGCAATGGGAGGAGAGGCTGGGATTCACAGGGAGAGACTGCAGCAGAGTGTTAGAGGGAATCTAATCTATAGGTCCCAATAACACAATCCATAGAGTCATAGAGTCATAGAGTTATACAGCACGGATAGAGGTCCTTCGGCCCATCGTGTCCGCGCCGGCCATCAGCCCTGTCTCCTCTAATCCCATATTCCAGCATTTGGTCCGTAGCCTTGTATGCTATGGCATTTCAAGTGCTCATCCAAATGCTTCTTGAATGTTGTGAGGGTTCCTGCCTCCACAACCCTTTCAGACAGTGAGTTCCAGACTCCAACCACCCTCTGAGTGAAAAAGTTCTTTCTCAAATCCCCTCTAAACCTCCCGCCTTTTACCTTGAATCTATGTCCCCTTGTTATAGAACCCTCAACGAAGGGAAAAAGCTCCTTAGTATCCATCCTATCTGTGCCCCTCATAATTTTGTACACCTCAATCATGTCCCCCCTCAGCCTCCTCTGCTCCAAGGAAAACAAACCCAATCTTCCCAGTCTCTCTTCATAGCTCAAGCGCTCCAGCCCTGGTAACATCCTGGTGAATCTCCTCTGCACCCTCTCCAAAGCGATCACATCCTTCCTGTAGTGCGGCGACCAGAACTGCACACAGTACTCCAGCTGTGGCCTAACCAGTGTTTTATACAGCTCCATCATAACCTCCTTGCTCTTATATTCTATGCCTCGGCTAATAAATGTAAGGAATCTTACAACACCAGGTTATAGTCCAACAAATTTATTTTAAAATCACAAGCTTTCGGAGATTATCTCCTTCGTCAGATGATTGAAATCAATCATCTGACGAAGGAGATAATCTCCGAAAGCTTGTGATTTTAAAATAAATTTGTTGGACTATAACCTGGTGTTGTAAGATTCCTTACATTTGTCCACCCCAGTCCATCACCGGCATCTCCACATCTCGGCTAATAAAGGCAAGTATCCCATATGCCTTCTTTACCACCTTATCTACCTGTTCCGCCGCCTTCAGGGATCTGTGAACTTGCACACCAAGATCCCTCTGACCCTCTGTCTTGCCTAGGGTCCTCCCATTCATTGTGTATTCCCTTGCCTTGTTAGTCCCTCCAAAGTGCATCACCTCGCACTTTTCCGGGTTAAATTCCATTTGCCACTGTTCCGCCCATCTGACCAACCCATCTATATCGTCCTGCAGACTGAGGCTATCCTCCTCGCTATTTACCACCCTACCAATCTTTGTATCATCAGCGAACTTACTGATCATACCTTTTACATTCATATCCAAGTCATTAATGTAGACCACAAACAGCAAGGGACCCAGCACCGATCCCTGTGGTACCCCACTGGCCACAGGCTTCCAGTCACAAAAACAACCTTCGACCATCACCCTCTGCCTTCTGCCACTAAGCCAGTTTTGTATCCAAAGTGCCAAGGCACCCTGGATTCCATGGGCTCCAACTAATACAATCAACAGTTCATTACTGTGGTTATTGGTGTCAGGGAACCTGTGATGGGTACAAAACGTGGTCAATAAATTACTTTGTACATTCAATTAAAATTAAATTTGAAAGTATTAATTAATTCAACCACGTTGTTTATTGAATTCAGCCGAGCTTTAAAAATACAGTATCCAAAAAATTAATTAGGGTCAAGGAATTACTGATTCATATTCTGAAAATAAATGTTAATTATATTTGGTGTTAATTTAGAAAACAAGGAACATTCACAAAAACAGGGCCTGACAGGGATATAAACATGAGGAGCGAGTCCCACAATAAAAACTCACCCAATCTGACCACATCATAATAACTCCTTCAAGTCACATTTTATATTTTTAATTGTACTGGAAGTTTCAGCAGTTCATTCTGATTAATTATTCACACCAGAGCCTCTCCCTTTCCCTCTCAATCACTCACTCTACTCTCTTTCTTAAGTCCATTTTCATATCTGATTAAATCCTATCATCCTGCGCCTGAATTCTGTTCACCAGTCCCGTGTCTCACCGATCCTATTCTCAGTTTGTTAGTGAAGCCTCTGTGAAATAGTTTAATGTTTCTAAAGATCCTTCAAGTCTCCAGCTGTTCACCTACACTGTTCATATCATCTACAAATCATGGAATAAACAGCATCAAAAGCCTCTTTCAGACAGATCTCAAAATAATTGAGATTCCTTCTCATGTATTTATAATGTAAAGCGATAAATACCGGGACTGTCCAATTAATAAAACGCCAACACCTTAATATTCCAGCATATGTTTGTTCCACAACATGGTACATGGAACATGTTAACAGCTCCTCCTGGTCTGATACCACCTCTTAACGCCTGATTCCGATACATTCATTACAGAGAATAATCCAGTAACAATGGATATAAAATGTCATCACAGATATAATGTAACTCCTACAATAATGAACGTTTGGAAGCTAAGGAGGTGCCATTATTCAGCAATACAGTAAGTACAGAGAATAATCCAATAACAATGCCAGGGTTGGAAAAGCAAAGACCATTACGGATAGAATGCAGCTCCTACAAGATTGAACCTTTTGCAGTTCAAGAGATACCATTATTCAACAATACATTCAGTACAGAGAATAGGCCAGTAACAATGCCAGGGTCGGATATACCGAGTTCATTACGGATAAAACGCAGCTCCTACAAGATTGAACCTTTTGCAGTTCAAGAGATACCATTATTCAACAATACATTCAGTACAGAGAATAGGCCAGTAACAATGCCAGGGTCGGATATACCGAGTTTATTACGGATAAAACGCAGCTCCTACAAAAATGAAAGAATAGAGACTTAATACGTTCCATCATTCAGCTGTGTAAAATATGCAGGGAGAAGAAATATCAGCAGAGTTAACATCGATTTACACCATTCGCAGTGAATATAAAGGCTTACCCGGAACTCCAACGGCTGCAAGGACAGGAAAATAAATTAATATTATCTGACGGATTAATGAAGAATGCATTTCTGAGAGAAGCAGTGACTTCTGTTGGCCTGAAAACCACAGCTCTAACAGGCAACCTGAGTTGATCCATTATAACAAGTCCAGAATTATACACTGGATAAGTCTCTACTGACAAGGTTATGCCCCTGATCATTGCTATTACTTATAGTTACTTGAACAAACATGTTACATTAGCAACTTTGACTCCGATGTAAATAATGTGGTGATATAACACAAACATTTCAAAGTTCAAGACATTATCTTAATCAGACTTCTCTCGGGAATAAAGTTGAAAGCTGTGCTCATACAGCACTGATAAAGCAATAATGAGCGGCTTCATTTACAGTTTCCATACAATTGTATTGACCATGTTCACTCCTGCCAATTCAATTATAAATTTTATCGATTCGTCCGCAGTTTAGTCTGAATCCAGGGACACAAGCAGACCAGTTCCACGTGTTCCTGCAGTTTCCCAATTAAAATTTGAATATCTAGTCTCTGACATGGAGACCGTTAAAGGACAGGTTGAGGATTGCAGCCTCGAAACGACTGAGGGTGATATTAGGGGACGGACACTGAACGTGCCTCATTGACATTCCTCTCTCCGCTATTTTACTGCAGATGTTTACCCGTTTATTCTACATTGGTTAACGGCTCCAGTAAAATTGGTCCCGTGTAACACTGAGCTGAGCTCATGACCCGATTTGACCTTCATCACAAAGGCCCCTCGATTCCCTCACCCGCCTCCAATCCTTCCTCAGCCCATTGCCATTGAAACCCTCATCAATGCCTCTGTCCTCTCTCGACTCCATTCCTCCAATACACTCCTGACCGGCCACCCAACCTCCGCCTTCCATAAACAGGAGCTCGTCCAAAACTCTGTTGTCCGTGTCCAACCAGCACCAGGTCCTGCTCGGCTTCACTGACACTCACTGGCTCCCAGTTCCACATTCATTATATTTAAAATCTCATCTTTGGGTTTAAATTCCTCCATGGCCCACCCCTCCCCATCTCCACACATGCAGCAATCCCACCCGTTAACTCGTCATTCGTCCGTCACTGGCCTCTTGTGGTGGGACTCCCCTCGCTTGGTTCCACTCACCTTTCTGATCAGAGCCAGAAGAAGCTTCTCTTCCCACCCTATCATCGTTATCTCTGATGTTTCTAAATCTGCAATCCTTGGCTCCCTCCGCTTCCTGCTGCCCTTTGGTGACATCGTCCACAGACATTGGCCGGCTTTCAGACGGACGCTGACAAAACACTCGCCTCTCTTGACCCTTCCAATGAATTTGTGTTGTCAGACCCACATTCTGTTTGAGATGAGCCACAATTTCCTCAAGAAATAAATGGGAAGTCATGATCTTTGACCCCACAACCCCCCCATCCTTCCAACTGATTCCATCCCCACCCTGGCTCTTTGGTGAATCCCTCACCAATCACTCAAGCCCTTACTGACCTGAAATGGATTCCAGCCTCTGAAGTCTGTAGTTTATTTTCATTCTTTCTTACACTTAAATCCATGAGGGCCTCACCCCTCACTATCTCTGTACAATCCCTCCCAAACATTCTGCTCCTTCACCTCTGGCCACCTGTGCATCCACAGTTCCTTTACCTTCAGCCATATTCACGCTCCAGAAAGCCCCTCCACCCCCTCCCCCCTTTCAGGTGTCAGCCGTGACTCAGTGGAAGCATTCTCGCCTCTGAGCCAGAAGTTGTGAGTTCACGACTCAGTCCAGAGACTTGAACACATAATCCAGGCTGACACTGCAGCGTAGTGCTGAGGGAGCGCAATACTGTTGGAGGGTCAGTAATGAGGGCCTGCTGCACTTTCAGAGGGGTAGTACTGGGGGAGTGCGGTACTGTTGGAGGGTCAGTACTGAGGGAGCGCTGCAATGTCAGAGCGGCAGTACGGAGGGAGTGTTATAATGTCAGAGGGTCAGTACTGAGAGAGCGCTGTACTGTCGGAGGTGCCGACCTTTGTATGGCACGTTAAACCGAGAGCCCATCTTCCCTCTCAGTTAGATGTAAATGATCCCATGGGACTATTCAAAAAACAGATGAGGTGTTCTCCCCGGTGGCCTGGCTGCTATTTATCCCTCAACCAACATTACTGAAACCGATTTCCTGGTCATTTATCTCATTGCAGTGTGTGGGACCTTGCTGTGTGCAAAATGGCTGCCGCGTTTCTTACATTAGAACAGTGATTACACTTCACAATTTTTAATTCATTGGCGGTTTTGGGAAGTCCTGAGGTCTTGAAAGGCGGTATATAAAGGGAACTTCTTTCCTTCATTCCGACCTTCCATGAAACCCATCTCTTGCTTCAAGCTTTTGATATCCCTCCTAATATCGCCTTCATTGGCCGGGGGTCCAATATTGTTCTTCAGACACCTAAATTCTACCCTTAAAACCAACCTTATCCCCTCCAACTTTCCATTTACTTTTCCTCCTTTTACACCCTCCTTAAACACATTCTCTGGCCAAGGTTTTGGCCAATCCTCCTGATACCTTCTTATTCCTTTTGTGTCCATTTTCCTCACTCCTCCGTGAAGCCCATTTGGAATGTTTGTTACATTAAAGGCGGTCTGTGAAAGCAAGTTTTTGTTGACTTTCATTGGAATGTGTCATTAGTTGTCCACTGTACTAGCAAAATTAATTTCTGGGCGAATATTCTTATGCCAGGAAAAGATTTATATCATGGACCTATTTGTTGAGATAAATTAACATTGGCAACTACTCGTGGACACCGACTTGTAGAACACATAACGACATTTTTGTAGAGACATCGCACGGAAATCGGTTTGTACAAGTATGAGGCAGCCTTTTGGGAGACCTCTAACTAATAGGAGATCAACAACAGTGACTAGGATGAAGCTTTATTAGTTATTTGTCCTTTAACTCTTTGGTCATAATCCGTTTTGCTGCTCTCTGTGACTGATGACGAGGATGAAGCTTTATTAGTTATTCTTTTTGGTTGAATCCGTAGTTCCATAGTTTTATGTGCGATTTTTGTGCCCCATTATAGAAACAACATTAAAGCCATAGAGAGAGCACAGTGTAGATTCACACGAATGAGGCCAGGGCAGGGAAACTTATGAGGGAAGAGTTTAAATACCGGGATTACTTCCACGGGAAAATAGAAAAGACTTAAAATTTACGGACCAGATGGGAGTGAATCGTTCCCTTTTACCCACTCCCAAACTCTCTGTCTCTATCTTACTCTATCTGTGTATTGTACAATTACATAAGCTGACACTGAGAAACACATGAGCTGTGCATTGTGAGACAGGAGTGAATCGTTCTCTTTGGTCCACAGTGTACTGTACATGTACAGGAGCTGACACTGAGACACACAAGGGCCGTACATTACCAGACGGGAGTGAATCGTATCCTTTTACCCTCTCCGTACTGTACATGTACGAGAACTGATACTGAGACACACATGAGCCGTACAGTACAGAGAGGGGAGTGAATCGTTCCCTTTGACTCGCTGTGTGCTGTATAAGTACAGGAGCCGAGATTAAGATACATAAGGGCCGTACATTACCAGACGGTAATGAATTGCTCCCTTTTACCCGTTGTGTACTGTACATGTACAGGAACTGATACTGAGACACACATGAACCGTACAGTACAGAGACGAGGTACAGACTGAGAAAGACATTTTGTTTAAATGTAAATGCAGTGATTTTGTTTCAGCTGCAAGCCTCAATTTTGTGTTTATTCAGGGCCACCATTTTGTATTAACACAGCACTGGGACATTTATTACGGGGTACCTCTCCTCACTGGGAAAGACACACACTTTGTACTGGGCAAGAGATACAAAGGGAAACACAGATACAGGTCTGAACGGAGATCAGAAAGTGTACAAGTAAAATGCAAGTGCAGGTCTTGTCGTTATGTTTAAAAACTGTTTTTTTAAATTTAAAATATTGAATAAATATTTGTCAAAACTACATCCGACATCCTCCAACTTGCATACCAGACCCGACCAATCTGACAATCTGAGTTTGTACCAGTCCATTTCTCTGTTTCTGTTTCAGTCTCTCTCTTACTTAAACCCTCTATCGCATTCAGTCTCGCTCTGTTTCTCAGTTTCCCTCTCTTTGTTCCTCTCTCCCCCTGACTTTCTTTCTCTCTCTTTTCCGTGACTCTTTGAATCCCTATCTGCTTTTTTCTCTCTCTCACCCTCTGCCATTATCTGTCCATCTCTGTCCTTTTCACTCTCTGTTTCTTGCTCTCTACCTCTTTCCCTCTGTCTCACTTTCTCTCACACGGTGTCTCATTGACTCTCCCTTTCACTGTCTCTCTCTCCAGCTGTCTCTCTCTGCGATACTCACCCTGCCTGTCTCTCGGTCTCATTCCCTCTGTCTTTTTCTGCCTCATTGGGCATGGTTTTAGCTGGGAGCGGGGAACCCAGCGCATCAGCAGATAATCGCATGGCAAACCCGAAAGCCAATGGAGTGCGCCGCAATCTGCAATCGCAACACAAGGGAAGTTCAGTATTTGTGCCTTCGTGTTTCCCACGCACCAAGTAGCCAGATTGACAAGCTGGCTGCCTCTCGGAAGAGAAAGAAGGGTGGCGAGAGGGAGAGAGATCGTGGGCGGTGGAACAAATCAGAGGGGTGGTGGGAGGTGCGGAAATATGAATGAAATGGGGTTGGCCTTTAAGATCGGGGAGCATCCACCATGGCGGGGGGGGCGGATCCAGTATTGGGGACATCCATTCTCGGGGGGGATTCCAGCATCGGGGGTGTTCAGTATCGGGAGTGGGGGCAGCATCGTGGGGGGTGGGGGGAGCAGCATCGGGAGGGGGCAGCATCTGGAGAGGCAGCAGCATCGGGGTACCAGCATCAGTGGGGGGGTCACCAACATCGGGGGGTGGGTGGTGATTCCACCAGCATCGGGTTGAGGGGCAGCAGCATGGGGGTGGGGGTGGGGGGCGTTTCCACCATTTGGGGATGGTGTCTTCCGATCTGGGTGACCTGTCGGCCAGGTGAGCTTGTTAGGCTTGGATGGAATACTCCTTCACCTCTGGGCTCACAAGCAGTGCAATAAAGGCCCTCACCAATCTCATGGACCCGGACCTTGCCGCCTGCTTTCACCTGACATGAATCGGAAGCGATGGGAAGCTAAGGTTAAATTAATTTTACTTTGTAATGTACAAGAAATTAAATGCCCCAACGATTCCAATGAGGTACATTGCCCTTTATGTATCGGTCCGCCGGCTTTAAGTGCGGTGGACTTCTGGGTGTCTGTTAAGCGCAAGCTTCCGAACGCACCTGGGTCAAACGCATATTGTTCTACTCCAAAAAGCTGTTATTTTAAACTCACATCCGCCCCCAACCCACCCGCTCTTGGGGGTTAAAATTACTCCCGTTCTCTCTGAATCTATCTTATTCTATCTGTGTACTGTATAATTACAGGAGCTGACACTGAGGAACACATGAGCTGTGCATTGTGAGACAGGAGTGAATCGTTCTCTTTTATCCACAGTGTGCCGTACATGTGCAGGAGCTGACACTGAGACACACACTGACAGGACAGTACCAGACGGGAGTGAATCGTTCCCTTTCACCCGCCGTGTACTGCACATGTACAGAAGCTGATACTGAGGCACACAACGGCCGTACAATACAAAGAGGCAAATAAGACTGACAGAGACATTTTATTTAAAAGTAAAATCAATGATTTTGATTCAGATGCAGGCCTCAATTGTGCGTTTATTCAGGGCCACCATTGTGTGTTAACCCAGCACTGGAGCATTTATTACAGAGTACCTCACCTCACTGGGAAAGACACGCACTGTACAGAGGGCATGAAATACAAACGGAAACATAGATACAGGTCTGAACGGGGATTGGAAATTATACAAATAAAACATAGATGCAGGCCTTGTTTAAAAACTGTTGTTTTATTTAAACTACTGAATAAAAGTTTCTCAAATCTACATCCTACATCCACCAATCTGCAAGGCAGACCCGCCAAATCTGTCGATCTGAGTTTACACCAGTCCATTTCTCAGTTTCTGTTTCAGTCTCTCTCTCACACACACTCTTTACCTCATTCAGTCCTACTGTTTCTCATTGTTTCCCTCTTTCTGTTTCTCTCTCCCTCTCACTTTTTTTAATCTTTCTCTCTTTTACATGAATCTTTGATTCCCTGTCTGCTTTTTTCTCTCTCTCACCCTCTGCCATTATTTGTCTCTCTCTGTCTTCTTCGCTCTCTGTTTCTTGCTCTCTACCTTTTTCTTGCTGTCTCACTTCCTCTCACACGATGTCTCATTGTCTCTCGCTTTTACTGCCTCCATAGGACCATAAGAGATAGGAGCAGGAGGAGGCCATTCGGCCCTTCGAGCCTGCTCCACCATTTAGCGAGATCATGGCTGATCTGATTTTTATCTCAACTCCACTTTCCCGCCCTTTCCCCATATCTTTTGACTCCCTTGCTGATCAAAAATTTGTCCAACTCAGCCTTGAATGTATTCAATGTCTCAGCCTCCACAGCTTTTTGGGGTAAAGAATTCCAAAGATTCACGACCCTCTGGATGAAGAAATTCCTCCTCATTTCGGTCTTACACGGGCGATGCCTTATTCTGAGACTATGTCCCCTAATTTTAGATTCCCCCATGAGGGGTAACATCCTCTCAGCAACTACCCTATGGAGTCCCCTCAGAATCTTGCATGTTTCAATAAGATCTCCTCTCATTCTTCTAAACTCCAATCAGTATACACCCAACCTGTCCAATTTTTCCTCATAAGAAAACCCTTCCATACCCGGAATCAACCGAGCGAGCCTCCTCTGAACTGTCTCCAATGCAAGTATGTCCTTCCTGAAATAAGGGCACCAGAACTGTACGCAGTACTCCAGGTCTGGTCTCACCAGCACTCTGTACAGTTGTAGCACGACTTCCCTGCTTTTATACTCCATCCCCCTCGAAATAAAGGCCAATATTCCGTTTGCCTTCCTGATTTCCTGCTGCTATGTTGACTTTTTGTGTTTCATGTATGAGGACACCCAAATCTTTCTGTACTGCAGCATTTTGTAGTATTTCTCCATTCAAATAATATTTTGCTTTTTTTTTAATTTTTCCTCCCAAAATGGATGACTTCACATTTTGACACACTCTTTTTATCATTACCCCCATCACTTTCCTGTACTACTTCCTTGTCTTTTCTCTTTATCAATTTAAACTCCCCCCTCTATTCAGTTTAATGCCTTCTCTACCGCCCTAGTTATTCAGTTTGCCAGAACTCTGGTCCCAGCATGGTTCAGGTGAAGCCTGTCCCAAAAGAACAGCTCCCTCTTTCCCCAGCAGAACATTTTTTCTTAGTCCGACCTATTTCGTTGGTACCTACATGGACCATGACAATTGGAACCTCCCCCTCCCACTCCAAATTTCTCTTCAGCCCTGAGGAGATGTCCTTTACCCTAGCACTGGGTAGGCAACACATTCTTCGGGACTCTAGCTCTTGGCTGCACAGAACGTTGTCTATCCCTCTAACTATACTGTCGCCTACTAAAATGACATTCCTTTTTATTTCCCCACTTGAATGACCCCCTGAACCACGCTGCTGTGGCCAGTTTGCTCATCCTCCCTGCAGTCCCTGCATTCGTCCATCTATTGGACAAGTGCAGAGGCTGAGGCTCCTGCATTGCTTCCTCCTGGATCCCCGTAACTGCCTCACTCACAGTCACACCCTTCTGTCCCTGACCACGTGTCAATTCTAGGGGCGTGACTGCCTCCTCCATCAAAGTGTCCAGGTAAATTTCTCCATCCCTGATGCATCGCAATGTCTTCAGCTCGGACTCCAGCTCCTCAACTCGGAGCCGAAGTTCCTCGAGCTGCAAACACTTACCACAGTTGTAGTCGCCCTGGACAAAACTGTCCAGTAGCTCCCACATATTGCAGCTGCCTAACACATCTCCTGTCCTGTCATAACTATTTATTTAATTGATTACTACAATGCCAATCAAATTATTTTTAGGTTGAACCAAGTACTGGCCTTGTTAAGTTTAGTTTTTTTTATTTAGTTTTATACTATAAGTTATTTAGCCCACAGTCCTAAGAAAGAAGAACACAGAAGAGATGCTCACCACCAACCATCTACCTGCCTTACCTGTATGTTTTGTTGTTGCTGTGTCCCGCTCTCGGTACGCTCCTCTCCACTTTCGGCACGCTCCTCTCCGCTGACTAATCAAATGCACCTCACCCATTACTGCACCGAATCCCCTCACTCAACAAATTCCGAATTATAGACTCTGTCGAAACTAGACTTCACCGATAGCTGCTACTCCGTGCGTTTGCAAAACCCTTCTGAATTTATGATAGCTGGAATGCCAATCACCTGAGTCAGCCCCAGCTGACAGTAGATTACCAGTTCTAACCAGTCACCTAACTAACTAGGTGCCCAACTGCCACTTCAGGCTGCTTGTTTACCATTAACTGAAAACTGCAAGTAAGGATTAAGTTTAAGTTAAATGCTTGATGCCAAACTTAGTCAAATTTTAGATAAAGATCAACCCTTAAAAATCCCCTCACTCACCTAATTCCCAATTATAGACTCTGTCTCTCTTTCCCTCTGTCTCTCTCTCTACCATACTATGTCTGTTTCTCTGTGTCAATCGCTCTTTCTTTGTCAATCTCATTCGCGCTCTCCCCCTTTCTGTCTCTCATTCTGCCTCTCTGTCACTTTTTCTCTTTGTCTCATTCTCTTTCTCTGCCTGTCTCTCTGTCTCATTCTATCTGTGTGCTGTACATGTACAGGCGCTGACACTGAGTCAACATTTCTCTCTCCCTGTCCACATCTCTGGCCCTCTTTCTCTGCTTTTTTTATTTCACCCTGTCTCTCTCCCTCGCTCTCTGATTTTTTTCTTGATTGAAAAGTACTGTGAAATATTTCAGTCTCATTGTTTAAAATGACAACGATGAAACAAATTTCTGTAGCATTTAAATATATTAAATCATAGAATCATAGAAAATATACGACATAGAAGTAGGCAAATCGGCCCATCGTGTCCGTGCCGGATGAGAAACGAGCCAACCAGCCTAATCCCACTTTTCCGCATTTGGTCCGCAGCCTGCAGGTCACAGCTCTTCAGGTGCACATGCAGGTATTTTTAAATGAGTTGAGGGTTTCTGCTTCTACCACCCTCTCAGCCAGTGAGTTTGAGGCCCCCACCACCCGCTGGGTGAAAATGTTTTCCTCTTTTCTGCTCTAATCCTTCTACCAATCACTTTAAATCTATGCCCCCTGGTTATTGACTGCTCCGCTAAGGGAAATAGATCCTTCCTATCCACTCTATCAAGGACACTCATAATTTTGTACACCTCAATCAAATCACCCCTCAGCCTCCTTTGTTCCAAGGAAAATAACCCCAGCCTATCCAATCCATCATAGCTAAAATTCTCCAGTCCTGGCAACATCCTCGGAAATCTCCACTGTACCCTCTCTAGTGCAATTACATCCTTCCTGTAATGTGGTGACCAGAACTGTGTGCAGTACTCAAGCTGTGGCCTAACTCGTGTTTGATAAAGTTCTGGCATAACATCCCTGCTTTTATATTCTATGCTTCGGCTAATAAAGGAAAACATTCCATATGCCTTCTTATCCACCTTATCTACCTGTCCTGCTACCTTCAGGGATCTGTGGACATGCACTCCAAGGTCCCTCACTTCCTCTACACCTCTCAGTATCCTCCCACTTATTGTGTATTCCCTTGCCTTGTTTGGTCTCCCCAAATGCATTACCTCACACTTCACCGGATTGAACTCCATTTGCCACTTTTCTGCCCACCTGACCAGTCCATTGATATCTTCCTGCAGTCTACAGCTTTCCTCCTCACTATCAACCACACGGCCTATCATTGTGCCATCTGCAAATTTCTTATTCATGCCCCCTACGTTTAAGTCCAAATCGTTAATGTATACCACAAAACGCAAAGGACCTAGTACCGAGCCCTGTGGCAGCCCACTGGAAACAGCTTTTCAGTCACAAAAACACCCGTCGACCATTATCCTTTGCTTCCTGCCACTGAGACAATTTTGGATCCAATTTGCCACATTCCCTTGGATCCCATGGGCCTTTACTGTTTTGACTAATCTGCCATGTGGGACCTTGTCAAAAGCCTTGCTAAAGTCCATGTAGACTACATCAATTACGCTACCCTCATCGATCCTCCTTGTCATCTCCTCGAAAAATTCAATCAAGTTAGTCAGACACGACCTCCCCTTAACATATCCCTGCGACTGTCCTTGATTAGTCCGTGCCTTTCTAATTGACAGTTTAACCTGTCCCTTAGAATTGATTCCAATAATTTGCTCACCACTGAGGTTAGACTGACTGGCCTGTAATTACTCAGTCTATCCTTCGCTCCCTTTTTAAACAACGGTACAAAGTTAGCAGTCCTCCAATCATCCGGGACTATGCCTGTATCCAGTGAAGTTGGGATAATGATTGTTAAAGCCTCCGCTATTTCCTCCCTGGCTTCTTCTAACAGTCTGGAATACATTTCATTCGGCCCTGGTGATTTACCCTGGTGACTGTCAAAGATGCTAACCCTCTTAATACTTCCTGTCTCACTGTGTTTATCCCATCCAATATTTCACGCCCCTCCTCCTTAACTTCAATCCCTGCATCATCCCTCTCTCTTGTGAAGACAGATGCAAAGTATTCATGAAGAACCATACCCACTTCTTCCGCCTCCACATATAGTTTACCTTCTTGGTCTCTAATAGGCCCTATTCTTTCCTTAGTCATCACCTTGCTCTCAACGTATTTATAAAACACCTTTGGGTTTTCCCTGATTTTGCCTGCTATTTTTTTCATGCCCTCCCTTTGCTTTCCTAATTTCCTTTTTAACTTCACCCCTGCACTTTGTATACTCCTCAAAGCATTCCGTTATATTGAGTTCCCGGTGTCTATCATAGGCTTTCTTTTTCTGTGTTATCTTAGCCTGATTACTTCTTGACATCCAGGGGACTCTAGGTTTGACAGCCCATCCATTTTTCTTTGTGGGAACATGTTTACCCTGAACCCCTTGAATCTCCCCTTTGAATGTCTCCCACTGCTCTGACACTGATTTACCTTCAAGTAACTGTTTCCAGTTTAATTCTGCTAAATCACTTATTAGTTTAGTAAAATTGGCCTTTCCCCGATTGAAAACTTTAACTGCTGCTTTGTCTTTGTCCTTTTCCATAACTATGCTAAAACTAACAGTATTATGATCATTACCACCAAAGTTCTCCCCGACTGCTACTTCTTCCACCTGCCCCTCTTCATTTCCTAGAACTAAATCCAGAACTGCCCCCACCCCCCCACCTCCTCTCTCTTTGGGCTTGCTATGTACTGGCTAAAAAAATCTCCCGTATGCAATTTAAGAATTCTGCCCCTCTATATCATTCACACTATTTGTATCCCAGTTAATATTAGGGTAGTTGAAATCCCCTACTATTACTGCCCTATTGTTTTTGCAATTCTCAGAAATTTGTCGACATATTTGCTCTTCTCTCTCCCTCTGACTGATTGGGCGTCTATATTACACTCCCAGTAGTTTGACTGCCCTTTCTTGCTCTTTAGCTCAACCCATATGGCCTCATTTCATGCTCCTTGTAAAATATCATCCCTCCTCACAACTGCAATTGTTTCCTTAACCAAAATTGCCACCCCTCCCTTTTTAATCCCACTCTCTAGCGCGTCTGAAAACCCTGTAACCAGGGATGTTGTGCTGCCAGTCCTGGCCCTCTTTAAGCCATGTTTCTGTAATAGTTAAGATATCATACTGCCACGTGTCTATCTGTGCCCTCAGCTCATCCGCCTTCTTTCCTATACTCCTTACATTGAGGTAAATACATTTAAGGACTGCCAAACTCCTCTGTTGTTTATTTTCTAACCTTCGTTCTCTCTGCCTTCTGGATTCACTCACTAATTTTCTGCCTTCTATTTCCAGTTCTGACTTTATCTCATTTGAATCCACACTCATGTTCCCATCCCCCTGCCAAGCTAGTTCAAACCCTCCCCGACAGCAATGGCGAAACTTCCCGAAAGGATATTGTTCCCGGCCCTGTCCAGGTGGAACCTATCCGGCTTGTACAGGTCCCACCTTCTCCCAGAACCGGTCCCAATGGCCCAGGAATCTAAAGCCCTCCCCCTTGCACCACTTTTACAGCCACGCATTCCACTGATCTATCCTCCTATTTCTATACTCACTAGCATGTGGCACTTGGAGTAATCGGAGGTTACTGCCTTTGAGGTCCTGCTTTTCAATCTTTTTCCTAACTCCTTAAACTCTGCCTGCAGGTCCTCATCCCTCTTTCTACCTCTGTCATTGGTCCCGATAAGGACCATGACCTCTGGCTGTTCACCCTCCACTTCCCCCCCCCCGCCTCCCCAAGAATGTTCTGCAGCTGCTCAATGACATCCATGACCCTGGCACCAGGGAGGCAACATACCATCCTGGAATCGCACCTGCAGCTGCAGAAACGCCTGCCTGCTCTCCTAACTATGGAATCTCCTACCACTGTTGCTCTCCCGACCTATCTCCTCCCACCCCACCCTGTACAGCTGTGCCACCCATGGTGTTCTGGTCTTGGCTCTGGCTGCACTCCCCAGGGGAACCCGTTCCCCCACCAGTATTCAGAACTGAATATTGGTTAGAGAGTGAGATGCCTGGTCCTCCCTGTCTGTCTGGCGGTCACCCAGTCCCCCTCCGCACTCTCTTAAGCTGCCAGGTGACCACCTCCTGAAACGTGCTATCCACGAAACTCTCAGCCTCCCGAATGCACTACAGTGACGCCAGCTGCTGCTCAAGGTCCAAAACCCTGAGCTCCAGCTCCTCCAGCTGACGACACTTCCTGCACACGTGGTTGTCCAGGACACGGGAAGCGTCCTCGAGTTCCGACATGGCACAGGATGCGCATTGCACGGGTCTGAGCTGCACTGCCACGCCTCTGTTGTTAGATTATTAACTAAACTAAAGCAAATCAAGGCTTAAAATCGGTTATTTATAGTTTCACTAGTCTAGTTAATAAGCTAGTTTCAGTTTTCTTTATACGATCTTTTAAAGATTGAGTTAGCGGCTGGAAATCTGTCAGGTAAATTTAATTTCTCAACCCAAAATATTTTAATGTTTAAAATTGTGCTGGGACCTGAGATCAGAAGCTGTTTCCCATTCAGGCATTCCAGAATTTTGGAAGTCCCTGTTATCGTTACAAAGACAGGAGATGGGATTGTTCTATGGAGATGGAAGATTTGTTCAACTAAATAGAGTTGCAATTAAATTGTGTCCCTCACATCTACACAGGATTGAAGCTGTTTACAGTATACAGCCTGAGACAGTGAAACATACAAAACCTAAGGGCCAGACCAAAGCAGAAGGAAGGTGTCAGCTCCAATTCCAGTTCTGCATGCATTGTATCTTTGGAGAAGATTCTGTCTAACTTTAGTTCCTTTATTATCGTTGCTGGACAGTGTGGGATGCGCCAGGTGTCCGTGGGCTGCTAGGGCCTCAAGGGGAGGGGGAGACAGCCTGCGAAAAGACCAGGAGGGTTTGTGCCACAGGAGGAGGGAGAGAGAGGCTGTGAGAAGGCCCTGGAGGGTTTGGGTTACAGGGAGAGGGGGCGACAGGCTGTGTGAGGCTCCTGGGTTGCATTATGCGAGCAGTGACACCGATACACACACATATTGAATAGTCAGTAACACACGTCCCCTGTATGTGCTGACCTATTTATGACCCAATGAGGGGATCCAGGGGATGGAGAGTGAGTTGCGAGGAATTGCAAGGTCTGATTTTACATCGCTATCTCCTCTCTCGGTGGTGGTATGGGGGGAGGCAATGAACCCCCACAAACCAAAACCCCTCCCTGGGGCCGATGCCCTCGCCCCCAGTCACAACTGTTGCCTTCTCACTCGGGATCGGGCCATGATTGTAGCCAGGAAGAGGGGAGGGGCGGAGGTGGAGGAAGAGAGAGGAGGGCCGAAGCCCATCTGAAGTTGGCCTCAGGCTTCAGTTTAATAGCAGTGACTTTCATTTGCAACTGTCAATCTATCCGAAGGCCTTGATTTCAGGCGGCCGCCAGGGTGGGCCCAAGTAAAACAAAATAGCGGGTAGACATTGTTTGACCTCCATCCAAGGCCTCATCCCTCCCTGTCTCTGTAACCTCCTCCAGCCCTACACACCTCCGAGAAGTCTGTGTGACACAAACTCTTACCTGTGCATCCCCCACATCCTTCGCTCCACCGTTGGCGGCTGTGCCTTCAGTTGCCTCGGCCCCGAGCTCGTTGACCAATTTTGGTCACTTGTCCTGATATCGCCTTCAACCAGCTCGGTTTCAATTTTTTGATATAACGCTCTTGTGAAGCGCCTTGGATCCTTTTACTACGTTAAAGGCGCTATGCAAATGCAAGTTGTTGTTGCTGTGCTTCCATTGGCCTCAGATTTGCCAGACAATATCAGCCAGGAATTATGGCTGCGATGCTCCCCTTAAACTGGCAGCTCGCTGAACAGGCCCACAAGTTCAGAATTATCACTTGACAAGGTACCGGAGGGAAAACAGTGACAGGGGCCTGACCCCATCATCACACAGCACCTTCAGGGGAGAAACAGTGAGTGGGACTGAACCCCATCATCACACAGCACCTTCAGGGGGGAGAAACAGTGAGTGGGACTGAACCCCATCATCACACAGCACCTTCAGGGGGGAGAAACAGTGACTGGGACTGAACCCCATCATCACACAGCACCTTCAGGGGGAGAAACAGTGACTGGGCCTGACCCCATCATCACACAGCACCTTCAGGGGAGAAACAGTGACTGGGACTGAACCCCATCATCACACAGCACCTTCAGGGGAGAGAAACAGTGACTGGGACTGAACCCCATCATCACACAGCACCTTCAGGGGAGAAACAGTGACTGGGACTGAACCCCATCATCACACAGCACCTTCAGGGGGGAGAAACAGTGACTGGGACTGAACCCCATCATCACACAGCACCTTCAGGGGGGAGAAACAGTGAGTGGGACTGAACCCCATCATCACACAGCACCTTCAGGGGAGAGAAACAGTGACTGGGACTGAACCCCATCATCACACAGCACCTTCAGGGGAGAAACAGTGAGTGGGACTGAACCCCATCATCACACAGCACCTTCAGGGGGAGAAACAGTGAGTGGGACTGAACCCCATCATCACACAGCACCTTCAGGGGGAGAAACAGTGACTGGGACTGAACCCCATCATCACACAGCACCTCAGGGGGGAGAAACAGTGACTGGGACTGAACCCCATCATCACACAGCACCTTCAGGGGAGAGAAACAGTGACTGGGACTGAACCCCATCATCACACAGCACCTTCAGGGGAGAGAAACAGTGAGTGGGACTGAACCCCATCATCACACAGCACCTTCAGGGGGGAGAAACAGTGAGTGGGACTGAACCCCATCATCACACAGCACCTTCAGGGGAGAAACAGTGACTGGGACTGAACCCCATCATCACACAGCACCTTCAGGGGGGAGAGAAACAGTGAGTGGGACTGAACCCCATCATCACACAGCACCTTCAGGGGGGAGAGAAACAGTGAGTGGGACTGAACCCCATCATCACACAGCACCTTCAGGGGAGAAACAGTGAGTGGGACTGAACCCCATCATCACACAGCACCTTCAGGGGGGAGAAACAGTGAGTGGGACTGAACCCCATCATCACACAGCACCTTCAGGGGAGAAACAGTGACTGGGACTGAACCCCATCATCACACAGCACCTCAGGGGGGAGAAACAGTGAGTGGGACTGAACCCCATCATCACACAGCACCTTCAGGGGGGAGAAACAGTGAGTGGGACTGAACCCCATCATCACACAGCACCTTCAGGGGGGGAGAAACAGTGAGTGGGACTGAACCCCATCATCACACAGCACCTTCAGGGGGGAGAAACAGTGAGTGGGACTGAACCCCATCATCACACAGCACCTTCAGGGGGGAGAAACAGTGACTGGGACTGAACCCCATCATCACACAGCACCTTCAGGGGAGAAACAGTGAGTGGGACTGAACCCCATCATCACACAGCACCTTCAGGGGGGAGAGAAACAGTGACTGGGACTGAACCCCTTCATCACACAGCACCTTCAGGGGGAGAAACAGTGAGTGGGACTGAACCCCATCATCACACAGCACCTTCAGGGGGGAGAAACAGTGACTGGGACTGAACCCCATCATCACACAGCACCTTCAGGGGGGAGAAACAGTGACTGGGACTGAACCCCATCATCACACAGCACCTTCAGGGGGGAGAAACAGTGAGTGGGACTGAACCCCATCATCACACAGCACCTTCAGGGGGGAGAAACAGTGAGTGGGACTGAACCCCATCATCACACAGCACCTTCAGGGGAGAAACAGTGACTGGGACTGAACCCCATCATCACACAGCACCTCAGGGGGGAGAAACAGTGAGTGGGACTGAACCCCATCATCACACAGCACCTTCAGGGGGGAGAAACAGTGAGTGGGACTGAACCCCATCATCACACAGCACCTTCAGGGGGGGAGAAACAGTGAGTGGGACTGAACCCCATCATCACACAGCACCTTCAGGGGAGAAACAGTGAGTGGGACTGAACCCCATCATCACACAGCACCTTCAGGGGGGAGAGAAACAGTGAGTGGGACTGAACCCCATCATCACACAGCACCTTCAGGGGAGAAACAGTGACTGGGACTGAACCCCATCATCACACAGCACCTTCAGGGGAGAAACAGTGACTGGGACTGAACCCCATCATCACACAGCACCTTCAGGGGGAGAAACAGTGAGTGGGACTGAACACCATCATCCCACAGCACCTTCAGGGGGAGAAAAAGTGAGTGGGACTGAACCCCATCATCACACAGCACCTTCAGGGGAGAAACAGTGAGTGGGACTGAACCCCATCATCACACAGCACCTTCAGGGGAGAAACAGTGACTGGGACTGAACCCCATCATCACACAGCACCTTCAGGGGGAGAGAAACAGTGACTGGGACTGAACCCCATCATCACACAGCACCTTCAGGGGAGAAACAGTGACTGGGACTGAACCCCATCATCACACAGCACCTTCAGGGGAGAAACAGTGAGTGGGACTGAACCCCATCATCACACAGCACCTTCAGGGGGGAGAAACAGTGACTGGGACTGAACCCCATCATCACACAGCACCTTCAGGGAGAGAAACAGTGACTGGGACTGAACCCCATCATCACACAGCACCTTCAGGGGGAGAGAAACAGTGACTGGGACTGAACCCCATCATCAAACAGCACCTCAGGGGAGAAACAGTGAGTGGGACTGAACCCCATCATCACACAGCACCTTCAGGGGGGAGAAACAGTGAGTGGGACTGAACCCCATCATCACACAGCACCTTCAGGGGAGAGAAACAGTGACTGGGACTGAACCCCATCATCACACAGCACCTTCAGGGGGGAGAAACAGTGACTGGGACTGAACCCCATCATCACACAGCACCTTCAGGGGGAGAGAAACAGTGAGTGGGACTGAACCCCATCATCACACAGCACCTTCAGGGGGAGAGAAACAGTGAGTGGGACTGAACCCCATCATCACACAGCACCTTCAGGGGGAGAAACAGTGACTGGGACTGAACCCCATCATCACACAGCACCTTCAGGGGAGAAACAGTGACTGGAACTGAACCCCATCATCACACAGCACCTTCAGGGGGAGAAACAGTGACTGGGACTGAACCCCATCATCACACAGCACCTTCAGGGGGAGAAACAGTGACTGGGACTGAACCCCATCATCACACAGCACCTTCAGGGGAGAAACAGTGACTGGGACTGAACCCCACCATCACACAGCACCTTCAGGGGGGAGAAACAGTGACTGGGACTGAACCCCACCATCACACAGCACCTTCAGGGGAGAAACAGTGACTGGGACTGAACCCCATCATCACACAGCACCTTCAGGAGAGAAACAGTGACTGGGACTGAACCCCATCATCACACAGCACCTTCAGGGGAGAAACAGTGACTGGGACTGAACCCCATCATCAAACAGCACCTTCAGGGGAGAAACAGTGAGTGGGACTGAACCCCATCATCACACAGCACCTTCAGGGGGGAGAGAAACAGTGAGTGGGACTGAACCCCATCATCACACAGCACCTTCAGGGGGAGAAACAGTGACTGGGACTGAACCCCATCATCACACAGCACCTTCAGGAGAGAAACAGTGACTGGGACTGAACCCCATCATCAAACAGCACCTTCAGGGGGGAGAAACAGTGAGTGGGACTGAACCCCATCATCACACAGCACCTTCAAGGGATAAACGGTGACAGGGACCGAGCCTCATCTTCACACAGCACCTTCAGGAAAGAAAGGGATGAGAATTAAAGCCTGCGATAAATCTGGATTTGGAACAGTGAGGTCGTGACAAGGAGGGTGTGCGTGTGGGAAGGGGAATTTACAGCTTAGGACGGGCAAAGAGGGAGAGTGCGTGGGACGGGGAATTTACAGTTTAGGAGGGGCAAGGGGGGAGAGTGTTTGGGAAAGGGATTTACAGCGTAGGAGGGGCCAGAGATGAATGTTCCTTGAGTATATGAGATTAAGGGGTACTTTAATTGAGGTGTTTTAGATGTTCAAGGGAGTTGATAGAGTAGATAGAGAGAAACTATTTCCTCTGGTGGGGAAGAACAATACAAGGGGCCATAACATTAAATTAGAGCTAAGCCGTTCAAGGTTGATGTCAGAAAGCACTTCTTCACACAAAGGGTAGTGGAAATCTGGAACTCTCTCCCCCAAAAAGCTTTTCAGGCTGAGGGTCAAGTGAAAGTTTCAAAACTGATATTGATAGATTTATGTTAGGCAAGGGCATTAGGAGTTATGGAAATAAGATATAGATCGGCCATGATCTTATTGAATAGCGGAACAGGCTTGATAGGCTGAATGGCCAACTCCTATTTTTATGTTCCTACAAATAAAACATGAGGAAAGGCCCAAAAAAGGAACAGTCGGTATCTGGACATCAATTAGCCTGCTCTTTTTATTAGACTTAGTAATGAGTATGAGCCAGACTTAGTTAATAATCTAACAGTAAGGGAACATTTATCTAACAGTGATCATAATATAATCCAATTCAATGTTAGGTTTGAAAAGGAAAAACTTAACACAGTGACTAAGGTTGTCGATTTTGGTACGGCTAACTTTAACGGGATGAGACAGAGACTGACCACAGCAAACTGGTCAAAACTGTTATCGGGTAAAACTACTGATGAACAGTGGGAGGTGTTCAAAAAAGAATTTAGCTTAATACAGGTCCAGTATATATCCCTAAGGGGCAAGAGCTGGACTTACCATATAAAACAGCCACGAGCGACAAAACGTGTGAGTGATAACAAAGCTAAAGTGAAGACCATACGAAAGTGTGAAGAATAGTGTAGATCCAGGGAATGGGAGAGATATGAAGAACAACAAAGGAAGTCAAAAAGATAGTAAGAGCTGCAAAAATGGAACACGAAAGAAAGTTGTGAGGGTTGTCAAGATTAACAGAGTTTTTACAATTATATTAGAAGAAAAGGGGGTTGTCAAAGATAATGTGGGCCCTTTAAAAACAAAGAAGGGTAATATTGCAAAAAAAATATGGAAATGGCAGACTTGTTGAATAATTATTTTGTGTCACAGTAGAGGAAGAGGATAATATACCTTACATTCCAGCAAAACTATTAATACATCAAAGACTGTAACGTACTAAAGTTAAAGTAAACAAGAAAACAACATTAGCAAAAATAATGGCACTAAAGACTGATAAAGAGGAGATAGATGCACTGGAGAAGGTGCAGAAATGTTTCACAAGGATGATACCAGATCTGAGAGGATATACTTATCAGGAAAGGCTTCAAATAATCAAAAAAGCTAACGGAATACGAGCCTTTATATCTAGAGAGCTAGAATATAAAGGGAAAGAAGTTTTGCTGCAGCTATATAAAGCCCAGGTTAGAGCACATCTGGAGTACTGTGTTCAGTTCTGGGCACCGTACCTTCGAAAGGAAATATTGGCCTTGGAAGAAGTACAGTGCAGATTCATTAGAATGTTATCAGGGTTGCAAGGTTTAGATTATGAGGAGAGATTTCATAAACTAGGCTTGTATTGCCTGGAATATATATGGTTCAGTCTTCATTTGACTGAGGTTTTTAGGATTTTGAAAGGAATTGATAGGGTAGATAGAGAAAAACATTTTCCTCTGGTGGGGGAGTCTAGTAAAAAGGGGCATAACCTTAAAATCAGAGTCAGGTCGTTCAGGAGAGAAGTTAGGAAACATTTCGTCACACAAAAGATTGTAAAAGTGTGGAACTCTCTCTCGCAAGAAGCAGTAGATGCTAGCTCAATTAATCATTCTAAATCTGACATCAATATATTTTTGCTGCGCAAGGCTATTAAGGGGTATGGAGCTAAGACGGGTGGTTGGAGTTAAGATACAGATCAGCCATTATCTTACTGAATGTTGGAATGGGCTTAAGAGGCTGAATAGCCAACTCCTGTTGCTATGTTCCTAATTTGCCATGTTGCCATCCCCTTTGAGCCTGAGCTGAATATTAAATCCCACGTAATCTCCTTCACCATGAATACATACTTCCATGTATGGAATACTGTCAACTCTACGCTGCCACAAGCCTTCCACTGCTGAAAGCCTTACACCGTCCTTTGTCACCTTCAAACTTCACTGCGCGAATTCAGCCTTGCTGGCCTCCCATCCACCAGCCTCCATAAATTCGTCCATGTCCAAAGCTCTGCTGTCCGTACCCTGTCCTGCACCAATTCCTGCTCACCATCAATACCATCCACCATGACCTACGATCGCACTCTATCCCTCAATGAATTCAATTTACAATTCTCATCTTGATGTGAGGCCCTCCATAGCTTCAAACCATCCTATCTTTAATCCCCTCCAGGCCTATACCTCCTGCACACTTTCCTGAACAACTTGCTTCCTTGAGAACAGCCTTCTATCCATTCTCTCTTCTGGGCTCCAACACTGGTAACAGAGCTGTCGGAAATGTCGGTGCAACTCTCTGGAAGGCTCTAAGTATATGCACTGTACAAAGGACGGGAAACGCTACACACACTGTACAGTCGATGGGAAACGCTACACACTGTACAGTCGATGGGAAACGCTACACACACTGTACAGTCGATGGGAAACGCTACAAGCACTGCAGTCAATGGGTAACACTGCATCAACTGTACAGTCGATGGGCATCGCTACGTACACTGCACAGTCGATGGTTAACTGCACATACACTACACAGTCGATGGATAATTCTTCATACATATGCATATACAAACACTCCTCAAGGGCTCTTTTCAGGGGTGGACCTTTACTTCTCTTGACCTCTCACTTTTGTTCTCACCTGACTGAGAAAGGTCTCCACCCACTCCAGCCTCAATTACTTCTTAAGGGTGAGGTGTCTTAAAAAGGAACATACCCCTCCTCTTAAAGAGGAGTTCTCCTTAAAAGGTCCATACTCTTATTCAGGGATCAGAGTCCTCAGTTGCTCTACTGCACATCCTCCTCCGCCAACGCCCCCCACCACCCCCGCCCCCACCCCAGCATAGAGCCATGGGCTCTGATGGCCTGCGCCACGAGGCAATACACTCGGGAGAAGGCATCGGAATTCCCGTGAGCTCCTCCCGTCCGGTGTGCCACCTCGAAACAAAAGGGCTGGAGTGACAGAAGCGACCGGATAACCCGGGCATTTTTCTTCCTGTTCGACCGCATCAATTTGAGGGGTGCGTGATTGGCCACTAGGAGAAACCGGCGCCCCAACAGGTAGCATTTTAAGTTTCTACCGCCAATTTAATCGACAGGCACTCCTTCTCCAACATAACGGATCACTGCAACGGTTTCCTGCTCAGGTAAAGCACAGGATGTTCCTCTCCCTTCACTATTTGAGAGTATGGCTTCCAAATCTACGTTGGAGGCATTGGTTTGCAAGACAAACTTTTGACTACAGTCTGGGACCATAAGCACAGGATCATTACACAGCACTTGGCTCAGGACCCTTAAAGCAGCTTCCGTCTCAGGCTCCCACTGTACCAGGTTTGGTACCTTTGATGTAGTCAGGTCCGTATGAATTGGGGGGTGGGGGGCGGCTAGGGAAGCAAAATCAGGAATAAAGCGCTGGTAGTAACCGACGACACCCAAAAAGGCCCCGACTTGCTTCTTATTCACCATTCGGGGCAAGTCTTCATAACTTCAACTTTATTCACCAGAGACTTCATCATCCCGCCCCCTACAGGATAACCGAGGTATTTGGCCTCCGACAAACCCATGTGGCACTTCGCTGGGTTTGCTGTGAGCCCAAGTATCCTTAGGCTGTCTAATACAGCCTCTACTCCATGTAAATGTGAACCTCAGTCCGGACTATCGACGATTTCATCATTCAGGTATGCAGCTGCATAGCAGGTACGAGGTCTCATCACTTAGTTCACGAGTCTTTGGAAGGTGGCTGGTGCTCCATACAATGCAAATGGCAAGACGGCGTACTGGGAGAGCCAACCCCCGCACCCCTCCACCCCGGGGCCTGAACGCATTTTTCTCTTTCGCCTACTCTGTTAAAGGGACCTGCCAGTAACCTTTGCCCATATCGAAAGTGGTAAGATAATTGGCTTTTCCCAATCTCTCAATCAAACACATCCTCGGGAAAGCATCAAACTTAGATCCTCGTTCAGTTTCGGGTATCGAAACCAAATCAACGGGCTATTCCACTCACCATGTGATTCTTCAATCACACCTGGTTCCAACATCCTCTGAATCTCATGGTTAACTTCCCTCCGTTTAGTTTCTGGGATTTGGTACGGTCTTATCTTCATTGTCACTACTGGTGGCGTCACCAGGTAATAGCAGATCGCTCTCATCCTCCCGAATATATGGAAATATATCGTTGTTCTGATCTACCATGTGCTGAGCCTGTCGATACTAATCCTCAGTCAGTTGACTCGAGAGGTGAATACATCGTGGTTCTGGTCTACAACATGTATCAAGAAAAGCAATGATCCTATTACCGACCCCTGGGGAACACCACTGTATACCTTCCACGAGCCCGAAAAACAACCGTTCACCACACTCTCTGTTGCCTGTCACTCAGCCAATTTTGTATCCATGCTGCCACTGCCCTTTTATTACATGGGCTTCAATTTTGCTGACAAGCCTTTTATTTGTGTCTTTATCAAACGCCTTTTGAAACTCCATATACACATCAACCGCATTGCCCTCATCAACCCTCTCCGTTACATCATCAAAAAACTCAATCAAGTTAAACAAGTTAGTTAGGCAGGTCCCATTAACAGAGCAGGCGAAATAAAAAAAACATGTGTTCAGGCCCCCGGGGGGCTCTCCCAGTACGCCGTCTTGCCATTTGCCATTTACAGCCACCTTCCAAAGACTCGGAAACCAAGTGAAGAGACCTCGTACCTGATATGCAGCAGCATTCTTGAATGATGAAATCGTCTATAGTACGGACTGAGGTTCACAAATTCGTGCTGGCTTTCCGTTATTAATCCAAACATGTCCAATTAACTATTAACTTTGTCCTGGATTATCGTTTCGAACTGATTCCCACCACCGAGATTCAACTGACTGGCCTGTAGTTGCCGGGTTTATCCATAAACGCTTTTTTGAGCAAGGGTGTGATACTTTCAATTCTCCAATCCTTTGGCACCACCCCCGTATCTAAGGATTGGAAGATTACGGCCAATTCCTCTGCAATTTCCTACCTTACTTCCCTCAGCAACCTATGATGCATCCCATCTGAACCGGGTGACTTATCTAATTTAAGCATAGTCAGAACATAAGAACATAAGAAAAAGGAGCAGGAGTAGGCCAATCGGCCCCTCGAGCCTGCTGCGCCATTCAATAAGATCATGGCTGATCTGATCCCAACCACAAATCTAAAGAACACAAGAAGTCGGAGCAGGACCCGGCCACATAGCCCCTGGGCCCTCTCCGCCACCCACAGGGCCTTGAACGATCCGAACTCAGCTTCATGTCCAATTTCCTGCCCGCTCCCCATAACCCCTAATTCCCTTTACTTCTAGAAAACTGTCTATTTCTGTTTTAAATTTATCTAATGATGTAGCTTCCACAGCTTCCTGGGTCAGCAAATTCCACAGACCTACCACCCTCTGAGTGAAGAAGTTTCTCCTCATCTCAGTTTTGAAAGAGCAGCCCCTTATTCTAAGATTATGTCCCCTAGTTCTAGTTTCACCCATCTTTGGGAACATCCTTACTGCATCCACCCGATCAAGCCCCTTCACAATTTTACATGTTTCAATAAGATCGCCTCTCATTCTTCTGAACTCCAATGAGTAGAGTCCCAATCTACTCAACCTCTCCTCATGTGTCCACACCCTCATCCCCGGGATTAACTGAGTGAACCTTCTTTGTACTGCCTCGAGAGCAAGTATGTCTTTTCTTAAGTGTGGACACCAAAACTGTATGCAGTATTGCAGGTGCGGTCTCACCAATACCTTATATAACTGCAGCAATAACTCCCTGTTTTTATATTCTATCCCCCTAGCAATAAAAGCCAACATTCCGTTGGCTTTCTTGATCACCTGCTGCACCTGCATACCAACTTTTTGATTTTCTTGCACTAGGACCCCCAGATCCCTTTGTACTGCAGTACTTTCCAGTCTCTCGCCATTAAGAAAATAACTTGCTCTCTGATTTTTCCTGCCAAAGTGCATAACCTCACATTTTCCAATATTATATTGCATCTGCCAAATCTCCGCCCACTCACCCAGCCTGTCTATATCCCCTTGCAGGTTTTCTATGTCCTCCTCACTCTCTACTTTCCCTCCCATCTTTGTATCATCTGCAAATTTTGATATGTTGCACTCGGTCCCATCCTCCAAATCGTTAATATAGATTGTAAAGAGTTGGGGACCCAGCACCGATCCCTGTGGAACACGACTGGTTACTGGTTGCCAGTCCGAGAATGAGCCATTTATCCCAACTCTCTGCTTCCTGTTCGATAATCAATCCTCCACCCATGCCAGAATATTACCCCCAATCCCGTGATTTTTTATCTTAAGTATTAATCTTTTATATGGTACCTTGTCGGATGCCTTCTGGAAGTCTAAATACACTACGTCCACTGGTTCCCCTTTATCCACCCTGTACGTTATATCCTCAAAGAACTCAAGCAAATTTGTCAGACATGACTTCCCCTTCATAAAGCCATGCTGACTTTGTCCTATTAAACTATGCTTATCTAAATGTTTCGTTACTGTCTCCTTAATAATAGACTCCAAAATTTTACCCACCACAGATGTTAGGCTAACTGGCCTATGATTTCCAGCCTTCTGCCGACTACCCTTTTTAAATAACGGTGTTACATTAGCAGTTTTCCAATCTGCCGGGACCTCTCCTGAGTCCAGGGAATTTTGGAAAACTATCACCAAAGCATCCACAATCCCTACTGCCACTTCCCTCAAGACCCTAGGATGTAAGCCATCAGGTCCAGGGGATTTATCCGCTTTGAGTCCCATTATTTTACTGAGTACCATCTCCTGAGTGATTTTATTCGTATTTAGCTCCTCCCCCTCTGGAGTCCCCTGTTTGTCCAGTGTTGGGATATTCTTAGTGTCCTCTACCGTAAAGACTGAAACAAAATATTTGTTCAGCATTTTTGCCATCTCCATGTTTCCCACCATTTATTTCCCGGTCTCATCCTCTAAGGGACCTATGTTTGCCTTAGCCACCCTTTTTCTTTTTATATAACTATAGAAACTCTTGCTATCTGTTTTTATATTTTTTGCTAATTTCTTTTCATAATCTAACTTCCCTTTCTTAATCAATCCTTTAGTTACTTTTTGCTGTCTTTTGAAGACTTCCCAATCTTCTATCCTCCCACTAAGTTTGGCTACCTTATATGTCCTTGTTTTTAGTCGGATACTATCCTTGATTTCTTTACTTAGCCACGGATGGCTGTCATTTCTTTTACACCCTTTTTTCCTCAGTGGAATATTTTTATTTTGAAAGTTGTAAAATAACTCCCTAAATGAACACCACTGCTCATGTACCGTCTTACCCTTTAATCTATTTTCCCAGTCCACTTTAATCAATTCCGCTCTCATACCATCATAGTCTCCTTTATTGAAGCTCAGTACGCTTGTTTGAGAATCAACCTTCTCACCCTCTAATTGGATATGGAATTCAACCATGTTGTGGTCGCTCGTTCCAAGGGGATCCTTAACTAGGACATTATTAATTAATCCTGACTCATTACACAGGACCAGGTCCAAGGTTGCCTGCCCCCTTGTAGGATCAAGAAATCCATCCCCGATGCACACAATGAACTCTTCCTCAAGGCTGCTCTGCCCAATTTGATTTGTCCAGTTAATATGATAGTTAAAATCCCCCATAATTATAGCTGTTCCCTTATTACATGTCCCGACTATTTCCTGATTAATACTTCTTCCAGCAGAGTTGCAACTATTAGGAGGCCTATATATTATGCCCACTAGTGTTTTTTTCCCCTTACTTTTCCTTATCTCTACCCAAACTGTTTCATTATCTTGATGCTTTGTCCCAATATCATTTATCTGTATTAAAGTGATTCCTTCCTTTATTAATGATGTGGAGATGCCGGTGATGGACTGGGGTTGACAATTGTAAACAATTTTACAAGACCAAGTTATAGTCCAGCAATTTTATTTTAAATTCACAAGCTTTCGGAGGCTTCCTCCTTCGTCAGATTTTCACATCGTTCACCTGACGAAGGAGGAAGCCTCCGAAAGCTTGTGAATTTAAAATAAAATTGCTGGACTATAACTTGGTGTTGTAAAATTGTTTACAATTCCTTTATTAACATAGCCACCCCACCTCCCCTTCCTTCCTGCCTGTCCTTCCTTATTGTTAAATACCCTGGTATATTTAATTCCCAGTCGTTGTCACCCTGCAGCCATGTTTCTGTAATGGCCACAAGATCATACCCATACGTAGTTATTTGTGCCGTTAACTCGTCCATTTTGTTACGAATGCTACGTGCATTCAGATAAAGAACTTTCAAATCTGTTTTGTGACGCTTAGTTCCTGCTTTTTCCTTTTTTAACACTTTACCTATTACTCCACACCTTCTGTGCCTTCCTGTTACGCTTTCCTCTGTCTCCCTGCTCAGGTTCCCAACCCCCTGCCACTTTAGTTTAAACCCTCCCCAACAGCACTAGCAAACACTCCTCCTCGGACAGCGGTCCCGGCCCTGCCCAGGTGCAGACCGTCCGGTTTGTACTGGTCCCACCTCCCCCAGAACCGTTTCCAGTGTCCCAGGAATTTGAATCCCTCCCCCTTGCACCATTCCTCTAGCCACGTATTCATTTGAAATATCCTCCTATTTCTACTCTGACTAGCACGTGGCACTGGCAGCAATCCTGAGATTACTACCTTTGAGGTCCTATTTCTTAATTTACCTCCTAACTCCCTATATTCTGCTTTTAGGACCTCATCCCTTTTTTTACCTATATCGTTGGTGCCTATGTGCGCCACAACAGCTGGCTGTTCGCCCTCCCCCTCCAAAATGTTCTGTAGCCGCTCCGAGACGTCCTTGATCCTTGCACCAGGGAGGCAACACACCATCCTGGAGTCTCGGTTGCGGCCGCAGAAACGCCTGTCTATTCCCCTTACAATTGAGTCCCCTATCACTATAGCTCTGCCACTCTTTTTCCTCCCAGCCTGTGCAGCAGAGCCACTCGTGGTGCCAGGAAGTTGGCTGCTGCTGCCTTCCCCTGATAAGTCATCCCCCCCAACAGCATCCAAAGTGGCATATCTGTTTGAGAGGGGAATGGCCACAGGGGACCCCTGCACTACCTGCCTGCACCTCTTACTCTTTCTGGTGGTCACCCATTCACTTCCTGCCTGTATACCCTTTACCTGCGGTGTGACCAACTCGCTAAACGTGCTATCCACGAGTTTCTCTGCATCGCGGATGCTCCGCAGTGAATCCACCCGCAGCTCCAGCTCCAAGATACGATCGGTCAGTAGCTGCAGGTGGACACGCTTCCTGCACATATGGTCGGCAGTGACACTGGTAGTGCCCATGACTTCCCACATCTTGCAGGAGGGTCAGCCTTTCTAGTAACTCCACTTTATCAATTTTCACACCTTCTAGTATCTCAACTACCTCCCCTTTTACCGTGACTTTGGCAGCATCTTCTTCCTTCGTAAAGACAGATGCAAAGTATTCATTTAGTACTTCGGCCATACCCTCTGCCTTCATGCGTAAATCTCCTTTTTGGCCGAACCAACGCAACCCACCCCCACCCCCCACCATTCACTACATTTTTACCATTTAAGTATCTGTACGAGACTTTTCGATTCCATTTTATAATAGCCGCCAGTGTATTCTCGTACTCGATCTTTGGCCCTCTTATTTCCTTTTTCGCATCTCCTCTCTACTTTCTAGATTCAGCCTGATTCTCACTTGTATTATCAACCTGACATCTGTCATACGCCCCCTTTCTGCTTCATTTTACTCTCTATCTCTTTTGTCATCCAGGGAGCTCTGGCTTTGCACCTCGTGGGAATGTACCAAGACTGTACCCCAACCAATTCCTCTTTAAAAGCTGCCCATTGTTCGATTACAGTTTTGCCTGCCAATCTTTGATTCCAATTTACCCGGGCCAGATCTGCACACAACACATTGAAACTGGCCCTCCTCCAATTAAGTATTTTTTTCTCTAGATTGCTCCTTGTCTTTTTCCATAACTAATCTGAACCTTGTGATACTATGATTACTGTTCCCTAAATGTTCCCCCACTGACTCTTGCTCCACTTGATGCACCTCATTGTCCAGACCCAGATCCAGTAATGCCTCCTTCCTCGTTGGACCAGAAACATACTGATCAAGAAAGTTCGCCTGAACACACTTCAGAAATTCCTCCCCCTCTTTGCCCTTTACATTATTACTATTCCAATCTATATTAGGATAGTTGAAGTCCCCCATTATCACTACTCTATAGTTCTTGCATCTCTCTGTAATTTCCCTTCAAATTTGCTCCTCTATATCCTTTCCACTAGTTGGTGGCTTGCAGAAAACACCTAATCGTGCAATGGGACCTCCATACTTTCTTAACTCGAACTAAATAGATTCTGTCCTTGACCCCTCAAGGACATCCTCTCCCTCTAGCACTGTAATATTCTACTTAATCAGTACTGCCACCACATCCTCCGTTTTTTCCTTCCCCATCTTTCTTGAACATCTTGTATTCAGGAATATCTAGTGCCCAATCCTGTCCTTTTTTGAGCCAGGTTTCCGTTATCGCCATGACATCATAGTCACATGTGGCTATTTGCACCTGCAGCTCACCAACCTTATTTACCACGCTTCATGAGTTTACACACATGCACCCTAAACCTATCTTCGACCTTCTCTTATTCTCTCTTGGTCTGATCCCACCTAATATTGTACTATTTCTCTAGCCACTCATTAACCTACCGTTTCTTCCCATTTTTGTACTCACTAGCGCGTGGCACTGGGGGTAATCCAGAGATTACTACTTTTGAGGTCCTGCTATTTAACTTCCTCCCTAGCTTCTGCCACAGGATCAACATCCTACATCATTGGTACCGACATGGACCACGACTTCTGGCTGTTCCCCTTCTCCCCACATCATGTTCTGCACCATCTCTGTGATGTCCTCTACCCTGGCACCAGGGAGGCAACACACCATGCGAGACTCACATCGGCGGTCACAGAAACGCCTGTCTGTTCCACTGACTATCGAATCTCCTGTGCGTACTGCATTTCTGCACTTTACTGTGCCCCCCTGTGCAGCCATTTGCCCCATGGTGCCATGCATAGGACTGCACTCCTTCGAGGTCGTCTCTCTCACTGGTATTCAATGCTGAATGCTGGTTTGGGAGTGGCGCACACCCAGAAGATTCCTGCACTGCCTAATGCTTCCTACCCTTTCGGATTGCCACTCACTTGCTATCCTGAACTCTCTGTGGCTGTGGAATGGCCACATCCTGGAACATACGATCCATGAAAACTTCAGCCTCCCTTATCCTCTGCAGTGACTCCAGCCGCCCATCAAGCTCAAAAATCCTCAGCTTGAGCTCGAGCAACTGGAGGTATTTCCTGCACATTTGCCCTTTCAGGACACATGAAGCGTCCTGAAGTTCCCACATCGCGAAGGAATGGCAGGTAATGGGTCTCAGCTGCCTGTCCGTTATATTTAGAAACCATTTTTTTGCTAAACTCCCTTTAGATACCCGATTATTATCACTTTACTTACTCTTTACTTACCGCAATTAACCTATCCTTTTATTCCTGGTCTCTCAGATCTCTTCCTCTCTGTTCACTTTCCTTCCCCCTCTACACCTAATTCCCACTCTGAACAAATACTCATGTTCCCACTCAGTTCACTATCCATTCCGTTCACAATGCGCTCCATAGTTCAGAGAGAAAAGTTGGGAGAGACAGAAGGACACTCAGGACAGACTGAAGACCACAGACTGACTGAGAGATTGTGTCCACGCTTGGAGAGAAAGAGGGAAGGGTTTGGGATGCGACATCCCCTAGCCCCGCATCCTCCCCCAGGTGAGCTTCTTGCTTGAGCCTTTGGCATGTTGGGATGCCCCTCAGTCTGCCCGCTTGGAGGCCCGTCCATTGTCATTTTAATCCAGGGACAGCCCAGGACCCGATTACTTTGGCCAGGAGAACTGTTTGTTAGGCCCCAGTCCATTTTCATGTTAATCTAAGGACAGCACAGGAACAGGATAGCTTGACCAGGAGACCTGCTTGTTGGAACGAGCCACATTCCAAGGACCTGTTTTGCTGATTTGAAATTCTTTGCCTCTTGCCCTTGTTGAGACTACCACCGCAGTTTTGGAAAATATCAAACCCTAATCCTACTCACAAAGCTTTCACAGGACTGGGCAAAGAACAGGCTCCCAGGAAAACAGGTAAATCCGACCCACAGCTCACACCAAACCCCCACAGGGCTGGGCCAGAACTAATTGAACATTGGAGCTCTCCTTCCACATCCCCCCATCCCTCCATCTCTCCGTTGTCTGCACAACACAGGCTGCCTGGGTCCCCTGGTAGCCTATCTCCCCCTCCCCCTGTGGCCCAAGCACTCCATGGACACCTGGCACATCCCACACTGCACAGCGAAGACATATAAAGAACTAAATTTAAAAAGAATCGGCTCCAAAGACGATAGATACAGAAACGGAAATGATGCTGACAACTTCCTTCTGCTCTGGCCTCGACCTAAGATTTTGAATATTCTCCCATCAGCTCTTCCTTTATGTGTTTTGTCATTTTGAAGTTTTTCATAATTTGTTTAACCATTTCATTGTCTCAGGGTGTTTACTGTAAACAACTTCAATCCTGTGTAGATATGATGGACACAATCAATTCTCATCCTATTGAATCGAACAAATCGTCCATATCCATTGAATAATCCCATCTGCTGTCTCTGTAAAGATAACAGGGACTTTAAAAATGCTGGAATGTCTGAAAGGGAAACGGCTTTTGATCTTCAGGACCCAGCACAATTTTAAACTGTAAAATCTTTCAGGTTGAGAAATTAGATTTACCTGACAGATTTCCAGCCGCTAACTGAATTTTTAATATATAAAGATGATATTGAAATATGATTTGTTGTTGTTATTTTAAACAATGATACTGAAATATATCACAATACTTTTCAATCAAGAAAAATTCAGAGAGACAACAGAGGGAGAGAGAGGGAGAGTGAATGAACGACAGAGACCAGTTCTGGTCTCCATATTATAAAAAGGAGATAGAGGCACTGGAGAAGGGGCAAAAAAGATTCACAAGAATGGGACCAGAATTGAGAAGTTATAAATATCAGGAAAGACTGAACAAGCTGGGGCTTTTTGACCTGGAAAAAAGGGAAGGTTGAGGGGTCCCTTCATAGAGGTCTTTACAATTATGAAGGGGTTTGTTAGGTTAGAGGTAGAGAAGATATTTCCACTTATGGGGGAGTAGAAAACTCGGGTTCATCAATATAAAATAATCACTAACAAATCCAACAAGGAATTCAGGAGAAACTTTTTTACCCAGAGTGGATAGAATTTTGGAACTTGCTACTACATGAAGTGGTTGAGGTGAATTTTAATGGGGAAGTTAGATAAACACACGAGAGAGAAAAGAATGGAAGGATATCCTGATAGCGTTAGATGAAGTAGGGAAGGAGGAATCTCGTTTGGAAGATAAACACTGGCTCGGACCAGCTGGATCGAATGACCTGTTTCTATTTAAATTTGAAGTCTCCCTCTTCTCTATTCCCGGTATTTCAAGCCTTTTCTAATAAGTTTCCCTTCCCTGGCCGTATTCAAGTGAAACTACACTGTGCTCTCTCTATGGTTAATGTTGCTTTTATAATGGGGCACCAAAACTGCATACTATGCTCTGGGACTATGGACTTTAACAAAAGAGAACAACGAATAAAGCTTCATCCGATTCGCCAGTCCCTGGGAGCAGTAAAACGGGTTATAAATGCAATGAAATAAGTGATCAGAAAATCAGTTTTATAATATTGGTTGACAGGACGCCGGAAAGAGCTCTACTGCCCTTTTTTGAATATTGCCGGGTGATTTTTTATATCTACCTGAGAGGGTGCCACAGATTAAATTGTCCTACGAAAGTCAGTACCTCTGACAGCACAGCGCTCCGTCATTACTTACCCTCCAACAGTGCAGTACTCCCTCAGTACTGATCCTCCAACAGTGCAGCGCGCCGTTAGTACTGTCCCTCCGATATTGCAGCACTCTCTCAGTACTGCCCCTCCAACAGTGCAGCACTCTCTCAGTACTGCCCCTCCAACAGTGCAGCACTCCCTCAGTACTGCCCCTCCGACAGTGCTCCATTCCCTCAGTACTGATCCTCCTACAGTACCGCACTCTCTCAGTGCTACCCCTCCGACAGTTCTGTGCTCCCTAAGTACTGCATTGCACTGTCAGCCTGAATTATGTGTTCAAGTCTCTGGAGCGTAACTTGAACTCACAACCTTCTGACCTCAGAGGTGAGACAAATACCACGGAGCTACGGCAGACACCTGAAAGGGGGAAAGGAAGATGGAAGAGCTCAGGGAGGCTATTCTGGAGCGTGGATATGCCTGAATCATACGCTGTCAAAAGTAGGGCAAATGGACTGCGGATTTACAAGCGGCCAGGGGTCGAGGAGCAGAGTGGTTGGCAGGGGCTGTGGGGCTGGGGGAGGTTCCAGAGATATCGAGTGGTGAGGCCCTGATGGATTTAAGTGCATGGAAGAATAAAAATAAACAACAGGCTTAGGAGACTGGAATCCAATGCAGGTCAGTAAGGTTTGGGTGATTCGTGAGGGACTCACCAATCAAAATGCCAGGGATCGGGTTGGAATCCATGGCAAGCATATGGAGATTGTGGATCCAAAGAGCATAGAATCATAGAATGGTTACAGCACAGAAGGGGGCCATTCAGCCCATTGAGCTCTTTGCAAGAGAAACGCAGTTAGTTCCATTCCCACCCGAAAGCGCTCCCAGGTCAATGATTCACTTTCCACCATTCGATGCAGCAACAAAGCTGGAAATTTCTGCTTTGGCTCCGGGTCTGATCAGTAATTGATCTGCTTGATTTTCTCTCTCTTACACTTAACTTGGTGGCGATTGTGATCCTGTCCCGAGAAAAGTGGGGTCTCTCCAAATGTATCAGTCGTTACCTGGTGGGAATGCCAGCGTCCGATCTCCTGGTCGTTATCTCTGATCCCATATTGACACGCATTAATGCGTTTTATCTTCCATTATCATTCCTGTACTTATTCGATTTTGTAGCCAGGGTGGCTTCTGTCTGTCTCACAGTCGCTTTCACCTTTGATCAATTTGTGACCATTTGTTGTGAGAAGCTGAAACAAAAAATTGCATCAAGAGAACGGGGACTGTGGTTCTGGGAACAGTGAGTGTGCTGGGCTGTTTCGTGAGTGTCCCCTGGTACTTTACATATAAACATTATCATATAATTTATAATGTTCCCATGGGTTGTAGGAATAAACCGAGTTTCCGTACTTACACCGCACGGGCCGCATTTGAGATGTTTCACCGCATTTTAACCCCTTGTGTCCCGTTCTGTCTGATTTTGCTGCTCAATGTTCTGACGGTCAGACGTATTTTAGTGTCCAGTCGAGTCCGCAGGGGACTCCGGGGCCGAAGCAATGGAGAGAATCACGAGGACCCAGAGATGGAGAACCGAAAGAAATCCATAATTTTACTCTTCAGTGTATCGGGTAGTTTTACACTGTTATTTGTGACACAGGTTGTATTTTCCATTGATGTACGAATAACAGACACTCGGTCTTATTCCTCCTTCTCTGACCCTATTTATATCACACAACACACAGCAAAGATGCTGCAGCTTCTCAGTTCCTGCACAAACACGTGTATTTATGTCCTGACCCAGACTAAATTCCGAGGAGCTGAAGAACGCGGTGAAATACCCGCTCAATCTAATTGTTAAATTAGTGAAATCACAGAAAAAGCTGAATGGTTTCAAGCACTGGAATAAATCCCATTTCATCCTCCATCCCCTACACTACCCAGGGGACGGAAAGTACATTTTATATTAACAGCACAAAGTCCTGAAATGATCTTAAATCTGGTTCTGCTATTATATTTTATTGATAATCTGCTCTTTTGAGATGGGATTTGCTCTGCAGACAACACATAAATTGCTGCTCAAAATGGCGGCACCAAAGAGCTAAGCTGGACTGCAACTAAATGGCCGCCGTGCAAAATGGGCAAACCTGGCAATCAAAGTAGCTGCTGTGGGCCTGATCAGAATGGGAGCACTCTGCATAAATGGACAGAGCGAGAGGGGAGAGAGACAGACAGACAGACAGAGCGAGACAGACACAGAGGGGGAGATAGGCAGAGAAAGAGAAAGACAGGGACCGACAGACGAGAGAGAGAAAGAGATAGAGAGAGAGAGAGAGAGAGAAGCAGGGGGAAAGACAGAGAGAGAAAGGGACAGACAGAAGGAGAGAGAGGGAGAGAGACAGAGAGAGAGAGAGGGAGAAAGAGATGGAGAGAGTCAGGGAGAGAGACAGAGACAGAGGGAGAATGAAAGAGAGAGATATATCCAGAGGGAGAGAGGCAGGCAGAAGGAGAGAGAGACAAAGAGAACGAGGGAGAGAGATATAAAGGGAGAAATAGAGAGACAGAAAGAAACATACATATACACGTACAGAGAAAAAGGGAGGGAAATAGAGAGAGAGAAAGAGACCGTGGAACAAAAAGTGAAAAACAGAGGAAAAGAGAGGTAGAACGAGAGAGAGAGAAAGAGGGCGCGATAAACAGAGACATAGCGAGCAAGATGGGAGAGAAAGAAATAGGTAAACCGTGAGAGGAAAACAGAGTATGAGGAAAAAAAGGAGAAAAAACAGAGGGGTGAAGACGGAGATCAAAAGAGAAATAGAGAGTTGCAGGTAGTGCATGATCCTTCCAAGTGTAATCATTGTTATATTCCCCCGATATAGAATTCGCCTTCTATAATTCTCGATCTAAATTTTCCCTGATCAATACCTCTCACTAGGCTTATGGAAATGAAGGTTCTTGATCTCTCGACATCTAACATAACTCCCGTAGCAAACACAAACATAGAATCGTGGAATTATAGAATCATACAGCACAGGAGGAGGCCATTCGACCCATCGTGCCTTTGCCAGCTCTTTGAACGAGCTATCCAATTCGCCCCACTCCCCGCTCTTTCCCTATAGCCCTAAAATTTGCTCCCCTTCAAGTATTTATCCAATTCCCTTTTTAAAGTTACTATTGAACCTGCTTCCATCACCCTTTCAGAGAGTTCATTCCAGACCATAACAACTCGTTGCATAAAAACATGCCTCCTCATCTGCCCTCTGGTTCTTTTGACAATTGTCTTTAATCTGTGTCCCCTGGTTGCTCCTCTCCTGCCAGTGGAAACAGTTTCTCCATATTTACTCTATCAATGCTACTCATAATTTTGAACAGCTTTACTAAAGCTCCCCATAACCTTCTCTGCTCTACGCAGAACAATCCAAGCTTCTCCAGTCTCTCCACTTAAAGTAAATCCCTCATCCCTGGTACCATTCTAGTAAATATCCTCTGCACCCTCTCTAAGGCCTTGACATCCTTCCTACAGTGTAGTGCACAGAATTAGTACAATACTCCAGCTGAGGCCCAGCAGGTGATTTATAAAGATTTACCTTAAATTCCTTGCATATATACTCTATGTCTCTATTTATCAAGCCAAGGATCCCGTTTGCTGTTTTTTATGAGCCTTATCAATCTGTCCTGCCACCTTCAAATGTGTGTGTACCTATACCCATTGGTCTCCCTGTTACAGCAGCCACTTTAAAATTATACTATTTTGTTTATATTGCCTCTCCTCATTCTTCCTACCAAAATGCATCATTTCACTCTTCGCTGTATTAAATTTCATCGGCCACGTGTCTGCCCATTTACCAGTCGGTCTATGTCCTCCTGAAATTAGTTACTATCCTGTAGCTACATTGTATAGAACTACCCCCATAGGATATTTACTGCTGCTCCTGGAGAGTGAATGTGTGTGTTTGTGTTTGTATGTCTGTTCGATTGAGAGAAAGAGAAAGAAAGATCGAAATTGAGAGAGGCATGGAAAGGGACACAGTTACACAAGGATACATACTAATACAGACAGTCAGAAAGGAAGAGTGAGAGAATGGCAGAGTCAAAGTCAGAAACAGATATAGAGATAGAGAGAGGGATCAGGGAAAAGAGAGATAGAAAGGAAGAGGTAGGGAAATGCAAAATAATAGACAGTGATTGAGGAGGGGAACGATAAAGAAAGGGAAAAAAAACTTGAGAGGCCACAAAAAAGACATAAAGACAGATAGAGATATAGACGGAGAAACAAACGTAGATAGTCAGAAAAAAAGCCAGAAAGGGAAAGAAAGAAGTGAAGAGACAGCGAGAAGACAGAAAGTGGGCCACAAAAAAGAAGTGATATGGAGGGAGACAAAAATAAAAATAGAAAGAGACACGGAGAGGGAACACAGGGACAAAATAAATGTAACGATTAAAAAAGTGCAGAAAATGACGACAGATTCACATAAAAGGGAGGGTGTGTGAGAGAGTGATAGAAACAAAGAGGGTCAAAGACAGAGTTACTCAGAGACGAAGAGAAATAGAGAGTTATTAAGACAGGAGATAAATATAAAGAGAGAAAGAAAGCAGATCTCTCTGAGACAGAACAAAGACATGGATAGATTGAGCGAGAGAAACTGAAAAGAAATATAAAGTGTTAGAAGCAGGGAGGTAAATAGACAGAAGAAATCAAATCAAATTAACTAGAGACTGAGAGAGAGGCAGAACAAGAGAGTGTCAGATATAAACAGACAGTAAGAGGATCAGAGAAAGAGGACTAGAAAGCAAGGCGAAAAATAGAAAACAAGAGAGAGGGGGAAATACAAAGATTAATACAGAGATAGAAAGTAATTGAATGAAATTCAGAAACAGCAAAAAAGAGATAGGGAATTCCAATTGAAACAGAAAGAAAGAAATATGCAGAAGCAGAGCTGGAGAGAGTAAAAAAGAAACAGAATGAAATAAAGACAGGTGAGAAGGGAAGGAGAAAGGAACAGATCGAGAGAAAGAAAAGGGAAAAGTAGATACACAGGGAGAAAGACAGACAGAGGCAAACAAAAAGAGAGAGAAGGATACGGAGACAGACGTGGGAAGATAAAAAGACGGGTGAAGTCAGAGAAGGCGAGAGAGAGAGTGACAACGAGCGAGAGGGACAGGGAGCCAGATATAAACTAAAACAGAGAAGGCAGAGAGGAAAGACTGGTAACGACATAGAGGGTCGCACAGAAAAGAAACCAAGAGTAACAGATAGAAAAAGAAAGAGACATAAACAGCGGCAGAGGGACAGAAATGGAAGTAGAAGTAGAAATAATAAGATAAACAGACAGAAAATAAACAGAGATAAACAGAGAAAAGACACAATGAAAGGCGGACAGACATCTAAAGTGACAGGAGGGTAGAGACAAGAGTGAGAATAGAACACAGAAAGCATTAAATAACCAAACAGACTGTGTGATCAGCCTGAAGTGTGTGAGAGTGCTGACCAGCAGAACAGCAGCAGATGGAGCAAGTCAGACAGTTCATGTTTGTTCTGGGTTATTACTCTTGTGGATTTAATTTTGACATTTATAAAGGTGATGCCTGGAGGCTGCACAATAAAGTCCCTCAGTCTTGTGTCCCTGATCCTGACCATTACTCACTGCAGGAGTTTCCCAGCTACTCTGTGTAGTAAAACTTAATCTGATAAACGAAAGCCTGAGACTAAATCGGCTTCAGCATGTCTGATGGAAAAGGACTCTTAAAAGGATTGATAATGACACATTGTAAAAGACCACACAGCATAGATAGATCACCATATTAACCAGAGCGATTCCAGGAGGGCTGGAGGTGGTTTGAACACCTGCCGACTTAACTTGGTTACGTTGTGGAAACTGAAAGAAAACAAATGAAGTGTTAATCAATTGTGGGTTGTATTTATAGAAACCTATTGTTGACAATTGTAAACAATTTTACAACACCAAGTTATAGTCCAGCAATTTTATTTTAAATTCACAAGCTTTCGGAGATTTTCTCCTTCCTCAGGCAAATGTTTCAAGATTGTTGACAAGCCAGCGCCCCAGAGTTGTAGTTCTGGCAGCAGCACCTGACGAAGAATCTTAATCACTGTTCGCTACCTCACAGCTTGATGCCTCGATGCAGGTTACAGATTGCCTGTGATGCAGATGGCTACAAGTGAAAGCCACGCTACACTACAACGGGATCCATCAAAATACCTGGAATCGTCCCAACAAGCTTGAGCCAACCATATGTGCATAACTTTCGTTATGGGGTTAGTCTAAGGTAGACATTTGATTTTCAAACGGTTATGCATATTGGGAACTCAGAATGTGTTGTTTTATTGTTGTTAAAGCAGTTCAAAATCGGGCATAAACCCAAGATTTTGTTTAAAATCTAATGTCATTTTTTCTAGTGTCTTAATAATAAATGATTGTTTTCTTTACAAAACCATGATTTGTGCCTGAAATTTCTTTAGGAAAAAACAGTCCATTAAGTTAAATATCAAATTCAATGTTGTGCAGATAAAAAGACATTGCCACAATTTTTTTTTTAATTGCCCACTATTTAAAAAAGGAGGAAGAGAAAAAACAGGGAATTACAGACCAGTTAGCCTAACATCAGTATCGGGGAAAATGCTAGATTCTATTATAAAAGGTGTGATAACAGAGCACTTGGAAGACATTAACGGGATTGGACAAAGTCAGCAAATCTACTAGAGTTTTTTGAGGATGTAACTCGTAGAATAGATAGGGGAGAACCAGTGGATGTGGTGTACTTGGATTTTCAGAAGGCTTTTGATAAGTCCCACACAAGAGATTAGTGTGCAAAATTAAAGCACATGGGAATTGGGGGGAATACACTGGCATGGATTGAGAATTGGTTGAGAGACAGGAAACAGAGAGTAGGAATAAACGGGTCTTTTTGTGGATGGCAGGAAGTGACTAGTGGGGTACCGCAGGGATCAGTGCTTGGGCCCCAGCTATTCACAATATATATCAATGATTTGGATGAGGGAACTAAATGTAACATTTCCAAGTTTGCAGACGACTCAAAACTGGGATGGAATGTGAACTGTGAGGAGGGTGCAAAGAGGTTCCAATGTGATTTACACAATTTGGGTGAGTAGGCAAGAACATAGCAGATGCAGTATAACGTGGATCAATGTGAGGTGATCCACTTTGGTTGTAAAAACAGAAAGGCAGATTATTATCTGAATGGTGATAGATTGGGAAAAGGGGAGGTGCAACGAGACCTGGGTGTCCTTGTACACTAGTCGTTGAAAGCGAGCATTCAGGTGCAGCAAGCAGTTAGGAAGGCGAATGGTATGTTGGCCTTCATTGCAAGAGGATTTGAGTACAGGAGCAGGGATGTCTTACTGCAGTTATACAGGGCCTTGGTGAGACCACACCTGGAGTATTGTGTGCAGTTTTGGTCTCCTTATCTGAGGAAGGATGTCCTTGCCATGGAGGGAGCGCAACGAAGGTTTACCAGACTGATTCCTGGGATGGCAGGACTGACGTATGAGGAGAGATTGGGTCGACTAGGCCTATTTTCACGAGAGTTGAGAAAAATGAGAGGTGATCTCATCAAAACATATAACATTCTAACAGGACTCGACAGACTAGATGCAGGGAGGATGTTCCTGATGGCTGGGGAGTCCAGAATCAGGGGTAACAATCTCAGGATATGGGGTATGCCAATTAGAACCGAGATGAGGAGAAATTTCTACACTCAAAGAGTGGTGAATCTATGGAATTTCCTACCACAGAAGGCAGTGGAGGCCAAGTCATCAAATATGTTCAAGAAGGAGTTAGATATATTTCTTAATGCTAAAGGGATCAAGGGATATGGGGGCAAAGCGGGAACACGGTACTGAGTTCCACGATCAGCCATGATCAGTTTGAATGGTGGAGCAGGCCCAAAGGGCCGAATGGCCTACTTTTGCTCCTATTTTCTATGTTTCTATGTGGTCGCTTTGTATCTGTGAGCATGTTGGTGACTAGGTTCACTTTGATATAGGTCGCTTTCAATTTTAAAAAATTTCTCCAACGTTAGGGGAAAAGAAACCGAGAATCGAATTGTCCCTGTAAGCGATGAAGGGAATGTCGCTCCAAGCAGATCTGGAAAATGCGCAGTTAAATCGCTCAGCAATTCCAAATCCACCCTCGAGCCACCCGACAATCATATTAACTGAACATTACTCTGTTCCAGTGTTACCCCACTGAAATTGAGTATTTCTCCAGCACGTTTCTCTTAACTTCATAGTTGCTGGTTTAATTCTGAAGACCGGCTCGATGGATTTTCACTCCTTCAAGCTTCAATCATTCATTTTGTAAAAGTAAACTGACAGTAGACAACGGTTCTATTGGTCGCTGCAAAGACAAGCTTTAGCTCAGTGAATTATTGGTTTAGCAGATAACCAATTTACCTGTCTCGGTGGTGCTATCAGTTAGCGCAGAATGTTGATAGTTCGAGCCTTTTTTATTTTTTTCCTCAGGATTCATCCCCTCAAAGTTCCAGGGTTTCAATATGTGTTTTGGATGCAATGAATGTGCTGTTATCATTGCCAGCTGAGCAGGGCTGGAAGTCCACAGTTTACCCTGCGGTCGGATATCAGGCACATGAAAAAATGAATGTTACATTGGCTTCACGGAAATCACAATTCTTCTTGACATTGATGACCCCAAAAGGCCCGAAGGGAGGCCGCAAAGGTTGTCAGAAAGCTGGTTCGCTGTGACATGGAGATTTCTGTAGTGAGCGAGACCAGACTGTTTCTATGTTCAGAGAATAAATTTCACATCCTTTATTTTGGAAAAGCAAAACGGTGTGGATTTTTGTCACAGCCCATTGCCTTTTGTTTTATATCAGATATTCCTCCTTGCGTTACTTCCACCTTGATCGCAGAACCGGTTTGGCCGTTCCTGTGATAAACAGCGTCAATTGCCTGTTATTGTCAATTTTGATGTGGAGATGCCGGTGATGGACTGGGTTGACAAATGTAAAGAATCTTACAACACCAGCTTATAGTCCAACATTTTTATTTGAAAATCACAAGCTTTCAGAGATTATCTCCTTCGTCAGGTGAGCGTGGGACTCCTTGAACGTTTCGCATTTATAGTCAGAGAACAATACCTGGTGATTACAGATAATCTTTCCAACTGCCCTTTGTCAAGGCAATCAAAGTGTTCAGACAGAGAGGTGTTACCTACAGGACCACCGAATACACAAACGGCCAGAACACAAGGCAGAGAGAGAGAGAGGGAGAAACATCCAAAAGGAAGAGAAAGACAGAGAATGACCCGTTGTATTAAAAACAGATAACCTTTATTCGCTGGTGGGGTTACGTGTAGCGTGACATGAACCAAAGATCCCGGTTGAGGACGTTCTCATGGGTGCGGAACTTGGCTATCAATTTCTGCTCGACGATTTTGCGTTGTCGTGTGTCTCGAAGGCCGCCTTGGAGAATGCTTACCCGAAGATCGGTGGCTGAATGTCCTTGACTGCTGAAGTGTTCCCCGACTGGGAGGGAACCCTCCTGTCTGGCGATTGTTGCGCGGTGTCCGTTCATCCATTGTCGCAGTGTCTGAATGGACTCGCCAATGTACCATGCTCCGGGGCATCCTTTCCTGCAACGTATGAGGTAGATAACGTTGGCCGAGTCACAGGAGCATGAACCATGTACCTGGTTGGTGGTGTCCTCTCGTGTGATGGTGGTATCTGTGTCGATGATCTGGCATGTCTTGCAGAGGTTGCCGTGGCAGGTTTGTGTGATGTCGTGGATGCTGTTCTCCTGAAAGCTGGGTAATTTGCTGCGAACGATGGTCTGTTTGAGGTTGGGTGACTGTTTGAAGGCGAGTAGTGGAGGTGTGGGGATGGCCTTAGCGAGGTGTTCGTCGTCATCGATGACATGTTGAAGGCTCCGGAGAACATGGCATAGTTTCTCCGCTCCAGGGAAGGACTGGACGATGAAGGGTACTCTGTTGGTTGCGTCCCGTGTCCACCGCACAACAATCGCCAGACAGGAGGGTTCCCTCCCAGTCGGGGAACACTTCAGCAGTCAAGGACATTCAGCCACCGATCTTCGGGTAAGCGTTCTCCAAGGCGGCCTTTGAGACACAGGACAACGCAAAATCTTCGAGCAGAAATTGATAGCCAAGTTCCGCACCCATGAGGATGACCTCAACCAGGATCTTGGGTTCATGTCACGCTACACCAGCGAATAAAGGTTATCTGTTTTTAATACAACGGGTCATTCTCTGTCTTTCTCTTCCTTTCGGATGTTTCTCCCTCTCTCTCTCTCTCTCTGTCTTGTGTTCTGGCCGTTTGTGTATTCGGTGATCCTGTTGGTAACACCTCTCTGTCTGAACACTTTGATTGCCTTGACAAAGGGCAGTTGGAAAGATTATCTGTAATCACCAGGTATTGTTCTCTGACTATAAATGCCAAACGTTCAAGGAGTCCCACTCACTCACCTGACGAAGGAGATAATCTCTGAAAGCTTGTGATTTTCAAATAAAATTGTTGGACTATAACCTGGTGTTGTAAGATTCTTTACAATTGTCAATTTTAACACCGGCTGCACCAGATTCCTGGTGTCATAAGCTCTGGACTTTTAATCACACTCTTAAGATACAGCCTATAAAATGACGAAATTTCATCACATGCAAAGCACAAAAATCTTGTCAAATTTTTGACTCTCTCTCTCGGTAACCATGTCAGCACCTCCTTCATTCTGAAATAGAAAGTTATAAGCTAATTATTAGTGATTAAAACAATGCGATAACGACAAACAAGTTTTAATTAGCTTGATGTAATTAATTAAATAGCTTCATCAATCTTGTTAAAGTTAAATCCCTGACCGTGAATCGAATCACGCGATGGTGATGGCGCCGAATCCTAATCACCAGTCAAGTAGGGAACTCTCAAGATTGCCCGCCAGACACCGTGGAACTGATGACATTTATTTTTCTTTCACTCTTTTGTGATTCATTCAGCTCAGTGTTTATTCTCAGGCCTCTCGTCTCTCCCTTCTTTTCAGCTTTTGGCTGCGGATATTCTTGTGGTTAAATATGAATAATATTCAATATCTCACAGCCCCGGTATATTAACCCTTTCTCTGTACAGTTGTGTACAAAATCAAACTGTACACAGATATCGACAGTGTCTCTCCCTCACTCCCAACAGAAGCAGCAGGAGATGCCACTTTAAATTGCCAGTTCCTTCAAATAATGCACAAGGGACCTGCGTTGTTTTCAGCTTTCAAAGGAGCTGCATTGATTGGGTGCGTGAATTTTGGAAATGGAAACATGTCCGTCAGCAGCTTGTGGGAGTATTTTACCTCACTTTCCATTTCATGTTCATGCCCACTTGCACTTGGTGCTGTCACTGCCTGAACATTACTTTCTGGCGCGATAGGAGTTCTAACAGAAATTCCCGTTTTGTGCGAGCAGCTTGTCTGGCACGAAAATTATCTGAATTACGAAGGGGCAAGTAGCAAAGGCTGCTTGCTTGCTTGCTTTCACCAAAGAAATATCAGAATTACCTTGTGGTCTATTCGTTAGGATTCGGCACTTTAATCACCCTGGCAATGGTTCGATTGGTGTCTGTCTCGCCATCCGCATATTATACACTTTACCATAGGTGTACTCTACTCAAATTGCTGATTTTTTCACTGCGAGGACGAAGATACATAAATGTGGAGACATTAGCTACGAATTCATCAGCTGGGTTGCACCTTTGCTTTTCCTACCGTCTCAGTCTTTCTATCTTTACCCTTCTCTGTCCGTGTTGCAGGTTCGATCAGCCTTGGCCGTTCAAGGAAGCCTGAGAAGTCCATGCGGGGAAAACACAGAGAATCATGAGACAGATACAGGGAGAGACTAAAGTAAAGAAAAAAATAGTTTAAATGTCAAGTTCTGCGAACAAACAGATTTTAAAATGAAGCTTGGGAGAGATTCCTTCACGTGTCTTGCAATTTTGCAAGAGTCCCTTACTGTCAGAAACGGGAGAATTTATAATGGGGAACAAGGAAATAGCAGAGCAATTAAAGAAATACTTTGGTTCTGTCTTCATGGAAGAGGACACAAGTAACTTCACAGAAATGGTAGGGAACCAAGTGTCTACTGAGAAGGAGGAATTAAAGGAAATTAGAATTAGTAAAAAAAAGGGGTGGAGAAATCAATGGGACTGAAAGCCGATAAATACCCAGGGCCTGATCATCTGCATCCCAGAGTACTAAAAGAGGTAGCCATGGAAATAGTGGATGCATTAGTTGTCATCTTCCAAAATTCTATAGATTATGGAACATTTCCTGCAGACGGGAGGGTGGCAAATGTAACCCCACCATTTAAAAAAAGGAGGGAGAGAGAAAACATGGAACTACAGACCGGTTAGCCTAACATCATTAGGAGGGAAAATGCTCGAGTCTATTACAAAGGATGTGATAACAGGACACTTGGAAAATATCAACGGGATTAGACAAAGCCAACATGGATTTATGAATGGGAAATCATGTTTGACAAACCTACTGGAGTTTTTTGAGGGTGTAACTGGTAGAATAGATAAGGGGGAACCAGTGGATGTGGTATATTTGGATTTTTAGAAGGCCTTTGATAAAGTCCCACAAAAGAGGTTGGTGTGCAAAATTAAAGCACATGGGATTGGTGGTAATATACTGGCATGGATTGAAAATTATTTAACAGACAACAAACAGAGAGTAGGAAGTGACTAGTGGGGTACCACAGGGATCAGTGCTTGGGCCCAGTTATTCACAATATGAGGGAATCAAATCTAATATTTCCAAGTTTGCTGCTGTCGCAAAACTAGCTGGGATTGTGAGTTGTGAGGAAGATGCAAAGAGGCTTCAAGTCGATTTAGACAAGTTGAGTGAATGGGCAAAAACATGGCAGATGCAGCATAATGTGGATAAATGTGCAGTTATCCACTTCGGAAGGAAAAACAGAAAGGCAGAGTATTATTGAAATGGTGATAGATTCGGGAATGTTGATGTACAAAGGGACCTGGCTGTCCTTGTACACCAGTCACTAAAAGCAAACATGCAGGTGCAGCAAACAGTTAGGAAGGCAAATGGTATGTTGGCCTTCATTGCAAGAGGATTTGAGTACAGGAGTAAGGATGTCGTACTGCAGTTATACAGGGCCTTGGTGAGACCACACCTGGAGTATTGTGTGCAGTTTTGGTCTCCTTATCAAAGAAAGGATATACTTGCCATAGAGGGAGTGCAGCAAAGGTTCTCCAGACTGATTCCTGGGATGGCAGGACTGTCGTATGAGGAGTGATTGGGTCGACTCGGCCTGTATTCACTCGAGTTTAGAAGAATGAGAGAGGATCTCATTAAAACATATAAAATTCTGACAGGGCTGGACAGAATGGATGCAGGGAGGATGTTTCCCCCGGCAGGGGGGTCCAGAACGAGGGGTCAGAGTCTCAGGATATGGGGTAGGTCATTTAGGACTGAGATGAGGAGAAATTTCTTCACTCAAAGGGTGGTGAACCTGTGGAATTCTCTACCACAGAAGGCTGTGGAGGCCAAGTCACTGAATATATTTACGAAGGAGATAGATAGATTTCTGGACACAAACGGTATCAAGGGGTATGGGGAGAGAGCGGGAATACGGTATTGAGATAGAGAATCAACCTTTATTTTGTCTGCCACCTGTCCACCCATTCCATAGGCTTCAATTTCGCTGACTAGCCTGTTATGTGGCACTTTATCAAACGCCTTTTGAAAGTCCATGTACACAACATCAACCGCATTGCCCTCATCAACCCTGTCTGATACCTCATCAAAGACTCAATCAAGTTAGTTAATCACGATTTGCCATTAACAGATCGCTGCTGGCTTTCCTTTAATAATCCACACTTGTCCAAGTGACTATTAATTTTGTCTCGCATTCTCGTTTCTAAAAGCTTCCCCAACATCGAGGTTTAACTGATCGGCTTGTAGTTTCCAGCTTTAACCTGACACCTCTTTGTTGCACAAGGGTGTAACATTTGCAATTCTCCAGTCCTCTGGCACCATCCCCGTATCTAAGGACGTTTGGAAGATTATGACCAGTACCTCCGCAATTTCCACCCTTACTCCCCTCAGCAACCTCGGCTGCATCGTATCCAGACCGGGTGACCTATCCGCTTTAAGTACAGCCAGCCTTTCTAGTACCTCCTCTTTTTCAATTTTTAGCCCATCCAGTATCTCCACTACCTCCTCTTTTATTGATTCTGGCAGCTTCTTCTTCCTTGATAAAGGCAGATTCAAAGTACGAATGTAATACTTCAGCCTCCATGCATACATTTAATTTCTCGTCCCTAATCTCACTTTCTGATCCGATGTACGGCAAGATCAAGTTGTACTCAAACTATTTCACTAACCTCTCCATCAAATTCGTTTGTGATGCATTTTCTTACAGTGAAAACACGCATTGAAATCCTCGATATTGTATCGTCCCTGGATGGTCTTGAGTCGCCAAATTATTGGTAAGCAGCCGAACGCGCTAAATGATTACACCAGAGAGACGCAACGCATCACATGTTAAACAGAAATGGTATTTCACCGAGCTAAAGCTTGAGGTTGCAGTGACCGATGAACGTTACTAAATTAATTAATGAAACTAATGAAAGTCTGTGAAAGATGAATAATTGTTGTAATCGCCATTGGTCATCCGATAACTTTCTGCTGCAGGCTCACGGAAATACTAACATTGATAGTGAAACATTAAATAAGTTTTTTTGCTTCGTAAGTGATGGATTTTCATCCATTCTCATTTTCCAGACTGTTTTAAGAGTCTGGTTAAAAACCTTGAGTGTTCATGACACCAGGAATCTGGTGCAGCCGGTGTTCAATTTAACAGGAACGAACGATTATCGCCCCTTCTCAAAGAACAAATTTACTCCTGGAGGTTCATCTGGAGCAAGTCCCCAAACAGTCTTTCACGCCCGCGATTGAACCGAGGACCTTTCGCGTGTAAAACGAACGTGAGAACCGCTACACGACCGAAATCTCCACAGCACAGCAGCAAGTCAGAGGATTTGTTCAGATAGAAGGTGAACCGCTGAGTTCTTTCTCTGCACTGATTGGAATCGCATTGCTTCTCCGTTAAACAACATCGCATCTCTCCCACACATAAAGACTTTCAATCCTTCTCCTCCGTTCTCTTTCACAATCATTTCACTAATCAAAACTTCATAAGTCACCCAGGTAAAAGAATTAATTTCAAAATCATCAAAATCCAGAAGGAGCTGCGAGGACAGACTGACCAAACCTGCGTTCAGTCGTGAAGGTTATGGGCGTGTTCTCATCATGTGACATGGAGCGAAGGCAGGAGCTCAGAAATGTGGCCGTTCAGGTCCATAAATGGGCAGACACTCAGTCACAGTCATTCATTCCGACACACGGTCCGGTAGTTGGTCAGTCAGTTGGGCAGGGAAGACTGCAGCCAGCAAACAAAAAGCATTTGAGTAAGGCAGAGACGCCATCAGACGGATATGCAAGGAGAGAGAGAGACAGGCAGACAGAGAAGCTGGCAGGAACTCAGCCCTGCAGATAAGCAGAATGTATCGTTTGCTTTTTACCCTGATTTGTCAGTAATAATTTTAAACAGCTTCTGGATCGGTCCCTTCCTTTAATCCTGTGCAGCAGCAGTGACAATAACTTTGTGTATTTGAGGGTTGGGTCAAATCCGAGAGAGTTCCCCAGTCCCCAGGAGAAATTCCCCAATTCATGGGCACTTTGCATTAAGCAGAAGTTAGCAGCAAAAAGTGTTACTAATGGGAGTAGTGGGAGTGAGAAAGTTTTAAACTGCCGGCACCCTGTAAAACAGAACTCCAACGATCGGTTTAGATAAAGTCCTGAACTGACTGAACTAATGGAGGGCAGATGAGGATTGAATGAAATCCCAATTCACTGAATCTAAACAACATTTAAAGACGTGAATCTGACAGGAGTGGGATTCCTGAGCCTGTGTGTGAGCTGCACCTGGATCGGTCCCGTTCAGTAAAAAGAGACGTGCAGGCGGTTACAAGACACGGCTCAGGCCAGGGCCGGCAGCGGCTACATTCGAGAACGGGAATCTTGCGTTGGTGCTGCCGATGCTTCCGTCTCTCGCACTCCGAGAGTCCCTGCGGCGGTCGGTACCGATCTCACTGCTATGGCTCTCCGAATTCATCCACTCGGTGTGGAACTCGTGGTGCAAACAGGAGCGCGTCTGATTCCTTTTTGTTGGAATCACGTTGGGGTTGCAATAGCTCAGGGTCCTGCTCATCGGTTTTATGTTTTTTATTCGATCATGGGATGTGGGCGTCGCTGGCGAGGCCAGCATTTATTGCCCATCCCTAATTGCCCTCGGTTTTATAGCGGGGCAGTGTTTTAGGGATAGGCTGTTCATTGTTCATAAAATAATAATTATCAGAATTAAATTTGATGCATTAAAGTGCTCTTTATCTTTTACTTTCGATTTACACCCTCGTCAGTTTAAGGGATGTGGTTTGTTCAATGTTTCTGCAATAACTCTGCCCCCAGTATGAGAAGTAAAACACCGACTGTCCAATGCGTGGCTCAAGCCTATGCCCATCGACCATATTAATCGTCCATTCGTTCAGTTAGTTAAAATATTGTGCTAATAACACCAAGGTTGTGGGTTCGATCCCCATAAGGGCGTTCAGCGTTTTACGATGTTAGTAAATTTTAAAATCGAGAATTTACAAACAAGCAAATCCACACAAAAAAAACACGGGGATTATTTTTTGAATAACATCCATTACAATGTTTGATATATCTTTGCCCGTGGGGCGTAGAAACACATCATTCTTTTTATTTTTATTTTCTCCATCTTTTCTCACTCACCTTTCTGCATCACCATCTCTTTCCATCTGTCTCTTTTCTCTCTTTTTCTATCTCTCTATTTCTTTCCATTCACGGAATCATTTCTCCGGGTGTGTTTTCTGACACACATTTCACCCTGTGTCACTCAGTATCCGGGCATGTTTATAAACACAGAAAACTGACACACCAGGGGAGACCTCACGGCCTTGGATACGGAGTGAAATACACTGAAGTGTTTATAAAAAGTTTCTGAACACACTTTGTCTGTAGAATTATTCGTTGTTTTCTCGGCATTGATGGGTTGTGAAGGGAGAGACGGGCCCGAGCTCCCTCTGATGGGTTGTGAAGGGAGAGACGGGCCCGAGCTCCCTCTGATGGGTTGTGAAGGGAGAGACGGGCCCGAGCTCCCTCTGCTGGGTTGTGAAGGGGGAGACGGGCCCGAGCTCCCTCTGATGGGTTGTGAAGGGAGAGACGGGCCCGAGCTCCCTCTGATGGGTTGTGAAGGGAGAGACGGGCCCGAGCTCCCTCTGATGGGTTGTGAAGGGAGAGGTGGGCCCGAGCTCCCTCTGATGGGTTGTGAAGGGAGAGACGGGCCCGAGCTCCCTCTGATGGGTTGTGAAGGGGGAGACGGGCCCGAGCTCCCTCTGATGGGTTGTGAAGGGAGAGACGGGCCCGAGCTCCCTCTGATGGGTTGTGAAGGGAGAGACGGGCCTGAGCTCCCTCTGATGGGTTGTGAAGGGGGAGACGGGCCCGAGCTCCCTCTGATGGGCTGTGAAGGGGGAGACGGGCCCGAGCTCCCTCTGATGGGTTGTGAAGGGAGAGGTGGGCCCGAGCTCCCTCTGATGGGCTGTGAAGGGAGAGACGGGCCCGAGCTCCCTCTGATGGGTTGTGAAGGGAGAGACGGGCCCGAGCTCCCTCTGATGGGTTGTGAAGGGAGAGACGGCCCGAGCTCCCTCTGATGGGTTGTGAAGGGAGAGGTGGGCCCGAGCTCCCTCTGATGGGTTGTGAAGGGAGAGACGGGCCTGAGCTCCCTCTGATGGGTTGTGAAGGGAGAGACGGGCCCGAGCTCCCTCTGATGGGTTGTGAAGGGAGAGACGGGCCCGAGCTCCCTCTGATGGGTTGTGAAGGGGGAGACGGGCCCGAGCTCCCTCTGATGGGTTGTGAAGGGAGAGACGGGCCTGAGCTCCCTCTGATGGGCTGTGAAGGGAGAGGAGGGCCCGAGCTCCCTCTGCTGGGTTGTGAAGGGAGAGACGGGCCCGAGCTCCCTCTGATGGGTTGTGAAGGGAGAGACGGGCCCGAGCTCCCTCTGATGGGTTGTGAAGGGAGAGACGGGCCCGAGCTCCCTCTGATGGGCTGTGAAGGGAGAGACGGGCCCGAGCTCCCTCTGATGGGTTGTGAAGGGGGAGACGGCCCGAGCTCCCTCTGCTGGGTTGTGAAGGGAGAGACGGGCCCGAGCTCCCTCTGATGGGTTGTGAAGGGGGAGACGGCCCGAGCTCCCTCTGATGGGTTGTGAAGGGAGAGACGGCCCGAGCTCCCTCTGATGGGTTGTGAAGGGAGAGACGGGCCCGAGCTCCCTCTGATGGGTTGTGAAGGGAGAGACGGGCCCGAGCTCCCTCTGCTGGGTTGTGAAGGGAGAGACGGGCCCGAGCTCCCTCTGATGGGTTGTGAAGGGGGAGACGGCCCGAGCTCCCTCTGATGGGTTGTGAAGGGAGAGACGGCCCGAGCTCCCTCTGCTGGGTTGTGAAGGGGGAGACGGCCCGAGCTCCCTCTGATGGGTTGTGAAGGGAGAGACGGGCCCGAGCTCCCTCTGCTGGGTTGTGAAGGGGGAGACGGCCCGAGCTCCCTCTGATGGGTTGTGAAGGGAGAGACGGCCCGAGCTCCCTCTGATGGGTTGTGAAGGGAGAGACGGGCCCGAGCTCCCTCTGATGGGTTGTGAAGGGGGAGACGGCCCGAGCTCCCTCTGATGGGTTATGAAGGGGGAGACGGCCCGAGCTCCCTCTGATGGGTTGTGAAGGGAGAGACGGCCCGAGCTCCCTCTGATCCGCACTGACCCCGAGCAGCGGGTGAAATAAAGTCGAGTTCAACCTGTAGCAGCGAGCGGTTGGAGAGAGATCAAGGTCCAGAGTCAAGGAGGACATTTATGATACTGTCTTTGAATCACATTTGCATCAAATACGCCTTGAACTCCCTGCCTGGGGAATTCATCACCTGTGAAAACAGTCTCAAAATTAAAATATAAACCACCCAACTTGGGGTTCGAACCCATGAACCTGAGAATAAGTTTACTTAGCATAAGGCTGGAGACTGACTGCGTCTTTCCAGTTCAGAGTGGGGCGCATTCCCACCCTGGGAAAGATCAAATCATAGAATCATAGAAAGGGTAACAATACAGAAAAAGTCCGTTCGGCCCATCGAGTCCGTGCTGGTTCTCTGCAAGTGCAATCCAGCTCGTCCCACTCCCCCGTCCTATCCCCGTAGCCCTGTATTTATTTGTTCCCTTCAAGTACTTATCCAGTTCCCTTTTGAAGGCCATGATTGAATCTGCCTCCACCATCCCCTCAGACAGTGCATTCGTGATCCTAAACACTCGCTGTGTAAAAAAGTTTTTCCTCATGTCATCTTTGATTCCTTTGCCAATCTCCTTAAAGCTATGTCCCCTGGTTCTTGACACGTCCGTCAATGGGAACAGTTTCTCTCTATCTACTATGTCTAGACACTTCATGATTTTCAATACCTCTATCAAATTGCCTCGCAACCGTTTCTGTTCTAAGGAGAGCAACCACAGCTTCTCCAATCTATCCACGTAACTAAAGTCCCTCATCCCTAGAATCATTTTAGTAAACCTGTTCTGCACCCTCTCCACGGCTTCAGATCTTTCCTAAAGTGTGGTGCCCAAAACTGGACACAAGACTCCAGTTGTGGACAAACCAGTGTTTTTTTAAAGTTTCATCATAACCTCCTTACTTTTGTACTCTATGCCTCTATTTATAAAGCCCAGGGTCCCGTATGCTTTCTCAACCTACTCTGCCACCTTCAATGATTTGTGCACATATACCCCCAGATCTCTCTGTTCCTGTACGCCTTTTAGAATTGTGCCCTCTAGTTTATATTGCCTTTCCTCATTCTTCATACTGAAATGTATCACCTTGCATTTTTCTGCATTAAATTTCATCTGCCATGTGTCTGCCCATCCCACCAGCCTGTCTATATCCTCTTGAAGTCTATCACCATCATCCTCACTGTTCACTACAATTCCAATTTTTGTTTCTTCCACAAATTTGGAAATTGTGCCCTGTACGCCCAAGTCCAAGTCATTAATATATATCAAGGAATGCAGTGGTCCCAGCACCGACCCCTGGGGAACACCACTGTACACCTCCCTCCACGGAAAAACAGTCGTTCACCATTACTCTCCGTTTTTTGCAACTTAGCCAATTCTGTATCCATGCTGCTCATGCCCCTTTTATTCCATGGAGTTAATCTTGACGACAAGCCTATTATGCGGCACTTGATGAAACGTCTTTTGAAAGCCCATATACACCACATCAACTGCATTACCCGCATCGACCCTCTCTGTTATTTCATCAAAAAACTCTACCAATTTGATTAAACATGTTTTGCTTTTTACAAATCCATGTTGGCTTTCCTTAATCAGTCCAAGTGACTGCTAATTCTCTCCCAGATTATCATTTCTAAAAATTTCCCCATCACCAAGGTTAAACTGACTGGCTGAAAGTTGCTGGAATTATCCTTACACCTTCTTTTGAACAATGGTGTAACATTTGCGATTCTCCAGTCCTTTGGCACCACGCCCGTATGTATGGATGTTTTCAAGATTATGGCCAGTACCACTGCAATTTCCACCCTTACTTCCCTCAGCAACCTAGAATGCATCCCATCCAGACAGGGTGAGTTATCGACTTTAAGTACTGCTAGCCTTTCTAGTACCTCTTTATCAATTTTTAGCCCATCCAATATCTCAACTACATCTTCCTTTACTGAGACTCTGGCAGCATCTTCTTCCTTGGTAAAGACAGATGCAAAGTACTCATTTAGCACTTCTGCCATGCCCTCTGCCTCCATGAGTAGATCTCCTTTTTCATGGCAATTCGATCCCGACCCTCTTCTTCCTACCCGTTTGTTGTCTACATGCCTATAGTAGACTTTTGGATTCCCTTTTATGTTGGCCGCCATTCTATTCTCATACTCTCTCTTTGCCCCACTTATTTAGTTTTTCACTTCCCCTCTGATTTTTTTAATATTCAGCCTGGATCTCACTTGTACTATCAACCTGACATCTGTCATATGCCCTTTTTTTCTGCTTCATCGTGCTCTCTATTTCCTTTTCCAGGGAGCTCTGGCTTTAGTTGCCCTACCTTTCCCTCTCATGGGAATGTACCTAGACTGTACCCGAACCACCTCCTACTTAAAGGCTGCCCACTGTTAAATTACAGTTTTGCCTGCCAATCTTTGATTCCAATTTACCCGGGCCAGATCTGTTCTCATCCCACCGAAATTAACTCTCCTCCAGGTGAGTATTTTTACTTTAGAGTGGTCCGTTTCCTTTTCCATAGCTATTCTAAACCTTATGATACTATGATTGCTGCTCCCTAAATGCTCCCCCACTGACACTTGCTCCACTTGGCCCACCTCATGCCCATGAACCAAGTCCAGCAATGCCTCCTAGCTATTCTAAACCTTATGATACTATGCTCACTGATCCCGAAATGTTCCCCTTGGCCTGTTTCATTGCCAGATAACAGAGCACAGGCCGAGGATCGAGCCTGGGCCTTTCCTGCTCTGTGTGAGGCTCAATATGTAAATGAACCTGCTCTCTCCTCACATCAGTGTTGTCAGACTGCGTGTCTCATAGTTTCTGTTCTTCCAAATATTCATTAAAATAATATACTGATCTTTGGGCTTTCTATCCTTGTAATATTTGGTAAGTATATGTTATGTTATAAAAACTGTTTGGTTTAAAGTTGTTAACTGAATCTGTTTGATCAGTGAATGTAATTAATATCAGTCTCCATGGGCCCTAATTGTGTCACTGGAGTGTTTCTCTCTGCTATTAATAAGCGACTTCTTTCAACGTGTTATCCCATAGTGTCAGTGGGAGCATCACCTCCGGCACTAACAGGGATCAGCGACTCCACAGAGAGGGAAAGAATAGATCAGAATCTGACAGCAGTAGATTGTAATGTTAAACAATTTATCAGAATGGGAGAATAATAGGTTATAATGTTAAACAATGGAACAGAATCTGAGAACAATAGATTGTAATGTTATACACGGGATCAGAATCTGAGAACAGTAGATTGTAATGTGAAACAATGGGTCGGAATCTGAGAACAGTAGATTGGAATAGCCCATTATGGACTTTTATGGACTTTTCAAGTTGTGTATCTACTTTATGATTCACTGGCATTCGAGGAGCGGGCACTTTATGTGATTCTTGGTCTACAAGTAATTTACTATCCTCCCCTCGCTGCTGTTGGTGTCTCTGGTAAGTCTCGATATCCAGCTATTAATCCTATAACCAATGATTCACTTATGACTGTTCTTGTAGTACCCTGTCCCACACTCGCTGCAGTTCGATTTGATGACAAGTCTCCATATCCAGCTGTTAATTATATAAACCATGTCTTACTGTATTGCTCTTCTAGTCATTTACTGACCAACACTCGCTGCTGTCGATGTCACTGGTAAGTCTCGATATCCAGCTGTTAATTCTATGAACCATGTTTCACTGCATTACTGTTCTTTTTTGCCCTGTCCCATACTCACTGCCATTGTTGTTCCAGGTAATTCACTTTATCCAGTTATTAATTCTATAAACCAGGTTTCACTGTATCACTGTTATTTTTGTCCCCTGCCCTGCATTTGCTGCTGTACGATTTGATGGTAAATTTTTATATCCAGCTCAAAAATTAAAGGGGGCACTCGGGAAGGGAGATATATTGATGGGTGGAACAGGGATGGGAGATATATTTAAGGGGATTTTCTGGGTGTGAGATTTAATTCACAATGGATCCCTGAGAGTGAGGCTGTATTTCAGGGATTCTGAATGTATGCATGTTTCACAGGGTCCTTGGGGTGTGTCAGTATTTGAATGGGGTCCAGACATGGCACTAATATACAAGGGATCCAGTAATGGTACTAATATACAAGGGGTCCAGAGACAGTGATAATATACAGCAGATTCAGAGATGGTACTAATATACAGGGGATACTGAAACGGTGCGAATGTTCAGGGGATCCAGAGGCGGTGTTAATATACAGGGGGTGCAGAGATGGTGCTAATATTTACAAAGGGAAGCTATGAACAATTGCAGGGGATCGAGAGACAGTACTAATATTTATAGAGAGATCCAGAGACGCTACTAATAACTACAAAGGATCCAGAGATGGTGCTAACATACATGGGATCCAGAGACGGTGCTAATATTTACAGGGGATCCAGAAACGGTGCTAATAATAACAGAGGATAAAGAGATGGAAATAATACATACTGGGTATCCAGAGACAGTACTAATATTTACTGGGTATCCAGAGACGGTACTAATATTGACATGGGATACAGAGACAGTGCAAATATTTACAGCGGATGCAGAGACATTATTAATATGTACAGGGGATGTAGAGAAGATACAAATATTTTCAGGGGATCCAGAGATTGTTCCAATATTGACAGGCCATCCAGTGAGAGTACGAATATTTACAAGGGATCTGGAGATTGTACTGATAGTTACAGGTGATGTAGAGACGTTACAAATAAATATCGCGGATGTAGAGATGGTACAAATATTTACACAGGATCCAGCGATGGAATTAATATTTACAGGAGATGTAGAAAATTCATTGGTATTTACAGGGGATCCAGGGATTGTACTAATATTTACAAGTAATTAAGAAACTGTCCTATTATTCACATGGGAACCAAAGATGGTATTAATATTCCAAGGGGGAATCCAGAGATGGTTGTAATATTTAGAGAGGGATCTAGCAATGATACTAATGTATACTGGGGTTGCAGAGACGGTAGTTACATTTACAGGGCATCTAGAATTGGTACTAACATTTCCAGGACATACAGGTACGGTACTAATATTTACAGGTGGTCCAGAGACGGTACTAATATTTTCAGTGAATCCAGAGGCGGTACTAATTTATACAGCTGATCCGGAGATGGTAATAATATTTGCAGGGAATCCCGATGCGGTACTAATATATAAAGGGGATCCAGAGATGGTAATAATGTTTACAGGAAATCCAGAAATGATGCGAATAATTATAGGGAATCCAGAAATGGTAGCAATATTAGAGGGGAAACGGAGGTTGTACGATTATATACAGGGGATTCATAGACCGTGCTCATACTTACAGGGAATCCAGAGGCGATGCTAAAATTTATAGGTGAACCACAGCTGGCACTAATATTTACAGGGGATCTGGAGATGGTACTAATATTTACAGGGGATCTGGAGATGGTACTAATATTTACAGGGGATCAAGAGACGCTCGTACTATTACAGGGGATCCAGAGGCGGTACTAATATTTAAAGGTATTCCAGGGACGGTACTAATATTTACAGGGGATGTAGATATGGTAATAATATTTACAGGCAATTTAGAGAATGTACTAATACTTACAGGGGATCCCGATTCGGTACTAATATTTACAGGGGAGGTATAGACATAATTAATATTTACAGGTGATGTAGGGAAGCTACTAATAATTCCATGGGATCCAGGAATGGTACTAATATTACAGAGGATCCAGAGATGGTATTAATATTTAAAGGGGATTCAGGGTCGTTATAACAGTTATAGTGGATCTAGAGACGGTACAAATAAATAAAGGGGATGTAGAGAAGGCACAAATATTTACACGGGATCCAGCGATTGAACTAATAATTACAGGAGATGTTGAGCATGTATTGGTATTTACAGGGAATCCAGGGAGGGTACTAATATTTACTGTGTATGTAAGACAGTGCTAATATATACAGGGGATCCAGAGAAGGTAGTAATGTTTACCATGGATCCATAGATGGTATTAATATTTACAGTGGACCCAGAGACTGTACAAATATTTAAATGGGACCCAGCAACGCAATTAATATTCACAGTGGGACCTGGAGACGGTGATAATATTTACAGGAGACCGAGAAAGGTGGAAACATTTACAGGGGGTCCAGAGATGGTAATAATATATACAGGGAAACCAGAAATTGTATTAATATTTACAGAGGATTCCAGAGAGGGTACTAATGTTAACAGACGATCCAGAGAGGGTACTAACATTTGAAATTGATATAGGGACGGTTATAATATTTACAAGGGATCCGGATATGGTATTAATATTTACAGGGGATTCAGAGACGGTACTAATATTCACAGTTTGTTCCGCAGATGGTTATGTTATTTAGAGAGGGATCCAGGGATGGTTCGGATATTTACAGGCGACCCAAAGACGGTACTAATATTTATAGGGGGATCCAGAAACGGTACTAACATTTAGAGGGGGATCCAGAGACGGTACTAATTTTTAGAGGGAGATCCAGAGGCGGTACTAATATTTGCAGGGGGATCCAGAGGCGGTACTAATATTTACAGGGAATGCAGATATGGTACTAACATGAAACAAAAATGTTACTAATATTCACAGTAGGATCCGGAGATGGTGATAATATTTACAGGGGACCCAGAGACGGTGCTAATACTTATAGAGGACCAAAAGTCGATGCTGAAGTTTACAGGGAGTCCAGAGATGGTGCTAATATAACAGATGTGGTACTAATATTTACAGTGGGTCCACAAACAGTGCTGATATATAAGAACATAAGAACATAAGAAATTGGAGCAGGAGTAGGCCAATCGGCCCCTCGAGCCTGCTCCGCCATTCAATAAGATCATGGCTGATCTGATCCCAACCACAAATCTAAAGAACACAAGAAGTCGGAGCAGGACCCGGCCACATAGCCCCGGGCCCTCTCCGCCACCCACAGGGCATTGACCGATCCGAACTCAGCTTCATGTCCAATTTCCTGCCCGCTCCCCATAACCCCTAATTCCCTTTACTTCTAGAATTCCCTTTACTTCTACATATATACAGGGGATCCAGAGACGGTGCTAATACTTACACGGGATCCAGAGATGGTACTAATATTCATAGAGGGAGCCAGACACGTTAATAATATTTACAGGGTTTCAAGGGACAGTACTTATATATAATCTGGAGCCAGAGACGGTAGTAATATTTACAGGGGATCCAGTGTTGGTACGAATATTTACAGGTAATACAGAGACGGTATTAATAGTTACAGGTGGACCAGACATGGCACTAATATTTAAAATGGAAATTGGGATGGTAGTAACATGTACAGGGGGTTCCAGGGATGGTACTAATATTCACAGGGGATCGAGAGACGGTACTAATATTTACAGATGATCCAGGGATGGTACGTTCATAATAGATCCAGGGACAGTACAAAAATTTACACGGGTTCCAGAGACGATACTAATATTGACAGGGATCCAGAGACAGTATTTATATTTACTGTGGGCCCACGGATGGTACTAATATTTACAGGAGATCCAGAGATGGCACTAATACTTACACGGGATACGGAAATGGTACTAATATTCATTGCAGGATCCATATGCAGTAATAATACTTACAGCAGATTCAGGCACTGTATTAATATATACTGAGGATCCAATATTTAAAGCGGTTCTAGAGTTGGTACTAATATTTACAGGGGATGCAGAGATAGTACTAATATTTACAGGGGATGCAGAGATAGTACTAATATTTACAGGGGATGCAGAGATAGTACTAATATTTACAGGGGATGCAGAGATAGTACTAATATTTACAGAGGGATACAGAGATGGTAACAATTTTTACAGCTATTCCAGAAACAGTACTAATATTTACAGGCTATCCAGAGACAGTACTAATATTTACAGGGAATACAGAGGAGATACTAATATTCACAGAGGATCAAGAAATGGTACCAATAATCACAGGGGGATCCATTGGCGGGAACAATATTTACAGAGGGATCCAGTGATGGCCCTAATATTTACAATGCATCCAGAGACAGTACTACTATTTAAAGGGGGTCCAGAAATAGTAATAATATTTTCAGGAGATTCAGAGACGTCACTGATATTTATATGGGATGTAGACACGTTATTAATAATTACAGGGGATGTAGAGAAGGTACTAATATTTAGAGGGGATCCAGGTGAGGTTTAAATATTTACAGTGGAGCTGGAGATGGTACTAATATTTACATGGGATCAAGAGACAGTACTGATATTTACAGGGGATCTAGAGAGAGTACTAATATTACAACGGATCCAAAGACCTTACTAATATTTACATGGGATACAGAGACGGTGCTAATATTCGCAGGGTGAACCAGAGACTGTGATAATATTTACAGAGGAATCCAGAGACGGTACTAATATTTATAGGTTATCCAGGGGCTTTACCAATATTTGCAGATGATCCAGAGACTGTACTAATATTATAGGCAATCCAGAGATGGTAATAATATTTACAGGGGATCCAGAGTTGGTACTAATATTCACAGTGGGATCCAGAGATGGTACTAATATTCACAGGGGATCCAGAGATGGTAATAATGTTTACAGGGGATCCAGAGATGGTATTAATATTCACAGTGGGATCCAGACACAGTATTAATATTTACAGAGGATCCAGAGGCGGAATTAATATGTACAGAATATCCAGAGACGGTATTGATACTTATAGGGGCTCCAGAGACTGTGCTAATATTTACACAGTGTCCCTGCCTGATGTATAATTCCCCTGTTTCTTTCCCTTTCTTACAGTTAACTTACTGGCGATTGTGACCCTGTCTCGGGGAAAGTGTGGTCTCTCCAAATGTGTCACTCGCTACCTGGTGGCGATGGCAGCGGGGGATTTAATGGTCATTATCTTCGATCTGATACTCAGACAGATTCCCATTGCCTTTGGAGGGCAGTTTCGTTTCCTGTACTCCATCCCTGTGTGTAATATCCACGCCGTCCTGCTTTTTGCAGCCACAGACTGTTCTGTCTGGTTCACCGTCACTTTCACCTTTGATCGATTTGTGGCCATTTGTTGTGAGAAGCTGAAAACTAAATATTGCACCGAGAGAACGGCGGCTGTGGTTCTGGGAACAGTGATTTTGCTGAGCTGTTTGAAGAACATTTCCTGGTACTTTATGTTCACGGGTGGGTATCAACTTCACAATACGCCCTGGTTTTGTTTGGTAACAGTCAGTGTTCTGGAATCACGTGTGTGGGGAGTGATCGAACTCCTGCAGTATAACCTCACCCCGGGGGTCCCATTTGTTCTGATTCTGTTGCTCAATGCTTTCACCGTCAGATCCATTTTAGTGGCCAGCAGAGCCCGCAGGAGACTCCGGGGTCACAGCAGTGGGGAGAGTCCCAGAGACCCAGAGATGGAGAGCAGAAGGAAATCCATCATTTTACTGTTTCTTATCTCGGGGAATTTCATACTGTTATGGGCATTGTTATTAGTGTATTCCATATGGAACCGGATGTTTTATTTGGGGTTTGAGTCTGTACTTCTACCTGAGTTGATACTCGAACTGGGATACATGCTCCAGCTCCTGAGTTGCTGCACAAACACTTTTATTTATGCCGTGACCCAAACGAAATTCAGAGAGCAGTTGAAGAATGTGGTGAAATATCCCTTCATTGCAAGTGTTCAAATAATTAAATCATGAGAGGATCTGAAGACTTTCTCAGAGCAGAGTCAGTTTTGTATCATACGGTGTCTGATTCTCTCTCCACCAGACACTGTGTATTCTGCAATCACTGAAACCTTTATAACTTGAGGCTATTTATCAACTCATTTCAGAGCGTGTCCCAAAGTTCATGGGGTAAAAATTGGATAGGGGCCGTTTTCGGGCGTTGGTAGCGTGATGTGCTATTACCCCCGCCCGATGACTCCTGCACAGGCAGGTCACAAGTTTCAGCCCACCAGAGGACTGACCTGCAATCAGGATTCCATTCCAGGCCTTGCAGGTGGAATCAATGCAATTCGCACTTTCCACCACCAGGGGAGCTCAATCCCTTAAAGGGAGGATGTTTTTTAGAAATTTCTTAAAGGTAGCTGGTACCTGTTATTTGCTAAAAATAACAGTCTACTGTCTGCACGGAGTCTGAACAGAGATCAGACATCGCACACGTAAAACACAGATGCAGGTCCCATCCCTAAGTTTACACACAGATGAGTTATGTTGTGGTAAAGTCCAAACTCTCTCCCCCACACACCCCTGCGGAGAGCAGTGAGTGGTAAAGTCCACACTCTCCCCACACACACCCCTGGGGAGAGCAGTGAGTGGTAAAGTCCACACTCTCCCCACACACACCCCTGGGGAGAGCAGTGAGTGGTAAAGTCCACACTCTCCCCACACACAACCCTGGGGAGAGCAGTGAGTGGTAAAGTCCACACTCTCTCCCCCACACACCCCTGGGGAGAGCAGTGAGTGGTAAAGTCCACACTCTCTCCCCCCACACACCCCCCTGGGGAGAGCAGTGAGTGGTAAAGTCCACACTCTCCCCCCACACACCCCCCTGGGGAGAGCAGTGAGTGGTAAAGTCCATACTCTTTCCCCACACACCCCTGGGGAGAGCAGTGAGTGGGAAAGTCCACACTCTCCCCCCACACACACCCCTGGGGAGAGCAGTGAGTGGTAAAGTCCACACTCTCCCCCCCCCACACACCCCTGGGGAGAGCAGTGAGTGGTAAAGTCCACACTCTCCCCACACACCCCCCTGGGGAGAGCAGTGAGTGGTAAAGTCCACACTCTCCCCACACACACCCCCCTGGAGTGAAATACATTGATGTTATCGAAAGCTGACCGACCAGGGGAGACCTCACAGTGTTGGAGACGGAAAGTATTGGTTGAACTCGTGCTTTATGAGATCAAGCACAAAGCTGGCCTGATTTGAATGATTCACTTGTGTTTATTAAATAATTATCATGTGCCTGTTGCAGGCAGTAACTGTTCAGGGTCAGCCAATGGGGAATAGTCTTGTTTCAGCAATAACCCATTGAAATTGCATTCCAGCCTCCATATGAATGATAATCCGTTTTGCGTTAGCTGTTCAATATAACTCTTCGCATTGATACTGCAAAAATAATAATGAAATGTCCATACATCATTATACTAAACTCTAGTGGAAGTTATGCAAATATTATGCAAACCATTTTAAAATTAACATATGATTCGAAATTAGCTTATGAAATCGATGTGAAATCTCCAGCAAAAAGCGAACCTGCAAACAAATTCTCTTTAATTCAAACATTAATGGGCCGGATTTTGCTGTGAGCAGCGAGCGAATGGCACCAGGTGTAGGTTAGACTTGCCCATAGACCCTCTCTGGGGTTTTACACAGCAAGTTACTGGGAATGGAACATCAAACGATGTGACCCCCCTCAGCAGGGCATCTGGAACCTGTGTGTACAGGGCGAGCAACTGTATATCTCCGTAATCAATCAGATTGAAGAATTGGTAATGAGAGCACAGAGACTGAACCAGGAAGTGTCAGAATGGTGAATTCAATGTCAAATCAGGTCCAGTAAGAGAAATAAAGAGAGGGAAGAAAAGATTGGATTAAGAGACAGAAAGAAAAGAGACAGAAAGAAAACCTAAAAATTTTTTAATTATTTCTTTTATCTCCAACATGAATTAAAAGCTGAGGGAATGAGAGTGCTCACTTCGAACAGTCAGTTTTCAGTGCCCGAGAGGTTTTTTAGCAGTAATTAAGACTTAACATATTCTTAAAAGGGGACAAGCCCGAACTTTTTTTGTGACGAGTTTGGTCCGTATCGATGACATCAGGACAGTAACTTCACACCGTTCAATGTATTTCAATGGGGAGCCAATCGGTGAGGTGCCCTCGTCACACAGCTTACGGAGGGGGCAACACATCACAGACAGCAACTTCTGGATTTCCCCATTTAACTGAGCCTGTGGGCTCGCCGGGAGTTACTGTTCAATTTACACATGAATAACGGTGAGCGCTGTTCGTCTCATCCTTACTTAGAATCAGAGAATCGTAGAAAGGTTACAGACAGAAGGAGGCCATTTGGCGCATCAAATGCGCGCCATCTCTCTGCGCGAACAATCCAGCGAGTCCCACTCCCCCGCCCTATCCCCGTAGCACTGCATTTTTTTTTTGTTTCAAATACTTATCCAGTTCCCTTTTGAAGGCCATGATTGAATCTGCCTCCACCACCCCCACGGGCAGTGCATTCCAGATCCTAATCAATCGCTGTGTAAAAAAGATTTTCCTCATGTCACCTTTAATTTTTTGCCAATCACCTTAAATCTATGTCCCCTGGTCCTTGAACCTTCTGCCAATGGGAACAGTTTGTCTCTATCTACTTTTTCTAGACCCTTCATGATTTTGAATACCTCTATCAAATCTCCTTAAAACCGTCTTTATTCAAAAGGAGAACAACCCCAGCTTCTCCAGTCTATCCACGTAACTAAAGTCCCTCATGCCTGGAATCATTCTCGTAAATCTCTTCTCTCTAAGGCCTTCACATTTTTCCTAAAGTGCGGTGCCCTGAACTGGACACAATACTCCAGTTGTGGCCGAACCAGTGTTTTATAAAGGTTCATCATGACTTTCTTGCTTTTGTACTCTATGCCTCTATTTATAAAACCCAGGATCCCATATGCTTTTTTAATCACTTTCTCATCCTGCCCTGCCACCTTTAACATAAGAACATAGGAACAGAATAGGCCATTCGGCCCCTCGTGCCTGCTCCACCATTTGATAAGATCATGGCTGATCTGTGATCTAACTCCTGCCTTTGGCCCATTTCCCTTAATACCTTTGGTTGCCAAAAAGCTATCTAGCTCAGATTTAAATTTAGCAATTGAGCTAGTATCAATTGCCGTTTGCTGAAGAGAGTTCCAAACTTCTACAACCCTTTGTGTGTAGAAATGTTTTCTAATCTTGCTCCTGAAAGGTCTGCCTCTAATTTTTAGATTGTGCCCCCTACTCCTAGAATCCCCAACCAGCGGAAATAGTTTCTCTCTATCCACTCTATCCGTTCCCCTTAATATCTTATAAACTTCGATCAGATCACCCCTTAACCTTCGAGACTCCAGAGAATACAACCCCAATTTGTGTAATCTCTCCTCGTAACTTAACCCTTGAAGTCTGGGTATCATTCTAGTAAACTTACACTGCACTCCCTCCAAGGCCAATATGTCCTTCCGAAGGTGCGGTGCCCAGAACTGCTCACAGTACTCCAGGTGCGGTCCAACAATTTGTGCACATATACCCCCAGATCTCACTGTTCCTGTACCCCTTTTGCAGTTGTGCCCTCCACTTTATATTGCCCATATATTTACACCACAAAATCCAGTCCATTGCTTCAGCTCGATGAAAAAGTTCTGGCATTACAATACATTTTCCAAGGGACACATGTACAATTCTTGGGCAGTAGTGACCAGGGTCACTGCCAAAACCAGCTTACCGCTCGTTCTCTCCCGTTCTTCGAAAGCTGAATCTGTTTCAGCAACTGGAACCTCTGCTCCATCAGCAAGGTCGGCCCAGACGAGAAGGCTGAAATATCATTGTCAAGCTGGGAATTTAGAAAAAAAAGGGGCAATTCCCCAAAGAGTAAATGTCGAACCTCCTGTGTGACGGCCTTAGTGTCTTAAATATACTGATGGGGAAGGAAATTATGAGGAGAGGTTGCATAAACTTTGTTTGTATTCCCTTGAGTTTCGAAGGTTGACAGGTGATCTAATCTGATGATTGCAGGATTTGATAGGGTAGATAGAGAGAAACTATTTCCTCTGGTGGGGGGAGTCCAGAACAAGGGGGCATAATCTTAAAATGAGATCTAGGCCGTTCAGGGGTGATGTCAGGAAGCATTTCTTTACACAAATGAGTATGGAAATCAGGAACTCTTTCTCCCAAAAAGGCTGTGGATGCTGGGGATAATTTGGAAACTTCAAGATCAATAGAGTTTTGTGGGGTAAGGATATCAACAGATATGGAGCAAATGCGGGTAAATGGAGTTAAGATACTGATCAGCCACAATCTAGTTGAATGGAGGAACAGGCTCAAGGGGCTGAATGGTCTACTCCTGCTTAACATAAGAATGTAAGAAATAGGAGCAAGGGTAGGCCTTATGGCCCCTCGAGCCCGCTCTACCATTCAATAAGATCATGGCTGATCCTCATCCTCAACTCCACTTTCCTGCCCGATTCCCATATCCCTTGATTTCTCCAGAGTCCAAAAATCTATCGATCTCAGCCTTGAATATATTCAATGACTCAACATCCACAGCCCTCCTGGGGTAGAGAATTCCAAAGGTTGACAACCCTCTCAGTGAAGAATTTCCTCCTCGTCTCAGTCTTAAATGGCCAACCCCTTATCTTGAGACTATGCCCCCTAATTCTAGACTCTCAACATCTACCCTGTCAAGCCCTCTCGGAATCTTATATGTTTCATAGTGATCAACTCTCATTCTTCTAAACTCCAGCGAGTATAAGCCCATTCTATACAACTTCTCCTCACAGGACATCGTTCTCATCCCAGGAATCAATCGAGTGAACTTTCATTGCACTGCCTCCAAGGCACATATAGCCTTCCTTAGATAAGGAGACTAAAACTGTACACAGCAATCCTGGTAAGGTCTCACCAAAGCCCTATACAATTGTATAAAGATTTTCTTACTCTTGTACTCCAACATGGCACGTGGGAACAACACCACCTGCACGTTCCCCTCCAAGTCACACAGCATCCCGACTTGGAAATATATCGCCGTTCCTTCATCGTCACTGGGTCAAAATCCTGGAACTCCCTTCCTAACAGCACTGTGGGAGAACCTTCACCACACGGACTGCAGCGGTTCAAAAAGGCGGCTCACCACCACCTTCTCAAGGGCAATTATGGATGGGCAATAAATGCTGGCCTTGTCAGCGATGCCCACATCCTATGAACGAATAAAGAAAAACCATACAATAAAGGCCAACATAACATTTGACTTCCTAATTGCTTACTATACCTGCCTGCTAACTTTCTGTGTTTCGTGCACAAGGACACCCAAATCCCACTGAACACCAACATTTCTTAGTCTCTCACCTTTTAAAAAATATCCTGTTTTTCTATTCTTCCTACCAAAGTGAAGAATCTTACTTTTCCCCACATTATACTCCATCTAACACCTTCTTGCCCACTTGCTTACCCTGTCTATATCCCTTTTTAGACTTTTTGGGTTCGATTTTAAACGTAACTTGTGGGTGTGTTGATGGCGGGGGGTCTGCAAAAATTGCAGAAATGCAGAGCAGGTTCAGAAGCCGACTCCAACCCGCCGACTTCCGAGTTCCCCACAGATGCACCTGTCTGCACTCGGGCGTCCCGAATCTGGAAGTCCCGCTGGTAATTAAAGCCGGTTGTAATGATAGTTAAACAACCAAATGTGCCTCTCTGAGGTACTTATGGCACTTTACTTGTGATATATTCGGTAGTTAGTGCTATTTTTAAACTTACCTAGGCGGTTTTCCCATTGCTTCTCGTTCACACCTGGTGAAACCAGTGCCGGATCAGGCAAAAAGAAACAAAATAAATTAAAGAACAAACCACTGCACAAAGTTAAAACACAAAATCAACCTAACTTCTCACCTTGCTCCGATGTCCGAAGTCTCCCTCTCTGATCTCCCCATCTTTCGCCCACTTCCCCCTGATCTCCCCTGCTTTACCCCCCCCATGTACACCCGATCTCAACCCCCGATATTCCACTCTCCTCCCCGTCTTCCGCTCTCCCCCATCTTCCCCTCCCTCGATCTTCCCCTCTCTCCCCCGATCTTCCCCTCTCTCCCCCGATCTTCCCCTCTCCCCCGATCTTCCCCTCTCTCTCCCCCGATCTTCCCATCCTCCCAATCTTCCCCTCTCTCCCCCGATCTTCCCCTCTCTCTCCCCCGATCTTCCCCTCTCTCCCCCGATCTTCCCCTCTCTCCCCCGATCTTCCCCTCTCTCTCCCCCGATCTTCCCCTCTCTCCCCCGATCTTCCCCTCTCTCTCCCCCGATCTTCCCCTCTCTCCCCCGATCTTCCCCTCTCTCCCCCGATCTTCCCCTCTCTCCCCCGATCTTCCCCTCTCTCTCCCCCGATCTTCCCCTCTCTCCCCCGATCTTCCCCTCTCTCTCCCCCGATCTTCCCCTCTCTCTCCCCCGATCTTCCTCTCTCTCCCCCGATCTTCCCCTCTCCCCCGATCTTCCCCTCTCTCCCCCGATCTTCCCCTCTCTCTCCCGATCTTCCCCTCTCTCTCCCCCGATCTTCCCCTCTCTCTCCCCCGATCTTCCTCTCTCTCCCCCGATCTTCCTCTCTCTCCCCCGATCTTCCCCTCTCTCCCCCGATCTTTCCCTCTCTCCCCCGATCTTCCCCTCTCTCCCCCGATCTTCCCCTCTTCCCCGATCTTCCCCTCTCTCCCCCGATCTTCCCCTCTCTCCCCCGATCTTCCCCTCTCTCCCCCGATCTTCCCCTCTCCCCCGATCTTCCCCTCTCTCCCCCGATCTTCCCATCCTCCCAATCTTCTTCTCTCTACCCCAATCTTCCCCTCTCTCCTCCCGATCTTCTTCTCTCTCCCCTGATCTTTCCCTCTCTCCCCGATCTTCCCCTCTCCTCACCCCCAATTTTCCCCTCTCCCCCGATCTTCTCCTCTCGCCCCACCGATCTTCCACTCTCCACGCCCCCCCGATCTTCCCCTCTCTCCCCCACCCCCAATCTTCCACTCTCCACGCCCCCCCGATCTTCCCCTCTCTCCCCCACCCCCAATCTTCCACTCTCCACGCCCCCCCGATCTTCCCCACTCTCCCCACCCCCCATCTTCCATTCCACCGCAGGCTGATGTCTCGCTCTCTCTCTTTCTCTCACACTCCCCACCCACCCCCCCTCGCATTGCAGCTCCTGTCGGCAGCCAGCCTGTCAATCAGGGGCTGCCCAGCGCGAAACCTGGAAAGAACTTTAATCACCACCAATTACATTGCAATCACATCGGAAACGGTAAGTTTTGTTTATTCGGGTTCACCACACGAACCTCACTACCTCCCCCACCCCCCGCCAACCTGTCAACATTTCAAAATTAACCCCTTTATGTCCTCCTTCCAGCTTACTTTGACAGTTCTGAATTAAAGGGCCACCCACGCTACAATCAATGCAATCAACAAACAATCAGAAACTTCCCCATCCGCCCAGCTGGAACGAAAATACTTACAGAAGGCTTAAAAATACCAGCCTGACACTACTTTTTAAAGTGCAGAGACTTATAATGACGGCAAAACAACAAACAATTAATTTTTTTAAATGTGGGATGCCTGATTATTCCTATTTTCATATTTTTTCAACATTAAAGAAATTTATTAAAAAATACAAATTTTATTCTTATTAACTTTTAATTTCTGCATGTTTCAGTACATTACAAATAATTTCCTTGTCTTTTTATAATATGGTATGTTATTATGTTATTATTTTATTTAGACTAACGTAGAGAATGCCACTTTAAATGAATGAGGATCACTTGCCTGATTGTGGGCGGGGCTTCCATTCCCACAGTCTTTGCATCTGCACATGGTCTGAACTGATCACAGAGCGCTCATGGCCTGTGTTGTTCATGGAGCGCTCATGGCCTGTGTTGTTCATGGAGCGCTCATGGCCTGTGTTGTTCATGGAGCGCTCATGGCCTGTGTTGTTCATGGAGCGCTCATGGCCTGTGTTGTTCATGGAGCGCTCATGGCCTGTGTTGTTCATGGAGCACTCATGGCCTGTGTTGTTCATGGAGCGCTCATGGCCTGTGTTGTTCATGGAGCGCTCATGGCCTGAACTGATCACAGAGCGCTCATGGTCTGCACTGATCACAGAGCGCTCATGGTCTGAACTGATCACGGAGCGCTCATGGCCTGTGTTGTTCATGGAGCGCTCATGGCCTGTGTTGTTCATGGAGCGCTCATGGTCTGTGCTGTTCATGGAGCGCACATGGTCTGCACTGATCATGGAGCGCTCATGGTCTGTGCTGATCACAGAGCGCTCATGGTCTGAACTGATCACGGAGCGCTCATGGCCTGTGTTGTTCATGGAGCGCTCATGGCCTGTGCTGTTCATGGAGCGCACATGGTCTGCACTGATCACAGAGCGCTCATGGTCTGCACTGATCACAGAGCGCTCATGGTCTGCACTGATCACAGAGCGCTCATGGTCTGCACTGATCACAGAGCGCTCATGGTCTGCACTGATCACAGAGCGCTCATGGTCTGAACTGATCACGGAGCGCTCATGGCCTGTGTTGTTCATGGAGCGCTCATGGCCTGTGTTGTTCATGGAGCGCTCATGGCCTGTGCTGTTCATGGAGCGCACATGGTCTGCACTGATCATGGAGCGCTCATGGCCTGCACTGATCACGGAGCGCTCATGGTCTGTGCTGATCACAGAGCGCTCATGGTCTGCACTGATCACGGAGCACACTACTGGAGAAGATTTCAAAATGGAGCAAGTGGACGTGGTGGGCCACGCAGTGAGTACACAGAAAGCTGACACACCAGGGGAGGCCTCACTGTGTTGGGCATGGACTAAATTGCACTGAAGCGTTTACAAAGCAGAAATCTGACAGACCAGGGGAGTGAAATACATGTGGGTTTGTAAACACAGACTGGACTCTTCACACAGTCCGATGTTAGGAGAACCGTTCACATATCAGTGACTCCCTGGCCTCACAAGCTGCCAAGTGAGCCACTGTACTGCCCATGGGTTGCTCCTGCTCCTCCTCCTCCTCCGCCTCCTCCTTCTCCTCCTCCTCAATGTGGGTGGCAGATGCGGATGCGGTCTCCTCAAGCGGCACCCCTCCCAAGTTGTGCAAGGCGCAACACACGACTATAATGCATCCCACTCTGTCTGATGCGTATTGAAGCGCTCCCCCAGAATGATCAAGGCACCTAAATCGCATCTTGAGCAGCCCTATAACATGCTCAATTGTAGACCTGGTAGCGATGTGGCTGTCGTTATATCGACACTGTTGCTCGGTGATGGGGTTCCTCAGAGGTGTCGTGAGCCACATGTGTAGGAGGTATCCCTTGTCCCCGAGGAGCCAGCCCTTGCGGTTGTTCGGTGCGTGGAAGAGGGGCGGGATGTTGGACTCCTGGAGGATGAAGGAATCGTCACAGCTGCCAGGGAATCTGGTGCACAAATGAAAGAATCTCTTGCGGTGGTCATAAATGAGCTGAGTGTTGATGGAGTGATAGCCCTTCCTGTTGATGAACAGTCCTGGCTCATGTGGAGGTGCTCGTATTGCTATATGGGTGCAATCGATTACACCCTGCACCCATGGGAAGCCAGCCACAGAATGGAATCCCACTGCCCTCTCCGTCTGGCTGAGGTCATCCATGGGGAAGTTGACGTAGTGCGAGGTCCTGCGAAACAAGCCGTCGGTGACCTGCCTTATGCACTTGTGTGCAGACGACTGAGAGACCCTGGCGATGTGCCTGGTGGCACCCTGGAATGATCGGGAATAGAAGAAGTTGAGGGTAATTATGACTTTGACAGCGACAGGAAAGGAGATGCTGCTTGCCAGCGAGGAGCAGCTCGGCATGAAGGAGGCTGCAGATGTCCGCGACTACCTGGTGATTGACTCAGCCTCTTCCTGCACTGCTCCTCAGAGAGGTCCAGGAAGCTGAGCCTCGGTCTGTAGACCCTGTGTCGAGGGTAGTGCCTCCTGCGATGTCGCTCTCTCTGTTGTTGCCCTCCCTGCTCTTGTGCAGGTGCCTGTGGCGCAGTACTGTGTTGTGGAGCTCCACGTGGCGGAGGTGGATGTCGTGCCTGGCGAGGTTGGTGATGTTGCTCGGCCTCGGATGAAGTGATGAATGCAGCCATGGCACCCCCCCATCCTGATGGTGTGAGTTTGAGGGGGTCCGCAAAGTAGGTAAATATGTTTGCACAGCAGAGTTTTGGGTGAAAAGTAAGAATTTTGAGTGAAAACACAAAGATCTTGCAGCCAAAACTTTGTCTCAAGTGACAGAGTGTCCTGCTGCAATAAATGACGTTTTCTCCCCATGTGTCAAATTATCTTTTGCATCTCCCACTGGCTGCTGGCTGAAATACGTCTGCTCCAACAGGGAGTGTTTCCCACAGCACGGGAGGCAAGCTGAGGATCCTTTTAAATTGCACCCCTGCCAAAATGCCTGGTCAATCAAGTAGTTCAACTACCTCAACTATCAGAGAAACTTTGCAAATTATCATTCCGCCGGCTTTAATTGCCTGTGGGACTCCCGCAATCGGGAGCTGCGCGTGGACCTGGACACGTCACTGGGGAACCCGGGAGTCAGCAGGTTGGAGCTGGGCTCTGAACCCGCTCGGGACTTTTGCGATTTTCGGAGCCCCCCCACATTCCCAAAGCACCCGGCTCCGTCATCCGAAAATCTGCCCTATAGACAGAGAGACCGAGAGACAGACAGAGTGAGAGAGAGACAGAGAGTGTTACAGACTGAGAGTGAGAGAGCTAGAGAGAGAAAGTGACAGACAGAAAATGAGAGAGAGACAGAGAGAGAAAGTGACAGAGCATGAGAGAGAGACAGTGAGAGAGAGAGAGAGAGACAGACAGAGAGACAGAGAGAGAGAGAGAGAGACGGATAGAGAGTGAGAGAGAGACAGAGAGCGAGAGAGAGACAGGTGAGAGAGCGACAGAGAGTGTGACAGACAGAGAGTGAGAGAGAGCTAGAGAGAGAAAGTGACAGACAGAAAATGAGAGAGAGACAGTGAGAGAGAGACAGAGAGAGAGAGAGACAGAGACAGAGAGAGAGACAGAGACAGAGAGTGTGATAGACAGAGAGTGAGAGAGAGCTAGAGAGAGAAAGTGACAGACAGAAAATGAGAGAGAGACAGAGAGAGAAAGTGACAGAGCATGAGAGAGAGACAGTGAGAGAGAGAGAGAGAGACAGACAGAGAGACAGAGAGAGAGAGAGACGGATAGAGAGTGAGAGAGAGACAGAGAGCGAGAGAGAGACAGGTGAGAGAGCGACAGAGAGTGTGACAGACAGAGAGTGAGAGAGAGCTAGAGAGAGAAAGTGACAGACAGAAAATGAGAGAGAGACAGTGAGAGAGAGACAGAGAGAGAGAGAGACAGAGACAGAGAGAGAGACAGAGACAGAGAGTGTGATAGACAGAGAGTGAGAGAGAGCTAGAGAGAGAAAGTGACAGACAGAAAATGAGAGAGAGACAGAGAGAGAAAGTGACAGAGCATGAGAGAGAGACAGTGAGAGAGAAACAGAGAGAGAGAAAGACAGAGACAGAGGGCTCGAATTTAGCAGGCCTGCGGGTTCCCAGCGGGTGGTCCTCCGGGAGCGTCGAAAACGCGAACGGCGAAATTAGTGGATTGCCCGCGCGATCGTAGCAGGCAATCCACTAATAGGATCCAATTACCTGCTCCTCCGGGGTCCACGGCGCTGGCCTGCGCGTCGGGCGGGCTGCGCATGCGCAGTACGATCTGTCAGCTGGAGGCTCTCTAGTTAAAGGGGCAGTCCTCCACTGACAGATGCTGCAACCAATGGGACAAATTGCAGCATGGAGCAGCCCAGGGGGAAGGCTGCTCGCAGTTTAAAGATGCCTCACCCCAGGTATCATCAGATGGGGTGAGGAGGAGGGGGAGGACAGAGATCTTCCATCCGGTGGGCGGGAGGAAGCGGCCTGCCTCTGCCACCAAGAAGGCCTGGCTCGAGGTGGCAGAGGAGGTCACCTGCACCACCAACATATCGCCCACCTGCATACAGTGCAGGAGGCGCTCCAATGACCGCAGTAGGTCAGCCAAAGTGAGAACACGTAGTCTTTCCCCTACACTCCGTCTGCCACAACACTGCCCCCACCCCAAATCTCCTTCGGCAACGCCAACACTATTCTGTCACATCACCCTTCACGCCCACTCACACCCCATCCTCATCTTACCTCCACCTACTCACCTCGCCAGTACTCATCCTGCCACTAACACGCGACCCAATCCTCATACAATCTCATGGCTCCATCCCATACTCACCCTCTCGTGCATCTCCCTCACGGCCAGCCTCACTCAACCTGCCACCACACATATGTGCTGCAGCCACAGGGCATGCATCACATATGTGCAGTAGGCAGGGTAAGGCAAACGTCTCGTCAGCATGAAGGGGGTGCACAAGGGTGTCGGAGGGTTTGTCATGGGTGTTACCCATATTGAATTTCAGAGCCACAAACAGCACACATTATATTGACACCACCACTGCCATGTCTCCGCGAATCCTGTCCATTGTGTCCAATAATGCCCGCTCCTGGGTATCACTATGAGGACCCACCACTGATGCCACCCATCGTGTTACTGCAGAGTAGGTGCAGGTGTATTTGCAGGGCTCTTCCGCGCAGACGACTGAGAGACATCGGCGGTGTAGCCGGCTGCACCCTGGAAGGATGCGGAGGAGAAGGTGTGGAGGACAGTGGTGACTTTGACAGCGACAGGTAAGCAGTTGGTGCTGGGGCCAGCCAGGAGCAGCTCGGCATGAAAGAGGCTGCAGATCTCCACGACTACATGTCGAGCGAATCTGCGCCTCCGTGTGCACTGCTGCTCGGAGAGGTCCGGGGAGCTGCGCCTCGATCTGTGGACCCTGTGGCGAGGGTAGTGCCCTCTGCGACGCGTCTCTCTCTGCGGTAGCCCTCCCTCCTGCTGTGCAGGTGGGCGTGCAACCACACCGTGTTGGGGGGATCCACGTCTCTGCGGCGGGCGGCGTGGACTGCGAGGCTGCTGGGGCTGGTCATGCTCTTCGTCCTCTGAGGGTGTCCACGCACCACCCAACTGGCAGGTGTTGGTCTGTGGGGTTGTGCAGGGTAGGTGGGTGGGTCCTCGGAGTGGGGCTGCGGTTTCGTGTCGGTCTGTCCTCTGGCTTGGCCGGGGGGTGGTGGGGGGCAGGGGTTGCCCTATGTGACGCGGTGGCCTCCTGCGTGGGTGAGGGCTCTCCCCCGTGGAGCGCACCTTGGCACCTGCCACAGGCTGCTGGCTGCAACACGCCTGGTTTGAAGGGTCCTGTTTCCCCCAGTGTGGGAAACTGACTGCTTTGACCCTAAAATCCCACACTTCCTCTTTTGACAGCTGCTTCAGCTCATTAACTGACCACAACGAGCAAGTTAAGTACTCTCAAGTGGAACCCCGCTTGCTTTAATTGCCTGCGGGATTCCCACCAGCGGGGCTTGCGCGCGCAGACCCGCACGTCAGCGCGGTACCCGGAAGTGGCCGGGATTTCGTCCGAATCCGGTCACGTGATCGGAGATCGGGATTTTCGGGGCCCCCCCGCTGGAAACCCGCAGGTAACCCGACCCTAAAATCGAGCCCCTGGTGTCATAAACCCTTAACATTTTAACCAACTCCTAAAATACCGTCTGTAAAATGAGAACGGATTCTACACATGCAAATCACAAGGAACTTTTTAAACTTTGGACTGTTACTCGGTAACCATGTTAGGATTTCCTTCAGTCTGAAAAAAGAATCTTTTCGGTTGATTAATGGCGTTTGTAACAATTTTCATCTTCTTACAGAGTTTAATGAGTTTTGTGTAATTAATACTGTTTTGTAAAAGTTAATTCGCTGAAGAGGAATCGAAAGCTGCGCTGAAAGCCTTTGTCGACCGCAAATACGGTTTCTTCTGAGTTGATCCCATAATAACTTGCAAGCAACAGTTTCCGGAGTGCAGTGATTATCCTGATCACTTAACATGCGAAATAGTCCCCAGTTCGAAGCTGAGGCGGGAACACTTTCTTGTGGAATCTTGTGCTATGGGGAATGCTAACTGAAGAATTGGGTTTCGTTTTCATGGCAGTTGGATCTTTTCTCTTAAAACAGCAATTATGATGTTAATTGAAACATACTTGTGACAGCCTCAATTTCAGCGGGGTCACATTGCCGGGAATTCAGAGTGGGGTTCGCCCGGCAAAGTAGCATACAACTTTCCCATACATCGGGACATATGGGGCGTCCAAAGCTAGAGCTCCCTGCACGACAAAGGAAATAGACGTTATAGTAAAACAGAGAAAGGAGGTTTGTGACAAATGTCAGGTAAAGATAACAGTCGAAAATCAGGCAGAGTGTAGGGGGAAATTGAAAACGGATACGAGCAGGGCAAAGAGAAAGTATGAGAAAATATTAATGGGTAACACAAAAGGGAACCCAAAAATCTTTTACTAATTTATAAAAAAGTAAAAGGATAGTTAAAGGAAGGGTGGGGCCGACTAGGGACAGAAAAGGCAATCTTCTTGTGGAGGCAAAGGGCATGACTGGGATACTTAATTAATATTTGCATCTCTCTTCAAAAAAGATGGACGTTAATGTCGCAGTAGAGGAGGGCGGGAGTAGAGATATTGGATTGGATAAAAACAGACAGAAAGGAGGTGCCAAATAAGTTGACATAATTCAAAGTTAACAAGTCACCCTTTCCAGATGGATACATACTAGGTTGCTGAGGGAATCAAGGATGGGGATAGCAGGAGCTCTGACCACAATCTTTCAATCCTCCTTGGATATGGGAGTGTTGTCAGGGGACTGGGCGATTGCAAATGTTACACCCCTGTTCAAAAGAGGGGAGAGGGATAAACCGAGTAATTACAGGCCAATTAGGGAAAAGGCTATTTTAAACAACGTTTTGTGTAATGAGACATGTTAATTAATAATCAAACAGTAAATGATCTTCTGGGGAAGAATGACCAAAATATGTTTAAATTTCACCTTGAGTTTGAAAGTCACGTACTTAAGTCGGACACTAGAGTCCTAAACTTGAATGAAGCCAATTACATAGATAAGAGCGGCGAGTTGGTTAAGGTAAATTGGGAAATTAAATTAACCTGTATGACAGTTGAAAAGCAATGGCAAACATTTAAATAAATATTTCAATATTCTCAACAATTTACATTCCATTGAGAAATAAAACTCCATGGGAAAAGTGATTCGCCTGTGACTAATTAAGGAAGTTAAGAATATATTAGATTAAAAGAAGAGGTCTACAATGTTGCCAAGAAGAGTAGGAAGTCTGAAGTTTGGGAAAGGTTCAAAAACTAGCAAAGGACGAACAAAAAAAATGAGAAAAGGGAGAAAATAGAATATGAAAATAAACTGGAAGGAAATATACAATTGGATTTTAAGAGCTTCCACAAGTATGTAAAAAGAAAGAGAGCAGCAAATGTAAACGTTGGTCACGTGGTGGCAGTCACAGGATAAATTATAATGGGGAATCAGGAAATGACAGATGTGTTAAACAGATATTTTGTATCTGTCTTCACAGTAGAAGGAAAAAGCATACCAGAAATAGTGGGGGACCAAGAGGCTAATGACAGTGAGGAACTTAAAGTAATTATTATCAGTAGAGAAAAAGTACTTGAGGAACTAACGGGACTAAAAGCCAATAAATCCCCTGGACCCGATGGCCTACATCCGAGGGTTCTAAAAGATGTGGCTGCAGAGGCAATGGATGCATCAGTTATGACCTTCCAAAATTCCCAAGATTCTAGAACGGTCCCAGCGGATTGGAAGGTAACAAATGTGACCCCGCGATTTAAGAAAGGACGGAGAGAGAAAATAGGGAACTACAGGCCAGTTAACCTGATATCAGTCGTGGGAAGATGCTGGAATCCATTATTAAGGAAGCGGTAACAGGACACTTAGAAAAACATAATATGACTAGACAGAGTCAACGTGGCTTTAAGAAGGGGAAACCGTGTTTAACAAATGTATTAGACTTTTAATGAGGTAACTAGCAGGGTAGATACAGGGGAACCAGTGGTTGTAGTATATAAGGATTTCCAAAAGGCATTTGATAAGGTGCTACATAAAAGGTTGTAACACAAGATAAGGGCTCATGGGGTTGGGGGATAACCTATTAGCAAGGATATAGGATTGGTTAAAGGACAGAAAATAGAGAGTAGGGATAAACGGGTCATTTTCAGGTTGTCAGGATATAACTAGTGTGGTGCCACAAGGATCAGTGCTTGGGCCTCAGCTATTTACAATCTATAATGACTTGTATGAAGGGACCGAATGTAATGTATCCAAATATGCTGGTGATACAAAGCTAGGTGGGAAAGTAAGCATTAAGGAGGACACAAAGAGTCTGCAAAGGGATATAGACAGGTTAAGTGAATTGGCAAGAAGGTGTCAGATGGATTAAAATGTTGGGAAATGGGAGGTTATTCATTTTGGTAGGAAGAATAGAAAAACAGAATTTTGTTTTAAATGGTGAGAAGCTATTATATGTTGGTGTCAAGAAAGACTAAAATGTCCTGGTGAAAGAAACACAAAACGTTAGCATGCATGTACAGCAGGCAATTAGGAAAGCAAATGGCATGTTGTCCTTTACTGCAAGTTGTTTGGAGGACAAGAGTAAGGAAGTCTTACTGCAATTGTATAGGGCGTTGGTGAGACCTTAACTGGAGTACTGCATAGAGTTTTGGTCTCCTTACCTAAGGAAGGACACACTTGCGTTAGAGGCGATGCAATGAAGGTCCACTCGATTAATTCCTGGGACAAGAGGGTTTTCTTATGAGGAAAGGTTGACCAGAAACACAGAAACATAGAAAGTAGACGCAGGAGTAGGCCATTCGGCACTCCGAGCATGCTACACCATTTAATATGATCATGGTTGATCCTCCATCTCAATATCATATTCCCGCACTCTCCCAATACCCATTGATGCCTTTTGTGTCTGGAAATCTAACTAGCTCCTTCTTAAATATGTTCTGTGGTAGGGAATTCCACAGGTTCACCACCCTTTGAGTGAATAAATTTCTCCTCATCTCAGTCCTAAGTGTCCTACCCCGTATCCTGAGACTGTGACCACTCGTTCTGGACCCTCCAGCCAGGGGAAACATCCTCCTTGCATCCAGTCTGTCGAGCCCTGTCAGAACTTTATATGTTTCAATGAGATCACCTCTCATTCTTCAAAACTCGAGTGAAACAGGCCGAGTCGAACCAATCTCTCCTCATATGACAGTCCTGCCATCCCAGGGATCAGTCTGGTGAACCCTCGCTGCACTCCCTCTATGGCAAGTTTATCCTTTCTTAGGTAAGGAGACCAAAACTGCACACAATACTCCAGCTGTGGCCTCACCAATGCCCTGTATAACTGCAGTAAGACATCCTTGCTCCTGTACACAAATCCTCTTGCAATGAAGGCCAACATATCATTTGCCTTCCTAACTGCTTGCTGCACCTGCATGTTTGCTTTCAGTAACTGGTGTACAAGGACACCCAGGTCCCTTTGTACATCAACATTTCCCAATCTATCACCATTTAAATAATACTCTGCCTTTCTGTTTTTCCCTCCGAAGGGGATAATTGCACATTTATCCATATTATACTGCATTTTCATGTATTTACCCACTCACTCAACTTGTCTAAATCGCCTTAAAGCCTCTTTGCATCCTCCACACAACTCAAGATTCCATCTAGTTATGTGTCGTCAGGAAACTTGGAAATATTACATTTGGTTCCCTTATCCAAATCATTGATATATATTGTGAATTGCTAGGGCCCAAGCATTGATCCCTCCTGTACCCGATAGTCACTGCCTGCCACCCCGAGAAGGACCCATTTCTTCCTACTCTCTGTTTCCTGTCTGCCAGCCAGTTTTCAATCTATGCCAGTATATTACCACCAATCCCATGTGCTTTAATTTTACACACTAACCTCATATGTGGGACTTTATCAAAGGCCATCTGAAAATCCAAATGCACCACATCCACTGGTTCTCCCTTATCTATTCTACCATTTACATCCTCAAAAATCCCCAATAGGTTTGTCAAACATAATTTCTCTTTCATAAATCCATGGTGGCTTTGACTAATCCCGTTGATATTTTCCAAGTGTCCTGTTATCACATCCTTTATAATGGAAGCTAGCATTTTCTCTTCTACTGATGTTAGTCTAACCGGTCTGTAGTTCCCTGTTTTGTCTCTCCCTCCATTTTCAAATAGTGGGGTTACATTTGCCACCCTCCATTCTTCAGGAACTGTTCCATAATCTATAGAATTTTGGAACATGACAACCAATGCATCCATTATTTCCATGGCTACCTCTTTTAGTACTCTGGGATGCAGATTATCAGGTCCTGGGGATTTATTGGATTTCAGTCCCATTAATTACTCCAGCACTATTTTTTTAGTAATATTAATTTCCTTCAATTCCTTCTTCTCACTAGTCCCTTGATTCCTTAGCATTTCTGAGAAGTTATTTGTGTCCTCTTCCGTGAAGACAGAAACAAAGTATTTGTTTAATTGTTCTGCCATTTCCCTGTTCCCCACTATAAATTCCCCCGTTTCTGACTGTAAGGGACCTACATTTGTCTTCACTAATCCTTTTCTTTTTACATACTTGTAGGAGCTTTTACAGTCCACTTTTATGTTCCTTGCAAGTTTACTCTCATACTCTATTTGTCCCGTCTTAATCAATCTCTTGGTCCTATTTGCTGATTTCTAAACTGCTCCCAATCCTCAGGCTTGCTACTTATTTTGATAACATGACATGACTCATCTTTGGATATAACACTATCTTTAATTTCTTTTGTTTGCCATGTTTGGGCCGCATTTTCGTTTGTGTTTTTTTGCGCCAGAAAGGAATGTATAATTGTTGCAATTCACGTATTTGTTCCTTAAATGTTAGCCATTGCCGATCCACCGTCATGTCTTTTAATGAAGCTTCCAAATCTATCATAGCCAACTCACTCCTCATAACTTTGTAGTTTCCTTTGTTTAGATTTATGACCCTAGTTTCGGAGTGGACTGCTTCACATTCCATCTTAATGAAGAATTCTAGCATGTCATCGTTACTCTTCCCTAAAGGACCAAGAAAAACAAGATTATTAATTCACCCCTTCTCATTGCACAATACCCAATCTAGGATAGCCTGTTCCCTGGTTGGTTCCTCAACGTACTGGTCTAAAAAAACATCTCGTAAGTATTCGAGGAATTCATCCTCCACAGTATTTTTGCTAATTTGGTTTGGCCAGTCTACATGCAGATCAAAGTCACCGATGATTACTGTAGTACCCTTGTTACATGGATCTCTAATTTCCTGTTTGATCCCATCCCCTACATTATCACTACTGTTTGGAGTCCTATACACAACTCCTACCAGTGTTTTCTGCCCCTTGGTGCTTCTTAACTCCACCCAGACTGATTCTACATCTTGATTTTCTGAGCCATTATCCTTTCTCACTAATGCTTTGAGTTCATCCTTTATTAACAACGCCACCCCACCACTTTTTCCTTTTTGCCTGTCCTTCCTAAATATCAATTAACCTTGGATACTCAGTTCCCAGCCTTGGTCACCCTGTAGCGATGTCTCTGTTATTGCTATTATATCATATCCATTTACATCTATTTGAGCTGTTAATTCGTCTAACTTATTACAAACGCTTTGTGCTTTCAGATACAATGCCTTTAGATTTATCTTTTTAACATTTTTAGACATCTTGATATTTTGTGTACTATGATCCTATTTGTCTTATGACCATTTTTTCTGACTCGGACCCTATTTTTTGTCTTTTGTTGGTACCCTCTGTCCCTTCCTGACACAATCGGGTTTTCCTTACCCCAATTACTTTCCAGCGCTGCTTCTTTGTCTTTTCTCTTTAGCATTCTAGACTTCCCTCCATCGGGACCCTCCCCTACCCCGCTTATTTAGTTTAAAGCACTACCGACCTCCCCAGTTATTCGATTCGCTAGAACTCTGATCCCAGCATGGTTCAGGTGTAGTCCGTCCCAACTGTTGTTAGTACTGGTGCCATTGCCCCACGAATCGAAACCCAGTTCTCCAAAACAATCTTTAAGCCACGCATTCATCTTCCTGATCCTATTGACCCTGTGCCAATTTGCTCGTGGCTCAGGTAATAATCCAGAGATCATCACCTTTGTGTTTCTGCTTTTTAATTTAGTCCTGAGCTGCTCAAGCTCTCTTAGCAAAACCTTATTCTTAGTCCTACCTATGTCGTTGGTACATACGTGGACCACGACAACTGGATCCTTCCCCTTTCACTTCAATTTCTTCTCCAGCCCGGAGGAGATGTCCTTAACCTTGGCACCGGGTGGGCAACATAACCTTCGGGACTCTGGCTGCAGTGAACAGTGTCTATCCCCCTAACTATACTGTCGCCAACTACAACCACCTTCCTTTTCACTCCCCCGAATTGAACGGCTTCGTGTTCCACGGTGCCGTGGTCAGTTTGCTTGTCCTCCCCGCAGTCCCCGCACTTGTCCACAAGGGTTGCAAGAACCTCAAATCTATTGGACTAGCGCAGGGACTGAGGCTCCTTCAATACTAACTGCTGGATCCCCGTACCTGCCTCACTTGCAGTCAAACCTTCCTGTCCCTGACCACGTGTCAATTTTGAAGTATTTAATCTAAGGGGTATGGTTGTGTCCTGAAGCAAAATGTCCAGGTAGCTTTCTCCCTCCCTGATATCTCGCAATGTCCACAGCTCGAACTCCAGCTCCTCAACTCGGAGCCGAAGTTCCTCGAGCTGCAGACAGGGCTGTCGTCGCCCTGGACAAAATGTCCACAAGCTCTGACATATTGCAGCAGCAACACATTTCCTGTTCTCCCATTATTGTATTTAATTAATTTAGTGTTAATCAAATTATTTACCTTGTTTAATTTTAGATTAATTAAATTAAGTTTAATTGTTAAAATTTAGTTATATGCTCCATGTTAACTTAAATCTTAGCCCACAGTCACGAGCAATCACTTACCTGTCTCACCTGTGAGTCACACTGCAGTGTTCTCTTGTTGCAGGTCTGCTGCTTTTATCCCCGCTCTCGATCTTCTGCTGCTCAGGTCCGCCGCCGCTCTGCAGAACAAGTTAGGAAAATCAAGGCAAATCAGCATCTCCATCCACCACTTCACCGAACTCCCACACTTACCAACCTCTGAAGCTGTTCACCCTGTGCTGGTTGCACTCACAAGCCCCTGTGTTTCTACTGTTTTTGACTCAGATGAGTCAGCCCTGCTCTGCTACTGATTCAGGAACCAGTTTAATCTAGCTAACCAATTAACTAACTACAGCAGCTCTGCAGTCGGAGAGCTTGCTTGTTTGTCTCTGCTTTAGCCTGACAGATACTTAAAAAATTAACGTTTAAAATTGAACTTTAACAGTTCATTTACATTAGATTTTAAAAGCGATTCACTCTTAAACTCCCACACTTACCAAACTCTCAAGCTGTTCGCTCTGTGCCTGCTGCACTCAGAGAATGGGTCTATATTCTCTGGAATTTAGAAGAATGAGAGATGATCTCATTGAAACTTATAAGGTTCTGAGGGGGCTTGACAGGGTAGATGCTGAAAGGTTGTTTCCCCTGGCTGGAGAGTCTAGAACTAGCCGGCATAGTCGCAAGAAAAGGGGTCGGCCATTTAAGACTGCGATGAGAAGGAATTTCACCAATCAAAGGTTTGTGAATCTTTGGAATTCTCTACTCAAGAGGGCAGTGGATGTTGAGTCGTTGAGTCTATTGAAGGCTGCGTTGGATAGATTTTTGGACTCTAGAGGAACCAAGGAATAAGGCGATCGGTCAAGAAAGTGGAGTTAAGGTTGAAGATCAGCCATGATATGATTGAATGACGGAGCTGGCTCGAGGGGTCGTATGGCCTACTCCTGCTCCTATTTTTTATGTTCTTATGTTATGATCGATCAATCTAACTTCGATGCTGGGAAAACTGCGAGAGACCATTTTCAAGGACAAAATTAATTCTAACTTTGAGAAGCATGGGTTAATAAGGGAAGCCAGCACGGATTTGTTTAAGGTAAATCGTATCTGACTAACCTGATTGAGTTATTTGACGAAGTAATAGTCAGGGTGGAATGAGGTCGTGCAATAGATCTCCTCCAACTATATATTGGGAAGACTGAAGCTAATGGTTTTCAACCCTACGACAAACTCCGTTCCAGAGCCAGTGACTTCATCCCTCTCCCCGGCCACTGTCTGAAGTTGATCCAGACCGTTCGTAACCTTGGTGCCTTATTTAACCCTGAGATGAGCTTGTGACAACATACCCGCTCCATAACCAAGGCAGTCTACATCCACCTTCATAACATCGCCTGTCCATGCCCCTGCCTCAGCTTATCTGCTGCTGAAACCCTCATCCATGCCTTTTTTACCTCCAGACTCGAATATTCCAATGCTTTCCTGGCCTTCCTCCCATCTTCCACCCTCCATAAACTTGAGCTCATCTAAGTCTCTGCTGCCCATATCCTAATTGGTGAGCAAGATAGCAGCAGACTTCAGGAAAACATAGACAGACGGGTGAAACGGGCAGACACATAGCAAGTGCAACTTAATGCCGATAAGTGTGAAATAACTCAATTTGGGAGGAACAACATGGAGAGGCAGTTTGAATTAAATGGTACTGTTTTGAGGGGGAGCAAGAGCAGAGGGACCTGGGGATGCATATTCACAAATCTTTGAAGGTGGCAGGACAATTTGATAATATGGTTCATTAAGTATATGGGACACTCAGCTTTGGTCTTGAAAGGGTCGTTTCTGAGAGGATGTTACCCATGGCTGGAGAGCCAAGAACTAGGCGACATAGTCTCAGGATATGGGGTCGGGCATTTAAGGCTGAAATGAGGAGGAATTTCTTCACTCAGAGGGTCGTGAATATTTGGAATTCTCTACCCCATTGTGCTGCGGATGCTGAGTCGTTGAGAATATTCAAGACTGAGATCGATAGATTTTTGGACACTAAGTGAATCAAGGGATAAGGGGATCGGGCGTGAAAGTGGAGTTGAGGTAGAAGATCAGCCATTATCTTATTGAATGGTGGAGCAGGCTCGAGGGGCCGTATGCCCTACTCATGCTCCTATTTCTTATGTTTCTTAAATAGGGGCGTTGAATACAAAAACAAGGAAGTCATGCTAATACTTTAGAAATCACTGGTTAGGCCTCAGCTGGAATATTGTGAATAATTCTGGACACCACACTTTAGGAAGGGTGTCAAGGCCTTGGAGATGGATCAGAGGAGGTTTACCAGGATGATATCAGGGATGAGGGACTTCAGTTATGTGGAGAGATTGGAGAAGCTGCGATTGCTCTCCTTCGTGCAGAGAAGGTTAACAAGGGACCTAATAGAAGTATTCACATCTGTGAGGGGTTTTGATGGAGCAAGTAAGGAGAAACTGTTTCCTCTGGTAAGTGGGTCAGAACCAGAGGTCATAAAATTAAAATAATTGACAAACGAACGAGAGGGGAAATTAGGAGTTTTTTCACACTAAGGGTTGTTAAGATCTGGAACGCACTTCATGAAATTGTGTTGGTATCAGACTCGATAGAAACTTTCCAAAGGCAATTGAACATGTACTTAAAAAGAAATAACCTGCAGGGCTACGGAGAACAAGCTGGGGAGTGGGGCTAATTTGGACAGATCCTTCATAGAGACAGCACATATGGTTCTATGATTCTACACATCGACAAAATTCTCTCATCTCTATTTGACATCATCAGGATATATCTGTTATTCTTTATGCTTCTGGACTTCTGAAGTGCCGAGTAGATGATTCAACTCGGCCTCCTCCCGATATCCCCACCATCACAGAAGCCAGTCTGCAGCCAATTCCATTAATTCCACGTGATATCATGAAGCGGCTGAGTGCAGTGGATACAACAAAGGCTACGGGCCCCGACAACATCCAGGCTTTAGTTCTGAACACTTGCGCTCCAGAACTAGCCGCTCTTTTAGCCAAATTATTCCAGTACAGTAACAACACTGATATTTAGCAAACAATGTGGAAAACTGCCCAGGTATGTCCTGTCCACAAAAAGCAGGACAAATCCAATTTGGCCAATTACCGCCCCAGCAGTCTGCTCTCAATCATCAGCAAAGTAATGGAAGGTGTCATCGACAGTGCTATCAGGCGGCATTTACTCACCAATAACCTGCTCACCTATGTTCAGTTTGGGTTCTGCCAAGACCACTCGGCTGCAGACCGCATTACAGCCTTGGTCGAAACATGGACTAAAGAGCTGAATTCCAGAAGTGAGGTGAGAGTGAATGCCCTTAACATCAAGGCAGCATTTGACCGAGTGGAGTGTGGCACCAAGGAGCCCTCGTAAATTGAAGTCAATGGGAATCAGGGGGGAAACTTTCCAGTGGCTGGAGTTATACCAAGCACAAAGGAAGATGGTAGTGGTTGTTGGAAGCCAATCATCTCAGCCGCAGGACATTGCTGCAGGATTTCCTCAGGACAGTGTCTGAGGCCCAACCATCTTCAGCTGCTTCATCAATGACCTACCCTCCATCATAAGGTCAGAAATCGGGAAGTTCGCGGACGATTGCACAGTTTACAGTTCCATTCACAGCCCCTCAGATAATGACGTAGTCCGTGCCCGAATGCAGCAAGACCTGGACAACATCCAGGCTTGGGCTGATAAGTGGCAATTAACATTTGCGCCAGGCAAGTGCCAGGCAATGACCATCTCCAACAATACACAGTCTAACCACATCCCTTTGACATTCAACGGCATTATCATTGCCTACTCCCGCATCATCAACATCTGGGGATCACCATTGACCAGAAACTTAACTCGACCAGCCAAATAAATACTGTGGCTACAAGAGCAGGTCTGAAGCTGGGTATTCTGTGGCAAGCGACTCACCTCCTGACTCCCCAAAGTCTTTCCACCACCTACATCAGATATATAATTGGATGCTTCATTGGGTATCATGGGGATCAGATGCATCGCTCATTCCATTTATTTGTCCAGCAGCAAACAGAAATCATTCTCTTCAACTGTTCTCGCCCGAAGGAAAAGGAAACAACATAAACTGATTCGCCCTTTGTTCTGCCTTGTTCTGTTGGTTTTCACCCACTCACCGAGAAAATGACGGAGAGACTGAAAGGTTAGAACGGCTGTTTCATTTTATAATTCATTACCATTTGTACTTATTGTAAGAGATGGTTCCATCCCAACTACCCATGTCTAATATTCTTATTGACACTAAGATGTGCTTTAAAAGAGTTTCTACTATTTGCACATTGCGGTCAAAAGCTGAACATCGAAAACTGCTCTGAAACCAGCTTCGCTTCGCACCCTTGAGTGGGAGGTGGGTTGCTGGTTATAAATAAAGAAGTTCTTACAATCAGCCCCCAAGACCAGAATCCACAAAATGTGTTCCGGATACATTCTGCGTGTACAGCAGTATGGAGGAGCACTTCTGCGCTGCAATTCTGGAATCCGTTCCTTGTTGGCTCCTGAACTCAGACAAATAACGCCGTGGGATTTTTTTTTACTTCAATTCACAAATTAGTAAGTATCACTACGGAAAGTAAGACAAACTAAAGTCTCGCTGGGAGTCGAACCCGGGATCTAAATCCGATTTATTAAACAAGTTATTTCTTTAACTAAGCCACGGTGCCAAATCTCGCCAGCTCTCTCGTTGATATCTATCGGTTGCCTTAGAGCAGATCAGGTTAGTTTGATGAATGTGAGGCCACTTTTTACTCATCAATTTCTCTTGCCTATTTCCCTATGGTTTCCAGAGACTGCCTGTGTATCTTGCTGTGTTTATCTCTGTGGCCATCTGAATGTAAACGTGTGTTTGTGTTTGGTTCTTACATGAAATAAATGAGGGGATCATGCAATTCACCCTTTGACACTGAGGAACTAATCAGCCAAATTTTATTGTGATGCAGCAAAGAAAAGATGCCATCTTGAATGATGTAGCCTCAGTGACGTCCAAAAAGAAACTCTGACCACAACATATTTCGAAAACAACGCCTTTTAAGTTGATGTCAGGCATGCTATTATTGAACCTCGAGGTTTAGGCACTGCACTGATGACCTTCATTAATCTATGGGCTGTTCAGACACTTCGTGTGACACAAGACCTTTCTAATCACTACCAGCTCCTGGAGACGGAGACATCGGTCAGAAGCAGCATTCAACGCTCGGGCCGATATCGCGCTCGGATTCATGGCCTGCTCTCAGCGGACGGCAGCAAACCCAATGCTTAATATACAAAGCAATACGAACAGTGTCTGGAAACAGTTCACCGTTCAGTGAGCAGATTTTGGTGAGAACTGTAAACAGGATCCATGGAATTTATAAACTCGGCCCGTGTACATGACTGCGCTTTTGCTTTATAAAATATGGGAGTATATATATATATATATATATGAGTGCGAGGTTTCCATATGAAGTGTGGGTGTGTATGAATCAGTGTGAAGTTTATATTGAAGACTGGGTGTGTATGTGATGTTTATAGGAACATAGGAACAGAAGTAGGTGATTCAGCCCCTCGAGTCTGTTTCGCCATTTTATTGGACCGTGGCTAATCTGTGTCTTCACTCATTCCACCCGTCTTGGTTCCCTAACCCTTAATAAACTCGCCGAACAAAAATCTATCAATCTCAGTTTTAACATTTTCAATTAACTTCGCCTCTACAGCTTTTTTTGCGGAAAAAGTTCCAAATTTCCAATAGCCTTTGTATAAAGAAGTGTTTCCTGGCAACAGCTCTGAAAGGCCTGGCTCTAATTTAAAGGTTATGCCTCCTTGTTCCAGAAAATCCCACGAGAATAAATAGTTTCTCTCCATCTACCCTATCAACTCCTTTAATCATCTTGAACACGTCCATCAGATCACCCTTTAATGTTCTATATTTAAGGGAATACAAGACTTGTATAAGGAGCTTGTCCTCAAAATGTAACCCTTATAGCCCCGGTATCATTCCAGTGAATCTGCACTGCACCCCCGCCCCGCAAGGCCAGTATGTCCTTCCTGATTTGCGTTGTCCAGAACTGAATGCAGTGCTCCAGTTGCAGTCTAACCTGAGTTTTATATAACACCCCTTTGTATTTCAACCCCCTTGAGATTCCATTCGCCTTTTCAATTATCTTGTGTACCTGTGTACTAGATTTTAATGATTTATGTACTTTGATCCCTACATCTCTCTGCTGCTACACAGTTCCAAGCTACTCACCAGTTAGAAAATATTCTGATATATATATATATATATGTATATTAGGTCCAAAGTGAATGTCCTCACATTTCTCCACGTTGAACGCCATCTGCCACAGTTTGTCCACGCAATTATTTATCAATATCCTTTTGCACATTTCAGCTCCTATCTACATTATTTACGTTCCCACCTAATTTGGCGTCGTCAGCAAACTTGGATGTATATCTCTCCATTCCTTCATCGAAGTCATTTATAAATAAAGTGAAAAGCTGCAGCCCCCATAGAAATTTCTGGTAGACACCCCTAGTCACATCTTGCCAATTTGAATACATAATCATAATACCTAATCTCTATCTCCTACTTCTTAACCAAATCCCTATCCGTGTCAATAGGTTGCCTCCAATTCCATGTGCTCTCATTTTTTATTAACATTCTGTTGTGTGGAACCTTGCCGAATGCCCTCTAGAATTCCATATAAATAACATCAACAGACGATCCCTTATCCACCACGTTGCTCACATCGTCAAAAGATTTAATTAGGTTCGTTAGACGTGACTTACACTTTAAAAAGCCATGCTTGCTATATCTGATCAGTTCATGTTCGTCGAAGGGCTCAGTCACCCTTTCCCTAATAACAGGTTCTTTGAACTTCCCCACAACAGACGCAACACAATTAGACCTATAATTTCCTCGTGTATCTCTCCCGCCCTTCTTAAATAATGGCTTGCAATTTTCCAATCCAAGAGGACATTTTCCGAATCAAGCGAGATGTGGAAGATCATGGCTAAAACATCTACAATTACCTCATCTATTACTTTTATTACCTTGGGGTGGGGACCATCAGGTCCTGGAGATTTGTCTGTCTTTAGTCTCCTTATTTTCTCGATTGCCATTTTTTTTACACAGATTCATTGGCAGCATGGGGCTGAAACGCCATACACACCTGGCACGATCCTGGTACACTGTGAAACCGCAAACAGAACTGGCAGGATCCTGATACAGTCTGAACGGCCATACACACCAAGCAGGATCCTAATACACTGAGAAATAAGTGGCTACCTTGCCATTGACGCTTCCACACCCTGAGAAAAATATATATATATATTATATATTTCTTAAATATGGAGCCCCTTACTTGCCAATTTGCTCCCTAGCAGAAACATTTTTGTAATTTCCAAAGCTGCAGTATCTGAATCTCATATATTAAAATGTAACAATGGGGTGTAATTATTGGCAAAACAATTGAAAAGAACTCCGAATGTTTTCAGTTCCAATATTACACTGATCGGTGATATGCCAGGGTTGTTAAATAAAAGTATACATCCAGTTTCCGTATGTGTATAACCACTTAAAAACTCTTCGCATTTTATAAAACACAATACAACAGGAGAATGTTTAGGGACAGGAAAAGCCCATCTATCCCAAATAAGCCTGTCCCTGTTCCAGAGGACGCCACCGACTACTCCTCTCAGTGTATCTACAGAAACACATTCAAATTATCTTTTCACCCCACTTACACTGCCCCTTTAGTGTCCTTCCCTGGTACCCCCTGCTACATCAGAATATTCAGGCGGTAAAGGATTGGATACTGAAACCAAGTCGTCTGTTGTTCACAAGCTTTTATTTACTGAGATGCACATCGCACACCATGCTTTACAAAAAGCTCTCCCCTTCCTAAGCTTGCTCCCTTATAAATAATTCTAAGAAATTTCCTGATTGATACGTGCTCCTGAACCCAATAACATAATTTGGCACAAATCGCATGTCAATAATTAACACTTCCGCTCTATTATTCTGAATTCCCTTCTTGATCCCGACATCCCCATTTCAGTTTTCTCCGTTATTAATTAATTGGGGTCACTCAAGTGTCTTTCCTGCATTAATTTTGTGAACTCCGTTCAGATATTTCAATAATTGAGACTCTTCCCCAAATAAAACAAATCCAACTCCTATGCGCTTTCCTCAGCCTTAATTCCTGACATGTAATCACTGTTCTCATCTCCCTCTGTGTCAAATTATTCATCCTGTTCAGTCGACTAGACACAATACCCCAGGTAACCTGTTCAATGCCTGTTACAATAACAGTGGAAATTCTGTCCATTCAGAGTCTGTCCCCCTCCCAGTGCGCACAACACCCCAGATAACCTGCCCTGGGCCTGATACAATAACATTCAGTCTGTCCCTCTCCCGTTGCACACAATACCCCAGATAACCTGCCCTAGGCCTGATAGAGTAATAGTGGAACTTCTGTCCATTCACAGTCTGTCTCTCTCCCATTGCACACATTACCCCAGATAACCTGCCCTAGGCCTGATAGAGTAACAGTCGAACTTCTGTCCATTCACAGTCTGTCCCGCTCCCACTGATACCCAACACTCTATTTGCCATTTCTGCAGCAGGTAAGCACCACTGACGGTTTCAAAGATCGATCCACTAGAACCTCTACTGCTGTATAACCAGAATCATGGGTGGATTTGTAAAGAAAGGTCTATAATACAAGGCAGGGCTGATAGCTATAACCATCAGAGGGAAAATATCACCTCCATAGATGTCTCCATGTTCAATAAATGTTGGAATCAAGTGAGGATTTGAAACTTTTCACAGCCATTGGTTACCTTCAAGCGAGGTTTCCATTAACGTTGTTTTCATTTCCTACACTCTCCTCCAATGAACCTGTTAATGAAGTCTTGCAACATTTTACCAAATAGTACAATGATATTGAGAAGTTGTTTTATCTCAATACAGCTGACATTGAAAACCACTTTTTTCTACTCTAATTGAAGATGTTCAACAGAAACACAAGGAAACATTCCGGGAACAAACTGAAACATTGATTTCCCAGCTGGTTGATCGATTCGTTGAGCTAACGGTCATTTCTATTGTTCGACGTTGGACACTTGTGGAACATGAAATGTTGGCAAGAGGCCGTGGCCATGAAAAGTGGAGAGAAAGACCATCACCCAACTATATTCCTATTATATTTATAGTATTCTGTAAAACCATGGCCGAGAGATTGAAAGCCCCCATAATGTGTTACTGAAGATCGGTGAGATGGCCTTCACATGAGTCTCCGAGTAGAATATTGTGTTTAGAAATAAAGATTTGAGTACAAGTACAATCTGCAACCTTCCCAGTTCCTGTCTAGGTTCATGATGGAACTTTTGGAGAGAGATCATTCTGCCCAGACCGTGGTGTACAGATTCCCGCATGTCACCATCCAAGAGTTTGCAGCTGGCCTCCCACAATTCCTGACTCCAGATCCAGGTGACAACCGGAAACGCCTCAGTGAAGCCCACAGCAAGGAAGATAGGCGGTTTGAGATATTTCTCCATTTTGTTGCTGGTCTCTCCTCTCCACACAGTCAGCTCGGCACCTGAAGGAGATTCTGGGTCCATTTCTTCATCAAACCACCTGACGAGTTACTGACTTGTTGAAGGAGATGGTTGAAGGCAGATTGGAAATACAGGGAGTTTTACTGGTAAAAGGGACCTCCTGAACACATTTCACTACCTGTTTGAGTCTCAGAATAAAGCACTAACACGGGCCACAGTAGGAGCTGTGGAAAAAAATGTATTTGGAGACTGGAACCCACACAAAGCATTAAGACTGACCCCAATTGGCTGTGCAGTGCTGGCTCATGTCATCGAATTCTGCGATATAATATAACAGCTCGATCTACAGAGCTGCGACATTCTGTGTGAAAGGCTCCAGTGACTGGCACCCGCACTATACAAATGCCGGGTGTGAGGTAACTGTTTATTTATCTATAACTGTTAGGCAAATTATAGAACAGACTTGGATTGTGTTGTTGCTCAGTAATGAAAGAAAACAAACATTTCAGTTAAACCAGAAAGAAGCAGATTTTACACAACTGTGACAAAGGATAACAGGATCGGAGTATCTAAAATAGATCCTCTGAACAAGTAGGGATTTGACAATCATTATCGGATCAGTAAATACAGGTCACTGAAAGAGTCTGATAATTTAATTGCAATAAATGACATTTATTGCTGTTTTTCTCACTGCCCAAGATACGTCCACTGAAGAGGCTCCTTCTCACTGTTTCTTGCACGTCGGCCGACACCAACTACAGCAGTCTGTATGTCAGAGCATCCCACCCTCTTGCTGAGGTTTAGGGGCAAGCCTCAGCCACCGGACTGTCAACGTGTGTAGGAGAGGGAAGCAGAAACACCAAACATTCAGTAACAAAGAGCAAAATACAGCTTGCGAGTCCACGTCGGTTTCTATGCAAGAGCAATCCAGCCAGTCCCACTCCCCCGCCCTTTCCCCGAAGCTCTGCAATTGTTTTTACCTCCAAGTACTTATCCAGTTCCCCTTTGAAGGCCATGATTTAATCTGCCTCCACCATCCCCTCGGGCAGTGCATTCCAGATCCTAAACACTCGCTGTGTAAAAAAGTGTTTCCTCATGTCACCTTTGGTTCATCTTCCTCATGTCACCTTTAGTATCAGTAATACTGTTATTAATAAACACTGTACATTATTAGTATGATTAATAGTGTTAATAAACACTGCACATTATTATTATCAGTAATAATGCTATTAATGTGTTATTAATTAACACTGCACATTATTATTGGTATCAGTGACAGTGTTATTAATAAACACAGGTGGTTTATCCTGATTCCTGTTATTTCTCTCTCTGTCTCGTTATATGTCTCGCTCTCGCTTTCACTCTCAGTGATCCCCAGGCTGAATTATTACGGTCGCACAGAATCTTTTGCAGAGGATCTCACCTCCGCTCTGAATACCAACCGGTCATTGACGGTTCTGTTCTTGGATAAAAATAATCAGGGAGATTCAGGAGTGAAACTGCTGTCTGCAGCTCTGAGGAACCCGGAGTGTAAAATACAGAAACTGCAGTAAGTACCAGACTGTGTGAGATTGTGTTTTTAATAACTGGATGCCTAACACTACATTATTATTAGTATCAGTAATATTGTTATTAACAAACACAGTACATTATTAGTGTCAATGTTACTAAAAGTAAAGTAGTGTTTATTAATATCAGTAATACTGTTATTAATGAACACTGGGGATTTACCCTGATTCCTGTTATTTCTCTCTCCATGGTCCCCAGACTGGATCGTGTGGGTTTCACAGATTCTTGTACTAATTGATCTCGTCTCTGGCCTCAGGACAAACCGGTCACTGACGTTTCTGTCCCTGAGATTAAACTCCTTCACAGACCGACCTGTCCCCGCTCTCCGCTCCCTCATACTGACCCGCGAGAGTCTGGAGTGGATCGGGTGAGTATTTGTGTTAATGCATAATGTAATGAATAAAATATCAATGGGATTCAGTCCCTTTTATGGTGATACTTGTCTGTAATTATGATTGAAATATTAGCTCGAGTCTCCCTGTTACTTATACTGATGTGCATTCGGATTATTTCCTGTTTAATCTTTAATCTGTTTCAGGCTGTCGAGGGATCAAACGGCAGGAGACACCTGGAATCGCTGTGGCAATCCAGACCCGGATTGAGAGCGGAATTTGATCATTTCAGTTTATAAACATTATTGGTCTCATTGTCTGGACATTTTTGGCCGATTCTCTGTCCCTCCCCTTTAACCGGCCCCGCTCCAGGTTTAAATCCTAACGGCCCTTTAACGGTTTCCGGCTCGAGCTGAGCGAGCGCCGTCTCCCATTGTGACGTCAGACGCCCAGCGACAGTGTCACGAGGCTCAGTCACCCGGTCCCCCAGCGCTGATTCCGCCGGTGACCCGGGACTGGATGGTCCCCAATGGGGAACTGGGTAAACGCACAGACAGTGAGGTCCCAGGGTGGGGCTCAGTCTGGGCTGCAGTGGGAATCTGGGTAAAATCACAGACAGTGAGGTCCCAGGGTGGGGCTCAGTCTGGGCTGCAGTGGGACTCTGGGTAAAATCACAGACAGTAAGGTCCCAGGGTGGGGCTCAGTCTGGGCTGCAGTGGGAATCTGGGTAAAATCACAGACAGTAAGGTCCCAGGGTGGGGCTCAGTCTGGGCTGCAGTGGGACTCTGGGTAAAATCACAGACAGTAAGGTCCCAGGGTGGGGCTCAGTCTGGGCTGCAGTGGGAATCTGGGTAAAATCACAGACAGGAAGGTCCCAGGGTGGGGCTCAGTCTGGGCTGCAGTGGGAATCTGGGTAAACGCACAGACAGTGAGGTCCCAGGGTGGGGCTCAGTCTGGGCTGCAGTGGGAATCTGGGTAAACGCACAGACAGTGAGGTCCCAGGGTGGGGCTCAGTCTGGGCTGCAGTGGGAACTGGGTAAACGCACAGACAGTGAGGTCCCAGGGTGGGGCTCAGTCTGGGCTGCAGTGGGAATCTGGGTAAACGCACAGACAGTGAGGTCCCAGGGTGGGGCTCAGTCTGGGCTGCAGTGGGAATCTGGGTAAAATCACAGACAGTGAGGTCCCAGGGTGGGGCTCAGTCTGGGCTGCAGTGGGAATCTGGGTAAAATCACAGACAGTGAGGTCCCAGGGTGGGGCTCAGTCTGGGCTGCAGTGGGAATCTGGGTAAACGCACAGACAGTAAGGTCCCAGGGTGGGGCTCAGTCTGGGCTGCAGTGGGAATCTGGGTAAACGCACAGACAGTCAGGTCCCAGGGTGGGGCTCAGTCTGGGCTGCAGTGGGAATCTGGGTAAAATCACAGACAGTAAGGTCCCAGGGTGGGGCTCAGTCTGGGCTGCAGTGGGAATCTGGGTAAAATCACAGACAGTAAGGTCCCAGGGTGGGGCTCAGTCTGGGCTGCAGTGGGAATCTGGGTAAACGCACAGACAGTGAGGTCCCAGGGTGGGGCTCAGTCTGGGCTGCAGTGGGACTCTGGGTAAAATCACAGACAGTAAGGTCCCAGGGTGGGGCTCAGTCTGGGCTGCAGTGGGACTCTGGGTAAAATCACAGACAGTAAGGTCCCAGGGTGGGGCTCAGTCTGGGCTGCAGTGGGAATCTGGGTAAACGCACAGACAGTAAGGTCCCAGGGTGGGGCTCAGTCTGGGCTGCATTGGGACTCTGGGTAAAATCACAGACAGTAAGGTCCCAGGGTGGGGCTCAGTCTGGGCTGCAGTGGGAATCTGGGTAAACGCACAGACAGTAAGGTCCCAGGGTGGGGCTCAGTCTGGGCTGCAGTGGGAATCTGGGTAAAATCACAGACAGTAAGGTCCCAGGGTGGGGCTCAGTCTGGGCTGCAGTGGGAATCTGGGTAAACGCACAGACAGTGAGGTCCCAGGGTGGGGCTCAGTCTGGGCTGCAGTGGGAATCTGGGTAAACGCACAGACAGGAAGGTCCCAGGGTGGGGCTCAGTCTGGGCTGCAGTGGGAATCTGGGTAAACGCACAGACAGTGAGGTCCCAGGGTGGGGCTCAGTCTGGGCTGCAGTGGGAATCTGGGTAAACGCACAGACAGTGAGGTCCCAGGGTGGGGCTCAGTCTGGGCTGCAGTGGGAATCTGGGTAAAATCACAGACAGTAAGGTCCCAGGGTGGGGCTCAGTCTGGGCTGCAGTGGGAATCTGGGTAAAATCACAGACAGTAAGGTCCCAGGGTGGGGCTCAGTCTGGCCTGCAATGGAAACTGGGTAAATTATCAATACTTTCCTGCCTTCCCAAAATGAGAAAACAATCGTTGCTGAAACAATTTCTTTGGTACAGATTCCTGTCATTCACACACTGAAGGGTGAATTTTTAAACAGCTGGAACTGCACAAGGGGACTGGAGAGAGTGAAATTGAAGAACTTGTAATGATAAATTCACCCACCCGCTCATAAAGTAAAACGTTGTGCAAGTTTATTCAACCAGTGGAAATTATACTGCAGCAAGTGGGCAGGACCCATGTCAGGCCCTCCAGTCTGAACTACTCTGGGCCTAAAAAATAAGCAGAAGATGGTCTAAATACACAGCTGGTTCGTCAGCATTTGAGCGGAAAGAAGATAGTTTGATGTTTCTGGTCATGTTGCTTATGATGTAACTTTTTGTGATGAGACTATTTTTCAGGTCCTGACAGATCTGCTGTATATTTATATTATTTTCTGTTTTATTTTAAGTTCACCATCATAAGCAGTTTTTCTCCCCTCTCCACTCTGGGATAACAAAATACCAAAACTTCTCACTGTCTTCATCATACGTCAAAAATCAAGAGATGGGACCCAATAATCCATTGTACTGAGCAATGGTCAGATTAGAACAACAAACACATACAGACTGACCGATCGAGGGGGCGGGAGACTCGACTATGGTTTAATGCCAAATATCACAACACAGACATGTCATAATAATCACTATACACGAAGCAACAATATATATATAGTGGGTTGAACAAGTAATCGGAAGAAGAAAAGAAAATACTTGCATTTTCTAACACCTTTCATGTACTTTTGAGCTGAGTAACTGTGGTAATGTAGGCACACCAGGCAACCAATTCGCTCTCATATCCCAACAAATTGCAATGAGATATCAGGCCATTTAATGGACTAGATTCCAACTATCACGATACGGTAGTGTAGTGATTATATTACTGGACTGATAATCCAGAAACGGTGTTAATAACCCAGCGAACTTGAGTTCAAATGGCAGTTTGAGAATTCTAATTCAGTTGAAAAGAAATTGGATCTTTTAAAAAGTGATATTACAGACCATTAAACTGTCCCAGTTTCATTTAAAAACAGGTTTATCAATGATTTTTGGGAAGGAAACCAGCCGTCTTTACCCGGTCTGACCTATATATGCCTCCAATCCCTCAGCAATGTGTTCGACTGTTAGGTTACCTGCTCTCAGAAGTGCCCGAGTGAGCCATTCAGTTGTCTGAAACAGCGACGTCAACCGTTGAAGAAGGCCCACCAGCAACTTCTCAGGGTAATTGAAGTGAGCAATTAATGTGGCCTTACCAGCGACGCCCACAGCTCAAGAATGAACAAACAAAAACTTAACACTCGGGCGTAGAACTGGTGTTTCTGATGATTGAAATGAAAATCGAACAACTTCTGTGAATCCGCTGATTTCTACCGCCAGTTTCACACCCGAGCAGAAAGTTGGGGGATAAATGTTCATTGGAACATCGGGGGACTCTCCTACTCTTCACGCCTTAGTGCTGTCGGATCTGTTCCGTCCACTGAAACAGATAGAGGGGGCCCTGGTTCAACATCTCATCGGGAAAAGCAACAGTCAATGGAAAAGGAAATCGGACCGAGCACAAAACAGGGCTGCCTAATCGCTATCGCCCGTTTTGCTCCAACGTCCGAGGCGAAATTATTCTGTGATCTGTTCAGGAGACAGGCGAGCTAATGCTGTTAAAATGTCAGATATCTAAATAGTTAATCTTGGGGGAGGGGAATGTGTCAGATTTTTGGGGGAGGGAACTATGTCAAATTTTGTGGGATGGGAATGTGTCATATTTTAGGGGGAGGGGACTGTGTCAGATTTTGGAGGGAGGGGGCTGTGTTAGACGTTGGAGGAGGGGACTGTTTCAGATTTTTGGGGGAGGGGACTGTTTCAGATTTTTGGGGGAGGGGAATGTGTCAGATTTTGGGGCGAGGGGGCTGTGTCAGATTTTTGGGGGAGGGGAATGTGTCAGATTTTTGGAGGAGGGGACTGTGTCTGATTTTTGGGGGAGGGGACTGTGTCAGATTTTTGGGGGGAGGGGACTGTGTCTGATTTTTGGGGGGAGGGGACTGTGTCTGATTTTTGGGGGAGGGGACTGTGTCTGATTTTTGGGGGAGGGGACTGTGTCTGATTTTTGGGGGAGGGGACTGTGTCTGATTTTTGGGGGAGGGGACTGTGTCTGATTTTTGGGGGAGGGGACTGTGTCTGATTTTTGGAGGAGGGGACTGTGTCTGATTTTTGGGGGAGGGGACTGTGTCAGATTTTTGGAGGAGGGGACTGTGTCTGATTTTTGGGGGAGGGGACTGTGTCAGATTTTTGGAGGAGGGGACTGTGTCTGATTTTTGGGGGGAGGGGACTGTGTCTGATTTTTGGGGGGAGGGGACTGTGTCTGATTTTTGGAGGAGGGGACTGTGTCTGATTTTTGGGGGAGGGGACTGTGTCAGATTTTTGGAGGAGGGGACTGTGTCTGATTTTTGGGGGAGGGGACTGTGTCTGATTTTTGGAGGAGGGGACTGTGTCAGATTTTTGGAGGAGGGGACTGTGTCTGATTTTTGGAGGAGGGGACTGTGTCTGATTTTTGGAGGAGGGGACTGTGTCTGATTTTTGGGGGAGGGGACTGTGTCTGATTTTGGGGGAGGGGACTGTGTCTGATTTTTGGGGGAGGGGACTGTGTCTGATTGTGGGGGGAGGGGACTGTGTCAGATTTTTGGAGGAGGGGACTGTGTCTGATTGTGGGGGGAGGGGACTGTGTCAGATTTTGGGGGAGGGGACTGTGTCTGATTTTTGGGGGAGGGGACTGTGTCTGATTTTTGGGGGAGGGGAATGTGTCAGATTTTGGGGCGAGGGGGCTGTGTCAGATTTTTGGGGGAGGGGAATGTGTCAGATTTTTGGAGGAGGGGACTGTGTCTGATTTTTGGGGGAGGGGACTGTGTCAGATTTTTGGGGGGAGGGGACTGTGTCTGATTTTTGGGGGGAGGGGACTGTGTCTGATTTTTGGGGGAGGGGACTGTGTCTGATTTTTGGGGGAGGGGACTGTGTCTGATTTTTGGGGGAGGGGACTGTGTCTGATTTTTGGGGGAGGGGACTGTGTCTGATTTTTGGGGGAGGGGACTGTGTCTGATTTTTGGAGGAGGGGACTGTGTCTGATTTTTGGGGGAGGGGACTGTGTCAGATTTTTGGAGGAGGGGACTGTGTCTGATTTTTGGGGGAGGGGACTGTGTCAGATTTTTGGAGGAGGGGACTGTGTCTGATTTTTGGGGGGAGGGGACTGTGTCTGATTTTTGGGGGGAGGGGACTGTGTCTGATTTTTGGAGGAGGGGACTGTGTCTGATTTTTGGGGGAGGGGACTGTGTCAGATTTTTGGAGGAGGGGACTGTGTCTGATTTTTGGGGGAGGGGACTGTGTCTGATTTTTGGAGGAGGGGACTGTGTCAGATTTTTGGAGGAGGGGACTGTGTCTGATTTTTGGAGGAGGGGACTGTGTCTGATTTTTGGAGGAGGGGACTGTGTCTGATTTTTGGGGGAGGGGACTGTGTCTGATTTTGGGGGAGGGGACTGTGTCTGATTTTTGGGGGAGGGGACTGTGTCTGATTGTGGGGGGAGGGGACTGTGTCAGATTTTTGGAGGAGGGGACTGTGTCTGATTGTGGGGGGAGGGGACTGTGTCAGATTTTGGGGGAGGGGACTGTGTCTGATTTTTGGGGGAGGGGACTGTGTCTGATTTTTGGGGGAGGGGAATGTGTCAGATTTTGGGGCGAGGGGGCTGTGTCAGATTTTTGGGGGAGGGGAATGTGTCAGATTTTTGGAGGAGGGGACTGTGTCTGATTTTTGGGGGAGGGGACTGTGTCAGATTTTTGGGGGGAGGGGACTGTGTCTGATTTTTGGGGGGAGGGGACTGTGTCTGATTTTTGGGGGAGGGGACTGTGTCTGATTTTTGGGGGAGGGGACTGTGTCTGATTTTTGGGGGAGGGGACTGTGTCTGATTTTTGGGGGAGGGGACTGTGTCTGATTTTTGGGGGAGGGGACTGTGTCTGATTTTTGGAGGAGGGGACTGTGTCTGATTTTTGGGGGAGGGGACTGTGTCAGATTTTGGGGGAGGGGACTGTGTCAGATTTTGGGGGAGGGGACTGTGTCAGATTTTTGGGGGAGGGGACTGTGTCAGATTTTGGGGGAGGGGACTGTGTCAGATTGTGGGGGGAGGGGACTGTGTCAGATTTTGGGGGAGGGGACTGTGTCTGATTTTTGGGGGAGGGGACTGTGTCTGATTTTTGGGGGAGGGGACTGTGTCTGATTTTTGGGGGAGGGGACTGTGTCTGATTTTTGGGGGAGGGGACTGTGTCTGATTTTTGGGGGAGGGGACTGTGTCTGATTGTGGGGGGAGGGGACTGTGTCTGATTTTTGGGGGAGGGGACTGTGTCTGATTTTTGGAGGAGGGGACTGTGTCTGATTTTTGGAGGAGGGGACTGTGTCTGATTTTTGGGGGAGGGGACTGTGTCTGATTTTTGTGGGAGGGGACTGTGTCTGATTTTTGGGGGAGGGGACTGTGTCTGATTTTTGGGGGAGGGGACTGTGTCTGATTTTTGGGGGAGGGGACTGTGTCAGATTTTTGGAGGAGGGGACTGTGTCAGATTTTTGGAGGAGGGGACTGTGTCTGATTTTTGGAGGAGGGGACTGTGTCAGATTTTTGGAGGAGGGGACTGTGTCAGATTTTGGGGGAGGGGACTGTGCCTGATTTTTGGAGGAGGGGACTGTGTCTGATTGTGGGGGGAGGGGACTGTGTCTGATTTTTGGGGGAGGGGACTGTGTCTGATTTTTGGGGGAGGGGACTGTGTCTGATTTTTGGGGGAGGGGACTGTGTCAGATTGTGGGGGGAGGGGACTGTGTCTGATTTTGGGGGAGGGGACTGTGTCTGATTTTGCGGGAGGGGACTGTGTCTGATTTTTGGGGGAGATGACTGTGTCTGATTTTTGGGGGAGGGGACTGTGTCTGATTTTTGGGGGAGGGGACTGTGTCTGATTTTTGGGGGAGGGGACTGTGTCTGATTTTTGGAGGAGGGGACTTTGTCTGATTTTTGGGGGAGGGGACTGTGTCTGATTTTTGGAGGAGGGGACTGTGTCTGATTTTTGGGGGAGGGGACTGTGTCTGATTTTGGGGGAGGGGACTGTGTCTGATTTTTGGGGGAGGGGACTGTGTCTGATTGTGGGGGGAGGGGACTGTGTCTGATTTTTGGAGGAGGGGACTGTGCCTGATTGTGGGGGGAGGGGACTGTGTCAGATTTTGGGGGAGGGGACTGTGTCTGATTTTTGGGGGAGGGGACTGTGTCTGATTTTTGGAGGAGGGGACTGTGTCTGATTTTTGGAGGAGGGGACTGTGTCAGATTGTGGGGGGAGGGGACTGTGTCTGATTTTTGGGGGAGGGGACTGTGTCTGATTTTTGGGGGAGGGGACTGTGTCTGATTTTTGGGGGAGGTGACTGTGTCTGATTTTTGGGGGAGGGGACTGTGTCTGATTTTTGGGGGAGGGGACTGTGTCTGATTTTTGGAGGAGGAGACTGTGTCTGATTTTTGGGGGAGGGGACTGTGTCTGATTTTTGGGGGAGGGGACTGTGTCTGATTTTTGGAGGAGGGGACTGTGTCTGATTTTTGGGGGAGGGGACTGTGTCTGATTTTTGGGGGAGGGGACTGTGTCTGATTTTTGGAGGAGGGGACTGTGTCTGATTTTTGGGGGAGGGGACTGTGTCAGATTTTTGGGGGAGGGGACTGTGTCTGATTTTTGGGGGAGGAGACTGTGTCAGATTGTGGGGGGAGGGGACTGTGTCTGATTTTTGGAGGAGGGGACTGTGTCTGATTTTTGGAGGAGGGGACTGTGTCTGATTTTTGGGGGAGGGGACTGTGTCTGATTTTTGGAGGAGGGGACTGTGTCTGATTTTTGGAGGAGGGGACTGTGTCTGATTTTTGGAGGAGGGGACTGTGTCTGATTTTTGGAGGAGGGGACTGTGTCTGATTTTTGGGGGAGGGGACTGTGTCTGATTTTTGGGGGAGGGGACTGTGTCTGATTTTTGGGGGAGGGGACTGTGTCTGATTTTTGGGGGAGGGGACTGTGTCTGATTTTTGGGGGGAGGGGACTGTGTCTGATTTTTGGGGGAGGGGACTGTGTCTGATTTTTGGAGGAGGGGACTGTGTCAGATTTTTGGAGGAGGGGACTGTGTCAGATTGTGGGGGGAGGGGACTGTGTCTGATTTTTGGGGGGAGGGGACTGTGTCAGATTTTGGAGGAGGGGACTGTGTCTGATTTTTGGGGGAGGGGACTGTGTCTGATTTTTGGGGGAGGGGACTGTGTCAGATTTTTGGAGGAGGGGACTGTGTCTGATTTTTGGAGGAGGGGACTGTGTCTGATTTTTGGAGGAGGGGACTGTGTCTGATTTTTGGGGGAGGGGACTGTGTCTGATTTTTGGGGGAGGGGACTGTGTCTGATTTTTGGGGGAGGGGACTGTGTCTGATTTTTGGGGGAGGGGACTGTGTCTGATTTTTGGTGGAGGGGACTGTGTCAGATTTTTGGAGGAGGGGACTGTGTCTGATTTTTGGAGGAGGGGACTGTGTCTGATTTTTGGGGGAGGGGACTGTGTCTGATTTTTGGGGGAGGGGACTGTGTCTGATTTTTGGGGGGAGGGGACTGTGTCAGATTTTGGGGGAGGGGACTGTGTCAGATTTTTGGAGGAGGCGACTGTGTCTGATTTTTGGAGGAGGGGACTGTGTCTGATTGTGGGGGGAGGGGACTGTGTCTGATTTTGGGGGAGGGGACTGTGTCTGATTTTTGGGGGAGGGGACTGTGTCTGATTTTGGAGGAGGGGACTCTGTCTGATTTTTGGGGGAGGGGACTGTGTCTGATTTTGGAGGAGGGGACTGTGTCAGATTTTTGGAGGAGGGGACTGTGTCTGATTTTTGGAGGAGGGTACTGTGTCTGATTGTGGGGGGAGGGGACTGTGTCTGATTTTGGGGGAGGGGACTGTGTCTGATTTTTGGAGGAGGGGACTGTGTCTGATTTTGGGGGAGGGGACTGTGTCTGATTTTTGGGGGAGGGGACTGTGTCTGATTTTTGGAGGAGGGGACTGTGTCTGATTGTGGGGGGAGGGGACTGTGTCTGATTTTTGGAGGAGGGGACTGTGTCTGATTTTTGGGGGAGGGGACTGTGTCTGATTTTTGGGGGAGGGGACTGTGTCTGATTTTTGGAGGAGGGGACTGTGTCTGATTTTTGGGGGGAGGGGACTGTGTCAGATTTTTGGAGGAGGGGACTGTGTCTGATTTTTGGGGGAGGGGACTGTGTCAGATTGTGGGGGGAGGGGACTGTGTCTGATTGTGGGGGGAGGGGACTGTGTCTGATTTTTGGAGGAGGGGACTGTGTCAGATTTTTGGAGGAGGGGACTGTGTCTGATTTTTGGAGGAGGGGACTGTGTCTGATTTTTGGAGGAGGGGACTGTGTCTGATTGTGGGGGGAGGGGACTGTGTCTGATTTTTGGGGAGGGGACTGTGTCTGATTTTTGGAGGAGGGGACTGTGTCTGATTTTTGGGGGAGGGGACTGTGTCTGATTTTTGGAGGATGGGACTGTATCTAATTTTTGGGGGAGGGGACTGTGTCTGATTTTTGGAGGAGGGGACTGTGTCTGATTGTGGGGGGAGGGGACTGTGTCTGATTTTTGGGGGAGGGGACTGTGTCTGATTTTTGGAGGAGGGGACTGTGTCTGATTTTTGGGGGAGGGGACTGTGTCTGATTTTTGGGGGAGGGGACTGTGTCTGATTTTTGGGGGAGGGGACTGTGTCTGATTTTTGGAGGAGGGGACTGTGTCTGATTTTTGGGGGAGGGGACTGTGTCAGATTTTTGGGGGAGGGGACTGTGTCTGATTTTTGGAGGAGGGGACTGTGTCTGATTTTTGTGGGAGGGGACTGTGTCTGATTGTGGGGGGAGGGGACTGTGTCTGATTTTTGGGGGAGGGGACTGTGTCTGATTTTTGGGGGAGGGGACTGTGTCTGATTTTTGGGGGAGGGGACTGTGTCTGATTTTTGGGGGAGGGGACTGTGTCTGATTTTTGGGGGAGGGGACTGTGTCTGATTTTTGGAGGAGGGGACTGTGTCTGATTTTTGGGGGAGGGGACTGTGTCAGATTTTTGGGGGAGGGGACTGTGTCTGATTTTTGGAGGAGGGGACTGTGTCTGATTTTTGTGGGAGGGGACTGTGTCTGATTGTGGGGGGAGGGGACTGTGTCTGATTTTTGGGGGAGGGGACTGTGTCTGATTTTTGGGGGAGGGGACTGTGTCTGATTTTTGGGGGAGGGGACTGTGTCTGATTTTTGGGGGAGGGGACTGTGTCTGATTTTTGGGGGAGGGGACTGTGTCTGATTTTTGTGGGAGGGGACTGTGTCTGATTTTTGGAGGAGGGGACTGTGTCTGATTTTTGGGGGAGGGGACTGTGTCTGATTTTTGTGGGAGGGGACTGTGTCAGATTTTTGGGGGAGGGGACTGTGTCTGATTTTTGGGGGAGGGGACTGTGTCTGATTTTTGGGGGAGGGGACTGTGTCTGATTTTTGGAGGAGGGGACTGTGTCAGATTGTGGGGGAGGGGACTGTGTCTGATTTTTGGGGGGAGGGGACTGTGTCAGATTGTGGGGGGAGGGGACTGTGTCTGATTTTTGGGGGAGGGGACTGTGTCTGATTTTTGGGGGAGGGGACTGTGTCTGATTTTTGGGGGAGGGGACTGTGTCTGATTTTTGGGGGAGGGGACTGTGTCTGATTTTTGGGGGGAGGGGACTGTGTCTGATTTTTGGGGGAGGGGACTGTGTCTGATTTTTGGGGGAGGGGACTGTGTCTGATTTTGGGGGAGGGGACTGTGTCTGATTTTTGGAGGAGGGGACTGTGTCTGATTTTGGGGGGAGGGGACTGTGTCTGATTTTGGGGGAGGGGACTGTGTCTGATTTTTGGGGGAGGGGACTGTGTCTGATTTTTGGGGGAGGGGACTGTGTCTGATTTTTGGGGGAGGGGACTGTGTCAGATTTTTGGGGGAGGGGACTGTGTCAGATTGTGGGGGGAGGGGACTGTGTCAGATTGTGGGGGGAGGGGACTGTGTCAGATTTTTGGGGGAGGGGACTGTGTCTGATTTTTGGGGGAGGGGACTGTGTCTGATTTTTGGGGGAGGGGACTGTGTCAGATTGTGGAGGGAGGGGACTGTGTCTGATTTTTGGGGGAGGGGACTGTGTCTGATTTTTGGAGGAGGGGACTGTGTCAGATTGTGGGGGGAGGGGACTGTGTCTGATTTTTGGGGGAGGGGACTGTGTCTGATTTTTGGAGGAGGGGACTGTGTCAGATTTTTGGGGGAGGGGACTGTGTCAGATTGTGGAGGGAGGGGACTGTGTCTGATTTTTGGGGGAGGGGACTGTGTCTGATTTTTGGAGGAGGGGACTGTGTCAGATTTTTGGGGGAGGGGACTGTGTCAGATTGTGGAGGGAGGGGACTGTGTCTGATTTTTGGGGGAGGGGACTGTGTCTGATTTTTGGAGGAGGGGACTGTGTCAGATTGTGGGGGGAGGGGACTGTGTCTGATTTTTGGGGGAGGGGACTGTGTCTGATTTTTGGGGGAGGGGACTGTGTCTGATTTTTGGGGGAGGGGACTGTCTCAGATTGTGGGGGGAGGGGACTGTGTCTGATTTTTGGGGGAGGGGACTGTGTCTGATTGTGGGAGGAGGGGACTGTGTCTGATCCTATTCATTCAATTCGGTGGGATCTGATAATATGCGTTTAATTCGCTGGGATCTGATCCCATGCCTTTAATTCGATGTGATTTGATCCCATTCAATTAATTCTCTGGGATATGATCCCATGCCTTTAATTAACTGGAATCTGATCCCATTCATTTAATTTGCTGAGATCTGATTCCAACCATCTAATTGGCTGCGATCTCATCCCATGCTTTTAATTCGCTGGGATCTGATCCCATGTTTTTAACTCACTGGGTTTTGATCCCATTCCATAATTTTCTGCGATCTGATCACATTCCTTTAATTCTCTGGAATCTGATCACATTCCTTTAATTCACTGGGATCTGATCCCATTCCATAATTCTCTGCGATCTGATCACATTCCATAATTCTCTGCGATCTGATCACATTGCTTTAATTCATTGGGATCTAATCACATTTCTTTAATTCCATGGGATCCGATCACATTTCTTTAATTCCATGGGATCCGATCCCATGCCTTTAATCCACTGGATCTGATCCCATTCCTTTAATTCACTGGGATCTGATCCCATGCATTGAATCCATTGGATCTGATCCCATTCCTTTAATTCACTGGGAGCTGATCCCATTCCTTTAATTCACTGGGATCTGATCCCATGCATTTAATCCATTGGATCTGATCCCATTCCTTTAATTCACTGGGATCTGATCCCATTCCTTTAATTCACTGGGAGCTGATCCCATTCCTTTAATTCACTGGGATCTGATCCCATTCCTTTCGGCCGTCCTGTGCTCAGTGGATTGGAATACAGTTACTGAGCCAGCAGTAACTGGATGAAACACCAGTTCCAAAACATTGACGGGACGAATGGGCTAGAATGTAAATCTAATTATCACGATGTAAGGGAAAATCACTGATAACGTGACCTCCTCTTCAAGACATTTTATAAGCATCCTGACTTTGCAGGGCATGACACAGGTTTTCCCCTCCCTCACCGGCTCCCGAGCAACGTTAACTTTTAGCACACCACAAAACTCAGTTTGTTGATATAAGAACATAAGAACATCAGAAATAGGAGCAGGAGTAGGCCATATGGCCCCTCGAACCTGCTTCACCATTCAATCAGATCATGGCTCAGCTTCGACCTCAACTCCACTTTCCCGCCCGATTCTCATATCGCTTGATTCCACTAGAGTCCAAAATCTATTCATCTCAGCCGTGAAAATATTCAATAATCTGCACCCAAAGGCAAATCAGGACAAGGAAAAGAAACGGACCAAACACTTCCCACAAGGCCCAAGAGACAAGCTGGCGGGTGGAAAGTGACGAGTTATTTGAAGAATGAAGAGGCGCTTAAAAGAGATCAACTTACAAGGTGGTAGTTTACAAGGGGGCAGTTTACACGAGAGCAGGTTACAAGGGATCAGTTTACAAGGGGGCAGTTTACACGAGAGCAGGTTACAAGGGATCAGTTTACAAGGGGCTGTTTACACGAGAGCAGGTTACAAGGGATCAGTTTACAAGGGGCTGTTTACACGAGAGCAGGTTACAAGGGATCAGTTTACAAGGGGGCAGTTTACACAAGAGCAGGTGACAAGGGATCAGTTTACAAGGGGCAGTTTACACGAGAGCAGCTTGCAAGGGATCAGTTTACAAGGGGCTGTTTAAAAGAGAGCAGTTTAAAAGGGATCAGTTTACAGGGATCAGTTTACAATGGATCAGTTTACAAAGGGTCAGTTTACAATGGGGCAGTTTACGAGTGATCAGTTTACAAGGGGGCAATTTACAAGGAGGCAGTTTACAACGGGGCAGTTTAAAAGGGGACAGTTTACAAGGGAACAGTTTACAAGACGCAGTTTACAAGGGATCTGTTTACAAGAGATCAGCTTACAAGGCATCATTTTACAAGGAGGCAGTTTTTAAGGCACCAGTTTATAAGGGAAGAGTTTACAAGGGAACAGTTTACAAGGGATCAGTTTACAAGGGAACAGTTTATAAGGGATCAGTTTACAAGGGATCAGTTTACAAGGGAACAATTTATAAGGGGAAAGTTTACAAGGGATCAGTTGACAAGGGAACGGTTTATAAGGGGACAGTTTACAAGGGATCAGTTTACAAGGGAACAATTTATAAGGGGAAAGTTTACAAGGGATCAGTTTACAAGGGGGTAATTTACAAGGGAGCAGTTTACAAGGGAGCATTATACAAGGGATCAAGTTACAAGTGGGCAGTTTACAAGGGACCAATTTACAAGGGATCAGTTTACAAGGGACCAGTTTATAAGGGAGCAGTTTACAACGGATCCATTTACAAAGGGGCGGTTTGCAAGGGATCATTTTACAAGGGGACAGTTTACAAGGGAGCAGCTGCCAAGAGGGCAGTTTAAAAGGGAGCAGTTTACAAGGGTTGAGTTTAAAAGGGACGTTATCATAAGTGACCAGGACACTTATGATAAAGTGAGCATTACCCATGAATGCCAACCTGAGCAGTGATACCTGGTAAAGATAGGAGGGTGGCTCCATGTTAGAGGTGTGTTTGGGAAACAAGTACTGTGTCCACCACGGTCAGTACCATACTGCTAATCTACCCTAATCTGATAGACATTCCATCTCAAAAGCCAGGCCATCAATCAAAAGCTAGCAGGATCCTGATCCTGAAGGTTCACCTTACTGTTTGGATCTAGCAGCCGTGAATAACAATCAATTAGATCTGTTTGTGCTGGAAGCCAGAGTGTGTTCCCTTGCAGTGCCCACCCTTCTCGCCCTGAGTACCACTCGGACTGTGTCCAGCAGTGTGTGGAGTACGTCCGAATGAAGAATGAAGATTCCATAAGAAAGGTAGAGTCATAGAACCACAGAAAGTTACGGCATAGAAGGACGTCATTCGGCCCATTGCGTCCGTGCCGGCAGAAAAAGAGCTCTCCAGCTTGATCCCACTTTCCAGCACATGGTCCGTAGCCCTGTAGGTTACGGCATTTCAAGTGTGCATCCAATTACTTTGCCAATGATTTGAGGGTTTCTGCCTCCACCACTCTTTCAGGCAGTGAGTTCCAGACCTCCACCACCCTCTGGGTAAAAAAAAAATTCTCCTCAGCTGCCGACTAATCCGCAGACCAATTACTTTAAAGCTATGCCCCCTGATCACTGACCCCTCTACTAAGGGAAAAAGGTCCTCCCTATCCACTCTATCTAGTCCCATCATAATTTTACATACCTAAATTAAATCTCCCAATTAGCCTCCTTTGTTCCAAAGAAAACAGCCCCAGCCTATCCAATCTTTTCTCATAGCTAAAATTCTCAAGCCCTGGCAACATCCTCGTAAATCTTCTCTGTAGCCTCTCTAGTGCAATCACATATTTCCTGTAATGTAGTGACGAGAACTGTACGCAGTACTCAAGCTGTGGACTAACCAATGTTTTATACATTTCCAGCATAACCTCCCTGCTCTAATATTCTATGCCACGGCTAATAAAGGGAAGTATTCCGTATGCCTTTTTAACCAGCTTATCGACTTGTCCTGCTACTTTCAGGATCTGTGGACATGCACTCCAAGGTCCCTTTTGTTTCTCAATATCCTACCATTTATTGTGTACTCCCTTACCTTGTTTGACCTCCCCAAATGCATTACCTCACACTTCCCTGGATTGAATTCTATTTGCCACTTTTCTGCCCACCTGACCAGTCCATCGATATCGTCTTGCAGACTATAGCTTTCCTCCTCACTACCAAACTCACAGCCAATTTTTATATCGTCTGCAAACTTCTTGATCAAGCCCCCCACATTCAAGTCCAAATCATTAATATATACCACAAAAAGCAAGGGACCTAGTACTGAGCCTTGTGGTAACCCACTGGAAACAGCCTTCCAATCACGAAAAAAACCATCAACCATTACCCTTTGTTCTTACCACTGAGCCAATTCTGGAGCAACTAGCCCCTTTCCCTTGGATTCCATGGGCTTTTACTTTGTTAACCAGTCTGCCATGTGGGACCTTGTCAAAAGCCTTGCAAAAATCCATGTACACTACATCGTATATGTTACCCTGATCAACCCTCCTTGTTAAGTGCACAAAAAATTGAATCAAATTATTTAGACACAAACTTCCCTTAACAAATCCATGCTGAATGTCCTTGATTAACCTGTGCCTTTCTAAATGACGATTATGCTGTCCCTCAGAATCGATTCCAATCATTTGCCCACCATCGAGGTTACACTCACTGGTTTTTAATTACTCGGTCTTTCTGTTTCTCGCTTTTTAAACAACCGTACAACATTAGCATTCCTGCAATCCTCTGGCCGAGCCAGTGAGGATTGGAAAGTGATAGTCAAAGCCTCCGTTATTTCCTCCCTTGCTTCTCTTAACAGCCTGAAATGCATTCCATCCGGGCCTGGCGGTTTATCTACTTTCATAAATGCTAAACCCCTTAATACTTCCTCTCTCACTATGTTAATCCCATCCATTATTTCACACTCATTCTTAATTTCAATCTCTGCATCATTCCCTGTTTTTGTGAAGAAACATGCAAAGTATTAATTGAGAACCATACCCATATCTTCCATCTCCACACATATGTTAACTTTTCGATCTCTAATAGACCTTATAGGGTCTTCAAAAGACTTGGTGTTCTCCCGTGGACTCCTCAAGTCAGACTGGCAGCATTCAAAACCGGAGTGCCTGAGAAGCACGGTTTGTGAGGCCAGGAAAGGTTTAACGAGAATCACGTTCTGCTGTAATTTTCTACAGCATTCTGGAGATCAGGCAATCCTGAACAACATAATCTAGAAACAAAAGAATGAGAGACTATCCCAGTCTCCACCCTGACTGCCTGAGGTCCTTTAGCAGATTGGTGATTGTCCAGTAATGTGAGCAAGTTGATTGATTTGTTAACTCCCCAACTCCTGATGATATTCTGGACTACCTACGTGTGGATCATCCACTCGTCAGGGTGGATTACAAGTTAGCTGAGTGTGCCGACTGTTTTATTGTCCATCCCGACCAAAATTGGCACCAAGAATATCAACCCATGCTTCAAGCACCAATGGGAAGTAACGTGTCATGTTGACAGAGGTACCGGGTCTGGGCCCCTCCCTGTTTGTAGGCGCTCCGGACTACTGTCAAATTGTGTGTCTGGAGGCGCAGTGACTTACGCCGCATCAAGTCTGAAGGTATATAATGTCTTATTGTAGCATTCAAACCTTGAGCCTGTTGAAATGCCAAGTGAACTCATCCATATCGATTGGCCTAGAAGTCCATTGATCCTGAATGTAGCCTCCCACCCATATCGAAGCTGAACAGCCTGATGGCTGCAGCACCAATACCTGGAGAACACTGTGATCTCAGGACCAGCAGCTCTAGTTCAGATGCTGTGACAAAGGAGGCCTGTGGAAACTTAATTGATGGAGCAAGGCTTAACTGGTGAAATATCCCCAACAGTTCGTCCTTCTGGAGGAAGAAGATGACTATGACTATCACTCACTCGCTCTCAGTGTGGATGGTCGAAGATACTGATCTCAACTGCCAGTTTGCCCATTAGTAGCTGGTTGCTTTGATGGTCAAACCAAACTACATTATGAAAACATGAAGGCTCAAGGAGCTAATGCATTGGATGCTCACTAATTCTGGTCTCCGAGGCCCAAGTGTCCCGAGTGATCCATTTCCACATGGAAGTAGTAGAAATGGCTCATCCATCCACATCTGTGGTGGGCTATCAAAGGCAGGAATCACTGCTTGGAGAGGGAGAGCTGGAGAGGGCCTTGAAGGTTACTTGTTGCGTGCTCCCTGCTTTCCAGGTCCTAATCTGGAAAGACGGGCTAACATGACACAAAGACATTGCAGTCCGGCGAAAGCTTTGAAAAGACTGCTGTCCCTGAAAGGGCCTGTAGATGGGGTGGGCTCAGCTGCAAAGTGAGACAGTGTCTCCTTGCATGCCAATCCGGGAATGCCTGAAAGTTCTGCTGGAGATGCTTGTACCCTGAAGCAGCTCCTCCACTCGCTCGCCACAGAAGCCCTCAGCATCTAAGGACATCTGCAGTGGTTGTTGCTGCAGTTACTGAAGGAACTCCAAGATGCGCAGCCAAGCTAAGTGGTGATACAAGATCCACTGGACGATAGACCCTGCTCCTTTATTAATGGCAGCCACACAACCTGCTGCTGCAGTGATGCTCTCTGAAAGTGGTCCTCACTCTGTGGCAGGGATTGCTCCCTCAATTCACCTGTGAGGCATTATCCTGCAATAAGTAAAGCTGGCCACTATGGATTTGGTGGTGGAGAACACGAATATGCGTCAAACACTGAAGGAAGCTCCGCCAAACCCACATGTCCCACTATTTGGATTGTGGTGGGTGGAACAGGACTAGTTTCCTGAGCGATGACTTTCCCTCTGATGCTTTCACGACTGAAGTTCAGCAGTTGGATCAGTGAACTGAAAAGTGTGAAGCAGGTTGGCGGAGGCACTATAGACGCTGTCTACATTGGCCACAACCGGAGGGTGCTGATCAAGACAGACCAAACGGCCCTGGAGTTTGGTAGATCGCATCCAGCAAAGGTCGATGGCTGAGACCTTTGCAAGACCCCAATAAAGACTCAATTCTCCAGGTGCAGGGACTTCCAGAACCTCCAGTTTCAGACTCTGCGTCACACATGTGTTGAATACATGAATAAGCCTCAGTGACTGGAGGTTGTGGTCGGACTCAGGCTCCCAACTGGACTTCCGAAGGTGGGAAGCCGCCAAGCAGCTTCTGTGGGCTGAACCGACAGAGAAGGTTCATAACGGGATGCAACCAACAGAGTACTCTTTGTCGTCCAGTACTTCCCCGGAGCGGAGAAACTACGCCATGTTCTCCGCAGCCTTCAACATGTCATCAATGACGACGAACACCTCGCTATGGCCATCCCCACACCTCCACTACTCGCCTTCAAACAGCCACCCAACCTCAAACAGACCATCGTTCGCAGCAAATTACCTAGCTTTCAAGAGAACAGCGTCCACGACACCACACAACCCTGCCACGGTAACCTCTGCAAGACATGCCAGATCATCGACACAGATACCACCATCACACGAGAGGACACCACCCACCAGGTGCATGGTTCATACTCCTGTGACTCGGCCAACGTTGTCTACCTCATACGTTTCAGGAAAGGATGACCCAGAGCATGGTACATTGGCGAGACCATGCAGACGCTGCGACAACGGATGAACGGACACCGCGCAACAATCGCCAAACAGGAGGGTTCCCTCCCAGTCGGGGAACACTTCAGCAGTCATGGACATTCATCCACCGACCTTCGGGCAAGCGTACTCCAAGGCGGCCTTCGAGACACACGACAACGCAAAATCGTCGAGCAGAAATTGATAGCCAAGTTCCGCACCCATGAGGACGGCCTCAACCGGGATCTTGGGTTCATGTCACGCGACACGTTACCCCACCAGCGAACAAATGTTATCTGTTTTTAATATAACGGGTCAGTTGCTGTCTTTTCTATGTTTCTACCTCTCTATCTCTGTTTATTTTTGTTTGTTTTTTTTTTGGTGATTTGTATATTCTGAGACCTTGCAGGTAACAACTGTCTGTCTGCACACTGATTGCCTTGGCAACGGGCAGTTGAAAAAACTGTCTGTAATCATCAAGCAATGTTCTGTGAATTATAAATGCGATTTCATTTCGAGGATTTCATTTCGTTCACCTGAGGAAGGAGGAAGCCTCCGAAAGCTTGCGAATTTAAAATAAAATTGTTGGACTATAACTTGGTGTTGTAAAATTGTTTACATTTCTTTAAAATGTGTTGACACTGATCAAAGTTTGTGGGAAGATTTTTGTTGCCATTTCTCCCAAGATTCAGAAAAGACCTGTTGCTTGTCACTTTAATTGTCGCCAACCTTTAACTGTAGCTCACAGTGTCAGAACAGTAACTGTTCTCATTAGCCATTTATGTCTCTCCTGGCACGACATCTCCTTAACAACACCAACTAATCACAGCACCTCTTTCTTCAAATTGAATTCCAGTGTAAAAAATGAGCGTTTTCAAAGCTGAGGAAGATGTGCAAGATTGGAAGGAGTGTGCGACTGGAGATAATGGGCCTGAGGCAGTGAGAACATCTCTTGAACATTATCAGTACCTGAAAGGAGGGAGATGAGATCTTTGAGTTTATTTCTCCTGGCATCAGCAAAACCCATCGTCCCTCAATGCCCAACATCTTTCATCCATTTCGAGTGCATGCCGACCCGAACTTGGTGCTGTCATTGTCTGAACAAGTGTTTCATGTTCTTCGATGACCGTCGCAGACACGATGGGCCGAATGGCCTCCTTCTGTGCCCTGAATGTTCTGTGTTTCTATGTACGAAAAGAAAATGCCATTTTGGCCGAGCAGCTTGTTTGGGGAGAAAGGGACGTGAAATGCAGAGACAAATAGGAAAAAGAGGCTTGGACTGATGGCCTGCAAGATCGTGCCATGTGCTTCCCTGGTGGTCTAGTGGTTAGGATTCGGCGCTTTCACCGCCGCGGCCCGGGTTCGATTCCCGGTCAGGGAACGTTATTTGCAAAGTGCTGTTCGTTCTGATGCCAGTGATTGCTCCTGATCGCTATCAGTTTTACACTGCTGTGGTTGCAACAAGGGGCTGCCCATCATTCCTTTATCTCACAACCCATTAGAGTGACACACAATGTACTTTCTTGCCTTCTGTAAAATGCCAGTATTTATTTTTAAAGAGTCGTGACGCTGATCAAAGTTTGTGGGAAGGTTTTTGTTGCCATTTCCAACAGATTTGGAAAAGATCTGCTGCCTGACACTCTAATTGTCGCCAACCTTTAACTATAGCTCACAGTGTCAGAACAGTCACTGTTTTTTAAACTTTTATGTCTCTTCTGCCACTACATCTCCTTAACAACACCAGCTGATCACAGCACCGCTTTCTTCAAAATGAGGCCCAGTGTAAAAAAAAATGCACGGTTTCAAAGCGAAGGGAGGTGTGCAAGATTGGAAGGAGTGTGCGACTGGATATAATGGGCCTGAGGCAGTGAGAACATCTCTTGAGCATAAAGACATTCAGTATCTGAAAGAAGCAGGCTGATGAGCTCTTTCAGTTTATTTATCCTGGCATCTGCAAAACCCATCGTCTCTCAAAGTCCATCATTTTTCATCCATTTTGTGTGCATGCCTACCCGAACTTGGTGCTGTCATTGTCTGAACCAGTGTTTTATGTTGTTCGATGACCGTCACAAACACGATGGGCCGAATGGCCTCCCACTGTGCCGTGAATGTTCTATGTTCCAATGTGCTAAAAGAAAATGCCATTTTGGGCGAGCAGCTTTTTTTTGGATCGAAAGAGACCTGAATTTCAAAGGGACAATTAGGAAAGAAAAGGTTGGACTCCTCTCTCGCATGCATCAGCCGTAGCTTCCCTGGTGGTCTAGTGGTTAGGATTCGGCGCTCTCACCGCCGCGGCCCGGGTTCGATTCCCGGTCAGGGAAGATTGCTTTCTTGGTGCTTGTCGTTCTGGTGCCAACGAATGTCCCATCACTGAGCCCAATGCTTGCTCCTGATCAACATTAGCTTTTTCGCCAACATAAATGCTAATCGAGCAGCGGGCAGCCGATCATTCTTTAATCTAACAAGCCATCAGAGCGACATACAATGCACTTTCATGCCTTCTGTAAAATGCCTACATTTCTTTAAAATGTGTTGACGCTGATCAAAGTTTGTGGGAAGATTTTTGTTGCCATTTCTCCCAAGATTCGGAAAAGACCTGTTGCTTGTCACTTTAATTGTCGCCAACCTTTAACTGTAGCTCACAGTGTCAGAACAGTAACTGTTCTCATTAGCCATTTATGTCTCTCCTGGCACGACATCTCCTTAACAACACCAACTAATCACAGCACCTCTTTCTTCAAATTGAATTCCAGTGTAAAAAATGAGCGTTTTCAAAGCTAAGGAAGATGTGCAAGATTGGAAGGAGTGTGCGACTTGAGATAATGGGCCTGAGGCAGTGAGAACATCTCTTGAACATTATCAGTACCTGAAAGGAGGGAGATGAGATCTTTGAGTTTATTTCTCCTGGCATCAGCAAAACCCATCGTCCCTCAATGTCCAACATCTTTCATCCATTTCGAGTGCATGCCGACCCGAACTTGGTGCTGTCATTGTCTGAACAAGTGTTTCATGTTCTTCGATGACCGTCGCAGACACGATGGGCCGAATGGCCTCCTTCTGTGCCCTGAATGTTCTGTGTTTCTATGTACGAAAAGAAAATGCCATTTTGGCCGAGCAGCTTGTTTGGGGAGAAAGGGACGTGAAATGCAGAGACAAATAGGAAAAAGTGGCTTGGACTGATGGCCTGCAAGATCGTGCCATGTGCTTCCCTGGTGGTCTAGTGGTTAGGATTCGGCGCTTTCACCGCCGCGGCCTGGGTTCGATTCCCGGTTAGGGAACGTTATTTGCAAAGTGCTGTTTGTTCTGATGCCAGTGATTGCTCCTGAGCGCGATCAGTTTTACACTGCTGTGGTTGCAACAAGGGGCTGCCCATCATTCCTTTATCTCACAACCCATTAGAGTGACACACAATGTACTTTCTTGCCTTCTGTAAAATGCCAGTATTTATTTTTAAAGAGTCGTGACGCTGATCAAAGTTTGTGGGAAGGTTTTTGTTGCCATTTCTAACAGATTTGGAAAAGATCTGCTGCCTGACACTCTAATTGTCGCCAACCTTTAACTATAGCTCACAGTGTCAGAACAGTCACTGTTTTTTCGACTATTATGTCTCTTCTGCCACTACATCTCCTTAACAACACCAGCTGATCACAGCACCGCTTTCTTCAAAATGAGGCCCAGTGTAAAAAAAAATGCACGGTTTCAAAGCGAAGGGAGGTGTGCAAGATTGGAATGAGTGTGCGACTGGATATAATGGGCCTGAGGCAGTGAGAACATCTCTTGAGCATAAAGACATTCAGTATCTGAAAGAAGCAGGCTGATGAGCTCTTTCAGTTTATTTATCCTGGCATCTGCAAAACCCATCGTCTCTCAAAGTCCATCATCTTTCATCCATTTTGTGTGCATGCCTACCCGAACTTGGTGCTGTCATTGTCTGAACCAGTGTTTTATGTTGTTCGATGACCGTCACAAACACGATGGGCCGAATGGCCTCCCACTGTGCCGTGAATGTTCTATGTTCCAATGTGCTAAAAGAAAATGCCATTTTGGGCGAGCAGCTTTTTTTTGGATCGAAAGAGACCTGAATTTCAAAGGGACAATTAGGAAAGAAAAGGTTGGACTCCTCTCTCGCATGCATCAGCCGTAGCTTCCCTGGTGGTCTAGTGGTTAGGATTCGGCGCTCTCACCGCCGCGGCCCGGGTTCGATTCCCGGTCAGGGAAGATTGCTTTCTTGGTGCTCGTCGTTCTGGTGCCAACGAATGTCCCATCACTGAGCCCAATGCTTGCTCCTGATCAACATTAGCTTTTTCGCCAACATAAATGCGAATCGAGCAGCGGGCAGCCGATCATTCTTTAATCTAACAAGCCATTGGAGCGACATACAATGCACTTTCATGCCTTCTGTAAAATGCCTACATTTCTTTAAAATGTGTTGACGCTGATCAAAGTTTGTGGGAAGATTTTTGTTGCCATTTCTCCCAAGATTCGGAAAAGACCTGTTGCTTGTCACTTTAATTGTCGCCAACCTTTAACTGTAGCTCACAGTGTCAGAACAGTAACTGTTCTCATTAGCCATTTATGTCTCTCCTGGCACGACATCTCCTTAACAACACCAACTAATCACAGCACCTCTTTCTTCAAATTGAATTCCAGTGTAAAAAATGAGCGTTTTCAAAGCTAAGGAAGATGTGCAAGATTGGAAGGAGTGTGCGACTGGAGATAATGGGCCTGAGGCAGTGAGAACATCTCTTGAACATTATCAGTACCTGAAAGGAGGGAGATGAGATCTTTGAGTTTATTTCTCCTGGCATCAGCAAAACCCATCGTCCCTCAATGCCCAACATCTTTCATCCATTTCGAGTGCATGCCGACCCGAACTTGGTGCTGTCATTGTCTGAACAAGTGTTTCATGTTCTTCGATGACCGTCGCAGACACGATGGGCCGAATGGCCTCCTTCTGTGCCCTGAATGTTCTGTGTTTCTATGTACGAAAAGAAAATGCCATTTTGGCCGAGCAGCTTGTTTGGGGAGAAAGGGACGTGAAATGCAGAGACAAATAGGAAAAAGTGGCTTGGACTGATGGCCTGCAAGATCGTGCCATGTGCTTCCCTGGTGGTCTAGTGGTTAGGATTCGGCGCTTTCACCGCCGCGGCCTGGGTTCGATTCCCGGTTAGGGAACGTTATTTGCAAAGTGCTGTTTGTTCTGATGCCAGTGATTGCTCCTGAGCGCGATCAGTTTTACACTGCTGTGGTTGCAACAAGGGGCTGCCCATCATTCCTTTATCTCACAACCCATTAGAGTGACACACAATGTACTTTCTTGCCTTCTGTAAAATGCCAGTATTTATTTTTAAAGAGTCGTGACGCTGATCAAAGTTTGTGGGAAGGTTTTTGTTGCCATTTCTAACAGATTTGGAAAAGATCTGCTGCCTGACACTCTAATTGTCGCCAACCTTTAACTATAGCTCACAGTGTCAGAACAGTCACTGTTTTTTCGACTATTATGTCTCTTCTGCCACTACATCTCCTTAACAACACCAGCTGATCACAGCACCGCTTTCTTCAAAATGAGGCCCAGTGTAAAAAAAAATGCACGGTTTCAAAGCGAAGGGAGGTGTGCAAGATTGGAATGAGTGTGCGACTGGATATAATGGGCCTGAGGCAGTGAGAACATCTCTTGAGCATAAAGACATTCAGTATCTGAAAGAAGCAGGCTGATGAGCTCTTTCAGTTTATTTATCCTGGCATCTGCAAAACCCATCGTCTCTCAAAGTCCATCATCTTTCATCCATTTTGTGTGCATGCCTACCCGAACTTGGTGCTGTCATTGTCTGAACCAGTGTTTTATGTTGTTCGATGACCGTCACAAACACGATGGGCCGAATGGCCTCCCACTGTGCCGTGAATGTTCTATGTTCCAATGTGCTAAAAGAAAATGCCATTTTGGGCGAGCAGCTTTTTTTTGGATCGAAAGAGACCTGAATTTCAAAGGGACAATTAGGAAAGAAAAGGTTGGACTCCTCTCTCGCATGCATCAGCCGTAGCTTCCCTGGTGGTCTAGTGGTTAGGATTCGGCGCTCTCACCGCCGCGGCCCGGGTTCGATTCCCGGTCAGGGAAGATTGCTTTCTTGGTGCTCGTCGTTCTGGTGCCAACGAATGTCCCATCACTGAGCCCAATGCTTGCTCCTGATCAACATTAGCTTTTTCGCCAACATAAATGCGAATCGAGCAGCGGGCAGCCGATCATTCTTTAATCTAACAAGCCATTGGAGCGACATACAATGCACTTTCATGCCTTCTGTAAAATGCCTACATTTCTTTAAAATGTGTTGACGCTGATCAAAGTTTGTGGGAAGATTTTTGTTGCCATTTCTCCCAAGATTCGGAAAAGACCTGTTGCTTGTCACTTTAATTGTCGCCAACCTTTAACTATAGCTCACAGTGTCAGAACAGTCACTGTTTTTTAGACTTTTATGTCTCTTCTGCCACTACATCTCCTTAACAACACCAGCTGATCACAGCACCGCTTTCTTCAAAATGAGGCCCAGTGTAAAAAAAAATGCACGGTTTCAAAGCGAAGTGAGGTGTGCAAGATTGGAAGGAGTGTGCGACTGGATATAATGGGCCTGAGGCAGTGAGAACATCTCTTGAGCATAAAGACATTCAGTATCTGAAAGAAGCAGGCTGATGAGCTCTTTCAGTTTATTTATCCTGGCATCTGCAAAACCCATCGTCTCTCAAAGTCCATCATCTTTCATCCATTTTGTGTGCATGCCTACCCGAACTTGGTGCTGTCATTGTCTGAACCAGTGTTTTATGTTGTTCGATGACCGTCACAAACACGATGGGCCGAATGGCCTCCCACTGTGCCGTGAATGTTCTATGTTCCAATGTGCTAAAAGAAAATGCCATTTTGGGCGAGCAGCTTTTTTTTGGATCGAAAGAGACCTGAATTTCAAAGGGACAATTAGGAAAGAAAAGGTTGGACTCCTCTCTCGCATGCATCAGCCGTAGCTTCCCTGGTGGTCTAGTGGTTAGGATTCGGCGCTCTCACCGCCGCGGCCCGGGTTCGATTCCCGGTCAGGGAAGATTGCTTTCTTGGTGCTCGTCGTTCTGGTGCCAACGAATGTCCCATCACTGAGCCCAATGCTTGCTCCTGATCAACATTAGCTTTTTCGCCAACATAAATGCGAATCGAGCAGCGGGCAGCCGATCATTCTTTAATCTAACAAGCCATTGGAGCGACATACAATGCACTTTCATGCCTTCTGTAAAATGCCTACATTTCTTTAAAATGTGTTGACGCTGATCAAAGTTTGTGGGAAGATTTTTGTTGCCATTTCTCCCAAGATTCGGAAAAGACCTGTTGCTTGTCACTTTAATTGTCGCCAACCTTTAACTGTAGCTCACAGTGTCAGAACAGTAACTGTTCTCATTAGCCATTTATGTCTCTCCTGGCACGACATCTCCTTAACAACACCAACTAATCACAGCACCTCTTTCTTCAAATTGAATTCCAGTGTAAAAAATGAGCGTTTTCAAAGCTAAGGAAGATGTGCAAGATTGGAAGGAGTGTGCGACTGGAGATAATGGGCCTGAGGCAGTGAGAACATCTCTTGAACATTATCAGTACCTGAAAGGAGGGAGATGAGATCTTTGAGTTTATTTCTCCTGGCATCAGCAAAACCCATCGTCCCTCAATGCCCAACATCTTTCATCCATTTCGAGTGCATGCCGACCCGAACTTGGTGCTGTCATTGTCTGAACAAGTGTTTCATGTTCTTCGATGACCGTCGCAGACACGATGGGCCGAATGGCCTCCTTCTGTGCCCTGAATGTTCTGTGTTTCTATGTACGAAAAGAAAATGCCATTTTGGCCGAGCAGCTTGTTTGGGGAGAAAGGGACGTGAAATGCAGAGACAAATAGGAAAAAGTGGCTTGGACTGATGGCCTGCAAGATCGTGCCATGTGCTTCCCTGGTGGTCTAGTGGTTAGGATTCGGCGCTTTCACCGCCGCGGCCTGGGTTCGATTCCCGGTTAGGGAACGTTATTTGCAAAGTGCTGTTTGTTCTGATGCCAGTGATTGCTCCTGAGCGCGATCAGTTTTACACTGCTGTGGTTGCAACAAGGGGCTGCCCATCATTCCTTTATCTCACAACCCATTAGAGTGACACACAATGTACTTTCTTGCCTTCTGTAAAATGCCAGTATTTATTTTTAAAGAGTCGTGACGCTGATCAAAGTTTGTGGGAAGGTTTTTGTTGCCATTTCTAACAGATTTGGAAAAGATCTGCTGCCTGACACTCTAATTGTCGCCAACCTTTAACTATAGCTCACAGTGTCAGAACAGTCACTGTTTTTTCGACTATTATGTCTCTTCTGCCACTACATCTCCTTAACAACACCAGCTGATCACAGCACCGCTTTCTTCAAAATGAGGCCCAGTGTAAAAAAAAATGCACGGTTTCAAAGCGAAGGGAGGTGTGCAAGATTGGAATGAGTGTGCGACTGGATATAATGGGCCTGAGGCAGTGAGAACATCTCTTGAGCATAAAGACATTCAGTATCTGAAAGAAGCAGGCTGATGAGCTCTTTCAGTTTATTTATCCTGGCATCTGCAAAACCCATCGTCTCTCAAAGTCCATCATCTTTCATCCATTTTGTGTGCATGCCTACCCGAACTTGGTGCTGTCATTGTCTGAACCAGTGTTTTATGTTGTTCGATGACCGTCACAAACACGATGGGCCGAATGGCCTCCCACTGTGCCGTGAATGTTCTATGTTCCAATGTGCTAAAAGAAAATGCCATTTTGGGCGAGCAGCTTTTTTTTGGATCGAAAGAGACCTGAATTTCAAAGGGACAATTAGGAAAGAAAAGGTTGGACTCCTCTCTCGCATGCATCAGCCGTAGCTTCCCTGGTGGTCTAGTGGTTAGGATTCGGCGCTCTCACCGCCGCGGCCCGGGTTCGATTCCCGGTCAGGGAAGATTGCTTTCTTGGTGCTCGTCGTTCTGGTGCCAACGAATGTCCCATCACTGAGCCCAATGCTTGCTCCTGATCAACATTAGCTTTTTCGCCAACATAAATGCGAATCGAGCAGCGGGCAGCCGATCATTCTTTAATCTAACAAGCCATTGGAGCGACATACAATGCACTTTCATGCCTTCTGTAAAATGCCTACATTTCTTTAAAATGTGTTGACGCTGATCAAAGTTTGTGGGAAGATTTTTGTTGCCATTTCTCCCAAGATTCGGAAAAGACCTGTTGCTTGTCACTTTAATTGTCGCCAACCTTTAACTGTAGCTCACAGTGTCAGAACAGTAACTGTTCTCATTAGCCATTTATGTCTCTCCTGGCACGACATCTCCTTAACAACACCAACTAATCACAGCACCTCTTTCTTCAAATTGAATTCCAGTGTAAAAAATGAGCGTTTTCAAAGCTAAGGAAGATGTGCAAGATTGGAAGGAGTGTGCGACTGGAGATAATGGGCCTGAGGCAGTGAGAACATCTCTTGAACATTATCAGTACCTGAAAGGAGGGAGATGAGATCTTTGAGTTTATTTCTCCTGGCATCAGCAAAACCCATCGTCCCTCAATGCCCAACATCTTTCATCCATTTCGAGTGCATGCCGACCCGAACTTGGTGCTGTCATTGTCTGAACAAGTGTTTCATGTTCTTCGATGACCGTCGCAGACACGATGGGCCGAATGGCCTCCTTCTGTGCCCTGAATGTTCTGTGTTTCTATGTACGAAAAGAAAATGCCATTTTGGCCGAGCAGCTTGTTTGGGGAGAAAGGGACGTGAAATGCAGAGACAAATAGGAAAAAGAGGCTTGGACTGATGGCCTGCAAGATCGTGCCATGTGCTTCCCTGGTGGTCTAGTGGTTAGGATTCGGCGCTTTCACCGCCGCGGCCCGGGTTCGATTCCCGGTCAGGGAACGTTATTTGCAAAGTGCTGTTCGTTCTGATGCCAGTGATTGCTCCTGATCGCTATCAGTTTTACACTGCTGTGGTTGCAACAAGGGGCTGCCCATCATTCCTTTATCTCACAACCCATTAGAGTGACACACAATGTACTTTCTTGCCTTCTGTAAAATGCCAGTATTTATTTTTAAAGAGTCGTGACGCTGATCAAAGTTTGTGGGAAGGTTTTTGTTGCCATTTCTAACAGATTTGGAAAAGATCTGCTGCCTGACACTCTAATTGTCGCCAACCTTTAACTATAGCTCACAGTGTCAGAACAGTCACTGTTTTTTAGACTTTTATGTCTCTTCTGCCACTACATCTCCTTAACAACACCAGCTGATCACAGCACCGCTTTCTTCAAAATGAGGCCCAGTGTAAAAAAAAATGCACGGTTTCAAAGCGAAGGGAGGTGTGCAAGATTGGAATGAGTGTGCGACTGGATATAATGGGCCTGAGGCAGTGAGAACATCTCTTGAGCATAAAGACATTCAGTATCTGAAAGAAGCAGGCTGATGAGCTCTTTCAGTTTATTTATCCTGGCATCTGCAAAACCCATCGTCTCTCAAAGTCCATCATTTTTCATCCATTTTGTGTGCATGCCTACCCGAACTTGGTGCTGTCATTGTCTGAACCAGTGTTTTATGTTGTTCGATGACCGTCACAAACACGATGGGCCGAATGGCCTCCCACTGTGCCGTGAATGTTCTATGTTCCAATGTGCTAAAAGAAAATGCCATTTTGGGCGAGCAGCTTTTTTTTGGATCGAAAGAGACCTGAATTTCAAAGGGACAATTAGGAAAGAAAAGGTTGGACTCCTCTCTCGCATGCATCAGCCGTAGCTTCCCTGGTGGTCTAGTGGTTAGGATTCGGCGCTCTCACCGCCGCGGCCCTGATTTGATTCCCGGTCAGGGAAGATTGCTTTCTTGGTGCTCGTCGTTCTGGTGCCAACGAATGTCCCATCACTGAGCCCAATGCTTGCTCCTGATCAACATTAGCTTTTTCGCCAACATAAATGCTAATCGAGCAGCGGGCAGCCGATCATTCTTTAATCTAACAAGCCATTAGAGCGACATACAATGCACTTTCATGCCTTCTGTAAAATGCCTACATTTCTTTAAAATGTGTTGACGCTGATCAAAGTTTGTGGGAAGATTTTTGTTGCCATTTCTCCCAAGATTCGGAAAAGACCTGTTGCTTGTCACTTTAATTGTCGCCAACCTTTAACTGTAGCTCACAGTGTCAGAACAGTAACTGTTCTCATTAGCCATTTATGTCTCTCCTGGCACGACATCTCCTTAACAAGACCAACTAATCACAGCACCTCTTTCTTCAAATTGAATTCCAGTGTAAAAAATGAGCGTTTTCAAAGCTAAGGAAGATGTGCAAGATTGGAAGGAGTGTGCGACTGGAGATAATGGGCCTGAGGCAGTGAGAACATCTCTTGAACATTATCAGTACCTGAAAGGAGGGAGATGAGATCTTTGAGTTTATTTCTCCTGGCATCAGCAAAACCCATCGTCCCTCAATGCCCAACATCTTTCATCCATTTCGAGTGCATGCCGACCCGAACTTGGTGCTGTCATTGTCTGAACAAGTGTTTCATGTTCTTCGATGACCGTCGCAGACACGATGGGCCGAATGGCCTCCTTCTGTGCCCTGAATGTTCTGTGTTTCTATGTACGAAAAGAAAATGCCATTTTGGCCGAGCAGCTTGTTTGGGGAGAAAGGGACGTGAAATGCAGAGACAAATAGGAAAAAGAGGCTTGGACTGATGGCCTGCAAGATCGTGCCATGTGCTTCCCTGGTGGTCTAGTGGTTAGGATTCGGCGCTTTCACCGCCGCGGCCCGGGTTCGATTCCCGGTCAGGGAATGTTATTTGCAAAGTGCTGTTTGTTCTGATGCCAGTGATTGCTCCTGATCGCTATCAGTTTTACACTGCTGTGGTTGCAACAAGGGGCTGCCCATCATTCCTTTATCTCACAACCCATTAGAGTGACACACAATGTACTTTCTTGCCTTCTGTAAAATGCCAGTATTTATTTTTAAAGAGTCGTGACGCTGATCAAAGTTTGTGGGAAGGTTTTTGTTGCCATTTCCAGCAGATTTGGAAAAGATCTGCTGCCTGACACTCTAATTGTCGCCAACCTTTAACTATAGCTCACAGTGTCAGAACAGTCACTGTTTTTTAGACTTTTATGTCTCTTCTGCCACTACATCTCCTTAACAACACCAGCTGATCACAGCACCGCTTTCTTCAAAATGAGGCCCAGTGTAAAAAAAAATGCACGGTTTCAAAGCGAAGTGAGGTGTGCAAGATTGGAAGGAGTGTGCGACTGGATATAATGGGCCTGAGGCAGTGAGAACATCTCTTGAGCATAAAGACATTCAGTATCTGAAAGAAGCAGGCTGATGAGCTCTTTCAGTTTATTTATCCTGGCATCTGCAAAACCCATCGTCTCTCAAAGTCCATCATCTTTCATCCATTTTGTGTGCATGCCTACCCGAACTTGGTGCTGTCATTGTCTGAACCAGTGTTTTATGTTGTTCGATGACCGTCACAAACACGATGGGCCGAATGGCCTCCCACTGTGCCGTGAATGTTCTATGTTCCAATGTGCTAAAAGAAAATGCCATTTTGGGCGAGCAGCTTTTTTTTGGATCGAAAGAGACCTGAATTTCAAAGGGACAATTAGGAAAGAAAAGGTTGGACTCCTCTCTCGCATGCATCAGCCGTAGCTTCCCTGGTGGTCTAGTGGTTAGGATTCGGCGCTCTCACCGCCGCGGCCCGGGTTCGATTCCCGGTCAGGGAAGATTGCTTTCTTGGTGCTCGTCGTTCTGGTGCCAACGAATGTCCCATCACTGAGCCCAATGCTTGCTCCTGATCAACATTAGCTTTTTCGCCAACATAAATGCGAATCGAGCAGCGGGCAGCCGATCATTCTTTAATCTAACAAGCCATTGGAGCGACATACAATGCACTTTCATGCCTTCTGTAAAATGCCTACATTTCTTTAAAATGTGTTGACGCTGATCAAAGTTTGTGGGAAGATTTTTGTTGCCATTTCTCCCAAGATTCGGAAAAGACCTGTTGCTTGTCACTTTAATTGTCGCCAACCTTTAACTGTAGCTCACAGTGTCAGAACAGTAACTGTTCTCATTAGCCATTTATGTCTCTCCTGGCACGACATCTCCTTAACAAGACCAACTAATCACAGCACCTCTTTCTTCAAATTGAATTCCAGTGTAAAAAATGAGCGTTTTCAAAGCTAAGGAAGATGTGCAAGATTGGAAGGAGTGTGCGACTGGAGATAATGGGCCTGAGGCAGTGAGAACATCTCTTGAACATTATCAGTACCTGAAAGGAGGGAGATGAGATCTTTGAGTTTATTTCTCCTGGCATCAGCAAAACCCATCGTCCCTCAATGCCCAACATCTTTCATCCATTTCGAGTGCATGCCGACCCGAACTTGGTGCTGTCATTGTCTGAACAAGTGTTTCATGTTCTTCGATGACCGTCACAAACACGATGGGCCGAATGGCCTCCCACTGTGCCGTGAATGTTCTCTGTTCCAATGTGCTAAAAGAAAATGCCATTTTGGGCGAGCAGCTTTTTTTTGGATCGAAAGAGACCTGAATTTCAAAGGGACAATTAGGAAAGAAAAGGTTGGACTCCTCTCTCGCATGCATCAGCTGTAGCTTCCCTGGTGGTATAGTGGTTTGGATTCGGCGCTCTCACCGCCGCGGCCCGTGTTCGATTCCCGGTCAGGGAAGATTGCTTTCTTGGTGCTCGTCGTTCTGGTGCCAACGAATGTCCCATCACTGAGCCCAATGCTTGCTCCTGATCAACATTAGCTTTTTCGCCAACATAAATGCTAATCGAGCAGCGGGCAGCCGATCATTCTTTAATCTAACAAGCCATTGGAGCGACATACAATGCACTTTCATGCCTTCTGTAAAATGCCTACATTTCTTTAAAATGTGTTGACGCTGATCAAAGTTTGTGGGAAGATTTTTTTTGCCATTTCTCCCAAGATTCGGAAAAGACCTGTTGCTTGTCACTTTAATTGTCGCCAACCTTTAACTGTAGCTCACAGTGTCAGAACAGTAACTGTTCTCATTAGCCATTTATGTCTCTCCTGGCACGACATCTCCTTAACAAGACCAACTAATCACAGCACCTCTTTCTTCAAATTGAATTCCAGTGTAAAAAATGAGCGTTTTCAAAGCTAAGGAAGATGTGCAAGATTGGAAGGAGTGTGCGACTGGAGATAATGGGCCTGAGGCAGTGAGAACATCTCTTGAACATTATCAGTACCTGAAAGGAGGGAGATGAGATCTTTGAGTTTATTTCTCCTGGCATCAGCAAAACCCATCGTCCCTCAATGCCCAACATCTTTCATCCATTTCGAGTGCATGCCGACCTGAACTTGGTGCTGTCATTGTCTGAACAAGTGTTTCATGTTCTTCGATGACCGTCGCAGACACGATGGGCCGAATGGCCTCCTTCTGTGCCCTGAATGTTCTGTGTTTCTATGTACGAAAAGAAAATGCCATTTTGGCCGAGCAGCTTGTTTGGGGAGAAAGGGACGTGAAATGCAGAGACAAATAGGAAAAAGAGGCTTGGACTGATGGCCTGCACGATCATGCCATGTGCTTCCCTGGTGGTCTAGTGGTTAGGATTCGGCGCTTTCACCTCCGCGGCCTGGGTTCGATTCCCGGTCAGGGAACGTTATTTGCAAAGTGCTGTTTGTTCTGATGCCAGTGATTGCTCCTGATCGCTATCAGTTTTACACTGCTGTGGTTGCAACAAGGGGCTGCCAATCATTCCTTTATCTCACAACCCATTAGAGTGACACACAATGTACTTTCTTGCCTTCTGTAAAATGCCAGTATTTATTTTTAAAGAGTCGTGACGCTGATCAAAGTTTGTGGGAAGGTTTTTGTTGCCATTTCTAACAGATTTGGAAAAGATCTGCTGCCTGACACTCTAATTGTCGCCAACCTTTAACTATAGCTCACAGTGTCAGCACAGTCACTGTTTTTTTCGACTTTTATGTCTCTTCTGCCACTACATCTCCTTAACAACACCAGCTGATCACAGCACCGCTTTCTTCAAAATGAGGCCCAGTGTAAAAAAAAATGCACGGTTTCAAAGCGAAGTGAGGTGTGCAAGATTGGAAGGAGTGTGCGACTGGATATAATGGGCCTGAGGCAGTGAGAACATCTCTTGAGCATAAAGACATTCAGTATCTGAAAGAAGCAGGCTGATGAGCTCTTTCAGTTTATTTATCCTGGCATCTGCAAAACCCATCGTCTCTCAAAGTCCATCATCTTTCATCCATTTTGTGTGCATGCCTACCCGAACTTGGTGCTGTCATTGTCTGAACCAGTGTTTTATGTTGTTCGATGACCGTCACAAACACGATGGGCCGAATGGCCTCCCACTGTGCCGTGAATGTTCTATGTTCCAATGTGCTTAAAGAAAATGCCATTTTGGGCGAGCAGCTTTTTTTTGGATCGAAAGAGACCTGAATTTCAAAGGGACAATTAGGAAAGAAAAGGTTGGACTCCTCTCTCGCATGCATCAGCCGTAGCTTCCCTGGTGGTCTAGTGGTTAGGATTCGGCGATCTCACCGCCGCGGCCCTGATTTGATTCCCGGTCAGGGAAGATTGCTTTCTTGGTGCTCGTCGTTCTGGTGCCAACGAATGTCCCATCACTGAGCCCAATGCTTGCTCCTGATCAACATTAGCTTTTTCGCCAACATAAATGCTAATCGAGCAGCGGGCAGCCGATCATTCTTTAATCTAACAAGCCATTAGAGCGACATACAATGCACTTTCATGCCTTCTGTAAAATGCCTACATTTCTTTAAAATGTGTTGACGCTGATCAAAGTTTGTGGGAAGATTTTTGTTGCCATTTCTCCCAAGATTCGGAAAAGACCTGTTGCTTGTCACTTTAATTGTCGCCAACCTTTAACTGTAGCTCACAGTGTCAGAACAGTAACTGTTCTCATTAGCCATTTATGTCTCTCCTGGCACGACATCTCCTTAACAAGACCAACTAATCACAGCACCTCTTTCTTCAAATTGAATTCCAGTGTAAAAAATGAGCGTTTTCAAAGCTAAGGAAGATGTGCAAGATTGGAAGGAGTGTGCGACTGGAGATAATGGGCCTGAGGCAGTGAGAACATCTCTTGAACATTATCAGTACCTGAAAGGAGGGAGATGAGATCTTTGAGTTTATTTCTCCTGGCATCAGCAAAACCCATCGTCCCTCAATGCCCAACATCTTTCATCCATTTCGAGTGCATGCCGACCCGAACTTGGTGCTGTCATTGTCTGAACAAGTGTTTCATGTTCTTCGATGACCATCGCAGACACGATGGGCCGAATGGCCTCCTTCTGTGCCCTGAATGTTCTGTGTTTCTATGTACGAAAAGAAAATGCCATTTTGGCCGAGCAGCTTGTTTGGGGAGAAAGGGACGTGAAATGCAGAGACAAATAGGAAAAAGAGGCTTGGACTGATGGCCTGCAAGATCGTGCCATGTGCTTCCCTGGTGGTCTACTGGTTAGGATTCGGCGCTTTCACCGCCGCGGCCCGGGTTCGATTCCCGGTCAGGGAACGTTATTTGCAAAGTGCTGTTCGTTCTGATGCCAGTGATTGCTCCTGATCGCTATCAGTTTTACACTGCTGTGGTTGCAACAAGGGGCTGCCCATCATTCCTTTATCTCACAACCCATTAGAGTGACACACAATGTACTTTCTTGCCTTCTGTAAAATGCCAGTATTTATTTTTAAAGAGTCGTGACGCTGATCAAAGTTTGTGGGAAGGTTTTTGTTGCCATTTCCAGCAGATTTGGAAAAGATCTGCTGCCTGACACTCTAATTGTCGCCAACCTTTAACTATAGCTCACAGTGTCAGAACAGTCACTGTTTTTTTAGACTTTTATGTCTCTTCTGCCACTACATCTCCTTAACAACACCAGCTGATCACAGCACCGCTTTCTTCAAAATGAGGCCCAGTGTAAAAAAAAATGCACGGTTTCAAAGCGAAGGGAGGTGTGCAAGATTGGAAGGAGTGTGCGACTGGATATAATGGGCCTGAGGCAGTGAGAACATCTCTTGAGCATAAAGACATTCAGTATCTGAAAGAAGCAGGCTGATGAGCTCTTTCAGTTTATTTATCCTGGCATCTGCAAAACCCATCGTCTCTCAAAGTCCATCATCTTTCATCCATTTTGTGTGCATGCCTACCCGAACTTGGTGCTGTCATTGTCTGAACCAGTGTTTTATGTTGTTCGATGACCGTCACAAACACGATGGGCCGAATGGCCTCCCACTGTGCCGTGAATGTTCTATGTTCCAATGTGCTAAAAGAAAATGCCATTTTGGGCGAGCAGCTTTTTTTGGATCGAAAGAGACCTGAATTTCAAAGGGACAATTAGGAAAGAAAAGGTTGGACTCCTCTCTCGCATGCATCAGCCGTAGCTTCCCTGGTGGTCTAGTGGTTAGGATTCGGCGCTCTCACCGCCGCGGCCCGGGTTCAATTCCCGGTCAGGGAAGATTGCTTTCTTGGTGCTCGTCGTTCTGGTGCCAACGAATGTCCCATCACTGAGCCCAATGCTTGCTCCTGATCAACATTAGCTTTTTCGCCAACATAAATGCTAATCGAGCAGCGGGCAGCCGATCATTCTTTAATCTAACAAGCCATCAGAGCGACATACAATGCACTTTCATGCCTTCTGTAAAATGTCTACATTTCTTTAAAAAGTGTTGACGCTGATCAAAGTTTGTGGGAAGATTTTCTGTCTGAAGATGCTGTCAACATTGGGTAATTGGGAGTCTCATGGTCGCGTGTAACGCAAATTAAACCACTTGGAACACAAAAGGGGGAAATGAGAAAAAATCAGGAGTGAGACACATTATTCCATCGTACAAATTATTTTGTTTTCACTGCCTCTGTAAAAAGACTGTCTGAATGGTATTGTCTCTTTAAAAGCCTTTGTCAATATTTCGATGCTGTTGGCTGTGGCTCCGTTTCCTTCCCTCAAGTTTAAAGGATCTACTGCTGTCTCTGTGATAACAATCTGATGAAATCTAGTGGAATGGACTATAGCATTGTTGCACAGTGTTAAAGTCAGAGTAGACGACTTCGAAAAAAAAATCTGGGTTTAGTTGTATTCGGAACTTTGAGCATGTTTAGCAGACACGAAATCTTTATAAGAGAAGAATGGAATGTTGCTCTTCTTCATTCGGCAAAGTTTTTTTTAAAAGTTAACTTGAAAGCTGTGAACGGCTGTGTGGCACAGGTTGGTGATGCCTGTGTCCGTCTTCTTCCTGCTAAGAAGTTGACGGCTTCCACAAAAAATTGTGTATCTTTTGTTTTTGGTTTCTAGTATGTGCTTGACTCTGCTTGAACCTTGTCAACAATCAGAAGAAGGAGAAAATGTTGAAGTGAACGATGAAAACGTTGTTACTCTTACAGATGAGCGCTAATAAAGAATCCCTGGTCGTGAATCGAGCCACGATCCAATGCGATTGAGAGAAATGGCATTGTGGTTATACTCTCTTGTCTGTGGTATGTTTTTGCTCATGGTTGGTTTACAATGGTACTGAATAAAACTCTCACCTATGAAACGTTTGCCTTTGTCCAACCGAGCCTTGTTATCCATCGGGCTGAATGGGTGGAAGAAGTAAATGATCACTGTCGTATCTCTGGGACTGCTTTTACCGATGTGACCCGAGATGAGTCTTTGTGTTGGTATAATTGCTCGGTGAAATGCTTTGAGAATCAATGAATCAGTTTTGGACGGCAGAGTTAAGGTCCTTACAACAATGGAATGCGGGGACAATATTATATTTCTGTTATGTTTGCGCCAGGGTGCTTACGGTGTAAATTAAATAACAACTTTGTACGTGTATTAAGAAAGAGGATTGCGCGTCGCAGCTGCAATCCTTTTATGTGATGCAGTGACGAATGTATGGGACACTATGATTGTTTACAATAAAAAGTCCGTTATCAGATTGTTCACAAAAGGGGCTCGGCCTCCGTGTGGAGTGATATCAATGGTCTGGGGTAATGATGGAACCATCCTCAGTCACTTTCTCACTGCATGGTGGCATGGTAATGAAACCTCTTACACGTAAAACTTTTCAACCAACAATGGAATATTGCCATGAACATCTGTGTAAATACTTCACATACGTACACAGGCAATATTGGGAGGTTGCACGTAACACTTCCACTCTCCTGACATTTTTGTGTGGGAGAGCAGGCAATATGATATTGTTTCCTATAAGGGTGAAACATTTATCCTATCCTAATGTGATTTGTCGCAGAAGTATAATAAATGTTCACGGTCCTTGTCCAGTGTCCAAATTAGAGTAAAACATGACCGTCTAGATACCCAAGCGGCCTGAGTAACACTGGGAGCGGCGTCCCTTAATGCTGAGTAATGAGGTCCTCGTGAACAAATTACAAAGCGTTGTAAGATGTACAAGCAGTGGTCCACCCCATGAAAGGTGAGCTCGGGGCTGAATCAGCCATGGCTCAGGAGCTTGTAAATATGGTAATTACTGAATCATAAGATTTATGGGATAAAATTAAGAGCAATTACTTCGGATCCTTTAAAGATATCTTGGGCTGTGGTCTGTCTCGATATTCAAGCTGTCATGGATGGCTAGAAAATGTCACTACAACAGACCATAGGCACTTAATTACCCTACTGGGCTGGAGTCAACTTTCTAGTCATCTTAGCCAGTTTGCTAATGGTAACCTGCGCTCCTGGGCCCTACTGTCCGGACTGTGTACTGAAATGGTTTGCCAATAGTTCTGGTGAATCCCACAGGATGTTAATGCTATACTCTTATGTTGACGTGAGACTAATTATAGGGGGGCTCCGATACGTTTGTAAAGACCGAGAAGACTGGGGATCCACCTTTGATACCGCAACAGGCAGCTATCTGCACTATCATGTAACAAGTTGCCTGGATAATAAGTTTGGATGGATAAGCTTTCCACCCACTCAGCCGATTAGAGAGAACGTAACTCGGGTGATTGTAACCCATGTGTGGAAACTTGTGAGCCTATGTTATATAGTGCTAGACGTGGACTGTTATGTTTTAGAACTAAATGTAATATTGTGACTATTGATATGATCGATTGTCAGACTATATATATGTATTGTATTGTGTACACGGTACTCGATCGATATCAATGTGTGACGGTTCCTTGTTGAATGCTCCACAATGGTATATTGTAAGACTGTGGGACAGTTTAACTATTCGATTAGTAATATGGAGGTGGGACTAAATATCAAGAAAAGTAGACAATTAATAGGTAATGAGCATGTGAAGATGGAACTGAACAAGTTGAAATATAGTGATTGGAGGTTAGATTTGGGAACTGAAGACGATATGGATCAGATAAAGGTGATCCAAACGAGAACAGAGCGTGAGTTTAAGCACTCATGGTGGGAGTCGTTACTAGGGTGGGAGCCGTTAAGAGGGTGGGAGCCTTTACTGGGTCGCATTGTTACTAGGCTGGGAGTCTTTGCTAGGGTGGGAGCTGTTACTAGGGTGGGAGATATTACAAGGGTGGGAGTCGTTTCTAAGTGGGAGCAGTAACTAGCGTGGTCACCATCAGCCACTGGAAATTTCGAATATTGCATTGCACCCCATAGTTTGCATTGTGACCTCTCAGATTCTGTTACTGATCATCATGTTAACACTTTGCAGTTGGGCGAAGAAGATAATGTCATTGACCCAACTGTCAGAAGAGCAACTGAAGCCTGTAATGTACACACAGTCCACCTCACCATACACAGTCCATCTCATCATACACAGTCCACCTCACTATAGGAGAAACTACGCCATGTTCTCCGCAGCCTTCAACATGTCATCAATGAGGACAAACACCTCGCTGTGGCCATCCCCACACCTCCACTACTCGCCTTTAAACAGCCACCCAACCTCAAACAGACCATCGTTCGCAGCAAATTACCTAGCTTTCAAGAGAACAGCGTCCACGACGCCACACAACCCTGCCACGGTAACCTCTGCAAGACATGCCAGATCATCGACACAGATACCACCATCACACGAGAGGACACCACCCACCAGGTGCATGGTTCATACTCCTGTGACTCGGCCAACGTTGTCTACCTCATACGTTGCAGGAAAGGATGCCCCAGAGCATGGTACATTGGCGAGACCATGCAGACGCTGCGACAACGGATGAACGGACACCGCGCAACAATCGCCAAACAGGAGGGTTCCCTCCCAGTCGGGGAACACTTCAGCAGTCATGGACATTCATCCACCGACCTTCGGGTAAGCGTACTCCAAGGCGGTCTTTGAGACACACGACAACGCAAAATCGTCGAGCAGAAATTGATAGCCAAGTTCCGCACCCATGAGGACGGCCTCAACCGGGATCTTGGGTTCATGTCACGCTACACGTTACCCCACCAGCGAACAAATGTTATCTGTTTTTAATATAATGGGTCATTTGCTGGCTCTCTCTGCCTTCCGGATGTTTCTGCCTCTCTCTGTTTTTTTTCCCTGTTTGTTTTTTTGTTGAATGTGTATTCGGGGGTTCTGCAGGTGACACCTCTCTGTCTGAACACGGTGATTGCCTTGGCAACGGGCAGTTGCAGGGGCAGTCTGTAAACACCATGTATTGTTCTATATGTATAAATGCGTAGGCTTCAAGGAGCTCCTGTAACATTTACCTGAGGAAGGAGGAAGTCTCCGAAAGCTTGTGAATTTAAAATAAAATTGCTGGACTATAACTTGGTGTTGTAAAATTGTTTACAATTGTCAACCCCAGTCCATCACCGGCATCTCCACATCATCACTATATGATGCATAAGAAGAAATAAAAAGTGGTGAATATGTTGGAAATGTTGGAGAGTTAATGGTTAATAATCGAAATAACCTGTATAACTACAAATGGTTATGAAAGCAACAGGCTTTATAAGATAAACAGGAAACTAGAAGGGAATTGGGAGAAGAGGCGATGGACTTCTTCAAGTGTCTGATAACAATCTACAAAGGGGTGTTGCAAAGAGATAGTGTTTGGGATTGCATCGACCATGAGTGATTATTGTACAACTTAGTGATTAGTGTAATAAACATAGGTAGAGGGATCAATTAACCATGGTATAGAGTGGTGGTTTAGGTAAATAAGCTGTCAATAAACTGTTCTTGAAAGGTTCCGAGGACAGATTGTCAGGAAGTCTTGTTTATGGAATGTACTCAACTAAGACTGTTTATTTAATAAGTTGTTCTTGAAAGAATCCAAGAACAGATCAGTCATGAAGTCTTATCTGTGAGGTATACCTTTGAAGTCAGAAAACTGAAGTGTATAAGAAGGGTGGATAGTTCCAGAGTTAGTTGGGAGAGCTCGAAAGAGAGAGGGATCCGGAGCTATTCCTGTATACGGTATAAATTGACCACCTGCACTGTAAAGGATTACAGTCTGTTCTGTATATTCCACCATCAAGTGTCTTGTACTTACTCGAAGCATGTGGTGGTGAAACTTAGGAGGAAGAAGGTCAACAGCCCGCAAGGATCTATCCTTGACACCCTCCGATTTCTCCGCTACATGCAGCATCAGATACACACATGTACTCTAACCATACCCAGCTCTACCTCACCTACCTACCTCTCTCGATCCTTCCACTGCCTTCGATTTGTCACGCTGCTTGTCCGAAATTCAGTAATGAATTTTCCTCCAATTAAATATTGGGAAGACCGAAACCATTGTCTTTGGCCCCACCACAAACTCCATTCCATAGCCACCGACTCGATCCACCTGCTGAGCCACTGTCTCAAGCTGAACCAAACTTTTCACAACGTCGGAGTCCTATTTGACTCTGTGCTGAGCTTTTGACCATATAGTCTCTCCTCACCAAGTCGGTCTATTTCCACCTCTGTAACATCGCCCGTCTACACCCTGCCCATCTCCCGTTGAAACCCTCATCGATGCTTTTGTTACCTCTAGACTTGACTATTCCAATGCTCTCCTGGCCGACCTCCGGTATCCCACCCTCCATAAACTTGAGCTCATCCAAAACCCTGCTGTCCATATCCAAACTCACACCAAGGCCCGTTCACCCTTCACCCCTATGCTTGTTGACATACATTAGCTCCCGTTCCGACAACGGCTCGATTTAAAATTAACATTCTTTCGTTCAAATCCCCCTCTATCTCTGTAACCTCCTCCAGCCCGATAACCCTCTCTGCATACCTTCAATTACTGCCTTTTGCGCATCCCCGATTTTAATCGCTCCACCAATCGCGGCAGTTCCTTCAAATACCTAGGCCCGAAGCTCTGGAATTCACTCTCTAAATCTCTCAGCCTCTCTACCTCTCACTCATCCGTTAAGACGCCCCTTAAAACGTAACTTTTTTTGACCAAGTTTTAGGTCACCTGCCCTAATATCTCATTTTGTGGATCGGTACCAAATTTTATCTGATAACGCTCCTGTGAAGCACCTTGGGGTGTTTTCTTTAGTTAAAGGCGCTATGTATGCAAGTTGTTGTTAATTGTAAGGTCTCCCACCATTTAAAGAAGTAAGGATATGGTAGTGAGCTTGATAACTGCAAAGCATCTATTGCTGCACCGTGTCCATCACCAACCCAGATGAACCCTTTCGAGAGGATGTATAAAGTGCGGCTAAGGATATATCACGGGGTGAAGCACCAAGCACCAGCGAGCAGGAGGAGCTGGAAATAGTTCTATATTTCTCCCCTGGGGAGGCCGAGAAACAACTGTCCTTGGCTGAGGGTCCCAGTCTTCAAGAGAATTAAGACTTGGTCGCACAGACCTAATGTGCAGGCCGTGGAGACATTCATCTCCCACATTCTGGAGATGGCCGATTAGTTGGAGAAGTTCAAGAGCCGCATTTGTAAGACAACGCATGAGGTATGTGAGGCCAGGCAGATCACTCTGGACAATGTGACAGTCCAGGTGATTCCAGCAGCAGCAAGGAATCTGGTGGAGATTCTAAGGGAGTTCGTTACTTCTGAATGGCAGCTATTACGGCTTCCATAGATTAATTGTGTGATGCCTTTAACAACATCATATCTCAGGGCTTTCACAACTTCATTGTAACAATTTGGTCTGTCTCACGCTGACCTTCAGCGCAACCGAGCCCATTCCCAGTACCAATGACATGCAAGAAATGGTTGCTGATTTCAGTGTTTCTGATGACGTGGTTAATGAGGTTGTTTCATTCCAGTTTGTGGTTATGGACTGAACCCAGTAGGCATGGCAAGTACAAGTGAGATGAGAGCAGAAGCAGGCCCTGCGAGCACATCAACATTCTATCTCGTAGAAGCTGCGGCACAGAAGCAGGCCATTCGGCCCAACAGGTCCAGCCAGTTTTTACGCTCCTCCCTCCCTACTTCACCTCACCGTATCAGAATATCCTCCTATTCCTTTCTCCCTCGTGTGCTTATCTAACTTCCTCTTGAATGCATCTATGCTAGTCGCCTCAACTACTCCTTGTGGGAGCACATTGCACATTCTAACCACTCTCTCGATAAAGAAGTTTCTCCTGAATTCCTTAGAAAACATAAACATAGAAAACATAGAAAATAGGAGCAGGAGTAGGACATTCGTCCCTTCGAGCCTGCTCCGCCATTCAATAATGGGTGTATAATGGGCGGCCCATCCATTACCGTCTGTGTTGTGCCCTGGTCGAAGTTGAATTTTACCCTCGTTGGCTGATTCTTTATCTCATGTCCAAGTCTCATTGCTGTTACGGTATTGAACCTGACACAGAATGGCTGACGGGAAGATAGTTTGCGTTAGATTGATAACAGTCATAAATTAAAATGTTATATTCCTTATACTCAAGTTGACCAGGCTTAAACAATGTTTTGGTGCAGGAATTAAGTGTTCGACTATCCGAGATGTGGAAAGATATGGGCTGCTTGACAGGTGTTCAATGATTTCAGTCTGGAGTCAATCGGCTGAGTGCCCCGGATCAGGTCGGAGGCTGGTGGCTGCACCCTGTGGATTATCAGGGATGAAATGTAACTTCGGCGGGGCGGAATTATAGGCCGCAGTGCATCGGCCGCTCGTTTTGCACCCCATGACTTCAATGGAAAGGAGAATTGAGTGGGATGTATAATGGGCGGCCCATCCATTACCGTCTGTGTTGTGCCCTGGTCGAAGTTGAATTTTACCCTCCTTGTTTCTGAGTTGCTTTCACCAGGGTTTTCTGTCTTTGCACGTTTAGAATCTGCTTCTTTAGAAACTAAAGGTCTGACACAACTGGTGGAGTGGCGGGATGGGGAAATCTCGGGCCCACAGACGGGTTGCGTCTGACTCCAGTCGGTTTAAATTAGTGGGTAGAAAATAAAGCGCTGCGGCCTTGTGTTTGAGAGCTCGGCTCTCCCCGAGAGTGGCGCTCATCGCTGGGAGCGCCCATTCGTGGAATCAGCCCTGACATCAACAGCACTTGCAGAATGAAATCTTTCCATCACAAACTGTTCTCTGGCAGACTGTACACACAATCGCAGAGTATCCCATCGCACACTACTTCCCCAGATGACTTACAAAATTCAATGCTCTCTGAAAAAAAACTGGGGTTGAAATTGGTCTCCGGCAGTAGTGCAAAATGAGCGAAAGCGCAAAATGAGCGACAGTGTAAAATGAGCGATAGAGCACCAGCAGCCCGTTTTATTGTTGGTCCGATTTTCCAAACAATTGATTTCAATGTTAAAGGAAATCGGGCGGATTGTAGAAGGGGCTGCTGATTCGTTACCGAACGTTTTACACTACGGCCGGAAATCAATTTATGCCCTATGGTTCACAAAGCTTTCCATAGCTCATATCTGGGTCTGTTGTCGACTCATTGGGGTAGATTGGGACTTTGTGCGGTCGTGTAAAACGGGTGACAGGGAATCCGCAGCAGGTTTTACATCTGAATGAAATAAAAATTGGAGAGATGTAAAAGGGACTGTCAATTCATTCTCACCCCTTTTACACGATCACAATGTGTCACAATCTAGCCCATTGATGGTGATCGAGTGCTATGATTAATCACCAACTTCATTATCTTTGTATCGGACTAGCTGGACCTTGCTCATCTTTTGTCCAGCGATTATTATGTGTTTAATTCCCCCCTTCCGGGGTGATATTTACGGTTAATTCTCTATTTTTCGCAAGTCCCCTACACATTTTTATTCCACATCTGCTCCCTGAGGTGATTTTTATATTTAGGTCCTTGTTTCTTCCCAATATTTGCCCCTATCTTCATGTTTTCCCTCTCTACCTGCTATCGTGATTTTGCTGCTAAATCTGTATTCCTACTTCCGGATCCTATCTCTGTGTTTTTCCTTGTGTCTCTGCCAGAAGTCATTTTTAGATTGAAATCTTTGCTGATTCTTGGCATCAGATCCTTCCACTAATTTATTCTTCCTGAGGTGATTTCCATGTTTAATCTCTGTTCATTCCTAATTTCATTCCCTCTCTGCAGGTTATTCCCAGTCTCTCTCCTGACGTGCCTGTGATCAGTTTAAGGCCCTCTTCGCAGCTTATTCCCAGTCTCACTGCTGAAGGGTTCGTGAACAGTTACAGGCCATTCTCTGTTTGTAATTTCAATTTTTTCCTTCCTTTGGTGATTTATGTCTTTAATTTTATGTCGTTCCCAAATTTCAGACCGTTTCTCCATGTTTACACTCTCTCCTTCCTGAGCAGATTTAGTTTATATTTAAATCTCTATATCTATGTGTATAATATAGTAAAAAAAAGAATAAGAATACAAAAGTCAGTATTAATGTATTATGAGAATGTATTATTTTAATAGAGGCTACACTTGTTTTAGATTAGGTCGTTAGGATTCTGCCGGGGTAGGCAAAGTAAGGATGAAGGTGTCAGTTTAATGAAATTTAATGAAGAATCAAAGGCTTTGTGTAAAAATCATAGCTGGTTTGGAGACAACATATCTTATGTTTCAACCGTTACTATTCTATTAAAGTGTGGTGATTATAACCGTGCAAAATTGTTTCATCTTCGTCATGAACAAAACACACATTCCAGTCAAAACTTGTTATGGTGAGAGCCACGGAGAGGGGTCATTTGCTGTTCCTGTCAAATCACTGTTGCACTATAATTAAAGATACAAACTGAGTGAGAATGGCACTATCTGGTGTTTAAGACAAAGACAGTGGTGCAGTGAGTGAATTAAACACTAAAACGTGAACTTCTGCAAATAAAATCGATTAACATTTGGTTATTTCGACATAATGCTTACAGAGATGGAGAGACCAGACATTCGGAGGGAAGGTCAAATTAGCCATTTTGTGTAGAGAATGCAATTCCAGCTTCTAGTAAATAAATCAAAGTAAAATTGAACTCAACGTTAAAGTAGTTCGGATCTAGGTTTGCGTTCTCCATTATTGATATTTCAATTTAATCTGATGCAATAACAGTATTTGTAACAGTAGCATTGCAGAAGAGAGCTGCGGGACCCTGTCCACTTTAGTAACACTGCAGAAGGGGTAAGAGTACATTGTGATTTATTATAGAATCCAACAGGTCTCTGGGAAAGTTACACATGGTACAGATGTTGGAGCAAAAAGGTGCAAAGTGATTTTACCTTTTAATTTGGGGCAATGTCTTTTTATCTCCACAAGATTTAATTTTATGGAGTCTTTTTTCTAAAGAAACTTCAGGCACAAACCAGGGTTTTATAAAAAAAAACAATCATTTATTATTAATACACTAGAAAATTGACATTAGATTTTAAACAAAATATTGGGTTGGTGCCCGATTTAGAATTGCTTTAACAACAGCAAAACAACACATTCTGAATTCTCAAAATGCATAACAGTTTGGAAATCAAATGTTTATCTTAGACTAACCCCATAAGGAAAGTCATATCCTTATAGTTGGCTCAAGATTGCCGGAAAGATTCCAGGTATTTTGATGGATACCGTTGTAGGGTCGCATGGCTTTCTCTTGCAACCAGTTCATCTGATTCACAGGCAGTCTCTAAACCTGCATGGAGGCATCAAACTGGGAGGCAGGGAGCAGCCTTGAAGATTGAAGTGTGGTGGCGCTGCCAGGAAGCGAAGGGCGAGATTGGAGCAGTCCTGGTGGAACTGTGTCTCTTCCCACTCAACTTCTGCCAGCTTTCAAAGACCTTTTTAACACAGAACCACACCTCTGGGGCGGTGGCTTTTCCACAACAGGTTGCTACAAATACAACCCACGATTGATTGACACTTCACTTGTTTTGTCTTAGCGGCCACAACGTAACCACATTAAGCAGGCAGGTGTTCAAACGACCTCTAGCCCTTCTGGAATCGTTCTTGATGCTCTGGCGATCCATCCTCTGTTGTGTGATCTTTTACAATGTGTCCTTAACACTCCTTTTAACAGTCCTTTCACTTTTTAAGAATCCTTTTTGTTCAGACATACTGGAGCCGATTTAATATCAGGCTTTCGTTTATCAGGTGAATTTTTACTACAAAAATGCTCTGGGGAAACTCCTGCAATAAGTAATGGTCAGGGTCAGTTGAACAAGACTGGGTGACTTTATTTTGCAGCCTCGAGGCATCACCTTTAGAACTCTCAACATTATATAAACAAGAGCATTACCCCGGAACAAACATGAACTGTCTGGCCTGCTTCATCTGCTGCTGTTCTGCTAGTCAGCACTCTCACACACTCCAGGCTGATTACACAGTTTGTTTGGTTATTGCATGCTTTCTGTGTTCTATTCTCATTCCTGTTTCTACCCTTCTGTCAATATATATGGTTGTCCATCTTTTATTGTGTTTGTTCTCTGTGTAATATCGTTGATCCTTTTTTTATTTTCTGTTTGTTTTTCTATCTTGTTATTTCTACTTCTATTTAATTTCCATCTCTCTGCCGCTGTTTATGTCTCAACCTTTTCTATCTGTTACTCTTGGCTTCTTTTCTACTCATTTCTCTCTCTCTGTTTCTATGTCGCTGCCTGTCTTCTCTCTCTGCCTTCTCTGCAGGCAGAGAGAACGGAGCACGGGATCAGAGATAAAAGGAGGAGCGAGAGAGGAGAGAGAAAGCGGAAGGCGGGATCAGCGATAAGAGGAGCGAGAGAGGAGAGGGAGATGAGCGCGTGTTCAGCGATAAAAGGAGGAGCGAGAGAGGAGAGAGAGAGCGGAACGCGGGATCAGCGATAAAAGGAGGAGCGAGAGAGCGGAGCGCCGGATCATGGATAATACAAGAGAAGGGACGGAGAGCGGAGCACCGGCGGGAAGAGAGGTAAAAAAAAACACCTGAAGTGAATTCAGCACAAGGGAAGGAGCTGATTGGTGAGTAGCTGGTGAGTATTTTTTCTGGTGAGTTTTTTAAAAAGTTTTTTCGTTTTTTTAAGTTTAGTTAATAATATAATAAATCGAGTCATACAGGGCACCTCAGACCAGTTGAATGCACGGCCTGTGCCATGTGGGAACTCCAGGAAACTTTCCCTCTCCTGGAGTGCAGGAAGTGTCATCAACTGCAGGAGCTTGAGCTCCGGTTTTCGGAGCTTGAGCAGCGGCTGGTGTCACTGCAGTGCAGCCGCGAGGCTGAAAGTTTCATGGATAGCACGTTTCAGAAGGTGGTTACCCCACAGTTTAAGAGAGTGCAGGCAGAGAGGGTCTCGGTGACCGCCTGACAGAGAAGGAGGACGAGGCAGGTAGAGCAGGTCTCCACTGAGGGCATCTCACTCTCTAGCCAGTATTAAAATATAAATACTGGTGGGGGAGAGGGTTCCTCTGGGGAGTGCAGCCAGATCCAAGTCCACAGCACCGTGGGTGGCTCAGCTGTAAGGGGAGGAAGAGCATGGTCAGGAGAGCGATAGTGATAGGGGATTCTATAGTTAGGGGGACAGATAGGCATTTCTGCGGCTGCAGACATGATTCCGGGATGGTATATTGCCTCCCTTGTGCCAGGGTCAAAGATGTTATCGAGCAGATGCAGTACATTCTGAAGGGGGAGGGTGAACAGCCAGAGGTCATGGCCCATATTGGTACCAATGACATAGATAGAAAGGGGGATGAGGTCCTGTAGACAGATTTTAAGGAGTTAGGAAAGAGATTAATAAGCAGGACCTCAAAGGAAGTAATCTTTTGATTACTCCCAGTGCCATGCACTATCGGTTGTAGAAATAGGAGGATAAAGCAGATGAACGCGTGGCTGGAGAGATGGGGAAGGAGGGGGGGCTTTAGATTCCTGGGGCATTGGGTTCACTTCAGGGGGAGGTGAGACCTGTACAAGTCGGACAGGTTGCACCTCAACAGGGCCGGGACCAATATCCTTGTGGTGTGGTTTGCTAGTGATGTTGGGGAGGGTTCAAATGAGCTTGGCAGGGGGATGGGAACCTGAGCATAGATTCAGAAGGGCGAGAAGCAGAGCTGGAAATGGAAGGCAGAAAATTAGTTTTAAAGGCAGAGGAAACAAAGGTTAGAAACTAGACAACAAAAGTATTTGGCCATGCTTAATGGTATATACCTCAATGCAAGGATTATAGTGAATATAAGGCAGATGAGCTAAAGGCACAGATAGATACGTGGAAGTACGATATCTTAGCTAGTACAGAAGCATGGCTTAAACAGGGGCAGGAATAGCAGCTCAACCTTCCTGGTTACAGAGTTTTCAGACGAGATGGAGAGGGAGATAAAGAAATAGGGGGAGTTGCAATATTGGTTACAAAAAAACAATTATGGCTGTGAGGAGGAATTATATGTTAAAAGGATCATCAAATTAGGCCACATGGGTTGAGCTGGAGAACAAAAAAGGGGCAGCCACACTGCTGGAAGTGTACTATAGACCACCAAACATTCAGAGGGAGATAGCAGAGCAAATATGTAAGCAAATTTCTGAGAAGTGCTAAAACAATAGAGCAATAAGAGTAGGGGATGTCAACTACCCTAATATTAACTGGGATCAAATCGGTGCAAAAGGTATAGAGAGCACAGAATTCTTAAAGTGCATTCAGGAAAACTTTTTTAGCCAGTACGAAGCAAGCGCAACAAGTAGGGGCAGTTCTGGACTTAGTTTTGGGGAATGAAGCTGGGCACGTGGAAGGAGTATCAGTGGGAGAGCATTTTGCTGGTAGTGATCATAATTCAGTTAGATTTAGTATAGTTATGGAAAAGGACAGAAATAGAACAGGATTACTGTTCTAAATTGGGGAAAGGCCAATTTTACTAAGCTGAGAAGTGATTTAGCAAAAGTGGACAGAAACAGCTACTTGAAGGTAAATCAGTGTCAGAGCAGTGGGAGGCATTCAAGAGGGAGATTCAAGGGGTTCAGAGGAAACATGTTCCCACAAAGAAAAAGGGCGGGACTGCCAAATCTAAAGCCCCGTGAATGACAAGAAGCATACAGGATAAGATAAGTCAAAAAGTGAATCTTATGTCAGACAGCGAGATCTCAATACTGCAGAAAGCCAAGACAAGTATAGAACGTGCAGGGGTGATATTAAAAAGGAAATTAGGAAAGCAAATTTGGGGGGGGGGCATAAAGAAATACTGGCAACTAAAATTAAGGAATACCCAAAAATGTTTGAAAATACATAAAGAGTAAAAAGATAACTAAAGAAAGTACAGTTAACCTATGTGTGGAGTCTGAAGATGTGTGTATGTTATTTAATAAACATAAGAACATAAGAAATTGGAGCAGGAGTAGGCCAATCGGCCCCTCGAGCCTGCTCCGCCATTCAATAAGATCATGGCTGATCTGATCCCAACCACAAATCTAAAGAACACAAGAAGTCGGAGCAGGACCCGGCCACATAGCCCCTGGGCCCTCTCCGCCACCCACAGGGCATTGACCGATCCGAACTCAGCTTCATGTCCAATTTCCTGCCCGCTCCCCATAACCCCTAATTCCCTTTACTTCTAGGAAACTGTCTATTTCTGTTTTAAATTTATCTAATGATGTAGCTTCCACAGCTTCCTGGGGCAGCAAATTCCACAGACCTACCACCCTCTGAGTGAAGAAGTTTCTCCTCATCTCAGTTTTGAAAGAGCAGCCCCTTATTCTAAGATTATGTCCCCTAGTTCTAGTTTCACCCATCTTTGGGAACATCCTTACTGCATCCACCCGATCAAGCCCCTTCACAATCTTATATGTTTCAATAAGATCGTCTCTCATTCTTCTGAACTCCAATGAGTAGAGTCCCAATCTACTCAACCTCTCCTCATATGTCCGCCCCCTCATCCCCGGGATTAACCGAGTGAACCTTCTTTGTACTGCCTCGAGAGCAAGTATGTCTTTTCTTAAGTATGGAGACCAAAACTGTATGCAGTATTCCAGGTGCGGTCTCACCAATACCTTATATAACTGCAGCAATACCTCCTTGTTTTTATATTCTATCCCCCTAGCAATAAAAGCCAACATTCCGTTGGCTTTCTTGATCACCTGCTGCACCTGCATACCAACTTTTTGATTTTCTTGCACTAGGACCCCCAGATCCCTTTGTACTGCAGTACTTTCCAGTCTCTCGCCATTAAGAAAATAACTTGCTCTCTGATTTTTCCTGCCAAAGTGCATAACCTCACATTTTCCAATATTATATTGCATCTGCCAAATCTCCGCCCACTCACCCAGCCTGTCTATATCCCCTTGCAGGTTTTTTATGTCCTCCTCACTCTCTACTTTCCCTCCCATCTTTGTATCATCTGCAAATTTTGATATGTTGCACTCGGTCCCCTCCTCCAAATCGTTAATATAGATTGTAAAGAGTTGGGGACCCAGCACCGACCCCTGTGGAACACCACTGGTTACTGGTTGCCAGTCCGAAAATGAACCATTTATCCCAACTCTCTGCTTCCTGTTCGATAACCAATCCTCCACCCATGCCAGAATATTACCCCAATCCCGTGATTTTTTATCTTAAGTAATAATCTTTTATGTGGCACCTTGTCGAATGCCTTCTGGAAGTCTAAATACACTATGTCCACTGGTTCCCCTTTATTCACCCTATATGTTATATCCTCGAAGAACTCAAGCAAATTTGTCAGACATGACTTCCCCTTCATAAAGCCATGCTGACTTTGTCCTATTAAATTATGCTTATCTAAATGTTCCGTTACTGTCTCCTTAATAATAGACTCCAAAATTTTACCCACCACAGATGTTAAGCTAACTGGCCTATAATTTCCAGCCTTCTGCCTACGACCCTTTTTAAATAACGGTGTTACATTAGCAGTTTTCCAATCTGCCGGGACCTCTCCTGAGTCCAGGGAATTTTGGAAAACTATCACCAAAGCATCCACAATCCCTACTGCCACTTCCCTCAAGACCCTAGGAGGGAAGCCATCAGGTCCAGGGGATTTATCCGCCTTGAGTCCCATTATTTTACTGAGTACCATCTCCTGAGTGATTTTAATCGTATTTAGCTCCTCCCCCCCGAGAGTCCCCTGTTTGTCCAGTGTTGGGATATTCTTAGTGTCCTCTACTGTAAAGACTGAAACAAAATATTTGTTCAGCATTTTTGCCATCTCCATGTTTCCCACCATTAATTTCCCGGTCTCATCCTCTAAGGGACCTATGTTTGCCTTAGCCACCCTTTTTCTTTTTATATAACTATAGAAACTCTTGCTATCTGTTTTTATATTTTTTGCTAATTTCTTTTCATAATCTAACTTCCCTTTCTTAATCAATCCTTTAGTTACCTTTTGCTGTCTTTTGAAGAATTCCCAATCTTCTATCCTCCCACTAAGTTTGGCTACCTTATATGTCCTTGTTTTTAGTCGGATACTATCCTTGATTTCTTTACTTAGCCACGGATGGCTGTCATTTCTTTTACACCCTTTTTTCCTCAGTGGAATATATTTATTTTGAAAGTTGTAAAATAACTCCCTAAATGAACACCACTGCTCATGTACCGTCTTACCCTTTAATCTATTTTCCCAGTCCACTTTAATCAATTCCGCTCTCATACCATCATAGTCTCCTTTATTCAAGCTCAGTACGCTTGTTTGAGAATCAACCTTCTCACCCTCTAATTGGATATGGAATTCAACCATGTTGTGGTCGCTCGTTCCAAGGGGATCCTTAACTAGGACATTATTAATTAATCCTGACTCATTACACAGGACCAGGTCCAAGGTTGCCTGCCCCCTTGTAGGATCAGTTACATACTGCTCAAGAAATCCATCCCTGATGCACTCAATGAACTCGTCGTCAAGGCTGCTCTGCCCAATTTGATTTGTCCAGTTAATATGATAATTAAAATCCCCCATAATTATGGCTGTTCCCTTATTACATGCCCCGACTATCTCCTGATTTATACTTCTTCCAGCAGAGTTGCAACGATTAGGAGGCCTATATACTACGCCCACTAATGTTTTTTTCCCCTTATTATTCCTTATCTCCACCCAAACTGTTTCATTATCTTGATGCTTTGTCCCAATATCATTTCTCTGTATTACAGTGATTCCTTCCTTTATTAACATAGCCACCCCACCTCCCCTTCCTTCCTGCCTGTCCTTCCTGATTGTTAAATACCCTGGCATATTTAATTCCCAGTCGTTGTCACCCTGCAGCCATGTTTCTGTAATGGTCACAAGATCATACCCATACGTAGTTATTTGTGCCGTTAACTCGTCCATTTTATTACGAATGCTACGTGCATTCAGATAAAGAACTTTCAAATCTGTTTTGTGACGCTTAGTTCCTGCTTTTTCCTTTTTTAACACTTTACCTATTACTCCATACCTTCTGTCCCTTCCTGTTACGCTTTCCTCTCTCTCCCTGCTCAGGTTCCCAACCCCCTGCCACTTTAGTTTAAACCCTCCCCAACAGCACTAGCAAACACTCCTCCTAGGACAGCGGTCCCGGCCCTGCCCAGGTGCAGACCATCCGGTTTGTACTGGTCCCACCTCCCCCAGAACCGTTTCCAGTGTCCCAGGAATTTGAATCCCTCCCCCTTGCACCATTCCTCTAGCCACGTATTCATTTGAAATATCCTCCTATTTCTACTCTGACTAGCACGTGGCACTGGCAGCAATCCTGAGATTATTACCTTTGAGGTCCTATTTTTTAATTTACCTCCTAACTCCCTATATTCTGCTTTTAGGACCTCATCCCCTTTTTTACCTATATCGTTGGTGCCTATGTGCACCACGACAGCTGGCTGTTCGCCCTCCCCCTCCAAAATGTTCTGTAGCCGCTCCGAGACATCCTTGATCCGTGCACCAGGGAGGCAACACACCATCCTGGAGTCTCGGTTGCGGCCGCAGAAACGCCTGTCTATTCCCCTTACAATTGAGTCCCCTATCACTATAGCTCTGCCACTCTTTTTCCTCCCAGCCTGTGCAGCAGAGCTACCCGTGGTGCCAGGAAGTTGGCTGCTGCTGCCTTCCCCTGATAAGTAATCCCCCCCAACAGCATCCAAAGTGGCATATCTGTTTGAGAGGGGGATGGCCACAGGGGACCCCTGCACTACCTGCCTGCATCTCTTACTCTTCCTGGTGGTCACCCATTCACTTCCTGCCTGTATACCCTTTACCTGCGGTGTGACCAACTCGCTAAACGTGCTATCCACGAGTTTCTCTGCATCGCGGATGCTCCACAGTGAGTCCACCCGCAGCTCCAGCTCCGAGATACGATCGGTCAGTAGCTGCAGGTGGACACACTTCCCGCACACATGGTCGGCAGGGACACTGGTAGTGTCCATGACTTCCCACATCTTGCAGGAGGAGCATATCACGGGTGCGAGGTCTGCTGCCATGACTTGCCTTAGCTTAGTTACCCCTTTTAAATTACGTTGAAATTAGAAAATGTTAACTATACTAAGGACCTAGGTTCACTAAAAAAAAAACACTATCTGCTATAAAACCTGCAGATCTTCCCTTTCTTATTACTTTACTTACAGTAAAATGGTAGAAATACTCACCTGAACCTACTCACCAATCAGCTGCCTCCCCTGTGCCGCGTCATTTTCTGACTGGTGACGTCACCCCGAACTCTGCCGCTGGTCTCAGAGTCTCGCTCTCAGAGTAAGCTCTGGTCTCGCTCTCTCCGCGCTGTTTATATCCCCGCTCTGGTCTCGCTCTCTCCGCGCTGTTTATATCCCCGCTCTGGTCTCGCTCTCTCCCGCCGCTCACCGACTGGACTCTCACTCTCTCCGCGCTGTTTATATCTCCGCTCTGGTCTCGCTCTCTCCGCGCTGTTTATATCCCCGCTCTGGTCTCGCTCTCTCCGCGCTGTTTATATCCCCGCTCTGGTCTCGCTCTCTCCGCACTGTTTATATCCCCGCTCTGGTCTCGCTCTCTCCCGCCGCTCACCGACTGGACTCTCGCTCTCTCCGCGCTGTTTATATCTCCGCTCTGGTCTCGCTCTTTACCGCCGCTCACCGACTGGACTCTCGCTCTCTCCGCGCTGTTTATATCTCCGCTCTGGTCTCGCTCTTTACCGCCGCTCACCGACTGGACTCTCGCTCTCTCCGCGCTGTTTTTATCCCCGCTCTGGTCTCGCTCTCTCCCGCCGCTCACCGCTCTCAGGTCCACTACCGCTCTGCAGGAAAAGCAAGGCAAAGCAGCACCTCCTTCCCCCACTTTACCAAACTCCCACACGTACCGAACTCTCAGCACACTGTGTTGTCCTCACACCGTGCTGTCCGCACTGACAGGCCCCTGTATTTCTACAGTTGAGACTCAGATGAGTCAGGCCTGCCCCACCTTCAGGTACCAATTGAATCTAGCTAACCAATTAACTTGCTACAGCAGCTCTCTGCTGAAGCCAGACAGAAACTTAGAAATTTAAACTTTTAAATTGACCTGAAACAGTTGAAGCAATATGCACTAGATTTAAAGAGATTAACCCTTAAAGAGATTAACCCTTCAACTCCCACACGTACCGAACTCTCAGCACACTATGTTGTCCTCACACCGTGCTGTCCGCTCTGACAGCACGGTGTGAGGACATTGCGTCTGTCTTCAGAAAAGAGAGGGACGATGCAGAGAATGTAGTTAAGGAGGAGGATTATGAAATATTGAATGAGGTAAAGATAGTGAGTAGAAGTATTAAGGTGTTTAGCATCTATGAAAGTCGATAAATCGCCAGACACAGAGGAAATATATCCCCAGCTGCTAAGAGAAGCAAGGGAGAAAATAACAGAGGCTCTAAAATCATATTCCAATCTCCCATGGACACAGGCATGGTGCCGGAGGATTGGAGGACTGCTAACATCGTACCGTTGTTTAAAAAGGGAGAAAGTGATAGACCGAGTAATTATATTCCAGTCAGTCTAACCTCGATGGTGGGCAAATTATTGGAATCGATTCTGAAGGACAGCATAAATCGTCATTTAAAAAGGAACGGGTTAATCAAGGATAGTCAGCATGGATTTGTTAAGGGAAGGTCATGTCTGACTAACTTGATTGATTTGTTTGAGCAGGTAACAAGAAGGGGCCATGAGGGTAACGCATTTGAGGTAGTGTACATGGATTTACCAAGGCTTTTGACAAGGTCCCACATGGCAGACTGGTCAAAAAAGTAAAAGCCTGTGGGATGAAAGGGAAAGTGGCTAATTGGATCCAAAATTGTCGCAGTGGCAGGAAGCAAAGTGTAATGGTTGACAAGTGTTTTTGTGACTGGAAGGCTGTTCCCTGTGATACAAGGTCCCTTGCTTTTTGTGGTATATTTTAATGATTTGGACTTGAATGTGGGGGGCTTGATCAAGAAGTTTGCAGATGATACAAAAATTGGCTGTGTAGTTGATAATGAAGAGTAAAGCTGTAGACTGCAGGAAGATATCAATGGACCGGACAGGTGGGCAGAGAAAATGGAATTCAATCCAAGGAAGTGTGAGTTAATGCATTTGGAGAGGGCAAATAAGACAAAGCAGTAGACAGTAAATGGGAGGGTACTTAGAGGTGTAGAGGATCAAAAGCGACCTTGGAGTGCACGTCCACAGATCCATGAAGGTAGCAGGACTGGTAGATAAAGTGGTTAAAAGGGCATAAGGGATACCTTCCTTACTAGCCGAGGCATACAATATAAGAGCAGGGAGGTTATGACAGAACTGTATAAAATACTGGTTAGGCCACAGCTTGAGTACTGCGTACACTTCTGGTCACCACATTACAGGAAAAACGTGATTGCACCAGAGAGGGTACAGAGGAGATTTACGAGGATGCTGCCAGGGCTAGAGAATTTTAGTTATGAGAAAAAATTGGATAGGATGGGGTTGTTTTCTTTGGAACAAAGGAGGTTGAGGGGTGATTTAGTTAAGGTATGTAAAATTATAACAGGACTAGATAGAGTGAAGAGAGATGACCTATTTCGCTTAGCAGAGGTGCCAGTGAACAGGGGGCATAGATTTAAAGTGATTGTAAGGGGATTAGAGGGGAGCTGAGGAGAATCTTTTTCACCCAGAGGGTGGTGGGGGTCTGGAAATCACTGCCTGAAAGGGTGGCAGAGGCAGAAACCCTCACGTCATTAAAAAGTACTTGGATGTGCGCTCGAAGTTCTGTAGCCTACAGGGCTATGGACCAAGTGCTGGAAAGTGGGATTAAACTGGACAGCTGTTTTTCGGCCGGCACGGACACGACGGGCCGAATGGCCTCCTTCTCTGCGGTAACTTTCTATGATTCTGCCTTTTTTACATCTGTCTCCCTGTGCCCCTCTCTCTCTCTCTCTCCCTCCTGATTTAATCCGTCTTTTTGTCTTTCCACCTCTGTCTCCATATCCATCACTCTCTTTCTGTTTGCTTCTGTTTATCTCTGTCTTTGTTTCTCTGTGTGTGCCTTTTCATTCTCTCCATCTCTTTCGTCCTCCTCCCCTTTGTTTCATACTGTTTGTTTCTCAATCTCTCCAACTCTGCTTCTGTCCACTTCTTTCTCTCTGTTTCTAGTTGATTTCTCGAACTCTTCTTTGCATCTGTATCAGTATTTCATTCCATTTCTGTCAATCTCAGTTTTAATCATTATAATCCCCCTATCCTGCTTCCTATTTTTCTCCTTGCTTTCTATTCCTCTTTCTCTCTTTCTCTTACTATTTATTTTACGCCGGACGCTATCCTGCCCTGCCTCCCTCTCAGTCTCTAATTATTTTGGTTTGATTTGTTGACTATTTAAGCCTCCGTTTCTAACACTTTGTAATTCTTTGTCAGTGTCTCGCTCTCGAAACATCGATGTCTCCTTCCTCGCTCTCTCTCTCTCTCTATATATATATATATATATGCATTTTTCATGTCTTTATTTTTCTCTCCTGTCTTATTAACTCTATTTATCTCCGTCTCTGAGCAACTCTGTCCCTTCCCCTCTTTGATTCTATCTCTGTCATACGCACACACTCCCACCCTTTTACGTGAATCGTTCTTAATTTTCTTTGCGTTCTTAATCGTTCCATTTCTTTTGTCCTTTTGTTCTCTCTCCGTGTCTATCTTTCTATTTTTATTTTTGCCTCTCTTCATATCACTTCTTTTCTCTGGCCCACTTTCTGTCTTCTCTGTGTCTCTTCACTTCATTCTTTTCCCTTTCTTTCTTTTTTCTGACTATCTGTGTTTCTTTCTCCGTCTAGATCTTTGTCTGTCTTTATGTCTTTCTAGTGTTCTCGTGTTTTTTTCTTATCTTTACCTTTCTCCTCCTCAGTCACTGTCTACTATCTTGCATTTCCCTCCCTCCTCATTTCTATCTCTCTCTTTCCTGATCTCCCTCTCTAAATCTCTATATCTGTTTCTGACTTTAAATCTGCCATTCTCTCACTCTCCCTTTCTGTCTGCCTGCATTGGTATGTTGTCTACTTGTGTAACTATGTCTCTTACGTTACATGCCGCTCTCCCTATCACTCGCTCTCACTCACTCACTCACTCTCTCACTCTCTCTCACTCACTATCTCACGTCTCACTCTCTCACTCTCTGTCAACCTCTCTCACTCTAACTCTCTCGCTCTCTCACTCTCTCTCTCACTCACTTTCTCTCGCTCTCTCTGTCATACACTCCCTCACGCTCTCTCCAACACTTTCTCTCTCTCGCTCTAGCAGTCGCTCTCTCTCACTCACACACACTCAAGAACAGACGCACCCATTCAATCGCCAGAAGCAGTGATGAATATCCTGCAGCTGTTGTACTACACAATGCAGTTACAGGATAGTAGCAGACTTCAAGAGGACATAGACAGACTGGTGAATTGGACCGACAAGTGGCAGATGAAATTTAATGCAGAGAAGTGTGAAGTGATGCATTTTGGATGGAAGCATGAGGACAGGCAATATGAACTAAATGGTACAATTTTAAAGGGGATGCAGGGACTGATCGATCTAGGGATTTAGGTACACAAATCATTGAAGATGAAAGGACAGATTGATAATGCTCAAGGAAAACATACAGGATCCTTGACTTTATAAAGATTGGTCAGGGGAAATTTAGAGCGGGAATTATCGAAGGGGAGTTCAATATAGGGTGAATATAAAAGTGATTATAACTGTAAGGAATAGGCACCACCTGCAACACTCCATTTCTCTTTTGGTCTCCGTCTCCACTGCTCTGGACTTCTCTCTCCTTCTCTTTTGCATACTTTGTTTTTCTCTCTCGGTTTACCTCGTTCTTTCTCTCCCACCTCTCTCACTATCTCTCTGTTTATCGCTCGTTTTCTCTTTCTCTCATTCGGGCTCTCTTTTCCTCTATTTTTCTCTTTTTGTTTCACTGCCTCTTTCTCTGTGTCCATCCCTTTCTCTATGTGTGTGGCTGTTTCTCTCTTTCTCATTCTCTTTCTCTCCCCCATCTCTCTTTTTCTCTTTCTCTGTCTCTCTCTGTCTCTGTCTCTCACTCTGTCTCTCTCTCTGTCTGTCTCTCTGCGTCTCACTCTGTCTCTGTCTCTGTCTCACCCTGTCTCTCAGTCTCTCTCTGTCTATCTGTCTCTGCCTCCCTCTTTCTCTCGCTCTCTGTCTCTCTGTCTCTCTCCCTCTCTCCCTCCCTTTATGTGGAGTGCACCCATTCTGATCAGCCCCACATCAGCTACTTTCATTGGCAGGTTTGCCCATTTTGCAGGGCGGTCATTTAGATGAATTCAGCTGAGCTCTTCGGTGCAGCCATTTTAAGCTACAATTCATGTGCTGCCTGCAGAGCAAATCCTGCCTCAATAGGTCAGATAATCAATAAAATATATCAGAACCAGATTTAAGGTCATTTCATGGCTCCGTGCTGCTAACATAAAATGAACTTTCAGTCTCCAGGGGATGGTGTATGAAATGGGATTTAATTCTATTGCTTGAAACCCTTTAACTTTCTCTATGATTTCACTAATTTAACAATTAGATTGAATGGGTATTTCACCGCGTTCTTCAGCTCCTCCCTGAATTTAGTCTGGGTCAGGACATAAATACACGTATTTGTGCAGGAACTGAGAAGCTGCAGCATAACTGATGCCTGTTCTGTGATATAACGAGGGTCTGAGTAGGAGTAATAATACTGAATGTCTGTAATTCGTGCATAAATATAAAATGCAACATGTGTCATCCATAACAGTATAAAACTGCCCGATATACTAAAGAGTAAAATGATGGATTTCTTTCGGTTTTCCATCTCTGGATCCTTGTGATTCTCTCCATTGCTGCGGCCCCGGAATCCCTTGCGAACTCGACTGGACACTAAAATACGTCTGACCGTCAGAACATTGAGCAGCAAAATCAGACAGAACGGGACACAAGGGGTTAAAATGAGGTGAAACATGTCAAATGCGGCCCACGTGGGGGAAGTAAAGAAGCTGGCTTTAGTCACACAACGCCAGGGAACATTATAACTTATATATCGAGGTTCACATGTAAAGTTCCAAGGGACGTTCTCTAAACAGCCCAGCACACTCACTGTTCCCAGAACCACAGCCGCCGTTTTCTCGGTGCAATATTTAGTTTTCAGTTTCTCACAACAAATGGCCACAAATCGATCAAAGGTGAACGCGACTGTGAGCCAGACAGAAACCACCGTGGCTGCATAACCCAAGAACTTAATAAAACTACACACTGGCGTAATGTCCAGGAATGACAATGGGAGATAAATCACCTTAATCCGCACCAATATCACATCAGCGATAACGACCATGAGATCGGCCACTGCCATTCCCACCAGGTAGACACTGATACATTTGGAGAGACCGCACTTTCCTCGGGACAGGATCACAATCGCCACCAAGTTAACTGTAAGAGAGAGAAAATGAAGCAGAGAAATTACTGATCAGACCCGGAGCCAGAGCAGCAGTTTGAGTCGATCTGGGGGAAAATTTCCAGTTTTGTTTCATCATCAAATGGTGGAAAGTGGTTCACTGATCTGGGCTGCGTTTTTGGGCAGAGAGATATTTTTAAACACAAAGATCAATAATGAATTGGGCGATCGATACAGAAAACGATTAATGTGAGCAGCGGATCCACTGGAAGGGCTGAGTGAGGGCGCAGTGCCGGTGGGGAAATGATATTGGCTTTTACACGCCGGGAATCCATCGGATTAAAGCCGGATTAGGGCTCCAGGTGGAAGGGAATGAGAGCGAAGTGTCGGGAATGTGAGTGGACAGGGGGAGGTGCAGTTGTTTTGTTGCACTGGGTCATGAGGGCCGAAAGGGGCTGACACAAATCGGGAAAGGCAGCTGGGGACTCAGCCAGTGAGTGAGATTGGGCGTATGACAAGGAAAAGGACATGTCGGAGCTGGAGGGGAGTCAGGAGCAGATGGTTTGCGAAAGAGGATCAACTGAAACAAGGGATGAGGAGACAGAGGATTCATTGCATTGGGAGGAGAGGCTGGGATTCACAGGGAGAGACTGCAGCAGAGTGTTAGAGGAAATTTAATCTATAGGCCCCACTAACACAATTCAACTAATACACTCAACAGTTCACTTCTGTGGTTATTGGTGTCAGTGAGCCTGTGTTGGGTATAAAATGTGTTCAATAAATTTACTTTGTACATTCAATTAAAATTAAATTTAGAAGTATTAATTAAATCAAGCTCGTTGTTTATTGATATCTGCCAAGCTTTGAAAATACAATATCCTATTAATTCTTATGATCAAGAAATTATTGATTCCATTCTTGAAGTTAACTTCAATTACGTTTAGTGTTAAGTTGGAAAACAAGGAACGTTCATAGAAACAGACTGAGGACCTGACAGAGATATAAACATGAGGAGCGAGTCCCACAATAAAAACTCACCCAATCTGACCACATCATAATAACTCCTTCAAATCACCTCTTTTATGTTGAATTGTACTGGAAGATTCAGCAGTTCATTCTGATGAATTATTCACACCACAGCCTCTTTATCTCTCACTCTACTCTCTTTCTCAAGTCCATTTTCTTATCTAATTAAATTCTATCATCCTGTGCCTGCATTCTGTTCACCAGTCCCATGTTCCACCGATCCTATTCTCACTGTCAGTTTGTTAAATAGTGAAGCCTCTGTGGAATAGTTTCATGTTTCTACAGATCATTCGGGTCTCCACCTGTTCACCCACACTGTTCACTTCATCTACAAATCATGGAATAAATAGCATCAAAAGCCTCTTTCAGATAGATCACAAAATAATTGAGATTCCTGTAATTATACAGTAAAGCGATAGATGGCGGGATTGTTCAATTAACAAAACGCCAACATCATACTTATAATCTACAAATAAAGAGAAGGGCTCCTGATTGCAACAGATACAGTGCAAACTGAGACAACATGACATCAAAACATTTCAGTTTTACAATGAATTCCAATGATTGTCAGTGAATTCACCCACAGTGAAGCAGAGCAGGAGATGTGCAAGAGTCAGCAGCAAACTCAGCTCAGTGGCCAGACATCTGAAGCGGCGTCAGATACAAACCTAATGGAATAATATTTCATAACTGTGATAACCAATAAATACATTGCAATCCCAGTTAAAGGGAAACATGTTATTTGGCGAGGGAGGATATTGTGCCTCCTCCTTGTAGCACTGAGACCGTGAGCTGTCTCATTATCAATCACTGAAAACACACTGATAAAAACATATTCCAGGATGAGTTAGTTCCACTATATGAAACTGTTAACAACTCCTGATGGTCTGATACCAGCTCTTAGCTCAAATGCTTGATTCCAATATATTCAGTACAGAGGATAATCCAGTAACAATGGATATGCAAAGGTCATTACAGATATAATGCAACTCCTACAATACCGGACGTCGAGAAGCCAAGGGAACACCATTATTCAACATTGCATTCACTACAGAGAATAATCTAGTAACAATGCCAGGTTTGGATATACAAAGGTCACTACAAATATGTTGCAGCTCCTACAAGACCGAACGTTTAGACGTTAAAGAGATACCATTATTCAACAATACATTCAGTACGGAGAATAATCCAGTAACAAAGCCAGGGTTGCATACAGAGAGTTCATTACGGATATAATGCAACTCCTACAAGACCGAAAGAGCAGAGAATTAACACATTACATCATTCAGCCAGTAGAATAGAACATGTTACTGTGTAAAACATGCAGGGAGAAAACTAATTTGCCAAGTACAGCAGCAGAGTTATCATCGATTTACACCATTAACAGATAAGATAACGGCTTACCTGGAACTCCAATGGCTGAAAGAACAGGATAATAAATTAATATTATCTGACCGATTACCGAAGAATGCATTTCTGTGAGAAGCAGTGACTTCTGTTCGCCTGGAAAGCACAGCTCCGGCAGGCACTCTGAGATGATCCATTCCAACAAGCCCTGATTTATACACAGGATAAGTTTCCACTGACATGGTTATACTTCTGATCACTGCTATTAGTTAAAGTTACTTGAACAAACACATTACATCACAGCTTTGACTCCGATGTAAATAATGTTATGAATATAACACATACATCTGAAAGTCCAGGACATTATCTTAATCAGAACTCTCCCAGGAATAAAGTTAAAATACGTGCTCGTATAGGACTGAACCAATAATAATGAGCGGATTCATTTATATTTTCCATATAATTTTATGGACCATGTTCACTTCTGGTGATTCACTTATAAATGTTACCGATTCTCCGTGGGCGTAGACTGAATCCAGGGACACAAGCAGACCCGTTTCACTCTGTTCCTGCTATTTCCCAGTTAAAATATGAATTGTGAGTCTCTGACACGAGAATAGTTAAAGGGCGGGATGGGGAATGCAGCCTGTAAATTCCTGTGGGGAATATTAGGGGACGGACACTGAACGTGCCACATTGTCATCCCTCTCTCCGCTATTTCACTGCAAATGTTTACCCGTTGTCCAACATTGGTTAACGGCTCCAGTAAAATTGGTCCCTTGTAACACCGAGCTGAGCTCATGGTCCAATTTATCTCCATCACAAAGGTCCCGTGATTCCCTCACCCGACTCCATTCCTTCCTCAGCCCATTGCCATTGAAACTCTCCTCAATGCATCTGTCCCCTCCAGACTCCACTCCTCCAATACACTCCTGATCGGCCACACAAACTCCACCTTCCATAAATGTGAGCTCGTCCAAAACTCTGGTGTCCGTGACCAACCAGCACCAGGTCCTGCTCCACCTCATTGACCCTCACTGGCTCCCAATTCAATATCCCTTAAATTTGGAATTCTCATCCTTGGTTTTAAAGCCCTCCATGGGCCACAATTTCCTACGGTTAACAATTGGGAAGTCATGAACTTGGGTCCCACAATCCTTGCCGCAGATTCCATCCCACCCCTGGCTCACCAATCACGCAAGCCCTTTCTAACCTGCATTGAATTCCAGTATCCAAAGCCTGTAGTTTATTTATATTCTTTCTTACACTTAAATCTATCAGGGCCTCATCCCTCCCTACCTCTCTGACGACCTGCAGCCCTGCAGCCCCTCCCAACACTGTGTTCCTCCACCTCTGGGAGCTTGTAAATCTGCAGTTCCTTTTGCCCTACATTTCACAGTCATGCCTTCAGCCATATCCACGCTCCAGGATGCCCACCACGAGCCCCTCCATTCCCCACCCCCACATTCAGGTGTCAGCCGTGGCTCAGTGGTAGCAGTCTTGTCTCTGAGTTAGAAAGTTGTCAGTTCAAGTTCCACTCCACAGGCTTGAACACATAGTCCCGGCTGACATTGCAATGCAGTGCTGAGGGAGTGCTGCACCGTTGGAGCGTCAGGACTGAGGGAGACCTGCACCATCGGAGGGTCAGTACTGAGGGAGCACTGTACTGTAGAAGGGTCAGTACTGAGGGAGCACTGCACTGTCGGAGGGGTAGTACTGAGGGAGCACTGCACTGTCGGAGGGGTAGTACGAATGCAGTGATGCGCTGTAGGAGGTGCTGACTTTCGGATGACACATTAACTGAGGTCCCCTCTCAGGTATAAGTAAAAGATCCCATGGCACTATTCAAAAAAGTGCAGGGAGTTCTCCCCAGTGTCCTGGCCAATAATTTTCCCACAACCAAAATTATTAAAACCGATTTTCTGATCATTTATCTCATTGCAGTGTGTGAGAGCTCGCTGTTTGCAAAATGGCTGCCGCGTTTCCTACATTATCACGCTGACCACACTTCGCAATGTACTTCGTTGACTGTTTGGGACGTTCTGAGATCTTGAAAGGCTCTATATAAAGGCAAGTTCTTTCCTTCTTTCGGACCTCCTATGAAACCCATCTCTTGCTTCAAGCTTTTGTCATCCCTCCTAATATCTCCTTCTTTGGCCAGGCGTCCATTTTTGTCCATCAGACATCTGAATTCTCCTCTTGAATATCAATCCTATCCCCTCCGACTCCCCATTTATTTTTCCTCCTTTTAAATCCTCCTTCAACCCACTCTTTGACCAAGGTTTTCGCCAGTCCTCCTGATATCTTCTTATTCCTTTTGTGCCTGTTTTCCCTCACTCCTCCATGAATCGCCCGGGAATGTTGATTGCATGAAAGGCGATCTGTGCGAGCAAGTTGTTGTTAACTTTCATTGGAACGTGTTCATTAGTTGCCCATTTTATGAGCAAATGTAACATCTGGGATCATATTCTTGTACAAGAAAGAGATTTATGTCATAGACGGACTTGTTGAAATAAATTAACGTTGTCAACTATTCGTGGACACCGCTTTTTTAGAACCACATAACTCGGCTTATGTACAGACATCGCACTGAAATAGGTTTGTACAACTCTGAGGCAGGCTTTAGGGAGTCCTCTATCTAATAGGAGGCCAGCAACACTGAGTAGGATGAAGCTTTATCAGTTATTTGTCTTTTTCCTCTTTGATTATAACCCATTTTACTGCTCCCTGGGACTGGTGACTAGGATCAACATTTATTACTTATACTCTTTTGTCAAAGCCCGTAGCTCCAGAATATAGTGTGCATTTTTGGGCCCCATTATGGTGTTGACCGGAGGTCACCGGTTACAGTTATTGGCTTAGTACAAAGAGGAGCAGAGTCAATTCTCTCTTAACTCTCAATTCGCTTTATTCACGTCGTTAGATCATATACATATAGCTTATACGTCTGGTTAAATATAGACATGCAGTTTGCACCAGATCATACAGTTTTATACCCAAAATAGGATCTAAACGCACACACTAGGTTTCTCTGACACTCCCTGAGTGGTCACAGAATATAAAAGATAATACCCGAAAAGGAGAGCTGACGCTGGCCAGGCGTTCTGTTCTCTCTGTCTCTCTCTCGACGTCATCTCTACGTTCCTGTAGCAAGACCTAGTTACTCTAACACTCCAACCGTCTTGCAACAAAGGCTAACATACCATTTGCCTTCGTAATTGTTTGCTGTAACTGCATGTTAACTTTCTGTGTTACGTGTGCAAGGACCACCCAAATCCCTCTGACAACACTTAATAGTTTCTCATCATTTAAAAAATACTCCGTTTTTCTATTTTTCCTACCAAAGTGAATAACCTCACATTTCCCCACAGTATACTCCATCTGCCACCTTCTTGCCCGCTCACTTAAACTGTCGATATCCCTTTGCAAAGTCTTTGCGTCCTCCTCACAGCTTACCTTCCCACCTAGCTTTGTATCGTCAGCAAATTTGGATACATTACACTCGGTCCCCTCATCTAAGTCATTGATATAGATTGTAAACAGCTGAGGCCCAAACACTGAACCTTGCATCACCCCACTAGTTATAACCTGCCACCCGAAAATAACCCGTTTATTCCTTATCCCTCTTTTCGGCCCATTAACCAATCCTCAATCCATACAAATATATTACTTCCAATCTCTGAGCCCTAATTTTGCATAACAACCTCTTGTGTGACACCTTATCGAATGTCTTTTGAAAATCCAAATATACTAACTCCTCTGATTCCCCCTTATCTACCCTGCTAGTTACACCCTCATAGAACTCTAATAGATTTGTCAAATACGATTTGCCTTTCATAAATCCGTGTTGACTCTGCCAAATCTTATTATAATTTTTAAGTGCCCTACTACTAAGTCCTTTAGAATAAATTCTACCATTTTCCCTACTACTGATGTTAGGTTAACTGTTTTCTCTCTCCCTCCTTTCTTGAATACTCTCCAATCTACGGGGAACGTTCTAGATTCTATGGAATTCTAGAAGATCAACACCACTATCTCTGCAGCCACCTATTTTAAACTCCTAGGCTGTAGGCCATCAGGTCCGGGGGATTTGTTAGGTTTTAGTCCCATTAATTTCTCCAGTACTTTTTCTTTACTAATCTTAATTACTTTAAGTTCCTCACACTCATTAGCCCCTTGGTTCCTCACTATTTCCGGTATGTTTTGTGTCTTCTGCTGTGAAAACATATACAAAATATTTGTGTAACGTCTCTGCCATTTCCTTACTCCGCATTATAATTTCTCCTATCTCTGGATCTAAGGGACCGACGTTTACTTTCGCTAATCACTTCCTTTTTACATACTTCTCAATATCGATTTCTTGGCCATTGCTGACTTGTAAAACCCTCCCAATCCTCACGCTTACTACTCTTTTTTTGGCAACATTTTAAGCCTTTCTTTTAATGTATTCCATGAACTCGTCATCCAAACTATCATTGCCAATTTGGTTTGCACAGTATGTATGAAGATTGAAGTCCCCCATGATTATTGAATTAACCTTGTTATATACTCCTCTCATTTCCTGGTTTATACTCTGTCCAACACAATAACTACTGTGAGGGGGACACCTGTGTTTTCTGCACCTTTTTATTTCTTAGCTCCACCCATATTGAATTTCTGAGCTAAGATCCTTTCTCACTACTGTCCTTATTTCATCCTTTATTATCAAGTCTACCACTCCTCCTTTTCCATTTTGCCTATCTTTTCTAAACGTCAAGTAGCCTGCAATATTTAATTCCAAACCTTGGTCACCCTGCAACCACGTCTTAATAATGGCTACTAGATCAAACCCATTTATCTCTATTTGCCCCATTAATTATCTAGCATGTTACGAATTCGTCGTGCATTCAGATATAGAGCCTTTAATTCTAACTTTTTACAAATTTTCCGTGATGTGACCTTAGTCACAAATGCCCGAAAACCTTTGTTAAACACTCTGTCCCTTCTTGACACACTCTGCATGCTTTTACCCAAATCGCTACTCTACTCCACAGCCGTGACTGTTTTATTTAGACTTATAAACTTATCTTTACCTAACCCCCACCCACCCCACCCCCACCCCCCTTACGTGTTTCAAGTCCTGTCTACCTACCTAGCAATTTGTTTCGCCAGGACACTGGTCCCAAGCCTGGTTTAAGTGGAACTTGTACCAATTCAACAGCTCCCTCTCTTCCCAGCACCAGTGCCAGTGTCCCATGAATTGAAAACCCTGCTTCCCACACCACTCTTTCAGCCACACATTTAACCATCTATTCTCTTTGTCCGGAAGCAATTTGTTCAGGTAGTATTCCAGAGATTATTACCTTTCAGGTTCTGCATTTTAATTCGGACCCTAGCTCCTCAAATGCCCTCAGCAGAACCTCATTCCTAGTTCGACCTATGTCATTGGTTCCTATATGGACCACGACAACTGGATCCTCCCCATCCTGCTCACGTTCTTCTCCAGCCGCAAATAGATATCCTTAACCCTGGCACGAGGCAGGCAACACATCCTTAGGGACTCCCGATCGCAGCTGCAGAGAACAGTATCTATTTCCCTGACTATACTACCCCCTAATAGTACAACATTCCTTTTCGCTCCCCCCACTTGAATGGCCTCCTCTATCATGGTTCCATGGTCAATTTGTCCATCCTCCCTGCATATTTTCGTTCACATCCGTATCTTGCACCTGTTAGACAAGGGCAAAGGCTGAGGCGCCCCCAGCACTGCATCTGGGGTTCCCTTACCTCCATGACTCGCAGTCACATCCACCTGTCCCTGACCACTGACCAAATCTAAACTAGTACCTAACCAAAGGGGTGTGACTGCTTCCTGAATCAAAAGTGTCCACATAACTCTTCCCGCTCCCTGATGCATCACAATGACTGCAGCTCAGACTCCAGCTGGACAAGTCTGAGCCGAAGTTCTGCGAGTTGCAGACATTTACTGCAGATGGTATTGCCTGGGATCAAGTTGTTTTCCACAAACTCCCACATGTTACAGTTATAGCACACCACCTGCCTTGGCATCTCTATAGAACCTTGTTTTATTTATTTGCCTCATTAAAGTCTTTATATAATTAATTCACTCGGTTTATTTTTGGTTATTTTTAATTAATTTATTTATCTAATTTAAGTTATTAATTTAATACAATATTAGCAAGTTATAGATTTCTTCTTAACCCACTCCCCTAGCTTAGAGAGCAAAACAAATGTATTACTCACCAACCAGTCACCAACATGCTGTCCTCTGATTTTATCTGCTAACGCTCCTGTGAAGCGACTTGGGGGGGTTCATTACGTTAAAGGCGCTATATAAATGCAAGTTGTTGTTAATTGTAAGGTCTCACACCATTTAAAGAAGTAAAGATATGACAGTAAGCTTCGTAACTCCGAAGCATCTTTTGCGGCACCAGATTCACCGTTTCCATTACTAGCCCAGATGCCCCCTTCTCGAGAGGATGTCTATAGTGAGACTGAGGGTATATCACACGGTGAAGCACCGAGCACCAATGAGCAGGAGGAGCTGGAAATAATTCTCTGTTCATCCCCTGGCGAGGCCGAGAAATAACTGCCTTTGGCTGAAGAGCCCAAAGCCCCAGATCCCAGGACCGCAGTCTTCAACAGAACTAAGGCTTGGTAGCACAGACCTAATGTGCAGGCCGTGGAGACAGTCACCTCCCACATTCTGGAGATGGCCGTTCATTTGGGGGAGTTCAAGATCCGCATTTGTAAGACAACACAGGAGATATGTAAGGCCATGCAGAGCAACCTGGACAATATGGCAGTCAAGGTGATTCATGCAGCCGCAAGGGATCTGATGGAGAATCGAAGGGCGTTCGTTACTTCGGGAGTGGCAGCCATGACCGCTTAATCCAGGGCTTTCACAGCTTCATTGTAACAATTTGATCTGTCTCACTCTGACCTTTAGCCCAACCGAGCCCAATCCCAGCACCAGTGACCTGCATGGAACCGTTGCAGATTTCACTGTTTCTGATGGCGTCGTTTCTAGTTTCGTTCCAGTGTGTGTTTCTGGACTAAACCCAGTAGGCATTGCATGGATAAGTGAGATGAGAGCAGAAACAGTTCCTGCAAGCGCATCAACATCCCATCAGCCCAAGTTCCATTGCTGTTGCTGTGTTGGACCTGACACGGAATGGCTCGAGTGAAGATAGTTTGCGTTACATTGATAATAGGGGTAAAAGTAATATGTTATATTCCGCAGACTCAATTTGAGGAACCCAGAAATAAACAGTGTATTGGTACAGGGATAAAGTGTCTGACTATTCGAAATGTGGAAAGTGACTTGAAACTTTGGGCTGCTTGACAGATGTTCAGTGATCCTGCTGAGTGCCCCGAATCAAATCGGAGGCTGGTGGCTGCGCCCTATGGATTATCATGGATGAATATAACTTCGGCGGGGCGGAATTACAGGCGGTAGCTAATCGGCCGCCCGTTTTACACCCCGTGAATTCAGTGGAAAGGAGAATTGAGTTGGATGTATGATAGGCGGCCCATCCACTACCGCCTGTGCTGCGCCCTGAAGTCGAGTAGCGGGGTGGATAAATCTCTGGCCCACAGACGGGTTTCTTCTGTGTCCAGCCGGTTTAAATTAGTGGGTAGAAAATAAATAGCTGCGGCCTTGCGGTTTATAGATCGGCTCTCCCCGAGAGTGGCGCTCATCGCTCGGAGCGCCCGTTCGTGGAATGAGCCCTGGCATCAACAGCACTTTCGGAATGAAATTATTCCATCACAAGCTTCCCTCTGGCGGACTGTAAACCCAATCGCAAGATATCCCATCGCACACTGTTTCTCCCGATGAATTACAGAATTCAATGCTATTTGAAAAAAACTGGGGATAAAATTGGTCTTCGGCAGTGATGCAGAATGAGCGATGGTGAAAAATGAGTGATGGCGTAAAATGAGTGAGAGTGCAAAATGAGTGATAGTGCAACATGAGCGATGGTGAAAAATGAGTGATATTGCAAAATGAGCGACAGTGCAAAATGTGCGTTAGTGCAACAGCACCCCGTTTTGTTGTTCGTCTGATTTTCCCATCAATTGACTTCAATGGAAAAGGACATCGGGCTGATTGTAGAAGGGGCTGCTGATTGGTGCCGCCCGTTTTATACTACTGCCCAAGACCAATTTATACCTTAAGGTTCAAAAAGTTTTCCACAGTTCATGTCTGGGTCTGCTGGAGACCAATTTATGCCCTAAGGTTCACGAAGCTTTCCACAGCTCATGTCTTTGTCTGCTGTCGACTCATTGGGGTAGATTGTGACCTTGTGCGATAGTGAAAAACGGTAATAGCGAATCCACAGCTGGTTTTACATCTCTCCCCATTTTATTTCCATTGACTTC